>NC_065880.2:40030893-41280893 GCF_932274485.2 Patella vulgata
GATTAAAACCTAGATTAGATATTATTTAGTATCCCCACAAGATAGAACCAGAATCTAAGTTCTTATTCGTGTGCGACCTTATTATTGTAGTAAGTTGGTCAAAGGGAACGGAAGCAGTCTTAGAGCTTTGTTATATATCACTATACTGCACATGAGAATTGTAATTTCTTTATATAAAACCGCTGAATCCGTAAATGCTCGTCTCTAGTTCATCATTCTCAGTTACGATGTGAAAGGATGTGCCGAGCCATTTTCTTGTTTCAATACGTCAATCTGATTAAAATACAGGTCTATATTTCGTTTTTTATACTTTCGATGGCCTACATTACATAAAGATCTGACCCTATGACATCAGACATTGATTAATCAACCACCGTTGACGTTTCTAGTGGTTTACCCACAATTCCATGAACAGTACGCCAAGAACTCGCCGTAACAGACCGTTTCATTGGCCAATCCCTCACATTTTAACCAGAACGCGGCTTATATAGCAACTCTTCCAGATCCCAGTTTAGGGAAGACAAACAAAACAAAATTTTGAACAATAAAAAAAGAAACGAAATAGGATCTGTGTTTTAATCAGATTGTCAGTACGTCTATATTAACTCATCCGATATCTCATGGCAAAAACCAGGACACTTGTTTATTACTGAGTGCGATATAACTCTATTTTTGAGAAAAAAAAAAAAATGTTCATTTTGCATCATTCTGTTGCAGTATTGGGTAGTATGTGGTGATATTTGGTAGTATTGGTAAATCGTTCCGCCGTTTATTACACACAGACGCTACGTTTCAACACGTTATCAAACATAAATGACAAAAAAATTTCAGGCGCGATCGTGGAGAGTGGTATTTTGGAATGCCTTTGGGGCACGATTGGATTTTGCATTGTAGCGTCTGGGAGGAGTGAAAATGTATTTACCAAAAGATACAATCCTTACCATGCTTAAATAAAATCGAATGAAAAATAAAGACTGCGTTAAAAAGCTATGGTTGGCATATTTAACAATAATTGCACGCTTGTGATTTAAAAACACATTTTGAGAAAATTATGAATCCTAATACTATTTGTAATAGAAGAAAATTAACCATAACCACCCATTCCGCATCAACAGGAAACAATCCGATGTAGCTAAAAGCTAATGAAATTGGATTTAGCGTCCTACTATTCTGCATCAACCGGGAAAATGAAGACGGTCAGTGTGCTATAGGCGATATTCACCCGGACAATGGCGCTATACTATTTTCCATAATTCCACCTCTCAGAGTCATTTTAAATCCTAAACCTACATAGGAATTTGAAGATTCCGGAAGTGCTTGTTAAAAATGGAGAAAATGGAGTTTTCGTCATTTGCATAAGGTCAATGATTTCCGCTGTACATGATAAAACATCTCAACTGTACAGGTATTCTATGGCATTATTACATTGTAATTATCATATATCAAAGTTGTTGAGTTTTTAGTAAACCTTATGTTGTTGCAAAACTAATAACTCTTTCGAAATTCAAAATTGCATAATGATTGCATACATAGTTATGCATCTACATGTAGAACGTGCATGTCTGGTTTCCGGGCAAATCTTTATATGCATCAAGTGTTATACGTTCTGGACGCTTGTTGAATTTTAGTAGGCGACAAAATCAGTGTTAAGGAGTAATTTATTATTATATGGAGGTGCAAATTTACATGTGCTGACTAAAAGTGTGAATAGTTAACGATTCTTATATCAATAAACGAAACCGAGATTGATATATCCGGTTATATATATATATATATATATATATATATATATATATATATATATACACTCGTTTGAGAATACAAGAGTGGCACCACTTTGATGTTGCACAAATATAGAGGACATGGCTATTAGACGCTTTTATCATGTCGAAAACTAATTAGTCTACCATTAGACGAAACATTTGCGTCTTTCGATCGATTGAGTCCGTTCCCATTACAAGGATGTTTTATCTAGTTTATGACCACTTTGTTACAATTTATCAAATTTAACACCCATGCCAACCTCGTGGAACCATGTCTGGAATAGGTTATTCAGACAATAACTATCTTAGTTTTTCATGGAAGACCCCGTAATATATTAAACGGGTTTCCATTTTGTCCGCCTCCATCACAATGAGGTACAATGTAGTTTTGATACGCGATTTGTATTCTGTTGTACGGGACATGCATCAATGGATGCATCGTATCCTTATGCACTAACCAATGCCAAATCCTGTTCATTTTTGGAGCGTTCCTGAATTTATCTCTGACACCATCCGTCAAGAAGTGTTAACCGATACAGTAAGAGAGGTTATTTCCCCATTCAGATTTAGGATTGGATAAGAGAGAGAGAGAGAGTTGACGTCCGCTCGACACAAATCAAGTCACTTCGGGACTAACATAAGGTTAATCTTATTTCAATAACCCACTTGCGTGTAGGTGTGTCTTTAGAAGAGGCATGAAACTGGAGGGCATGAAGAAAACCCACAAGGTTGGACAGGCGACCCTCAGTGAGAGACCTTCTGATCTAACGCGCCACGTTATATCATTCGCCCCCCCCCCCCCGTAAGGACGGAATAATCCTTGAGTAGCAAGGCCTACTTTCAGACAAATCAATAAACATTCTACGGAAGTAGAATACAGCTATATCCATCTATTTCATCTTAAAGTATGATATGTTTTACAGAGCGTCTATCACTGAACGTTGCTATCTTAGTCATGAAACAAACATTTGATAGATAACTTAGTTTGAATATATTTTGGTGCGTGGGAAGACATCTTTCAAATATGTGCAGAGAGAAAGAGAGAAATGGGGTTTAACGTCGACTCGACACAAACTAGGTCATTTCGGGACTAACATATGGTTCAATTTTATTTCAATAATTCGCTTGCCCGCAGGAGTCTTTAGCAGTGGGAGGAAACCGGAGAAAACCCACGAGGTTGGTCAGGCGACCTTACTCCTTGTCACGTACAACCGGGGATTCGAAAAAACGCCAGTTGACTCAATGACAGGCCTTACTATACAGCGCGCACGTGCTAACCATTCGGCCATCCAACGCCCCTCAAATATGTGCAACGTCAGAACATTTCAGTCAAGTATGTGCAACACCGACTTCTTGCAATATGAGATTTGGAGTTAAGTGCACTCCCGAAGGATCGTTACGGGGTTAGATTATCGTGGACGTTTAGCTAGTTTCCATGTTAAAAAGATTTAGAGTGCTGTATGTTTTCAACTAATACCATGCTTTTCACATTTGCAATCACTATACATCTAGTTGACTGATTTTAATAAAATTTTAAAATAATCATCATTATGCCAGCCCCTCAAATACATCAAAACATTAGTGAATATTTAATTAGCAATCTGATCGGTCGATGGCATGAACCACCATAATACCTGCACAGTCATTAACTAAACCATGAAATATCTTCAAAATAACAGTTTCAAGGGAAAAGAATAATATATTAATTTTCGGAATTGTATACTATATTGTAATTAAACATACATTATGCAAGAGCTAAATCTGCCTATTGCAGGTCTTTCTTTAGACCTGAAATGTTATCTAAACAAGACATTAATTAACTTGTCCACTCCATAATCAACCCTCGATGTCAACGCTAGCATGCGATATTTACTGGATTAGGATACGATTTGCTGCTCAACTTTCATTCATGATTTAATCATGAAATGGATAATCGATACTAATTTTTTTATCGTACCGACTTTAGTAATGATATCGAGGCTATGCCCAAAATACAATCGCTAAAATCTCGGTTAAGAGTGGGTCAATTTGACTGACAGTTTTAGCAAATTCACTTTACATTACCTAGTTTTTAACTACATGTATTATAGTGAGAACTTCCAGCTCTTTATCTAATCTTCTTCAAAAAATGTCAGTCAACCTTGAATATATTTATAATAAAAGTCTTTAGTCTGAAGATCAATGTAATCCGCGCATAATATGTCGCATTGATTGCGATCTTTTAATTTAAACGAGCAAGTCCTGCGATACCATCCTGTGACAGAGTGCATGTTAAGCCAAGCACTCAGTCGACTGAGTGATCAAAGCTAGGATGCCCTACACAGTTAAATAAAAGCTATAATAAAAAAATTGACGATCAACAGATATTCACAGTGAAGCACTGAAATAATGTTAAAGAGTCTAAATTACAGTTATATTTTGATTGTCAGTTTCCACAATACTGTCAGTTTCCGCAATAATTTTAGATAGTTACTTTCGGGGTACTTTTCAATTAGCTATTTCATTAAAGGGGCAGTATGTAAGATTTAGATAAATAGCTTGTGGTTGTTGCTATAGTATACTCTTCAAAACAAGTAGGGGATATTGAAATGCAAATACCTATGCAGGTTGTGATATGATAAATAGTCCTGGACAGATGAAGAACTTATCGCTCCAACAGAACCACTAAGTGTACACATGCGACACGCAAGAGCGCGATACACGTGGCAGGGGTTCATTGTCAAATTTGACACTTCAAGGGTGGGTTGATGAAAACTGCCGCGTGCTGGTTTATCTATCCATGTTTGCATTCCTATCGGTTCTTGAATAAGATTTATTGTTTAGCGTATCTTTGCTTTAGTGTGTTACGTTTAATTTGATCGGGAGACGCGTTCGTAGACGTCAACCGACAACACTGTAAAAATTGACCCTGGCACTGCAAGAGGAGTGGGTCAGATTGACGCAAATCGTGATTGGACGGTTGATTAGGAGCATGTCACGACGAATTGATTGCTGAATGTCTGAGGATTGGTGGAGCAATTACTCATTATTAAGACAAAAATCAAAAACGTCCATTTTCACTTTTGACGGTGTAACTCTTTTCGAGTGAAATGGGGCCGCCAGATAAGCCGCCCATATGAACTGTTTATGTTCATGTGTTGGCAATTGGCCTGTTATTAACATACACTGGTTACCGCAGTTTTGTATTGTTTCTGAATATCCCCTACTTTTGAAGAGTATAGTCTAAATAGTATCGATTGTAAAGTACCGTTGTCCTTATCGACAGTAGCGTCCGTATTAACCTTTAACGAAGATTTGGTGGACATCGTTTAAATCCACTAAATATCTCAATCAACGGATGGTATTACGCGTTAATTACGAGGTTGCCATGTTAATAGATGTCAAAATAATTTATGTAATACTTGACGTCAGATAAAAGACCCTGCAATAGGCAGATTTAGCTCTTACAAAATAAATCTGTAATTATATCATTAGTATGGATTTGTAAAATGTATATTGCAAAGATAGCACCGTCGGCAAGAATAGAATACTGGTTGTATTTTCCTTAAAACATATGAATTAGTTTTAGATCTTAAAAAATACACCTTTATCTATATCGTTAGTATGGTTTTGTAAAATTTATATTCCAAAGATCACACCGTCAGCTAGAATAGAATACTAGTTGTATTTACCTTAAAAATTATATGAAGTAGTTTTTTTTCCTAGCTGTCTATAATGTTTGGCATAAAATAGTCTTGATAATCCAGTGGCCATTTCAGTGTTTAACAATAAAATAGATAATCGCAATCTGATTAAAATACGGATCTATATTTCGTTTCGTTTTTTTTATACTTTGGATGGCTTACACTACATGAAGATCCGACTTGTGACCCTATGACGTCAGACATTTGATTAACTAATCAGCATTGATGTTACTTGTGGATTACCAACAGTTCCGTGAAAAACACGCCTAAAGCTCGTCGTAACAGACCGTTTCATTGTCTTATCACTGACACCATTCAGAACACGAGTTAAATAACAACTCTTCCAGATCCAAGTGTAATAAAGACAAGTAAAACGAAATTTTGAATTATAAAAACGAAACGAAATATGATCTGTGTTTTAATCAGATTGAGATAATCGAGACGTTTCATTTTGTCAAATCTTCAAACACTCATAACTAAGCACAGAATAAAGTAAATTGACATACATTTTCAATATATTCATTTTTATTAGTATAATATAAATATAATCAATATAATACACTAAAATCCAGTCAAGGGCTGCTATATGGCGCTTTACAAAGGTGGATCTACACACAAAATCACAATTACAACAGACACCAGGGAGGACACAAAAGCAATGTAAATGGTATATAGAGACTAAAAATAATATTATAAATAAAAACCTTCTTTGAATAATACAGTTTTTATTGCTTTCTAAATTCTGAAATATTTCATGCGTTTCAAGTATTAAGATGAAACTGGGGCTGCATGACAGATAGCTCTTTTGCCAAAAGTAGTGTTGGGAATTACAGGAGATAAGTGATTAGAATACTTAAACCTTAAATTTCTTGATGATTCATACTGAGTTATAAGCTCTTTTATATAGGATGGGGAGTTCGGTACATTAATCGAGTGGTATGTGAGGAACTGTATGCGATATTTTATAGGAAGCCAGTGAAGATTGAACGAAACAAGGGTTATATGGCAAGATGGTTTGGACCGTGTAACAACCCGCGCAGCTCCGGAAACAGTTTTATATACGCATTTTCGCTTGTTACTGCATCCTATTCACTAATACTTTTCAAAGTGATAAAATTGTAAATACTAATTTTCTCTTGAATAAAATACTGTTTAAACCAGCGCGAGCAGCTTTACTTTGGAGCTTTTGCAGTAGGAAACTGGTCTGTAGTATCAAATACAGAAGGAAGTTGCAATGGTCAAATCTGGATGTTACTAATGAGTTTACAATTAATTTAGCAGTGTTTTCATCAATCACAGAGCGGATTTTACCAATACAGTGGATATGATAATTATCAATTTTATCAACATGATCTATATGAGTATTCATACTTAAAATCTGATCAAATACAACACCTAAATTAAGTAAAGATTCCTACACAGACGATACACCAATATTAATATTAGATTTAGAAAGTTTAGAAAGCTGCAAGTTTGATTCAACTCAGAGCACTTCCCTTTTATCTTCATGAATTTTGAAAAGTTACAGTTCATCCATTATGATCCTATGTATACAACAAGAACGGTCAGCTCCGTATCTAATTCTAACCTGAAGCACCTTTAATGAGAGGGGATCGGGTAGGGCTGTTGTATATATACTCTTCAAATAACCAGCGGCTGCCAGGCAGGATACGCCCACATTTTCGAGAGATGGATAGAAAACAAGCTAAACGAAAGTGATTTCTCCTACAATCAAGGGCCATAATTCAGGAAATTACAATTCGATATGCGCAAATATCGAAAGGAACCAAGATCTTTGAGTTATAAACTTACATTTCAAGTTTCAACAAAATCGGATCAAAATTGTGACCTCTATAGGGTCCACAACCTTGATATACCATATTTTTATGCAATTTGAGAACGAGGGGCGGCCATTTTGTCTGTCAGTTTTGGGCCGATTTTCACGAAATTCGAACTCAGTCGTCCTTAGGGTGTAACGGTGATATAATAATACGTTTTTTTTTTAAATCGGATAAAAATTATGACCTCTATAGGGTCCACAAGCTAAAAACGCGATTTTTCGTACAATCAGGGGCCATAATTCAGTAAGTTACGGTCCGATATGCGCGAATATCGAAAGGAACCAAGACCTTTGGGTTATAACTTACATTTCAAGTTTCAACAAAATCGGATAAAAATTGTAACCTCTGATATACCATATTTTTACGCTATTTGAGAAAGAAGGGCGGCCATTTTATCTGTCAGTTTTTGGTCGATTTTCACGAAATTCGAACTCAGCCGTCCTTATGGTGTAACGCTGATATATTAACATGTTTTTTTAAATCGGATAAAAATTATGACCTCTATAGGGTCCACAAGCTAAAAACGCGATTTTTCGTACAATCAGGGGCCATAATTCAGTAAGTTACGGTCCGATATGCGCGAATATCGAAAGGAACCAAGACCTTTGGGTTATAACTTACATTTCAAGTTTCAACAAAATCGGATAAAAATTGTAACCTCTGATATACCATATTTTTACGCTATTTGAGAAAGAAGGGCGGCCATTTTATCTGTCAGTTTTTGGTCGATTTTCACGAAATTCGAACTCAGCCGTCCTTATGGTGTAACGCTGATATATTAACATGTTTTTTTAAATCGGATAAAAATTATGACCTCTATAGGGTCCACAAGCCAAAAAACGCGTTTTTTCGTACACTCAGGGGCCATAATTCATGAAGTTACGGTCCGATATGCGCGAATATCGAAAAGAACTAAGATCTTTGTGTTATAAACTTACATTTCAAGTTTCAACAAAATCGGATAAAAATTGTGACCTCTATAGGGTCCACAACCTTGATATACCATATTTTTACGCTATTTGAGAACGAGCGGCGGCCATTTTGTCTGTCAGTTTTGGGCCGATTTTCACGGAATTCGAACTCAGCCATCCTTTGGGTGTATCGGTGATATATTAACACGTTTTTTTTAAATCGGATAAAAATTATGACCTCTATAGGGTCCACAAGCCAAAAAAACGCGTTTTTGCGTACAATCAGGGGCCATAATTCATGAAGTTACGGTCCAATATGCGCGAATATCGAAAGGAACCAAGATCTTTGTATTATAAACTTACATTTCAAGTTTCAACAAAATCGGATAAAAATTGTGACCTCTATAGGGTCCACAACCTTGATATACCATATTTTTACGCTATTTGAGAACGAACGGCGGCCATTTTGTCTGTCAGTTTTGGGCTGATTTTCACGAAATTCGAACTCAACCGTCCTTAGGGTCTAACGGTGATATAATAATACGGTTTTTTAAATCGAATAAAAATTATGACCTCTATAGGGTCGACAAACCAAAAAACGCGTTTTTACGTACAATCAGGGGCCATAATTCAGGAAGTTAGGGTCCGATATGCTCGAATATCGAAAGGATCCGAGATCTTTGGGTTATAAACTTACATTTCAAGTTTCAACAAAATCGGATAAAAATTGTGACCTCTACAGTGTTCACAAGCCAAAAACGTGATTTTCGTACAATCAGGGGCCATAATCCATAGATGCCAATATCGAAAGGAACCGAGATCTTAGGGTGATAAACATATATTTCAAGTTTCATTGAAATCGGATAAAAATTGTGACCTGTAGACTGTTCACAAACAATTGTGGACGGACGGACGGACAGGGGCGACGACAATATACGTCCACATGAAAATGTGGGCGTATAAAAAAGGAGGGGATATTCAGACACAATACAAAACTGTGGAAATGCACTGCTGTAACCAGTGTATGTTAATAACAGGCCAATTGCCTTCACATGGACATACACGGTTCATAATATGGGCGGCTTATGTGACGGCCCCATTTCACTCACAAAGGGATACACCGTCAAAAGTGAAAATGGACGTTTTTGACTTTTGTCTTAATAATGAGTAATTGCTCCACCAATCCTCACATATTCAACAAATATGCAAGAACCGATAGGAAAGCAAACATTGATAGGCTAAACCAGAAAACGGCAGTTTTCATCAACTCTTCCTTGAAGTGTCAAATTTGACAATGAACCCCTCCCACGTGTATGTCGCTATTGCGTGTCGCATGCGCAGCGCAGTGGTCCTGTTGGGGCGATAAGTTCTTCATCCGTGAACATACTCTCAAAGCATGCCAAGTGTCCATGACTATTTATCATACCACAACCTGCATATAGGTATTTGTATTTCAATATCCCCTACTTTTTTTGAGAAGTATATATTTAAATATAGTGCTATAACTATCAATAATTTTCGAAATGTTGTGCAGCATAGGACACCCAATCAACGCGTAATTGACAGGACTAATACATTTTGATCAGCATGGTGGTGTCATTTACGTTTGTTTCAACAACAACTATGCTTATGGTGTCTGATGTCGAAAAAATAAATATATTTATTCCACCAAAGAGTGTTTATTTGGAACTCCGAGGTAGTAATCCAAAGGTGATCAGGAGTTTGAATGATGGGTGTTGTCGAATTGACGATCGTGAACGGTAAAATGAACATGTAGGGGGGAGATGGGATGGGAGATGGGAGGGGGGTGAACGAACAAGTCTAACCTTGTCCAATTACCACGTCTTTTATGCTGCGTGTGTGACCGCCCAAGCCAAATTGAAGTTGTATTCATTATTGGAACTCTTGAGAGGCAATAGGTAATTATGAACAGTGCTATTTGTAAACACGATCGTCATCAATTGAGTCCCAATAAAAGGAGCTCTTTAGGCCAAGGCCAGAACAATCTACCAGAAAATTTGTCTAGTCTATCCAAATTGAACACATTTAACCAATCTTAAATAAGATATATTTCAAAGAACTTGTCAAAATTAACAACGGTTTATCTCGCTAAGTTTGGAAAAAGAAACAAAACATAACATTCGCTTCTAATTTAAGCGTCACCCCACTTTCTGGAGGGTATAAACCGAGTCTTCTTAATAAGAATACAAAACTCTCGAATTTGCGAGGCAAACTCTTTAAAAAAACCCAACTTTCCCGTTACATCTGGGTATAAACAAAACACACACAAAAACATAGGAAATAAAACCGTGAATACTGTGTGAAGGTTTGTGAGTTAATATCTTCACCGCAAATACGATGGACGATGAAAAATCTATTCAACCGTCTATTCAAGAACTTCCTAATTAGGATCTTATCTCAATTCCAGCCAAAGTCACAAAATATTTTACTTTTCTTAATACTTTGTTATTACTCATTTTAAAAGTCAAAATGTGTTCAAAAACAAACAATTATAATTTACATTTTTTAAAAAACAAAATAACTCACCTTTTAAAATAACATTAACATAAAATTTATGTTCGACCGCCATTGATCTTAAGTCTTGTGCAGTTTTTGGTGATTGCCCGGTTCCTTCTTCATTTCCATCTTTTTCATATCATCGAACTGTGTATCTCCAATCATTCGCCCGTGATCAACACTATCTTGGTGATAACAGATATAAGTTTAGTAAATATATAATTTATTTACATCAGGTATATAACACAGCTACATACATACAACAAAACAGGAACGTAACCTATACAGAAACTAGACTACGGCAGAAATACATCAGGACGGTACATAACTATATTAAATCGAATATTCCGCCCTCTGCCAAGGCAGCGACTGAACTCGTGAGTCCATACGTCCGTCTCTCGTCTACGTCCCTGTTCATCTCGCATATGCGTCTCTCGTCTTCTCTCTGTCAGCAAAGTCCTAGTTATATACCCTCCGACAATAGATAAGACTGATGATCATAAGCAAGCAGTGGGGTTGCTTCTCAACATAACTCATGATCATACATGCAATTGTCTCTTTATCACATCATGGTATGCTTACTGACCAGTGCGTATGCCTTTCAAGTCATGTGGAGCTTGTATACAGACCATATGTAGTTTGTAAATGACATATGGGATTAATTACCTGTTTAATTAGATCATAGCCAGTTCGTGCCTTACCAGAAGTATATACAGAGTTAAAAAGTCAATATAATATATTATCAAAAGCAGCTTAGGTCAATACGTTCTATGCACCTAAATGATCGTTAAATTTGATGAAAGTTATAGAGTACTTTGTCACAAGTCATAGGTCTAGCTTAAGACCAGTACACAATTCAAAGGTTACGTATTCAATGTGTATAATGCTGGGTGGAAGACAAGGCAAAACACAAAACTATTTCTCGATCAATTAGTCATTTTTACTCTACAAATGGGGTTTAAAGTCATACTGTTGTGCTCCGGCTGGGCTAATGTAGACGGGCATGTGCCACACAGTGTACATTTTGCCCGGACAGCGGTGCTACAGCCTACTCGTATATAGAATTCCAACTACCAAGGTTATTTTACGTGCACGCTATTGTACATGGGACCTCGGGTTTTCGTCCCATTCGAACGATTATACGTTGTCCCTTGTCAGAGCCTCCGTCCTGCACCACTGTTAAGGGGGAACCACGCCGGAAAATTCCGATGAACTTTCTTGGTCTACACAGGCATCGGACACGAAAACTCCAGGTTAGGGAGAAAACGTCTTATTCACTGAGACAGCGTGGTTCCTTTACTCTACAAACACACGGGATGGGATTCTCCTTTTTAGAAAATGAAGTCATCAGGTGACGCGAAATATCAATAGCGTCTGACTTTCAACTTGATTTGTATTGTTACGTTTTCTGCATACAAATTTGTCTAATTTTAATGATGGCTTTCAACTTTATTTGTATTGTTCCGTTCTCTGCTTACAAAATGTCTAATTTTAATGATGGCATCTTGTTTTTGAACTGTTCACTATAATGGCCATTAATTAATCATACTATTAATTATTAAATATACAGATTAGCTTAAAAGTTCTTTAAGTAATTCTATCAGGTTAAACACCGTAATATGGAAGTCTTTTTTATTATTAAAATATTACCCTTTGTTGATCTGTTGGAAGACTGAATTGGTTACTATAAACAAACGCCACTGTGGTTGGCAACAAATGTGTATTCGAGAAATGTGAGCTGTAGATGGAGATAACATATTGTATTCAAATCTAAAAGCAAATCATATTACACCAGTGAAATAATCTGAAAAGCCATGTTTGAACTTAAATTAGAACTGAAACTTCTTCTACCCAGTTATGCCTTGGATCCCAATTGGGCATCAGATTTCTATTACTTCACTACAAATTGTTGTATAATCAATGATCATGGGAGATACTGTATAGGACACTTTGGGTGGCCTTACCATCTCAAAAGACCACCTATCCTTAGCCCGTATATAATACAGACCTATTATATGCATAATTGATTAGACATATTCATGTTGCTAGTATATAGTCATATTTCGGACGTAAGACCTGAAAAGATACAAAAATATACTGAGCGCCATGGAAAACGCATCACTTAGTTTTTCGTATAAAAAAATGATCCTGTAAACAGATCTTATTTATTTTGCTTCTTATTGTGAAAAATATTCAAATGGGAACACATCAATAACAACACATTTGTACACTTATGGATGTTTAATCTGTAATCAACGGAACAAAGTCAGAGGGGTCAAAACCAAAAGTACGATACAGATGTCAGTAGCGCGTGTGTCCTCCACGGGCTCTTACGCACGCTGTGCAGCGACGTCGCATGGAATTTACCAATGTTTGAAAGAAGGCCAGGGGCAAATTGTTCCATTCTTGGACAAGAGCAGCTTCTAAAGCAGCAATGGTGTGCATCTGTGGTCTCCGATATAGACGGCGTCCAATCTCATCCCAGACATGTTCTATCGGTGCCATGTCCGGAGACATGGCTGGCCAGTCCAAGACATTGATGTTGTTAGCAGCCAGGTAGTCCATACTAAAACGGGCGGTGTGCGGACGTGCATTATCCTGTCGGAAGTGCTGAAGTTGTGGATGCGCTCGAAACATCGGAACAACAATTGGTTGCAAGACATCATCACGGTAGGCTACAGCATTAACGCGACCCTTGCAAATGTGTAGGGCGGTCCGGTGATGAAATGTGAAGCCTCCCCACACCATTACACTTCCCCCACAGCCTCGATTCGTTTCGAAGATGCAGCAGTCTGCAAGACGTTCACCGAGACGTCTCCACACACGTTGACGGCCATCAGCGTGATAAAGATGAAAGCGACCCTCATCACTGAAGAGCACACTTTGCCTGCCAGTCTACTCTTCTCCATGTCTGGTGATGATCCTTGAGGATAGCTCCAACATAAGGGTGTCGTGTACGGAGTCCTACTTCTCTTAGACGACGTCTTACGGTGTTGGCACTTACTGGTCCTTGTCTTCCGACGACTGCTCCACCTGTTCCGAGTCGCTGGGCGGAATCTGTCACGCAGATGAGTGACCCGGATGTAGCGGTCTTGAGCCTGGGTTGTAACGCGTTGTGGACCAGAACGTTGACGGTCGCGTGTTGATCCAATAACTCGAACACGTTCCACCAACCTTACAATAGTGGACTGATGACAATTGAAGTGTCTGGCAATAACACGTGTAGACATGCCAGCCCTGGACATTCCCATGGCTTCATTCCGTTGATTTTCAGTAAATCTCGGCATCTCTAGCTCGATTCCTTCACGCGTCCAACAACAAATTACGACAGATTGACGTTTCACAGTTCATATGTACTGCACATTAAGTTGAAAACATGCTTTTAAAGGGCTCACACACAATGCTGCACGTGAAAATTGGGTTTTTCATGTGCATCTCGTGCATTTTTTTTTTTTGTGCACACGGGCCGATATTTTTTGCGTTTGGGAGCATTGTGTGAAACAATAGTTCATAGTATTGCATAATATTATACATACAAAACCACCTAGTAATAAAATATTTGGGAAAAAAAGTGATGCGTTTTCCATGGCGCTCAGCATATTTTATATTAGAATAAGGAACAGTGAGAATTACTAATAAATTGCCCTTTTCGGGAAGTGGGTATGTAGGTGGGGACTGGAGCTATAGGTGCTGGGTGACATGCTGTCAGATATCGTTTGTGAATCGCGGGTTTGTGCTACGCTAGAACACTTTCTTCAGACTTTGGATCACACTCTGATCGACACTACACGGAGAACCCTCATTTCCAGTTCTCTAAAGAACTCTTTGTTAAAGATATGCTTTATATCCGATTAGCAAGACACTCCTTCTGTATACATTGATGGGCGTTCAGATTTTAAGTTGCCATATTTTTTTGCGTAAAAAAATACGATAAAAATCCATTCCGCTTTTTATATGGTGAATGAAACTTTATGACGAAGAGCGTTTCTTATACTGGGATCGTTGGTGGTGATGTAATTAATCACGAGCAATCGATGGTAACCCAGATCTCGGATATTCATCCTCGTTGATGTTCAAAGAAATCTGCGTGTATAAAACATGATGTGGCAAACACCAGTTTTGTTCCTGTGTGTTTTAGGACTGGCCAGCAGAGACAAAGATTTGTCCAGTTTCTGCTGACACCAAGTTTGAAAATCAGTAGGATTCATTTTTCAGCGTTGTTTCCCGTTATCAGTTGAGGGCCTGGAAAGGAACGGGGTGTAGCACAAAAAAACTTAGGTATAGTGGAAACGTTGGCAAAATGGTCCTGATGGCCCATGGTATGGCGTATGCCAGTAGCCGGTGATTCCGAAAAGTAGCATGTTAAACAGCTATTTACAAAGTACATGTACTGCTATTTACTCAAATTGGACATTCCTTTTGAGGTCTATGCAATAGGTAAAATTACCATTTTTGCCATCGGCGGGCCCTGGTATACTGTACATTGTTTCGTTTTGTCTACAAACATTTATGTACAGATTATTAATTGAAGTCCTTTCTAAATAGATAATTTAGAGTAGACACACTTTCATTCAGCATTCGCCAATGAAATAACTTTTGACTTAATCTATGGATCTCCCCAACTGGTGGAGGTCCCAGGACTGAAGACCCTAAATCAGAGATATTAGCGTTTGAATTTTACTAAAGTCGGTAGGATACAAAAAAAACATAGTCTCGGTTATCCATTTTTTAAATAAAAAATTAAGGTCTTTTCATGTTAATAAATGTCTAATTATTAATAGTTTATATAATATTTCAGGCCCCAAAAAAGACATGCAATAGGCAGATTTAGCTCTTACATAATCTATAAAATGAAATGGGGTTTTGTCGTACTTTTATGCGCCACCCGGGTTAACGAAGATGGAAACCTATATAATGAACTTAAATCTATAATATTGCATTTGTGTGTTTCTTGAGGGTGGAAATGTTATCATCTTGTAAAGACTATAACTTGAAATTCCTTCTATAAAGGTATTGAAGAGCTTTTTGTTCTTTCATGATAAAAAGAAATGGTTCTCTGCAAATTAATACGCTTTTAATTCCTAGTATAGTTGTCAACTATACATTAAATAAAACCCCTGAAAGGACAATTTCATTTTGTTTTAATCTTAAGTAACCTTTATGTCCATATGGGGCATGACGATAAGATTGTAATTATAAATTGATTGTCTTCAGCCTCTGAACACAGACATCTTGCAATTGATGGGAAAGAAATAATCTTGTTGATTCTATAGATGACCAGCTATTGTAGTTTAATTTGGTTGACTTAAACTACGTGCTTATCTATTTCCTAATTAATTCTGTGTCATTTGTGATTCGGGCGAATCATTTCGCCGAATGACAGTGGACACTGTAGGCGAATATCGGCGCCGATTGATTCGGCTAGATTGTCCACCGATTTTTCAATGCAAAGGAATATTTACTAACTCATTTGAACAATATTAAATTCTCAGCAGCGTTATATTGTAAACATAGGATATAGAAATTTAATAGCTATCATTTCCACATGCAAAACTGTTTATATATTTTATGGCCAACTGGAATTTTTATTTGACAAAAATGTATGATGGAAAAATGAAAAGCATGCAACAATTTATTTCATAGCTATTATATAACAATATAGCCTGCAATGTTATATAACTTACAAAATCTTACTTTGCTTTACATTAGTTAATTTTTTGGATGCTCTACTTAAATCCAATTCATTTTTTGTAAAGTAATTGACATCCAATTTGATAAGGGATTGGTTATTTTAATAAAGTTTTTCTTACAAAATATTCTCTGACAAAATAGTTAAATATCACAGCTATTAGCATATATACTACAAAATTAAATGAGCGCCAACCCTTATTTTCAGTCAGATGTAAAACTATTGCCTATTCGTGGCTTTGGTCTTTTAAAATATCATATTGAATGAAATATTTAAAATGTGTACCGGACAGCCTATACACATCAAATCTCGTCCAAGGATTACCAAATTTCCAGCAAATTTACTTTTACCGTGTAGCCTATACATGATGGTCTGTTGTTATTTTTAGGTAACTGAATCATTGATAGAAATTCCAAGTTTATTTGTAAAAGGAGCTTTACATAAGACTCGTCGTTCACATTTTGAAGACGGTAGCCTAATGAAAGAAATGCCGACCGTTATCACTTTCGGGAATCTTCGCTAATCGCCATATACGACTTGTTAGTTAAGATTACGTTTTTGCCATGGTGACAGTATAATTTGAAATAATATAATGTCAAATAAGGCATGTTTGTATATGTTACATTCCGTGTGAAGCCACATTTGGCTCTAATGAAATTCAACTATCAAAACATTCAATTCTCGCCGGCCAGTTTGATTATAGGCAATGGCTGTTCCCTCATTTTTAAAAAGGAAACGAAACAGCAATTGGATTAATTATTATGTGTAAATACCGACAACAGGATTACATTTCCCGCAACAGAAAGGGGTATACCTAAATAATACGCTGCGTATCTAGTATATTGCCTCTCTGGAGAGCGAAACCCGCTATAATGACCTATATTTAGACAAACGCCATTGCTACATTGACTTCAGTTGATCAAGTGTACCGTTCAAGCAAAGAAGGGGCTATCAGAATTTTCGGGCTCACGGAAATGAAATGGGGTTTAACGTCAGACTGTTCTGCTCCTGTACTGGGCTAATGAAGACGGGCATACGACATACAGTGTGCTATGAGGGAAATTTTGCCCGGGTAGCGGCACTATCGCCTACTCTTATATCGAATTCCAACTGCCAAGGGATCTTTTACGTGCATTCCAATGTTTTTCGTCTCATCCGAAGGATTAGACAGCTGTCCTTGTCAGGCCCTCCGTTCTGCACCACTGACAAGGAGAAACCCACGCCGGAAAATCCAGATGAACTTTCTCGGCCAATGCAGGGATCGAACACCCGACCTCCAGGCTAGCGAGCCAGTGTCTTAACCACCTTTGGGCTCACGGATAAAGTAAATTAAGTAAAAGAATATAATTTTTTTTTAGATTTTTGTCTTCTAGTCGGCAATATAAAGTGGCACATACCACCCAGCGATGCCATTTTGGTCTGTATAGTTGTAGCCTATTATTCGTTCCATCAATTTTGGGGGAATCGGAATTGAGTAATGGATATGGATATAAAACAGTTCAGGCGGTATATATAAAATTCAGTGACAGAAGTGGCGATGAAATTATTATCTATATCTCCCAGAAGCGTGAATGGCATGCATTTGTATATCTTTCAGAAGTGACGATGAAATGCTGTGAAAACAGACCATCTTTTGGAAGTGTCGATGAAATTAGCATTTCGGTGGAGTTTTTATAACACTTGAAAGGAAGTGTCTTTGAAAATGTTTCTAAAGCGAACACTTCGCTTGAAATGTTCCTAGAAATGGTAGAAATGAACATTTCGGTGGAGTGTTTTAAAAACTTCAAGGGGAGTGTCCCTAGAAGTGTGTCAGAAATGAAAGTGTTCCTAGAAGTGTGTGTGTCAGAAATGAACAGTTCGTTCGAAGTGTTCTTAGAAGTGTGTTAGAAATGAACACCTCAGAGTAAGTGAACACTCCATTTTGGTACGGGATATGACGAAAGGTTTACATTAAAATTTGTATCCAACCCGTCTAAATCAACAAAAAATAAACAAGAAAAAGGAGGGCAGAAATAGTTATCTTTACATATATGGTCTACATCGGAATGAGTGAATATAACTGTCGTCCTACTATTCCAGACAAATAAAGAGTTGACCTACAATAAATTGCAACAAACGGTTTCTTGGTACCACTGCTGTGATTGTGGGATCACCCTCTACCATACATTCCGAGTTCTATTGATTTTCGAGGCGAGGAAAGGGCCTAATTTATATAAATTCAAAATAGTCGTTCTCAAATGTACCTTTGGTGTCTCACAACTGCTTTGATATTGAGTTTTCGCCTTATTAAATTATTTCAGATAGAAACGGGACTCCTGCTAGTCATAATGTCTTGTCAGTAATTATCATAAATAAACCCCATGCCGTCATCCATTCTTCTTTAGACATTAGATCATGTCAGTATACAATTTTCAAAAAAAATGAGTCTCATGCAAAAGGATATCTGATAGAAATTTAAATATAAAAAAACACATACGCATTAAATTACAGTGCAGTCCTGATTTGTCCCATTTCTCCCAAACTCTTAGTAGTCTATCACATGTCCCAAATAGTATTGATCTGATTATCATTTTTTAAATTCATTCTTGGGGGGGGGGGGGATTGACCGCTGCTCCCTATCCACAACTGTACCTGGTAACACACACAGGGAAACCTTTTCATTCGTTGTTTAAGTCAGTGCACTCTAAATTGTGTCGCTTACTGGTGCACTTTGTCGTGTCACATTCTATTTTACAACGACATTGAATGTTTTTAAGGATTGTCACTGTAGCTGGTACTGTGTCAATCGTTTTGGGCTCTACTTGTTCATTCTAAAGTCTCCATCACCACTTTCTTGTTCTGAATTCACCACCCCTCCCCATCCACAACTGCACCTGGTAGTACACGGAAACCATAATACTTTGTAACATCTGCAAGTTCTGAATCTGGACACATGGCAAGTTTTTCACTAAACTTTGTCATGCGCAAGCTATCTAGTGATACCATTGCTCGCTTACCATACAATCACAACATGACCTTTTTTCCCGCAACTTTTATTCCATCAGGCAACGAATGTTAAGGTTTCGCGTGTTGTTCAATAACAAGAAGAGTTTGAATTTGAATAAGATAAACCCTTTTTGGGACATGTGATAGACTACTAAGACTTTGCAAGAAATGGGACAATTCGGGACTAAAATGTAGTGTAATACTCATGTGAATATTTACATTTCAATTTCTATCAGTTTACTTCTTCCTGGGAGCCGAGTCAGTTTTTTGAAAATTGTATGCTGACGGTGATGACGTCATGGGGTTGATTTATGATAATCTGTGACTAGGGATTCTGACTCCCGGGTGTCATGTTACCTATCTGTAAAACATTATGAGGTGATAACTCACTATTAAAGGATTAATGAGACTTCAAAGGTACATTTGGATATGTTATAGAGGATGACCCCACGATATCAAGAAACCTTATGTTGCAATTTGTTCTAGGTTGCCCTAAATTTAACGTATATTGACTGGAATATACCACAGTGATATATCTATCGGAGAGCGTTCTAGAATATCAAATACATGTAGTAATATTCCAAGGTTATAACCATTGGACCAAGCAGAATAATTCTCATATACTTTTTGCTTAATAAATTCATGTAATTTAACAATACGTAGCACTGCATAAAGATAGTCGTTAATTAGTTCAAGGGATTGCGACGCGGAAAATATGCCAGATTTGGAGCACTTCATGAAACAGGACACCTATGTGCGTAACTGACATTTTATTTCAATCAAATTGAAATTGGATTTTCCTTCTGCTATGTAATATTACTAATAAACTTGCCAAAATCGCCAAGTTTAATTCCCCAACCCACATATATCCTGTAAGGCAAACATTACATTTATTTATTTACTTGGTAACATATATTATTAAACTGGTTGCTATAATTAATGATAATTATTACTTCAACTAACAAACTATGTCCTCATATCAAGTGTCTTTTGAAGCTAAAAAATAATAAATATTCAAACTGAAACCAAATATTACTATAATATTATAATAGTAGTATTATAATACTGATTCAGTTGGTTTGGTAATCCGTCGGACGGAACAATTAAGGGTAGGTTCATAATGTTTAAACAGTAGGACGTTTAATCCCATTTCATTTCAAAATGTTTGTTTTTCATGCTACCACACTGCAGAACTATCTCTAGCTTGAATAGTTTCCAATCAACGTTGATCATAGGACGTTAAAGGAATATAATAGTTTTCGAAGAAAGCAGGGGACTATTAAAATGGGTTCGTCCGTCCGTCACACTTTTTGGGACACAATAACTCTCCCTCTAATTGACCTAGAATGTTCAAACTTGGTGTTGGTGTTTATTAGGTCAGTGCCGTGATGGAGTTCGAAGATGAGCATTTTCTGCTTAGGGTAAGCAGAGATAAGCAATTTGATTGATTGATGCTTTGGGACACGATAACTTTAGTTCTAATTAAGTGAGATTGATTAAACTTGGTGTATAGTTTCATTACATCAATACCTTGACTAAGTTCGATATTGAACATTTTCTGCTCAAGGTAAGCAGAGCGATAAGCAATTTGATTGGCCGAGACTTTGGAAACACAATAACCCTCCTTCTAATTGAGCTAGAATGTTCAAACTTGGTGTAGGTGTTTATGAGGCCAATGCCTTGATGGAGTGTGAAGATGAGCATTGTCTGCCTAGGGTAAGCAAAGATAAGCAATTTGATTGGTTGATGCTTTGGGACACGATAAATTTAGTTCTAATTAAGTGAGAGTGCTGAAACTTGGTGTATAGTTTCATTACATCAATACCTTGACTAAGCTCGATGATGATAATTTTCTGCTTAGGCTAAGGAGCAATAAGCATTTTGATTGGTCATGACTTTGGAATATAACATCTCTGCTTCTAATTGAGGTAGAATGTTTAAACTTCATGTAGATGTTCGTCTTGACTGAATTCATTGATTAACATATCGAGCTATAGCTAAGCAGAGATAAGCATAAGCAATTTCCTTGGTCGATTCTTTGGGACAAGATAACTTTGATTCTATCTGATAGAGAGTGATGAAACTTCGTGTATAGTTGATGATCAGTTTGATACTTTTGGAAAAAATAGATGTGCGATTAATTAATATGTGTCATCTATTTATTTGGGGATTTCGGCGGGGGACATCAGCCTCACTGTTGGCTTGTTATATTATTGAAGAGAGGTATAATCAAGTTTTGTCAGTTGGTAATGAACCGAATAAATGTTATGTTTTCAATGACAAATTTCACTAAAATATATTGTACGGTAGTGGCGTCTTCAAACGTTGTGTATTTTCAGATTAAAGAAGTAAGTGCCCTAAATGTGATTTATTATTCAATCGTGTTGGCTTTTTATAAAACATTTTAAGCTTCTATATGAGGTACAAACTTTTTAGTTATATAGTCCTTGACTACCAGAGAACTTCAACGGGCATCAATGAAATGATCATATTCCTGCTCTTCATCCGCCCACATCATTTAGTTATACATTCTAGATTGTTTCGGCCTTGATTTCAGTAGCTATTAACGTGGATTGTAAATATTGGTGTAATATGACACTCGAGGGGTCATTGGGGTCCGTTAATTTCCTAGATGAACAGAAAGTTGTCTGACCTTGAATGTGTAAATGAGTACATGGTGACGACAATCTTGTTAGTAATGGATATCACAATTCGTCTAGACTCCACTGATTACACACTATACAATTGTTGTAATGTCCAACGCGACTGTAAATTAGCTGCGAATAAGACAAGTGTGTTTGCAAATATTTTGACCTTTCCAGCTTATCTTCATTTTGAGTGTTCGGTTATGCAACAGACAAATCAGTTCACATACAATAGCACAGTCGAAACTTCTGTGGACTTTGCCCGCCCAAACTATAGTAGAATACGATCACGGTGCAGTGACCACAATTTGCGCTGAGGTAGTTTTAGGGGGTCTTAATATTAAAATAAAGGAATACAGTATAACACTGAAAAGAAAGTGCAGGTTTCCTATCCTCGTATAATCTACCCCAACTGTCCACGTGTCATAACACTGCGCCATCCTGGTATTCTTAAAACAAATGAATAATGAATGTAACCTATATCGCGTTCACGGGGTTTTCGTCAGGGAATCTAGAATAGGTCACCGAACGCTAAATATCGATAGAAATTGTCTGCTCATGACCATAATGATTCAAATAAATTTGAAGAAAAGAAAATCCGTTAAAAATTGTAGCCTCCAGAATGGAGGTCGCTAAAACTTGCCTCCTTCGCATCCACAAGGCCTTCGGAAACTTGAGGCATTTCTGGCCAATGAGATCACACCCTGATAAAGAAAAAGTGTAAAGGTGTAAATATCAGCTTAATGTTCAACATTTTCCTATCAAAATCTATGATTTGTGGTGTTTGTTGCATATGTGGTACTCATAAAACACTAATTTTGCTCTTATTCAGCCCCCCCCCTTTATGCTGTCAACTCTGTCATACCTACTTTTTGCACTTGTTAAAAAGGGGTAAGAAGAGAAAGGACTAAAAATAGTTTCGTTGATGTACACATGGCCGTTCTTGATGTACACAATGGCCATTCTTGCTATGGAAATGAAAAATGAATATTATTATATTGGACATTTCATTGGGCTCATTTTATTCTTCAAAAAGAGTAGGGGATATTGAAAGTGCAAATACCTATGCAGGTTGTGTTATGATAAATAGTCATGGACACTTGACATACTTTGAGAGTGTTCACAGATGAAGAACTTATCGCCCCAACATAACCACTGAGCTGCACGTGGGAGGGGTTCGTTGTCAAATTTGACACTTCAAGGAATGGTTGATGAAAACTGCCGCGTGCTGGTTTATCCTATCCATGATTGCTTTCCTATCGGTTCTTGCATAAGATTTACTGTTTAGCGTATCTTTGCTTTAGTGTGTTACGTTTAATTTGCAATGAGACGTCTTCAACATGATGGACGTCCAAGTGCTATTGGCATGCTTCAAATAGGTTCTACACAGCGAGCAGTAGCCAACATGCTTAATGTGTCACGGTCTGTGATCAGCAGACTGTGGAACCGGTACCAAAAAACACACAATGTTGATGATAGACCTCGTTCAGGTCGCCCTAAGCCACTACACAAGCCCAGGATCGATACATTCGTACACAGGTCCTGCGAAATCGGGGACAAACGGCCAATCAGCTTTCTGTAAACTTGTACCAAGTTTCAGGAATTCGAGTTAAACCCCAAACGATTAGAAATCGGCTACATGCAGTCCATTTGCATGCGCGACGACCGCGTGTTGTGCCTCCATTAACTCGTCAGCACATGGCAAACAGGCGTCAATGGTGTTGGCAGCGTAGAAATTGGGGTAATTGTCGATGGACGCGTGTAATGTTCTCCTCTGGATTTCACCGATAGGCGTGCTCGCGTTTGGAGGCCTGTAAATGAGCGTCACGTTAACGTCAGACAGCATGACAGATTCGGGCGTGGGTCTGTTATGGTGTGGGGAGGAATTACCATGACTACCAGAACGGACTTTCATATTCTTCAAAGAAGGGTCACTGGTGTGTACTACCGTGACCACATCCTGGCACCGATAGTTATGTCCTTTGCGCAACGTGCAGGTCGACATTTCATCTTTCAAGATGATAATGCCCATGCCCACCGCGCTCGTGTTGTAAATAACTACCTCCAGCGTCACCATATTGTCCATATGCCTTGGCCAGCCATGGGTCCTGACCTTTCCCGTTCAGAGCATGTCTGGGACATGATTGGGAGACGTCAACCGACAACTCTGCAAGAATTGACCGTTGCACTGCAAGAGGAATGGGTCAGATTGCCCCAAATCGTGATTGGACGGTTGATTAGGACCATGCCACGACGAATATACTTTTACACAATTTGCGTACAAAGTGCGGCAATTCAACCTTCATTATGGTGATATATTTAAACGGTTTTTAAAATCGGAAAAACAATTGTGACCTCTAGAGAATCCGTATGCTAAATATGCGATTTTTCGAACAATCAGGAGCCATAATCCAGTAAGTAACGGTGATATATTCGAACGTTTTTTTCAAATCGAATAATAATTGTGAACTCTAGAGGGACCACAAGCTAAAAACGCGATTTTTTGTACATTCAAGGGCTATAATTCAGGAAAATACAATCCGATACGCGCGAATATCGACAGGAACCAAGATCTTTGGGTTATAAACTTACATTTCAAGTTTCATCAAAACCGGATCAAAGTTGTGGCCTCTAGAAGGTCCACAACTTTGATATACCAGATGTTCACACTATTTGGGTACGAGGGGCGGCCATTTTTGTCTGGCAATTTTGGTGACAAAATCACGGCGTAACGGTGATATATTCGAACGTTGTTTTTAAATCGGATAATAATTGTGACCTCTAGATGGAACACAAGCTAAAAACGCGATTTTTCGTACAATCAGGGGCCATAATTCAAGAAGGTATGATTCGATATGCACGGAAATAGACAGGAACTGAGATCTGTGGGATAAACATTCATTTCAAGTTTCATCAAAATCAGATGAAAATTGTGACCCCAAGAGGGTCCACAACCCTGATACGCAATATTTTGACACAATTTGCGAACGAGGGGCGGCCATTTTGTCCGTCAGTTTTTGTCCGATTTTTACGAAATTCGAACTCAACCATTCTTAGGGTGTGATATATTCACACGGTTTTTTGAATCGGATAAAAATTGTGACCTCTATGGGTCCACAAGCTAAACACCCGATTTTTCGTATAATCAGGGGCCATAATTCAGGAAGTTATGGTCCGATATGCGCGAATATCGAAAGGAACCGAGATCTGTGGGTTATATTTATAAACATACATTTCAAGCTTAAACCAAATCGGATAAAAATTGTGACCTCTACAGTTTTCACAAGCTAAAAGCGTGATTTTTCGTACAATCAGGGGCCATAATCCATGAAGTTACAGTCCGATACATGCCAATATCGAAAGGAACCGAGATCTTAGGGTGATAAACCTATATTTCAAGTTTCATTGAAATCGGATAAAAATTATGACCTGTAGATTGTTCACAAACAATTCTGGACGAGCGGACGGACAGGGGCGACATCAATATATACCCACATGAAAATGTGGGCGTATAAAAACAGCAGTGCATTTCCGCAGTTTTGCATTGTTTCTGAATATCCCCTACATTTTTTGAAGAGTATATTTTGGAAAGGGTTTCGTTGATGTAATCAATGGCCGTTCTTGCTATGAAAGTTAAAAATGGATATTATTGGACATTTCATTCAACTCATTGTATTCATAGTAGCGTAGATTATTTTTATTATCGTAGCAACGGTACTTGACAAACGAGTTTATCGTTAAGTTTTTAAATCTAGCGGACTTTCAAATCCATGTAATCTCAGCCACCGATGCTCTAGAAGGTTGATTGTATCCATGTATCGAACTTCCCAGTGTTGTGTAGACATTATTCAGATACAACCTGCCAAGAACGCAAAATGAAACAGATCATAATAATGTTTTCGTTAATTTCAGATAAAGCAGGATTATCCCTAGAGGATTGAATGTCTATCTTAAATACCACATATAATATTTATGACCCATTTACACCTACCCTACACATGAATTTTATATATTTTTAATGACAGAAGTGATTTCGGTGAATAACAAACAAAACACTCAACCTAATGACTGGAGGAAATAAATTACAAGATATGTAATGTACTGTCTAAATCACGAGTGTATTAACTTGTTACGAACCGATAGCAGATGTAAATTATATATCGTAACTATTGCACTTCCTACATTTCGAATTACAATACGCGCTGTTTAAATGTTGCCTCCTCTGGAAAAGGGGAAGTCGCGTAAAAAGGTAAATTACTTGAATCACATATGCTATTATTGTACGAAAAGCACGACATGTTTTTCTCAAAACAATTATTCCCACTTGCCCTTTGTCAAAATCCCTAAGTAATGCAGAATAAACAAGTTCAGGTTAATTTGGTGCTACTGTAGTAAAATGTCAATTCCAAGAAATCACATACATCAGGCCCCTACGCAGGCCCCCTACGCCTAACAACAGCAAAGTCTAAAAACGTTTCTGCAGTCAAGATTTTAAAAGTTCTATTATGGAATCTACCATTTTTTTATGAAGTTCACAAGTTATATATATACAATTTTGAGTAGGAAGAAGACGTATAGCCAAGAATTGGGGCAATCACATACGTAAAAGACATCACAGTATTGGGGCGTGGACAAAAGTCGCAACAGTCAACCCCCTTCCATGCTTTATCAGATAGGTGTCACATGTTGGGCTCTTAACATGAATGTTACATTGAAGTCAATTGGGATAGTATTGCTCAGGGTTCCCACGGTCTTTGAAAATCCTTGAATATCCTTAAATTAAAAATTTCATTTTCAAGGTCTTGAATATCCTTGAATTTCGCGGAAATAGGAAAATATCCTTGAATTTCAGTTGAGATCCTTAATTTTGTTGCAAATGTCTTCAATTCCTTTTAAATATGAGATTATAACGATAGTTGGTAATGTTTTGGTTATTTTTAAGATGAAAAATTGTAACTTTAGGCTAAAAAATGTCCTTGAAAATCCTTGAAAAAATATTTGACGAAGCCGCGGGAACCCTGTTGCTGGCCCGTGTCCATTCCAATTAATGGGGAGATAATTTTGATTTGCGAGAATTTTCTTAAAGATACATTATGAGAGATTAGATAAAGAGCTGATAGTTCTCACTACGATAGTTAAAAACTAGATAATGTAAAGGGAATTTGCTAAAAATTTCAGTTAAATTGATCCACTCTAAACCGAGATTTGAGCTACTGAATTTTCGGCCTACCCTCGATCATTATTACTAAAGTCGGTACGATAAAAACATAGTCTCGATTATGCATTTCATGATTAAATTATGAATGGAAGTCGAACAGCAAACCGGGACCTAATCCAATAAACATCACAGGCTAGTGATGCCATCGAGAGTTGATTATGGTCTAATTAATAATTTAGATAGCATTTCAGGCCTAAAGAAAGATCTGCAATGGGCAGATTTGGCTCTTCCATAATGTATGTTTAAAGATTCTCCGTATACCCCAATGAACAATATGAAAACGTTTCTAAAATTACATCACAGTGAATGGAAAGATAACTGTGCAAAACGTGTTTGAAATATAGGATCTTAGCCTTGATGAAAAAATGAAATGAAATGGGGTTTAACGGTCTACTGTTCTGCTACCACTAGGCTAATGAAGACGGGCATACGCCGTACAGTGTGCTATGAGGGAAATTTTGCCCGAGCAGCGGCACTATAGCCTACTCTTGTATCGAATTCTAAGTGCGTATACACGGGACCTCGGTGTTTCGTCCCATTCTTA
Source organism: Patella vulgata (assembly GCF_932274485.2). Classification (NCBI taxonomy): domain Eukaryota; kingdom Metazoa; phylum Mollusca; class Gastropoda; family Patellidae; genus Patella; species Patella vulgata. Next base: position 40,058,690 of record NC_065880.2, read on the forward strand.
CGACTAAGACAGCTGTTCTTGTCAGATCCCACTTCTTACACGCCTTGAAGAAGAAACCCACCGAGTGTTCAAACATTGACTTCACGAGACGTCAAGATCAAAGGGATTTACCGTTACAGGTTTATAAAATAAGAGAATTGTCGCGCTCATACGCTTTGTATGTCAAAATTAGATATAGGTCTTCCTTACGCATCATCATCAATATCTTCTCTTCAATCTATCAAGAACCATGTCCTTTATAGCCTCTACATAAGTCCAAAAGTAATTAGCGACAGAAATTTTCAATTTATTATTATTAAATTCCCGCAGGGATCTTTTTAAATGAAAATCCCTACGAAATGAAATGGGGTTTAACGTCCTTCTGTTTTGCTCTGAACTGGGCTAATGAAGACGGACATACGCCAAAGTGTGCCATGAGGGAAATTTTGCCCGGACTGCGGCACTACGGCCTACTCTTCTATCGAATTCCAACTATCAAGGGATCTTTTACGTGCACGCCAATGTGTACATGGGACCATCCGAACGAGTAGACAAGTTGTCGTCAGACCCTCCGTCCTGCATCACTGACAAGGGGGAACCACGCCGGAAAATCTGGATGGACTTTCTCGGTCAATGCAGGGATCGAACACCCGACCTCCAGGCTAGCGAGCCAGGGTCTTACCCACTTAGCCACCGTGACCCCAAATCCCTACTAACTTTAACAAGAAGATGTTGACGGTGCGGAAAAAAAACAACAAAAAACCCTGTTGTAAAAACATCCAAGCCAGTTTCTGTTAGATAATATTCGCCCGTAAGTTGCAAGTTTTACCGTTTCAAAAACGCCTTGGAAACAGTATTGCACAAATGTGTAATTCGCAAGTCTTGTAATTATTTATTTCATTATAAAAGTGTAGAACATTTAATAAATGGCTATCACCGATTATATATTGGAACACATTGAAGAGTACAGCGATGCCGTCAGAGTTTAATGTTTTAAATAATCACACTAAAGTTTTAGAAAAAAATATTGACGAATTCCATTAGTTTTTGTTTGCTTAAAAGTCAAGCTCCACACTGGACTTCAGCCAGCCATGAAGAATCTGACTTAACTATACTCTTCAAAAAAAGTAGGGGATATTGAAATGCAAATAAATGTGCATGTTGTGATATGATAAATAGTCATGGACACATGACATGCTTTGAGAGTATGTTCACAGATGAAGAACTTATCAACCCAACAGAACCACTGAGCTGTACATGCGAGCCGCAATAGCGCCATACAGGTGGGAGGGGTTCATTGTCAAATTTGACCCTTCAAGGACCGGTTGATGAAACCTGCCGCGTGCTGGTTTATCTATCCATGTTTGCTTTCGTATCGGTTCTTGCAAAGATTTACTGTTTTGCCTTTCTTTGCTTTAGTGTGTTACATTTAATTTGCAATAAGATGTCTTCAATCGACAACACTTCAAGAATTGGCCGTGGCACTGCAAGAGGAGTGGGTCAGATTGCCCCAAATCGTGATTGGACGGTTGATTAGGAGCATGCCACGACGAAATGCTGAATGTCTAGGGATTGGTGGAGCAATTACTAATTATTAAGACAAAAATCAAAAATCACTTTTGACGGTGTATCTCTTTGCGAGTGAAATGGGGCCGTCAGATAAGCCGCCCATATGAACTGTTTATGTTCATGTGTAGGCAATTAGCCTGTTATTAACATACACTGGTTACCTCTAATAAAAACAGCAGTTGTGTATTGTTTCTGAATATCCTCTACTTTTTTGAAAGGTATATTAAACAATTGGTCCTCTAAAGGACTGTAATAAAGGGGAGACTACTCCATTTACTGATCAGTTAAAGCCAGCTGATTGGTGTTTTCAAAATCAAAACGTGGTACCGTTCTGTACCAACCGGGATACTTAAGACGGGCATACACCATGCAGGGAGCTATGACGACGATAATTTTGCCCGGACAGCGCATTATTGGCCTATTATTCATCGAATTCTAACTGTCAAGGGAAAAAACACGCGGAAAATCTCCACGAACGTTCTCGTCCAACACCAGGACCAAACGGCCCTCTAAGGTTCCTGGAATGGAACAGAGTCTAGTACACCTTCACGTACATGCAAAAGAACCCTTGACATTTGCAATATTCGAAATAGGAGTAGGCCGTAGCGCCACTGTCGCACGATGTCTGGCATTTCTACCACGCTTTTACCGCGCTTATGGCGATCTTGACGCGCTCTGCGACCATTTTCCACCGCAGTAGCGTCGCAGTAAGGACGCCACCCCAGTCTGACGGGGGTATTAGTAAGTAATTAGTTGCGTAGGTTACAGTAAACAGAATCATGATAGATAAGAGGGGGGGGGGCGCTTATTTCACTAATATAATATAGCCCTAGAATATTGGTAAAGGCGGTTACGTTTAAATCCTATTTGGCCTGATAAGAAATATTATAAAAAATGAATATAAAAATCTGCGATTCAAAAAGTGGGCTACTACTCTGGATTTTCCGCCTTTTGATCAAATTGGATAAAACTGCGATGGTTAATTGCTGATTCATAAAAAGATCCAATGACAATTATTGCAACTGCCGTAATTTCTTGTCACGCCGTAAAGTAGCTATAAGAACGCAGCTAAAAACGTTGAGATATACTGATGTGCCTTTAGTGTCACTTGGGGTTTAGCGTCCACTCGACACAAACCAGGTCATTTTGGGACTAACATATGGTTTAATTTTATTTCAATAATTCGCTTGCGCGTAGGGGTCTTTAGGAGTGGGAGGACCCGGAGAAAACACACCAGTTAACTCAATGACAGACTTTATGATACAGCGTGCACACGCTAACCATTCAGCCATCCAACACCCCCCGCACACCTTGTATTGCTAGCTACGTGCCTTATTTTAATGCGTGTAACATCTGGAAATTAAGTTAAATAATTTAGTATTAGGACTTACTAAACATACGCACCCCACTCTAGTGAAACAACTTTGGTTTTTCTTCAAATATTCTGAACAGTAGGACGTTAAACCCCATTTCATTTCAATTCATTTCAAATATTCTGAATGAATTAAATCAAGTGTTGTTTTTTTATCAAAATGGATGCATACATTAATAATTACGGTGTATCAGTTAGTGCTTTGATTGCCTGTTGTACACGACGCCCCGCCTTCATGACTTCAAAGATGTCAAAATTGAAATGACGGAGAGCCAAGCTATTATCGCTTCGATTTAAAGACAAAAATCAGCTACCAACTGCAAAAACACCAAAGACGAAAATCAACCCAAAGAAGCAAGAGGAACGGAAAACGAAAGCTGATGAAAAGCACTTTATACGGAAATTCAGGAAAACTAGGAGCGTATATAGTCAATGCAGACGTATTAATCAACGCGATCAATATGGTCAAGAAGAGATCTAGGGACGACGGCGAGGAAATGGAATGGAGTTTCAGAGGAATCTGAAAAGAATGATCAAGGGGTTAATCTCGCACTACGTAGGAGGATATCTCATGTTCGCCACTATATCACTGGCGATATGCACAGTTGCTTTCCGGTGTTAGAACCAACGGCGAACACCAATGAGGTACCTTTTATGTAAAACGAGACACCAGTAGATCAATAGAGCCTTAGCATTGAGAGGCATCCATCCGTTACAGGTAAAAGTTTTACAACTTAATGGTAATGAACTGGCCCCCAGGTGTGCTAAGCTGAGAAAATACATCAACCGTAAACCAAACGATGTACTATGCTCCCAAGTGACCAAACAAGAGCGGCATCTACCTAGCCGGATATTCTTGTCAGAGAAGGGACAAACCGGACAGCACGACACGTGGCGGCGGTCTTGCCATCTACGTCAGTGACAACATAAATATTTCTGTTCCGCTGAATATAGCCAGCCCTTTGGAAGCAATGGGCATAGCCATCACATTGAGCAATAATATGAAATTGACAAACACGCTCTGTGTGGGTCACCGAGGAATGACTGCAGGGCGACTAGCCTATCCTCAATACTAGAAGGGAACGACCTATGTGTACTGAATGATGAAAGTCCTACATTTGTTGGAGGAAATGCCCCCCTTCACACCTGGAGCTTACATTCTGTACGCTTGGTATGGCAAACCGCTGCGATTTGCAAGTACACGAGGATGAAACACTAGGCAATGATCTGGTGATCTACATCCAAGCTGAAACCACATGGGAAGTCTATCACGGAAGACCCAATTAGAAAGTGAAAAAAGCTGATTGGGCAAACTTCCGTGTAGGCTGCCTTGATTGGAAGGAAGAAGACATCATCGATACCAACATCGACGTGCACTCTGCCAACATCACAGGTGCTATTATTATAGGTGCCACAGACGACTCCATCCCAAAGACTGCAGGAAGCCAATGAATACAAAACATTTATTTTCGCCAGAATGTCAGAAGGCAGTTTACGACAGAAAGAATGCACTTCGCGTACGAAAACGCCACTACAATGAAGTCAAGTACCAAATACGCTGCAAGAGACACCATCCAGAAGGCACAAAGTGGTGTGACAAAGTACTCTATAACTTTCATCAAATTGAACGATCATTTAGGTGCATAGAACTTGTTGACCTAAGCTGCTTTTTTTGATAATATATTATATAGACTTTTGAACTCTGTATATACTTCTGTTAAGGCACGAACTGGCTATGATCTAATTAAACATGTAATTTATCCCAAATGTCATTTATAACACTCTGCAAAACCTTGGAGACAATGGTTAACATCCGGTTACAGTTCTATCTGGAGAACAACCCACCAATCGACGAATATAAAAGCGGGTTCAGGAAAGGAGATCAACAATGGACCACATGGTGAAACTACAGTAAGTCATGTCTCAGGCACTCCTCTCGGGGAACCCGAAATGTGCCGTGTTCGTAGATTTAATTAAGGCTTTCGACTTAGTTTGGTTAGAAGGGCTGATTTTCACGCTTGGACGTATCAGTATAATGCGCATATTGTGTTGGGTGATAAAAGGCTTTCTGAGCGATAAAAGGATACAGGTGAATGTTGGTAGATTCCTGAGTGCCGGCAAAACATTAGAAAATGGCACGCCTCAGGGATCTCATCAGTCCGACTATCTTTAATATCATGATTAACGACATGCAGAAATCATCGTATCTCGACTACAGAACAGTGTTAGCAGAATTTGATGACGACAGTACAACTTGGGAGGAGAAGGACAAACAACTGAACTACAAAAAAATCTGCAAAAGGCCTTAGACAAATTCACGACATGGGCAAACGACTGGGGATTCAAAGTCTCAGAGAAGAAAACAGTCGGCATGCTTGTGTGATGAGCATAATGACTGTGTACGAACGCGAAAACCATCCAGTAGACGTGGTACAAGGGTTAATCAGCGTGAATCAACTGAGTTTGTACTGAAAAATTTTTGAGTGATATGTATGAAACTGTCTTCACACATTCGGTTTATAATTAGCGATACACAGGTACAGTGGCAAGTGTTGTACTTCACAGACTGTTTACCTCCGAACTATCTCCGCACGAAATCCCCGATTTGGGTACTTGTTAAAAGAAAAAGAAATAGTACCTGTGCGCATGCCAGTAAAAAAAACCCTAAGAGTTCGCGCATAAAAATGCCCGAACGTACCAGGCGCCAGGTCATCGAGTTTAAAGACCAAACCAAGTTCCTTGGTGTTTAATCTTTATCTTGACCTGGAAACCGCACATCGACTGGACTGTAAATAGATGCTCCAAAACTTAATGAGAAAAATAACGGGCAGTTCGTGGGGAGCCAATAGAGTTACATAAATGATAGTGTATCGTGCTCTAATACACTCTGTATTAGATTACGGCTCGTTGCCATTCATGAACTGTGCGCCAACACTCTTAAGTAAGCTTGACACTATCCAATACAAAGCTCTGTGTATTGCTCACGATCGCCCCTTGGACACTCCAAATACTCCGAGTCAATCAAGATCTACTACAGAGAAACAATCCTATTGCTGCACGTACTTTCTCTCTAGAACACCTGGAAGATAACTGGTACCATGTTTATACGGGTGGCTCACGCAATACTGAAAGGGGCACGGGATCGTTTGGAATATACCTACCAAACGGGAAACAGGAAATAAGCAGGGAACTGCCCAATAACCGTTCGGTGTACACTGCAGAGATTGTAATTGTATGGGATGGTGGATTTGTTGCAAATACCCAATCTGACTATAGAGCCAATTTACGTCAAATCGAAAAGAATTTTACTTTACAACTTTGCAAAGACAGATACCCAAAGCAGTAATTCCTCTTCTAATCATTAGTAATAATGTGGTTTCACATTGTACATATATATAGACCCTCAAGTTTACTAAATGTCACTGTGCTTGATAACGATAAGAAAATACTTATCGAAACGTTGTGCTTGTGTATAATAAACCAGTGATTGTTGTCTTATATAACTGTGTCAGTTTTGTTATGTTTCCAATTGCTAAATGCCACTAAAGGATAATGGTTAAATTTGGACCATCATTAACAGTTATTACAGTTGATTCGAAAAGTCGTTGTGAATAATCAAATACAAATCAGTTTTAGCCCAAAGGACAGATTAGCCTGGAAGCGCACAGATCTGATGTTTGTCCTGTTATGTTAATCCACAGCTCCCGTGTCATCATTTTGTTTATAATTTGTTAAATGAGGTGGCAAGCATTGACATTGAATCATACAAATTTTAACGCCAAGACATGACCATTTGTTCCTCTGTCTGTAGTGAAAAGCATTCAGCTAACGACAATTTGGAGCCGGGCAAGGAGGCCAGAATTAACATTGAAGTCAATGGGGAAATTAATGGTGGTCTGCCACCATTGGTGATCTCAACAGCATGGAGTTATTCCCCTTCTGTCGTGAGCACGATATTTGAAACTTCTATTTAAACGAATAGAAATAAACCAACCTGTTTTTATTGATACACACGGGGGTGGATATAAAGAATTATTCTGTCATTTCCGTTGCCTTATACTACAAAATCAATTTTCCATTTATTCATCTACAGGCCGCCACGGCGCATATGTCCGCTTGTGTGTTTTGTAAATGTCAGCATTTGAACCACAACTAGTTTTCGGGTGTTTGCTTTGCACATTAATGGCAACTATTTGAATATTTAAGGAGAAAAGAACTGAATCAAATGAGGGCTTTGCTTCCGCTAAGAATTGAGTTTCATTGAAAGGCGTTAAATCGCTAATATTTGGGATCTAGAAATTGACACAAATGAGCCCCAACGATATACTAATGTAATATGAATGTATATAAACTGATTTATATTTAATCGTTTCTGTTTTTACTGTAATTTCTAATCAGTTACGTTCGGTGAAATACGCCAGAACTCTCAATCGAATTGCAATCTCTAACGTCTGGCTATTCCAGTCTACACTGGAAGTATTTATTGCACATGCTCTCCAGATAAGAATATGGCGTCACCGTTTGACATGACTTGTGGAATATGTCTAGCCTCGTTCTTGGAGTACCTTGTTACAAATGGCGCCGAAAAAGCATTATGTTACACGATTCGTGTATCAATGGTAAAATGATTGTTTTGTCTAAATATTGGATATTTCCCGATAAGATCACAACATCAATGTTGATTTAAAGTGACAAATTTGCTACCTACACTTTATTTATTAGTAATTTCGAAATTTGATCCGGATTTACCTTATTGATAATAGTTAAGACGCTCTAACTCATGGCGTCAATTTGCAGACTACCGCCATTCAGGAGACGACCACCGCCAAGACCGGTCACATTATCTCTATAGCTTTTTCTTGTAAATCATTCATTATTTTAGGCCCAGGACTGCGCAGTGTAGTGGATACTTACGGTTGACCCCATGATCTATCCATTGATATTTAATTCTTGCAATGTCTTGTCCGCAGGTTTGTCTTGTGGTTTTGCTTTGCGTGTAGTGTGGTCCTCCTCGTTTATATGAATTCTCATACCAAATGTCATAAAAATCAGATAAGAAATTTCAAGGTCCACGAATTATTGATGAAGCGGGTTCAAATTCAAAAACGGTTGACAGTGATTTACAATTATTTATATATTATATGCGCCAAGTTTCGGCAATTGAAAGATAGACAATTTTTCTGCAATACGTAACAATGTAAACTAACATATCGCACCACACTAGCTTGGAACAGTTGTCAGATATATCAAATATAAGATAATAGGTGACATAAAGTCTTAAATGAAGACGGTTCACTAAACCTTTTCCACTTATTAGATCTGTCTCAGTAAGTAAGACGTTTGCTCGTTAACCAGGTCACGGGTACGATGTGCGCTTGTCAGTGGTGCAAAGTAAGGGAGGGGAGGGTCAAAACAGTATAGTCTTTTGAACGTTACGAAATTCCGAGGTTCCGTGTACACATTGACGTACACATAAAGAACTATTGACAGTTTGAATTCGAAATAAGAGTAATCATACTGTATAGCGTATGTCCGTCTTCATTAGTCGGTGCAGAAACTGATTTCATTTGATTTCATCTTATTACGATCCGAAGCATTTAAACATCGATGGTATTACTATCAGAAACTTTTGAACATCGAAAGTATTTTCTTTTAGCCTAATGAACACTCCTAACGGGATTTCAAATATTTCCAATGGGATACTCGATGAAACACCATGCGCCGAAGGAAGCAATTACAAAAGTGATCATGTCATTTACAATGTACTTAGTATATTTGGATCATCGTTTGCGATCTCTTGAAAAGTACCATTATAATTTAATATTTCGAACGAAAACGCTAACGAGATACCACTTTAAGCTCAATTATGAACGAAATGATTTCTGTCCACAAAAATACATGTTGCCACCCGCCATCACCCGCATCAACACCCCCCCCCCCCCACGGGCACTCACCCCGACGTCCACCCCCATACAATATGAATCTTATAAACATATTTAGAGATGTTTCATCAAGCCCTTAGAAAATCATCATTTAAAATCAACGTGAACTCATTTCCCCGTCAATTTTATCCCCACCCCACCCCTCCACACGCGCACACCTGCTACCCCCACCCCACCTCCCCATAAATCAAAACAGTTGCCCAGGGGCATCATAAACACTTAATTATAGATGGGCAGTCCTAGAAATTTATGTTTTATTAATATATTATACCAACAAAATGACTTCACCCCCTCCCCCCCCCCCCCCATTGTAGACATTTGACCCCCTATATCTCGAAAACACCCTCTCAAACGCCTGATCACCATCCAGATTCGGAATCTACGCAAAAAACTGGTCTAGCAAAACTTGGTCTCATAAATTCACAGCTCGGGTGGCGATTCCCCCCTTCAGCTACCGGACTAACTGGACATTATGATGGTTAGTCCCATTAGCGCCAGTGTTTAGGATTTGATTTTAAATTGCTGTGACGGGATGTTAAAAGCTTTGTATGCAGATTGGTGAGGTTGTACCTTGATGGTCCTGTCACACTACTGCCTATGATAGAAATGTGTGACTTGCGTAGGAAATGTAATAAATTAATTTTCATGCGCAGTAAATGCCCTTGAAAATACAGAATTGTTCGTATACTTTCCGTATTGAACCTATGAGTAGCGTATCGCCAGCGTATGCACTGCCCATGTCCAGCGTATCGCTATTACTTGGCAAAGAGCCCATATAAGCGTCGGCCTTAGCGTATAAACCTTACGTTCTCGGCCAATGCAGGGATCGAACACCCGACCTCCAGGCTAGCGAGCCAGCGTCTTACACACTTAGCCACCGTGACCCCCCCTCGCCTTATGTCACCAGCCTATAAGTGATAGTTTCAAAGGCTAGCATGCGACAGAGCCATTATATTAACACAGTTTGGTTACTGGATAACATACACCGCCCGGGTATCAGAGAACATTTCCGTTAAGTACATGGACTAGCCACAGTACATTATATTTATGATCAATCGTCGGAATGGCACTTGCAATCTATTTCACAGCCTACTCTTACTAGTGGATATTTGTTGTAAAATTATGTACTATTAAACTTTCTACTTATGAGTTAGATACACTGCATACGCTAAATTGCTACTTTCGTGCAGTAAACAGCTATATTATGAACATCACAAAAACTTAAATCTCCTTAAAATCATCTTAAACTAAAATTTCATCCTAACTTAAGATAGATGCGTTTCACAAAACGATTTTAAGCACTTTAGATAAAATCCACTAAAATAATATTTTAAGTTAAAATTTTATCTTAACTTAAATTAGTGGCATTTCAAAAAAACTATTTTAGGGAAAAGTTTAACTAAAATCAATTTTAACATAGGACAGCCGTCACTCTCTCCCAACTTTAAATTACGACATTAACAAACATTGATATAGAGTTACGTTGTTAGATCTATTGCGACATATAGATATATTTGGAATAATGATAATATTGCCAATGGCCCGGGTCACATAATTTTAATATACTATTTTTCACAAAAACAATTCTCATTCAATTTCTGTTCATTATAGCATGAGAAATATAGCTGCAAATTAAGGAATTAGATGACGTCCCACCCCCAAATTAAAACCCAAAGAACAAAAAAAAAAACTCCTCTTTGTTACTATTTTATATATTACCATATGATTCAAGTGTAAATTATACTATTTTCAAATAATTAATACACGTAAAAAAAAACAAAAAAAACAACAACAACGAACCAGCGGGTGCCAGGCAGGATACGCCCACATTTTGCAAGAGATGGGTAGAGAACAAGCTAAAAACAAACGCGAGTTTTTGTACAATCAGGGACAATAATCCAGAAAGTTATGGCCTGAAATGTGCAAATGTCAAAAGGGACTGAGATCTTTGGGATAAAAATTGTGACCTCTAGAGGGTTCACAACCTTCGTATTCACACCACTTCTACACAATTTGCGTACAAAGAGCGTCCATTTTGTCGGGCAGTTTCATTTCAATTTTCCCGAAATTCGAATTCAACCTTCATTATGGTGGAAAGGTGATGTGTTTAAACGGTTTTTCAAATCGGAAAAAAAATTGTGACCTCTAGAGGGTCCACAACATTGATTTAGCAGATGTTTACACTCAACAAACATTACGGTGTAACGGTGATATATTCGAACATTCTTTTAAATCGGATCATAATTGTGACCTCTAGAGGGACCGCAAGCTAAAAATGCGATTTTTCGTACAATCAGGGGCCATAATTCAGGAAGTTACGATCCGATATGTAAGAAAATCGACAGGAACCACAACACGTTATAAACATGCATTTCATGTTACATCAAAATCAGATGAAAATTGTGACCCCCCAGAGGGTCCACAACCCTGATACACAATATTTTGACACTATTTGCGAACGAGGGGCGGCCATTTTGTCCGTCAGTTTCGGTCCGATTTTTACGAAATTCGAACTCAACCAACCTTAGGGTGTAACAGTGATATATTCAAACGGTTTTTTTTTAAAATCTGATAATAATTGTGACATCTAGAGGGACACACAAGCTAAAAACGCGATTTTTCGTACAATCAGAACCACAATTCAGGAAGTTATGGTCCGATAGGCGCGAATATCGACAGGAACCGAGATGCGTGGGTTATAAACATTCCAAGTTTAAACCAAATCGGGTAAAAAATTGTGACCTCTACAGTGTTCACAAGCTAAGAACGTGATATTTCGTACAATCAGTGGCCATAATCCATGAAGTTACAGTCCGATACATACCAATATTAAAATGAGCCGAGATCTTAGGGTAATAAACCTATATTTCAAGTTTCATTGAAATTGGATAAAAATTGTAACCTCTCGAGTGTTCACAAACAATTCTGGGACGGACTGACAGGGGCAACGACAATATACGTCCACATGAAAATGGGGGCGTATAAAAAACCTAAAACAAAATCTGAACTCACTTCACATCTAATGTCTTATCTATAAAAAAATAACTTCGTGTAGGCCTACAATGGTTTAAAATTACCAATTTATTGGTATTAGTAGGCCCACAGGCCTATACTACTAGACATGTCACATGCAAAGTATTTACTCATATGATGATTTGTAAAAAGATAAATCAATAATCTCAAATGCGTTTATTGAAAAATATTATAGGTCTATTTGAAATTAAATTTTAATATCGGGAATTTATTATTATTTTTTAATGAAGGCTTTCGTTAATAACACAGCATAAATTAGAGAAGTTTTAGGAGCCAAAGATATTTTATTTTGGGAAAAAATCAATTTACTTGAGTAAGATAGATAGGAATTAATAAGGAGTATGACACTTTGGTAATTTCAGAGTATTTTTAAAACAGTTTAGGATGACATTTCTGGGCATCGGAACATTGGCTATTTGGTGGATTAGTTTCAAAGTTGTTAAATACTTTTAAATTTCGACAAAAATTTACAGCCTAGATTAGTTGTTTGAGTCACAGATATATGTTTTTGACAATTCTCAATAGTTTCTGTTATCCAATATACCATAAAACTACGAAATTCAAGCGATTTAATATAGTTTATCGATACACATTATTTACGTTGAAGTCTGCGAGTAAATCAAATGCCAAGGTCACGAATCAAATGCCCAGTTCAAGGCCAACCCACCGATACATTTCGAAACGAATAATACGCAATAAACTCATTTATTTCACCTGGCTACGACTGTTTCACCGGGGTGTTCCCACTTAGCCGACAGGCTTTGATGTCAAATTTTGCCGTTAATCCTAGAACAATGGTGTTATAAACTATAGTCCATATCTTTTTTAAGACTAAAACTGTATTGATTTTAACAAATTTAACTTTTATTAAATAACATTAAATAGCTTACACGTATAAAAATATATTGATTTTAACAAATTTAATATTTATTAAATAACATTAAATGATTTACACATATAAAAATGCATTACAATTTACACATTTAACTTTTATTAAATAGCATTATATAATTTATAAATAAATGACTTACAACATAACAATCATTTTACAGCCCCACTAAATAGGAAATATTTGTTCCATACCATCTATTTATATTAATATAGTGAATTGAATTCATGTTTGAAATCATAACGCCGGCATGAACTGTGTTCAATATGTCATTAATTAGTTAGTTAATAAATTTTATTAAGAGGGATTAAGAGCTCATTAACGCTGAACACTAGTGACTAATTTTAAACAGACTATAGTTTTAAGATGAACCAAAGGATTAACAGTCTGCCGGCTAAGTGGGAACACACCGTTTCACCATGTGCAAACATTGTTACAACGTATTAAACTCTCCCTATTGATATTGTACCCGTCAGTTCATCCTGTCAACAGTTTTCAGTTTCGAAGCGTATTTGCTTACACCGTAAGTTCTCGCATAAGCAATTTTAACTAAAATCTCTTAAAATTGCATTATAAGTTACGGTCGATCTTCGTGAAACACGTAAAATTTAAAAATTTCATTTTGATTTTAGTTTTAATCTACTTGAGTGATTTTACAAAAAAAGGGCCCAGGTCACAATTAAATTATTGAATTGCAAACGCACTGTCGTATATTTATTCTAGATCATCTGTTCTCATATTGTTTAATTAGGGTTCATAATGAAGGTGGCTAAAGTATAACAATCCGCATAATCACTGTCAAGGCACTAATTTTTCTCGATGTCAATTTACATTTACAGGTTTAGCGGCGCCTGCAATGTAGTATTTAAATATTTGCTCTTATTGTTAGAGTATATTAAGTATTGTTTGTTCTGAATTCCAAACCGGGCCCCAAGTTCACAAAGCATTCTCAGACTTAAGTTAAGAACTTACTCAACTTTTAATCACTGTTTATGAGAAATATCTTTAATCCAGAAACACGAAACTTTGTACATAGTTTCTTATTGATGTATTTGATATATTAAAACAGCAAAAGTTTTATAAAGGGCTATATTTTAGTTAAAATATAGCCAACAATTTTGAGTAAATTCTTAACTTAAGTCTGAGAATGCTTTGTGAACTCGGGGCCGGGTCTCGGGAAGTTTGCCTCTATGACTTTGATCGAGGCACCTTCTTTAAAAACACCATTCACTTGCAAGCTGTCAATCAAACCACGTGATGTAAACAATTAGCCATATGGCGTGAATTAAGGCACAGCGTAGTTCAGTACAAGTGAATTTACGCGACGGCTTTGTGTACTAAACATTTAAAAAACATAAATTCGTGCTTATAATATCCTAATAAACAATCCATTTGATCAGATTTTTGGCCAAAGGACGACGCATGAACACAATATAGCAGTAACCTTGTGCCAAATCTGTATGCTTACTATAGAGCCCAGTGGGCGTGTTGAACCAACTATGTCACTTCGGGTTTTTCGCTTACAAAATCTTTTTTGCTTGTGCTACATACAGAGGATATATATATATATATATAGTGTGCACAACACAGAGTGCTCGATGAATAAATCCAGAGCAAATATAAATAATTAAAAATATGAAATCTGTAAGTTCTTTACTTAAAGTTTCATGTGGTACTCCACACTCATCAGAATAAAAATACAAATGAAGTTTGATTACACGTGGCATGGTAACAACGGTTGACGGGCGTGACGTCAACAGTATACAACAAAACATAAGAAATTATTTAGGAAAGATATTACTCAATTATAACTACTAAGAAAACATCTGTGTCTTAGATGAACCAAGCTTTAAATATTGTCGACTAGTAAATTTAGTACATGTAGATTATAGGGTATGACCTATTGACACAATTTACATTAAGGCAATTATAAAAACGTACTTTGGTTACTTAGAATATAAAGCATTTAAATTCAACAAAATGATGTGCTATAGTTTAAAGTTCTGCAGTAAATATTTATGAAGATGCCTGCATGTAGAAACAATCTCGTTTCTTCTATTTAAGGAGGAAAGTTCTGGTTTGCAAATAATGAAGTATTTCTCCCATATGCACAAGTTGCATCTATTTGTGGAGGGGCTGTATGATTTGGAATTCTTTAAAAAAATTTCCATGTGATGCTGTAATTTATATTATCGTCTTTAAGTTTCCATATGTATTTTCTCAATTCCGTGCAGTTTTCCAGCTTAATGTTTCTAAAAGAATAAGTGTGGTTATTAGATCTAGTTTAACCACTCACCCAGTATACTCAAAAACATTCCAGATGCCATTAACAAACGTCTAAATGAAATATCGAGTGACAAAGAAACATTCGACAAGGCTGCGCCCCAATACCAAACGGCATTGAATAACAGCGGATACGATCATCAACTCACCTATTCCCCAAGCATACCAGAAAACTGCAACAACAGACCCCGTAAACGACAAAGAAATGTAATTTGGTTCAATCCACCATACAGCCGAAACGTACACACAAATGTTGATAAAACTTTCCTTACAATATTAGACGAGGAATTCCCAATCACAAATAAACTTCACAAAATATTCAACCGAAATACCGTCAAAATTAGCTATTGTACAATGAATAATATTCAACAGAGCATCAACAACCACAATAATTCAATCCTGGCTAAAAGTGATGGATACTCAAATAACGAAAAATGTAATTGTAGAAATCGCGACAGTTGCCCCTTACCAAAAAAAGGGTTTGACAGAGTCAGTAATATACCAAGCGACAGTCTCCGCTAACAACAAACCAGAAGAAACCTATGTTGGCCTCACAGAGGGCCCTTTTAAAACTAGATTTAATAACCGCACTTATTCTTTTAGAAACACTAAGCTGAAAAACTGCACGGAATTGAGTAAATACATATGGAAACTTAAAGACGATAATATAAATTACAGCATCATATGAAAATTTTTAAAGAATTCCAAACCATACAGCCCCTCCACAAATAGATGCAACTTATGCATATGGGAGAAATACTTCATTATTTGCAAACCAGAACTTTCCTCCTTAAATAGAAGAAATGAGATTGTTTCTACATGCAGGCATCTTCATAAATATTTACTGCAGAACTTTAAACTATAGCACATCATTTTGTTGTATTTATTTGCTTTATATTCTAAGTAACCAAAGTATGTTTTTATAATTGCCTTGTTCCGCCAGTTAAACTTAATGTAAATTGTGTCAATAGGTCATACCCTTTAATCTACATGTACTAAATTTACCAGTCGACAATATTTAAAGCTTGGTTCATCTAAGAAAGGATGTTTTTTTAGTAGTTATAATTCAGTAATATCTTTCCTAAATAATTTATGTTTTGTTGTATACTGTTGACGTCACGCCCGTCAACCGTTTTTACCATGCCTCGTGTAATCAAACTTCATTTGTATTTTTCTTCTGATGAGTGTGGAGTACCACATGAAACTTTAAGTAAAGAACTTACAGATTTCATATTTTAATAAACGTGGGAGCGATTCACTGTCAAATTTGACACTTCAAGGAAGGGCTGATTAAAACTGCCGTTTGCTGGTTTATCCTATCCATGTTTGGTTTCCTATCGGTTCTTGCATACTATTTACTGTTTAGCGTATCTTTGCTTTAGTGTGTTACGTTTAATTTTATCGGGAGACGTGTTCGTCGAAGTCAACGGACAACACTGCAATAAGTGGCCGTGGAACTGCAAGAGGAGTGGGTCAGATTGCCATAAATCGTGATTGGACGGTTGATTTGGAGCACGCCACGACGAATTGCTGAATGTCTGAGGATTGGTGGAGCAATTATTCGTTATAAAGACAAAAATCAAAAACGTCCATTTTCATTTTTGACAGTGTATCTCTTTGCGTGTGAAATGCGGCCGTCTGATAAGCCGCCAAAAGGAACTGCTTATGTTCATGTGTAGGCAACTGGCCTGTCATTAACATACACTGGTTACCTGTCTAATAACCAGCGGCTGCCAGGCAGGATACGCCCACATTTTCGAGAGATGGATAGAGAACAAGCTAAAAAGAAAGTGATTTTTCCTACAATCAAGGGCCATAATTCAGGTAATTACAATTCGATATGCGCATATATCGAAAAAAACTAAGATATTTCGGTTATAATCTTACATTTCAAGTTTCAACAAAATCGGATAAAAATTGTGACCTCTATAGGGTCCACAACCTTGATATACCATATTTTTACGCTATTTGAGAACGAAGGGCGGCCATTTGGTCTATCAGTTTTGGGCCGATTTTCACGAAATTCGAACTCAGCAGTCCTTAGGGGGTAAAGGTGATATAATAATACGTGTTTTTAAATCGGATAAAAATTATGACCTCTATAGGGTCCACAAGCTAAAATCGCGATTTTTCGTACAATCAGGGGCCATAGTTCAGGAAGTTGCGTTACGAAATGCGCGAATATGGAAAGGAACCGAGATCTTTGGGTTATAAACTTATATTTCAAGTTTCAACAAAATCGGATAAAAATTGTGACCTCTATAGGGTCCACAACCTTGATATACCATATTTTTACGCTATTTGAGAACGAACGGCGACCATTTTGTTTGTCAGTTTTGGGCCGATTTTTACAAAATTCGAACTCAGCCATTCTTAGGGTTTAACTGTGATATAATAATACGGTTTTTAAATCGGATAAAAATAATGACCTCTATAGGGTTCACAAGCTAAAAACGCGATTTTTCCTACAATCAGGGGCCATAATTCAGGAAGTTCCGTTTCGATATGCGCGAATATCGAAAGGGACCGGGATATTTGGATTATAAGCATACTTTTCAAGTTTAAACCAAATCGAATAAAAATTGTGACCTCTACAGTGTTCACAAGCTAAAAATGTGATTTTTCGTACAATCAGGGGCCATAATCCATGAAGTTACAGTCCGACACATGCCAATATCGAAAGGAACCGAGATCTTAGGGTGATAAACCTATATTTCAAGTTTCATTGAAATCGGATAAAAATTGTGACCTGTAGACTGTTCACAAACAATTGTGGACGGACGGATAGGGGCGACGACAATATACGTCCACATGAAAATGTGGGCGTATAAAAATAGCGGTGCATTTCCGCAGTTTTGTATTGTTTCTGAATATCCCCTACTTTTTTTGAAGAGTATATTTAAGATTTATGGAAACCTTGTTGGAAATCGTTGATCTACCCCTTTAAATTACTTGTATGAAATCGTAAATAGTATTAGGTATCGCATGGTGAAAATTTTACGAAAATCGAATAATAATTAACACCTTTAAGGACCAAAAACCTTGAAAAATGACCCGTTGAATATCGCCCATTTCCGCAACTGAACAAGTTAGAAACCATTTTTTGATATCTATATGATCGTATGGGTTCATTCTATTTGTTGATTGTTTTTAAGGCTAAAGATACAGTTTTTGCTAAAATAACGCCATTTCCGGTGACAGTAAAATTTTTGAATTGGTTTGACGTAGTCAAAAGTGACATTACACATCAAATGGTGTCACTTTTATGAAAACCCAATAATAATTGACTCCTTTACAGGCAAACTTGCCTATTTCTCGGCAACTGCCTATATTACAAACTAATACGTTCTCTTCGTATGGATTAATGCTACAAGTCTAATAAAGTTACAAAGGAATATTTTAAAATATGAAAAAATCCTGAATGGGTTGTGAATAGGGCCCATTCTTATATCCCGTTGACCAGTCCCAACATGTCTGAAAAATAACTCTTTAAATCTCAGAAATGTAGAGCGGTTACAAGCAGTTCAATCAATTTCGATAAAAAAAAACCTAGTTAGTTGGGGAGGGATAAAGTTTTACCCAAAACAAATTGCAAAAGAAAACAATGCAGTTTGGCCAAGGCGAAATAACGTAATTAACAGTAGTCAATATGGTGGTCTTCGGGACGTTTCGGAGCGCGATATCTCGCAACCAGTGTGTTTTAGTGGCGAGAGAATAACTGTTTTTTTTTTTAAATTCTTCAAACAAAAAGTAGTATAAAGGCAAAACGTGTCGAAAATACAAATTGGAAGAAAATGTATTTTTCACATGGACGGCTAATTTCAAAAATTCACCTTGGTAGCAATTCAAAATGGCAGCCAAAATGCAATCCAAAAAGACGAATTTTAAGTTAATCATCGTTTATTCCAGTTGGATATGACTTGTAACTTGATGAATTTAGAGCATCCATGATGGAAGAAAGTCCAAATTGCCACCAAATGGAATTCAAAATGGCGGAATTTTAATTAATCGTAATAAAATAGCATTTTCTCCATATAACCACGGAAAATAGTGTTACTATGTCTTTTAAATAGTTTTCGATGTCTCTGAATTTAAAATGTCTTTTATAAGGGTTTTGAGGTTGCGGAGTTCAGTTTCTACCCAAAAACCTGGTGTAAATTTAAAATTGCGATTTTTGTTGTGAATTTTGCTTGTGAAATAACGTTTTCAGGGTTACTGAATTCTATATTGTGCATACTATATAAAATATAAATTTAGTCAGTTTTTCAAAAGAAATTTCGCGCTGGGGAGCAGATAACCACAGCGGACCCCCATAGAGTGGCAACCCTTCGCCGGGCAAGGTTCAGCAGCCTTTCGGCCCCCGGTCCGGTTCTGGTATCAAGTAAATTCTAGACCGATTGTAAACACGGCTTCATTTCTCGCCGTTATTCATTTCACGACAAGTTCTTGCAATTGCCAAGGTAATACTGTTTTTCTCCAGCATTGGACACTATTCAATACACGTATGTTACCTGGGACATGCTGCTCTTTGCTCCGTGAGCTAAACGACGTTGTTCTCTCAAAGCATGGCTCAAAATTAATTTGAAAAAAAACGGACTGTAAATGGTAATTTCTAGAGTATATCCTGGTGTTTTTAGTTTATGCATAAATCTTAACAATTCATTAAAAACGACGTAAATTCATGACTACGCAAAAAAATTAACTAGTTTAGGAATCCCTAAAACTACCATACCCCTTTTTAGCCCGTCCCTGAAAACGGAGGCGGAAAGATACGGTGTTAAAACGTGTTTCAATTTCCCGCATTACTTGATTACTTTAATTATCAGTAAAAAATACGTCATATAAAATGATAATCGGTACATTATTTTACATTTAAAAAAAAAATATATATTTCCGTTTTATCCAATGAATAATTTATTGTTGGGTCGTGTAGAAAGATATGGTGTTAAAAAGTGTTGCAAGTTTCCGTATTCCATAGTAGACCTTAACTCATGTGTTACAAATTAACAACTAGTATATTAGTCGAGTAATTTACAACTACGTTTAATCGAAAATTCCAATAAACAATTCACTTTTATGTTGAAGGGAGGGTTCTACAGGTGGTAGACCCCATTTAAACCCCATTGTTTGAATGTGTATTTTCTCAAATGAACTTGTGGGTTACTATCGGTCTATAAAATACCAGGGGTGGACGATACAGGGGTCCTGATCTTCCTCCGTTAGGGGTTCCCACAGTATGGGAGTGGTATTGAGGGGATCTCTTCAAACGGGCGCGAAATGTTTTTGAAACACTGTATGTAAATGGTACTTTCTATGGTATATCATGGTGTTTCTGACTTATGCACTTATTTAACGTGTGGCATTCTTAATAATTCATCAAAAGCAACGTAAATTCATGACTAACAGGAAACCCTAAGCTACACAAGGACATATACCAGTTAGAGGCCCTTGAAACTACCATACCCCGTTTCAGTCCATCCCTGGAATTGATACAACAAGGACAGTAACCACAGATCGCTTAATCATTTTTGATAAAATATTAGGGCGCAAATTCTTAACAACTAGATGTATCGAAACAACTTTTAACCGAGGTGAAGGTGGTGCAGAGACATACCGAATGAAGAAAATTAAACTTAAAAAAGGAACGCTACACAGATGTTTGGAATTCTTACAATTAATTTTGAACCCAAAATAGAATATATTCACCCTGAAAACAATAGAATATATTCATCCTGAAAACAATAGATATATTTTAAAAAGCAATATTCACATGAACAAAATCGCCAGTATGGATTCTATTTTGATTGCCGTTCCAAAATTTATACCATCTGGGATATTCACAGGTATATTTAGGAGTCCTAATTGAACCCAGTAACCTCAAAAAACACGTCGATTATATTATAGATCGAAATTGTCTGGTTCTGTCAACTTTAATTAAATTTAACAAATGAAATGACATGAAGCGAAATGAGGTTTAATGCCCTGCATCTACCTGGCTAATGAAGACGGGCGTGCGCCATGCAGTGTGTTATGAATCAAATTTTGCCTCTGTTCGTTATAATTCCCGTCCTGCACAACTAACAAGATAAAATAACGCTGAAGCATCCTAGGCACTTTATCAGGTCATTATATTTGACAAAGAATAATTGAAAATATACATCACGCGTAACTATTCAAAACTTAAAGGGACAATTTCACTCTTGCTGTAACTACATAAAATTTCCCAATCTCCTTTCTGGTCAACAAAATGTACTATTTTACAATATTCCAATTAATGGATGATATAAATTTCATCTTAACACCCCTAATTGAAAACAATGGAAAAATTCAACTACGCCTTGGGCGTTTTCACAATTTCACTATCAATGAGACTGGTAAATCTTGTTTACAAACAGGAAAAAAGGGAATCCCATTATCGCGCATGCGTAAGATGTCACCTTACTATTGACAGTTCGCTTCTCGCAATGATATGATAGATATGACTGACAGTTTAACTTTTAGAAAGCATAAACAACTACGATTCATCCCAAACGACGATTCCATTCTTTCCGGTAAGTTTATATTATTTACTTATACTCTCAAGGCTTCAAAATCTGAATGATTAGAATTTCGATACCCGTTGTCATTGTTGATCATACCGTTGGTGTTACTACTATTACTAATAATACTTCGCCTCGGGTAAACTGATTATCACTGGCTTTGCCTGGTTACCTAATTTTTGGATCGAACTGTCTGATTATCTTTAAAATTAAATGATAATCTTCATTCTTAACTTAGATTAGGCCTAATTTTGGCATGGCTTCACCAAGCTGCATTGGTTTTTATTATAATTGATTGATCATAGAACTGATTATTTGAAGTTTCACCCTCAGTCAGTAATATCAACTCAAGCTAAATAAATCATTCATAATTATTAATTTTAATTAGACATTTTGTCTAGAATTTTATATGAATTCTGGAAAACCTTACTTATTTACTTGCATTTTGGTTTTACAGGTATTTCGAAAGCAGTCTATTTGAGATTAGTTAAAACTAGAACGGATCTACCATTTTTGTGTCGGACATGCCAGGTGGAATCATTAGATTCATTACCCGGTATTGACAACCCCCACCACCTACTGTACCAGCTATGTGTTTTATATCATATGTTCAGTTACTAAATGTCGTATCAAATATGTCAGAAGCTACTAATGCAACACAACCTTCAAAATCAACAGCACCATCTACATCAATGACAATAATATCTAGACGGAAGTTACAATAATTACTTGTAACATGTCATGAACCCCCCCCCCCCCATCCACCCACATTGGGTCCAAAAAGGCAAAAGACAAAAATGGAAAACTGGCACGACAAGGGAGTGAGTTGAAAGACTCAGAAATGAACAACAGAGGGACTCAAAGTAAGAACAAACTTTCTTTTAATAGTCGTAATATATTTACACAGAAACAAAAATATTTATATAAAAAAATGCATACTTAGTAGGGAAGGTGGCATGGACGGGTTTCATAGTGGATCATAATGTATGCTTGAGAATTCGCGCTCCATGTCTTCTGTTCATATGGTCCTGTAATTTTTGCTCTTAGTCGTGTGATACAAAAGTCCCATTTTCTTTCATGGTCTACTAAATTTAGATATTTTGTTGAAATTGGGTGCCATATTGGCGTGTCGTTCTGTCATGACACATTTCGCCATTTAGATATGAATTCGGCGAATCCGAAAACCTATAGTTTATAATACATTACTAACATCCTTATGTCTTGCCAAATATTGCAGTCATTTTGAATATGAGCTCAACCTGGAATGCCGTTTGGTCGGAACATGTTTCTATGTTTATATCTTGCACACCCTTTTGGGGGACTTTATGAGTTTCCTTGCAAAATGAGCCTCCATTTTGAATTTGGCCTCCTCTAGCGGAATTAACCATAACTTTTAGGAGGGATACCCAAGTTCATTGGATTCAGCGCGTCCAATTCTGATAGAAACCATCTTCAAATCGATGTCCCAATTAATATATCACATATTTTACCCCACTAAATAACCAGAAAAATGCCTCATGGCGGCCATCTGGAATATTTAAATGTCCCCAAGGGTGTCAAGGTTACATCGTCCGGATTCTGAATCTACACATATTGAAGATATATAATCCACCCAAAAAAACATTATGTGGCATATATTTCTACGTCAAGGCTGAAAATGGGGTTTGTCAACCGGACTAGTCTGTAATGTATTTTATCAAGGATCGTGTTTAATAACCCTGGAACTACAGATGCCATTTTTACTATAATACAAGCCACTCTTAAACATTTGATGAAAATCCGTCACTCAGCTCTGTGTGAGGACGAATATGGCAATATGGACAATGTACGTTATCAACGATAATATATTATCCAGGGCATTAACCCTTTTCCGAAAATTTTGTGAATATCGATTCACATGCACTTTAAATATGAAATTTTTAACTATATATTTTTCCTTTCTACCCCTGATGAACTTGTTGATTTATTAGATATTAATATCAGAATATTTGCTTTAAATTATATTTGCAGGCATGACTCATTTTAAAAATGTACTCTTTAGTTGAATCAATGCATTAAAAATCAACGTTAAATTTATTATCAATCACGATTCATGTCTCTTTGTGTCGCCTAATACTTGATAGAAAGATTACCATTCGTACCACTGAGAATTGTGCCAGATGAAAACAAATTTTGTAATTTGTGGTACGTGATTAAGAATCGATGTTGTTGTAATCTCAATATTTTTCTCTCCGTCAAGCCAAGAAATTTAATTCTATGCAGTTCACTGGTCGATATCAAATGGCGTTTTGCAATCTGATTAAAATACAAATCTATATTTTTATACGCCCACATTTTTATGTGAAGGAATATTTTCGTGGCCCCTGTCAGCCCAGATTTAGTTTGTGGGCACTCTAAAGATCACAATTCTTATCATGTGAACGTATGTTGTGGCCCCTGTCTGTCTGTCCGTCCGTCCGTCCGTCCACAATTAGTTTGTGGACACTGTACAGATTACAATTCTTATCCAATTTTGACGAAATTTGCAATAATAATATAGGTTTATCTCAAAAAGTGAATCTAATAATATGAGAAATAACATTTTGCAATCTGATTTAAATATAGATCTATTTTTCATATAGTTTTTTATATTGTCCTCGTCCCTGTCCGAACGGTACGTCCGTCCATAATTTGTTTGTGAACACTCTACAGGTCACGATTCTTGAAATAAAGGTTTATCTCCAAACGAATCGGTTCCTTTCGGTATTGGCATGTATCGGATCGAAACCTTTGTCGCTTGTGGACACTCTAGAGTCGGATTTAGATGAAACTTAAATGTACGTGTACAATATTCCCGCATATAGTACCGCACTTCCTGGATTATGGCCCCTGATTGTACGAAAAATCGCGTTTTTTAAATTGTGGTCACAGTTTTTATCCGATTTAAAAAAAACGTTCAATATATCACCGTTGCCCCATAATGATGATTGAGTTCGAATTTCGTGCATATCGGACCGAAACTGCCTGACAAAATGGCCGCTCTATGTGGATAGAATTAAAGTATGTATTATCAGGGTTGTGGGCCCTCTAGACTTTGATGAAACTTAAGACATGTGTTAATGTCCCAAGGATCTCGGTTCTTTTCTATATTTGCGCATATAGGACCGTAAGTTCCCGAATTATGACCCTGATTGTACGAGAAAATCGTGATTTTAGCTTGTGGACCCTCTATAGGTCACAATTTCTATCCGATTGTCAAAAATCGTTTAAATATATCACCGTTACACCCTGATGATGATTGAGTTCGAATTTCCTAAAAATCGGATTGAACTTCCCCACCGACAAACTGACCGCTTCTTGAACGCAAACAGTGTAAAAGTATGTAATACCAAGGTTGTGGACCCGCCAGAGGTCACAATTTTTGTCGGATTTTGATGGAACATAAAACATTATTATATGTTAATATCCCCATAACCTCGGATTCTTTCAATATTCACGCGTATGGGATCGAAACTTCCTGCATTAAGGCTCCTGTTTGTACCAAAAATTCCAGTTTTTAGCTTGTGGGCTCTCTAAAGATCACCATTTTTATCCGATTTAAAAAAACAAAACCATTTAAATATATCAGTGTTATAATGACGGTCGAGTTCAAATTTCGAGAAAATGGACAAAATGGCCGCTTCTTGTACGCATTTAGTGTAAATAAATGTATGTAATACCAAGCTTGTAGACCCGCTAGAGGTCAGAATTTTATCTGATTTTGATTAAACTTAAATTAGAACGAGAAGACACAATTCGATTTCTGGAATTGACCAATCGATGATAACCAGTCGTTGATGAGGTACATCTGTACAAAAAAAACGAAAGGGACAATTCGGAAGCTGTGCTACTACTGTGGATTATCTTCTTTACCTCGATAATGTCATGAACCATCGTGGATACGAATACGTTGATATGCTTTGGGTAATATGATAATCGTATGTCCAGCCGAAGAGTGATTGCCTTTGAGCATTCATTTTATACTCGGTCTATATTTAACTTCCGATGATTAACTGCCTACAGTGGATTAAGAGTTGCAATTAGTTGCGCTATAGATCAACTATTGGGTATTCATTATTCGTTACGCACATTTTCCTGCGTGGCCATTATCCCCAAAAACGATATATCTATACGTAATGTATATGTAGTAAAAATACAGGAAGTCTAATTGATGTCCTTTCTACTTGACTTTGCAAATTTTACAAAAAATAATATCATTTGTTGTTAATATTCTGAGGAACATAATGTGACTCAGCTTTTAAATAATACATTCAAATAATCGGGTCAGTGATCATTCGGGGAGGGGTAATTCATGTTCCTTCGTCGTCAATTTATATAAAAAAAAATCTTTTTCCCTT
Source organism: Patella vulgata (assembly GCF_932274485.2). Taxonomy (NCBI): domain Eukaryota; kingdom Metazoa; phylum Mollusca; class Gastropoda; family Patellidae; genus Patella; species Patella vulgata. The sequence continues at coordinate 40,084,672 of NC_065880.2, forward strand.
TTCTATGTACATTCGTGTTCACTATTTCAAATTTTCGGGTGAATATTTTAGGCCGGAAAGAACGGGGTTTTTAATAGATTGGGGATTTTACTTTACAAAATAAGGTCACCGCAGATAGATGTTGTTGACCTGATTTTTCTCAGATGATCGTGAGATGTTGGACTCATTATGGATATAATGATTAAGCTCATTGGAATGTTCAATAAAATGGCACATGCAACGAAATGACAACATTCTACAGTGCATTACATTTTTATTTTGTATGATAAATGAAATGGGGTTTAATGTCCTACTGTTTTGCTCCGAACTGGGCTAATGAAGACGGGCATACACCATACAGTGTGCTATGAGGGAAATTTTGCCCGGACAGCGGCACTACGGCCTACTCTTATATCGAATTCCAACTGTCAAGGGATCTTTTACGTGCACGCCAATGTGTACACGGGACCTCGGTTTTTCGTCTCATCCGAATGACTAGACAGCTGTCCTTGTCAGGCCCTCCGTCCTGCAACACTGACAAGGGGGAACCACGCCGGAAAATCTGGATGAACTTTCTCGGCCAATGCAGGGATCGAACACCCGACCTCCAGGCTAGCGAGCCAGCGCTTTACCCACTTAGCCACCGTGATCCCCTATTTTGTATGATACAATTCTTGCTATATAGATTGATTAATAAATAGCAGTGTTTATAAATGAAATGCCGAAATTATGGTTGTCGATCATCTAAAACGTTATTGATATTCCTCTTTTACCACGAAATCAAAATTACATCTCAAAGCCATGCACAGATTGCAGTACAGATATCTAGCTTTACCTATCTCTTCTCGGCAGTCTACTTAGGATTTTTGTGATATAAAAACATGAACAAATTATTAATTAGACTTTAATTAAAGATACATTGTGGGAGATTCGATCAAAAGCTGGCAGTTCTCCCTATAATAGTTAAAAACTAGATAATGTAAAGGGAATTTGCAGAAAATTTCAGTCTAATTGATCCACTCTGAACCGAGATCTTAGGGATTGAATTTTCGGGCTAGTCTCGATCATCATTACTAAAATCGGTACGATAAAAACAGTCTTGATTATCCATTTCATGATTAAATCATGTGCACCAAATGGGATCCTAATTGAGTGTTGATTATGGTCTGGATAAGTTAATTAATGTCTTATTAATAATTATAACATTCAGGTCTAAAGAAAGACCTGCAATAGGCAGATTTAGCTCTTGCATAAAGTATGTTTACATATCCAGACCATAATTAACTCTCGATGTCGTTGTTAGCCTGCGATATTTACTGGATTTGAATCAGATCTGCTGCTCAACGCTCATTGATGATTTAATCAAAAAAATAGATAATCGAGACTATGTTTTTATCGTACCGACTTTAGTAATGATGATCGAGGCTAGGCCTAAAACTCAATCGCTAAATTCTCGGTTCACAGTGGTTCGGTTTGACAGAAATTTTTAGCAAGTTCCCTTTACATTATCTATTTTTTATCTATTATAGTGAGAACTGCCAACTCTTTATCAAATCTCCCATAATGTATTTTTAATCTTTAGATTTGATCGTTGTGTACAGAAATACGTTAAACTCTGTTTTCTTTCATTTCATATTTGATTGTAGATGTGTGGGTGGTTATATTTAACTGAAAGGTTGTTCGTAATCCTAATCGTGGTTACGGTAGATAACCCTGTATATCGTAAATAGTGTATGTATGGGGTAATAGGTTAGGTTTAGTACACATGAATACAGCATTTATGAGTTAATCTGTATTCGGAAACACCGTGGTTACTATGTAATCTTTATTTGTAAATATATACTTCGAATTCCGCTGGCCTTAAATTTAAGAATGCATTATGTAAGAGCTAAATCTGCCTATTGCAGATCTTTCCTGTGACCTTAAATGTTAAATAAATCATTAATTAGACCTTTATTCACATGCCAAGCCCATAATCAACTCTCTAGAACATCGGATGGTTGATATTTTGAACGGATTTAAACGCGGTCGCAACTTAATAATTAAAAAATGGATAATCGAGACATGGTTTATTATCGTAACAATAGTAGCAATGACAATCGAGTCTACATTAGTCTTAAAAAGGCCATAACATCGCTCAGGATGAAGTTATTTGAAATTTTCCGTATAATCCTTTTTCATTATCTATTTTTTATACGCCCACATTTTCACGTGGACGTATTATGCCGTCGCCCCTGTTTGTGGACACTCTATAGGTCACAATTTTTATCCGATTTTGACGAAACTTGAAATTTAGGTCTATCTCCCAAAGATCTCGGTTTCTGTCGATAATGGCATGTACCGGACCATATCTTCATGGATTATGGCCCCTGTGTGTATGAAAAATCATGTTTCTAGCTTGAGGACACACTAGTGGTCACAATTGTCACACGATTTTAAAGAAACTTGAAATGCATTTTTATAACCTAAAGATCTTGGTTCCTTTCGATATCGGGTCGTAACTTCCTGAATTATGGCCCCTGATTGTATGCGCATATCGAATTGTAAGTTCCTGAATTATGGCCCCAGATTTTACGAAAAATCGCGTATTTAGCCTGTGGTCCCTCTAGAGGTCACAATTATTATCCGATTTAAACAAACCGTTCGAATATATCACTTTTCCCCCATAATGTCGGTTGAGTTCGAATTTCGTGAAAATCGGACCAAAACTGCCGGACAAAATGGCCGCCCCTCGTACGCCAATAGTGTAAACATCTGGTATAGCAAGGTTGTGGACCCTCTAGAGGTCACAATTTTGATCCGATTTTGAAGAAACTTGAAATGCATGTTTATATCCCAAGAATCTTGGTTCCTTTCGACATTCGCGCATATAGGATCGTAACTTTCTGAATTATGGCCCCCGATTGTACGAAAAATCGAGTTTTTAGCTTGTGGTCCCTCTAGAGGTCACAATTATTATTATTCGGTTTAAAAAAAAAACGTTTGAAGATATCACCGTTACACCGTAATGTCGGTTTAATGGCCGCCCCTTTTACGCAACTAGTGTAAACAAATGGTATATCAAGGTTGTGGACCCTCTAAGAGGTCACAATGTTGATCCTATTTTGATGAAACTTGAAATGCATATTTAAAACCCAAAGATGGTGGTTCCTTTCCTTTGATGAAACTTGAAATGCACATTTAAAACCCAAAGATCGTCGTTCCTTTCGAAATTTGCGCATATCGGATCGTACCTTCCTAAATTATCGCGGTTTTAGCTTGTGGTCCCTGTAGAGGTCACAATTTTTATCCGATTTAAAAAAAAAGTGTCAATATATCACCGTTACACACTAAGATCTTGGTTTCTTTTGATAATCGCGCATATCCGAACGTAACTTCCTGGATTATGGCCCCTGATTGTTGAATGAAGGTTAAATTCGAATTCCGGGAAAATCGAAATGAAACTGCCCGACAAAATGGCCGCTCTTGTACGCAAATTGTGTAAAAGTATGTAATACGAAGGTTGTGAACCCTCTACTCTAAGAGGTCACAATTTTTATCCGAATTTGATGAAACTTAAAACATATCTTTATATCCCAAGGATCTCAGCCCCTTTTAATATTTGCGCATTTCAGACTGTTACTTTCTGGATTATGGCCCCTGATTGTACAAAAAATCGCTTTTGTTTTTAGCTTGTTCTCTTATCTACTTATCTCTTAGAAAATGTGCGCGTATCTTGCCTGGCAGCAGCTGGTTAATTATTATTGCGAGAACTGTCAGCTCCTATGTGTTATTTTTCCCGCATGGATAATTTTTATCCTAGACCTGTAAAAACCGTTGCTCAACTCGTATCTATATCTATCTAGACATACAATTTCGTGTAACCCTCTTCTACATATATTTATCTGTGAAATGTGTTCTGTTTCTTCGAGTGAGTTTAATATGCGGCAACTAAAATTAACCTAAATCCGTTTTTACAATTTTCTTCCGAAGAAGATCTAATGGGAATGACTATAGCTCAATTCCGTAGTAATGGCTCTTAATTTAGAGACAATAATTTTTGTTACTATACTATATTTAGATTGACAGTATGTGTTTTTTAGTTTCTACAGAAAGGGCACGCTTAACTAACAGAAATCTTGAAATATGAAGGCAGGAATCCCCATAGAACTTAAAATCTCAAATAATTGGAAATTTACGAGTGCGTAACTATAAAGTCTATTGGTAAACCATAAATCAACACTAATAATCGATTTAGTTCATCTGCCTTCTGGTGTACTTGTTCTTGTCATGGTCTGATTGGATATCGAATAGTTCCAATGTATTGTGCACTCGGCGACCTAAATAATTCAGCACTTAGTAATGATAAATTTAAAAACTTGTCTTATTACTTTATGTCATACAACCAACTTCGATATACATTGGGATCACATCATATATAGAACAGATCCGTCACATTCTGTCAAATGATCTGGGCAATGAAGAGATATCGATACAATTCTATAGAATTGACTAATGGTGTATATAATCTAAGGGGTCATGTTAGCCTTTTGAAAGGCTATTTTCGAAGACGAGTGGCTCGTCCTCACCAAATAAGTAACATTTCTTGGCATTGCTCATCTCGGTTTAATAAAATTAAGTGCTAAGTAACACATAGAGTATCGCATATATTAGTCAATATGATTTACTAAGCTAACAGGAAGAACACACAGCAGACATCCGTTGAATGTAATATAAGAAACCTCAAGAGAGGTCGGATCTCAGACATTTCTGCCCGATACAGCTGAGTTTTTGTTATGGGTCTTCGCAACAAATGACAAACACAGAACCTGGAGAAAGACGAACGCTTAACATCTAATATTTGTCGCCACAATACATTGTGACATTGGGAATAGCGCCGTCATCAAATATGTCTAGATGCTTGGTTCACGTTTAGGCCAGTTAGGCTTTTTATGACAATCATAAATAAGTTACCGTGTACGATATTTGGTCGGTGTTAAGCCAATATGATTTAACCCCAAATTTGTAGTTTTGAGATAACGCCACAAATAGAAAAATAGAAGCCATTCAACTAAAGAGAAATCTTCGAAGTTCCATAAAACCTTGATTGCTTTGACATCATGAAATACAATATAGGACTAAAATTTACTAAGAAAAATAATTGGAATATGGCATAGTAACCATGGGGCAGTGCCGGACTGGGCCCACCTGTCCATTAAAAAAAGTGGGCCTAAGCCTATAAAGAAAAAAGAAAGGAGGGGGGAGAAAAGAAAGAAGGAAGGAGAGCACAGGACAGGAGAAAGAAAAGATAGGAAAAAAATGACTGACAAACAACACAAAAAAAAAGAAGTGTACTACAAGGAAAGAACTGTTTGAGTTTGACCTCATTATACCGAGAACCGTGTAAATCATCTTTTAACCTCAACTCAGTTCTTCATAAGTCATTATCGCCGAAATGATCGCCAAAAACTTGCCAGATGATGATATTCGTTTATTTCTGTGATTGTTAATTCGAAGATTCTCGCTATATTCTGTGATGTGCGTCAACAGAACTATCAAATACGTGTACTGTATGTATATTATAATTAGGGTTTCACACTGCGTAGCTTGTGTGAAACACTATTGTTTTTGTTACGGTTCTTCTTCTTATTATTATTACAATTCCATTTTGATTAGATCTCAGCAACTGCTTGTCGCATCGTTACGATTTCTTCGGTTTTAGTTGGAAAGTGGGTGTGACTTTGAGGATAAAGCCATTTTGAACGTTCTGCGACAATGCGAAATGTCCGAAATCACCGAAGCTATCGTTTTTAGAAATATTGCAGTAATTTTAACAATAATCATTTGATTTTAACATTCGATACATTTTGGCATAGCCGGAAACAGGGCACATAGCTACGCTACTTTCGATTTTTGACTTTCGGCAAATCTTCGCAGATATTAGGCGTCAAATTTAGAAAATTTAAATTTTTACAAAAAACTTTTTTTATTTATGAATATATTTTAGTCGCGTTTTACACAGAATTAAAGAGCCATCTGACTTGAGCAAAAATGTGAAAATTGGATAATTCAGTTTTTCAGTCCTAGATTAATTATTTATTGTTTGATTTGTATAAACCAAAGTTCATATGCTGTTATCTCAATGGTCATGTTTTTTGTTACCGGTAGGATTATCTGTCGGCACCGGAAGTGGCGTAATTTTACCAAAAACTACAATTTTGACAGGTAGCATTTTTCGAAAGCGCAAAAATGTGTGAGCTCAGTTTTTTTTAATTTCGATTTCATTTTCGAGCAAATTCCATTTAGAGGTGAAAAAAGGTCTAAAATTGACCTATTTACAACCCATTCAGGCTTCGGCGCGTACCTGTGTGGGCCTTGGCCAATGGCCTGACATGGGGTAGTATTCCAGTAATGTACCTCTACCAGTTCCCATGGTCGGATGTTAAAGGAGTACCAGCGATGACCGCACACCAAATTTCAGCCGATTCGATCAACAACTTTTCCTTTTAGTTTCTGGTGAGATACGTTTTTCCGATTGTAGCCATTTTGCTTTTTGACTATTTAGACTAAAATAACAAGGCGCTAAGACGGATTCCTGCCAACCATGCAGTTCATAATAGTAATAATAATCTTCGTTGGGGGTCCGAGCTTTACTCTGCCCGCCAGTTATTCCATTTATGGCCTGATAGTCTTTTCGTTCAGTGGTCCTTAAGGTAGACAGGCGGCTTTTCAGCCTTCTAAATTCGTTATTCTGATCAATCCTTAAAGAGGAAATATTCAAGAGCTAAATCTGCCCATTGCAGGTCTTTTGGGGGGCCTTAAATGTTATATAAATTATTTATTGGACATTTTATTAACTTAGCAAGACCATAATATCACCCCTCGATGCCATCAGATACGATTGACAGTTAATGATTTATTTTTAAAATAGATAATCGATACTTTGTTTCGCTTCGGATTTTGCATCATTTTTCCACAGTAAAGTGGATAAAATATGCAAAGACTTAGAGGAACATCCACTATACAAACCTCCTACTCTGAACAACATCCAACCTTTCCACTCATTTACCTCTCTGTCAATAGATGAGGTTAAAAAACTCATTGTAAATGCAAAGGCCACAACTTGCAGTCTCGACCCATTACCCTCTAGCTTAATTAAGCAGCATGTGGACATATTCGCCGCCATAATCTGTCATATTATTAATCTTTCCTTGGAGACAGGAGTTTTCCACAAAGACTGGAAGAAGGCAATAGCAAAACCGCTGCTCAAAAAACCAAACTTAGAGCGTGCAAAGAAAAACTATCGACCTGTAAGTAATCTTTCTTTTCTCTCAAAACTGGTGGAAAAGGCGTCTTTAATTAGTTTCTCACAGCACATCGACTCACAATCACTCTTACCAGCATATCAAAGTGCTTACAGGAAACACTTCAGCACTGAAACGCTATTATTAAAGCTGTACAATGATATACTGTGGGGTATGGAACAACAACAGGTAACGGCGTTTATCGCAGTTGATTTAAGCGCCGCATTCGACACGGTTCATCATCAGCTTCTCCTGGACGTTCTTGAAACATCCTTTGGTGTTTGTAGTAAGGCCAAAGAATGAATAGCTTCATATCTCACTGACAGAAACTTTGAAGTCAATGTTCATGACTCCTACTCCGATGCAATTAACATCAATTTCTCTGTACCACAGGGTAGCATAAACGGCCTCGTTCTGTTTACATGCTATGCTAGTACACTGCAATACTCTATTGGTGACGGAATTAGCCTAATAGGATATGCTGATGACCATAACGTGTATGCCGGTTGGAAAGCTTCTGACTCATCCGCTGAACTAACAACTTTATCTCGTCTTACATCAACTATGGACAATGTCAAGAGTTGGATGCACGAAAATCGTTTGAAGATGAACGACGACAAATCGGAATTTATCGTGTTCGGAAGCAATCGCCTACTGCCGAATTGCCTTGCAACCGAAGTGGAAGTTGGTGATATCATGGTGAACCGTTCGAATAGTGTTAAAGTGCTAGGGGTTACTTTTGATCAATCTCTAACCCTTAAATCTCATATCTCCCGCAAATCACGACATGCAGCCCTAGCATTATTTAATCTCAGGAAATTGAGACCATTTCTTGATAAGTCAACCTGCCTCAAACTAGTAAATGCATATTGACTATTGTAACTGTCTCTTTGTCAATCTCACAGCCTCTACCTTACTTCCTCTTCAAAGAGTCCAAGACATGGCGGCCAAAATGATACTTGGTGTATCTAAATACTCAAGCTCAACTGCTGCACTCAAAGAACTCCACATCTTGCCAGTAAAAGTACGAGCTGAATTCAAGCTCCTTGTCATGGTCTACAAGTGTCTGAACAATCTGGCCCCGGACTATTTAAAAAATCTAATTTCATATAACTTAAATAGACGTTCAACACGTTTAGCTACTACTGACCTCCTTCATGTTCCATTTACTAAAAAACGAACTTTCGCAGACAGGGCCTTCAGTGTCGCTGGTCCTAAACTATGGAATGATCTCCCAGATTCTGTAAAGTCATCTTTAACATTAGACAAATTTAAACAATCATTAAAAACCCATCTTTATAAGCGTACATTCCCAGAATAAATCAAACTCTGCTAAGAATGATTGAACTGCCACTATCCTATATTGTGTACTATATGTATATGTTTATTATATTCTTTTTAATACTTATGTGTTTTGTAAAGCGCCTTTGAATGTTGATGTGCAGCAGTAACGAGCGCTATACCAAAGTTCGATCTGAATTCCCTTAGAACCCAGATCGAACCCAAATTTTATAAACTTAAACTTATCTTATCGGTAGGAATGACAATCTAGACTACATTGTTCTTGATAGCCCAGCTCAGAATGAAGTAAGTTGAGTGTAATTTTCAACATATCCCCTTTTCATTATCTGTTTTAACTATATAATAGCGAGAACTGTCAGTTCTTTAGCTGCGCTTATATTAATGTAATATTATTTTTATGAATTTATATAAACTGATTTATATTCAGTTAAATCTTACTTAATGCCCCTTTAACTTAAAGGAGCTAATTCGCTAATATTTGCGACCTAGATATTGACACAAACGGGTCGCAACGCTTATATTAATGTGATATGAATGTATATAAACTGATTTACATTCAATCGTTTCCGTTTTTAATCTTATTTCAAATCAGTTATGTTCGGCGAAATACGCCAAAAGTCTCAATCGAATGGCAAGCTCTAGCGTCCGATAGTATTTATTGTGCATGCTTTCAAGATAAGAATATGACGTCACCGTTTGACATAACTTGTGGAATATGTCTAGCCTTGTTCTTCGAGTTCCTTGTTACAAATGGCACTGAAACCCATTGTGGTACACGATTCGTGTACCAATGGTAAAATGTTTATTTTGTCTTAAATATTAGATATCATAGGTCCATCTTTTCCCGCAACATCAATATTGATTGAAATTGGGAAAAAATTCGTGTTTTCAATGTCGAAGACTTTGGATGCTATTGAGTTAGCTACTTTAATACGACAGTCTGTTATTCCCATCTATCGAACTAAAGGTATTTTAATTGTTGCCCTGAGCCACTATTTTCTATAAACGACCATTTGGCGTTGACCAATTGGATTGGCCTTTACGTGTGAATATCACCTTGACTTTGACTCGTAATGCAAATTTCCCATCGAGCTCGGGGCCTTTGGGCATAGGTGTGCTAAGGCCCTATTTCTTGCTGAAAGTGCCCTTCAGAAAAGATAATTGGGTCAAAGTGGTGGGTCAAGATCATGGTTTAGAAAACTGAAATCAAACTTTTCAAATTCAGTTTTTGGATATTGGCCTTGACTTACGACCTTCACCCCATAGACTAATGAAATATTTTACGCTCTCAAGTAAAGTATTTTTTATATTCAAGTAATCCAGTAGACGTGGTACAAGGGTTAATCAGCGAACTGGATGTATGAGATGTGTTGTTGACGTTTGGGAAAGAAGGACGAGGGGAAATGTGTAGGGAGTGAAGTGCTGTAAAGGGATAGTTAGATGTATTATGAATGGTTAGAGTGGCTGTGGTGTTGCGGTGAAATACTATGCCGCCACCGTAACACCACAGCTTTATGATTTGTTAGACAGGAGTGATGTAATGGGTGTCAACAACTGGGTATGCTGGTACCGTCGCAACGTAGCCGTGAAATATATATTGTGGGGTGGGGTGGGGGGGGGAGGGCGGAAACGGAAAAATATACAATGTTGACAGTATGTGCCAGGCATGAGGCTACCCTCATAAAAATTTTTTTTTAAAATTTCAATTTTCTGTAAGCAGTGAAAACACTATTTTGGCATTGTTTGCGGGGTTAAACCTAAAAATCACATTAATACACCTATTGCACGATATTGTGAAACTAGCTGACGAAGACAGCTCGGGCGGCGATTGTTCGACTCGGGGCTGCTCTGTCAGTATCTAACAAACGTATTTAGTTCGCGTACAACTTTTAAAAACCGAATGTCAGTGTGGTATTTCTCACATAATTGGTTATCGCAAAAACAGAGTAAACTGAAAGCGAGTAATCTCGACTCAAACCTATAGTCTATAGCCTACACTCGTCACTAGGCTTCCTATATTATTGTTTGTGGACGGTTTACTACTCAGTGATAAGCCTGCGCCGCAAAAAGAGGTCTCGCCTTTTATTATTAGTATAATGACTTCCTCATGTGCGGCAGGTTAGTTTGCTTCTAAAAACACTGTTTTCCGTTCCAAAAAATACAAAAGTAATTTTCTACCAGATGACCATGGTTCTTTTCACCGAGACTAGATAATTTCTCTCGGTGTAAGGATATAGCTATGGATAAGTTCATACAAGGTCAATAAATCCGCGGTCACTTCGGGTCACACTGTTGAGAAAATAAACCGATGGGTTTGTTTAGTAGCAAATCGAGCGTGAATCAACTGAGTTTGTACTGAAAAATTTTTGAGTGATATGTATGAACTGTCTTCACACATTCGGTTTATAATTAGCGATACACAGGTACAGTGGCAAGTGTTGTACTTCACAGACTGTTTACCTCCGAACTACCTCCGCACGAAATCCCCGATTTGGGTACTTGTTAAAAGAAAAAGAAATAGTACCTGTGCGCATGCCAGTAAAAAAAAACTAAGAGTTCGCGCATAAAAATGCCCGAACGTACCAGGCGCCAGGTCATCTAGTTATAGACATAAGGTGTAATCGTAAATCGGGCAAAAGGCTTCCGATCACCGGGTTTGTGTAAGCATGTCACTGCAGTCATAATTAATGGGATCAAAGCTTAGGACATTGAATATTGTTACAATTCTCCATTGTGAACACGCTCTTATAGATCCATATTATGCTCTAATGTGTGGAACCAAAGTACTTGCCCCACCCATTTATTTTTTTAAAACAATGTTTTTTAGGTCCGTATCCTCGGAATCAAAACATGGTAACAATGGTGATTAAAAAACACAACACAATTTATATGGAATACAATCACTAGTTTTTACACATATAGCACGACGTTTCGACATGTATTCACTTATCGTTATCAAGTACAAACTACTTAACTTTGGTTATGTGTTTGAAATTACCTCTGGTTAAACATACATTATGCAAGAGCTAAATCTGCTGATTGCAAGTCTTTCTTTAGGCCTGAAATGTTTTATAAATTATTAATTAGACATTAATTAACTTATCCAGGCCATAATTAACTCTCGGTGGCATCGGCTTTCTCCGATATTAAATAGATTAGAACAGTTTAGTCATATTTTGATTTAAGCTAAAAATGGAGAAGCGAGACTTAGCTTCGAACAACCGTGGTACGGTGGTTGAAATTATTGCACACGTCTTGTCAAATCTTCAAAGGCTAAAATCTTCGCTCGCAATAGAGTAATTTGAATGAAATTTTCAAATTATTCATTTTACATTATCTATTTTCGAACTATTATAGAAAGAATGGCTAGCTCTTTATCTAAATCTTACACAATGTATATTTAAATAAAAATCCACTGTACAACTAAATATCCCAGCGAATAAAAAGTTATCTCTTGTAAAATTGAACTCATCACAAACTTTGACATCGAGAAATACGTCACTTGTCGAGATAGATCATTTCGTATAAGTGGGTCTCGGCAAGGCTTGTCTATCGTAACGGCGTTTGGGTCTTTTACGACAATTCAAATTTTGTGTATGAATAAGCTATTGTTCTCGGACCCAGTAATGAGTTCGGGCGTTTACAAACATAAACACGCCCGTAGTCCGTTATTTTGTTTCCGTCTTGTATTATGCCTATGTATATATTTTACATTTGCCTCGGCAAAATTAATAGCCGAGGCCATTGAATCATTGAATAGGTATATCACGTTATTATTTATTTATTTTTTATTATTTTTTTTTTTGATAAATACCATAAATAATTATCAACAAATCATACCGCACATTGGTTTAATTATCGGCAGATAGTTCAATGTCTTTCTATTTATCTTCGAATATTATTTCGTTTTGGAATTCAAAGGGCAATGTATCCATACGAGTGTACGCTCAGTTAAAACTCGTAACTATATATTAATCACAACTCCATTTTGAAATACACGGAGAATGGGATTTTCTGATGGCATTTCATAGATCGCGATCATGCCTCAGCCAATCAACGCTTTGAATTCTATTGTCATATGAGTTATTGTAGGCTACACATATGTAGTGAAAATGGTTAAATTTAGAGCGAAACTTGCACTAGTTTTTCTCACGGTCTGCATAATTAACATACAAGACCCAATAACCCAATAATACACGCAATCTGCGATGCCTCTTTTGATGAGTCATGATTTTTTGTTTTAAATACATGTTTATAAAGACGATAAACGATGTTTAGACATCCCGAACTTTTCTTATCAAGAATGTTTCGATTTCAGTATCTGTCGAATTATCCCAAAAAAAAAACGTAATTTAATTAGTAATATTATTGACATGAAAAGTCAGAACGTGAATTAAATATGGAAATTATTGAGAAGCGGTAGCCTTTTTTCATACTTTTTGTGCTATTCATAAAACTTTGAAAATGGACTAATAACCACAGAGCATTGGGATTAGACCCCGCGTTATGAAATATGATCAATTAAAATTATGAAATAAAATGTATTTATTTGTAAATGTTTGCCACAAAGTTGCCTATAATTGACAGGGATGTGGGGCCTGATATAATTTATTAAAATATATATAATTTACAGGGTATTTGCAATTATGGGGTGCTGATGATTTGAAAAGCAATATCATATTTACGAGCATTCGTGTAATCGGTGATATATTCATTGTGAATAAAATTTAGTAGCCTGACAATCAATTATTTACAAATTAATGTTATTGTCTTCAACTGCTATTTTTGTTGCCCAAACACAAACGACCGGAAAGGTCCCGCGTTGTTGTGATTGCAACACACGTGACTGTCAAAATTTTTCAACCGTTACCCCCCTTTAACATATTAAGTTGGGTTAAATCACGTGACATGTACAATTTTGAGAAATTAAATGAAATGGGGTTTAACGTCCTACTGTTCTGCTCCGAACTGGGCTAATGAAGACGGGCATACGCCAGACAGTGTGCTATGAGGGAAAGTTTGCCCGTACAGGCATCTTTACGTGCACGCCAATGTGTACACGGGACCTCGGTTTTTCGTACCATCTGAACGACATCTGTCCATGTCAGGCCTTCCGTCCTGCATTAATGACAAGGGTGAACCACGCCGGAAAATCTGGATCAACCCGGCAAACGCAGGGACCGAACACCCGATCTCCAGGTTAACGAGCCAGCGACTTAGCCACCGTGATGCCCCCCCCCCCCCCAATGTTGTGATGAACACAGTCGAAAATACAAGCTAAAACATTGACTTTTCAAGAGAGAACTTCTTTTTTCGGTGGGATATTTAATTGGGCAATGGATTTTATTCAACCGGAGGTGATTTCAAACACATAGGCATGTTTTAATAACAATTATTCAGTAGTTGTTCACAATCGAAGAAATCCGTTTAAAATTTACCACATTCAGACAGTAACATATTAATGACAGTGTGTCTGTAAGGTCTAAATATGAGCTGTTTCATTAGGATAAGCAATGTCAAGAGAGAAAGAAATATCTGGGTTGACATATTTACAAGGAAAGTGCATTTAGATATTGCAACCACCAAAATGAACACATTTTAATGTATCCAAATGACCTAAAATAGTTTATCAAATAAGGAAATTAGCATATGAAAAATTGCGAAATTCAAATCAGCGCTCGACGATCAGCTTTGTGAACTTGTGGGATCAACGTAAAATGATTACACGAATGTAACTAATAAGAAGCAAGCTAGATAAATAAAACAAATTCTCTAAAAAGAGATTTCTCTCGCTGGACACCGCCGATAACGAGTTAAATGGTCATATTGTCTGGCATGTTTGATTTTAATATCATCTAATCAACCCACAACATAATAAATGATTTCAGTGTATTCCTTGACCCCAGAAACATACGGTTAGACACCAAAATTATCATCCTAGAATAAATACTATGGGAGCTATAGGTGATTACTTGATGTGGCGGCCGTCTTGGACGCCATCTTGAATTTCTCAAAACGCTCAAGGGTGACCGAAGTTCACCCGGCAGATTCTGAACAAGGACACCCTAGGCTACTAAATTCAATCATAAAAAAAACCCTTTGTATACAATTTCCAGGTTCAGTCATAGGTCTGCCGGACTTTCACGCCCGAGTTAAAGATTAATGATACGGTACTATTTCAGTAACGTACTTCTACCAGTTCCTGTGATCGTAGAGACTTGAAATTTTCAGGGGGTATTCACGGGGACTGACTAGTCATGACCTCACACCAAATTTCAGCCGAATCGGTCAATAACTTTTTATTTTACCGTAGTTTAGCTTTTTTAAGAGATAAGTTTATCCGATTTTGACGCCATTTTGATTGAGGCCCCATGAACACCCCCTGAACGTTTCAAGTCTCTGCGATCACGGGAACTGGTAGAGGTACGTTACTGAAATAGTACCAATGAGACATTATTCAAGAGCTAAACTTGCCTGTTGCAGGTCTTTCCCTAGGCCGTAAATGTTACATAAATTATTAATTAGACAATTATTGAAATGATATGACCATAATCAACCCCCGATGCCATCGAGTGCTTGAGGTTTTAAGTAGATTAGAACGGTTCGGCAATTTAATGATTTATTTTATAAATGGAGGAGTGAATCTAAGTCTCGAATATACCAGTACCGTGGTTACGATAATAAACAATGCACTCATCTTGTCATAAAAAAAAGTGATAATCCGACTAATAAAGTAATTTAAATGAGATTTTCAGTATATTAATTTTGCATTATCTATTTTAAACTATTATGGCAAGAACGGTCAGCTCGACGTTAACTTGACTATTTAACATGTAATTAAGTAAATACAGCCAACCTCGGCTTGGATTCACCAGGATTTTAAAGGCCCATTAAAGTATAACAAAAAAAAAACAGATGACTTCTGAATGCCCACATATTTCCTATCTTTGAAAATACTAAACCGTGTTGACTCCTTGTAATATTACAAGCCGGTTTCCCTTTTGTGGGATGGAGGGTTTGGCAAGGAAAAATCAAGAAAGCAAATGTCCCTCATGGCAGAGTAAATAGTGTATGACAGTCGTCACTAGCCTGGCTGATGCAGTAAAGCAAATCCACATTTTCTTTGTTTCGTTTTTTTGTCCCTCGCCTTTCGAAGAAAGCAGGGGACTATTAAAATGGGTTTGTCCGTCTGTCTGTCCGTCCGTCACACTTTTTGGGACACAATAACTCTCCTTCTAATTGACCTAACTTAGTGTAGGTGTTTATTAGGTCAATGCCTTGATGGAATTTGAAGATGAGCATTTTCTGCTTAGGGTAAGCAGAGATAAGCAATTTGATTGGTTGATGCTTTGGGACACGATAACTTTAGTCCTAATTAAGTGAAAGTGACGAAACTTGGTGTATAGTTTCATTACATCAATACCTTGACTAAGTTCGATAATGAGCACTTTCTGCTCAGGGTAAGCAGAGCGATAAGCAATTTGATTGGCCGAGACTTTGGAACACAATAAATCTCCTTTTAATTGGGCTACAATTTTCAAACTTGGTGTAGGTGTTTATTAGGTCAATGCCTTGATGGAGTGTGAAGATGAGCATTTTCTGTTTAGGGTAAGTAGAGATAAGCAATTTGATTGGTTGATGCTTTGGGACACGATAACTTTAGTTCCAATTAAGTGAGAGTGATGAAACTTGGTGTATAGTTTCATTACATCAATACCTTGACTAAGTTCGATATTGAGCATTTTCTGCTCAGGGTAAACAGAGCAATAAGTAATTTGATTGGCCGAAACTTTGGAACATAACAACTGTGCTTCTATTTGAGGTAGAATGTTTAAACTTGATGTAGATGCTCGCCTTGTCTGAGTTCAATGATTAACATATCGTGCTAAAGCTAAGCAGAGATAAGCAATTTCCTTGGTCGATGCTTTGGAACAAGATAACTTTGATTCTATCTGATAGAGAGTGATGAAACTTAGTGTATAGTTGATTATCTGTTTGATTGCTCGATACTTTTGAAAAAAAATAGTTGTGCGATTAATTAATATGTGTCATCTATTTATTTGGGAATTTCGGCGGGGGACATCAGCCTCGTTGTTGGCTTGTTTTTTTTTTCCAAATAAGTATTATAATTTTTATTGTGAAGTAGAGTCTTTTTACACGAGCTTTAAAACAATACTCAAATAGAAATATATCAAGCTGGTCTCCGAAATAAGAGAAGGGTGAAGCGTCCCTGTCAGGGCAAAGTGTTCCACATAGCGCACTGCATCGTGTATATGTCGGTCTTCATTAGCCCAGTTGATACAGGAAAGCAAGTTCCCCTTTTATTTCATTTCGGTTTTTCAAATAAGTATTATGTGAAGAAGTGTGGTCCTATCCGCGCTGTACATGTAAATTATAAGGTATGTCACCGCCAGTGCTTGCAAAAACATTGCAATAAAATATTATACCATGTTATAGTCCAGAAATGACCTATTTGTGTTGTGGACATTAATCCCTCTTCGTCCCACGGGGCAGTTGCTATGTGGTTATTGGAGATTAGTCTCCTACCATTAGGATAAATAACCGGGAGATATGTTATATTACCAGGAACGAGCAGTAACTACACAGCTTTGCAATGTCCGTGTATCGATATTGATGGACAAGTCAACTGGCATTGTGTAAGTTTAGTAGCCTTAAGGAAGCTAACACTTAGCCCCAATAGATTTATCTCTTTTCTGTGTTGACTGTAACGTTATTACTTCACTCGTTATAGGAAAAGGTCACTTCATATGGAAACATTGTCTCTTGGCTCCACCCGTCTGATTATATTATGATTCTGTATCGAACTATATAATTAAGTCGACGTTTTTTCACGATAAAGTAAAGCCGTTGGTATGTATAATATTAGACTTAAAGATGTATTTAGTTAGTGTCTAATTTACAATTGGTGATTGAAGCTTATACTTGAAAATAACCGAGGGCCGAAGTTTAAACGTTTGTCTTTTTAAAAATTGTGAATAATGAATAATAATTGTGAATCTTTGAATTTAACACATTTTGTAGCCAGGCATCCTAATAATACGACGCATCGACGTACTTTAAATATATGACGTCTGCGTTCCAACTTATTTGCAATCATTGCGTTCTGATTTGTTGGGGTTTTTTTTGTGAAGGGTTCTTAAAAGATTTGAAAACATTCATAAAATATGCAGGATTAAATTGTAAGTGAACGGTCATTTCCATTTGCTATAGGCCAGTCAGAGCAGAACAGTAGGACGTTAACCCCGTTTCATTTCTATTTGCTACGTTCATAATTGAATAACTTAAGAAACCCTCGAGGAATCTAGCCTGTTCTCACAACCGCGGTTTGTACAGTGATATTTTACGTATTGGGTTTACTGAAGTCTCAATTGGATTAAAACATAACTACATGTAACAAGCCAACAGTGAGGCTGATGTCCCCCGCCGAAATAGGAAAATAATTAGAGGACACATATAAAAATCAAATTGCGTATCGCTCTGCTTACCCTGAGCAGAAAATGCTCATTATCAAACTTAGTCAAGGTATTACTGTAATGAAACTATACACCAAGTTTCATCAATCTCACTTAATTAGAACTAAAGTTATCGTGTCCCAAAGCATCAACCAATCAAATTGCTTATCTCTGCTTACCCTAAGCGGAAAATGCTCATCTTCGAACTCCATCAAGGCATTGACCTAATCAACACATACACCAAGTTTGAACATTCTAGCTCAATTAGGAAGAGAGTTATCGTGCCCCAAAGTATCAACCAATCAAATTGCTTATTTCTGCTTACCCTAAGCGGAAAATGCTCATCTTCGAACTCCATCAAGGCATTGACCTAATAAACACATACACCAAGTTTGAACATTCTAGCTCAATTAAAAGTTATCGTGTCCCAAAGCATCAACCAATCAAATTGCTTATCTCTGCTTACTCTAAGCGGAAAATGCTCATCTTCGAACTCCATCAAGGCATTGACCTAATCAACACATACACCAAGTTTGAACATTCTAGCCCAATTAGGAAGAGAGTTATCGTGTCCCAAAGCATCAACCAATCAAATTGCTTATCTCTGCTTACCCTAAGCGGAAAATGCTCATCTTCGAACTCCATCAAGGCATTGACCTAATAAACACATACACCAAGTTTGAACATTCTAGCTCAATTAGGAAGAGAGTTATTGTGTCCCAAAAAGTGTGACGGACAGACAGACGGACAGACAGAAGGACAGACAGACGGACAGACAGACAGACAGACAGACGGACGAACCCATTTTAATAGTCCCCTGCTTTCTTCGAAAGGCGGGGGACAATTATTGGAAGATGGTATTTCCAGAAGTCAGACAAAAGTATATTCCTGGATTTTAGACAAAGCCATTTCACACTACATTCCAGTATATAAGATGGCTTGACCTCTTTGTTCTGGATCAAGAATATATTTGCCGATTTCTTTGCATTTTAAAAGTGTTGATTTGTTTTGATGTATGGTAACCTGTCTAAATATTTTATATTCAGAAATAACGACAATGTCAAAAAATAACCGATTATGTGTTTCACTACACTAAGCAAACAATTCAACTAAAAGTAGTAAAGACACCACCGCTTAATCTTTCAAAGCAGAATCGAATACTATAATTTTTGTACATAATTATAGCGAAAGCCTGTACGAGAAATAAATAGTTCAAAGAAAAATAAATTGTTTATTGCAGGAACAAAAGACAATATGCAGTCAATGATCACGCTTCTATTCGATAAGCGAATTTATTTTTTTAACATTTCATCTAACATTTGTTAGGTATCCTTGTAATATGACAAGGAATCTATCACGCATTGGACTAGTGTTAAACAAATGATGCATACGTCTGTAGAGATGATCCTTTGTTATTTATGAATCTTTTACAAAACCATTAGAATGTATGGTTAACTAACCCGAAGTCATGATTTATGAAACTTTAAATTCTGCAATGCGAGGATATATACCTTAATGTATTTGGACGAGGTTTGTAGCGTAGAAAGTCACTAAACTGTTGAGCAATTAACCAGAAGAGCATTGTTTTGGTTGACACTTATAAACGGGGGTGGTTATTAATAACTAGCATGTTTGTAAACAGGCCGAGAACCATAAATAAATGGTTCTCAAAATTCATTTGCGGTATAGGAAAAA
Organism: Patella vulgata; assembly: GCF_932274485.2. Taxonomy (NCBI): domain Eukaryota; kingdom Metazoa; phylum Mollusca; class Gastropoda; family Patellidae; genus Patella; species Patella vulgata. Next base: position 40,104,404 of record NC_065880.2, read on the forward strand.
GTGAAAATAAACATTGTGATATTAATATTATAGATTTGATCAAAAGTGGAAATTGTTTTACGGAGCGTGAATAGCCATAATGTTTCATTGCAGAAAACTTATAGTCGTTGTTATCTGACTTTTGGGCAGTAATTTGTTTTTGTGCTTTTAAGTCAACCTCATTGATATTTATATTTATTAATAAATATTTTTGTTGAATGTATTATTGAGTTATGCTGCACTTTTTTCTCCGAGAATAATTACATTTATATTTTTAATGTTCATATCTATATCACTCCCCCCAATGTCAATGAAAAAAATATGTTTACATGCAGCTATGAAATACAGCTATGCAGCACAATAAACGTATAACATATTTATTTTTCAGTATATGAATAATCCACGAAGCTTTCAATGTCACGTCCTAATTAGGACGTAGTGTTTCCTAATTATTACATATTATCTCCTAATTAGGACTTAGTATCCCCTAATTAATGTGGGTGCAGACGTGTTTGTAAACGTGATAGATGCTGCCGAATTTTGGTGATTTTTCTTTAAATTTAAGCATTGGGGTCATGAGAGGGAGAGCTCTAGCGATATGCAACGTTCCGCTTATTTACATTCCGGAGTTATACCCATTGCCGTAAACGCGATAGAGGCTACATCTTGTCGGATTATTTTTCAAATTTGGTGTGAAGCACTGAGGTCATTCAGCGTTACACGACCTTCCTTTAAGTGTTAATCGCATAATGCCGAATAGCCGATTTTCTTTTTGGAATTTAATTTATTTGAGTCTGCGAGGACAAAGCCTATCTATATTCAGCATCACGCAATCTTTCGGTTCGGACTTAGTATTCAGCATCACCCCATCTTTCGGTTCGGAGTTTGTACGCGCTTTGTCGAAAACATATTGGACGCGATAGAGTTTTAAGTCTGAACACGATATTCAGTGTTCCACAACCTTCCTTCCCAAATCTCCCTTTTCCGAACTCGATAGAGGCTACAGTTTCGTGAATTTGTTTCCAATTTAGATTGAATCATTGGGGTTTTGAGAGGACAACCCCGATCGCTATTCAGCGTTTCTCAGCCCTCATTTGCAATAGTTACACTCCTTCTAGAAGCTACAGTTTATAACAGATATTTTTCAAATTGTGTGTAAAGCATTAATGGGAGGACAAATCATGTCAATTCAGCGCCCCAGATATCCCCCTCCCCGATACACCTTTAACGTATTTTAACCTTGTACAGGACCTTCCTCAAATAACCAGATCCACGTTTTCCGTTATATAGCTGCACAAATGTAGCTCCCCCGTGGACGCATTTCCTTGTTTTGTGTGGCTATTCTTTTATTTGTTTGGCCCCAATAATATTAAGCCCTACTTAACCTTTACTGTCTCCTAATTAGGAATTAGTATCTCCTAATTGATTTGGCCCTAATACACTTCCGTAGAAAAGCAATTACTGTTATATTTTAAGGTTATTCTAAGAATAGTTCCGCGGTTTTTTGTTTGTTATTTTTATTTTATTGTTTTGGCGGGTGGGAGTGCTGTTTGGTTGTGAGAATCTACACTTGATTACATTTCATCGTTTTCAAGTGCAACATCATTTATACTCTTCAAAAAAAGTAGGGGATATTGAAATGCAAATACCTATGCAGGTTGTGATATGATAAATAGTCATGGACACTTGACATGCTTTGAGAGTATGTCCACAGATGAAGAACGTATCACCACAACAGAACCACTGAGCTGCAAGTGCGACACGCAATAGTGCCATACACGTAGGAGGGGTTCATTGTCAAATTTGACACTTCAAGGAAGGGTTGATGAAAACTGCCTCGTGCTGGTTTTATCCTATCCATGTTAGCTTTCCTATAGGTTCTTGTATAAGATTTACTGTTTAGCGTATCTTTGCTTTAGTGTGTAACGTTTAATTTGCAATGAGACGTCTTCAACATGATGAAAGTCTATGTGCTATTGGCATGCTTCGAATGGGTTCTACACAGTCACAGTCTGTGATCAGCAGACTGTGGAATCGGTACCAACAAACACACAATGTTGATGATAGACCTGAACGAGGGTCGTTCTAGACCCACTACACAAGCCCAGGGTCGATACATTCGTACACAGGTCCTGCGAAATCAAGGACAAACGGCCAATCAGCTTTCTGTAAACTTGTACCAAGGTACAGGAATTCGAGTTAAACCCCAAACGATTAGAAATCGGCTACATGCAGCCCATTTGCATGCGCGACGACCGCGTGTTGTGCCTCCGTTAACTCGCCAGCACATGGCAAACAGGCGTCAATGGCAGCGTAGAAGTTGGTGTAATCGTCGATGGGCGCGTTTAATGTTCTCAGATGACTCAGGATTTACTCTAGATTTCACCGATAGGCGTGCTCGCGTTTGGAGGCATGTAAATGAGCGTCATGCTAATGTTAACGTCAGGCAACATGACAGATTTGGACGTGGGTATGTTATGGTGTGTGGAGGAATCGCCATGACTGGCAGAACGGACTTGCATATTGTTCAAGAAAGGGTCACTAGTGTGTACTACCGTGACCACATCCTGGCACCGATAGTTCTGCTCTTTGCTCAACGTGCAGGTCGACGTTTCATCTTTCAAGATGGTAATGTCAGTGTCCACCGCGCTCGTGTCGTGAATGACTACCTCCAGCGTCACCATACTGTCCATATGCCTTGGCCAGCCACGAGTCGTGACCTTTCTCCTATAGAGCATGTCTGGGGAATGATCGGCAGACGTGTCCGTCGACGTCAACACTGCAAGAATTGGCCGTGGCACTGCAAGAGGAGTGGGTCACATTGCCCCAAATCGTGATTGAACGGTTGATTAAGAGCATGCCACGACGAATTGCTGAATGTCTGAGGATTGGTGGAGCAATTACTCATTAAGACAAAAATCAAAAACGTCCATTTTCACTTTTGACAGTGTATTCCTTTGCGAGTGAAATGGGGACGTCAGATAAGCCGCCCATATGAACTGTTAATAACAGGCCAATTGCCTACACATGAACATACACTAGTTACCTCTAATAAAAACAGCAGTGCATTTCCGCAATTTTGTATTGTTTCTGAACATCCCCTACTTTTTTGGCGTTTCCTGCATATGTGTGATAGTGTGAATTACGAATAAAAATACCCTGGAGAAATGGTAGCAAATCTCAACTGAATACTACGGCGAGATTGAATATTATGTCGGGGCTATGAGGGAAATATTTGCCAACTGTCAAGGGTTCTTGTATGTGCACGTCGCCGTATACACGAAACTTCGTTTGTTGTTTCATCTGAACGGCGAAACGCTGTTCTTTCCCACTGACAAGGAGAAATGACCGGGAGCGAGTCAGCGCCTATTGCACTGAGCCACTGCGACTCGCAATCCATTTACCAACATTTACTTACACGCAAAATTCAATTATTAGGGAAAAAACACTAAAAATTAAATTTTGGCTAGTACGTACGTACTAGCTAAAAATTTAATTCTTGGTGTTTTTTCTCTAATATTTGAATTCTACTGATATGTGTAACTGAGTTAGAGTACCTAATGCGTTTTCTGCATTTAGTCTTCTTTGTGGAATCAGATGTGTGATAGTGTGAATTACGAATAATAATACCCTGGAGAAATGGTAGCAAGTCTCGACTGAATTCTATGGCGAGATTGAATATTATTGATTGTTATACATGACATGTGCCTGTCATACCCAACATGACCCGTTTCTCTGATATTCAGTTTGTTACGCTCTTAGACTTCCGTCATGCCCCACAAGTGATAAATTAAATAGAACAGTAATTAACTGCAAAAATCCAACCACAAATAAAAAGTTAAAAATATATAAATGACCACTATGTTCAGAACAGTGTTAACCCGTTTCATTGACATTTAAAAAAAAGGTTCAGGTAGTTATCAATTTGAGTACCAATGTAATAGGGACCTACATGAGGTAGTTAATATCCTTCATAATCCGATTTGCATGATGTAATGTGCCACCTATTTATCGCGTACCGACAAAATAAAGGCACAGAAGCCTTGCTCGCTGTACTAACTGTTCCATTTATTATACAACTAGTAAGATGGGCTCTGATTTTCACATTTTATTTTATAGCTCTAGGCGATGAAAATAAGACTGATAATTTTAAAAAGTGAATTCGAAAATGGCGTTGGGTTTATATAATATGTTGGCTGACTCCCTTTAACTGTCTTTGCTATTCACGTACGTTGAATGACTATAATCTGACGTTAAAATCGGGTTTCGTGCATGCTAAATGATATGTCCGTAAATCCGATTTTAACCCCCGCTTATAGTAGATCGGCTAAGGAGAAATCAGCCATTCGCCTCTTTAAACGTTTGTTAAAGGTGTTCAGCCGTGTAAATCAAGATCATCACAGAATATTTAGAGAGTTATTTTGCTTTAAATATTCAAATAAACAGCACAACAACTATGGAGAGTAAACTAATGAAAAAAATGAATATAGAAAAAAAAATATTTTACAGGTAAAAGAACACACTTATATGGCACAATACTTAGTCTATTATTCTCAGAAAAGATACACACAGAAAACCATTTGACGTCATATATAAGACTTGCAAAACAACTTCTATGTATATATTTTTATTACAACCCCGTGTTGTCTAAATCAGTAATTTACAATTAAATTATGAAATGACCAGATAGTTTTAAAAATTTATATCAAGATTTACTTCGTTAATTGTTTGGTTAAGTTTGACTTTGGTATTTTTAAAGAACATAAACTAAATATCAAATATTTTTTCAGGTACAATCCTAAAGAGACTTGCCACTAGGACACAAAATGCAGGGTCGATGGTTTTGCCGAACATTTTAATGACAAATAACCAACAGCACAAGACAAATATATATTACTTTTCACCAATATTTACAACTGTACATTCATTGCATATCACACACACGACTTGCTATAATAAATTACACGTTATTATCATTGTTATATTTTGATGGAACGGTCGTGTTTTTAGTTTTTTCATCTACCATACGGGTGCTTGTTCGCTCATATGAATGCTTTCCTCTTTGACTATCGAAGCAAAAAAGAACCTTGCGGAAACTTCTTCTAAAATTTTCTGATAAAAAGGCGTACAAAAACGGATTGACACAACTGTTCATATAAGCTAAACAGTTAGACGCCATTTGAATTCCTACGTAAAATATGTCTGTAGGATAGAATCCAAACTTTTGAACAATTAGTATGACCTGTATTGGCAGCCAACAAACCGCGAAAAGAACGACTACGATGATTACCATACGGGTGACTCTCTTTTTGGCGCGAATACTCTCAGCGGACTGGTTTCCGCCAGGAACTATACCATACAATAGCCTCTTCAGCATAAGTCCATACATTATACAAACAGCTCCAAGTGGAAGAATGTAGCCAAAAGCAAAGAAGATGCCATAGAACAGTTTACCCACATACGGTTTGTCAAATTCAGCAACGTTCAGACAAGCTGATCGGTTCTCCTTAAAGTGTTCATATTGGTATTCTTCGTAGATGAACAAGAGGGGTATGTTGCACAGCAGTATGACGACCCAAGTGATGATAACGGCTAAAGAAGTGTTTCTTTCTGTACGGTACCTCATCGATCTAATGGCATGAACAACGGCAAGGTATCTATCCAATGACATCAATACCAGCGTGTATACACTAGCATAAGCGCACACGTACATCATATACTGAACAACTTTACACCAAATATTACCAAAGGGCCAAACAGTCATCGCATATCCAGAAGCAGTAAATGGCACACAAAAAACGATAAAAAATAAATCGGCAATAGCTAAGTTCAATATTAGAATGTTTGTGGTGTTTCGCATGTGTTTATCACCAATCACGACCAGAATCACAACTATATTTCCTACGAGTCCTAACAAAAATATCACACCAAATATAGTAGGTACAACTATCCGAACCAGCGACTCAAAATTTAGGTAGCTTTCATCCGAATTGGTCATGTTGGATGAACAATTGTTGGGGCTTGTACACGAGGAGAGTGTTTCATTATCCATGATTTCGTCGTTTTATCGGGTACTTTCTGTACAACAAGAAATATAGAAATAGTTGGTAAGACTGGCCCGTCGTGAAGAAAACCATTCAAAGCTAAGGCTACCTGAAATAGAGAAATATAAATTAACTAATTGCTGTATCAATTCCACACATGTCTTAAACTTTACAAGACACCATTCAATAGTAACAAGAAAAATAATTAATCAACAAATGTGGCGTGATTATTGTGATATTGATTCCGGGAAATAGAATAATCTCCAGGAAATTAATAAATTTAACCTTTGTTTGGTATTAAAACTCATATCCAGCAGTATATTTGTGCTTAATGTAAACGATATACATAGCTGAGGTATTACATGAATCCCAATTTATTTTTTACCGAGGAGGCATAAGTTGAATGAACACTGAAAGACGAGTAAGTGAGTAAACTCCAAAACAACTGTACCGAATTCCAGTCAGTTATTGTCTGTCAAATCTCATAGCAATTGGTTTTATACAGAAATACACACGGTCGGCATGTAACCTTTGTTGTTAGTAACTCCATTAATACAATTATTAAAGAACCCAATGGTTAATAGAAATCCCCTGAGTAAACGCTTTGAATGGCAGAAAGTAAACAAATTAAAAGCAACGGGACGGCTATATCGACGTTTTATTACCCGCTCATTTCAAAGGAATGGCACGTGTAACTGCCATTTAAAAGCGCATTAGATAGTCTGACGAATCAACAATTTTGGTCTCATAACCTTGCGGTAGTGTTGCATGTAAATGGATTGGTTTTAATGCATGGTCATTGAACGATGCGTTTAATGATGGTGATTAATGAGTCGGGTAGCATTGACCAAAGAAGCCTGAAGGACATCTCCATATTATTGCAACATTCAGGGTCTTTTTTCGCCAAATGGCCATGAGCAATGTTTGACGTAGTTCTGTGATCTCCCTATGGAATAGACTCAGTTCCTATTGATATATACACATGCTAATTAAATGTGAAATGAAATGGGGTTTAACGTCCTACCTAATTAAATGTAAGGGGAATTGATGAAATACAACATATACTTTATACTTTTCATGACATGGGAGTTTGGCTCTTCTTGTTTTGATTTCAAACCTAATCAACATTTAGCTGCATGATATAAACCTTAAAACGCGAAAACTCTTATGAAATTTCAAATGCAATGTTTGCATATATATATATATATATATATATATATATACAGACACGCAATGAAAATGCAACACTGAGTTGACTGAAAGTGTCAGCTCCATACAATGCAGTTTAAATGTGATTTATGGCATGATTGCAGGCTAGTCATATACTGACACAAGAACGGCCATAACAATTTGTTTTACAGTGAAACGAAGTCAGTAACGTGCATGTCCAATCCTAGCATTCACGCACACCATGCATCGACATCGTATATAGGAGATAAGCCTCTGAGTGGCTTCTTGTGAAATCTTTCTCCCCTCTCATGGCAATGCTGCTGTCGGTTGACGGTGATTTTAGCCCATAGGAGATAAGCCTCCGAATGGCTTCTTTTGGAATCCATCTCCCCTCTCATGGCAATGCTGCGGTCTGTTGACAGTGATTTTGCAATTTTAGACCATGGAAGAGGCGACGTCCAGTATGTCCAACAAATGCAAGGGAGGTCATATAATAGAGGAATCGCCATTCCATCAACGCCGCGTTGTCACATTGTCCGCCCAACAATGCAGTCATTGTTGTACTGTCAACGTGTTGTAACCACCATGTCGTTGAGTTAGAGAGATAGAAATGGGGATTAATGTCCAATCAACACAAACTAGGTCATTTCGGGACTAACACATAGTTCAATATTATTTCAATAATTCGCTTGCCCGTAGGGATCTTTAGCAGTGGAAGGAAACGGGGGGAAACCCACGAGGTTTGACAGGCGACCCTACGCATTGTCACGTATAACCGGGGAATCGAAACCACGCCAGTTGACTCAATGACAGACCTTATGATACAACGCACATGCGCTAACCATTCCCAACACAGTCCGGCTATGCGTACTCAGTGTCGAATAGTAACGGGAAGCTGGCAGTATGCGATTCTACTGGTGTTGCTGGATAATTTGCCGTCCAGGCTATCGCTGAACTCATCCATATAATAAGTACTCCTTTTCATTGTGTCTCCGTAAATACAAATCCTGGTTAATCCTTGAGACCGACCGTCAGAAGACTTTCTTCAAAAACATATTCTAGTTATGTCTGGATGGAACAGGAAGTAAGAACGATATATCCGCCATCCCAATTTATACTTGATGCTAGCGAGTATTGTATTGGTGTCCTCGTCAATCTACTACATATAAGCTTATAACAGTTTAATTTCTCACCACGTGCCTTAAATGATAAAGCACGCCCATTGGTAAAAGAAAATACATGTACAATCGATTTTAGGGGATTTGTCTATTACAATTAAGCTGTTCATATCAGATTGCGTGCAAAGGAAGGCAGCTAGACATGCAGTAACAATATTCTTTGTAATACGTCTTCTAATCCATTACGATTGATTAATAAACATAAATTGCCAGGTAATGAAGCAGCTCGTCTCAACACTTTTAATTAAACAGCTCATAGAATTTTCATAATGAAAGATCACTATTAAAGGTGATAACAAGGTTTCGTAACAACGGGGAGTTATTACCGAACATCGCTGAAAAGGGCCCCACTGTCAATATCATCCAATATACTTTATACTTTTCAGACAGATCATAACTGAGGCCTCTAAAGTGCTAACAGAATAATTTAACCAATAGGAATAAGCCTGGAAGTAATCATAAATCGTTAAATTAATGAGATATAAAACTCGTGTCAATTTCAAAAGGATATATGATTTGTTGTAGCAGGACATGTGAACGATAGATGAGCGGACAGAGTGATGGCAACAAGTGGTCAAAGTAGTCGATGGTCATGGAATTTATGTCCTCCGATTCACATTTTCTTGTGCTACGTAAAAGAAGCTGTTATAAATATACACTATTACGCATTGCCATTATAGTGTCTTGGCATTTTCTTTATGTAAAGCGCAGAAGCTACAAAACTAAAATTGAGCATAAATGTTAAGAGCGCGCCTGTAATGATATCTCACGTTTTCCCCACCTCTTTTTATAGTCGATACAGAATAGTACTCATAATACTCGTACCGAGCTACGTCACTACATTACAGATACATTGCACACACACGCCAGAGTTTCTCTGAACTACCCAAGTTTAAAGAGCTAAAGCTCTTAAAGATACATTCCCGGGGACAAACTGGGTGATTTGATGATATATTTGGACTAAAAACATATTCAAACTAATTAATTTATCATAATTTTGCTTCAAATCTTTCTCAAAACATTGCAATTGTCAGGGAATACATATAAAATATCGATCAAAAGAGGTCATGTTTGTGTCACGTGACACAACGGATGCGAAGTCGGGAGAATTCATTGCATACACAAGACGATGTTGCCTTTATCGCTGACTATTTATTACAAATGTCGAAGCCTAATTTAATTGTCGGATTATCCACTGCCATCGTCTTTTTCCGTGATTTGTATCTCATAAGTGTTGTACGTCTAACTCTTCATAAAGTTTATCAACATGTTCATCAAGCGCTCAATCTCCGCGTGAAACCTTCGACGTCACGCGTGCAGACACCCCTTATCGTCGAGCTGTCGATTAGGGAAACCCGTACATTTTTGTCCTGTATGCGCTCCATGAGTGTTTTTCAGGGAATCCAGTATTTTTCTAGTAAAATAGTATTTTCCATATATACCAAAATTGCCATAATTTTATTGGAAATAACCACCCGATAAATACTTTTCTGGGAACGTAGCTTCAAACTCAATATTTTCCATTATATTCAAAATAAAATTTAAAAAAACACGAATTGGATTTCAATATTGGTGGGTGAAATTCAATCAACATGGATGTTGTTATCTAGCCGTGAAATTATGGGATTCTAATATCCAATATTTTAAAATCAGCACATGAGTAGTGTATTCTATGGTTTTGGGTGCCATTTGTAATGAACAAAGAAAGACATATCCTTCAAGATAATGCGGAAGTAATGAGATACGCCTACATTTTGCAAGAGATGGATAGAGAACAAGTTAAAGAAAAGCGACTTTTCGTGCAATCAGGGACCATAATCCAGGATTTCATGGTCTAAAATGCGCGAATATTGAAAGAGACTGAGATATTTGGGATATAAAGATATATCAAAATCGGATAGAAATGTTACCTCTAGAGGATCCACAACCTTCGTATTACATGTACATACTTTAACACAACTTGCGTACAAGAAGTGGCAATTTTGTTGGGCAGTTTCGTTACGATTTTACCGAAATTCGAACTCAAGACTTCATTATTGTGAAACGGAGATATAATTAAATGGTTTTTATAATCGGATAAACATTGTGACCTCTGAGAGGATCCACAAGCTAAACAAGCGGTTGCCAGGCAAGGTACGCCCACATTTTGCAAGAAATGGATAAGTACAGACTAATTTTTTTTCGCACAATCGGGGGATATAATCAAGGAAGTTATCATCCAATATGCGCAAATATCAAAAGGAATCGAAATCTCTGGGAAGTAAACATATATTTTCAGTTTCATAAAAACTTTGACATCTAGAGGGTCGACAACCTTGGTACTACATACTTCTACACTATTTGCGTACAAGGAGCGGCCATTTTGCCGGGCAGTTTCGGTCTGAGTTTAGAGATGCACTAGTTAAGAGCTAATTATGTATATGGCAAAGTCTCTCATAGGCTTCAAATGTTATAGAAATTATTAATTAGACCTGTATTGGAAACAACAAGCCCAAATCAACTCCGTAGACCCCCGTGTGGCTTGGATTTAAACAGTCGTCCATTTAATAATTAATCTATAAGGTTTCAAAGAGGTAAAAAAACCTGCTACGGGTATGTTGCTATTATGTGATCGAGTTATCAATGCTGCGGTTAAATTTTACAACTCGGATACCGAATCTCCCAGAAATATTTATCACCGAAAAGACTGACTAAATCATATACCGTACCCATTTGTTGCAGCTCAATGTACTTAGTTTTAATATTATTACGAAAACAAAATCAAAAAATCAACGCTAATTAATCTCCAGGTCTGGATTCAATCGGATTAAGCAGACACATCGATTAGATTTCAAGAAATCGTTCAGATGAGGTCATCCGACAATAATAATACTTGTAATTGCTTATCAGCCCATGGTAGATTACAAAATGGCGGAAATCTAAACTTGAAATAGATGTAGACCTGTTTATTAATACAGATTCTGTCGAGAAACATTTTTAGCGAAAACAGAGAAAATAAAGACAATAAATGTGTACCTTTTACAGAAGGGGTAATCTAGATCTATGGAATTCACTTAGTCATATCTTTGGAATTACTGAACGCAATTGAACCAATTTTTTAGACTGACATTCCTATCATTCAACTTTCACAAAATGTTTGTTTTCAAGTTATTCTTATATCGCTCAAATCACACTCCGGGACAATTCCGACCCCAAAGATAGCTTTACCCTTCGTTTATCTCTGGTAAAACTCGCCGGTTATTAATCAGTGTGAAGTCGGTTCCTAAGTTCCGCCCCCAGTGGCTACTGATTGGCAGATTTGTTAGAATGAAATGCTGCCGATTTCTTGACAATTATGCATCGGTTCGTTGCGTGAGTTACATATTAATGCTCCTTGGAACATTTTCCCCACCTTGACATCAAACATTCATTCTAAAACAGCCGATGTGATAATGGCAAAATGACAAAATTTGGATGAATAATAGCATTAGAAGAATGAAAAAGAAGAAAAACAGAATACATAAAAGAGCAGTAAAACGAAATTTGGAAACTGATTGGCAAACCTTTCGTGAAATAAGAAATGACTATATTAACTTGATAAGGAAATGTAAAAAAGAATACTTTCAGAAAATTGATGCAAAAATTAATGACAGAGAAATCTTTGGCACAAAAAATGGTGGAATCTAATAAACGCGTATACCAAGACAAATGTTGCATCCTCAAAGGAGCCTCCTCCACTAACAGTTGAGAACGATACATTGTTTACGCTCACTGACAAAGCCAATGCCCTTAATAATTATTTCATACAGCAAACTGAACTACCAAGTACTAATAAATCTCTTCCACCCCTCAAAATGAATACTAACTGTCCTTACAAGATTTTACCAACACCTGGAGAAATTAGAGACGTAATTAATAGTCTAGATACAACTAAAGGCTCCGGACCGGACGGAGTAAGCTCGAAAATTTTAAAATTTATTGTAAATGAAATTAGTAATCCTCTGTGCCAACTCTTTCGATTGTCACAAGAAACACACACTGGTCCAAATTTATGGAAATTTGCAAATGTCCTGGCTATTTTCAAAAAAGGGCACCCAAACGAATGCAGCAATTACAGACCTATTTCTCTCCTTAGCATTATTATAAAAATATTTGAGAAAATAATATATAAGCACGTCTTTAACTTCTTCAAGGACAATTCAATACTAACAACACTGCAAAGTGGTTTCCTACCAGGTGATTCTACTGTCTTCCAACTAATAAATCTAAATCAATGTCAAGCCATTGATCATAACAAATATACCAGGATCGTCTTTTGTGACATAAGCAAGGCTTTTGACAGAGTCTGGCATGCTGGACTCTGTCACAAGCTGGACGCTGCTGGAGTGCGGGGGGGGGGGGGTTATTGTGGTTCAAGAACTATTTAGACAATCGAAACTAATGCGTCGTAATACATGGAACCTCCTCGGACTCCAAGGGGATCTCCGCTGGTGTCCCACAGGGCAGTGTATTGGGACCACTATTATTTTTATTATATATCAACGACATTGCAAATGATATACAATCAAACACCAGACTATTTGCAGATGACACCTCTCTATACATAAAATAGATGACCCAGAGGCATGCGAAGCTACCATAAACAAAGATCTCGAAACAATCATATATGGGCGGAAACGTGGCTAGTGACATTTAACCCCCTCAAGACAGAAACCTTAACACTCACGACTAAACGCAACATTATGAAACCACCCCTATTAATGAAATCAATTAAAATAAAGGAAGTAACTGAACAGAAACATCTTGGACTTACTTTTCAAGCCAATTGTAAATGGAACAGCCACATTGATAGTATCATTAGTAAAGTATCAAAATTAGTAAACTGCCTACGCTCCTTGAAATATCGTTTAAACAGAAATTCGCTAAATACCTGCCGCACTTTGACTATGCCGATGTTATCTGGGACGGATGCACAGACTACTTATCTAATAATCTCGAATCCCTTCAGCTTGATGCACTACGCACTATCTGTGGGGCAGTTAAGGGTACTAGCCATGCTTCCCTCTACGAGGAAACTGGGTTTATTCCACTCAAAGAACGACGAAGTCGACACAAAGTAAAATTACTATACAAAATTATAAATGACCTTACACCTCCTTACCTTACCTTAAGAATCTCATAAATCTAGAACCAATAAATACATATTCATTTCGAAACGCAGATAAAATAAAAGAAATTCGATGTCGTACAGAAATATTTTCAAAATCATTTATCCCATCCAGCATAAAAGAGTCGGAGTTTCATTGCTCTCACTTCATTATAACCAAAGTTATCGTGCCCTAAAGCATCAACCAATTAGATTGCTTATCTATGCTTATCGTAAGCAGACAATGTTCATCATCGAACTCCATCAAGGCATTCACCTAATGAATGCCTACACCAAGTTTGAACATTCTACCTCAATTATAAGGAGAGTAATTGTGTTCCAAAGTCTCAACCAATCAAATTGCTTATCGCTCTGCTTACCCTCCGCAGAAAATGTTCATTATCGAACTTAGTCAAGGCAATGATATAATAAAGCTATACACCAAGTGTCCTCGCTCTCTCTTAATTAGAACTAAAGTTATCATGTGCCTAAGCATTAACCAATCAAATTGCTTATCACTGCTTACCCTAAGCAGAAAATTCTCATCTTCGAACTCCATCAAGGCATTCACATAATAAAAAACCTACGCCAAATGTAAACATTCTAACTCAATTAGGATGAGAGTTATTGTGTTCCAAAGTCTCGACCAATCAAATTGCTTATCGCTCGGCTTACACTAGCAGAACATGCTCATCATCGAACTTAGTCAAGTTATTGGTGTAATGAAATTATACACCAAGTTTCATCACTCTCACTTAATTAGAAATAAAGTTATCGTGTCCCAAAGCATCAACCAATCAAGTTGCTTATCTCTGCTTACCCTTAGCAGAAAATGCTCATCTTCGAACTCGATCAAGGCATTGACCTAATAAACACCTGCTAAAAGTTTGAACATTCTGGCTCAATCAGGAGATTTATTGCATTCCAAACTCTCGGCCAATCAAATTGCTAATAGCAGAAAATGCTCATTATCGAACTTAGTCAAGGTATTGATGTAATGAAACTATACACCAAGTTTCACCACTCTCACTCAATTAGAATTAAAGTTATCGTGTCCCAAAGCATCAACGAATCAGATTGCGTATCTCTGCTTAACCTAAGCAGAATATACTCATCTTCGAACTCCATCAAGGTAATGACCTAATAAACATCTACACCCAGTTTGAACATTCTACCTCAATTAAAAAGAGTTGTGTCCCAAAAAGTGTGACGGACAGACGGACGAACCCATTTTAATAGTCCCCCGCTTTCTTGGTAAGGCGGGAACAAAAAATACATATAGGGCCAATACTAGGTCGAGCGCCTAGAGACAAATATTTCTTTTCGAAGCTTATAATTCATTGCGCACAACGAGACAGGGAAATTACAAAATGCTGATAATATCTTGTGACTAACGTAAAACGTTCAAGCAAGGAAATACATTCTTATATATAGTGCTGAAGATAAGGCGGTCTATAAATCCATGTAATCAATCACAGTGAAGATCATTTTGAGGTCGGATCATTAAGGATACTGTTATTCTTTTGTTTTACTGGCATGAATATCAAAACAACTGCATTACTTATTTATTTGGCTCGACGCATATATTGCTTGTATTAGCCGTTAATAAACATCACTTTGTTGTTGGACTGAGCATCTTTAAGACCGTTGAGTGAATAATAGGCCAAAAGAAAAACAACGACCTTATACTTGGCGCGCAAATCGCCAAGCCTAAACCTTTTGTTCTAATTTCCGAGGTCCTATCAAACGGATTGGGGTGGTTTTCTGCATAGGTATTGTTTACTGCCAAGGAACCATATCACACAGCAATTAATTTTTTGGGGGCCGTACTAACCAAAGAATAATATATCATAATTCTTCATCGATTACTTGTATAATGTTTTTGTCTCTTGATGGACAAAGAACAAACAAAGAACAGGGGCCATAATCCGGGATGTTACAATCCGATGTGCGCAAGTATCAAGAGGAACCCAGATCTTTGGGGCATAAACCTATATTTCAAGTTTCGTCAAAATCTGATAGTAATTGAGCCCTATACAGTGTCCCCAAACAGAATGTGAACGGACGTACGCACGGATGGACAGGGGCGACGACAATATACGTCCACATTCGAGGCTAAAACTCGAATATACCAGTAATTTGGTTACGATAATAAATAATCGATGCACACATCTAGTCAGAACTACAAACAGTAATAACTTGCTCAGAATAAAGTAATTTGAATGAAATTTTCGATACAGTCATTTTGCATTATCAGTTTTGAAACTAGTATAGCAAGAACGACCAGCTCTTTATCTAAATTTTTACATAATGTATCTCTAAAATTGTTTAATTTGTAATCCTATACATTGTTCTTTACTTTTTCTTATTAATACCGCCAGTATTAAAAATAAACTACCAAAAAATATAACGGTTGTGGCATTTTGCTAGAAAACTAATCAGACATTATCCGTTTTTAATTACAGATACGGCGATAAGTTATTAACACATAGGACTTCTAATCAGCCACATGTGTGGAGTAATGCTTCATATCATAATTAAACTTGGGGTAAATTGAATTTACATACATATTAAAAATAACATAATTTACATTGAACTATAAGAATTAGTTACTACACAACCGATCATGATGGCAAAGAGAGTTCCACTGAAAACCAATCTGAATATTGTTTCTTTTTAAACACGCTTATCCTCTTTTTCACCACAAATAAACTATTTTATCATTATGGTGTATAACCACACTCCGCACTACGGATAAGCAGAAGAAATGGACAGTTTATATTGTTTAAGCATCCGAAACCTAAAGTATCGTTCAAATTAGCTACTAGCAGTGTTGTGCGTCGGACATGGGCCCTTCCTAGAACACTTGATAACACTTCTCAATTCATTAAGGTGGTCGCATAATTTACAAATGTCTTATATCTGTATGTAAATCACTGGCCATGTGTCTTTAGCTCCCAGGTTACATTCTTCCTGGCAACTTAGGCTTTAGAAACACAAGTTAAAGAAATCGCTTGAATTAGCTACAAGGACAAGTGTGTAATCTTTCTACCAGATACAACGTATCCAGTCTGATTAAAATACTGATCTATACTTCGTTTCGTTTTTATATACTTTCGATGGCCTCCACTACATGAAGAGCTGACCGGTTGTAGTGGGAGGTCACGTCAGGGGTCATGCAAAAGGTTTTTGATCGTATGACTTTAAGAGCACATGGACATATGCCGTGAAATGATATTTCAGGAGCCACTAGAAATATGTAGTGAAACAATACATTTAAGATCACCTGAATATATACTGAGAAATAATAAGAACCCCTGGGTAGAACCAGCGAAGCAATAATTTAAGAGCACCTGGATACATACAGCGAAAGAAACCTTTTAGGGAGTCTGGATATATACTGTGAAACAGTAATTAAGATCACCTAAATATATGCAGTGAAACGGTACTGTAAGAGCACTTATATGCAGTGAAACAATATTTGAGTGCAAAATAATATGACTGCATAGAGATTGGCGCAGGGAAGAATACCGACAATGTTATTTTTAGTTTAATGATTTTATAGCAGATTAACCCAACAGGCTGTACGATACTTTTGTGTTGGAACAGTACATACTAAAGGAAAAACAACACGCTCGTGTTAAAATAATCCACAATTGACTTTACGTCACATGATACATGGCACTTCAATAACATCAGTTGGGACCAAATAAAACAGAACATGGTGTACAAGAATCGGTCCCTTGTTTCCACCAATAAACATGTCCATTGCCGCAAATTGACCAATGCGTCTGACAACATCACGTACGTGTGGTAGAAGAGTGGATATATGATCTGTGGTATTATCTGTAGTATTGACCAGAAATAGAGTGGTACTTGTATGGGGTAATGATGTTTGTATTTCATTAATTTCGAGCCGACGGTTATAAATATATACCCTTCAAAACGGCATAGCCCATTTTTCTTTTTTTTTATTTCAACGGGATCGTTTTTCCATAAATCTTACTGTAAAGATAAAAGAAATTCATTATGTAAGGCCTTTAAATTTCCAAGATTCTCGGTTTCAAAATCAGTTGTACATGTACACACTCACTGAGCCAAGTGATGCCACATCTGAACGAAGACCAACGCAACAACGCTATCGGTCAGTTACAAGCAGGTGAATCCCAGAGAGATGTAGCCAGACTGCAGAATGTTTCCCAGAGAACAATCTCTCGCCTTTTGGATAGGTACCGACAGCGAAGTTCAACAAGTGACCAACCAAGCTCAGGCCAAACAAAGGTGACCGCATCTGCCCTGGATCGTCACATTCGGTTACGTCATTTGCGGAAACGGTTCACAACAGCGACCTCCACTGCAACAGCAACTCCTGAACGGCGTAGGAGCACAGACCCGAAAGACCGTAAACGTCTACGTGAAACCGGATTACGAGCCAGGCGTTCCGTTAGCGCTGCTGTTTTTAAATACGCCAACACCGTCAAATCTGACTTCAATGGGTTCGGAAATACAGCAACGCTGGAGAACAGATTGGTTCAGCGACGAGTCGCGGTGCCTGTTGCAACGAGGCG
Organism: Patella vulgata; assembly: GCF_932274485.2. NCBI lineage: Eukaryota > Metazoa > Mollusca > Gastropoda > Patellidae > Patella > Patella vulgata. The sequence continues at coordinate 40,122,468 of NC_065880.2, forward strand.
ATGGTAGAATGAGGGGGGTATACCGACGACGAAATGTCCCTATGCGTTTCTATTTTTTGAAGAGTATATATATTCAAAAGGGCCTGCTTGAGCCTCATACATAGTGAAATCGTGTTGGATTAACCGTGGGGAGGGATCTGCTTTCTAATATTACAGGAATTGACCTTCCAATAAAAGATGTCTGCGATCACGCTAATATTAGATCCCATTGTATATAATTAATATGGCGATTTAATACATTGCTTGCTTTCATTTATTGTAAATGTTAAATTTTCTATCCTCTTTCTTACTGAAATAAGATTCGGCCAAAAAGCCAGTGGGAGAAATAGAGCTTCACAAAATCAAGAGACTGAATGCATGCTGCATTGCCTTGAATTAATTTGTTGGGGGCTTTACATTCCACATGCCAAGAATATAATATACTAAAATCGAATCAGCATGGCATCAAGATTACGCCGCTTCAATAAAATATGTAACATTTTCGTCTTATCAAATATCGTGTAATTACTTAGAGAATTGGGGATATCTAAATACCTTTAAATGACAAAACCAGGTCGTAATTAATATTGATATGTCCAGTGACTACATTCCCCTGATAACTAAAACTAATCATGCAATATTATTTATGTTTATAATGTGGGCTTATTAAGAAAACAGAAATCCACTGAGGTGCACAGACATCGCTTAATTTCCCTGGATTTCTTTTTAACACGCATCGTCCGTTCTATTTGATCATTTCCTTCATCTAATCATTTGTTCCTCTGAGTTCAAACAACCCGTGTTCAGAGATCAGGATGAGGTTTTCATTAACCCCATCGATGGCTAAGAGGTAAATGGACAATGTAAGGTGGGCATTTGCTTCATTACGAGTGCTACTACACATAGTAACTGAATTATTTGGTTTTAAATAATCAAGAGGAACTTGAAGAATTTGAGTAATTCATTCAGAAGCTTTAGACAACCAAGTACCAAAAGAGATAGAAGCATTGAATAACAAGATGTCTAACGTGCATTATCTACGACAGACAAATGATTGTAATCGATGGCGGCGGGTTCACAAAATCATTCTGGTCTCTCATTTATCCTTCTTTCAACATTGTCTCAAAAAGCACTCACACTCCCCTAGTCATACAATCAAAAGATGGTTGATTTATTAGCACCAAATAGCTTCCAGGCAAAAACATTTCTGGTAAGATTTCGTTTGCTGCAATTCAGTTGCCTGTCATACCAATGCTTCGACGCGAGATTTTTTCATCTTGAATCAATAGCTTATCTCCAGTCAAAAAACGAAAACAATATCAAGCAAGAGTAAGCTTAGGTAAAGTGAATTTAACCAAATAAAAAGGTAATAAGATTCGCTTAAAATCTCATACTGATTTGGTATCGTTTTATGATTCCGAGTTTTGTAAATAGTTAACACCGTGTAAACGATTATCGACCAAACAGTGAAGCAGAGAATGCAATTCAGAAAGGCATTTGGTCCTCAGCTGGTCGTGTTTAACGTATAGGCAATTTTTCAATTACGATACTTCTTTTCTTTTCTGAGATTAATGCCAATTCTCTAGATATCTGTTGAAATTTTATTTTTATTTTTGTCTTTGGTCTGCTATATTTAAAAGAAATTGTAAGTTTTATTAATCCTTTTGACCTACAGTTACGTTACGTCAACGATTGAGAAACCAAACTTAAAAAGTATGAGAAACCTCCAGCGACTGTGAATCAAAACATAAATATTAGATAAAAGTCCAGAAAAATCCAGTTATGTATTTCTTGGAGGCCTAATTTATCCCATTTTAATATCAAGCCGAAACGGTATTCATTTATATTTTGATTAAACTTCGAATACAACCCTCCACATAATCCAATCTGACATACATGAAACAATTACACAATGAAACTAGGAAATTGTCAATTAAGTCTGAAAATTCCATTCTTTTTTCATAATTTAGATATCTATTCGTTAAAGGAAAAGTTATTAAGTTCGCAAATAGCAGGAAGATACCCAGTGCGTTCCTGGCATTATATTCTACTTTCTAACGATACGTGGTCGTTTATAAATGAAGATCAAAGACCTATAGAAGTAAGGAGCCAATATTGCTTGTCAGACGAATACCTGCTAGTTGTTTAGACGCTATGGTCTTACATCCAATACAATACCAGTGATGATTAAATATTCACAGTGTTCAGCTAGAAGTTGTGGGTGAACTCCAAATTTCGTAGCTGCCATTCAAATCTGCAGCCATTGGCTCTTTTGTTTTGGTATGAAACACTGTATGATCGGCCTTTCTCTCTAATCTTAAAATAACAGGTCGGTGACCCGCAGGGGGTACACTTGGTGAGTAAAAACTGGAAAAACTAGCCTAAATCCGAAGACCGGTAAAAAGTCTCTACAAACCAGGCAACTGACCCTATTTGGCTATTGACCCGAGGATCGATCTTTCGATTATGTAAATTCATTGTGTCAATCCCATCACTGGCGAGTAGAAGCTGGAAAAACTAACCTAAAAGCGACAGTAGTCCAGACAACTGTGAGAACTTTTGAAGTTGATATTCGAAAATAATTATTGAATACTTTAGCACGTCATGGTTATTGACCTGACGCTCAAGCTTTCGATTAGGTAAAATCGTGTTAACAATTTGAACACTGGTGAGTAGAAACTGGAAAACCTAAACTAAAAGCGACAGTAGTCTAGACAACCCTGGACAATTTCGAAATGAATATTTCGAAAATATTTATTGAATACTTATTGTGAAGGTCTAAGTACAATGACGAATACATTTGAAAGATATCGAATTTGGTTGCTGAAAATTCTGAATCTCGTTCAATACTTTGAGAAAATGTTAATGACGATTTTTTTTTTGGTGTCAATAGAAGATACACACCAGCCCTGTTTTCTTTAGTTGCATAATACTGAAACTGTGGTGTAGGTCATTAGAAACATGTGCATTGTATTTTGTCCTCGTCGCAGCTTTGTACCTGTTCTCATTAAGACTTCTCGAAGGCTTTTACCATTCATTAACATCCTGTGTTATTATCAAAATGGGTTATGACGTGGCGCTTAAATGCTTCATTATCCACCTAATGTGACACTACTGATCTGAAGTCACTCCATGTAAGTGTTTCCTATGAAATCAATATGAATTACGTCATGTGTACAGAGAGTTTTCAGGATTGTTGTTATGTATGGCTGTAAACCCTATTAATCTTTCATGGAATTGAATATTAAGACGTTACTTTCTTATTATTCACCGTCAGTGTGCTAAACTATGGAAGGGTATCGCTGCCAATATTAAATGCTCTGCGACAATGTTTCCATTAATTATATGTAAATTATATGTAATTATATGTAACATTTGTCATTTAACACTTAACATTTTACATTTAACTCTTGCCTTAGAGGTATTTTGTCGCAGAGCATTTAATATTGGCAGCGATGCCCTTCCATACTAAACACGATGTTTGACGAGCATGTTTGACTTCTATTATATCCGGAAACTCGTGATTTTGTTTATCACCTGTTTTATATATTATCTTACTCTTACAGCATACTGTAAACAAGATGAAGTGCATCCTTTTCTTATAATTAAGTCAAGCGATACGATATGTTATAGGTATTCATATTCTACACGTCGTGTCCAAAACTTAAATAATTTCATAAAAATATTGACCAACTTCTTGTTACCAATCTCTGATTGCAGGCGACATAAACCCGGCCACATCCAAAATTTAAATGATTTCATAATAAAAGATTGCCCAACTATAAGCCCCGTTTACATTGGTGTCACGAGCTTACTATGAATGCCTGTGTACGTTCACTCTTATTCACGCATCTCCTCATAGATAAACGCTTTATGCATGACATAACGTGGTTGTCAATATTTACAGAGCGTAAAGCCGAGTTCCCGACCAAGATATATATATTTTAATCTTGATCAATTCCAGTGCTCATGTCAACTGCTGACATTTTCATTTCAAAAACATAGAGGTGAGAAAATTGCAGACGATAAGCTGTCTCAATGTGGTAACCGCCTGGCATCTATAACGAAATGTCTATTTTCAGGCGGGAGCTAGAGAATGAGAGAGATTCAAGGTAGAGGTGGTAATAAGAGATCCGTCAAAGGATACAACTATCTGTCAAAACATAAATAATATATATGTATACTTTAAATTGGTTTCATAAGATCGAAGAACTACGTGCATATTGAATATATCTATAGGGATTTCCCCAGAACTGAAAAATATTGTACTGGGAATGTACCTTCTTCGATAATAGTAAATACCGCGGTTATGAATTCCTAATAGAGTCTCCAACCTCGTGAGTTTTCTCCGGGTCCTCCGGTTTCCTCCCACTGCTAAAGACCCCATACGCGCAAGCAAATTATTGAAATAAAATTAAACCATGTTAGTCCAGAAATGACCTAGTTTGTGTCGAGTGGACGTTAAACCCCATTCCTCTCTCTCCCCGCCTAATAGAGTCGCGATATTTAATAAGTACAATCGTAGTATGGACCAGGAACTGACCATGTTGTTGGATGAACTCCAAGTATCTAATTCACCAAATCGATGCTGAATTGTTCACAGAACAAGCGTGTCAATTTTCATGTCGATCAGACTTAAATTGACGGAGCCTTGGGCTTTTTCGAAGAGCGTCATCCCAAGAAAAAGATCTCGAAGATGACTAATATGTTGGGTGCTATCATTCAGATCGAAGTGAAGAAATGGGGAATTTACACATTTCGTGACAGTTGGAATACTCGAACCATAACGCAGCTCCCCATGCAAAATTCGCTTTCCAGAGCAGGTAATATTTATTATGTCTTGGCTCTAAATGGGATTGTTAAAGGAAACGTAGTATTTCACAAGTGCGCCTGGTATTCATTGAAGCAAATATATAGGCATTGAGAAACAAACTTAAGATACTCCTGTCCGATAATGGTGATAAACAGAGATGTCTCAATTAAAGCAAAGGCTACACGCGTCATAAATACAAGATTCCATCAAAACATGTGATTGAACTCTGAGCATAAAACTGTATAGACGCCATTAATTAAGTAGAATGGTCAAGGGTAGCGACCAATATGGATTAATGCGCCCCTTTGCCATATACTATGCACAATCTGACTGACATGAGAACATTATGTAGTTATAACTTCATAAAGTCACGTCGGATGGCCAAGATTCCCTTACAGCGTTTATATTTAATTATACTGTTTATGTAGTAAACTATATTAATGTGGGTGCATGACCGACAATAACTACTTTGGAAAATAAAATAACAATTCTCTTTATCCGAAAACTAAATTATTTCGGTGGACCAAAATAGATGCAGAGGACATGTTGGTGTTAACAGAAAGCGTTAAAGATACATTGTGGGATATTCGATAACGAGTTGGCAGTTCTAAGTATATTAGTTAAAAATTAGATAATGTAAAGGCAATTTGCTGAAAATATTCAAATTGATCCACTATTGTGCAAAAAATAGCGTTTTTAGCCTCTGGACCCTCTAGTGGTCATAATTTTTATCCGATTTAAAAAAAAACGTATTATTATATCACCGTTACACCCTAAGGACGGCCGAGTTCGAATTTCGTGAAAATCGGTCCAAAACTGACAGACAAAATGGCCGCCCTTCGTTCTCAAATAGCGTAAAAATATGGTATATCAAGGTTGTGGACCCTATAGAGGTCACAATTTTTATTCGATTTTGTTGAAACTTGAAATGTAAGTTTATAACCCACAGATCTCGGTTCCTTTCGATATTCGCGCATATTGGACCGTAACTTTCTGAATTATGGCCCCTGATTATACGAAAAATCGCGTTTTTAGCTTGTGGACCTTGTAGAGGTCCTAATTTTTATCCGATTTAAAAACACCGTATTATAATATCACCATTACACCCTAAGGACGACTCAGTTCGAATTTCGTGAAAATCGGCCCAAAACTGACAGATAAAATGGCCGCCGTTCGTTCTCAATTAGCGTAAAAATATGGTATATCAAGGTTTTGGACCCTATAGAGGTCACAATTTTTATCCGATTTTGTTGAGAAAATAGCGTAAAAATATGGTATATCAAGGTTGTGGACCCTATAGAGCTCACAATTTTTATCCTATTTCGATGAAACTTGAAATGTAAGTTTATAACCAGGAGATCTCGGTTCCTTTTGATATTCGCGCATATCGGACCATAACTTCCTGAATTATGGCCCCTGATTGTACGAAAAATCGCGTTTTTAGCTTGTGGACCCTAGAGGGGTCATAATTTGTATCCGATTTAAAAAAAAACGTATTATTATATCACCGTTACACCCTAATGACGACTGAGTTCGAATTTCGTGAAAATCGGCCAAAAATGACAGACAAAATGGCCGCCGTTCGTTCTCAATTAGCGTAAAAATATGGTATATTAAAAAAAACGTATTATTATATCACCGTTACACCCTAATGACGACTGAGTTCGAATTTCGTGAAAATCGGCCAAAAATGACAGACAAAATGGCCGCCGTTCGTTCTCAATTAGCGTAAAAATATGGTATATCAAGGTTTTGGACCCTATAGAGGTCACAATTTTTATCCGATTTTGTTGAAACTTGAAATGTAAGTTTATAACCCAAAGATCTCGGTTCCTTTCGATATTTGCACATATCGAATTGTAATTTCCTGAATTATGACCTTTGATTCGCACATATCGAATTTTAATTTCCTGAATTATGACCCTTGATTGTATGAAAAATCGCATTTTTAGCTTGTGGACCCTATAGAGGTCATAATTGTTATCCGATTTTTAAAAAAAAGGGGGGGGGGTAGTATATCACCGTTACACCCTAAGGACGGCCGAGTTCGAATTTCGTGAAAATCGGCCCAAAACTGACAGACAAAATGGCCGCCCCTCGTTCTCAAATAGCGTAAAAATATGGCACAGTATATCAAGGTTGTGGACCCAATAGAGGTCACAATTTTTATCCGATTTTGTTGAAACTTGAAATGTAAGTTTATAACCCAAAGATCTCGGTTCCTGTCGATATTTGCACATATCGAATTGTAATTTCCTGAATTATGACCTTTGATTGTAGGAAACATCACTTTCTTTTTAGCTTGTTCTCTATCCATCTCTCGAAAATGTGGGCGTATCCTGCCTGGCATCCGCTGGTTGATAAAGGGCTGGATGACCTGAAAATTATAGTCAACCATTTTCTGAGGGGTCAAATCCATGGCTATGATTCAGGGTCGATCCAGCACATATACACGACAGGGTGTGATATTACTCCCCACGACCCCTCTATCTCTCTCCCGAGCCCCTGGTGCCATAACTCAATTTGTATGGGTGATTCAAGAAGTGTACAAGACCAGCGTAGCCTATGACCTTTCCGGAACACCTGATACTAATACTCTGCTAGTAGAAACTGAAGTTCATTGACACGTTCTGGTAGAAATTTGACGGAATAATATACTAATTTGTTGGTTTGTTTGAATTTGAATGCCCTTTAAGACAGCTGGGACTACATGTTTCTGCGTTTTCTGATATGATTTCTAAGGGAGCTTCACAATGATATCAATTTCTGATATACTTGTTTTTGGTTTTGATAAGTTTCATTTGCGACACATGCCACTATCCCCTTTGACCTGCTATTGATTGAAATGGTGTTCGAAAGAAATATTTGTCTATAAATCTTTTTTGTTTTAATATTTAAAACAATTGATGCGGGTCTTCATGGGGAATAAGCTGTCTGACAGTTTTGCGGTTACGTGTTGGCTGAACAAGTAAAAGTGTTTTCGTAGTCTCATTCTTTGACAACGCGAAAAAGGGCTAGTATTTGATTGTTGCAATATTGATTTGTGATATTACTCAGACAGTCATGTGAAAATATCTTTCGAATTCCAAAGCTAACTGTTATTCACAATATTAATGGGAAAAATTGTTACTATGTATCAACCAAACTTCTTAAATTTGTATTTAAAACTGATACAAGAACTAGTACCACCCACCGTACTATGGACAAGGGACTGACTGTCACGTCAATACAGCCATCTTGGAATTGAATTGTAACGTCATATCAAATCGATGAGTAATTGTCCAAGGAATAAACAAGCCAAGTTACATGCCGGTCGTACATGAATTGACGCCCCCAAGAACAAATGATTAGCGCTCGGGCCCCAGTGTCTGATTCTCCTAAAACGGCGAATGTCGAACGACTTGATAACCGGGATTCCTTTATGTCCCGCGTATTTTTTTTTTATTCTGGTGTAAAAATTAGAACTGCCGGGAAATTCACAACGAAACGATTAAACGCCATGTACTGATAATACGAGCAGCAGTATATTTTGAATGCCATTTAAGGGCAAGGTAAAGTGACACCATTTTGTCACATCACCTGAAAAGATGAAAAATTTATTTCCAAAACCAGAACAGTGGCCCTTGGATACAAAAGTCTAAAATAAAAAAAACATTACTCACAGACCATTTTTTTACTACCACTGACCCTTTAAACAGATCTTGTGATCACTGAGGCGTAAATTTATGGTGAAAATATCGCAAAATGTCCAACAAACGCGGTTACACCTACAAGAATTATTTGAACTTTCTGACGTTACTTACCACATTCAACTATTGTCCCATGGTGTGTACAACCGTCGATGCTCTCTTTTTCAATTAACCTCTCTCTATTTATGTAATACGTATTTCATAACGTGAGGTACATACTCGCATGTGCTTTAGCCATTTTGTTATTTCGTCTCGCCCTTCTTCTCCAGTGACCCTATGTTGACATATCACTGAAGCATGAAAAATCGCCAGGTTGATCGAACCTACTGACGGAATACAAATCGAGGGAAATGAATTATTTACATACCTATATACTTTTAAAAACCCTAACCGTTGCAGTTTTTTTCTGATCACCCATTATATAGAATTTGTAGTTCCGAACACAGCTCAAACGACCTTCACCCTTTACAGGCATTACTCCGCGTTCAATGAGTTTTTGGCTCAAGTTTATAATTTGCTGTAATAAGTGTCATATTATGTGGCATACTATTTGACACATATCAGTAAGAATATGTTGCATGTATTACAATTTGTTGAGGTGTAACTTATGGAATTTAAATTAGCTTTGCCGGACTATTGCCATTCGCTGGAGAACTTCTAGAAGGTGTCATTCGGCCTCCAAATGTCAACAATTAAGAAATTTGGCAAAAACTTTATTTCGTGAATATTTTGAGAGAAATGTTTTGTAAGGAGAAAATATGAAAGGTACTGTGGCATTATGTAGCATCGATGTCATTTGTGATCGGAAAGCCGATCTCTGGAGATATGTTGTTTTTTTTAGAAAGATGGGACGAACTGTCAAAAAAGTTGGTACATGTGGTTTCGTCGTCAAGTGATCTCAAATTCGATGAATAAATTTTATTTTCATGTTGGTAAGTACACACTGCATTCTTGCATTGCAACTTATGTTGTGGTGGTATCAATTTGGAAAAAAAAAAGTTTTTAATTGCTTATCCTGTATTTTGTTTGGGACTACGGAACGCCACAGGTAGCACATGCCAAAGACGGCAGTCTTCAATTTATTTGCCTAATCATTTGGGCTTTTGGAAATTAAAACTTTGCCAAAATGCATTATTATTAACTTGAAAATTAATTGTTGGATATTTTCAATTTCTTCTAGTGATAAATTTTATGGGTTTATATATAAGTTAATATTATCAAGTTTTAGCCTATATACTTATAGGTGTATATTAATAAATTATTTTTTGTGTCTTACTTTATTTAATGGTTTGTTAGGTTTTTCATTTTTTAAATTATTATATAATAATTATACTATTATAATTATGTGTCGTTTATTTAGGATTTGTTTCATATAAACTTTTCACTGATATACCTTGTAATTTTTATTCTTATTTTACAGAATTGGACAAGATAATCTACGCAGATTATGGTGGCCCTATTGCTTTAAAGTTAAAGGAGGTAAATCGCTAATATTTGAGACCTTGAAATTAACACAAATGGGTAGCAACGCATATAATAATGTAACTGATTTACATTCAATCGTTTCCGTTTTTACTCAAATTTCAATTCAATTTTGTTCGGCGAAATATGTCAGAAGTCTCAATTGAATGACAATCTCTAGCGTCTGGTCATTCCAGTCTACAATAATAGTATTTATTGTGCATACTCTCCAGATAAGAATATGGCATCACCGCTTAACATGACTTTTGGAATATGTCTAGCCTCGTTCTTCGAGTACCTTATTACAAAAGGTCCTGAAACGCATTATGTTACACGATACGTGTACCAATGGTAAAATGATTATTTTGTCTTAAATATCGGATATCAGAAGCCCATGCTTTCCAGGTACGATCACAACATCAATGTTTATTTAAACTGACAAATAATTTGTATTTTCAAGGTGGAAGACTTTGGATGATATTGAGTTAGAGACTTGTGTAATTTGACAGATAAACAAGGAAAACTATGATTTCTATGGAATTTAAAGCAGCATTAAAAATTATGTGGCATTTATGATAAAAAAAAATCTTTAAAATGGTACTATTGTCAATTTATATGAAAAAAAACCCTCAAAAACATTAAACATTCCGAGTCAAATAAAATATGTGAATATGGTTAATGTATCTACAATGGTAGCTGTCTTTTTTTTAAATCTAGCATACCAAAAGCAACCATTAAATACATGCCAATCAAAAACATTTCCTATCTAGACAGTTAAGTCACACTTTTGCAAAGTGACAAGTGTTGTGCATGGCCAGGGTATGCCCAAAATATCACTATTAATATTACACAAACCCTGTTGGCAAGTTTACAAATCTATATAGGCCTACTAGAAGACAGAAACATTGTACATCTGTGAATGGATGTGATTCATGTATGTCAGCATCTAATTAGGGCCTAACTAGAACATCTGATATCACTTTCCATTGGAAAGTTTGCAAATAATGCTGAATTTTTACACATATACATGTATATTGAGAATTTGTGTATGTGCTGGATTTAGAAAATGAATTGAAAAATACACCTTAACATTATTTATTTTTCAGAAATATAGGCCAGGAACTGAAATGTGATTTAGGATTTGTTGACTTTAATATAATAACAGGTGGGTATAACAAATTGTGCACATTTAATGCGTGCACATTGGATCACAAGGTCCGTCATGGAGTCCAGTGGCGTAGTTTCAGTTGTCCACTTGTATGGGTTTTCTCCTGGTCCTTCCACTGCTAAAGACCCTTACACACTAGCGTATTATTGAAATAAATTTGAACCATGTGTTAGTCCCAAAATGACCTAGTTTGTGTCCAGAAGACATTAAACCTCTCTTTCTGTGTGTCTCTCTCTCACACAAATAATACATGCATCATTATGGTATAACTATACATGTAATAAGCCTTAGCAGACATGCATACATTGTAATATAGCCCTGTATTTAAGTCATGAAAAATCCCTGCAAAAAGGCTGCTATTATTGTAATTAGATGTCATATCCGGAATATGAAGGCTATTTGTACAATGTGTACCTCATATCATAGGGGCAATATTGCTGTCCAATGTGCCACTAGTGGTACACCATACATCTGCAGTGAAAGTAGTGCATGAAACAAAATGGCCTTTTGTTTACAAAATATTTGAAAACTTTGAGGTCCTATAACTAATTTTTGATATTTTTTTTTCAGATTTCATGTCTTGATGGTTGAAGTTTGATTATCTGAGCAACTTTTAGCCAGTTTAATTTTCCTGGGTTCTTTTTTATAAAGCTTGTAGCTGCGCAGTCCTGACTTAGGAATTTGCTTCATTATTTGGTAAATATTTTATTTCAAAGTCATTATTTTGGATTTACATCCATTTTTTATTGTTCTGTATCATCTCAGGCACATGTAGATACCAACATATTTGCATTAAAGCTGGTGTAAATCCCTTTTTGAGAACCTCCCATTTCAGGTGTTGTGACAAAATGGTGTCACTTTACCTTGCCCTTAAAGACATATCTTCTATTCACTTAATTCATTAAATATTCGCTTATATGTGTTAATAATTCTACGCTGGTGAAATAAAAGGGTCCTTTTATCGATTTACCACAGTCTTTCTTTATCTTTTAAGATATCCGAGAACGCAAGGTTTGGCATTGAACAAAACAATCGTATATCTAATCCCAAAAGAAAGCAATCGGCAAGATCTTGGCATTAAGAGGTTAATCACTAAATTCCACTTTAAAATTAAACCTGGCGGCAGTATAAGCTGTTCAAATACTTGTTCTGTCTGATCGGAAGTGACGATCATTTCTCAGTAACTTTAAGACCAACAATAACATTAAGCAAGGAGATATTGTCTTCTATGCCTAACGCCGTTGCTTAGAACTCGAGCCTTTTTGACGTTTAATTATCTTTTCACAAAATGTTCCTTGCGCAATAATTGTAGTTAGATGTGTATGAAAACAATATATTAACCTTGAGCATATGGAACGTATTGAACAATTTCAAGACTTTGATGACACCGGCGACCACGGCACGATATCTGGCGTTTCCATCACGCTTTTACCATGCTAATGACGATATTGACGCGGCCTGGAACCATTTTCCGTCGCCGTAGCAGCGCAGTAAAGAGAACGCCGAAGAGAAAGCAGGCGGTATACTTTTTTGCCATTCCATATTTCTAGTAACAGACACGCGGTTTCAGACGAGTTATTAGCGCCAGAATTTGATAATGTCGCTAAACTGAATACACTATAGGTATAATAATTAGCCTGAACTTGTAAGCTCCTGTAATCCCAGAAGGTAAAATGCCAAAAATTGAAAGTTCAGCACACAAGCCAATATGGGCTTAAACATGCATTATGGAAGAACTAAAATGGCCTATTGTAGGTCTTTCTTTAGGCCTGCAATCTTATCTAAATTATTAATTAGACATTAATTGATTTATCCAGGCCATAATCAACTCTCGATGCCTACAATATTGGGTCTTAGTGTTTATATGTAAACGATATTATTATGACTGCCTGTTCAAAGAACTTAATTTCGGGAAATCAATCGACAGTGCTACGTATAAACGCTCTTCGCTTAGTAAGGCTGGAATTATATCCAATCACAAATCTGTACTCACTTCATTTGGTACTCCATGTGGAGATACCTATACAGATCTGCCCTTGTTATATTGGATACCTAAACTACATAAAAACCCCTACAAGCAACGTTTTATAGCAAGTTCATCCCGTTGTTCCACAAAACCACTTTCAAAAGTATTGACATCTATACTAACGGCAGTGATCGAGAGTATTCAAAAATACTGTGACAAAATATACTCTCGAAGTGTTTTTAATGAAATGTGGATATTAAAAAATTCCAAAGAATTACTTGATGGTTTACAATCTAGATCACTTGCTTCAATCTCATCTATACAAACATTTGACTTTTCTACTTTGTACACTAAAATTCCCCATAGTAAATTAAAAGCTCGGTTAAAAGACATTATTCACAGTGTCTTTTCATCTAAATCAGGAAATGTTAGATATCAATATTTATTTGTTAATTACAATTCCACATATTTTGTTAAGAATCATAGTGATTCCAAAAATAAATTCACCGCCAACAAGATAATTCAGATGTTGAATTTTTTAATTGATAATATCTTTGTTGAATTTGGAGGGGAAATTTATCAGCAAGTGGTAGGTATCCCAATGGGCACCAACTGTGCACCTTTGCTTGCTGATTTGTTTCTCTATTCCTACGAAGCCGATTACATACAGGCACTCGTAAAATCAAATAAACGATTAGTCAGACATTTTAATTTCACTTATCGATAAATCGATGATGTCCTGTCACTGAATAATCCAAAATTTAGTGATTATGTAGAATTCATATATCCTGATGAGCTCGAAATTAAAAACACTACTGACAGTGACAATTACGCTTCCATCTTGGATCTGCGTCTCGATTTTGACAATTGCCATAAACTTAGTGTTAAATTGTACGATAAACGTGATGACTTTCACTTTCCGATTGTTAATTTTCCATTTACTAGTAGTAACACTCCAATATCACCAGCTTATGGAGTGTTCGTGTCTCAACTAATTCGTTACGCGAGAGCTTGTTCATTTTATTCTGATTTTTTAACTAGATCGAGGCATTTGTCATCTAAGCTTCAACTACAGGGATAATTGCGAACTAAACTTATTTTAAAACCTTTAAAAAATTTTATGGGCGTCATATTGACTTGATTGGTAAATATAACATGTCTCTCTCGGCTATTATTCTAGATATATTTAATTTGACGCGTATACAATCTCCCTGATAATGTCTGTCTACTACGTCGTTAACACTGTTCATCACGTGCATTTTGCATACCGATAGTCCATTGGCCAATCACGCTAATTTACCAAGATTTCGCCTAATAGTTTGGATACAGCTATGGCGGGTGTAGCGCCAGGCAGGATAAGCTTACTCTTTCGGACATCTGTTACCACTGTTTGTCGTGTATTTTGTACACGATGAACAGTCCATTTGCTGATTACACTATTTTGCCTTTTTACACTATTTTGCCTATACCGTTTTTTTAGGACTTCGAATTTTGTCTAATGGTTTGGATTGTTCGTACTTTTGTGATGGATAATTAAACGTAAAGTTGGATAAACAACATTGATTATTATCGTATTACGAACGAGACAAGCCTAAAATTGAATCACTAATATCTCCTAGATCGGAGGCTCAGCGCGGGGGGTGTCCACCAAATGGGCACAAAACTAGACCCAACTTTTCTAGAGTAAAATTCTGTGTAAAATACGATGCCAAGTGCTAATCAGTCCGCCGTTGGGGCGTTTTCGAGATATTCGGGGGTCAAAGGTCAAATGAGTTCATTTGCACTGACAGTGAATGCGCAGTCATTCTTGTATTATAAAAAGAAGCTGGAAATGATCGAAAGTATCTCACTTTCAATAAAAATGTAAACTTGCTAAATTCACCTTTAGTCGTAGTGACCCTACCGTTTTTTTGCACTAGGAAGATTTAAAGCAATAAAATGTCAACGTAAAATATAAAAACTAAAGCGAAACATATTCTAATTAATAATATGAACATTTAAAATTTATCTTTAGGGGGTCTTAGCACCGAACTTTTACTTTGGAACGTCGAAAATGATCTTGCATAACATAACCAACACACTTTGAAATCTGTTTCAAAAATACGTTAAAACTGTCAAATCGAAATCTTTCCGATTTATTTTCACAACGATTGTTATACGTAATGATACTAGCTATCGGGAAAAAAAAAACAATTGAATAGTTTCAGTGTTTGACTCGAGCCTAGCCTGCAGGCCGCGTGGATTTCCGAGAATCACAGTCTAGGAAAACCGACGTTAATCAGTGACGGGAAAACATGTATCTGACGACGAGATTAAAAGTTTGCAAATTTTTTATGAGTTTTTATGAATATCGCCGGAACATGGACGCAGATAAAACCGACGAATGCATTGTACATAGTAGTTCACAGGGTATATCTATGTCGTATTGGTAAATGTTAGTGGGGAAAATTTTGGCTTTGTGACACGTCCTGCAGCCTGGAGTTCAGCCATGAAAATATTCAATGGTTTTTTTTTCAGACAACTAGTATCATTATGTATAGCATTCGTTGTAAAACTAATTCGGAGAGATTTTGATATAACAGTTTTTACGTATTTTTGAAACCGGTTCCGAAGCGTTTTGGTTCTGTTATGCAAGGTCATTTTTGACGTTCCAAGGTAAAAGTTCGGTGCTAAGACCACATAAAGATAAATTTTAAATGTTCCTATTATTAATTAGAACAGGTTTCGCTTTAGTTTTTATATTTTACGCTGACATTTATTACTTTAAATCTTCCTAGTGCTAAAACGGAAAATGTGACCTTTTGACCTCTGGGGTCACAAATAACAAAGGTGAATTTAACAAGTTTACATTTTTATTGAAAGTGTGATTACTTTCGATCATTTTCATGATACAAGAATGACTGACATTTTCAGCATATTCTATTTCCATTATCTATTATTTTAACTATTATAGCGAGAACTGTCAGCTCTTATCTAATTGGGGCTAATTCCCCTACAAACTTTCGAAACAAAATATTTTAATCGTAGAGCTTTTGATCACTAACAAAACTAATTCACCAAACCAAATAATTCCAATGCTGTATTTGTACCTTAATACGTACTATGCCCTAATCTAACCAGTGGACAGATTCTAAAGCATATACACGTATAGGCTTCATTTATGCTTTAACCATCTTGATCGCCGAAGTCTTGACATTTAAAAAAATGATTTTCCTGGAATTTTCGATTCTAAAATGAATTTGGTTCTTCACACACATGGTCTTCATGCCATCATATCATAAGACGACAAGTCTGCTCTCTCATTTTTATTTTGACATAGTGTGCTTTAGAGTTTTAAAGCTCCTTTTTCACAAATGCAATATTGTAAACAGACGATTCCAAAATACATCTAGCTAATAACGCGAGTTCACTTCGTTCAAATTTCATTTTCTTTGGTTTCTTTGCAATCAATTGTGCAATATTCCCTTGAGATATCGAAGCAAATCTGACTATATGGTTTCAATTTCCGAAACTTCGACCCCTTTAGAATTGGGGTTTATGGCATAAAACGAACAATTGCTTCTAATTTTTAAAACCATCCCTGAATTGCCAATAAATGACATTAGATTTATACATGGGAATTAATCCATAATTTTAAAAAGAACTAATGGCGGATTTAAAATTGATGTCCGCATTTCTATGATCATCCTTCATATTGCTGTGTTATCGCATATTTACTGGTTATTAGTCATTAATATTTTTATCATCTGATGCTTAAAAACTTCCAAAATACATTTAACATGTAAAACCTTTACCAACGTACTAACAAAACAGATGAAGGTTTTAGCACCGTGTATAAACTCGTGTCCGATTTTAGAATAAAACTATCCTACAGGGAAGATGAAATATAATATGTATATCCTAAAGTATTATTCAGAAAAAAAGAATCACCACCTTAAGGTATGAATGGTAAAACTATATGTCAACAGTTCACTGTGCTACAGGAATGAATACTTAACGAGTTTATTCCAGTACATTAATAAAGACAAACGTCAATCGAATTTGCTATTTTGTATCCGAATGTAAAACAATTAGATTTGTACCACAATTCCAAACAATTAGATTTATCACAATTCTGGACAAGGGTTTCATTTAACATGACCGTATTTCATGTCGACCAGAAATAATGCAATCAACTATAAGGACTTACTGTCTATCAGACGGTTGATCAAAGGTCTTTCGTTTCAATTAAAATGTCAAAAGAAGCAGAGCGTCGACAAGAACAATCTGTTAAAGAGTTAAGATTGCTTATAATACGGATTACATGCCTCAACACTGGTGCGTTTCCACACTATCCTCTGACTACAACAGTGCCTCGTTCTATTGAGCTTAGTCGTTATGTTTAGAAGTAATGGTTTTGGGAGATAGCCCCAAAAATCAATCAAACTAATGATTTCCTAGTAAACAGAATCTTAACCGAGGGAAGTTCATTTGCTTCACATACCATAGACGTCTACGATGGTCAATTGCTTTTTAAGAACTTAAGTAAATATTCATCGCGTTGGAATGCTAATAGTCATCACCTCGATTGTGCAAGATATGGAGAGCCAGTTAAATCAGTATGATTTGTAATGATGGCGTTGTTCGAATGACGCATGTATTGAGAGATCTTTGATTCACAACTATTTAAATTTTACAGAAGTACAAATCAATCCAAAATGGTATCAAGTGTTCTGAAGAAGTACATCCCGAAGCATATTAACATCTTTCTCGTACACTAATTTCTTTTTTCGGTAACGTAACGACACTTAAAATAAGCAGCCGTAGGCTACATAAACACTCCACGCGGGAAACGTCTTAATAAATTCCGTGTTTTAGAACGAGTGAGATAACCAATCGGGTGTACACTACTTAATCAGTTCCTTTAGTATCGAACTGGAAAAACCTGTGTGTATAGCACCAAGATGTCCGTGGCGTTTAACACCAAATTGAACTGAATTATTGACCTGCTTTATACAAGCATCGTTCATGTATCAAACCTGCCTGACAGAACAGAAATGTCAGTAAAGTATAAAATTGTAAATCGACCAAAATTAAAAGTCTAAATTTCTGACATAAATTTTAAGAATAACGTTATACGCCGGTGAGAAGGAATATAAAAGTCGAGGTTTGTTGGATCTGAAGTCGTATGAATCTGTGTTTAAAGTTTGTGTATGATTAAAACCATCCCTGTGAAACAACGTGTAAACATGTCTAGAAAAATGGGGCTTGACGTCAACTCGACGCAAACTAAATCATTCCATTTTTGTCCCCCGCCTTTCGAAGAAAGCAGGGGACTATTAAAATGGGTTCGTCCGTCTGTCCGTTTCACTTTTTGGGACACAATAACTCTGCTTCTAATTGAGCTAGAATGTTCAAACTTGGTGTAGGTGTTTATTAGGCCAATGCCTTGACTGAGTTCGAAGATGAGCATTTTCTGCTTGGGGTAAGCAGAGATAAGCAATTTGATTGGTTAATGCTTTGGGACACGATAAATTTAGTTCTAATTAAGTGAGAGTGTAGCTTGGTGTATAGTTTCATTACATCAATACCTTTACTAAGTTCGATAATGATCATTTTCTGATCGGGGTAAGCAGAGCGATAAGCAATTTGATTGGTCGAGACTTTGGAACACAATAACTCCCCTTCTAATTGAGCTAGAATGTTCTAACTTGGTGTAGGTGTTTATTAGGTCAATGCCTTGATGGAGTTCGAAGATAAGCATTTCTACTAAGGGTAAGCAGTTTGATTGGTTGATGCTTTGGGACACGATAACTTTAGTTCTAATTAAGTGAGAGTGAGGACACTTGGTGTATAGCTTTATTACATCAATACCTTGACTAACTTCGATAATGAACATTTTCTGCAGAGCTATAAGTAATTTGATTGACTGAGACTTTGGAACACTATAAATCTCGTTCTAATTGAGGTAGAATGTTCAAACTTGGTGTAGGCGTTCATTAGGTGAATGCCTTGATGGAGTTCGATGATGAACATTGTCTGCTTACGGTAAGCAGAGATAAGCAATCTGATTGGTTGATGCTTTGTGCACGATAACTTTCGTTATAATCATTACCTTGATTAAGTTCGATGGTGCGAATTTTCTGTTTAGGCTAAGGAGCGATAAGCAATTTGATTGGTCGAGACTTTGGAACATAACAACTCTGCTTTTAATTGAGGTAGAATGTTTAAACTTGATGTTCATTAGGTGAATGTCTTGACTGAGTTCAATGATTAACATTTCGAGCTGAAGCTAAGCAGAGCTAATCAATTTCATTGGTCGATGTTTTGGGACAAGATAATCTTGATTCTATCTAATAGAGAGTGTATATTTTGATTGCTAGATACTTTTGAAAAAAATAAATGTGTGATTAATTAATATGTGTCATCTATTTATTTTGGGATTTCGGCGGGGGACATCAGCCTCGCTGTTGGCTTGTTATTACAAAAAAGGGTTTTGGTGGCCGAATGGTGGCGTGATTTCGATTAGACGCGTGTACGTGACAAGAAGTATGGTCGCCTGTCCAACCTCGTGGGTTTTCTCCGCATCCTTCGGTTTCCTCTCACTGCTAAAGACCCCTACGCGCAAGCGAATTAATGAAATAAAATTGAACCATGTGTTAGTCCCGAAATGACCTAGTTTGTGTCCAGTGGACCTTAAACCCCATTCCTCTCTCGCTTTAAGTTTAAAAAGACGTGTTGTAAAAGATTTTCGTGTTCTAAATTATAGACTTTAAATGAAAATGAGATGGCGTTTAACGTCCAACTGTACATTTTAACCCGACAATAGTGGGCTAATGAAGACGGACATACGCCATACAGTGAGTTGTGAGGGAATTTTTTCCCGGCCAGCGAAACTATGGTCTACTCTAATATCGAATTCCAACTGCCAAGGGATCTTTTACGTATTTATGGGACGTATACCTGGGATCTCAAGGTTAGCTAGCCAACGGTTTACTCACTGAGCCACTGTGGTTCCCTATGTGCTTTAAAATATAGGTTTTTGTACAACATGTTTTCATGTCTCTGATTATATTTTTTAAAGCAATGGTGGCTGATTGGTATCATGTCGTGGTGTCGCCCTTCATACAGCGACACCCTATGCGCAAGCGAATTATTGAAATAAAATTAAAACCATATGTTAGTCCCGAAATGACCTAGTTTGTGTCGAGTGGACTCTCTCTCTCTCTCTCTCTCTCTCTCATACGGCGACAACACGACATTTTATCCAGACAATACAACATTTTTACGCGAATTACGACATTTTAATCCGACAATACATTTTTACGCGACAATACAACATTTTCACACGACAACGCGACATTTTAATCCGACGACATTTTTGCGCGACATCACGACATTTTTATGTCTTTATCTGATTTATGTAACCATATTTATGCTTTTCTAAATTGATTTTCAGCGTGGTTTGTATGCTGTAAAGAGTAACTGCACGTAGAACAGCTTTTCGCCTGGTTTTGTATGTTTAAAGACATATCATTTGTGTCTAAACAGCTTGAAACAGCATTTCTTGTCTGGATTTATATTGACAACACATACGACACTAATTTGGTAAAGTCTAATATAACAATATGTCGTGCGTGTTTGCGTGAAAAGGACGAGTCTTTCTCTCTGTCCCACTCTTTATCTTCATGCAGACTTAATTTTGTCTGGAAGTTCTTGGGGAAATGATGCTCGTGTTTCGCTTTTTCTAGTTCCTTTTTGGGAAGCAAATATATGTTTGTCGCCTTGATGTATTAGCGGAAAGGAAATTTAATGGTGTGGTACAAGTACCCAACTATTGATTTTAAGCTCCGAAGGTCAGGTATATTTATTCCAACTTAAGGTTCGCGATATTAGAAATTTATAGAGCTATCATTAATGTCATTGACACTAGACACGAAGTTAAATGATCACGTATTTACTTCTTAAATTTCCGATTATTGATCTATCTTTAGGCGTAAAATCTTCAAATAAAAACAGTAAGGTCAAGTTCTGTAAAGATCCTAGTCTCGGAATTGGACGTACACACGCGATCATATCTAAATTGAACATTATAGATCTGCATAAAAGCCAATGGAAATTCAACAGGCAGGAAAATTAACAAAATTTTAGTGTAATATAAATTACCAAGGATATGTTGATTTAATTGAGAAACGTAATATTATATAGAATATTTTCATATATCTGCTTGCCAGTGGCGCGGACAGCGTTCAGTCGTTCGGATGGGATAAAAAAAACGGGGCCCCGTGTACACATTGGCATGAACGTAAGAGAACCCTTAATAGTTGGAAATCAAAATAAGAGTAGTCCGTTGCGCCGATGGCAGTGAAAATTGTATGGCACATGTTCGTCTCCATTAGCTCAGTCGGTACACAAAAACCTTGATGTTCACTTTTTTTATTTACATATTATACATTTTTGTTTGTGGTGATACAATTACAAATCACCAAGTGAACAGTAATGGCGCCGACGTGCCAGTTTCAAAGTATTTAATCCACTGAAAACAACGTAGCATAGTCTCTAAACGCCCAAATCCAATAAGGTCTGATAAACCAATACTCAGTAGACCTAAAGCAGGTTTCATATTACAAAATTGCGAAGATCCGTTACAGCACTAGACGTTCTTGGCATTAAATGTGTCAGACCAATTCCAGTAATTAAAGGAGATTGATTTGTATTAAACGGTTATGACATATATAATGTCAAGTCTGCCTCTCTTCTAGCCAATTTTGCTATAAATATTAAACTATCAAGCCCAAAGGCACAATATGTTTCGACAGATAATGCTCATGGATTTTGGTAGGTATATATGTTATGTTATTAGTGGTAGAAGACTACATATAGTGGTACTTAAAACTGGCAAAAAGGCCACATTTGTTAATCAGAAATAATTAGACTTGTTTCGTTTCCAAAAGCAGAAAGAACTGGCAAAATGTTTATGAGTAGCAGTTACCACACCAAAGTGATATGGAGTCTCGGATTGGCACTAAGTGTTGGCCGAGTAGCTTCTTCGGGATTTACCGGTGTGACGGCCTGAAAAGTAACAATGTCTAGTGCTTCGGATGGGACGGAAAACCGAGGTCATATTGGCGTGCACGTAAAATAGTAGGCCGTAGTGCCACTGTCCGAGCAAAATGTCCATCATAACACTCTGTAAGGCGTATGCCCGTCTTCATACAGACAATTGGAACGTTAAATCCTATTTTATTTCTGTATAGAGTGCATAACTACTAGCAATCAATGTTCGTATGTTTTATGTGTAGTTTTTGTCTTGTCGTCTGCACTAACCTATACGTTAAAACAAATATGAATTATAAATAGCATTAATTACAAATAACTATTGCAAATGTGTACAATCTCACCTTCGAGTTTAATTGTAATATATTATTACACAACTAATCGACATCCTTTTCCTTTCTTTGCTAACTAGCACTTGCAGGTACAGTTGTTAGTGAAATTGATAGTGTCTTTCAAATATAACAGTAAGCCGATGCTAAGTATTGTGCCTGTGTAAAGTCTATTGTTCATATATAAGAGAGATAATAAAAATCAGGAAAAATATTGGTTCTTATGTCGCAGTATATATTTACTGATTTATAAGAGTTCTCAGACGAGATATTTTTCTCAATGTATATACCACCTCCCGTTCTGTTATGGATATGTTCCATGGTACCATTGTAGTTTCTAACAAAACCGTTTCCAAACGACATGGTGATGAACAAAATCCCTTGGTTTTGACAAAAGTGGGATTAAATGTAGCGATCTTGCAAGGTGTTATAACAGTCTCGGAGTATAGTTCACTGAATAAGTTATAAATAATATATTATAAAAGTTTAATTATAAAGATAACAAAAATATACTCACCTTTCACACTGTAAAACCCAACATCATCGATCTGAAAAAATGGATATATACCTTTTATCTTACATATTATTAATCTACTAAAAGGGAAAAAGGGGACTTGACAGATCAGCCAAGACATATAAAAACTGTAAGGTAGGTTAACAAATTAAAATAATACAGGTTATCAGCAGCTCTTGATATCGATTCCCGCAGGTGCAAATCAGACACTTTTACACCATTGCAGTCTATGAAAATGGCGACTTGAAATCAATACATAATAATGTAAATTCTCATAAAAAGTTAATCTTTTCTATTTAATCATATCAATTTATAGAGAGACCGTTCTCCAAACTGTCATGTCATCAATTAAACCATATTATTAGGTCTTTTGTACAGTTGACCTGAATTTAAAATTTAATATTATTAGCATTATGTTAGTGCTAAATCTGCCTATTGCAGGTAGATATTATATATTATTATTATTTAGATACGTGTTCACATGACAAGCCTATAATCAACTCTCTTCTAGTTCATCGGATGGCGGAGATGTAAACAGACTGAAATACCATCGACATTTAATGATTTGATTTACAAATGGATTAACAAGTAACGCTTCTACGATTATGTATTTTTGAACTATAATGCATCTTTAATAAAGCTCAGCAAGCATATTTAAAACACACCATAAAAATATTTTTTGTGAATATTAAGTAAAATTATTAGTTCTGTTAATGTTTTCTCTCGATGTTAAAAGTCGCCTTCTCGGTCACACGTATATGAAAAATCTGCAAGTTCTAGTCTAGCGAATTGGCTGTAAAACCACCTTTCAACTATAGTAAAATACGTGGCTTTAGTAAAAAGTGCAAACATATTACTCTTAGCGTGAGCAAAGTAATTCAGATGAAATAATTAAATTTGACTCGTTACTGGAAAAGGAAGAATCCAATCCAGGAGTAATAAAAGTAATTTTATAAAACGTTTCAATATCTCTGGCATTAGGATGGTAAGCCTAGTTGAAGTTTATTGCCTCGTCTAGCATCTTGTCTACTGACAACTGCATGTGTTGAAGTAATTCATTAAAAAGGCAATATCGAAACTTTTGAAATATGTGACAAGTCTCGCGCTATTGTCGCAATATATTATCGAAGGTACTTCAATAACATCGCCACCTGCCGTCATGTAAGATTGAAATCCTTGAAGATGAAATCTGTCTTTGAATTAAAATACCACGTCAAAAGAAAGGGGCTTTAACAAAATAAAGTGACAGTAACGTATTAAATAAGAACTATTATAAGGAAACTTCCGTGTGATATGATGGCACTCAATTTTTTAAAAGTCATCTTTAATAGGTTTTTGAAACCACCCTTTAGAGGCCAGTGCGCTATAAGCGTCTTAGTATTATATACGCTACGAAAACATACATATAACAAATAAATCAAATATCGTGGAGAATACAAAAGCTAGACAGGCTGTGGATCCAGAGAGCCATCTTAAAAGTACTATAAGTTAAATCATGTGTTGTCTACAATGGATGCCAAATGCTGGTTTGTTATCTAATCTTTTGAACCCCAAGTGATCATAACTATTAATACACAGAGGTCAATCCAGACTATTGCATATTTTGGCAGATATAGTTATCCATACAACAAAAGATAACACCGAACTTTCTCTCTGCACTTTCCTCGAGGGATTAATGCATGTTTCAATAATGGGCGACGTAAATGTGGGTTTCCTTCAGATATTTTTTTTATATTATGGTTAGCATACTACAAGATGTACTTAGAGACATAATCTACTGAAGAAGACCAGATCAACCCCTTACCTCCTCCCACCCCCTAAAAATGATCAACCACTCGTCTCCCCCCGCTAATGTATTTCTAGTTTTAGAGCCCACATATTATCGACGTGAGATTATCTCGCATATAATGTAAACGAACTTCATTTTAGTATAATTTGTTATATCAACAGAACCCAATATAAGCTCCAACTGAAAACAAGAGAACGGTCAATACACTATTGACTGTCGTTAGTGCTATAGCAAGCTGTCTTAAGCTTATTGTCTTTTATAATGATCTGAGCAAGATATTTGGATTTATAAGTGGAAAGTTTAAAGAATAATATTCACAGCCCCCAGATACTGTTTTAGTTCGAACCCAATATTGATCGTGTATTGTGAAACCTTTTGTTGATCGCAAGATCTTCGTGTGAACATCTTAAGGCATCCCACTGAAGAATATGCCTTGGGTTGCTCTCTTTGTCTTTAAAACCAATATCCATATCAGTAACAAAGTAAAGGAACACCTTAAAATTGCTGGCATGTTTTTTAATATTTACATGTATCATACTGAATCGAGCTGCTACAAAATCGATAAAGGATCCTTTCATTCAGAAGTTACAAATGGGTTATTATTTTGCTAGAAAACAATGCACAGACCTCATGCAATAGAAATAAATTAACAGTATAAAATATATAGACGGTATCGAGTACCGATATAACAAAGGGTGCATATTACTTCATGTTATACTGCCTTAGATAATACACACACAGATAAAATATATATTATATTACATAAAGTAATCAGCAACTTAAATGTGCAAGATCTTTATTCTATATATACTTAATCATCTATTATTATATTAAATAAAAATGTTGTCCATTATGATCATAGATCTATAAAAGTATTATAACTTTATATTATAGATGAATATTCCAGATATACGTAATGGTCTGTCATTATTTTAAATTAAAAAAATCATCCCTTATGATTATGGATCTGGAAAGTCATTATCACTTAGATGAATAACCAGCGGCTGCCAGGCAGGATACGCCCACATTTTCGAGAGATAGATAGAAAACAAGCTAAAACGAAAGTGATTTTTACTACAATCAAGGGCCATAATTCAGGAAATTACAATTCGATATGCGCAAATATCGAAAGGAACCAAGATCTTTGGGTTATAAACTTACATTTCAAGTTTTAACAAAATCGGATAAAAATTGTGACCTCTATAGGGTCCACAACCTTGATATACCATATTTTTACGCAATTTGAGAATGAGGGGCGGCCATTTTGTCTGTCAG
The DNA here is from genome assembly GCF_932274485.2 of Patella vulgata. Lineage (NCBI taxonomy): Eukaryota > Metazoa > Mollusca > Gastropoda > Patellidae > Patella > Patella vulgata. The sequence goes on from NC_065880.2 coordinate 40,148,487, forward strand.
TTTTGGGCCGATTTTCACGAAATTCGAACTCAGCAATCCTTAGGGTGTAACGGTTATATAATAATACGTTTTTTTAAATCGGATAAAAATTATGACCTCTATAGGGTCTTCAAGCTAAAAACGTGATTTTTCGTACAATCAGGGGCCATAATTCAGGAAGTTACAGTCCGATATGCGCGAATATCGAAAGGAAATTCGAACTCAGTCTTCCTTAGGGTTTAACGGTGATATAAAAATACGTTTTTTTTAAATCGGATAAACATTATGACATCTAAAGGGCCCACAAGCTAAAAACGCGATTTTTCGTACAATCAGGGGCCATAATTCAGGAAGTTACGTTCCGATATGCACGAATATCGAAAGGAACCGAGATCTTTGGGTTATAAGCATACATTTCAAGTTTAAACCAAATCGGATAAACATTGTGACCTCTACAGTGTTCACAAGCTAAAAACGTGATTGTTCGTACAATCAGGGGCCATAATCCATGAAGTTACGGTCCGATACATGCCACTAACGAGAGGAACCGACACCTTAGGTGATAAACCTATATTTCAAGTTTCATTGAAATCGGATAAAAATTGTGACCTGTAGACTGTTCACAAACAATTGTGGACGGACAGGGGCGACGACAATATACGTCCACATGAAAAGGTGGGCGTATAAAATTTGACGTGTGATTGACGCCATTATGTCCGTCAGTTTACCATTCTCTTTCAACTCTCTCGGTGTCACAAATTGTGCCAAACTGTCGTAACACCAAAACTGAACTTTCAAAAAAAAATATTTTATTTATTCTTCAAGTAAAGGTTACAACATGACAACAATAAATATAGCTACGTATATGAATAAGAACTATGTGGTACATTGTATGATTGGGAAAGTGACACCAATAAATACATCAATAAATATAAGAACTATGTGCTGCATTGTATGATTGAGATGTGAAATGAGACCCAAATATTTTAGGCTATCCGTTGCTTTTACGGTAAGGTTATTGCAGCTTATTGTAAACTGTTTAATCTGACTTAGTTTACGTTTAGACCCGAATAGAATACATTCAAATGAAATCAAATAGTCGTTTTGCAGAAATTACGTGGCAATTTAACTTCTTGGATACCAAGAGATATAAACGATATTTTTATTTAAATAAACACGTAACCATACCTTTGTGAACTTTCCCATGATAGTATTCCAAACGACCGACACATAAACAGTGGTGGGTTACTGTCGTGCGGCATGATAATTCATTTTACTGAATACACAATATATATGACAACCTCCGAAAGAAATTTTATAATGTTCAATTCATTACATCACAAAGACAGCCACCTAATCTGAAACGCCTCCTAACTAAAGCAAAATTCAATTCATCTATCACAAGAACCGGTTTTTATGTATCTAAATGCCCGACTCCACGGCATATTACGCCAAATAACAAATATAATTTTCATGACTTTACTTTTAGTGTCAACGACAATATCAATTGTGACACATATATGTCGTGACATTCAATGGTTGTCATAATTTCTACATCGGGGAAACGGGCACAAACCTACGGGTTAGAGTACGCAACCATCGACGGGATAGTAATATTGAAAATGGACCCTTATTTCTAAATAGACATATCATTAGATGTGCACAACATCTAAAAGTAAAATTCCAAAATTTCTCTTTTTATAAAATGAAAGCCGATGATATTACGAAAATGAAATTAACGGAAAACCATTTTATTTTAAAAACAATACGTTCCTCGACTTAATACTCAATAAGTAAAAATTGGTCATTAACTTCATTAATTTTCTTAAATCTATCCTTATCTTCCACTCATTGTTTCTAAATTGTACCTCTACACAACAGATTAACACACGTGTCTACATGTTTTCTATTAGTTACCGATATACTATGTAACCATAGACAATGGCAACTATAGCCAATTAAAACCACAGTGTTACTATGTAAATATGTATAAATACACTAAACTGTCCATCTTTATACAATGACATTATTTATGAATGGTCCCAAGACGGACGAAAAGTACTTTAAAATGTGAAAATGTTATTAAACCAGTGTCGGCACACCTTTTATATTTTTATGGTTCCCGTGAAACAAAGTAGTGCAGCTTTACGGTTGTGCTAATATTTCTGGAGAACTGCGGTTTAATGTTCACCCAAAACAAAAACGTAATATAGCAAGTATTATAAACGTATGTGGAGAATACCGCCTTATTTGTACCCCTTTTATGGTACCTCCATTGAATGAAAATCACTTATATACAGCAATGTTACATTAATATGTACTTTGTTAAGGTTACAAAAATAGGGATAAAAGCCCAATATTTTAAAATAAACTGCACACATTTAGCTTAAATATGTATCATACTCATTTTACGAAACTATGTCGATTTTATCATTGTATCTTTGAGGCATTGAGCATGCGTGTTCACCTAGGCTCGACAATTCATCGAATTCCAATGCCTATACTGGATGTTATCTCCCCTGATCTATGAAATACTTTCAAGGCCATGGAGTTAGTTAAGATTTTAAAATGCCATCAAATGTAAAAGATCTGTCGATTTAAAAAATAGTCCCCTGTATCATCCAGACATGTTGAACTGGGAGACATGTCAAGAGGATGAACTCGTCCTTGTTAATGTTCCCGGTTTGTGCTAAATGATAAAGCCGGCTCAATATTTGGTCATAGGTCACGAGATGTAAACAGGACTGGCGCTAATCCCAATCCTAGCCCTGGACCTAGCCCAAATGCTTACCCTAACCTACAATCTCGACAACAATCACGTGCCCTAACCTTATTTACATCTCAACGACCTCGAACAAATGTTCCCTGCTTCATTAGTCCGTTCATCCCTCTACATTTATGTCATATTGATGATTAAAATGTAAATACAATGTGAATCGCTGCGGCTGTTATGTGCATGGCTGACTAGTTGTCATCGCAAACAAATGTTGTTTCTGCTTAACTAACTTATTTCTATTTTGTTCATATGCTTCTTTATTTTTTCTTTTGTCTGGTAATGCTTTCTATAAGCATCCGATTAATCACGCGCATCTCAAAATATTTAACATGAAAACAATCATATTATTTTCATACCAGATAAAAACAATATCTGATGTATTTCAACCTTTAACTTACAAGGAAAATACTTATCCTTGTAGGCATCCGACTTTTTAATGAAAAATATTTACATTAAACGTGTTATAAAAATAAGTTTGATTGTTTAGTTTTATCACGAGAAACTAAACTTCTAAGCCAATAAAGATATATTCTACACGTATCGAGCAGTTTTGAAGGGTTTTCTTATCACGAAGTCATACATTGATCCCTGAAAAGTATTTTTCCCCACTATATTATTATTTTATATTTTACAGCAAGCACCAACATTTTTCTGTCGTATAAGGAAGATTTCTTCTTTTTTCTTTTGTAAATGAACGAAATACAACAGGAAGTCTTTATTATTTTTATATATTGATTTCCGAGCAATACCATGAGCAATTCTATTTTTGTGAAATCAGATGTCCGGGTATACTCGACCGTTTATACTCCCATTTTGCCTTTGTCACCATATATATTAAACTTAGTAACGTATATGATGGTACTAGTTCGAAAGTAAGGGAATGTGCACACACGTGGCAAGAACGGTGCCATGATTTGTTATATAGTCATGGTTAAAGACCAATCAAAATGTTTTGGGATAGTCATGCACTTCCGATTTACTGCCCTTATTAACACTATCTGCAGTATGATCACGCCAATATCTCCTCGTGTAATATCTAGTCATGTTTACAGACCAGTGATTAGGGGTGGTCATTTAAGATCTACTTCCCTTTATTAACAATCTACGCAGTATTGTTACGCCAGTATCTCCCCAGGTTTGATATCTAATCGGTGAAACATATATCAACTTCTGGTGATCTGGAAACAGGTGTAAACTAGTCTAGACACATTCGGTTCCCCATTATGTTTGGATTCGTGCTGCGCGATTACCGGAAACTAACCATAATATAATATGACGTCTACTCAGCAAGCTGCAAATGCGCATGACTGGCGATGGTAAAAGTTGGCTTGTATTATTCAAAACTGTCTTTTGATAATGCTGGTAGCTAAATTTCAAAATCCAGCCGCCAAGAGTCCTTGTACCAATCAAAAGACTAGACGTTGTCCCTACGTCATTTACCACTGACAAGGGATCGAACCCCGGACCTCCTGCTTAGAATGATAGTGCCTTCCTTATTGAGCCACCGCAAATGGAAATTGATGCTTTGATTTGCTTTACGGTAATACAAACTAGTCTTGGTTAGAAAATTATCCTTAATCAAAATATCCCTATTTTCGTATCCATGCATATTATGATTCATGTCTATAAAACTGTTTTTAATATGCCATTCAATCTTTTGCAATCTTTATAATCTGCACGCAAACCAAACGCCACGTCTATAATATACTTGACTAGGATATGGCACGATGGCTAGTTTATTTAATTAAATAGGACACCAGACAGGTCCCTTATGTAAACGTGTAAAGCTGAATTGATTAGACCATCTATTAATCTCATAATTTGGTTCTTACAAGATTAGGTTATGTAAAGCAAGACTTTAATTATGATGATTGCTGATGCCTAAACTGCGTATCTCCAGTTCTTTCTATATAGTTTAGCTTATGACAAGGTTATCGAAATGACCAGATGCAAATAAAGTTTGGCTGAGCACCACACTACTAGATCACTTAAATTACAAATATGACCATTTTGTAACAACTTAATCATCATTTCATGTACACTGAAGGAATTCCTTGTCTCCAAGAAGCCGCCGCTTTTTATGTTTTTTCTGTAGTGAACCCAAGACTCTCGCGAATTAAATGCAATCTAGAATGTCAAAAAATAGAATCATTATGTAATGAAACGGTCTTGTATATCAATTACCATATTCCCAAAGCAGCGGAAACGAACATTAACAACATATTAACCACTGCCATAATACATAATGGGCGTTTGTTTCCATATGTTACGTTCGCTTAAAGACTAATCAAATTCGTCGATACATTATGCCTTGATGTATTTACTTCTTGCTTCTTTTAAAATTGGGTGGGGATGGGGGTATCATGAGGTCTGTCATTGAGTCGACTGTCCAACCGCGTGGGTTTTCTCCGGGTCCTCCGGTTTCCTCCAACTGCTCAAGACCCCTGCGCGCAGGCGAATAATTGAAGTAAAATGGAACTATGTGTTGGTCCCGAAATGACCTGATTTGTGTCGAGTGGACGTTAAACCCCATTTCTCTCTCTCTCTTTTAAAATTATAACATGTCTGTTGTACGTGCCTTAAAGATACATTCCCGGGTACAAACTGGGTGATTTGATAATATATTTAGACTAAAAACATATTCAAACTAATTAATTTATTATAATTTTGCTTCAAATCCTTCTCAAAACATTGCAATTGTCAGGGAATACCCTGCTATAAAAACTCGATCAAAAGAGGTCATGTTTGTGTGACGTGACACAACTGGTGCGATGTCGGAGGAGAATTCGTTGCATACAAAAGACGATGTGGCCTTTATCGCTGACTATTTATTACAAATATCGAAGCCCAATTAAATTCTCGGGTTATCCACTGCCCACGTCTTTTTCCGTGATCTTTATCTCAGAAAGTGTTGTACGTCTAATTCTTCATAAAGTTTATCAACTTGTACATCAAGCGCTCAATGTTCGCGTGCAGAAATTCCTAATCGTCGGGCTGTCGATCAGGGAAAACCGTACATTGTTGTCCTGTATGCGCTCCGTGCGTGTTTTACAGGGAATCCGGTATTTTTCTAGTAAGATTGGATATTTCTACTTTCCATATATCAAAATTGCCATACTTTTATTGGAAATAACCACCCGATAAATACTTTTCTGGGAACGTAGCTTAAAATAAGCTACGATTAAACCGTTCGGTATAGCCCATTTGTCGTGGTGTCGGGTTAAAATGTGGTGATGTCGCCTTATGATACCAATATACCTGCTGTTTATTTTAAATACCCATATTTATAGTATTCTTTATAGCGGCGGACTAGTGCATCCGCGGACTAGTACACCCGCGGGCTGCACAAGCGAAAGGGAGAAACCACGCTGCAAATCCCGGGGAACTTACTTGACCAACACCAGGATCAGTGTACATAATCAAACTGTATATTGAGAGGAAGATGGCAGACAACCCGACATTTTATACGCGATATTACAACATTTTTAATGTCGTATTTTCTTGTTAAAATGCCGTGATATCTGGTTGTCGTGTTAAAATGTCGTGATTTCGGATAGTCGCCTTATGGAGGGCGACACAACGATATCACGACATGATACCAATCATCCACCATACCTCCTATCAGTTTTGTTTTGATACCCATATTAATAGTATTTTTTTATAGCGGCGATCTAGTGCACCCGTGGACTAGTGAACCCACGGGCTAGTGCACCCGCGGACTATTGAACCCCTCGTGACTTGAAAAATCTCGAGTCAGCTGTGTAAGCAAGGGTAAAATACATGAGAAGGACAGTTTGTGTGTTGAGCCTACTACTAATACGACAAGGAACTAAGGGTGGTGGTGGGGGGGGGCTAATGCTAAGCGCGTCTGCGCTGTATCATAAGGTCTGTCATTGAGTCAACAGGTTGGGTTTCGATTCCCCGGTTGTACGTGACAAGGAGTAGGGTCGCCTGATGTCCAACTGCAAGGTTTGTCTCCGGGTTCTCCGGTTTCCTCCCACTGCTAAAGACCCCTACGCGCAAGCGAATTATTGAAATAAAAGTGAACCATGTGTTAGTCGCGAAATGACCTAGTTTGTGTCGAGTGGGCGTTAAACTCCATTTCTCTCTCTACAAGGAACTAGATCCAGCCAGGGGAAGATAACCAAACCTCTGATACTGCGTAAACATTACTTCATGAATATGATAAATTAAATCTATAATTTAAACTACATTGATCATTGACCTATTTTTGTCTGGAAATTTTTGTCTGGATGGCCGAATGGTTAGCACGTGCGTGCTTTATCATAAGACCTGTCATTGAGTCAACTGGCGTGGTTTCGAATCCCCGGTTGTACGTGACAAGGAGTAGGGTCGCCTGTCCAACCTCGTGGGTTTTCTCCGGGTCCTCCGGTTTCTTCCCACTGCTAAAGACCCCTGCGCAAGCGAATTTCTCTCTCTATATATATATTCAAAGTCACAAATATGCACTATTCTAAAGTGTATGTGAAGGCTGTTGTGTTTGTTATTCAATTCAGCCCATCCAATTTTTTGAAACAACCATCATGGAGAATGGGTTGGCCTGTACGAAAGAATATCATAAATATTATTACTGTTATCTAAATGAAATGAAATGGGGTTTAAAATCTTACCTTTTTGATACTATCCAGTGTGATACAGTCTATCCTTATTTTGATTTCCAACTGTTACTGATATTTAAAGTGCTCCTAACTGTATACACGGGACCCGGGATTTTGTCCCATCAGAGCGACTAGACACTTTCATTTGGCAAGGTCTTCGTCCTGCACCGCTGACAAGGACCAGGCAGGGGAATGCCGCGAAAATAATATATTGGCTAACACCGGGATCGAACCTGGAACCTTCTGATTATTTGTCTGTTTCATGCTCGCTGAATTGCCGTTAGTTTTCTAAGACTCACACCAACGGTATTGTGAATCGCCGTTATTTATCTAAGACTCAAACAGATATGCTGTGAATAACCTTTATTTATCTAAAACTCGTATATGTGGTGGTGTGAATCACTGTTATTTATCTAAGACTTACACAGGTGGTGTGTGAATCATCGTTATTTAAGGCCCCATGCATGGGTGGTGGGGTGAATTCAGTTTAAACCCGAAATAACCATACGTTAGATTTGGTCGATTTAAATAATGGTTAGACAAAATAGTTATTTTTGCCGTTTTTTTAAAATAAAAAGTGTTTTTGATTGTGTAAATTCTTTAGCTATACTTAACCTGGACTCTGGCATGCTAGGATTTCTATTGGTAGAAAAACAGTATGGATGGAAAAACTGTACTGGAATCAAAAAACTTATTTTACACTGAAGTTGAAGATCCTTGTTTCTCAAATTAGAGTAGTTTTTATTTCTAGCGAAACAATAAAGCCATATATCATGTCTAAAGTTTCCTAAATATTAACTTTTCGTACGAAATTGGATTAAACGAGTCGATATATTAACTTATTCAATACCCCCGTTCAACGCCTGGATAGACTAAATTGAGTTTAATCTCTCCATGCAGGATACATGGGTTTAAATCAATCAAAGAAATTGTTTTTACTCAACGATACGAATTTTTAATGTCAGATGCGAGTAACCAAGTGCCATACATCACTGGTATTTTTGTGCATGCATGCTATTGTATAATATGATATTGACAAATTACCGTCCCGTGTATAAAAATAGATTTCATAAACCAAGATTCCGGTGACCTTTTGTCATCCATATTTCAACGAGCGGAAGGCGTTAATCATACAATCGCCTCGTAGATTACACGTGGCGTATTAATTGCAAGAAGACACAAATGTATAACGTTGTTACTTATTTTGACAATAATTGACTAGAGCATCCTAAGGCAGCTAATCCCTGGCTTCATCCTTTCATTTCGTAATGCTGTATAAGGTAACAAATTTCTATTGATTTATTCATAAAATAATATGTTAAAAAACCCAGCTTTTTTGAGGAAGCATTGTATGATAGAAATTGCATGTAATCTAGTGATTTATCCATCAAATGCGCCTTATTCGCGGCATTCTTAGGTAATTAAAAAATGATGGAAGTAACATCGTACGGCAGTTTGCGTTCATATTATTTTATATTTTATGATATAACAGGTACCGAGACAGACTTTATCATCTATTATTAATCTGTGAGGGATTGTGTTATATTTGTAAATGAGATGCAATTTGTGAATATGGAATTGTTAAAATGTTATAAAACTCATACGATATGTCACTCTTGTTTTATCACATAATCATAAAACCAGTCCTCCTGTAACGGTATTAATGCTATAGCTAGCGGAATATATATAGTAAAACTCCCATGCAATTGATATGGTATTAAACATTAGAAATGTTTATTTCTTTATAACATCTATTTGTTTTTTTATGGATATTGAAACTATTTGTGCGAAATGATATTTGAATTTTATGTAAAGATGTACCAAATGTATTCAAAACGTTTAGAGCGACGCCACAGCTGGGTCCATCACCAGTTAGTTTTAATATATTCTGTTTAGCGGAACGGTATTGTCATTACATGGCCGCATAATATCCCTTGTTTCATTAGATGTGTGTATTGAAACCGTTAGGTTGGAGACAGCTTGGCTTCAATTTTCCCGAAGGTTCTGAAATATCATAAATTTGTCTGGATCCGTCGCTATTATTGTTTTCAGTGAAGCAGTGACGAATCTACTTTGGGTAATAATAAACATTATATTAATACCACGTCACTTGCACAGTTATAAAATTTTGGTTTGATAATTAATAACAAAACTACCTTCACACGGCTTTTAAATGAGAATGCAAAAGATAGATACTTGAACGATGGGGACAATCGGCCATTCATTTATTTACATCTTAATCTAATATCGGCTCCTCTGCCTCGCTTCATTGTTCTTCGGAACTAAATTTTGGATGCATCGCTGTGCTATTTACTAAAAATACACAATGAAATACGTTTAATATGGCTGATATTTAAAACAATAGCGCTTTAATGATATATTTGAGAGCTCTTCTCACCCGTGTTAGACCCGCGTTTCATTATTAGTCCTTGCATTCGCCAAGTTGACAATAAACTGAATAATTAAACCGTTTGTGCAATAACTTTAGGAATCTGTTGGGTTGCGTCAAACTGTCACAGGGCGTTTGATATTTTGATAAAGCTGATCCTCTACAAAGTAAGATCTGGGTTTTTTTTAATCTGAATAAAAAGTAGGAGAGTTAATTAAGGAAAATATAAAGACGTTTTGTTTGGATCGATGTGAGTCTTCCTTGTAACAAAATCTCCATTTCATCTGAAGCGTCATCATTACGGCGTTTGATTATCTTTCTTGAAAAACCCCAACAAAACCCGACTGAAGTTTATTTTATGAATCGTAATAATGCTATATATGTGCTCTGCACACACAAGAAGACCCTTGAACGAAACATTTCACGTTGCTTAAATGTTTTCTCTTTTACAAACGGAGGCTCATTAGGGTCAATCAAATGAAATCTAGTGATTTATCCATCAAATGCGCCTTATTCGCGGCATTCTTCTTAGGTAATTAAAAAATGATGGAAGTAACATCGTACGGCAGTTTGCTTTCATATTATTTTATATTTTATGATATAACAGGTACCGAGACAGACTTTATCATCTATTATTAATCTGTGAGGGATTGTGTTATATTTGTAAATGAGATGCAATTTGTGAATATGGAATTGCTAAAATGTTATAAAACTCATACGATATGTCACTCTTGTTTTATCACATGATCATAAAACCAGTCATCCTGTAACGGTATTAATGCTATAGCTAGCGGAATATATGTAGTAAAACGCCCATGCAGTTGATAGGGTATTAAACATTAGACATGTTTATTTCTTTAGAACATCTATTCGTTTTTATGGATATTGAAACTATTTGTGCGAAATGATATCTGAATTTTATGTAAAATTTTATAAACGGTTACCGTACGGAGGCTCATTTTAGGGTCAATCAAATGAAAAAAAAAAAGATTCTGATTATCTTGTAATTACAAGATAGCCTAAGATAACCTATCTTGTAATTACAAGATAGCTATCTTGTTATTACAAGATACGGAGAAGCCCTTGAGTAACTTATTTTAAGGTCGTCATACACCGATTTTTGGCGAACAGCTAGGCCAACTTCGTAGTTTATTTTATGTTACAGAATCGGCACATTCATGTCACGCTCCCATAAATAGCATTCGTTATTTACTTGCCTCCATTAAAATCATAAAATTCAAACTCCCATTAACTTCATACTCCCACCAGCTTTATATTAATATCATGATTCATCAACTTTAATGTTCATTGAAGCCAAAGAACGCTATTTATATTTTTTCGGAAAACTTTTTTAAATTTTGATTTTTGGCCGTTTTTGTTTTCCTTTGTTTTGACTTTACACAATTTTTATTTTCTGCAGAAGTTAACGAACGAAAAAAAAAAAAATTTATGGTTAACCATCAACAACCGTTGAACAGCAGAGCACATGTGATTCAAATCTTGTCATGTTAATAAATGTCTAATTAACAAATTATATATCATTTAAGGCCGAAAGAAAGACCTTCAATAGGAAGATTTAGATCTTGCAAAATATATGTTTAAAGGAGCTAAGTCTCTAACTCAATATTTTCCATAATATTTGAAATTAAAAACACGAATTAGAATTCAATATCGGTGTTGTTATCTTGCCGTGACAATAGAGGGTCCTAATATCCAATATTTATGACACAATTAACATTTTATAATCAGTAGACGATTGGTGTACTCTATGGTTTCAGGTGCCATTTCTTATGAAAAAATAAAAAGATATCCTACAACACAATGTGGAAGTAATTAGTAAAGGCTGATTCACAAAAGAATATATGGAAAAAATACTGGATTACCCGAAAAACACCAACGGGGCAAGCGATGGGCAAAAATGTCAAGGTAACCGGACTGTTGTGTGCTAGCTTGACTGAGGGAGCGGTTGTTATTTCTTGATTTATACGGATTTAGGAATATTGAGGGGTGTCAACGGAAAAAGTAGTTGACAGAAAATAATTAAGAATTTACTTAGATCTCTATATGTACGATAAATGGACAGTAACGAAAAATACATTCTGAAAAGTTGACCCTCCCTCAATGAAATGAGTTGACTGGCATATCGTCTAACAGCAGTTTATTTATAGCTTGCGGTATCTCCCGACGAATACAATTTTTAAGAAGGATTTGAAGCAAATATTTGATAGATTAGTTAGTTTGAATATGTTTTTAGTCCAAATATATAATCAAACCACACAGTTTGAACGCGGGAAAGTATCTTTAAGGAGAGCATGAAATCAATGTATCAATAATAAATTATATCAATGAGGGTATGAAGTTGGTGGGACTATGAAGTTAATCAGGGTATAAACTTAATGAATGGTTTTTAATGGGGGCACGAAATAACTAATGATATTAATTACAAGATAGTTAATATAGCCTATCTAGTAATTACAAGATAATGTTCTTGTAACTATCTTGTAATTACAAGATAATGCTCTTGTAACTATCTTGTACTTACAAGATAGGCTATATCAGACTATCTTGTAATTTAAAGATAACTATCTTGTAATTTAAAGATAGTAGGCTATCTTGTAAATACAAGATAGTTATACAGAATGGTTATCTTGTAATTACAAGATGCTCAGAATATTTTTTGTTTCATTTGATTGACCCGAATGGTCTTCTGTATTACCGAAACACCCTTCTTCGGATATTAATATTTCACCATAGTTTAAAGATGGGTTATTTATGTGATCTGAGAATTAAAATGTAGTTTAAACTTTAACGTCCTACTTTTCTGCTCCATCGGGGCCAATGAATACGAACTCTGCGATCAAGTTGGTTTACCATAGCTGATACATAACGTTTAGTACGTAGAATTTAGCAACACCCTGTTATGCAAAGGCATACTATAATAACTAAACACCTATTTTGTTACACCTTCAAAAGTGAAGCAGGTTCGTTCTACAAACACTTAAAATAACATAAACTAGACTAATAAGACACACAGCAAAGGTGGTGGTGAAATCTAACAAGCTTTCCTTTCGACACATTTCCCAAAGAAATATTATGATGTTGCGACATCCCAACTTATCATTATTGTTAAGGGTATGTCTACCTTTACGATACGCATTATTACTGCCCTCACTTTTTTATTGACAGTTTGATGTAAACCAGAACCATAATTATGTGTTTACACATTTTCATTTGACAACAGAAAAATAACATTTTCAATATTTAAATCATTTCCTTCTAGTTAATAAGAAAATACGTGTGGCAGAAAGTAGAAATTTATTATGTGTTGATGACTTCACAAATTCACGTAGGATTGTTGTTTCATGTAATTTCCCCCCCCCCTCCCCGAAAAAAAATAGCAAAAAAACGATTAATATTAATAATTCGAATATTATTATATATGCGAACGCCTTAGCATTTCCAGAGATACGAGGAAAATTGTGTTTTATGTGAGAGGACACTGGATAATCCGTAGAATCCCCATTGTGATGTGTTTCGGTAATCAATACCTTCTACCGTGATTATATCCCACATTCCGACTCACTCCGAGTGATTTGTTACCAAACCCATCCTGCTGTAAACCTACTAGCTTTGCCACTGGACACAACAGGTGCATCGATGACGGACCTTGTGGTCTTCAGCGCTTGCACCACTCGACATACCAACCTGTCGCTTACTATAGTGGTAACCGTCCACCTCCATGCACCACTAAGCTAAACTGTAATATGGGATGGAATTTAAATTTTAAAAAAGTTTAATAGCGCGTGCTGCAAGAGCACCGAAATGAGATTTAACGTCCTGCTGTTCCTTACCGACTGGGCTAATGAAGACGGATTTACGTCATACAGTGAGCTATAAGGAACATTTTGCCCGTACGGCCTATGGTCGTGTATACGGGGTCTCGTTTTGTTACCCCACCCAGAAGACTAGACACTGTCCTTGCCCGGCCCTCCGCCCTGCACAACTTGCAAGCGGAACCCGCACCGGAAAATCCCGAGGAACTTTCTTGGCCAACATTGGGAGCGAACCCGAGACATCTTGGTTAGTGAACCAGCGTCTTACTCACTGACGCACCGTAGTTCTATTCAGGACTACTCACTGGGTTATAATGAGAGAAATTTTGCATTTTAATTACCCTTTATGATCTATATCCACCTAATTAATTGTAAATCGGGATTGACAAACTTGAGATAAATGATACGTGAATTTAACCTTTCTTAATACATACCATTACGCTTTTCAGATAGCTAAAATAATATTATTGCATGTAATTGTGTTCTTGGTGAGATAAAGTTTTAATCAAATGTTAACCGCTTAAATATTGATGTTTCATAGTCTGCGCTACAACAAACGAGAAAAGTCTTTGATCCCGAATTCTGAAAAGCATTTTTTTTAAAAAAAACATATTTGATATTAAACTTTGGACCAGAGTAGTCATCCGGTTATATTTTCACACCACACACAATAAATACACCACGCCCAGATATCTAAAATATATTTTAAAAGGAAAAACGATATTAAAAAGCCATTAGTTCCAGTTGAAGAGCAATCATTATTCAAATGAGCTTTGTTAAAACCCAATATATCATAAAATTTCCACACCTGTTGATTTATGTTGCACAGTTAAAGCTGCGTGTTCATGTGGAACAAATTAGAACGTTGTACCATATCGAGGTCAAATAAAATTCAAAAGTCCATATATACAAACTGACAAATCTATGTTTTGCAAAATGTGGGCATATCTTGCATGTCAACCGCTTGTTAAATGTGACATGTCGGGTTCGTGTACAAGGTCACATCAATAAAAGAGAGAGAGAAAAATGGGGTTTAACGTCCACTCGACACAAACTAGGTCTTTTCGGGACCAACTTATGATACAACGCGCACGTGTTAACCATTGCTGGTTTGTTTTACATGGATAAATTTTTAATAAACTCGGATCTCTTGTTTAGCTTTAATTAGTAAATGCGAGATGTCGTCGACTAACTTGTTATATTTGGTATTAAGAAGTGCCTGGTAAATTGTATTCACTTAGTAGACATAATGGCAGGAAAACATATAGTTATTTTTCAGGAACGATTCTTGGCGGATTGGTCAGCTTTGGTAACAATGATTGATTTAAACACGACAAGATGTTATAGAAAGATGCCAATCAAGGGTGACAAAATGTTCCACAAAAAATTTTTTTTTATCATAAAATGCAAACACAAATCAGGAAGTATTATGAACGCGTAGTTGACTATTGAATTTATGCTTATTTGTAATGTTTGTCAAATGATATGCCACATAAATTCAATAGTCAACTGTCATACGGTTATTGGGGACATTGTTTTCTTAAGAACCTTGTAATTAACTTTATTGAAGAGTGGAAGTAATGTATATTGGGAATATTTTTGCTAACTCTTAACTAAAATATTTATAATGCCAGAGTTCCCAGACACAGACAAGAGACACTCATAAAGTTCTAGCATGTTTACGATCAGAATATTAAAGACCAGCAATATGGTGTTAGGTTTGAATTGAAATATTTCATGGGAAATATAATTATACACAGACAAGGTGAGATAGATCTATTTTGAAGTCAGGATGAAGATAATCGAATATGGTACAATATGTCTAAGCAATAAAAGACTATGATATCGCCACCACTTTTCAAGTGTGTCACTGCAAAAATAAACTAGCTGGTTTTGTTCAAATTATATGACAGTTAACCTTGTACATTAACATCGGAAATTTAAACCAAAATAGTCCTGCAGCCAAAACACAAAAATGTCTTCCACAATTTCCTGTTATTACCAGAAACATATTTATGAATGCATTATATATTAGTTAATCTGCCGTTGCTAGACCGCAATTATTAACCACCTGATTGATGGAACCGTAAATTGTAGGGTTTTAACTGAATATTTAGTTTGTTTCAAAAACCCGACAACTGCTTGTTTTAGTTTGTGTTTTTGAAAAACTTAAGGGTTTTTTTTGTTGTTGTTTGTTTTGTTCCTTCTTGGGCGGTGGCGGGTATATATAAATATATTTTTAATTCGCCTCGCTTACATTCCAGAAGAAATTAATGGTAACGATCATTAGTGTAACAAAGTACTCTATAACTTTCATCAAATTGAACGGACATTTAGGTGCTTGGAACTGTATGACCTCACTGGTTTTGATAATATATTTAATATTGACCTTTTAATTCTGTATGTCCTGTTCTTAAGTCACGATTGTCTGTGTTGTAGTTAAACATGTAATTAATTCAATATGTCATTTACGGGCTGCACATGATCTGTGTGCAACACTCGGCAGGACTTCAAAGGAAATGTACTAGTGGTCAGTGCATCATACCATGACATGATAATGACTTCAAAGGGACTACGCCGTGCAGTTACAGATACCATAATCTAATAAATAAACAATACTATATAATATGATGACCACTTTTTCCTAATCGTCGTACGCTATATAAGCAGGAGTTTGCTGACAGTTAGGCAGACGGACATAGATAGGGCAGAGAGAGACGGAGAGACCGGCGTATGGATTCACCGAGTTCAGCCGCTGCCTTGGCAGAGGGGCAGAATGGTGGATTTAACATAGTTATATGTGTTACTGTCGTAGTCTAGTAACTGTATATTAGTTTAGGTTCGTGTATTGTTTTGTATGTGGATGTGTTATATATCTGATGTAAATAAATCATATATTTACTAAACTTATCTCTGTTATCACTGAAATAGTGTTACATTAGTAGCATTTTTAATTTACATAAGTCAATGGCCTGTTATATTTGCTTAATTCCACACGAATTAAGTTTGTATAACAATATTCAATGATATACCTGTTCTGTTTGCTGGGGGGTGGGGGGTATATATGGGGGCTGATTGGTATCATTGCGTGGAGTTGCCCTTCACCCGACACCACGACATAATATATATATTTTTTAATTTGCCACACTACTCTTATGTTCCTGAAGCAATATTAACTAGCATTATTAGCATTTTTACTTTACATGTGCATAAGTCAATGGCCGGTTATATTTGCTTAATTCCACACAACTTAAAGTAGCTAAGTCTCTAAATCAATATCACCCAAAATCTTCGACATTGAAAACACGAATTATTTGTCAATTTTAAAAAAAAATCATTGATGTTGTGATCTTACCGAGTAAAGATGGGTTTCTGATATCCAATATTTAAGACAAAATAAACATTTTACCATTGGTACACGAATCGTGTACCATAATGTGTTTCAGCGCCATTTGTAATAAGGGACTCGAAAAGCGAGACTAGGCAAATTCCACAAGTCATGTCAAACGGTGACAGCATATTCTTATCTGGAACGCATGCGCAATAAATAATATCGGTGTAATCTGGAGAAACCAGACGCTAGAGAAAGCCATTCGATTGAGACTAATGGCGTATTTCGCCGAACATAACTGATTAGAAATTACAGTAGAAACAGAAACGATGTAAATCAGTTTATATACATTCATACTACATTATTATATGCGTTGCGACCCTTTTGTGTCAATTTCTAGGTCCCAAATATTAGCGACTTAGCCCCTTTATGTTTACAAATTAAGTTTGTATACAATATTCAATATACATATTGGTCGTTTGCTTTATCTATTGAAAGTTCGAAATGTGATTAATCAAATTTGCTACAATTTTTTGTTTACCCGCTTATTGTACGTGGGAAATTTGAAAAATATTAGGAAGTTTTCTAATCGACACTAAGTTTATTTTATGATATAGTCTTTATAGACACAAATTTTTGAGTTTCGCTTTATTTTTTTTCTTCAAACACGGTTTCACCCCATCGGCCCAAAAGCCTACCTACACCACTTACTTAACAGATACATAAAACAGAAGTAACAGGAAGCGTGTAAAATTTATGTTGGCGAAATGAAACTACATTATTTGTGCTAACGTTTTCACAACCGAAGTTGCTCTTCGGGCATTTATTATAACATTATAATATATCATACCTTTGCTTAGTGGCAAACCGTGCTCATTTATCATATTTGGTTCAAATTAGATACATGTATGCCAATTTCATTCAATTGTCAATACTTTGTGTTTGTTAACTATATAATATGGTGATTTTGATCATCAGCTCATGTATATATACACCACTGAGCTAAGTTCCGTGTTAGTTAACTGTACAATATGGTGATTTTGATAATCAGCTCATGTATAGATACACCATTGAACAAAGTGCTGATGTGTGCAAAGAGGAGGGTCCACTAGTCCGCCGCTATAAACAATACTATAAATTATCATGTCGTGGTGCCGCCATTCAAAAGGCGACAAACCGACATTAGGACATTTTCACTCTACACTACATTATTAAATGTCGTAATGTCGCGTAAAAATGTCGAATTGCCGACATCATGACATTTTAACCCGACCATACATTTTCACCCGACACCACGACATGAAACATACATTATGCAAGAGCTAAATCTGCCAATTACAGGTCTTTCTTTAGGCCTAAAATGTAATCTAAATTATTAATTAGACATTAATTAACTTATCCAGACCTTAAATCAACTCTCGATGGCATCACTAGTCTGCGATATTTACTGGATTAGAACCCGGTCTGCTGCTTCTGATTAAATAAAAAATGAATAATAGAGACTGTTTTTATTGTAGCGACTTTAGTAATGATGATCGATGCTATGCCCAAAATTCAATCGCTAAATACTCGGTTCAGGGTGAATCAAGTTGACTGAAATTTTCAGCAAATTCCCTTTACATTATCTAGTTTTTAACTAGTATAGTGAGAACTACCAGCTCTTTACCTAATCTCCCATAATGTATCTTTAATAAATGTCGAAATGTCGCGTAAAAATGTCGTATTGTCGGGTTAAAATATCGTGATGTCCGACACCTTCCTCTCAATATGTGATTTTGTACACTATAACAGGCATCAATACATTATTTTGCACGTCATAATATATTGTTGTTTACTCAGCAGATTTGGGAGTGGGCCAATGTGCATACCTGATTTGGTATATGGATAAATGTATTTTAAGCCTATTTGCTGATTTTCGGTTTTCGGCACTTTTTATACGCCAACATGTCGTATATTGTCGTCGCTCCCGTCCGGTGTCCAAGCACTGGAGGCTAAACATTATGGCCCTTGATATTTCATGTTTTTAGTACTCAACGTCAGGATAGGGCATAATTAGAGGCCAAACAAGTTTGACAATTACTTAATGGGTTTGTTATTCGTAATTATATTTTAATGTGTTGTAAATGTTTTCCTTTCCGACAAGGGGGGGGGGGGTCGATGGCCGAATGGTTAGCGCGTGCGCGTTGTATCATAAGGTCTGTCATTGAGTCAACTGGCGTGGTTTCGATTTCCCGGTTGTACGTGACAAGAAGAAGGGTAGCCTGTCCAACCTCCGGTTTTCTCCGGTTTCCCCCCACTGCTAAAGACCCCTACGCGCCAGCGAATTTTTGAAATAAAATTGAACCATGAGAGTCCCAATATGACCTAGTTTGTGTCGAGTGGACGTTAAACCCCATTTCTCTCCCCTTACCGACAAAAGAAATAAATATGCGACACCCCTTATTGACTGTCCGGATGATTTAGCTACTGTGGACGTATGTTTCGTTGCCTGGCAATCTATCTTTAAAATCCACAACATGCCAATGAATAATGTAATATCAATTTGGTGTGAATGGGGTGTGCTGCATTGACCTTCACGAATTGTCAGCCACAGAACAAAATAACCATGTGCGAAAAAATAGCATGTGCGATGATGTAGGAAAGGTATTTTACAAGATTACAATTATCTAAAACATGACCAAACAGAAATTTATCCCAGTTTGCTAGGTTTTGTGTATTTGTTCCTTATACTATTGGATGCGTTTTCTAACTAATGATACTATTTCACAATCTACAATGAAAAAATATTTATTTATTGTTTTAACTACATGTATTTATGTTTTTTAATTAACACGGTGTTTCTTGTTATTTCAAACAAAATAACGAAAATGCGTGGTCTGTTTTGACAATCACCGGGTTAGTATGTTGGGGTGTTCATTTATATGAACACTTACTTTTCCTCAAATGATCACCTGTGCACGTGCTAAAACAACACATTACATGTTGATCAGTAACTTGAACACCCGAGTCGGAACAAAGGGTCCAGTGTGTAAAAATTATTCTCGCATTTGATCGCTCTCTATTGGCTCAACGTGTCCAATCAATTCTTTGAAAATGGTTACAGCCAATGTGGGTGCGTTGCGTGCATACCATTTTCATGGGTGGTGCGTTACATTTCATTGTCAGGGTAGGTGCGTTATGTTAAGGTAGGTGTGTTATGTCGTTGTCAGGGTGGGTGCGCTACATTTCATTGTTAGGGCGGGTGTGTTCGTATTATTACCAGAGTTCGTTACGCGTGTTCATTTACATGTGATCATCAATCATAAAAATGACAATAATAGATTCCGGCGGACTAGTGCACCCGCGGACTAATGAGCATTCGCGTGTTTCCTAATAACCAAGTGTTTGTTATAACCGGGTGACGGGTAGAAATTATGTGATGGACATTGTGGGAGTCAAAAATATCCTTGCAGCCACCTCCTGGTTAGTCGTGACCCAAGGATATAGACCAATGACGTGTCCGGGTTATTTTCATCAGGAAGCACTGGATAAAAGAGTTAAGGCCTTTCAGGTCATTTTACACCCAGATCTTTCAAACTGTAAATATCTTTTGATCATCACTAGATTAAATACCATAACGCAGTTAATAGCCCTAGCAACAGTGGATTGCATAATATTACATATACCCATAGCTCAAATGATATATGGTTGCCATAAAGAAATTAGTGACTGAATTGAGAAAACTTCACTTCATTCTTTTGAAGTCATTTAATCTCGTTCATTCCCAAAGCGTAATCCATTTGAAATATCGTGTGACTTTTACTATTTGTCATTCACCGCTCTTTTTAGGCATGTGCTACCAGAGAGGATTTCAGTGCGATTGACAGATCTAATTTAATTTTATTTTAAACGAAATCTTGGTTATGTTCTTCCTTAAAAGCCCTTTTCTAAGCTTACGGTTTATCTAATATAGGAGTCGTTTCCAATATGATTAAAGGAGAAAACTATAGTAGAAGTTTAATTTTATCATTTACTTAGTTCATTGTGTAACGCATTTCAGTTCTCGGAACAAATAACGTTAAAAAACACTTACGGAATTCGGAAACACCGGACAATTAATGGACTGAAGCTACATCACGTGACATGACGTAAGAAGCGACACTCGTGCTCGTGTAGCAGTCGATGTATTTCAATATGGCATCGGCAGAAAGTGACCGCTTGTCAGACATTGAGTTCGCCCCTAATTTTCTTAGAACCAACAGCGGCGATGATGATGGTTCGGAACAATCTACCATTTCTAGCCAAGTAGAACAATCGCTGCAGGCTGTGTCCGGATTAGGTCAGCAGAGTACCTTGTCTTATTCACAGTCCTTCGATTCTCGATAACTTTTCGCTTCATTGGCGAAAATATATCAGAGAAAAACTATTAATTCCAATACGTTTACCCTGGTCATAGGGTAAAACGGTATTTTATGCCCTAGCCTACATTCTTTGTGCAACATTTGAAAAACGATGGTCACGTATGGTATAGGCCTATCGCTGATACAAATTTCTATCACACTCAATGACTCATTTACCTAGTTAAATCTAACGGACTTCCTAAATCTAGGACTATCTATGATCGACTGCAAAATCATTGACATGTGCCAACACCTACTACTGACGCGGAAGACACTTTAACGTACACTCAACACAAACTAGGTCATTTCGTGACTAACATTTGTTTCAGTTTTAAACAATAATTCGCTTGCGTGTAGGGGTCTTTACTAGTGGGAGGGGGAGGACCCAGAGAAAACCCACGAGGTTGGACAGGCTAGCCTACTCCCTGCCACGTACAACCGGGGAATCGAAACCACGCCAGTTGACTCAATGACAGACCTTATGATACAGCGCACGCTAACCATTCGTCCACCCTCAAGACGCTTCGAAAAGGGGATATTAATTTACATGATTAGTATTTAGGTTTCCTAGCTGTGTTGTTTACATTTCGTTGCTATGGTTACATCGGTCATTTCTATTGCTAGATGTTGAAAGCGTGTTGGTTTCACCATAGAACTATGCACAGTTGTAACATAGAAATATAACATAACTGCTATATCTTGATCGATATAAAAATATTATTAAAATTTCACTGGTCAGTGGACTTTAGTACTTAAGCTAGGGCTGACTATTAGTAGCCTAGTACTTACTTCGGTTGCACGTCACCTCCTGTAAGCCCCTCAAGTCGCAGTTGCACTGTCAAAATTAACCAACGTTTTCCCTCGGGAACAATGTGGGCACGGCATTTGGCTTGAGTTTTGCTCTTGGGTTTTCATATCCCAATTGGTTAATTCGAGCAGGACAACGTTCGTAAGCAGATAACTCGAAATGCTTCGAATAAAGAGAAGCGTGTTTTGATGGAGACCATTTCTTCCCAACTCGTTGACATCGCTTTGTTAGACCTTTCTGCCTGTTGTCTCGCTTGGAAATTTTAAAAAATGACACGCGCTTCCTGATTTATTGTTGGTGCTATTAGTACATCACCAAGCAACGCAATTGACCATGTTTATAATTCCAGATAGTCAAAATGACGGGATACAGTGCTCAGTTGCAATTGCCTTCTATAGGGAAATCCGCGACATCACTCACGGAAAAAATCAAAACGAGGCTGCAGATATGTATAAATGTCAATTCGGGGTTTGTTTGGGGTTTTTTGTTGTTTTTTTTTGGGGGGGGGGGAGATTTTTCCTTTCTAAAAATATTCAGAATGACTTTAAGAATTTCGCAGGGCCAAAAAATAGTCTAATATTAACGTTTTTTTCATATTAAAACAACTTTTTGCGGTAGCATTCTCCTTTAAGTTGGATGGCCGAGCTACATGTATGTCGCTTTAGGTGCAAATTTTATTAACAACTTGGCAGTTTGTTCGTGCCGATTTACTTCCAATACAAGGCTTGTTCACTTGTTACCCCTCTATACAGGTATACCGAATACATAGGCCATTTAGTTGTTAATTGGCTCTTTACTAAGCAAAAGGTTTACTTGTAAAGGCATTTTCCTTCAATGTGTCTACATTTATATTTTATGTAGCACATAGCCGATCATGTCTCACACTGGTACTATACAATGTTTGGAAAATATACCATTTACTGTTAGTTTGTTTTTCATTTTGAGTAAAGTCTGTATCACTACAGGCCCGGGAATGTACAGCGCAGTGGGCGCTTACAACACGGCACCGGATCCATTCACTTGATCTGATGTGTACGTTTGTTGTTGGTGATTTCTGTATATTGTGTCTTGTCCATAGATCTGTCTTCTGTAATTGTGTGCGGTGCAGTCCCTCTGCACTTGCTATTAAGGTCTCGAATAACTTGGCACCTCGTATGCAGGAGTAAACCGGGAATAAGTTTCAGATGACTGCATATAGTATTATGTATCAGCTTTCAAAACCTCTAGGGATATTACGACAGATTAATTCAATATTTTAAATATTTAAATCTAACATAAAATATTTTATCTTGATCTCTTCACTCATTCCCCTAAAGTTCAGATTTAATCCTGCTCCTGTTACGACTGTCATTGATTTGATAAGTATTGTTAATTCAATCATAGGGGAAATACTAATTTCGAGAGGAAATAAATTTCTACTCGTCGCAGTTGTGTAGCCGACGGTTAATAAAGATAATTGGATGTTAAAGATATAAACAGAAAACGTTTAAATTTATGGTTTAATGTACAGCAAGGTATAATCGCGAATAAATAATGAAAAGCTTGAATGTCTAGTTTGTCCTTTAAGCAGTGCTACAGTAAATACCACTACACTAAGAAATCGATATACACGTACTATTTATTCCATGGAAACGGCAGGCAAAAAGAGTATATTCTCTTTATTTATCTGATTTAATACAGAAAAAAATGGCCCCAAAAAAACTTTACATTACGGCGTAAGTATGAAGACATGTCCCCATCGCGTGAAGTACATGTTACATATAATAAGATAAGATTTACAGATGCATATAATTAATAAAACACATATTGCTGGAAAACATGCCAGACTACTCAACGCCAAAGGAAATGTCTTGTGATTTTCTTGTAAACATCTAACATAGGATTGACAAAGGCTTCCCATGCAAAATGATAGCTTAAAATTCGTCCATCGAGTATTCTGCCATTTCTCTTTTGTCACTATTTCATCAGTTCGGCCCACCATGTAAAATGAATTTAACCATAAAAAAAGCAATTACTGAAAATTTAATGTGATTTAACTAAATTCTTAAAAACATGACTTTTGGCTAGAAGTTTAAGAGAAATAAAGTTTTCAGTCTTTAGAATCTAGTATTTTTTTCATTTTGTGGAAATTGCACCACGCGTACCGGTAGTTAAAGTTTGAAAATCTCACTGGAATGATACACAATCTACGGAGACAATAATTACTGTTGCACCTGATAATAACTCGACATTCTGGTGATATTTAGAAGCGTGGGTTATTCCCACTGTTGTCAGTTTGTCATTAAGCTATATTTGTAGGTATCTCCGTTATCATTTACCTATAAACAGGACATACGCTTATATGAAAGGGATAACATACCCGAATGAAATATACCCCATCTGAAATCCAATCACCCCTATCCAAAAAGCATACGAGTTTACATTATTTATTTATTTATTTGGATCTCATGTGCCTCATTAGATGAGAATAATAGTCTTTTAAGTAAAAGGCTACATAAATATGTTCTTTTTTATATATATATATATATATTGACCGGTTTTGTCGCGCCTTTTAACTTTGTAAAACATGTATCTATATTTTTTTCTAGAAAACAGCTCATAATATACTTCTCATTACACGAATATAAAATAAATAACAATTTACAAGAAATATGTAATTGCCTTTCTTGTTTTCGCTTTAGAAATCTTTGCCATTCTATTCTTTTTTATTTTATAATTGAATTACACCATTACGGAAGATCAAATAGAACATTACTAAAGAAACATAACTAAGTATGCTGTAAATATTTATTTTTTAAATTAAATCTCGATTGCAGAAAACTGCCGTCAAAATATTAATACAGATTTTATAATAGTTAACTATTAAGGTATGCATGTTCTTTTTGTTATCAGAGATATTAGTTTCCACTTGCTAGACATGCCGATTTGGGGACCGACTGATCATTTATACTGTCCTAATAAAAATAATCTGGGAAACTTTTAGTAATCACAGAACTTGAAATATGTTTAAATCGTCTGTTTAAACTTTTCAACACAACTTTAAACCAACATTTCAATTGTTAGTTTAACATTATTTCAAGCTAGCATATAATTATATTGTTAAACAACTTACCTTTTAGTAAGAAGCTAGATCAAGTCAAGTTGAAGTAAAAGCTGTTACTTAGTCTCTCACGTCCGGCTATTTGTTTTCACGTGATAAACTGCCAACGTGTGTTAGCACCAGCTCAGAGAATACTGGCTATGTTTCGTGTATCCTTGTTAAAAGCCAATCAATACAGTTCAGAACAAGCCAATGGAACACGTTAGATGATGTGACGTCATAATCAATTTCTAAATCTAGGTAGTTAATTGTGACATTGTTTCAGATCAAACAAAGTAAACCCTGATTATAATGCATAATGGGCAATCCACCACAGATATCAGCCTTCTCATGGAATTACAAATTATTACTAACGACGACGTACTCCAAAATCGATTACCGGATTTTACATAAAAGGCTAGAGCTCATCTTGGATTATGCATTTGGGAGTGTCCGATTTTTCATCACCCATAACCTGCCGCGAAGAAAGTTTGAACATCTTACCCAATTTCTTAAACTCGCGCTTACAAATTACCATTTCTTGATATGATAAGTAAAATGAGAACGGAAAGAAATTTATAATCCAAAAGTTTCTTCTTAGAGTTGCCCCGTATATCCCATTCAGCAATCCTATTACACGCGGGCGTATAAAACGTGTGTATAGGCCCATATATCTTAAGCGACATACAATTTCTAGATTGCCGATATTTCTAACTACGTTTGGAAAAGATGTATTTTATAAAGATTTATTTACATTATCTATGCTGTAAATATAAGAAGTGACTGTCAAGATTTCCTGATATAGGGTCACGTGCATCAGCCGATATATCCATCTGCTTTGTGAGATGAATATTTTTTGTAAATTTAAAGGTTACTTTTTCATTTTTACCGGCCTACATCACATACTCCACCCCCCACAACAGTATACAAATACCATAATCTGCACCAAATAAATTAAAAGAATTTATGGAAGCTGACCATTGTTTACAAGCTCGCGACCATGCTTGGTGGGGGAACCATGATGGTCAATAACCAGAATGAGAAGTTTGAAGTTGCTCATTCCCTGGGTTTGTCGGTCACATTTTGCAATACTTTGGGCACTATTGACAAAGAAAAGTTCTTTTCCATGTTGAGGACAGTTCAGCCAGTGATAAGATCACCAAAATACAGACCTATAATGTACAGTATTTTCACCAAACAAGAATGGTGTCCGCTAAAACTCAAAATAAATAGTCTCTTACTGCGAGTTCATAACATTTATTTTCAGTTCAAACCAATGTCTAAATAATATATCTAATGTGGGCGATATTTATTTAATTCACCCTGTTGGTGAATCCAGATAGTTGCTGTTGTATTTTTTTTATTGTGCTAAATGCCACTCAAGAATAATAATTTTCGTCCGATTTTAATAAAACTTGGTAAGTTGCCAAATAACGGTGGAGTTTTACTGTCCTGTAGTTTGTTAAAGGGACAATAACACTCTTGCTGGCTTGAAAGCTCCAGAAAAAAATGACCTTATTCTAAGTACTAGATGTGTTAGTGTCTTACCTGTTGTGTAAATTATCCATTAAATCCTATTTTACTTGTCCAGAGGGTTCGAAAATATTTTTAAATCGAAGTTTCATTTGAAAAGGTTTACGTTAGACGTTTCAAACCATTATGTTGAATTTTTCAAATTTTTTAAATAAGCTGTGTTAAGATGAAATTTGTATCATCAATTAATTGAAATATTCTAAAATAGTACAATTTGTTGACCAGAATAAAGATTGGGACATATTATTCAGTTACAACAAGAGTGGTATTGAGCCTTTAAAATCAGTCCTTGCCTGATTACTGTCATATGAAAAAGCCACGACCGGTACACTGTGGAGTGCTTATTTACTGTCTGTTTTATGTTGCGGTGGACAGTTACGCTAAGTGCGACTTAAAGTGTGTATTCATCCCACCAAACAGTACTTTTTAAAATAAACAATGATGAACTAGTAAATAATGTTAAACTTTAATTCAGTGATTGGCTAGTAAAATTAGAAATAACTCGGTCTTGGTACTATTAGGACATACCAATTACTGATTAAATAATCAGTTGATTGATCGTCCTTCTTACTACCCAAGACAGTTGTACTTCTTATACTGTGAAATGGGTCCCAAGACAGTTGTACTTCTTATACTGTGAAATGGGTCCCAAGACAGTTGTACTTCTTATACTGTGAAATGGGTAACATGTTTTATTTTATCCAAAAAAGGTACACATACAATAAAAAATTGGATAAGCAAAAATGATGCGACAATTACGTGAAAAGTGTTTAGCATCAAGACGAGAGTGAATTTCATTTACACAAACCACTATAGTGCAAGAGAAATCTATTCATTTTTAACGCATACTGTGGTTTCAGAAACCTTTTAAAATCTATGTTCGTGTATTTTAAACACAGTGAGGATTCTGTTAAAGGTTTGACAATGATCAAGTGAAACAAATGATAATTGAGATGATTAGATTTATGTATTGTCTGCATTCTCAATTGGTACTAAAGAGTTAACCGACTCTTCCCCGCATTTATGAATACCAATGCATTCCTGTTTTCGTAGCTGTCCCATTTAATGTCGTTTGAATGGCATTTAGTAATTGACAAGCCTATATTTATTTTTATACCTCGTTTTATGAAAACAGCCACGGAAACTTCTTTGCATAAAATTATAAAAAAGGGTGTGGTATTAATTGCTTTCATGTGTAAATGATGTTCAAATGTCTCAATGCAGTTTGATTGCGATGATGCAATTTCGAAAGAAAATGAAACGTTCTACTTTTCTTCTGCACATCTTTGGAAAGAAAGTATAATTATGTAATGCTTGCTCAATCCCTAAAACCGTATTCTTTATCCCGGTTGGAACAGAACAGTAGGACGTTAAACCCAATTTTATTTCATTTCACAACTATATATTTGGACTTTAATCAAAGCTTTAGCCGGCAGGGTGGGTGGCCTGGTTGTCTGCAGTGCCTCGCTTCGACCTCTAGCTAGCCGGTAATTTCTGGCATGCGGTTGTGATTTCGATCCCTGGGTCCCTGGTGTGAGCGTATGTGGCTTAGAGATAGTGGCGCCTTCTCAACCTCGTGGGTTTACTCCGGGTACTCCGCACAGGAAAGACCCCCTGCGCGTGCGCTGGGATAATAAAAATGAAAACTAAGACTTGCCTGTGATATAACCGTCGGTGGAAGCGGACGTTAAACACCAAGAACAAGGGGTTTGAGATGGCCTAGGTGTCTAGGGTCGCGCTTCGACTTCTAGCTGTGGTTTTGATTCCCGGTGTGAGCGTATGTGGCTTGGAGATAGGGGCGCCTTCTCAACTCCTTGGGCTTACTCCGGGTACTCCGGTTTCCTTTCAAAGGAAAGACCCTTGCACGTGTGCTAAGATAATGACAATGAAAACAAAGACACTTGCGATATCACCTTCGGTTTATTCCGGGTACTCCGTTTCCTCCCACAGGAAAGATCTCTTCACGTGTGCTAAGGTGATAATGAAAATGAAAAAAAAAAGACAACTAGTCTGCGATATCACCTTCGGTGAAAGTGGAGCTTTAGCTACTTCCCGATGTATCAGAACAAAGTGCAGCTCGAAGTGGGTTATTCACACTTTGGGCCACAATTATGTACTGTTGATTTCGGAAACTTGGTGCACATTCTAGAGATGTCATTTATTTTTAGAAATTTTGAGTGATTTGTCAGCTTAACAATAAAGACAACTATTAATTTGTATATTAAAAAAAACAACTATTTCCCTTGTTAACACAGGGTTCACAATCGTTTCGATTAAAACTGTTGGGCATGTTTATTTGCAGACATTTAAGGAAGCAATTGTCGGACAACGGTTGTACGTTTGTGGCCGATTTAGTGATATTTTAGGTCACGGTCACTCGGATACCGTAGCTTCCAATGAATATTATGAAGGAAATTATAGGAGAATAACGTTGCTATTATTATTTCAGTGCTCACGGTCCAAAATACATATGTCAGCATTAAAAAATATTTATTTCAGTTTTACAATTTCTATTGCTCCACAATACCAAGGCCACAATAGTTATTTAGCAAATTACGACTCTCCATTATAGACAAATGTATTTGGGACTTTGCATAATAGAACATAATATACCTATAACGAAACTGCGGTGAACCTCATTTGCATACGGCATAAAAGGGGGCGGTACTCTGTTCTCTGGTTGGTTGCAGACGAATATAAAATTTTGTGCTAGAATTATAACTTGGATTTTCATTTTGCACCAAGAAATAGTTACTTGTAAGATTTTAATGATTTCTAAGATTTTTTTTTTCTTTTTTGTTTATGGCCAAACATAGAATCCTATGACATTTCTTCCTAATGAGTCCACACCTAAAAATGGATATATTGTAGATGTGTTTTTTTGCAGCTTAATGTTCTACCTTTTGAATGTAAATCTATTAATTGTGGAGAGCGTTTAATATGTTGCACTTACAAAGCAATAAAATATAAATTTATACTCTTTGCATACTCCTTCAATGCTGTGAATTGTCATAGCTGCCTTTTGTCTTCTTCATTTTGTCAGGAAATGGATGTGAAGATTAAAATAACTTGCTTCCACAAAAAAATACACCACGTGAATGGTATGTATATAAACCAGGGATAGTAAAACATGGCCGTTATGCAGGCACATGTTGGATTTGTTAACACAGTGACATTTTAGGAAGTGGGCTTACACGTTTCAATGAAACCAATTTGCAGTTTGTTTGTATACTGACCAAAGTTTTCTATAAATAAATGCATTTCATCTCAGACTTTGTGCAAAAAATTGGCATTTTGAGAGATACGCGGTATAAAAAAATGGATCATTTTGCAGGAAAAGGTACAAGAAAGTCATTTAAAAAAAAAACATTCCAATATTTTGAATATTTTTGATGCGCTTTGTTTGAAAGTCTTTAAATCTTTTTGCAGAACTCACATTCTTGCACATTTAAGAAAAACCTTAAAGTGTAGAAAAAAGGGCCCATGGACCTGAGCTACAACCCGGTATGCAAACCAGCGCAAAACTTTAAAGGGTCACATTTTTGCAGTGATTAATTTATGTTGATTTAGTATTATAATGATGTTGCTAGAATAAATGTGAAGCTATGCGGAAAAGACGTTTCCTGATATATGAACTAATAAAATATTAGGAGACAGACCACCATCAAATTTCAAAATCTTGGTACCCATAAATTGTAATTCGTCTATTTATTCTATAACTACCTGCAAATGCAAGCAAATATCATCGATTACGGCCATTGAATACAGCCATTGAATAACCTTTAGTTGTATTCAATGGCCATTGAATAACCTATAGTTGTATTCAATGGCTTGAAAACGTACTACTTTTGTCCATAATGACGTCACTTACAGAACCACGTCAAACTGTAATGACGTCACAACTAGGCAACCACAATTTTTGTAAAAAAAGAAAGAAAAAAGGGCGGAACCTATGATGAATTTTAACGTTATTGGTGATGATTTTTTTATGATAATCTAGATAGTACAGTGTATTTTAAGATTTGCATGTAATTATAGAATAAAAACAGAACTCAATGACCATTGAATACCGCTCGGGTTATTCAATTGTTCACTCGAGTGTATCCCTGCCGCATTCCACTCGCTATCGCTCGTGGAATACTTGCGCAGGGATACACTCTCTTGAACCATTGAATAACCCGAGCGGTATTCAATGGTCATTGAGTTCTATCTATTTATAGCAACCCCCCTCTCTCTCTTCTCCCCATTTGCATCGGCATTTTTGTTAATTGTGTGGTCTAGAATGGACGAAGGGGGTTTGAATTAGTATATTTATAACAATTCCCCCTCTCCCCCACCCCCTTTTGCATGGCCATTTTTATTGATTTTTCATTCTAGAATGGACAAAGAGGGTTTGAATTAATTTTCTGCCAGGTTTTGGTAAATAGTCATGATTTAGAGGCAGAAGGTTAACAGGTTGGTTACGGTGATATGTACGGCGAATAGTTTACAAGTTTTTAGTATGTTTTTCAAGTTTGTGTTTTTCAAAATTTTGGCGGTCAACCTCCTACAAAATTTGGTACAAAAGACATGACCATTTTGTCTACGATATCACCCTAGGTGGAAGTTCACCCTAGGTGGAAGTGGACGTTAAACTCTAGAAAGGAACGAACATGACCATTTATTTTGCAGTCTCTAGTTAAAACTATTCAATCCAACAAAAATTTGGGTTAAAAGTGGGAGCCAAGCAAAGATACAAAATTAACATTGAAGTCAATGGGAAATTTAATGGTTGTCTGCCTACATCACGGAGTTCAGAGAGCACCGCCCCCCTTTACTGACCTTAATCTTCTAGATTGATCGCGTATTTCATTAATTCCCGTCCAAGTCTGCATTTTTTTCCGGATGCAAATGCGGTTCTGGTAGTTTCCGTGTTCTAGTATGCAAAGTCCTAAATACATTTTGTATATGCAAAATAACTATTATACATGAATCTCTTTATGCTGTATTAAAAGTGTATTCTATATTTCATCACTGTGACATTGATATTGTAGAGCGTGAACATTGAAATAATAATGACAACGTTATTCTTCAATATGAAATGAGTTTACATGAGCCACTAAAGAGTTTGATTTTCTGGTTTAACGTCCAGATTAGTAAATGTAATTTGAACAATATATTCATTTGAATATATTCAGAATATATTTTAAGACAAAAGCTGTTACGGCATTTGCTTGGATTATTTGGAGGGTCTCTATTTCTGACACAAGAAATAAAACACCGCACATTCAATATTATACTATCAAAATAATTAACCCTAATGTACAATATTGATTTAGAGATTAAAATAAAATCGTGTAAGTTCGTAAGTAAAATGATATCAAGCCCAAGTATCTTGGGTGCAAATAATTCGCGCTAGCTAGGAGTTGGTAAAACGAAATAACATTGTTCTGGGACGCTGAAAATGTTCAGTTGGTCCCATTTATGAAGTCGTGTCGGTGGCTTATATCTTTTGACTGGCGGGTGCACAAACCGGTCACAATAATATTCGTAAGTTAAAACTGCATACGATTGCCAACATTTCGCATGAGTAGTTTTGTTTTACTCTTTTCACTGAGATGGGCGCGGGATTTCATTAACTGAATTGGTGTACTGTTTTCTTTTGCCCCCTCAAGCTTCTGGGTAAAAATCAGATACCACATCAATTCTAGTTAGGTAATGCAGCCCCCGTAAAGGAATATAACTTGTAGCAACTGTTGAACCACATAACTATGACAAATGACAAGCAGAAAAAAGGTTAACGTGTTCCAAAGCATCGATAAATGAAATAGCTATCTCTGCCTAGCCTAAGCCGACAAATGCTCGTTGTCAAACTCAGTCGCCTAATTTACAGCAATAGCAAGTTGGGGTATTCTACCTATGTGTTCCTAAAAGTCGACAAACGGGCTTTTTAACTGTCTCCTTGATTTCTCCGTAAGGCACTGGACAAAATTCTTAAGTGACCCCTAAACACACCAAACTGGGATTTTTCATTTAATTTTAAGGCCGCATGGATAGACCGGGGCAGCTGTGTATCCGTTGGTCCGCAAATCCGTGAGCTTCTTCGAGAAGAAAAGTGTTTGACCATAACCGAGCTGGTACTGACATATACAGTAGTACAAAGTGAAATGCTTTCTGGTCAACGGAAACTAATTTTCTTGCAAATACCAAAGCTAACAATTACAGAGAGCATGAAGAAAACATCGTTGTCCTTTTGCGATGCGATCGGCAACAGTGGCTAGAAGGTGATGATCTCTGCGTAGACATCAGCAAAAAAAACCCATAATACAAATGGAACCAATTAGTGTTATTATCTCCCGACAGGTGAAAACTAGAAACAAGGGAGAGCCCGGTTGAATCAATTGATACATGTATGCCGTATATAACCAGTGTTGAAATCAGTTTGTGTCGGCATACCTTTTATCTTTTCATCCTTTACCGTGAAATAAAGTAGTGCAGCTTTACTGTTGTGCTAATATTTCTGGAGACATATTAAATTAAAGTAGATAAAGTACAAGTACTTCTTTGTTACGGTAAATGCATAAATAAATAAAAAATACGTCCAAGTAAAAAATTATCCACTATATAGTTAATAGGCTCTTTTAGCACCACCTCAATATTAGTCTCTATCATTCAGACAAATATTCCACGAATATTAGTCTGGATAACTAGTCAATATTTGAGAAGAAGTAGGCTAGATTATCGGGTCTTTTAATTATTGTGAACAGAATCTAAGGGAGATAACTAGCTCTAAAACAAGCTGTCGACGCCCATGAAATTAATTTAATAATTGCCATTTCAGAAAACCCATTTGCATTATCAATTCAATATCCAACACTCTTATTTTTTATTCTAAAATTTCATGGACCATATTATATTATCTAGGTCTTTTTATTAATTCGTCACGATTCATGTATGTTTGTAATAATGCATGAATTATGGGATTTATTTCGGGAATGGGCGCAACTTTTACTTGACTAGGCGAATTTTATTGGATAATCAACCACATAAATAAACCCTCCCGGTTACGTATGGCTAATGGAACGTTTTAGCTAAAGTTGACAAAAGACCCAGACCCTCCGTACGTTGAAGACTCTGAGGTTCTGGGTGATCGAGACTACCTCAACATACATAAATGGAAGCAGAATTAATCTCCACGACCCAAATATTTGTAGACCATTAATTTATATAAAGATAAGAATTAATAATAGAGGGGAACGTACAATTAATTGTAACGCAAGAAATAGGTCATTCCACCCCCAAGAAAACCATGCAGAAGATTCGAAGGTCGGGGTCGGCCGATTGAGTTCATATTTACAGGGTTTGGTCGGCCCATAGAGCCTACTCCCCAGCCGAAATCGCGGATTTTAGAAATCAACTGTTTCTGTGATACAGCCCGATTACGTTTTTCGACTGATTTTCGTCATTTTCAGATCAAATTTCTACCATTTTTGTAGTATTGCTACATCAGTTAATCGACCAGTGGCGAACTAGGTTTTGGTTGGTGAAGTGAATATAGTTTGGGTCTCACCCTACCAATAATGGTCACCCAGTGCAACCTTTCTTACCGTAGCTGTCATGAGACTACACAATATGCATGTCTGCAGATACCTGAATTATACCTTTTCTTCAAATTGCGATAACTCCACTGGAGCAGGGTTTGCAATAAAAATGAAATTATTTTATTTACAGCTTGACCTGTTCTAACAACATAAAAAAAATAAAATCACAGCCAACTAACCTTCGACAGTAGGAAAATTAGTGTCGAAAGTTACGAAATTCGTTACCTTTCGCCCGTACATTTCGGACATACCTTACCCTACTTTCCAAATGTCCGGTCAGGAATATGTCCAATCGGACATCAAGATATGGTGAATAATATTAAAAATTTCAAAATTAATATAGTGTACTTGGTGTATAATTACCACTCATCCCGATTATCGTTGATGATAGGCTTGATTAATTAGACCAATAAGTGATCAGCGTGTTTATCGTGTAATCCCGTCTATACACATACCTAGTTTACCTGCTTAATCTGCCTTGCTTGACTGACTTATTCCTTTGTCGGGAAATTCATCAATCTAATCATGAACAAAGTCATTGCTTCTCTTTTGTCGGACTATTTATCAATCCAATAAGAGTGGGTATCAACCTTATCTATGTGATTACCTCGGTGGTTTCTCTCCACATTAAACAGCGGATTCTTATCCCACAGGGCATCAAACAGCTGGATCTCCTATTTTAACTTGTCTTCATGATGACAAAGTGAGAAGATGACCCGCCCTCTCTTCCCACGACAACGATTTTAAAACCGTGTTTTAAAGTGATTTTTAGATATACAAGAACTTTTTATTATTTTAAATCTGTTTTAAAGTGACTCTTAGATATACAAGAACTTTTTATTATTTAGTGTTTTTACCTATTTTCTATATTTTACTCATTCAGATGTCAATAACTTAATTAAATCAACCTATCCATAATATCATGCATTATGTATTGGACGCTAAATTTGTAATAAACAACAACAGGTGGTTTCTCTATTACCGGACATTTTAATATCATTGATATCAACCGACGGCACGTAGAAACTAGTCCTTGGTGTCACATATTATCGTAATAATATATAACCCCCAAATCTATGGACACTCATTATAAATTTCAAAACCTATTATTAGCTATTACACCATGAACTTATTTTCCGTAATGAAACAACGTCTTCTAAGACACCATATATAAATTCCCATCTACAGTGGCACTTTACCGCGAGCTCAATTGTCGCACGAAAATCGCTTACCATATAAGGCAGTGCTTATATATATATATATATGTTAACGGTCACATATGCCATACGCTGAAGTTATGTGTGTGATTTAACTGTGAATGTAACTTAAAATGTCATTTTACGAAAATGTTTTGACATCACAAGTAATTCTTATTTCGACGGTTTTCTTTTATTTGCTGCCGTTTAAACGAAGACTCGTAATTTTTGAGGAATAAAACTTGCGTGAATTTGATTGAAGCGGGCACGGATCGGCAAGCTTTCATTTTATCGTATTACGAAAACACGTTATTTTGTAAGAATATTACTGACAGAAATATGAATACCATACGGGAATTAAAAATAATAAATAAGCGGTTGCCATGCAAGATACGCCCACATTTTACAAAAGATGGACCGAGAACACACTGAAAAAAAAAGCGATTTGTCGTACAATCAGGGGCCATGAACCAGTCTTTTCATCTAAATCGGCAACTGTTAGATATGAAAATCTAGTTGTTAATTACAATTCCACATATTTTGTTACGAACCATAGTCATTTCAAAAATAGTACACCGCCAACCAGATAATTCAGATGATGGACTTTTTAATTGATAAGACTTAGTCAACACCAACCAAAGACCATGTAACCAGACCTCAGCTGTAGCAGACCATATCCGACAAAAGCCAAAGCACAAGATACTATGGGAAAAGACAAAGAAATTAGCAATCCACCAAAATCACACAAAGAAAAGGAAGATCTTGGAAGCCATCAACATAAAACGCTACAAACCAGCATTAAACAGAGATGAAGGTATCTATCTACCACGTGCTTATGATGCCATAAACACAGGTAATTGAACACTTCTTTATTAACAAAAATGTGTGAGATACCCATATATGTCTATAATTTTACTGTAGTGACTGCTAAATATATACATAAACTGAACAATATGACAACAAGTAATAATAACTGTAGCGATAAACGTCTAATCACAATAGTACTCTAGTCTGCCCTCTGTGTTTATCAATTAATTTATTTTGTGTGTTTATATATTAATTTATTTAAACTGGGACATAACTGAATATAATTATAATGTTTTCCTATCTGTTTGGCTCTCATCTATGAGATGTGCTATTAGATGTAAATGTTTAGATAAGTTTCTTTCTGATCTGTTACTATAGTTAGTTAGTTAGTTCTTGGTGTTTAACGTCTGCTTCAACATAAGTGATATCGCAGACAAGACATAGGAGAGCCGAAGCTGATTCCTGTTTTTTAGAATATGATTTTGCAATCTTTCCATTTGGCCTCAGGCCATGGATTTGGTTTAGTGGAAAGTTCTTCCCTTTATTTAATATAAAACATATCGTTTGGTAGATGATCTCGTCTGCTTCTGGATTGGTAGTTAGTTTGGGGTTAGTGTTTAGGTGCCAGGCCCGTCTTATCGTGGCCTCCCCTTACTCCACTATCCCACTCTCTGGGTTTGGTATCAGTTTTATTTTCGGAATAGTGTTTAGGTGCCGAGTTCGTCTGACCGTAACTCCCCCTTACTCCACTATCCTGCTAGTTTAGTAGATGTCATCTTTGTGGGGTTTAGGAGCCAGGCCCGTCTTATCGTGACCCCCCTTACTCCACTATCCCACTCTGTAGGTTTGGTGTCTGTTTTTGGTGGAATAGTGTTTAGATGCCGAGTCCGTCTGGTCGTGACTCCCCCTTACTCCACTATACAGTTTGGTATAAATCCCCTATGTAGTTTAGTGTTTAGATGCCGGGCCCGTCTAACCGTGACCCCCTCTTACTTCACTATTCTACTTAGTCCAACTGTGTCCATTAGGGCGTGGATTTGTTCGAAGATTTGCAGTTTCAAATCTGGTCTCGGGAAGAGTAGGTTCTTAGTGTTGAATGGTATGTTGTTGGTCTCCATTGTTCTCACTAGTTCCCTTCTCTCCTTCTCGTATACCTCGCAGTGTACCAGGACATGGTTGGTGGTACATTCTTCTCCGCACTCACAGATGATGACTTGGTGTTTGTAGTCTCGCAGCCGCTCTTTCACCCTTAGCTTCGATATAAGTCTACAAATATCTCTTCTAGGGTGATGGAGTGTTGTCTTTGTGTAGATCTTGTCATCCAGCCGAAATCTGTATGTGTCAAGTTCAACGAGATTTAATTCCCAGATTGAATTGACCTGTAGGTTTCAGTGGTGCTGTAGTCTGTGGTACGGACTGGTGCGGTGTCCTTGAGACCTTCATTGGCGAGTCGATCTGCCTCCTCGTTTCCTCTAATGTTGACATGTGATGGAATCCACACGAGTTCTACTTTGCTTCCCTTCTCTAAAACCCTCTGGTACAGCTGCCTGATTTCCAAAATGACTTCTGGTCTTGAGTCCGAGTTGTCATTTTGGATTGAAATCAGACTGCTCAGAGAGTCGCTTGGAATGACGAACTCACTAGTCTTATTATGGGAAATCCATGATATAGCGTCACGAATGGCCACAAGCTCTGCAGTGTACACTATACTATACTGTTACTATACTAAGGTTATGATTAAGAGGTTTCCCCTAATGATCATTGGCTAATTAGATGTAATTTATTTTGTATATGTTTTTATAAGTATTTTTACTCATGATTAGTGGTTTCCCCAAATGGTTTATTGGCTATAATTAATTGTTACATATTTTGTGTATATGGTTTCATAAGATCTTCCTTCATCGGTGGTGATTTGACTTAATATATTGAAATGGTTTCCCTATTGATGAATGGTTGAATAGCCGTTACTTGTTTTTGTATATAAACCTGTGTATCATTTTCGTGGTCTAATGACTGTGGATTTCGTATATCTGAAAGTAAAACAATAGGCATGCACTTCTGTAGGTATCATAGGGAAGTGTCATCTATGAAACTGGAATTGAACAATAGCCAAATTAAATTTAAAGATCAGACAAAGCTTCCTTGGGTGACCTTTGATCGCAAACTGACTTTTATACCAGGTATTGAAAATATTAAACGAGGACAGAATGTTCTGATCGCAAAGAGAATCTGACGGGCATATCATGGGGAGCAAATAAAACGACCCTGCTAATGATATATAGGTCCATGATAAGATCAATATGTGACTATGGTTGTGTCGCTTTTGCAAGTGCAAATAAAACAGCTCTTGCCAAACTAGACAGTTTACAATATCAGGCAATAAAGATAGCAACGAAAGCTTCATTTGGTACAAAAAGGGAAAGTCTTTTGCTGGAAGTAGGTGAAATGTCCTTCGAATTGAGGCGAAACGAACTGACATTGAGATACTTGGCCAAGTTACAGTATCTTGGGGGACAGCTGTACATTTGTACATTTAAGTGTACAAAAACATCAAGGAGAAAATTCAAAGGAAATGTCAAATCAGAGACTCGGCCGTTCGGTCACGCAAATGATCTATTAAAAGACCTAAGATTAGATCACTATCAGATTACTGACAGGGTATTTTCGTATCAAGTCCCATGGACTTTTTAAAATCCAAACTATGACATAAGCCTCGGTAACGTTGTCAAGAAAAAAGAAAATCCACAAGCTCTATTGCTATCGAGGGAATTCTTGAATGAAAAATGGTCATCGCATGTGAAAATATACACGGACGGGTCTCACAATCCAAACACTACCAAAACTGCATTAGGTGTGGTCATTCCCGAATTTAATATTAATATATCGAAAAGGCTACCAGATGGATGCTCTATCTATACAGCTGAACTAAAGGCAATATCCACAGCCCTTGAGTGGCTCGTGTCATCTACCGTTCAAAGAGCAGTCATTGTGTCAGACTCCCTTAGCAGCATAAAGTCAATAATACATGACAAAAAAAACCCCACCTAGACCAGAAATTGTGCAGAATATTCGAGCAAGTGTTTATTTCCTCCGAAACAAAAATAAAACCGTAGAATTTACATGGATACCATCCCATGTTGGCATAGCAGGCAATGAGTCCGCAGACAATCTGGCTCGCAAAGGACCCAGCTTCTGCGAGACCGAATACTTAAAATATAGCGTTCAGGAATTTAATCGCATCGTCAAAACTAAAATTAAATCACAATGGAAAATTGAGTTGGCCATAGCAAATACTTTTAGATTCAATTTAAAGAACGATCTGGTTGTAAAGACGGAGATTAATCACCCATCGCGCAAAATTTGTGGGTTAATTACAAGATTAAGAACTAAGGATTTAATTACCGACCATAAATTTAACCCAGTGAAGTGCGAATGTGGCCACAATTTGACCGTTAATCATGTTATCATTGCCTGCAATAAATTGGAGAAGAAAAGACTCCCCTCCCGGTACGAAGATTAATGGAAAATTCCAAACTTCAATATACCCTCCAAAATGCACTCTCCCCCCCCCCCCTCGGAATATGTCATATAAAATTTATGAAGCTATCTCAAAATTCATAGCAGAATCGGGAATTAACTGTTAAATTAGTTGCGTTAAAATAGCACTAGTCAAAGAAAGATAACTGGTTGTGTAGATCAGGTTGGCCCCTAAGCCATCTGGATGCTTTAATAAGATAGGGAACTACATATCTAGTTACAAAAAAGGAACTATTGTTGTAGGACAGTATGGCGGTTCAGCCTGCTGCATGATTTAATATAATAATATACAAGGGAAAATAATGACAAAATAAAGGAATAGGGACCTACACAATGACAGTGCAGATCAATCAATTTAATTTAACCTGTGTTTAAAAATGTATTTATTCCTATAAATGGTTCAGTTTGTCTTATTGTTTATTTGTGTTTGTGTTGCTGCTGGCTATTCTTTCTCTTTTCAGGTAACTTTATCTGTGGAGAGCCATACGCAAGGAAAACTCTAATAGAATGCTTACAACTTTTAAACTTTGAAGTCTTGAACTTTTAGTTAATTTTCAACAACATGGAACTTATTGTAAATTATCTACGGGTCCAGCTACGTGTTTTTTACTGCGAGCACTTCGCTTTTCCACATAAAGCCAGCGGATTCTTTTTCCCCGCGTTTTTTTTCTATCCGCCCTGATGACGCCAAACATCAGTCAGTTGGACCTCCTGCTTTAACTTTATTATGACAAAGGGAGATGACCCGCCCTCTCTTCTCACGACAGCGAATTTATAAGTGTGCTTTAAGAAACTTTTGGAATCCGAGGACCTTTTTATTTTGTGTTTTTAACAATTTTTAAATGTAAATAATTTAATTAAATCAACCTGTCCATAATATCATATTCATTGTATTGGACGTTAAATCTGTAATAAACAACAACATTTCATCATTATTTGCCTGAAAACGTAGAAAGAACCCTCAACGAAACGTCGCTTTTATTAAATTAGTAATTGTGTTCCATATTATGGTTTTTCTTATTACTTCCCCACCGAACTTACAAAAGCCTTTAAAAAGTTGCATGACCGTCATATTTATTTGATAAGCAAATACAGCATGTCTCTTTAGGCTATTATTCTAGATATATTTAGTTGACGTGTATATTATCTTCCTGATTATGTCTACTACATCTGCTAACACTGTTCATCATGTGCATTTTGCATACGGAAAGTCCATTGACCAATTGCGCTATTTTACCGAGATTTCGTCTAATGGTTTGGATACAGGTGTGGCGCCAAGTCGGGTAAGCTTACTCTTCCTGGCACGTGTCTGTCGCGTATTTTGTACACAGTGAACAGTCCATTTGCTGATTATACTATTTTGCCTATACATTTTTTAGGACTTCGAATTATGTCCTATGGTTTGGATTGTTCGTGCCTGGTTTTATTTTATTTCAAGTTTTGTTGATAAAAAAACTGTGTGCTGTAGAGAGTGTCCACAAACAAATTGTGGACGGACGGACAGGAGCGACAACAATATACGTCCGCATGAAAATGTGTAAGTACAAAAAAAGCTAGCGAGGTGTTCCTATTTTTCTTACGTGCGGATTTGAATATTTTCTTGACATTTTATGGGAGCCACACTCGCAAAGAGTGAAATGAGACCGTCAGATAAGCCACCCATATGAACTGTTTATGTTCATGTGTAGGCAATTGCCTGTTATCTCTAATAAATACAGCAGCGCATTTCCACGGTTTTGTATTGTTTCTGTATATCCCCTACTTTTTTGAAGAGTATATTCCAAGCACAAAACGTTTTAATACTAAAGTATAAACATGGTTTTAATTCTTTATTGGTAAGTGTACATCCTCACAATCATACACTCATATTTATTATATTGTTTAGATACACACATATTTATGATTATAGTTAAGATTAGGTGCTTAGTTTAGAAAAATGATAATAATCTAACTTTTCTTTTATATATCACAACAATAACTAGATAATTATAAATACGTGTATATAGTTTATGTCAAAGGTTTGTTTTGCCATCAACACATTATATTATATTATTGTGTTCACCGGGAGAAGGTTCATAATTTCTATAAATTGTCCCAATCCCTTTGTAAATTATTTGCAATAAAATATATATGGTTAAACGATTTATGCAATATTAATTAGAAGACATACCTTGGGATTTCGTATATGAAATATACTGGGTTCTTTCACAGGCATTTCAATAAATTTTATATTTATGTCCGCGGAATAAATTTGATTAGTACACTGCTCGCAACTAGTTAGATGATTCACAACGTGATAGGGGATAACAGAGTTTATTATTTTCGTAAGGGGGGGGGGGGGTCCTCGAATTGGAAAACTAGTAAAGGAAACAATAGTTCTGCCGAGAACCGCTGAATAGTTATCATTTTAAAGGAAGACAGATGCCAAATCGTTTTCAACCAACAAAATGTAAGCAACGTTTAACCAAAATAGATACCAGTTAATAGACTTGTCAGTGTCCTTTTTGTAATCTAGAGAGAGCGAGTTTTTGTGATTTTTTGTAATATTAATACATCAGATGAGACAGGATTTGTTACTGACGGGAACTACCGTGTTTTCTTCTGGGAACTGTCCTGATATTGGACGTCTCTGGAACTGACCGTATCAATTAAATGTCCGTTGATTTGTGCGCTCCGTGGAGTTCACAAAGATACGCTTGCCAACAGTTCATTACTGATCAAGAACTTTCAAGAATGGATTTAATACACAGTCTGTGTCAACAGCGTCGTCCAGCTTTTAGAAATGATAATATTTTGACAGTATGCTAACTAGTTTATCGCCAATAATAGCTAAATATTCGCTCTTCAAATGGAAATTGTCACAAACCAACAGATAAGTAAACAAAGTTGTCAGAAATCGATGTGGTGGAGTAAGTAGTACAATTAGAGATCGCTAAGAGGCGTTGGAGACGGTTCGGGTAGCATTTAACGGTATTGTGGTGTATAATTCCCCGACAAACAATCTATTACCCGAATGTAACTATTTGACGGCTGTGTCACACACAACAGAATTCACTGGCATGATTTTGGGCTATGATCTTTTTATTTACTAATTCTTCCAGGCATAATGTATCCCATCCTCTGCAAGCTTGCTTTAAGTACTGACATTCATTGCTTTAGGTGTACCAATATGATAACTTTTACATATCAATATAGATGGCAGTTATGTACTGAGACACTCGGCTTTCCACGATATATTTTTATAGTTTTCTGGATGTTTGGAAAATATGAAGTATCACCGGATGCTGTCGACTTGTCTACGACTAATCGCTGGTTTCCCGTGATCTTATGATGTAGTGGTGACTATTTTGGGTCTTGAATTTCCATTTTCTGCCAGGTTTTGGTGAATATTCATGATCTAGGTACGGAATGACCAGGGGGTTAACAGACACGGATAAGTGATCGCTTACTAAAATGACGTCAGTGCCTATAGGTTCCTATATACAGGCCAATCAAAAAATGGTCATATTTGTATCAGGTGATTATGACATGTTGGGCTGTTATGGTTAAACAAAGAAGTCAGTGGGGAGATGTCGGATTCCATTTCAGTAATAAAGCATTACCATGGTAATATGGAGTTAAATCATTTAATATCTAATAATTTAATTATTTTAAAACCATTTCAGTCTAAAATTTATTCTAATCGATCAATTCTTACTGCACATTTGTAATTTTTGGCTAATATTAAAATCTCCACGTAACTAGCCCATTTCTGGTCAAAAGTTTCTAGTAATACGTTTGGTTATAAAAAAAAGACGATTTGAAGTTTCTAGTAATACGTTTCCTTTTTTTATTAAACAAAACCAAGCCCCGAAATATGTTACCTGCACACTGTTAAATTAATAAATTAAATTGTGAATACTGAATATTCGTTCGGTACGTGATTAGCCAGCAGCAATTCGGGTAATTTTGAATGAATGGAACGGGACGTCTTGCCAACGTCTCTAAATATGTAATAATTTCTATAACAATTTGCTTCAATTCACCAGGTCCATACACGTATAAAATAATCTCACATAAAAATATAACCAAAATAGAATACCTTCCAAACATAAACATATATTCAAAACTACAACTACGAATCAGCCTTTTATGTAAATAGTAATATGGCGTATTGCATAGTCAGACCAGGGCAGTTTAACGGTGCTCGTTTCTTCGTTCCTGGAGTTTTACGTCCACTTCCACTATGGGTGATATCGTAGAGAAATTTAACGGTGTACAAAGTCCTAAATATATACATCAAGCTCCAAGAAAGTGAGTGACATACTCATATGGAACAACATACATTTTTAAAATAACTAACCTGCGCCTCAAATAAAAAAAAAAATTACGGGCGACGAAAATACCACATTTCTTAGTTTTGGGATAATACAATAATACACATAATAGATATTGAACACGTACAAATAAAATCACAATAATAGCAAATTTGAAGTAATTAATTTATACCACCCTTTGATGAACTCTAAAATGTTATTGTTACTTACCCATCCAGAAACGAAATATTTCCACATCGCGTAAACCAAAATTATGAAATCACACTTTTATTTAAAAAGATTATGAAATCATACTACATATTCGTATGTATAAACACCATGATTTCCTTTTAATAGTAGCACTAATCACAGATAATTACTTGTTGAATGCTTCCGACATTTAGAGTACTGTAACGGGTTACATCTTCCCCGTGGTCTCTTTCCGTAGTCGCAATTCTTCCGTGGCTTCCGTCGGGGGTGGTTATGGAATTTCGATAGGTCAATATAAAGAATGAAGATTGTATATCACGTTAC
This sequence comes from Patella vulgata, assembly GCF_932274485.2. Classification (NCBI taxonomy): domain Eukaryota; kingdom Metazoa; phylum Mollusca; class Gastropoda; family Patellidae; genus Patella; species Patella vulgata. Next base: position 40,193,162 of record NC_065880.2, read on the forward strand.
ATTTACTTGTGCATCAAAGTTGGCCACCTCCTGACCCCATCTTGGTATAAGCCTGTAGGTAATACCTTCAGTCCTTCACCAGAAGAACCTCGTATAGAGTGCAAAGATTCTGTAATCTCGGATTACGAACAGAATTTCTCATTATACCAGTAGTTGTCGATCTAATTTGTGGCACTGCAAGTGGGTTGACTATAAGATTGGGTAAATGTTTAATAACAGTTACTGGCATACATTGAATACTAGAAGGGGTTACTATATATTTTATCTGGTTTACTACAAGTGCTGGTGGATAAGTCAACATGGCCGTTGAAGTCATAGTTTGTACTACGTCAGCTAAATCGTGGGAGGTATATCAAGATTGGTTGATTCCATATAAACAGGAGACCGACTTTGGAGAGATGACGGTATAGATGCAACCATAGGATTGGTTATTGGAACATGAGGTTTGTTAGAGACATGACATACACTGCGCTGTGTGGCATTCCCGTTTACTATAATTTCCGCAGATGATCCAAGAGACTTTCTCGTAATAGAAGTTGGGGATCTAACAATTCGACCAGGCGTTGGCTGCTGGTTTGTTTTAGCTGTACTAACCTCGTCCACGACCATTTGGGCATACACCTCATAAGCTCTTCAGGTGTTTGGTAGATAAGTTGCAAGATGTCTACTCCAGTTAGAGGACTATTGCAATTCTTCTGGAAATCATCTACGAGGCAAACCCTGCCCTGTTGCTCCGTGTGTTCCTCCTTTTCAGCAAGACAATCTACTTTCGACACATTCGTAAGGATATGGCTTATCTGACCTCTATCATCTCTCCTACATCTCGGTGATCGTCCTCTATCGTTTCTCCTGCTGATATTTTATCTCATCATCCTGAAAGTAGGCACGTCAAAACTTGAATTAGTACATTACAAACGGAATTCAAAATGCAGTTTTTGGTCTGTTTCTTTCGTCAAACTTTACGTGAAAAAAAACCCTCTGTAAATCTAAACAAGAGAACCAACAGGAACCTGTAAGCCACGGGTTGATGGACATTTTTTTCACAAAAACTAAGGGGGCAGGCCATGGCCCAGAAGCTGGTTCGATCATATTTCGCTTAGACAATGTTTTCTTACTTACTCTGGTTTAACTAAGGTACATCCAATTTAAGGATAATTCGAAGGTGGATTTTTTTACTTTAGGGGTTCCACAGACAATCCCCATCTGGATTGGTACCATCCTTATTATCAGCCTTAGCAGTGATGATTTGTCCATGCCCTGGTAATAATGTTGTGTTTTCTACAATATTAACACGGCATACGCCAATTCCACCCTTAGTCTGACAAAGGAACATTGAAATAACATTTCCTGTTTTACAACATCTGGAACAAGAATAGCCTTTCTTGGCATGGTCACAACAAAACTCTTATCGGTAACTTCAATCTTAAGAGATGCATGATCCTGACCATTTAAGGACAAACCATCAGCTTGTAACAACATACAAGTTTGTCCTCAAGTGAATAATAAAAATCTTCCGAAATCATTGGCAGGCTAGCACCGTTACCAACTAAGAATGTTGTGCCTAGCCCCTCTTCTTTCCCTTCAACAAAAATACCGGAACTGGAAGGGATCATAACACCAACAGTTCTGAGTTTGAATGATGTGGCCTTGAATGTGCTGGCACTGGAACTGGTACAGCAGATATCTCTGATTAGTCTACTGAAATGGTATCCCCAGTCTCGCCAAGAGCCAGCAGGGAAACTTTTACGAGGTAAGGGACACATTGTAGGATGATGCCCTAACTCTAGGCAATTAAAGATGTTAGACAATTTAATTTGCCAGACCCTTTGTCCACCACTCCGACAGGGAGAAACCACGCTGCAAAATTCCGGGGAACTTTCTTGACCAACACCGGGATCAGTGTATATAATCATAGTATTGAGAAGAATATAACCGATAACCCGACACCACGACATTGTAACCCGACAATACTACATTTTTACGTGACATTACGACATTTTTAGTGTCGGGTGAAAATGTCGTATTGACGGGTTAAAAATGTCGTGATGTCAGCCACCATAGAAATTCGTTTGCATTCCACATGTTGCTGTGTATATAAGCGCCACGTCTGCAATAAATCCGTTGGTCTATTAATACGTTGTAAAGCATTTGCCACCATGGTATGGAAGGATAACGTTGCCAATATTATTTCATTGTTCACGGTGCAAACTGCAAATGTCAGTAGTTCAAAATACGTATTTTAGTTTTACAATTTACAATTTCCATTGCTCAACAATACCAATGTCACGTTTGATGAAACGTGGGCGTACTCCTTCTTTATTGTACACACGAACCTCGCCTCGAATCCGGTGCTGGGAACTTTTCGGTGGTATAACTCGATACCCCAACATAGAAAGTTAATGAAATTTGGCATCTTCATACTTTATGCATCTGTCGATTTGGTGAAATAAAGATCTTGGAGCCACCAAAGCTAGTTTAGAAGTCATTGCGTGCGCAGTGAGCCTACCCTAACCCGATTCCCCCACATATTTAGTACGTTTACGGTAATATATGTCTCGAAAAGCCAACATAGGAGGCTTCTGAAATTGTGCAGTCTAGTAGTTTATTCATCCCTTGATTCTGTGAAACAAAAAACATTTTGCCACTAAAGCAGGTTTGGGTGCTTTTTGATGCAGCGTGGGCGTACCCCTTGTTTATTGTACCCACGAACCTCGCCTCGAATCCTGATGCTAGGAACTTTTCGGTGGTATAACTCGATACACCAACGTAGAAAGTTAATGAAATTTGGCATCTTAATACCTTATGCACCTGTCAATTGGGTGAAATAAAGATCCTGGAGCCACCAAAGCTAGTTTAGAAGTTATTGCGTGCGCAGTGAGTCTACCCTAACACGATTCCCCCATATGTTTAGTATGTTTACGGTAATATATCTCAAAAAGCCAACATAGGAGGCTTCTGAAATTGTGCAGTCTAGTAGTTTATTCATCCCTTGATTCTGTGAAACAAAAAACATTTTGTCACTAAAGCAGGGTTGGGTGCTTTTTGATGCAGCGTGGGCCTACCCCTTGTTTTGTGTACCCACGAACCTCGCCTCCAATCCTGATGCTAGGAACTTTTCGGTGGTATAATTCGATACGCCAACATAGAAAGTTAATGAAATTTGGCATCCTCATACCTTATGTACCTGTCAATTGGGTGAAATAAAGATCTTGGGGCCACCAAAGCTAGTTTAGAAGTTATTGCGTGCGCAGTGAGTCTACCCTAACACGATTCCCCCATATTTTTAGTATGTTTACGGTAATATATCTCAAAATGCCAGCATAGGAGGCTTCTGGATTTTTGTATTCTAGTAGTTTATTCAACCCTTGACTCTGTGAAGTACAAAACAGTTTGCCACCAAAGCTGGTTTGGGTGCTTTTTGATGCAGCGTGGACGTACCCCTTATTTATTGAACCCCGTCTCGAATCCGGGTGCTAGGTACTTTGCGGTGGTATATCTCGATACGCCAACATAGAAAGTAAATGAAATTTGGCATGTTCACACCTTATGCATCTGTCGATTTGGGGAAATAAAGATCTTGGAGCCACCAAAGCTAATTTAGAAGTTATTGCGTGCGCAGCGAGCCTACCCTATCCCGATTCCCTCACATATTTAGTACGTTTACGGTAATATATCTCTAAAAGCCAGCATAGAAGGCTTCTGGATTTTTGTATTCTAGTAGTTATTCACCCCTTGACTCTGTGAAATACAAAACATTTTGCCACCAAAGCCTTTTTGGAGTGCTTTTTGGTGCAGTGTGGACGTACCCCTTGTTTATTGCACCCGCGAACCCCGCCTCGAATCCAGGTGCTGGAAACTTTGCGGTGGTATAACTCGATACGCCAACATAGAAAGTAAATAAAAATTGGCCTGTTCATATCTTATCCATCTGTTGATTTGGTGAAATAAAGATCTTAGAGCCACCAAAGCTATTTTATAAGTTATTGCGTGCGCGATGAGCCTACCCTTACCCCCCGTGGTTTTAGTATGTTTACGGTGATATTTCTCTAAAAGCCAGCTTCGGAAGCTTCTGAAAATTTGTATTCTAGTAGTTTATTCATCCCTTGATTCCATGAAACAAAAAAACATTTTGCCACCAAAGCTGGTTTCGGTGCGTTTTGATGCAGGGTGGACGTAGCCCTTTTCTGCGTGCTCAGTTAGCCTAGTGTGCGATATTTTAGTATGTTTACGGTAATAGTATATATTTTTTTTCATGGGGGGGGGGGGGATCTATTACATATATACTTTGCATTAATATGTCGTTTTCTAATATAAAGGTAACAATTATTTTCGTGATCATTATATCTAGGTTTTTATTGGCGCTAGGAATATGTGTGCTAACTTCATTTCGTATCCGGGTGACCTTATGGCTTTATCGCGTAAATCATTAATTTCCGTCATAGCCCGGACTTTTTTCCGTATGCAAATGACGTTAGTCGTAGATCCCATATTAAGGTATATGTTCTACTATGCATGGTTCTATTATGCAAAATGCAGAATGCAGATAAAATAATATTGGCAACGTTATACTTCCATACCATGGGGCCTTCATGTGATGATTCTTAAGGACATTCTTGAAGCATAATTTATGCATTTCCCCACAACAAAATTGTGTCACTATATGTTTTGAATTATGCGATATGTTAAATTTAATGAATTTATGTTTTCACTAAATGATCGATTTTGCAACGAACTGTATCTGAATTACGGACTACGAGATCTAGATATATGGACCTTAAATTCAGACCCGGTTCGTTTCAAAATCGATCATGTACTAAAACCATAAATTCATTAGAATTTAAGGACTACGATATCTAGAGTTATACTTGTTTACGATATCACCTTTGGTGGAAGTGGGCGTAAAACGTTAGGGAAGAAGGAATAGTTATAGGGAAAATCTTCTGTCCTGTGGTGTTCTGCATTTTGTGATAAACCAATATCTTGTTCATTTTGTTTTTTACATTTATTACTTCAGGCCAGTGACGGATCGTGAGATCGCCGGACCCTCTGGTAACCTAACCGCCGAGCCCCAGTGACAAGATGGTGCCCTGGAGGGAAGGGGCTCTCTCCTCTTGGGGTTTAGGAGTCCCATGGAGCCAGCCTACCTAATAATTTGAAAAAAGGCCAATATTTTTCACGATTTTTAGGAAATGGGTCTTCATTGTTGTTTTCTACAAAATATATAAAAAACAATTGTCACCAAATCGCCGAGCCTCTGTTGCCCTTGTAATAACCCGTCACTGCTTCAGACGGCCACACCTCTAAGGATAAACTAAATTATTAGCCCTGCAGTGTTAATCAAGAAACACGAACACTATTTTGACCAACTCGGACACAGTGTGCTTGCATTATAACGATTGTTCTTGTTGATGGTTATTTGAATGTTTTACAATACATGTATGCAATGTGTTTAAGCATGTACGAATGTGGTCATGGTTTTACTAATATAACAATGTACGAGCGTATATCCAGTTCCCCCTAAATCTTAATATTATATGGAGGGCATAAACGTTCAAAGCAATTATCAGAAATCGATGAAAAGTGATAATGCAGCACCTTAATTCATAAACACTGCATTCAAAGCCATTATACCAAAGTAAGCAAGACATCCAGGTCAAGGAACCAGTGCCGTATGCACTGAGCCACAGTAGCAGTACACCAGTTGAATAGATTTCTTTTTAAAGTGGTCAGGGACGTTAAAATCATTACTCCTTTATGATGTTACAGAATTCCCTCGAACGATTAAATGACTTGTTTCACGAAACTACCATGTGCATACCGGCAAATCGATATAACCACAGTTGTAAACTTGTCACCAGTAACTCATAAAAACAGGCCGTTTTTCGAAAAGGTATCCCATTATATGAGACTGGGATGAATATCTGATAAGTAATCTACTTATGGCGTGTAGAATATGCATGTACAACACACTTTTTATTGTCGGTCACTTTTTGCAATTGTGGCAATAAGTAATAGTCATATACCTTGTTTTCAAGGTGTATGTAGTAGTTATTAGCACACTTTCCGAGGTGTATCGGTGAATATCAGGACAGTTTTGGTCGAGGGGCCCAGCCGAGGCGGCTCCCGACCAAAACTGTCCTGATTTTCACCGATACACCGAGGAAAGGTGCTAATAAGTTACTTACATCACATTTCTATCGAGTATTGTGAAGCAAAATGTGAAAAATAGTATTTATTATCGAGTTGTTTCAACCGAAAAGTGACAAATACTTTCTGCTCTTTCATTATTTATCCCTTTCTGAGCCTCACGTTACATTTCATGGTAGAATGATTTCGCAGTGGAGAGACGACCTGAGTAGTATTTACACGTGCGTCTTGCTATGATACTCTGAGCGTAAAACAATCACGTGTTTGTTTAGACCACATCGTCAAAACAACTTGTCTATGGCGTAGAGGACTGCGATATTATTAAATGTAGTGTAAAGGAAATGCGAAACGTGGGTCATTCCTGGTGAAAGTATGCATCGGCGGATGGTTCTTCCGTTGAAATTTATTTGTAATAAAGTTTATGACTTTCTAGGCGTTTTTTTTTTCATCCTGCTTATTTTCAATGCCTGTGAAGTGTCCAGCAAGAGAACTGCGCCTTCTATCATCACAATTAATTAAAATAATTATTCAATATTCTAATTTATATATTTTGCATATTAATATAAATCAACCCAAATTATGAAATAGATGCCAATTGATATGTATAATAATTGATTTTTGTAATATGTTGTTATGTTAATTTAATGTCATTGTATATGTTTTTGAACTGCCATGTAGTTCCCCCCATTTTGTTTTGTTACTATGATTTTGACTAGTTGTTTCATGAACAATGTATAGAGCCATCCTTTTCAATTGCGATCTGGGTCGGACTAAACGTCCGCTACTTATTGCTTGATAGGTATTTAAAACGGTATAAAAGTATCCGTGTATCAGAAATGGACAGTTCTCTTTCTGATACACGGATACTTTTATGCAAGAATTGCTAATAAACAGGACAGTTTTATCAAAGGTTGCCAGTGGCAATGAGTAGAAGTGGGATGTAAGGGTTGATACACCGTCTCTTTTTCGAGTGGGGCTCTCCTCGGCAATGGGTTGATACACCGTCTCTTTTTTTGAGTGGGCCGAGGAGATCTCCACTCAAAAAAGAGACGGTGTATCAACCCATAGACCGAGAAAACAAGGTATATAACTGACTTATACTAAATACTTTTTCGAGAAATAGAGATTTTTTCTATTTTTCCCAATTTCAAAAGCATTTTTCATTTCACAAATTTATCAAAGTTTCCCATTTAGAGCCCCCCCCCCCCAATTATCTCATCGCAAACGCTTATTTCTACTCAGGTAAATGATGTCAGTACACCGCATGTGCATTTCACGGTTTAAATCAGGTCAGGGAAAATGTTGATAACAGGGATATTGATTGGTTGAGAAAAGCAAACGTCATCCAATCATTTTGTACAATATTATTCATAGCCATTTCTTGTTGTTTTGCCAACATCCTGGCTGCGTCGATTGTAGTGGATGGCAGAAATGAATGCGGGAATTCGTCGAAGAATCCTACTTTATAATGTCACAGATATATATTTCTAAGACCGAGAATATCAGTTCTGCAAGAGATTTCAATGATCGCGAAGATTTAGAAGCCCGATCCTTCACAGAACAAGAAATTAAAGCCATACAGATGAGTCGAATTCCGCCAAACACAAGGAAAAATACCAATTGCATAGGAATATGATGACACTTCGAGATCAGTACAAAAGATTGGATTTTAACTTTTTGATAAGCAAAGTAGATTTGATCATTTCCGCACAGATCAATTCATTAACTTCGCAAGGTATTGACATCCACTGACAGACAAAAACAAGAACATCCATTAAATGAAGACGAGTTGTAGAGTTCTCAAGTTTGTAGTGTAGAAAATGCCAATGGATTAATTTATACTAGTAATATATTTGGATTACGTGCTGCGGATGAGCATAAACCGCGACAAAATGTGAAAGTTTTTAGTGTTGAAAATGCCAAGAGATTAATTTATAATAGTAAAATATTTGGATTATCTGTTGCGGATGAGCATAAACCGCGAGAAAATGTGAAAGTGCGACTAGATATCAAAATGTAAAGAAATGTGAGACAAAATGTAAGAATATGACTGAGAGTGACGCACATTCGAAAAGTGCGGAGACAGTTGAAAATGATGACTCTTTTACCATAACATGTTCAAAACGGGTTGTAGATGTTTAAATAAATATGTAAATCATGATTTTGTTATTTTTGTCCCTTTTCAACTGATACACGGGCACTTTTCAAAAGTTGCCGTGAAAAGTGGCTGTGTATCGGTGTATACCCTCCCATTTTCATCAAAGAGTCGAGAAAAAGTATGGGTATAAGGTTCGATCGTCCTTCATTAGTAAGAAAGTACTGTTTAAGTGGTTACGTGAAGCAATAATTCAAATTAGGTCATCGGTTTTTAAAAAAGAAATATTCAAATACATGTACCCTATTAAAATTCATAGACAAACATCACTAATCTGTTATTGTCATCAACTCCGAAACTTTGTAGCCGGTATCCTTTAATACTTAGACTGCCAGTTTAAAATCTTAATTCAAATAAAGGCAACTGTTATTAACAGTCGGACGATTTAGCGGCTGGTGGGCATACGTTACATTGCCTAGCAACCTGTCATTGACAAAGTGGACGCCTATTTAGGATACTAGCGGATGTCCCGAGGCTGCACGGGTTGAAAGTAGTATAACCCGGGTCCGAGCTACCCACCTCTATACACCAAATTCCAGCCTTGGAACAGCCCTAGTGTAGACGCCATCCCTGAACAGACAGGTAAACGACAGTCGCAATTGTATAGATATCTGAACAGTGGCGTTTTAGATATAGACAGATGTCCGTTCCCTAAAACAAATTAGTTCATTGTCAATTTCACTTCTTACAATAATTAAAGCGATCTTGTCCATTTTAAACTGCCGGGGAAGCTATATGGCATTAATAAACGTACTTCACTATGCACACTCCATTAAATCCCATTTATTTATGTTGCTTTGTATTTGGTTTGAAATAAAAGAAGTAATGATGATTATATCTTACTGTCTGGGCTATTTAGCATTGCTCAACACGTCATGATTAGTTCTTATCCATCTCAACTCGACGATCAGCAAATTGGCACTGCAAATCGCCGGGAGACCACTAAAGCATGTAATCTAGTAACTGGTATACATATATTGACTTGTCGCGGACATACGAAGGTGAAAGTGTCCGCTTACTTAACCAATTACTTCGCTTAATGTGCAAGAGCTTTACTTAAGAAAGTGACCAAATGGAATTAGTCTGGTAGGCAAGATTTTCAACGCATGACGTATATATATTACCATTCTTTCATAAGTATCTTAATGTTTGCAATATCTGCTAATATGACATTTTCCGTGACGGTCAGCTTTTATATTATATTTGAATACATTCTGCTAACACGTTCAATGAACATCTTTAACTGTGATACCCAATTGTACAGATCCTGTCTACCCTGTGAGATATGATTGGTAAATGATTCTGCAAAGTAAATTAGGCAGTGCCAGATACTAATGGGGAATAATATTATGGCATGTACAGCAAATGGCCTAGTACACAAACGCTAGGACCTCTCCAGCAACTAGCCCACCATACATGAAAGATAACGAGGTAGTTATCGAAGTCTCGACAAACTATATTGCTTACAAACCTGTTTCACCACTCCTAATCAGAAAATATTATTTATTTAAAAAAACTATGCACCAAGTTACATCAATCTCACTATTTTAGAATCGAAGTTTTCGAATTCAAAGTATTGACAAATCGAATTACCTATCTCTGCTATACCAGTTAGAACAAACCGTCTCTATTAAAAGCTGGGTTGCTGTGGTCCAACGTCTCGACAAGTCAAATTCCTTCTCAATTATCAACTAAACCTCTCACCTCTGCTTAGCTTAAGCAGAGTATATTATCATTGAGCTCAATCAGGATATTTAGAGCTCGATGATTTCGCCAAGACTGCTCTACTTTCTACCAGACGTCATATCATCAAATGGCAAATACCTCTGAGCATTATTCGCTCGAAAACGTCCGATCTTGATGACCTGGCGCCTGGTACGTTCGGGCATTTTTATGCGCGAACTCTTAGTTTTTTTTTTACTGGCACGCGCACAGGTACTATTTCTTTTTCTTTTAACAAGTACCCAAATCGGGGATTTCGTGCGGAGGTAGTTCGGAGGTAAACAGTCTGTGAAGTACAACACTTGCCACTGTACCTGTATATCGCTAATTATAAACCGAATGTGTGAAGACAGTTCATACATATCACTCAAAAATTTTTCAGTACAAACTCAGTTGATTCACGCTCGATTTGCTACTAAACAAACCCATCGGTTTATTTTCTCAACAGTGTGACCCGAAGTGACCGCGGATTTATTGACCTTGTATGAACTTATCCATAGCTATATCCTTACACCGAGAGAAATTATCTAGTCTCGGTGAAAAGAACCATGGTCATCTGGTAGAAAATTACTTTTGTATTTTTTGGAACGGAAAACAGTGTTTTTAGAAGCAAACTAACCTGCCGCACATGAGGAAGTCATTATACTAATAATAAAAGGCGAGACCTCTTTTTGCGGCGCTTTCAGTTTACTCTGTTTTTGCGATAACCAATTATGTGAGAAATACCATACTGACATTCGGTTTTTAAAAGTTGTACGCGAACTAAATGCGTTTGTTAGATACTGACAGAGCAGCCCCGAGTCGAACAATCGCCGCCCGAGCTGTCTTCGTCAGCTAGTTTCACAATATCGTGCAATAGGTGTATTAATGTGATTTTTAGGTTTAACCCCGCAAACAATGCCAAAATAGTGTTTTCACTGCTTACAGAAAACTGAAATTTAAAAAAAAAATTTTTTATGAGGGTGACCCTCCCACACACTCCCTATCGAGCTGCCGCTCGGTCTGCGCAGCCTCATGCCTGGCACATACTGTCAACATTGTATATTTTTCCGTTTCCGCCCTTCCCCCCCCCCACAATATATATTTCACGGCTACGTTGCGACGGTACCAGCATACCCAGTTGTTGACACCCATTACATCACTCCTGTCTAACAAATCATAAAGCTGTGGTGTTACGGTGGCGGCATAGTATTTCACCGTAACACCACAGCCACTCTAACCATTCATAATACATCTAACTATCCCTTTACAGCACTTCACTCCCTACACATTTCCCCTCGTCCTACTTTCCCAAACGTCAACAACACATCTCATACATCCAGTTCGCTGATTAACTCTTGTACCACGTCTACTGGTTCTGAATAGAAGTGATATGTGGCATTTACAACTCGGTCAAACGTTAAATTGACAATAAGGGGCATGTTCTGAATATCGGAACTATCCAGATTCGGCAATAGCTGATAATTTGTTCAACATAATGAGCAACAGAACTAATTGACCACATACACTGATGATAGTACAGGGTGAACCAAAGGGAAGTGCGATTGGCATGTACAAGACCGGATGCGAGGAACGTTAATGTGGTTCAATGCATGGACCAATAACTGGGGCTTCCCATCCCTGCTCGAAAAACTGTGGATGTATCAGGTTTAAAGGGCCCTGGGGTTTTGTCTCACTGATGGCCGTGTGGCTTAACGGCCAGGCAATTCAAGGATGAAACCAAATTATTTGGTGCAATCTTTGACATGGCCCTATATCACCTCTATATAGTCAACAAACACCGAGATCAATTTGAAGAGAAATGCAGGAAATGAATGACGAACCGGCGAATGATGATGAAACATAGTTATCTAATACACCCGGTTTTCGACTATTAGTGCATGCATTCCTTCATGCCAAACACCTTAATCCTTGTTGTGGTCTGGGAACCAATTTTCTACAAACGGTGGGGGCAGTACAACTGTCACTTAATTCGCAGGGATGGTCTAACTTACCGGCATTCGGCGAAACTCAAATTGTGTCCTTCCTTTCAAGAACTCTCTAAATTTGTAGTGTCAAGACCAATAACAAGACAATCCAAGAAATGGTTAGGTTTCGGTCTTAATAAGTTCACTATCCTACGTAAGCGTACCAATTAGCCCCCCTCCCCCGGTCACTACGACGAATGGAATAATCGACAAGCGGCTAAACACCTCTCTTTGACTCATAGAGGAACAGTAGTCAGGTTGGACTCGCATCTACACAGACGTGTCCCATAATTCAGAGACTGGTACGGTGAGGTTTCCGGGTTAAATCCACGAGAAAAAGTCACAAGCATCAAATAAAATGACCAAACATAACTCGGAAATGTATGCAACCAGAGAATCTTTTGTGTGAATGTCGAGCCAAGAACTGTTAAATTTGGTTATCCTTAGAGACAAGTTATGTAGCTTGGAATCAAAACAAAACGAAGAAGGGCGCCCGTCATGAACTGATTACACAGATTGTCACTGGTTAAGGTATAACTAGCGTGGATCATTTCCGATGCATATATCAGGTGGCAACAAAGTTAGGTAGCAAAGGTGATATTTGAGATTTAAGTAGTATGATTGGCGAGTATTCCCTTTAGGAGCTGAAACATACACAACAGACCAGACGAGTCTTTCAAAGTGTGGTTGATTATTAATCGACCCCGCCAAATCACCCACAGTGTGGAAAAAACGCCAAGAACATGCCTTTGGTCTGCTTTTCTAATCCTCCACTGTATCTCTGTAAGGACTTGCGTCTTCGGCAATTACTATTTTTTTGTTTTTGGAGAAACTTTTGTCAACACCTCCATCGAGTTAAATAAAAAACAGTCATATTGTGTTCCAAAAGATGTGGCAAACCGACAAACTCATTTCTCCGAAAGGCGGGAGAATGCTCAGTCATAATCCTATATTCATAGAATATTAAATATCATTTGTTGTATTTGTTGATAGTGTATGAACAATAAGCAATATTCGCCCTCTTAACAAAAAAGATTAATATATTTTATTTTAATGTTCTGAATCCCAATTTATCTCGATACAGTCGTTGCTGTTATATAAGAACCAAACGAATACAGGATTAACCTTATGTGTGTGACAATCATTTAGAAGCTAACACATACTTTTATATCACTCTGGTCAGATCTAATAGATTTCCAAAATGTTCAAGTTTCCGTTGTATGACCTTTTAATCCCCAATTTGTTTTCAAATATGTTGCAGCTATTTAGAATCTGACAAAATAATATCATAATATGAGATGGATCAGTATGATGCATAGATAAATTTTATCTGCATTAATCGTTATTAACAAGATGTTCCAGTGTTCATTGTAAAGAGCTCCGTTGCCATTAGTCAAAATTCAAGAAACCAGACACTTAACGCAAGCAGTACAACTTGTCATTTATTTTATAAGGGGAAAAAAGTATCGGCTGTCCCCTTCTATGATTTGCATCATCCGTATATAAAACATATCACACGGCTTACAATAGCGGGAAGATAAAGAGCAAGGCAATAATATCACGGCCAATGTACGAGACTATTTCCTTGTACGAAACCCATGTGTCCGGTGACAGCCGGTCGTCAATGGCGATCGTTAAGGTTTGATTTATTACCAAGATATGCTTGTTTTCTAAATATGACTTATATCTGCATCAACGATAAATAAGACACTATCCCCCAAAACGGACTGCCAAATTTGTGTTCTATATACACGACAGTGCCCTTTTTTACTACTGAAAGTGCCTTTTCTCAAACCCAAATATGTCCGTTCCCAACCCGTTGCAGGGATCCTAAATGACTCAAACATGTACCAGTCTGGTCTAATTAATGCTTCCACTTTCAAACGAATTCTTGTTGTTAAGCTGACGGTGCCCTTATCCTATAGAGTGGCTATAGACAGACATCAATGATAGCGTCTTGTGGAATCGACGGCATATAAACTCATGCCCATCACCGACGCGCATGAGTGCAACTTGATGTAGCATTGTTTCATGTGTGGACAGTACAAGTTACAAGGTTAAATAGAGAAGTGACTAGGGAATAGATTCGTCTTTTTTCCCATCATAATGCCTCGCTCGCCTTGACAATTTTCGATTCGCATGTTCAACTGGCTTTTTTGCTCGATTTTAAGGCTCTTTTTCAACGATTTCCAAACATTTACTTAGACGAAAATATCAGCCAAATAGCTCTTGGAATGGCTACAGATGCAAGGAAATTACGGATAATTTTCTCCGCGGTCAGTGCCCTCATTTTGCGCCCCCCCCCCCCTTTTTCAAAATTCCTAGATTCGCCCCTGAAAATGAAATGGGGTTTTAAACGTCATTGCTCCTACTGGGATAATGAAGATGGGCGTTTCGCTGTCCGGGCCTAATTTTCCTCATAGCAAACTGTATGGTGTATGCCCGTCTTCCTTAGCCCAGTTCGGAGCAGAGCAGTAGGGCGTTAAACTCAATTTCATTTCATTTCAATACGCCAAGCATTGTGCTATGAGGAAATTTTGGCCTAATGTTTTTTTGGTTTTGTTTTTCCTTAATTCCAACTATCAAGGGTTCTTTTACGTGCACGTGAATGTGTATGCGGGACCTGGGCCCGATACCTAAAAAAATCTTAAGCACGTTCTTGTGCTTAGATTTCAAGTAAACTTCGCATTTAAGTAAACTTATCTTATTTTGTGTTCCCAGAAAATACTTAAGATCGTTCTTGTGCTTAGAATACTTCAGTGTAAGCACAAGCACGTCATTAAGTGTTACAAAAGAAACTTAAGCACAACTTCGTTCTTAAACATTGTCAATCTAAGCACAAGACCCAGGCAAGGTATACTGCTTGCTTATCAACCTTAAGCCTGTTTCTGCTTCAAAAAAGATGGTTGACCGTAGAGTTATTCGACGGCATTTCTTACATCTTTTGATACCAAGACACCAAAGAGACAACTGAAAGACAGAGAAAATCCTTTAGAAACCTATTCTCGAGAAGAATGCTAGTATTACTATAGAAAATTTCGCTTCTACCCTGAAACCATTTGATTTATTTACAAATTAACAAACAACACAAACACGGGCTACTTTAAGATCTGGCGTTCTCACAATTATTCCGTTTTCGCATGTGCTTGCGTTTTGTTGTTTTTTGTAGCTAACGGCACATTTTATATGTGTATGGGGGAACATGTCAAATGCATCTAAATCGACCATTTGCCTGGAGGTTAATGTCATTGATCTATTTATAACTCTATGCAGCCGACCAATTTATGACGTAATTCGCATACCATCGTGGTCTCAGCTTACCAGTCACAATGTGCTTAGACTCATACTTGTCTTGTGCTTACGTAAGAACGGTCTTGAGAATTTTCTAGAGACGGTAATTTATAAAGTTTCTTACGTAAGAAAAATGGAAGCATAACTTTGTGCTTACCTTTAAGAATTTTCTAGGAACCGGCCCAGGATTTTTAATCCCATCCGAACGACTATAAGTTGTCCCTTGCCAGGCCCTCCGTTCTACATCACGCGTGTTATATACCTAAAAACAAAGCCGGGGTACAAAATAAACCCTTTGTCCTTTTACTGCACCTTTGACAAATAAAATATCCAGAAACAGTTTGTTTTGTTTTGTAATAACCACTATATATCTATCTCAGTTACAATGTATGAACTTGATTTAAGACACCCGTAAACAATATGTAAACATGTATAAAGTAAGCAGATTATTTGAAATTTATTGACAATTGACACTACGAATTCAAACGGCTTTTGTTAGCGAAATGTGACAGGTGCTATTATCTACTTCAATTACAAAGTCCCTTCAGTAATACATGAAAAAAGGATAGTTTCCATGTGCCATAACTTTCTTTTCATAATATGGAAATATATAAAGTAATCCCAGTGAGTATTACCTCTAACTTCTTCCCAAAGAACACCTTTTAGCACAGATGGGGCAGCATGTGGCAAAACCTTGCTCAAGAGAACGTTGGGTGTTCACCATGTAAATTTGAGATATACAAATTAGTATAAACGCTTAACAACCTCTTAACCGTTATCCTACCGCCTCAAAATCATAAATATCCACCAAAAACCTGTCACAAATTAATACCCTTTTCGTTGATTTTAAACCAATAAGCTAGCAAAAACCGACATGCAAAAGGGGTGGGTCGGGGGTTGTACATGTAGGCAAAACATTTCCTGGTGGGAAGGACATAAGCAGTAAACACGTGTCCCGCTCTTATTCGAAAGAAGATATCAAGTAGTCGGACGCATGTAGCTGGCTCTGTCCAAAACAAGTGTGGGAGCCACGGTAGCTTGAGGTCGGGGGTTCGAACCCGGTGTTGGCCGAGAAAGTTTATCGGCTGCCTAGTCGTTCGGATGGTACGAAACACCGAGGCCCGTGTACACACTGGCGTGCACGTAAAAGATCCCTTGGAGTTAGAATTCGATATAAGAGTAGGCCGTAGCGCCGCTGTTCGAGCAAAATTTTCCTCATAACCCATTGTACGGCGTATAGCCGTCTTCATTAGCCCAGTCGGAGTAGGACGTTAAACACAATTTCATTTCATTTTCCAAAACAAGTGGAAAAGGCCCACCGAAGTTTAAATGATGTGTACCTATCATTAAATGTGTCTATATATTGTGCTGATTTTAATGATCAAACAACTGGGGTGTAAACTAGTATTTTATGTGTATGTATACTATATGTGTATAATCATTTCTGAGTTTGGTCTTGAGCTACACGGGGTTGGCCAAGGTGGTGTATCTGAACTAGAATTGTTCTGTGTTTATCAAATCTGAACTGTCTTTACAGCCGACCAACAAAATCTGAAGTAATATAGTGCGATTCGACCATTCGATTTTTATGCTTATCTTGTGGGTTTTGGTGACCGGCGGTCTTCTAGTTCTCCTAGTCCGAAACGGTTAAAGAATGCAAGTGGATCTGGTATAGATGACGCCCTTACCCACCCAGACCTAATCAATGAACAGGTTATAATGAATTCTTGAACAACGATGCCTTAACATTGTGGGGTGTCAAATTATAGTATACAATAACCACACACGGGTTCAACACCGATTTGCTTCTAATAAAAATAGATTCTTACCCAAGAAGGGTTTTTTAATGAAGTAGCCAGAGACTCGGGGACAAGGTGAAGTACCTTATGCTCTCTCTGTAATAAAATATATGTATATCTATTTCCTCCAATTCTGAAGACTTTCAAAAATAACTACATAATAAATACATTATAAATACATACATACGATTATAAATATAAAAGATTCTAGAAACGATTGCAATTAAACAAAAATAAGTTATACATGGTTTAATAATGTATTCAGATTATTAATTTGCATCATAAAAAATACTGGTCATTATTTAAAGGAATCAATCTGAACTTCCGTAAAACACCTAATACAAAATGTAAAATACATTTCTGGACAAGAAGATATGGGTCTGATTTAAGTATCGTTTTGTACGCATCAAGACTGAATATAAAAGACAGAACTTCTAGTTCATTTGCATGTTTGAGATTGAACATTAATATCGTGAACAACTATACAAGAAAACATCAGACCACAGTTTTCGCACAGTACCTGACGATTATAACAGCTTATCCGGACAATATTTATGAATATAAGGCAACAGTGTTTATATTGGGGATGGAAACGCCAGAATGAAAATATCAGGTGGGGAAAAATTCTATTTGGACACATCGGAATAAGTCAGAATGAAAATATCAGATGGGGCAAAATTATATTTGGGCACATCGGAATAAGTCAAACGTTGGATGGGACTGTAAGCGATGATTCCACTGATATATTGTTTAATAGCATTTTTAACGACTGTTTTCCAAATACGATTTTTGACAAACACATACGAATCTAGGAAGTGACTGATATACGGTAGTAAATTATATTTCTTAGGTATAAAGAATATATCAGGAATAAATCCCATATTAATGGAATTGCACAAGTACTTGTATTCAAGGATTCTGGTGATGACAAGGTGACACCATATGTATCTAAGGTCAAGATTTAGCAATATAAGGCAAATATCAGTTCATGTTCTACTATGAAGATTTTGGATGCGTTTACAGACATATCTTTGGGCGTGTTCTAGTGACACAATATCGGATTATGGAAGGTGAAACCAAAGCTTACAACCGTTCAGGGTTTTTGGATATACAAAGCTATTTATTAGTTTAGATGTAGTCAGAGGATTGAGAACAACCAAGTGTTGTATTATAGCCGAATTGGATCGAACAATTCTACAGGCTTCTGCAGTTCGGTCTTTGTTATTTATTCTGGAATTTAAGATAATACCGACAAGTTTAACAGATTTGTTAACTGGTAGATATGAGTCAAAAAGCGACACACAAGTTTTAGTTAAATTCGGTTCGGTTTACATTGGAACTTAAGGAGAACACTTTTACAGGTCGAAAACTTGAATTGATTCACTAGATTTTGTAAGCCCTTTTCACTCGAACTATGACGATATCATCAGCTTGTGTTGGACAGCTGCAATTTATGTCTAGTACAAATGCCCCTTTCGAAGAACTAGATACATTGTCAAGATGCTGGTTAATATAGAGGAGGTAAAAATTTGCTGATAACAAAACACACCACCCTGTCGTATTTCACGCTGTAGGACAAACTTACGGAAGTCGGCTCCATCGGATCTAACACTACTAGTCAATAAGATTCAAGAGTTGGGGGGATCGTAAAGTTTAAAAAGCAGCCCGTAATGCTACAAAGAATCAACAGTTTATATGCTGTCCAAAAAAGCCATAGAGATATCAGTTGAGCGTTCGTGGAAATGGTTAATAATTTCTTGGATCACAAAGGTCGGGTATAGAGATGACAAACCTTTTTGATAGGCAACCTGCAAGGGATTGGGAAAATTGTTTTCTTTATTTAGGACAACTAGACGTTTCTCAATAACTTTTCCCAATAATTTACCTCTAGATGATCAGATCCTTGTTACCACCTTTAAAAAATTAAAATTATGAAACTGTGCTTAAAGGATGCAGGAACCACTCCTATTAAAGAGATTCTTTAAATGATGATTAAGTGTACGACCGCCATATTTTCGTATCTAATTCCGTCAATAACGGATGCTTTATTATTCTTTATCGAGTTACAGATTTCGTTTATTTTGTGTGTGGTAGTAAGCAAAGAATCTGGAAAACCAACATTCTTTAGTTTTTCTTTTAAATTATTGACTTGAGATGTGATATCAAAGAATTGCTGGTTATAGTTTCACCACTGTTAGAGGTTGCAGACTCGAAGTGATCTGTCCAAGCATTCAGTATTGATGTAGAGTCATTCGAGATTTGTCCTTGAACATTTAAGTATTTAACAGAGTTGGAGAAGTTTCCGTTCCCAGAATTCTTGATTAAATGCCAGAAAAATTATCGTCAACGTCTGATGAAGTGTCAGTCTATGAAAGTGTTCACTTAGGTAGTTTGATGATGAAGATGTTAATTCTCTGCGAAATTGCCCTTTACACTTTTATAACTGACAAAGACGGTATTGTTACAACCTCTTGGTTTATCATTGGATAACTAATGATTGCCGGCAAAAAGCATCCTACCATGGTAATTCTTGACTGATTTGTTCCAGTATGGTTTTAAATGCGAAAGGAACTTTTTCTTTTGAAGAAACTCTAGAGAGGCATTCATTATCGCATTTGTAATTTCATTTAAACAGTTATCAATGTCACTGATCGTTGTTAAATCTATTAAGTTAACTGACCAAAGGGAATTTGACAGCAAAGGTATAATCGTACAAACAACCGTCGTGTATTGCCTTTGACCATGAGATATTACCATATCTGGGAAATCCGCCTTCATTAGCCCAGTTCGGAGTAGAATAGTAGGACGTTAAAACCCATTTCGTTTCATTTCATTATCATAGCTGGGAACGGTCTTTGGTGTAGTAATTGGGTTATATTCAAAATCCAAATTTGCGAAAACCGGAAGATGGTCAGATAGATTGTACATATGATTTACAATACACACGTTAATTAATTAATCAATATATCTTTCGAAATAAGTATATGGTCAATATAAGGGACATAGACCCCCCCCCCCTTTCCCAGGATTAAAATGTCCAACTTGGGCCACTGCATACATCTTCCAGACACATGGAAGTCAAATTCTGATTTTGTAGAAACTTATTAAAGGACCTTATACGTATCTCGTTTAGAATTGAATTAATTCTGCAGTTGAAGTCGTATGGAAGTTCCAAGATTCGAATAAGTAGAGTAAAGGACATCGATGACATCAAAAGATTCTA
Source organism: Patella vulgata (assembly GCF_932274485.2). Taxonomy (NCBI): domain Eukaryota; kingdom Metazoa; phylum Mollusca; class Gastropoda; family Patellidae; genus Patella; species Patella vulgata. The sequence continues at coordinate 40,213,466 of NC_065880.2, forward strand.
GGAAATAAGCAATTCCCTGTGATGCCAGGGGTAAATATGATGCAAATATAAAAAGGGGTGTCTTGTTGGGATTGTTATCTGAATCCCAAGAATATTGTCGTAGTGGACTTCAATTTCAGAAAAAAAGGAAGAAGATGAGCTTTGCCTAATATGACTACACCACCTATATAGGTAGATCTAAAGTGGTTCTCATTATTCGATGATTGGCATTTGAAAATTGCAAAGTAATCTGCATGAATATTTGAAAGAAAAAATGCTTTAAATATTTGAATTATGTATTTAAAAAGCTTAAAATAAACCAATAAATTAAATTGATTTAACCAAATTCCTTTTTTAAAAAAAGCATGGCCGCCACTTTGAACTCAAACTATTTACACAACACATACCTTTAAACGATTAATGAAAGTAACAAGTGACGATACTAATATAAATGAAAACTCTAAATATAAAAGTTATACCAAGGTTGCATGAAATATTCAACCTTACACTACAAGATTATATCTGAAAAGTGACCAAGTGTTGCAAACAAACCCAAGAAAGGTTTGGGTCAAAGGTGAAATGAAACACCAGTTAAAAAAAGTAAACTCGAATTCACCGGATACCTTTAAGACGGGTGTACAGAATAGGAGAGTTTAAAGATGCAGTGACATGAAATATTCAACCTTACACTACAAGATTATATCTGAAAAGTGACCAAGTGTTGCAAACAAACCCAAGAAAGCTTTGGGTCAAAGGTGAAATGAAACCCCAGTGAGCAGGGTGAACTCAAACTCACTGGATAAAGCTTAGAATAAACCAATAAATTAATTTAATTTAATTTAACCAAATTCATTATAAAAAAAAACTATTTACACAACACATACCTTTAAACTGCAAGTTTAAATCTTTGAATGATGATAATACTAATGCACACGAGTAATGAAAGTAACAATTGGCGATACTAATATAACTGAAAACTCTAAATATCAAAGTTATACCAAGGTTGCATGAAATATCCAACCTTACACTACAAGATTCTGTCTGAAAGTGACCAAATGTTGCAAACAAACCCAAGAAAGCTTTGGGTCAAAGGTGAAATGAAACACCAGTTAAAAAAAGTAAATTCACCGGATACCTTTAAGACGGGTGTACAGAATAGGAGAGTTTAAAGATGCAGTGACATATTACTCAAGGTTACACTAGCTTTGTGACCATATTAAAATACCCAGAAAATAAATAAAACCACTCTACACTCTAACACATACTCCCTTCCTCTGAGTAAATGTTGTCGCTAACATTTAAAACCAAACAATTAAACTAGTAAACACATCCGGTAACAGACTCCTGCACAAAGATGGTAATGAATTTAAAACAATTTGCAAACGATTGGGTGACAGGCTCATAAAATCAGACGCGAGTAGAGACTTCGCCAAATCTGCTCGGAACTGTGGAGTAGAAGCTATTGTGTGTTGCTGAGACATGACGTAGTCTGTAAACCTGGCTGTTTGTCTCTTCTCTCGGGTCTTCTGGGAGTAGGATCCTTTGGTAAACGTGATTCCTCTGATGCATCAGGCTTATCTGCATCATCTTGGTGTCAATTATCAAGCGCAGGTTCTACCACATCCTCGATGACCTGTGACTCTGCTGGGTTTTCCACCAGATACACAAGCTGATCCTATTCACTCTCCGGTTCTTTGGTGGTTAAAATTTCCTTGGCTTTGGTGTTCGACTACTATTGATTGGTTTGATCACTGGGATACTGCTGATTGGTAAAATGTGGTTACGGCGCAGAGTATTCTGTCGGTTTCCACGTAATTCCTGCAATTCGTACACCGGAATGTCTTGATTCGGTCTTCTGGGGATCGCGTGAGGCTTATCCTCCCACTATCAGCTATTTTATGTCTTCTTTCCTTAAACGCTAACCTCCTTACTAAAACTGTATCACCAGACTCCAAGGTGTTAGCCCTGGCTCTTAGATTAAAACATTGCTGTGTACTATTCACAAGAGCTGAAGCATTAAGGTACGCGTACTCCAGTTTCTCTTTCAGGGATTCTGGGTAGGTGTTGTAGCTTTTAACTCCCTCTGTACGCCCCACGAATCCAAGCATAACGTCTACCGCCAGCATACTTATTTCTGATTGAATTGCTCACATTAACCATTCCCTTGTGGATGATAAGGTGTTGTTCTCGATTTCACAATTCCCGTACGTTGTCATTGTCAGTGTCCCATATCAGCTGGAACGTCTCTACTCCTGATACATGGCTGCGCCTATACAATACAGCAGACTGTAGAACGAAGTGTTTAAAATCCCTGTATAGAGCAGATTCTTCAGGTGAGCTATTCTGTCACTTAGTTGGTCTACCTTCTTGAATTTCACCGCGTAACTGGGCTAGTAGTGTATTATCCCTCTGTTTCTTCTCCCACATATATGAAGTTGGAGCCGGTGTTGCTTGGTGAGACATGCTGATGGTTTGTATAAATCCATATTCTAGGCGAATGTTCTTCAAAGCACCAATAACATCAGTTTATTTCTACAAAATCTTCTTGTATCGTTCTGCTCAGGGCATCTGCAACTATATTCTTCTTACCTGCGCGGTAATGGATGGTAAAGTTGGAGTTGTTTAAAGCAGTTAACGAACGGTGTCCTGTGGCATCTAACTTCGCAGTGGTTAAAATATAAGTCAGGGGATTGTTGTCTGTGTACACTGTGAAGGTGTTATTAAACAGGTACTGATGAAATTTCTGTCATTGCCCACTTAAATGCAAGAAGGTGATTCTCTTCTGATCTCGGTAGACTTTTACTGTCATAGGCAATCACTTTCTCCGCCACATCCTTCTTCTGGTAAAATAGAGCACTTAAATCATGTAGACTAGCGTCAGTGTGAAGAATAAATGGTTGAGAAAAATCTGCATATGCAAGGATTGGTGATTCCACAAGAGATCTTTTAGGCTGGTCAAATTCTCGTTGTTCTTCTGCCTATTTCCATTTATTGTTCTCGTTATCCCTAGGCACTCTCATCCTATTCTGTTTAGTTGAACCTCCAACTAGCAAATTGTTAAGTGGTTTTGCTGTCTTGGAAAAATCATTAATGAACCGCCTGTAATATCCTACAAAGCCGAGGAAACGTCTTAGTTCACCTGTATTGGTGTGAGTTGGTCAAGAAGTTACCGTGTCTGTCTTCTTCGGATCGGTACATACACTATCTGCCGAAACGATATGACCTAAACTCTTTACCTTTTCTTTGAAAAACTCACATTTCTTTGGTGAGATTGTGATTCCATGCTCCGCTAGTTTACCAAATACTTGGGATAATCTCCCGACGTGTTCTTCATAGGTCTTGCTGGAGATGATTAGATCGTCCATAAGCCGTTGGTAAGATGATGGGGCATTAGTCAGCCCAAAATGAGGTCCCACAGTGAAGGTGGTCTTTGGTATATATCTTCTTCCTCTATACTGACTTGGTGGTAACCAGACTTCATGCCAACTATTTTGTATCATCTGTTAGACCACGCGGCAGACGATGTTACCATCTTTTAATACATTTAATCAACTGCCCTAAGTTTTAGGGAAGACCCCAGTTCAAAGAGACGGATTGTAATGTTACGTATTTTTTTAACGGATAGAACTGCGACTTCCAACAGTGGTACCCAGGAGAGCTTTCATTGAATGATAGAAACAGTCCCACAACGTCAAGACATCATATTTTCCCTCTTAATGGCTAGAGAGGGATTTCGGGAATATGGTCAACCCTAACATCAAGGTTTTTGTCAGATATTTAAGATATTTTGTGTTCCTTGTTGAAATAAAGATAAGACTGCGGGTTAGGGTCCAAAAATGTTACAGGCCGAGATATGGCATGGAATTAACATTGACGTGGATCTGAAAAGAATTAATAGTCTTGCTCTATGTTACAAATCAAGAGTGTATAGCCAAACATGATTGTGAATGATTCAGAATGCAATTGTAAATCAACGTCGGGATAACAATAAAATATTTGGTTCTAAATGTAGCATTGCACAAATATTGGTAATGTATACAAATACTTTTGTTAGTCATTACATTTACTACCGAATTTTGATTATAAATCTAAAATAAACCGTCGCTGCAATAAATAGAAATGAAATGAAATGGGGTTTAACGTCCTAAAAATTCAGACTGCAATAAATAGACCCACGGGGAAGACATTGCAAGACACTCACAAGTGAACAGGAATTTTTTTGTATAACAGAAACTGCGATATTTGTGTGGATGAAACCTGATAATGTCTGCTGTCATACCTTGTGTTTGTCAAACGGGTTATCAGTTAGATTGGCTGGAATATTCCTAGATTCAAATCCAACTATTTCCGATCCAAATACCTTATAAATGAAGAAATTATTTGCGAAGTCTTCTAACAGAAGAAAGTTAATTGATTTGGAAATGAAGATTTAATTAACACGAACTCGAATAATATTGGGGGTGAAAGAACGGAGTAACAGACAGCTAACAATAAATGAATTATAGAAATCCTAATACAACACTGAGAAAACTTGCATATTGAGACCGAAATGGAAATCTTAAAATAATCATAAATAACATGAAAAATACGAAGTAGGATAGGACATAATAAAATTGAATGTGTGTTTAAACCATATGTAATATTGTGTCTCTTTTGTCAATAGCTCTCTAAGTCCTACTAATCACCGACAAGAGCAACAAGTTGTCAATCAGTGAACGACAATGCACGTTTTGCAATACTTCAAGAATACGTTCTTGTTGGTGATAAATAGGACATTAATATTGTACAGAAAGTACATGTACTTATTAATAAAAATAAAGCACGGATCTGGCTATATTTGCTATAAGTTCAAAAATTGGATAATCAAAAATGCATATAGCCATAAATTGTCAATTCTTTAATTTATAGTCTCTCTAAGTGACATGCATTGCGGGAAAATGTCGTCCATATTATCGTTTATTATGGATATGGAGGGCATTGCCTTATGCACTCAAAATCTAAACCATGACATCTGAATAAATATCTGAATAATAATTTATATGACATTTGTAGCCAGAAAAAACGCCCAACAATAGGCAAATTTAGCACTTACATAAGGTCTTTTTTATCACCATTTCCCTGGAGAGATTTATTAATTATCAACAGAAAACATTTCAAGTCTATTGCGTGAATTACAATTCTACAGGCTACACCAGATAGACTAAACAGCGATGCTACGTTTGACTCTAAAAATATATGAATGCCATTTACAAATATATAATTGCAAGCTTGTAGGCTGACTTGGTTGTATTTCAGGCCTGATTTGTCATTATAATCAAATATGTAATTTTTTATTTTGCTGGGTCCGGTATTTCAGAGAAATTTTAGTATGCCTTTTGAGTAGCATCTCGTGCTTCTAAAATCAACGCCGGGTTCAAAATATTGGTACGCTTACTATTTCTAATACACCCCATTCCACTTCTTATGTTCGGAGTACGCATACCTACCAAGTTTTCGTTTTACTTATGTATATAAATGTACAATTTCATTCAGACTACAAACGAAATGCCCATTGTGAACGAATCTACCTCAAAAGTACACACAAACCGTGCCAGAACACCTATGGTTTCCAGCCGACAGGGTCGACGACAGCAGCGTAAGAGCGGCACATCATGCGGCAATATCTACACGATCGCATACAGCCAGCTTCCGGTACTGCCACAGTGATTGTATTGTATCGGTAAATGGCCAGCCTACATGTAGAGCTGGACGATATTTGAAAATTTCAATATTGCGATATTGTTTCAAAAATCCTCAATATTGCGATATTTTGGTTCAGAGTTCAGAAATAAAGGTTTGATCACATTACAACCAATTACTTCCACAGAAACAAACCAAAGCAAAACATATTTTATTTTATTATCATCAGCACATGTATATAAACACAAAAAGTTAATAGTGAAACTTTGTATACAGGTTTGTAAACAAATGCAGTCACAATGACATTTATCAATCTTTCATCCACAGTATAGTTATTTTCAGCTTTTTATCAACAATCACACACAAAACAGACGACTGCAGTTGGAGGGTTTTACGCATACATTAATTCCACTTTCAATTAAATTATTATTAAAGGTTTTTAAAAAACATTTACAGTTTAGTAATTCACAGGAGTAAATCAGTTTAAGAAGCACACTTGTTAATCTTAGATTTTAAACTGAAATAACACAAGATGTTAATTATGTCCTCAAAACAAAACTGAGATATGAGCTTTATTATGAAATACAGTTAGGAGTTATTAAAGTTAAACAAGTTTTAATTAACGTCAAAACAGTGTTTAATCCATCTGCACATTTTTGTCAGAAAAAAACAGTTGGTTAACTTTATCGGGATTTAAACATGTTCGTTTACAAGAAAAAAGAGTCTTTCTGAAGGACACCATGTAGTAGGAATACACAGCTATTTGCGAACGGGATTTAATTTGGGGTTAAAACTGTATTGGTAAGAGCAACATACCTTTTCTGTTCATTGTCAATCACCTCTGCATCTGTATGGGAAGTGTCTGTGTCATGAGTAAACCGATTACCCAGTCGCAGCTTTATAGTGGGTTGTGAAGATAATTTTAAAAGGGGTTTCAGTCTCAATATTAGAATCACTGGTGGTTAGGTACGTGTTATCCGAATTCAATGAAGTAATAGCCTCTTCTCGTACTTTTATTTGAGTGTTTATATTGTCTGCTGCCGACAGAAATTTAGTCTTCTCATCTGAGTATTTGTCATTTAAAGTTACATCTTCTTTGTGAGCTAAAATATCATCATGAAGTAACTGAATGACTGGCATCACCATTGAAACGTTGACATGATTTTGAGAGCATCTGTGAACTCTACAATAGGGTTTTTGGCTTTGGTGCCCGTCTCCAAAATCCTGCCACTTTGGAAGTAGAGACACACTTTTTCTGTCAGACGATAAAACTAGCTCTATGGCCCTTTTCTGCTCAAAAATAACGGTCAATAATCTTTTTGAGTTGATCCCCACCTTGTATCACATGCTGTAATAAGGGAATGTCGTGGGAAATCAAGCTGTCTGAAACTTCTCCAAATTACGTTTCTTATTCCAGCTGTAGGAAATTACCCTCTTAAACGCCATCTACTCTGTCGTAGTTGACACCACAATTTACAGCCAATTGAATTCGTTGTCCAAACCACTGTACACGTTGACATTCGTTTAAGTCTGAGGAGTTGACCATATTCGACCCATTATCTGTTGTGAAACAGATTTTTTTTTTCTTCTGGAAGTCCCCATGAGTCTAGAGTATATTTCAAACCAGCTGCAGGGTTTTCACCTGTATGATCATCTGGGAAAAAGACTGTGAGATTCCAATCCCTGTCAATAAAGTGGGCTTTATAGCTCATGTGTGGCTCCATCTTCCTGCTAGACCATAGATCTGTATTTCAGCAGAATAAGTGGCTTCTGAAATTTCTTCCAAAACTTGATCATGTACAGTTTGATATAGTTTTGAAAAGGCTGTGGAAAAATATTTTCTCCTGGGCAAATTACATCTACTTTAAAAAGCCTGACCTCTCAACAGTGTAAAAGGGAAGCATGTCCTTTGCTAAACATTGTGTGATGGCGTTTGTCAATGTCACCAATCTTTTGGATGTCTTCTTTACGTCAAATCCAAAGTAAAGCCAAATGCGGTTTGTACAGTTTCTCTTCGCGACAATATGCGAAGTTGTCTCATCTACTTTTAACTACTCGGAGTCAGACGTTAAACCCTGATAATATATCAAAGTCTTGTCTGAATTAAAAGTAATACAAAATTATTTAATTGCATCCGCTGTGGTGATGGGGGGGGGGCGTGATCTCGTATTGTCTCCAATACTTCTCAAAATTGTGCTCCGCTAAGAGTAACAGGCCTAGGAATTGTCGATTTGACGTAGCATCAAAATTATGACTACATTGTGTAAATACTTCACAAATTAAGATCGGAAATTCAGCTATGATTTTTTAAAAATTAAATTAAATGTGCAATGTTATAATCAGTAGGGAGATTTAATGTGTAGAATGACATTGTTATTAATCAATTTCGTCTTATTTCAATTACACCGGGACAATAAATTCTAGCGATATTTTTTTTTTTTTTAAATCTGGACAATATTCATATAATTTCCCCAACGTATTATCTAATCTCTTCACAACTAGTTTCCATTAAATCATGGCACGTTTTTTTCCCGTTTTACATCCTATTTGCATCCGTAAGTGCAGTGGGACCGGGCCTTAATGTAAATACTACAATCTTCTGAGGTCTAATAACGTGTCTCACAATGTGTTCACGCCGTGTCCGGTGCTCCAGTGGGTTACAGAGTGAATAGGCATAGCACATATAGTCCAATATTTCATAGTGATTGGCAAATAGTCAATTCACGAAGTACTAAGATTAAACAAAATATCAAAATTGATGGGAGCTACGGAGGCTTGGTTTTATTCGTTACACAAACCACCCCTTTAAATCATTTTGTAAATATTTTGGCATTCATTCCCCAATAAGTACTCGCGAATTATTAATATAATTTACAAACGCCAATATACCCCCAACAAGGCCCGGTCCCACTGCACTTACGGATGCAAAGAGGATGTAAAACGGGGAAAAAAACGTGCTCTCCGTTTGAAAACGCCATGCATCCGTTGTGTACTCATTGCATACGTGTTCCATACGCTCTATCCATCGAGCATCAGTTATCTTTGATTTCATCCGTGCAAAAGGTTTTGAGCTGCACAAAACTTTTATAACGGATGAACTTTCTGCAGTGTACGATGTAAATCGCGACTTATACGAGCACCAAACGTTCCATGTCCGTTATCATCCGTTAAACGTCCACTGTATCCTCTCTGCATCATTGCAACTCACATCCGCTCCAGCTGAAAACGGAAAGAGGCAGGAAAGATAAGGTACATGGAACGTCTATACATCGTTAGTAGCACGGAAATAAAAAGGATTTAAGCGTATGCATCTCGTATATAAAGTTTTCAAAATGGACAAAGCGTTTGTATCTGGTATATTGAAGGATGTCGGAGCTGTCATCCACTTCCATCCGCTAGGCTTCCGATGAACATCCAGTTAACTTCCCGGCTACATACTTCCCACTTTCGTTCTTTTCCGTTCTGTGTCCTTTTTGCATACGTTTTGTGTCCATCGGTCATTGGTAAGGGTTGTTGGTTTTATACCCATAGTTTTTCACTTAATATAGTTAATAAAATGAAGAAGGATTTATTGTCCCGCTATTCTACACCAACTGGGTTAATGAAGATTGGCATACGCCATGCAGTGCGCTATGAGAGAATCTGTGAACTGACATCGGGTTTTCCGTCTATTCTTATCTTGAATACAGACTGTGAACACAAGGTACTTTTTATGGATACACAATTACTGAGTTAAATACCAGGTAGTTATGTATCCATATAATTGTACGTGCACGCAACGGAACCTCGGTTCGTCGGCCCAACCCAACGTCTAGACGTTGTACCTTGCTAGTAGCTACAAATGTTTAATGCTACAACTGATGCAGTCTAAGGTCCCTTGCGTAAGTACAAATAGGTTCAAACGCACAATTCTCCCGTCAAAAGTCCAAATTTGTAGTTACTAGGGTATATGCTTCCTGTTGTTGTACTAGAAATTCCAATCTTTTGATTTTGTAAGCAGTTACACCCATGACACAACCTAGCAACTTCCTTCATTTGCCTAGTATGCCACAGTAAAACCTAGTAACTCAATAGTCAAATCAATGGATAAGCTGGGGTTTAATATTCATTCATTAAGTTTTCCTTTGTTTTCTCAAAATAAGAGGTACTAGGTGTAGCCTTTTGACGAGAGAATTGTCAACACATATCATTACAGTTTGTATTGGAGGGGGGATGGGGTTTAACGTCCACTCGACACAAACTAGGTCATTTCGGGACTAACACATGGTTCAATTTTATTTCAATCATTCGCATGTGCGTAGGGGTTTAGTAGTGGGAGGAAACCGGAGAAAACCCACAAGGTTGGACAGGCGACCCTATTCCTTGTCACGTACATACGGGGAATCGAAACCCCACCAAAACAACCCGCCAGTTGACTCAATGACAGACCGTATGATACAGCGCGCGCGTGTTAACCATTCGGCCATCTACCCCCCCCCCCCCCAGTTTGTATTGGAATAAGTAATTCTATCACAAATAGTGAAGACTGGACCACTAAAATAGTTACCGAACAGTTTTTCTTTGTATTTCTTATAATGTACAACCGCCATGACACAAACCAGGTGAAATATCGCGACGCGTTAACAACGCCCATCCCGTCCCTTATAAGGCCGTGTTACTGTGCTTGGCTACTATCAGAGAATATGGAGTCATAACAAATGTTATAGATTTGCCAAATCCAGTTGGCAAGACGCCCATTACATCCGGCTTCTGAACAACATAGTCAATAATCAACCTTTGTTCACGTTTGAGCGAGAAATTAATACCCATCCTCCGAAACACGCGGTCTATTATTGTTTCGGACATTTTTATGCGCCCACGTTTTCATGTGGACGTATATTGTCGTCGCCCCTGTCCGTTTGTCCACAATTGTTTGTGAACAGTCTACAGATCTCGGTTCCTTCCACTATTCGCGCATATCGGACTGTAACTTCCTGAATTATGGCCCCTGATTGTACGAAAAATCACGTTTTTAGCTTGTAGACCCTATAGCGGCCATAATGTTCATGCGATTAAAAGAAAACGTTTGAAAATATCACCGTTACACCCTAAGGGTGGTTGAGTTCGAATTTCGTAAAAATCGAACCAAAACTGACAGACAAAATGGTTGCCCCTCGTACTCAAATAGCGTAAAAATATGATATATCAAGGTTGTGGACTCTCTAGAGGTGACAATTTTCTTCTGATTTTGATGCAACTTGAAATGTAAGTTTATAACCCAAAGATCTCGGTTCCTTTCGATATTCGCACAGATCGGACCGTAACTTTCTGAATTTTGGCCCCTGATTGTACGAAAAATCGCGTTTTTAGCTTGTGGACCCTATAGAGGTCATAATTTTTATCCGAATTAAAAAATGTTTGAATATATCACCGTTACACCCTAAGGATGGTTGAGTTTGAATTTCGTAAAAATAGGACCAAAACTGATAGACAAAATGGCCGCCCCTCGTACTCAAATAGCGTAAAAATATGATATATATCAAGGTTGTGGACTCTCTAGAGGTCACAATTTTTTTCTGATTTTGATGAAACTTTAAATATAAGTTTATAAACCAAAGACCTTGGTTCATTTCGATATTCGCGCATATTGGATTGCAACTTCCTGAATTATGGCCCCTGATTGTACGAAAAATCACGTTTTTAGCTTGTGGACCCTATAGCGGTCATAATTTTTATGCGATTTAAAAAAACGTTTGTACGAAAAGTCGCTTTTTATTTAGCTTGTTCTCTATCCATCTCTTGCAAAATGTTGGCGTATCCTGCCTGGCAGCCGATGGATGCTAAAGTCATTAGCATATAATTATGGGCATTAAGGCCATATATATCTATGTAAAAGCTTCGCAACTAATGGCAATCAATTATTTCTATCCAATACTACCTAATTATGAAAGGTACCAAGATTGTGGCGCTACCACAAACGGCCAATCAGCTTTCAGTAAAAGTCGCCAGCACATGGAAAACAGGCGTCAATGGTGTAAGCCGCGTAGAAATTGGGTAATCGTCGATGGGCGAGTGTAATGTTCTCAGACGAGTCCAGATTTACGCTGGATTTCACCGATGTAAATGAGCGTCATGCTAACGTTAACGTCACACAGCATGACAGATTCGGGCGTGGGTCTGTTATGGTGTGGGGAGGAATCACCATGACTGGCAAAACGGACTTGCATATTGTTCAAGGAAGGCTCACTGGTGTGTACTACCGTGATCACATCCTGGCACAGGTAGTTCTGCCCTTTGCTCGACGTGCAGGTCGACGTTTCATCTTTCAAGATGATAATGCCCGTGCTCACCGCGCTCGTGTCGTGAATGACTATACCTCCAGCGTCACCATATTGTCCATATGCCTTGGCCAGCCATGAGTCCTGACCTTTCCCCTATAGAGCATGTCCATGATCGGGAGACGTGTTCGTCAACGTCAACCGACAACACTGCACGAATTGGCCGTGGCACTGGAAGAGGAGTGGGTCAGATTGCCCAAAATCGTGATTGGACGGTTGATTAGGAGCATGCCACGACGAATTGCTGAATGTCTGAGGATTGGTAGAGCAATTACTTATTATTAAGACAAAAATCAAAAAAGTTCATATTTACTTTTGACAGTGTATCTCTTTGCGGGTGAAATGGAGCCGTCAGATGAGCAGCCCATATGAAATGTTCATGGGTAGGCAATTTGCCTGTTATTAACATACACTGGTTACCTCTAATAAACACAGCAGTGCATTTCCGCAGTTTTGTATTGTTTCTGTATATCCTCTACTTTTTACTTTTTTTAGTGTAATAAATAAACCCACTGATTTGCAGCGAATTGTTAGGAAATCTTGTTAGAAACGTAGAGGCAATAATTATGATCCCCTCATTCTGTCCGAAATTTATACTGCTTATTTATACTATAGATAGATGAAACATATCGGTATTGGCTGTCAATCATATTGCCATGAAGGACGCTGTTTATTTTAAACAATTTTGGATGATCACTTCAATTGCTATTCCCCTTTGTTACAAAATTGTGTTGCCATCAATTATGATATTTAGATCTTTCACAAATTTATAATGGTTTGGATTCCTATTAAGAGGAACAACTCTTGATTTTTAATGACTTTCCGTGTCAACGGCCTACGGTACGATATCTTGTTAGCACGTTAAAGGCCTTAACTATTATTCAGTTTTTCTGAAATTGTCATGAATTGTTTAACTCAATCACAGTAAGTTGCACATTTATTAGTACACTAGAGACAATAATGGTTGCCCATTGTAGCACCATCCATATGGGTCGTTTGTCAGACGTGGAGAGCGATCGACGCTAAACCCGGTCGCCACATCCGGCGTATAATCCATGCATCGTTTCTTACTACATATTTAGGAACAGCCCTTGATCGTCTAGGTGTTGGTTGGCTCTGGCCTGGCTACTGTTGCATCTTTCTTCTTGAAGGACTTTGTGTTTTCTTACGATGCCGACAAAAATAAGTAACAGGAACAACGATATTTTTTTTTTGCTATACGTTTTTTATGTCACAACAGTTACACAATAGTCTGCATTACAATATTTAAAATTAACATCTCCTTCTGTCAACCCCACTCCAGTAAAAGTCTTAACCAGCGTGGCTAGACTGTGGAGACCACTACATCGTGAAATGTTCGTCTAAAGAACCCAATGCGTGTCTGTCTATTCTAGCCCTCACTCCCTCTTATTTATAGGAGCCTATTCTTTTGTCTGTGGTGCAGGCTAATTCGAATCTTTCCACTCACGTGTATTTCAAACAATAACAATTTATTCTTGAAAAGCTGCGTTAACGTATCTAAATAACCAGCATACTTTCTAAATTTTGGTTATGTAAATCATTTGTAAAGATAATGATATTGTTTCGGCCATCATACTTCTCCATCCCTATTCTTTATCCCCCACGTCCTGTTATTTCACAACATTTCATAAACAATTTTAATTTGCGCTTCAGAATTAACTTATACCATAGCTAATATTTTGACAATGGAGAATGATTAATGAAGACCATAATATGATTTTACATATGTGTTCTTCAGCACAAATCCCTGCCCTTCATATTACTACACCATTGCAAAGAAGGGTGCTACAGATTGATGAGGAATTTTAATAATAACTTTAAGAATTGTTCTCCTTTGTTACAAAGTATTTTTAACACGCGAAAGACTTTAATTTATGGAGGGACACCAGGTTTAAAATGCAAAAGCTGTAATTCTTATCCAAAAAGGTCATTTTGGTAAGGGAAACCTGTACCTCATGTGCTTTACAACTTAATACGTCCACCTTTTCAACTTTCAGTCGTAAATATTTTACTTTCAGTAACAGAATTTTTACTTTCAATTATCAACTTTGTCATTCGACTTTCAACTTCAGATTTTCTACTCGAGATTTTCCCCCGCAAATTTTCTCCGTGCATATTACGGAAATACATGCGCTAATTTTCAAGAAAACTAAACTATTCGTTTGGTTCAATTATATATATAACCCGGGAGGCCCGTGAGATTTAATCAAAATATTAAGTCCATTACCCCTAAATCATTTTGGAAAGGCAAGTCTTAAGTTTTGTAACCTGTGCATGTACCTGGGAGCGCTCCCCTAACCCTCTCAAATTTAATGTAAGTTAAAATTTAATGTCCATCCACAATTTTCTTGCAAACGTCTCATAAGAAACAGAATGAATGACTTAAGAGCATAAAATGTTGTGCTAATGCTACTCAAGAGCTTAATTAATTAGTGACCGTGATTAAAATTTAGAATGATTCGGCGCATTTTTTCTTTGTCTCTTTATTGAGATAGGGTTGGGGAAAGATTTAAAAAAGACAATAGAACATAAAAGGGTACATGATCTTTTGAGTGGCATATAGCGATTGGAAAGCAAATTAACAGGGCAAAGTTTTTATGGGAATCAATCACTTGGAAACGTCGCGCTTTTCGAATAAATCCAGTGATTGTTTTCCATTAAAAAAAACCTGTGTTCTGTCAATGTGTTTTCCGGTCGCTAAATGCCACTCAAAGATTATGGGACAGTTAAGTGTGTTCGTCAGATTAATGAGCTTGAAGGTAAATATATAAGAAGGCGTGATAATTTAGCTCTCTCGTTATATATTAGATGCAGAGACAGTGACATTGGGCCACAAGGCTTAAAACGTAAGGATTCCTATTTTACTGTTATTTAATTCACTGCAAATGGATTCCCTCTGTATGTTTCATATAATATTGACCACAAGTTAACTAAATGTCATTGTGCTGGGTAACGATAAGATACTTGTCGAAACGTCGCGCTTTTAGAATACTACTCGTGATTGTTTCTCATAAGAACTGTGTTGTGTTAAATAAAAGGGTGTTAAGAAAACTTGTTCGCAAACTTATTTTTATCTGAAAGTATGATATTTTTAAGGACCCGCGCAATCCAAATTCAATATTTTAATTTATAAGTCCACAATAGATAAGTACTTTAATTTTAACAGCGCACACACCTGAGACATTATCGACAATGCGGAAGTAATTTAAAATTGATGTTCGACACACCCCATCCGCGTCCATAACAGACCAAAACAAACCGTGTAGAATATACTACCGCAGACAGAAATGACTGCCGTTCAAATTATATTGTTCGCGTATTTCAATGAACATTATAAACATACATTATGCAAGAGCTAGATCTGTCAGTTGCAGATATTTCATTAGTTATATGTTATATTATCTAGTAATTAGACATTTATTAACATGACAAGACCACAATCAACTCTCGATGCCATCTGATGGATCCGATTTTACACAAATTTGAATCTGATCTGCTGTTGAACAATGCTTGGTGATTAACCGTAAAAATGGATACACGAGACTTGTTTATTATCGTTACAATGACAACCGACGCTAGAGTGTTATTGAAATGGGTTTTTCTCGGCTCAGAGTGAAGCAACTTTAAGGAAATTTTCAGCATATTCTTTACGTTATCTATTTTTTAACTATTATAGCGAGAAGTGTAAGCTCTTTATCTAATCTTCCACAATGCCGCTTAATAATTGATTGGAATATACAATAAAACAAATTCAAAATTAGGCATATTACTTTACACTCATATTACATTAATATGTGCTTTTCGACCCACTTTCGTCTATTCAACAGAATAAAGCTAATCGCCCGTTAACCAGTTCACTCCCTGAACTATATCTGGAATTACTCCTTTAAATCGAAACATGCCTAAAAGGAAGTTTGCAGTCTCCTTCAATTTTATAATTCCTTGTTGTACTGATCACTTTGCCATCCTTTCAACTGCATAATTATTGCTGATATTATAATTAATGTCACCCGCCTTTCAAAGAAAGCAGGGGACTATTAAAATGGGCCTGTCCGTCTGTCAAGCCTCTTGGGACACAATAACTCCTCTTTTAATTGAGGTAGAAAGTTCAAACTTGGTGATGGAGTTGGAAGATGAGCATTTTATGTTTAGGATCAGCAGAGATAAGCAATTTGATTGGTTGATTGGACATAATGTTGCCCAAAATTTGACGTTGTCGCCTTTGAACCAGTCTTAAGGAATGTTTGTTCAACCTTTATCGCTCTTAAGTGATATTTTTGGTTTCCTGACTTGTTTAGCTAGCTGTTAGGCCTTGTTTCAGTTATGGACTTAGTTTATTAGTCACTAATTAGGGCTATTTAATTAGCCCTTAAGCAGCATTAGTACAGCATTATATGCTCTTAAGCAGTCATTTTCTGCAGTGAAACTCGCAGAAATGTTGTTAGAATGAAAAATAATCCCGGATAAGACAATTTAATCAAATCCACTCAAACGTCATTATGTGACCCATAATTTGGCCTTTGTCACCTTAGAACCAGTCTTCGTCAAGGTTTGTTCAACTTTTTTCCCTCTTAAGTGATATTTTTGGTTTCCTGATTTGGTTAGCTAGCGTTTAGGCTGTTTCAGTTATGGATTCTAAATTTTAATTACGGTCACTAATTGGTGCTAATTAATTAAGCTTTTGAGTAGCATTAGCACAACATTTTATGCTATAAAGTCATGCATTCTGTTTCTTGAAAACAAAAAAAATGTGGATGGACCTTGAATTTTAACTCTCATTAAATTTTAATTACGGTCACTAATTTGTGACCTTTGAAACAGTCTTAAGCAAGGTCTGTTCAACTTTTGTCGCTCTTTTGTGGTTTCCTTACCTGGTTAGTTAGTTTTTAGGCTTTGTTTTAAGTCACGGACTCTAAATCTTTATTACGGTCACTAATTAGTGAACTTTGTCACCTTTGAACCAGTCTTATGCAAGGTTTGGTGAACCTTTGTCGCTCTCGAGTAATATTTTTCGTTTCCTTCCCTGGTTAGCTAGCTTTTAGGCTTTGTTTCAATCACGAACTCTAAATTTTACTTTTAAGTTCTGGAGTAGCATTAGCACAACATTTTATGCTCGTGTAAGTCATGCATTCTATTTCTTAGTGTTGGACATTGAATTTTGACTCACACTAAATTTGGGAGGGTATGGGGGAGTGCTCCCAGGTATATGCATATGTTACAAAACTTAAGACGTGCCTTTCCAAAATGGTCTAGGGGTAAAATATGTGTTGTAGTTCTCAAATCTTTTGGACTCAATATTTTGATTAAAACTGGGCTCCCGGACTAATGTGTGTCAGACAAAACCATACTCAAATTCGGCTAAGGCGATCTTCGGGAAGTTTCGAGAGCGATATCTCATAACCGGTGTGTTTTAGTGGAGGGGTGGGGAGAATAACTTTTAAAAACTAATCTTGGTTTTATATGCGAACTGTGCCGAAAAAACGAATTTGAGAAAAAAAATCCAACATGGCAGCAATTCAAAATGGCAGTCAAAATAGAATCCAAAAAGACGGATTTTAAATTAATCATCGTTTATTGCTGTTGGATATGACTTGTAACATGAACTTCGAGAATCCATGATAGTAGGAATTCCAAATTGCCGCCAAAATGAAATTCAAAATGGCGGAATTTAATTTATCGTAATAAAATGGCGTTTTTTCCATATAACCAGAGAAAATATCGTAAGATACACATACCTGTATACATACATACATACTTTGATTTAATTTATATAGATTTAATTTTAAGTCTTTATTTTCTTTTAGCGGGGTTTGTTGTAGTCGGTCTGCCTTTAGGAGCCATAATACAATGGAAGGATTTGCTGTTCCAGCAAAAAAGACGAGACTGGCAATAGAAATATAGGTAACCTACAGGACAATCGTATAATAGAATATAAGTCAAGAGATTTTGTTGTTGACTTTAGAATTGTGTATGGATAACTTGTTTTTGTCAGATCCAACATGACTGGCATGATATATGCTTCGACTTCATACGACTGATACGATATATGTCTTAAATAAATTTATCAATATGCATCAACCACGTATTATGAAAATGTCTCTGACGATTATTAATCGGGCTCTATAGTTACAGCTGATCCAGATCCATATACACTATCAATCATTAGGCTGTGGCGACGACCCCAACGAAAGATTTACAAGTAATTCAGTTAAGTAATTACTACACTTTACAATTAGAGGGACACGTCTGTAATAATAATTATAAAAAAGAAGCTTAGTCCATCCATTTTAACTCAATTTCGCACCAGTCCGGGTAGTTGCTTCAATAGAAATGCCGAGCACGATGTATGGTTGTTCTGGAAATATATTATCACCAAAAACAAAATCCAGTCCGAAATCCGTGTCCAGATGGGTCAAATTGGCAAAACTCCAATATGACCGCCAGTTTTGACTGGAAAACGTCAACTAAAATATATCCTTTCGGGGTAGCTGAATCCATTTCCATACACATTTGGTGATTAGTTATACCGCAGAGTCAGTATTGGGAAATAATTCCAGATGGAGGTCAGTTTTGGCGGGACAATTCAAATTTTACAAAATGATCACATTTAGTGTCAAAATATTCGTTTTGGGGGCAGCTGATTCCATTTTCGACACATTTTTTCATCTTGGTAAAACTAGTTCCCCTGGGTCAAAATATGTGGACATCCCATTGGAGGTTTGAGGATTAAGTGTAGCCGAGTCTGCCTCAGATCTAATACGATGGCATGCATCAACTAAATTGCATATAGACGCTCTGGCCGATCGCTGCTAACTATGGAAGAAGCGTAGCAGGCATGACGAAAGGGCCACTCTCAACCCACTGTGGGCGCAGCGTCGTGGGCGTGTCCGATTTCGACCACCCAACCTCGAAAATTGAGTCAAGATGGCCAAACCTATTGAAGCACGTGGCAAATTTATTTCACAAAATGATTCAAATGTTGATACACAGATGGATACAGTATCGCCTGTTTGTCAGATATGCAGGGAAACATTTGATAATGAACTGCCCACCGTCATTCCGAAAATGACGGAAAGATAACGGGTATTGAAGGCCGACGATAATTAGCCGATTAAATTAAATACCTGTTCAAAAAGGAACGGAGATATACCAATTTAAATAGAAGATAATTTAGGACAGAGTAAAACTTGGTGGAAAGTCATGATTAAGTTCGACAATGAGCCAAGGGCTTTCTAGGGCCTCCCAATGAGGGTAGGCAGACCAAAGTTAGTTAGGGCACTTTAGGAGGGTGGGGGTAGGATCGGGGCAATTTTAGTTCTGTGGCACTATGGATCTGAACATTAACATAGTTAGCCGAAATCAAGAACTAAACTACCTGTGAGTAAAGAAAAACAAGCATCGATTTTGTTCCCTGATGAGCGGAGGGGTGGGGGGGGGTTAGAATTGAAAGTAGACTGACAACTACAAGAACGAGAAGACGATCAAGATAACATTTTAAGCCAGGCCAAGGATGTTTCTGGTGCCAGATTAAATGTCAATAGAGTTCGTAGTGACGCTTAGCGTATTTTCCTTGAGTATGCTAACCGGCAAAAACGTTCCCGTCGCCCGTGTTGCAATTTTCCTAAATGCATTTAGATAAATAAATAAAACTAAGACGAATTAGTTGATTCTGAATATTATGGAAATAGTAATCCGGCTGTGAAATCTGTTCTGGAAGTCATCCGTGGGAATCGGGGTCTGATTGGGGACCTTACATCATTAATGAAAAACAGACATATTCTGTACGTACAATGAGTGCGATTGGTTTCTAGTATCTCTGGATTTGGTTGGAACAAAGGAAAGGCAGCAGAAAAAGGGGCAACAATATTTTCATCAGGGTAGGGATTTCCTTGAGTATTTCAAGTAAACTCTGTCAAAATTCGAGGGCACATTTTCGGAAGAGAGGGCACATAGCCACTCCCGCTCCCTATCCCCTGGTAGAAAATCTCATCGGATTCGAGCGTTATCAACTATTTCCAGTTTCTTTTGTTTTTGCATATATGAGGGAAGGGTAGGCTATTGACTACCTGCTCAGCACGCCTCTACAATGAGATTTTCTGCTTAGGTTACACAGAGTGATGAACAATTTCAATGCTAGATGATTTATAAATATGTTTGTAATTAATGAGTGTCATCTATTTAGGGACACCAGCCCCAATGTTGATTTGTTAAATACTACTAGATTAATATCCAGTCGTCATTTGTCCTTACTGGCATGTCCAAAAAAATAGGTGTTGCAAGTTCTATTATTTACTGTTGTAACAGCGGTCACCAACTATGTGTTGAAATGGACCGTTTGCTATTCTTTCTTACAGATTTTGTGTTACTTAACATAGATTGCCAGTCAACTAAACATACGCCCATCAGAAAATAAGTCGTTCAATAACAAATACAGATTTAAAACGGGATCAAATCATGATTAAAGCCTTTCTCGTGTTAACAATACCTTGTAACAAAGGAGGACAATTCTGGAAGATGAGACAAGAAATATAAGCTCTCTGGTTTGCCTAGAATTGGTATTTAAGTTCTCCCAATTAACCTATAGAATTAATAATTTAACAGGTTTTTCGTATAGAGGGGGATAATAAATGTAAGATAATAATTACTGCAACTAATGGTTGACATTTATAACTGATAACTTTTAGAACTTACCATTTAAAAGGTTAGATATAAAAGATATCAGATCTGAAAAATGTTTACAAATTTACAGTGGACAACACCTCTTTTCTGGAGTGCGCTGATGTTTTTCAAAATCACCGTACAGACTTTGGACGCATCAATATTATAACCGATAAAAACTCACCAAAAAGGATAATGTAACTTTACAACAATTTTAAATGACGTAAATAATGGAATCGCCCGTCAGGATGGCGATGGCTTATGGTAGGTTCCCACTATCACGATTCGCGCTACGATTGAAATCGTGGAGTAATTGTGGTGATCTTATCAGGTCTTATCATATATTGAGGTCAGTAGTAGCAATCGTGTTGGTCGTATCGAAACGTATCTGCATGTGGACTCGATAGAGACAACCCTATCGTAACGCATTGCACGGCTGTAGGAACATAAAATTACAATTTGCAGGTCCTAAAGCTGATATCTCAGTCTTATATCCCCTTTTTAGTGGTACAAGACAGATCCTCTGACACTTGGAAATCGAAATGAAGAGTAGATTATTGCGCCGCTGTCAGACCTTCTACATTATCTCTGCAGTTGCAGACAAGTAGGACATTAATCAACATTTCATTTCTAAATATTAGAAACGCAAAAAAGGCATGGTAGTAACTGGTCTTATGAAATTTTAGATAGGATGTCGATGGTACATGGCATAACCTCTTTCTAGATAGTTTTATAAAACGACACAAATTCCAGAATTCTGACAATGTCTATTTATATAAGATATATTTCAAATTTTATATCGTGACTTGTAGAACATTCTCCAAACAGAAGGTTTTAGTACAACGCATTGTGAAAATTAGGAAGTGATTTCAGGTAGTTCATTATTTTTAACTGACACATTACATCCTGGCACATATTTTTTTCTCTATTAAACTTGTGGGGTAAATATTAAAAATACCAATGCAATTCAAGCTATCTTTCATTTTAGAATTCGCTATTAAATACTTTGTTTAGATGGTTATATTCTCCCGGGAATAAACTCAATCTTTCAAAGACAATTTTTCTCTCGGTAAATGGTCATCTAATGAGAAACCGGATGCTTCTAAACCCCAAGATGACTGTGAAATTTATGAAGAATGTGTTTGTATCCCTAACAGTAAATAATGTGTAATAACATGCACCATTAACAAAATCGTTTTAATCTTGCAACTAAAAAGATTGCAATTTGTGTACAACATATCGGTAATGCACTCTCTTCTCTTCAACTTAAAATGCTTTTGATTGGTTAGTAAATTATTTAAACAATACCATGTGGCCCATTAATTTAGCCCCATGTTGAATATTAGTTCTCCAACATGTCCCCTATATTGAAAAAGCAAGATTAGTTTCTTCTTGCGCAACCATCGTGGTTCACTTTCAAGAGATTCGTAGAAAACAAAACTATTGTTGACAAGAAAATAATAAGATTATGTGTTGAGTCAACCACATAAATTGATATAAATCGGAGCCTTGCTTAGAAACGACAGTTTTCCATTAACAATGAAAAGATGTGATGCAGTTTAATACACTTAAGTCCATTCCTTGTTCATAAATTATCAGTAGAATTGATACCAGCATTAAATTGAGTGTCCCACTTGGCTTTGACGTTCTATCCATATCAACGATTGTGTGAGCTTAGAGACGAGGAATTGTTGATAAATATTGATAAATTATTCCTGTTGGACTATAAATTACCCAAGGAATGTATAAATGCATTTAATTCCCTGCAAAAAACTAATATTCATGGTTACCACTGCACAATTGCCTTGATAGATTGTATGTTCAATATTGTCTGCGACAAGATATGTCTTTTGTCCATGTGTATAAAGATAAAATTCTGGAATGGAAATATACTGACACAATGAAAACCACCACTGATTTGACTAAAGGTGCTGACGAGACATAGTGCAGTTGAAGTGTGAATTTTTGGCATAATTGTAAGCTGGGCATTTACCGGCTCTAAAAAATCAACAACCCTTAGTCCAAAAGAGTAAATCAGAAGTCAGTAATGAGTATCCCCTTCTAGGAGCCACACACGTCATGCAACGTCGTCACATGGCTCCCCGTTGGACCTTTCCATGTGATTATTATTTTTTTTTTTAAATAAAAAAGACTAACATCATTTTAAGCTAACTTTTATTGTATATTTCATCCAACTATGGTATTTGTTCAGTTTTAGAACTAGCCTACAAATTATTGTACAGTCGGTTGTTTCTCTACTGGACTTAAAACGTAATAGACAATTGATATATTTTCCAATTTGTGCATGTATTCTGTCAGCAAGTTTTCCGGTAAGGTCGTAATTGGACAAAAATGAACAAAAGGCCAAACGCTGTCTATTTGCTCATTAAAAAGTTGTCGTGGTTATCTGTTTCTTTTACTTTAGAACAATATATTAACTGCTAGCGTAAAACACCGAATCTTTGAACATGAAACAATATAAATATTCCCCAAACTCCACATGCATTAACTGTAATTAAATACTTGATCAAAGAATGGATGACTGTGTAAAGACATTTGGAAAAAGACACATATTTAAATAAAATTCTTTCATCATATCTATTATTTGCTTGGACAATATTAGTTCGAAAAAAAAACTTCAACTGCTTGTGTTCCATTTTGTCTACCTAATCAATATAATCATTTTGCGACATTTGTTTAAAGATGCATTATGTAAGATTTAGATGAATAGTTGGACGTTCTCGCTATAATAGTTTAAAAAATACATAATGAAAAACGAATTTATTGAAAATGTCAGTTAAATTACTTTATTCTGAACGCAGTTATGAATTTGGAAGTTTTGAGAAGCATATCGTAGTTTCGATTTCCATGTCTACAATTGTCACATTTGGAGCCAAATGAAAAACCTACAATTGGCAAATTTAGCTCTTACATAATGGATCTTTAACTTTAAACATGCTTTCTTATGATATTTATAAAGCCACTTTCTCATGACTAATATTGGAGTTATTACCTTTGATTGATTTGAAAACTTTAATGAAGACTCTTAGAGATTAATGTTATCCGGTCAACTGACTTGAAATTGATACAGCAGGTTCATGAGACGAAGAAACCCGTGGATTTGCAATGATTTAAGTACAGCCGAAATTATGGTCCGTGATCAGTTTGAAAAAAATGGGGAATGATCACTAGTCCGCGGGTTCACTAGTCCCCCAATTTCTATTATTGTCATTTTTACGATTGACATGTAAATGCACACGCGTAACGAACTCTGACACCCACCCTGACAATGAAATGTAACACACCCACACTGACAAATTTAATGTAATTTAAACACCAACCCCGACCGATAATGAAATATAATACACCTACCCTGTCAATGCAATGTAATGCACCAACCTTGACAATAATGTGTGCTCAACGCACCCACACTGGCAATGGTATGTAACCATTTTTCCAAGAATTGATTCAATTCAATATAAGAGTAGGCCGGTAGTGCCGCTATCCGGGCAAAGTTTCCCTCATAGTACATTGTATAGCGCATGCCCGTCTCCATTAGCAGAACAGTAGGACGTTAAACCCCATTTCATTTCATTAACTTTTCCTATTTTTCTGCACCAATCGGACTATTGACGATAGGTATACGCTATGCAGAGTGCTATGAAGTAATTTTTCTAGGGACAGTGGGATTTCTCCATCGAATTCCAACTGTGAAGGGTTCTTTTATGTGCACGTCAATGTGTACACATGGGCTTGTGTTTTTGTCCCATCTGCACAACTAGACACTGTTCTTTGCCAGGCCCTTCGTCCTGAACTACCAAAAGGGAGAAACCAACGCTGCAAAATGCCAGAGAACTTACTTGACCAACAAGTAAAACTGTATATTGAGTGGAAGATGGCCGACATCACGACATTTTAACATGTCGTGATGTCGGGTTATCGTGTAAAAATGTCGTGATATCTGGTTGTCGACTTATGAAGGGCGACACAACGACATCACGATATGATACCAATCAGCCACCATACCTGCTGGGTTTTGTTTTTGATACCCATATTTATAGTAATTTTTACAGCGGTGGACTAGTGAACCCCTCTCGAAAAAATGTTTGTAGAGACTCTATAGGCTAAAGTCATCGCCTGATTACCTCGACATATATACACAGTTTACGTTCACTGGGAGTGGCCTATTGATTTTCAGGGATAATTACTGTCGAAGTTATCAATTTGACAAATCTTGGGGACCTCTAGTTCATTCGATTCTTGTGAAAGTTATAGACATTGTTCACGAGACAAGGAAGCCTATTTCCGATGATTTGTTCAGCTAAATTCTGGCTAACATCCCCCAAAACAGCAATATTTATTATTAAGGCAGATATTGAACGTATGTGAGAGAAATGTGGTTTAACGTCCCCTCAATACAAACTAGACCATTTCAACTTTCAACATATGTAGCACCATGGGCCTCCTGTCAGACGTGGAGAGCGGGATATTCCAAAACCGGTCGCCACATCTTACGTATGACCCATGCATCCTTTCTTACTACATATCTTAGTAGCCTTGTGTTCGTCTAGTATTTGTCTCTGGTTGTCTTTGCTTCCCCTTCACGTTGTGTATTTACTTCTTGTCTATCACAGTTAGTTAAGGCGTTAGTCTTATCAGGAATAACATGCAACAGTTCCTTTTTACATTTTATATATCATAGCCGGATACGTGGATACAAGCATAGTATAGATTGAACTAAAGTCATTCTCAAACACTAGCCAGCCAGCCAGACTCGCTGGGGCGAGTCTGCTGATAGAAATTGCTACATCTTTTCTCTTCTGGAATCAAGCTGCTGTCTAGGAACTCATGGTAATCTCTCCGGAATCCAATGAAATCTGACTTAAAAGTTTGCCATGATTTCTTTTATAGGACCTATGGACATCAAGCACAGACTAGACTATACATGACCCTGAACCTGTGCAATTACTAATATGATTGGTCCCTTAAACCAAATGATGCAATAGGTATATTTCAAATCACGTATAATCTAGTAACATGTTGTTGACATAACCAGCTATGTTTTGGTTCTATAACTCTATTTTTTATATATACCCATCTGTCAGTCATTCGCTAACTTGATTTAAGTACAAATATGCGAATCTACTAACTTGCCAGAGATATTAATTAATACAATATAACGCTATCCTTAATCTAAAGAGAAAAAATTCCAGCAAAAGTCTTACACATATGGTTTATTTCAATAATTCGCTTGTGCGAGGGGTCTTTAGCAGAGGACCCGGAGAAAACTATGATGTTGGAACCTACTCCTTGTCACGTACAACCGGGAAATTGAAATAACGTCAGTTGACGCAATGAGAGACCTTATGATACAACGCACACGCGCTAACCATTCGGCCATCCAACGTATGAACGTATGTAGTAACCCCATAGTTACCATTAATTTTACAAAATATCTCTTCTATCCCATCTAACAAAGTAAACTTTTGGAATACAATTTAATTGCATGAAATGTACATTAAAGAGTAACGTTATATCCATGGGTGGATTTATGTGATTGTAAAAACACTTGATATTTCTCCATATATGAGGGGCTCGCTAGCCTGGAGGTTGGGTGTTCGATTCCTGCATTGGCCGAGAAAGTTCATCCAGATTTTCCGGCATGGTTTCCCCTTGTCAGTGATGCAGGACCGACGGCCTGACAAGGACAGCTGTCTAGTCGTTCGGATGGGACGAAAAACCGAGGTCCCGTGTTCATATTGGCAGTTGGAATTCGATATAAGAGTAGGCCGTAGCACCGCTACCCGGGCAAAATTTCCCTCACAGCACACTGTATGGCGTATGCCCGTCTTCCTTAGCCCAGATAAGGAGCAGAACAGTAGGACGTTAAACCCCATTTCATTTCATTTCCATATATGAGGAATTTCAGTAAACAACAATTGTATTTTGGTATATAGTAAGATTTTATAGGAAGTACTGACAGTACCCCTTGATCAATTCATCTTTTATCAGCTGTCTTTAATTTACCCGTGCATAATGGATCCATTGCTAGGGATGACAATATGAATGGAGGGCCTCCGTGATACCCAGGCTTTAGGTAAATAAATATCTTCTCAGCTATTGACTAGCGAAATCCCTGCTCAGGAAAACATTTATCAAGATTATTTGAATTTGTTGCTGGGCTAATTATTTTCTTTGTTTGAGGTACGCGCGTAATGACATGAGACAAGATGGAAAGGGATAAAAGTAAATGGAATGTCAATATCAACGCTTGCAATGAATGATGCGATGGATAATTACTTCGTAAAATATGATTTTTCAGACAAAATGAAACTGGAGGACTATTAATTAAATATACAGGGAAATGACAAAGTATGATATTTGGCATTTGGGGCATATTTCATTTGATTATGTTATTTGAAATATTAGGAGACTTCCCTAAACTCTATGAACCGCGAAATGGGTCATGGATATAGACGTTAATGTCCATGCGGAAGTCTATAATGATCAACTCACTAACATGGAATTCATTAAAGGATTCGTTCTTACAGTGATCAATGCGAGTGGCATTTCGATAAACAGTGCCGGACTGGTGGGCCGAAGGTCCACCTGTCAGGTCATTGACTAAGGCCCACACAAGTACGCGCCGAAGGGGGGCTCAGGGGGTTCTCCCCCCAGGAAAATTTTGAAAATTGACAACCGCAAACCCATTTTCCAAGCATTTCAGACCAAAGCAGAAGAAGGCAAATTCCTGATACAATGAGATAACAGAATGACCTAAGAACACTATCATTAGATGAATTTGAGAATTCTAGTAGACCTACACTTTTTTTTTGTGTTGTTTGTCAGTCATTTTTTTCCTATCTTTTCTTTCTCCTGTCCTGTGTCCTGTCCTCTACTTCCTTCTTTCTTTTCTCCCCGCCTCTCCTTTCTTTCTATTTTCTTTTTTCTTTTTCTTTTTTCTTTATAGGCTTAGACCCTCTTTTTTTTAATGAGCTTAGGACAGGTGGACAGGTAGGCACTGTCGATAAACAATCAGGCTATTTCACTAAATCATTACTATATGGTGTATCTTAGGAATGGCGAGGCCTCTATTATATCACTGGATAATTAAATGACATAGACAGATGCAGTAATGTAGACTAAACCTATAATATAGCCCATTAAAGTTATTCCAGTGATTAATGGATATAGTTCTGGAGATACGATGTAAATGAGACTAAACAAAAGCTATGACATGATCAAAAGTTCACAGATGACTCGACTGGCTCTTAAGGAACAATTGATGTCTAGATTCCAGACTTAACAAATCAGTTTTGTGATATTTTATTGACTGTGGAAATTTTTCTACGATTTTGGATGGCAAGAAGGGAACATTGAAAATAAAACACATGGTGATATAAATGTCTGCCTTTCTGATAATCGTGCTTAAAGAGCGTATAGCTCGATTTTTTTAAACCTTAAAATAGACGAAAATCGATCTAAAAACCCACAATTAATGTAATTGGAGTGAATATAAAGTGTCTACATTCAAATTTTAAAATCCATTTTAATTTCTAATAAATTATTTGTTGAAATACGCAAACAGTCCAAATTGAACTGTGATCATACTTTCTACGGGCTGAATCCATTCTGCACGTTTAATTATTATTATTATTTCGTTTTTGAATCAGCCATTTTTGATTGCTTTCGTATTGTCTTCTGGGATATAGTTTTCTTTGTTCATTACAAATGGCGCTGGAAACCATCATGTCCATAGAATACAGGAGTCGTGTACTAATTTTGAAATATCCGTTGTTTCTTAAATATTGTATATTAGTATCCTACATTATCACGGTAATGTAAAACATCAATATTGATTGAATGGACCAATTTTGAATTTTAATTCGTATTTGTAATTAAGGATAATATTAAGTTAGAGGTACAAGCAAGAAGGCAAAAAGATCGCTAACATAAACGAGATTAGATAAGTCAAACCAATATCAACATTTTTCTGTGTTGATGTAAGTGAATATCTACTGTTACGCACCTTTGGAATATTATTTCCTTTGATCTCACATGCACGTTATGAAACGTATCAACCTGTTGTGATGTCATCAGAGGGTGATATCTGATATCGACCTTTGGAACGATATCAGATATCACCCTCTGATGACGTCACAACAATTTACGGACTCTGCAAAGAAGAAGGTCACAAATTCTTTCTTTTAACATTTTATTTAACATTGTACAATGTCGGACGACGAACTTTGCCAGGCGCATTTTACTTTAAAAGGCCCATACACGTTTATTTTTTGTCCTCATTAAATTGATATCAATTAATTGACGAAGAAATTGAACGTGTATGGAGGACATTGACGGCTCGTCAATTAAATCGACCGTGTGTGCTAGTGCCAGAGATGCTTTCGTCTCGAAGTTTTCGATCAGAATGAAAATTGACGCTAAAACATTGATCGTATGTGGGCAAGGTCAATTAATTGCATTGACGAAAAAATGGAACGTGTATGGGCCGCTTGAGACAAACATTACCCTAATACCCTCGGTCAAAATGTGAAATAGTGGGTTATTTCGCATATCAACCCTCGTTTAGGGTAATATTTATCTTACATGCGAGTGCGTGGGGATTTAACATATCAATATATTGTTAATAATGTAAACATTTGCTATCTCTTTAAATTACTTCATACATATTTCTTATATACATTTTGTGTAGTTTAGTGTTGATTGTTAATATTGGCCAGCCCCTTAGGACATGCGTTTGTGCAGATGTCGATGTTTGTAGAAGTTGAAACAAATGTCACAGAGAAATAGTTGGCTTCAACAATAGTACACGTTTAACAGAAGAAATACACTATAAACTACCTACACAATTGTTATAACTAGAGCAGGACCAAGTTATCAAACACTAACCCCTATTGTAATACGAGCCCCAATTGTAACAAATAGCAAAAAAAAGCAATACAAAAAAAACGTCAATACGATTTCAAAATCAGAGAGGCACTTTAATCAAATCATTCTAGAAAACGACTTACTAAATGGATCAAAACAATTTTTTGCGAACAGTATGTTGACACATTAGTGATTAATTCATCACAATTCCAAGGCATTAAGAAAGGGTTTAGGGTTTGTGCACAGTCTATACGTCAATATCTGGCGTGTCCACCGCTAGTGTCTTAACCAACAGCGCAGCGTCTGTACATAGACTGAACCAAAGGATTGATGAACACCATTGGCACCTGGAACCACACCCTCAGAAAAGCCTGGCGCAATCCATCGGCTCTGTTTGGTCTTGGTACGACGTTATTAAGTGTCCCAAAGATGTTCAACCGGATTTAAGTCCGGACTATGGGCTGGCCAGTGCATAACGTTAACACCGTTCTGCTGTAGAAAATCCCGAGTAACTCTGGCGATGTGTGCACGGGAGTTGTCAGGCTGGAAAACGTTTCGATGAAGTGCGAAATGTGTTATGACGTGGGGTATGAGAGCTTGATCGATGTGTCATGCTGGAAAACGCTGTTTCGATGACATGCGAAATGTGTTATGACATGGGGTATGAGAGCTTGATCGATGTAGCGCACTGCTATGATGCCGCCTCCCTGGACTAAGATTTTGGAACATCACATGACCCACTCTCTGGTTCAGGCCGATTCCACCCCAAGCCATTATGCTTGGACCTCTCCATGAGTCTCGTTCCATGGGAAGAATAACGCTGGCCACGTCGACGCCATATTCTGGTCCTGCCATCTGCAGTTGATACGTAATATGCCATCTGCAGTTGATACTCTTATCTGTGAACGGAACAGTTCTCACATGGATTGCTGCTATGTCGCCAGTTCTGGTGTATTAGGCAAACTGTAGACGTTCACGTTGGCGAGGGGTGAGGATCGGTCCACGGTAAGGTCTACGGCAATAGATGTTCTCTCTGGTGATACGTCGGTGCACTGTATCGGTACTGATAGGTCTTCCGTGTTTTCCGACTGGCTGACGTGCTGTCTCAGATGCCTGTGTGAAGGGATTCTGAATGTGCTGTCGCACAACATCGCGGTCTTGTCGCCTTGTGGTAACCCTTGGTCTACCAGTTCGGGGCAATCATCTTTGCTGTTGGTGGCCCGAAAGCGTTGCTGAAGCCTGTTCATGGTCCGAACATTGATCTGGAAATGATTGGCATCGGCGTGGGCAGTGTGGCCAGCGTCGAGTCTTCCAAGCGCCTGGTTCCTCTGAGCTGTCGTGAGATGTGGTCATAAATGTACAATAAAAACATTTGGCAAGTTTTATGCAATGCGTCTATTCAGAGAGTTATACCCCCATCGGACCGGGGTGGCGTCCTTACTGCGCTGCTACGGCGACAGAAAATGGTCTCAGAGCGCGTTAAGATCGTCATAAGCGTGGTGGAATCGCTAGATAGCGTGCTGTGGTCTCCATGATCGTCAATGATTGCCGATTCACGGCGTTTGTTTTGATCATGTTTAAAACAAACGCCAAGGTTCTGCGATCTGACCTGGAAAGCTGTGGGTCGCGAGGCAAGCGTGGTAACATTTCCATGAACGTAGTACACGCTCAGTACACACGTGACAAAGACCCTGCGAAAATTGTTATATTTTCAACGACGACTTCATGCCGTCTTCACCACTACCCTCGCGTGTCTGCCACGACCCTACCAAGCGTTCAGAGTCCTTATGGCATTGTCATGGCGATGTTACGAAGATTGTAGCACTATTGCACGATTGCACCACGTCCTCGTGGGCGCTCAGTGCGCCTATGGCGATTATATGGAGTTCCCACTGCGTTTATGGAGTTTTTAATGTGACCATGGCGCCGGCAGACATGAACCCAACGCGAGAAAATGTCCCAAAATATTACAAACTGGAAAAAACCGCGTTCTAACCGCGACCTGTGAGATAATACCGCGTTCTCACGGCGCGCCCGCCACGACCTCTGTGCGCTTAAGGCGTTTCTATTGAGATCTATTGTCTTGCCAACGGTAATCATCGGCGAACCCGCGGCGCTCTTACCACGCTCATGGGGTTCTTACCGCACGTGACCCACGTGTATCGCGACTGCACGTGCGTTTCTACCACGTGATCACGGCGACTATATAAGCTGGAAATTTGAAGATGATCATTGTACGTTCATACTATACAGTTGTGCGTTTACTAGAAACACGATGCCAAACAAATTGGCATCTCGGGCCGTATCCACCTGCCCACCTAGAGTCTTGAGTGGCATTAATACAGAAGAAGAGGAATCCATGGTTGAATGGTTAAAAGAACACCCCCTATTGTACAACAAAAAGCTGTCTTCATACAAAGACAAAGGGAAGAAAGCTAGCTTGTGGTCTGAGCAAGCTACATTGCTTGGAAAAGATGTTTTAAACATCACGGTGTGGTACCGGTCTATCCGGACCAGGTATGGCTGACTTTTGAAAAAGAAGTCTGGTTCAGGAGCTGGAGAACTAACCGACCATCACAATTGAATTTTGGAGAAATTTGACTTCCTGAAGGGCCATATCCACGAAGTCCGACCACGAACAGCTGTCAGTGTAAGTAATATATATATTTATATTGCACATGTATAATACTCTCTGATAAGTATTGTGCAAATGGTGTACGAACACTTATTCTGGAATACCGTCCTGGCCACGTTGTGTTTATTGAAATCGTGGTCGCCGGCAAAAAATATATTCATATGCATACACTCAGATTACATATCTGTATTATGTTGATTAAACATACATGTACATTATGCAAGAGCTAAAGCTGTCTATTGCAGGTTATTCTTTAGGCCTTAAATGTTATATAAACTAATGATTATACATTTATTAACACGAAAAGATCATAATCAAATCTCGATGGCATCTTATGTGTCGGATTTCCATTGTATTTGAATCCGTTCTGCTGCTTAACGCTCATTCTTGATTAAATCCAAAAATGGATAACCGAGACTATGTTTTTTATCGTACCGACTTCAGTAATGACGATCGAGGCTTGGCTTAAAATTCAATCTCTAGAGTCTCAGTTCAGTATGGACAATTTGACTGAAATTGTCAGCATATCTCCTTTACATTATCTAGTTTTTAACTATTATAGTTAGAACTGACAGCTCTTAACCGAATCTTTCATAATGTATCTTTAATAATAAAGTATATTAATGCATTAAAACAAAACAGTCCAAGTGAATTACAGTTTTAGAACTGAAATATATCTAACTTGGGAACAGGGCTGACCTTGCTTTCTCATGGTGTCTTTGCAGATCAAGGCTAAACTGACTGCGCAATTGCCTACAGACGACGACGATAAGGAAGAATTACAAGATCTTTATGAGAACCTATCCGTGACTTCAACTTCGGCTCTCTCCAGGCCCGAGGCTACGGAGAGTTTTGTGGTGTTGGACGTTCGTCCCAAGCACTCATCATCCAGGGCCACCGCTGACGACGAGAGACTCATTGCCACGCTGGAACAGAGGGGTTGACACTCGATGCAACTGCAAGAGAAGCTCATAGATCTGATCAAACCAACAGTGCGTCCCACGGAGAGGTCAACATATGGGGACTGGGCAAAGTCCGTGATTGAGGACATCGACAGCTCTCTATGGAGGCAGTTTCAGCAGGAACACAGTCAGCTACTCTACAAATTTCTGGACATGAATGACCGTATCCGGATGAGTGCTCAGTCCCAGTACCAGTCTAGGCCTCCCCAGCGATGGCAGCATGACCTTGGACAGCAGAAGCAATACAGCAACCCGCATCCTAGCTCTTCCAAGAACCAGGAGTGCCCCCAGTGGCAGCCTCCTCCGTAGTCCTGGCCGGTCAAAGTCCAGTCGACTTCGGTGCGGAATTCGCAGAGCTGCACAAACGTGCAACCTCAGTCGAGAACGCGTTAACACCCAATGACACCAGCTGTTATTTCCTCAGGACAACTGCCACGTCCACAGAGGAAAACGATGACTTAGGGTCCTTAAGTGGGGTTTTCACTGAGTCCGTCGTGGATGTAATGCACCGGAAACCGGATGAACGCAATAATAGTCAGAAATGAACTCTTTGAACTATGACAGTGGATACTAGTGCTTATTTTATATTCATATTTTATGTTTCATTTATTTTTACTTTGTGTTATTACAATAAAAATGTTTGATAACAATTACATACATATTTGTTCCAATTTTCACTTAGAATTATTACATGTATTGTATATTCTCATTTTTAAGTCCCTGAGTTCAGAAATAAATTATATAGTATGAAGTCAACATGGGCCAGTATGCCTAACATTAATGTAGGTCAAATGGACTATTTGCATCATGTTTGTATTCCAAAGTCACTGAATGAACAATGTCTATATCATTCGATCTTGCCATGGCACTGATCCAGCTGTTGAGTTGGAGTAGAGCTTTAGGTATTCACGTTGTTTCTTGGCAATAGTGCTATCTCTGTTTGGTCCTTTTGCTTGGTCGACATCATGCATATTGGCATTCTGCCTCCATAATCCAGGGACAACATCGTGATAGCCATCCTCGTGATCGAAATCTGCATTCTGCAGGGTAGTTGTGGAGGCAGACGCATGTTTCTACAATGAGCCTTGCTGTGTCAGGCACCTGTTGCATGGTGCCTAGTAGAACATGCCAACGTGGTGCCAGTTTCCCAAATCCATTCTCCACTACACACCTCCCTCTAGATATCCTGTAGTTGCATATCTCTGCTCTTTTGTTACGTTACGTTACGTTGCGAGAAGGGTTTCATCAGATAGGTACGGAGTCCAAAAGAATCATCGGCGAGGAAGAAGTACGGCATGTTTCGGTCATCTTTCGGTAGGGGTGACGGTTGTGGAAACCCTATCGACTCATCAGCTAGGCATGTGACATGTAGCCATCGCCCCCAACGTCTATCCACAGGAAGCTATAGTCAGCATCTACCAGGCCCATCAAAACAATTGAAAAGAATCCTTCTGGTTGGTTTTCGTATGGCAACATGTTTGCCATCAAGAGCACCACATCTATGAGGGGCGTTCCATCGACGTTCGATAGGGTCGACAACTTTATACAAATGTGTTTATACTGCAGAAAGCCAATGTGGTGTAATAAAATTTAAATGCTGATTCTTTCGATACCAACATATCGTAATAAATATGAAATGCTTTTTATATCTGAGAAATATTGATCAGCTATCAGATATTTATTTTTACCTTCACCCTTTCCGTTACACTATGAGCTGCGAAATGCCCATATAAAATTAATTGAAATTAAGGGGTTATCTGATATACATACGGAAAAGGTAATCAATATCCCCTAGATATAAAATACAGCGATCAGTCCGTGTGTCCGTCCATCACAAATCTTGTTCGTTCTGTATCTTGAGTACTGCTTGGGGTTATATGGTGATACTATGCATGATTGTCCACCACCACTAGAAGGTGTGTGGCAAATAAGGCTGGACTCTCTAGCTTGAAGGGAAATGTCACAATTTTAGTTTATCTCTGAAGACCCTGGGTCCGTGATCATAATTCATGACTGTCCGTTCTATATCTTGAGTACTGCTTTGGGTTAAATGGTGATATTTCTCATGGCTGTACATCATCACTGGAAGGTGTGTCTCGAAGTCGAATAAGGTTGGAATGTCTTGCTTGCAAGTCAAGGGCACAATCTTAGTAGATCCGTGTTCATAATCAGTCCATTCAATATCTTGAGTACTGCTTGGAGTTTAATGATGGTGTTTATATGATTGTTAATTCTAGAAGGCGTTGGAATTGGAATCTGTAGCTTGTAGGGAAATGTCCAAATCTTAGCATGTCCGCTCTATATCTTGAGAACTGATGGGGGTTAAATTGTGATACGTATAGCATGACTGTTCACCACCACTAGAAGTTGTGTGGCAAATAAGCTTGAAAGGAAAGGTCACAGCGTTAAAGACCATGTTCATAATTCGTGTCCGCTCTGTATCTTGACTATACTTGGAGTTAGATGTTGATATCACCACCTCTAGAAGGTTTTTCGCAGATATTCATTTCTAATCTATTACAGGTAGGGCATACCCTGTCACTGTAATATTGTCATTTACGCCTTTAATATATGTTACACCTTTTATGAGAGACTGCTAATATTTTGAATACTATTTGATTTTTACAGCTTATACACTTAACGTTTTGCAAAAATAAATATCAATAAGTCAATTTGTTTTCTTATATTCATAAATAAATTGGTCTTTAAATTTCATCTATAACAATACAAGCAGTACATCATGTAAGCAGGACACCCCAGAGATGGTCACCATCTAACGCGCATCTAATTAAATTTGTTCTGTATACTTGACGACTTTTAAACGTGTTTCAGTGTTGTTATTTCATTATTATTCTCTTTAAAAAAAAGTAGGGGATATTGAAATGCAAACACCTATGCAGGTTGTGATAAATAGCCATGGACACTTGACATGCTTTGAAAGTATGTTCATAGATGAAGAACTTATCGCCCCAACAGAACCACTGAGCTGCACATGCGACACGCAATAGCGCCATACACGTGGGAGGGGTTAATTGTCAAATTTGACGCTTCAAGTAAGGGTTGTTGAAAACTGCCGCGTGCTGGTTTATCTATCCATGTTTGCTTTCCTATCGGTTCTTGCATAAGATCTACTGTTTAGCGTATCTTTGCTTTAGTGCGTTACGTTTATCTTGATCGGGAGACGTGTTCGTCGACGTCAACGTCAACCGACAACACTGCAAGAATTGGCCGTGGCACTGCAAAAGGAGTGGGTCAGACTGCCCCAAATCGTGATTAGCCGATTGATTAGGAGCATGCCACGACGAATTGCTAAATGTCTGGGGATTGGTGGAGCAATTACTCATTATTAAGAGAGAGAGAGATATTAACGTCCACTCGACACAAACTTGGGCATTTCAGGACTAACGTGTGGTTCAATTTTATTTCAATAATTCGCTTGCGAGCAGGGGTCTTTAGCAGTGGGAGGACACCGGTTGTACAGCGACCCCATTCCTTGTCACGTACAACCGGGGAATCCAAACCATGTATTGCATTAGACGTTATACAGTATAGTTAAAGGGGAATTATGGGAGACTAGATAAAGAGTTGGCAGTTCTCGCTATAATATTTAAAATAAATAGATAACGTAAATAGAATAAGCTGAAAATTTATGTCAAATTGCTCCACTCTGAACCGAGATATTAGCTTTTGAATTTTAGGCAAGCCTCGATCATCATTACTAAAATCGGTACGGTAAAATACAAAGTCTCGATTATCCATTTTTACGTTTAATTATTTTTCAAAAAATGTATTCCAATCCACTAAATATCGCAGACTAGCGATGACATCAAGAGCTGATTATGGTCTGGATAAGTTAATGTCTAATGAATAATTTAGATAACATATCAGGCCTAAAGAAAGACCTGCAATAGGCAGATGTAGCTCTTGTTACTATAAGGATTAGTATTGCATTAAACGTTATACAGTATAGTTATATTGTAACACAGTGTAAAATTATAATAATTCTCTTACATTCATACATCAATTATGATCTAAGTCTTTTTGGCATATTATTTAGGGTTGCAATGGGGTTAATATTAAAATAGGGTTAAGATAACGTTAATTACAGTTATTTACATGTATTACAATATGCGTTAGTATTGCGATAAGGGTTTTGGTCACGTATCTTTTCATTTCCGTATTATAAATATTTATTTGTATTGTTATATTTATTTTTAAGAATCCATGGCATATTTGTTTTTATTTATGCATGCATATGAATATTGTTTTTGTGATATAATATAGCACGTCTCCTACTTCAACATATTTTTGGCGCAATATAGTCTGGGTGGAGATGGAGTGACACAAAACTCAATTTCATATGATAAATTACCACTGGGATTTAATAATAATAATAATAATAATAATAGACATTTATAGAGCGCCAATATTCAGCTAGATTAGCTGCTCTGGTGCGTTGTTACAATATTCATAATGGTAGACAAAAATAATGTCACATTGGAATAAGGTTTAAAGATCACAGCGGGAAATCGTTTTGAAAATGTTTATCTTGTCTGCACTTTTTAGTTCAAGAGGAAGCTCATTCCATAGTGCCGGAGCAGCCGCTTTGAACCTTCGGAGACCAAGATTACTGTTTACTTTTGGTACAACTAATAGGTTCTGGTTCTTTGAGCGAAGGCTTCTGGCTGGTTGGTATTGTTGTAGCAGTGTGGATATTTATTCAGAGAATTCAGTAGAGTAGAGGGAACGTATGTGTAACATAAGATTTTGAATTTAATACGATACTCAAAGGGAAACCGGTGCATTTCCTTGAGTACAGGTGTAATACTAGTGAATGGTTTTGATCTGGAAACATTTTAGTATATTTCCTATATTTCTAAATAAAATCGTATAAATATCACTAATGAAATATCCTATTTCTAATCCCTACTTGAATCAGTAACAGAGGATATATGGAAATTTCGAACGTTAATTGATTCACAAATATATTTTATACCAACCCTAATTAGCATTCTCTGTACTCTAAATTAGCTTGGTTTTAAATCCAGAAAGATTGCTGACTTTATCCAATTCCCTGGCTGGATCATGGCAATTTCCCATATTGTCAGAATTCGATTTGTTTTAGAGTTGTTGCAACTTAATTTCTGTGTAGAAATGTAAATAAATCTTGATTTTGTTTACTAAGCTTTATACACCTGTGGTTTCTTTTAATCAAACTAAGGCTTACGCTATTTCTCTTCTGAAAACTTCGTAATGGTTATCAGCGGTGGTATCGATGTGAGATTACGAAGTTATTGACGGCAACGATCTTTATTATCAACAGAAGCTTTAAAATCGCTATTTATTGCTTCACTTTCCAATGTTACTATTTCGAGGATTCCAATATTGGGTAACCAATATGACTTATTGACATAGCTTAACCATGTTATAGTATTTTTGGATAACTTTACTTCAGTGAACATAACACCAAGCAACGATAAAATAAGTTCTACAAAGAAATATGATGCCATAAATTTGACACTTTTATCACTATAGCAGCTGGAATTATAGAACTCGGGGTCTATCCAGATTTTACTGAACCATTCGATTCTCTCGTGTTGATGCGGATATGGCATTTAGTAAGGTTATTAAGACATTATTGCTTAAAATATGTTTGCTAATCGAAATTCGAAGATGCGGACAGATGAAATTCCAAGCCTGTGTTTAAAAGTAACACGTCCGTATAAATATAGTTTGTATGCGTCCAGGTTTGTATTTGACGAGCATTTGTAAATATATCCAGATTTCAAGTCCTGTGATTCTGGACACCTTGTAAAACGGCCCATGTCTGAAATCTTCATTTTGGCGTTCCGAATAAAAACAAAACCTCTGTTTATAAATTTCCATTCGCAGCAGCGCTGGGTTCACAGCTAGAAACTTTGAAAATTAACTACACCTGTGGAATCTCTAACATACTATTCAAAAAAAGTAGGGGATATTTGATTTTGGGGGCATAATACTAAAATATGCAAATGACTACGAAAAAAGTCACTATAGAACCTAACAGAAGAAACATTTCCAGTTACATGTGACGCCCAAACGCACCAATAGCTACCGCATGGAATGCAGGTGATGCTTGGGATCATCATGGGGGTCCAACCCAAGATTTGCACGACTCTGACTTTGAATGTTACAGTCATTGTGGCATTGAATTCCAGGGTGGAAACATCAGTTTAATTGTTTTAGTGACCAGAAAACAAATTTTGATATGCGTCGGCTTACCCAAAATGAAAGGTTACGTGCCCTTGGCATGCTACAGATCGGCACAACACAGGCGGTTGTGGCGCGGACGATGAATGTTTCTCAGTCTGTCATAAGCAGGATATGGTCCAGATACCGTGATACACAATCTGTACAGGACAGACCACGCTCAGGTCGACCAAGGGCGACAACTCAAGCCCAGGATCGATTTATCCGTACCTTGGCCTTGAGAAATCGTGTCATCGCAGCAAATCAGATGAGCGCTCGTCTTCAAACAGACACTGGTGTGAGAGTGGGTGGCCAGACGATTCGGAATCGACTGCATAGGGGTCACCTTCGCGCCCGACGTCCTCGCGTGATCCCTTGTTTGAGAGATCATCACATTCAGGCAAGACGTCGTTGGTGTAGGGATCGTCAACACTGGGATAATCGACGCTGGAGCAATGTGATGTTTTCAGATGAGTCAAGGTTCACTGTTGATTTTTTGGACAGACGTAGGAGGGTGTGGCGTCGTCGAAACGAGCGCTTCCAAGACGTTAACGTCATCAGACATGATCGATTTGGGGGTGGTTCTGTTATGGTGTGGGGAGGCATCACTGTTGCTGGAAGAACGGCTTTACATGCTGTTGCAGGGCGTGTTACAGGCCAGTACTACCGGGACAACATCTTGGCAGTCCATGTTGTGCCGTTCGCACGACGTCATGGCCGCCGTTTCATCTTCCAGGATGACAACGCAAGATGTCACAGGGCCAGGATCGTTACAGGTTACCTCCAACAACAGAACATCACCACATTACCTTGGCCAGCACTGAGTCCCGACCTCTCCCCCATCGAGCATGTCTGGGACATGCTTGGACAGAGGTTACGTCAACGTCAACAACGTCCTGCCAATGTCCAAGAACTTGCTGCTGCGTTGCAACAGGTATGGGACAATCTGGACCAAAATGACCTTAGACGTCTCATTAGGAGTATACCACGTCGGATCAATGCTTGATTGGCAAACAGAGGAGGATTTACCCGTTACTGACTTGGTTGTGATGCTGTGGTAACTTTGCTGTTTGACCCCGGGTATCATTTTACCCTTATAATGGTCAGTCTGTGCCTTACTTAGTCTAACGATCATTTGGAATAAATCGATGAATGTGAACTTCATTTCATTTTGTCATTTGTTTCTTCGTCAGTTTCATTAGGTGACTTTAATAACACTTAAAAATCAAATATCCCCTACTTTTTTTGAATAGTTCTACTCTTTAAGAGGCATTTAGTAACTGGCTTTAATGGGGTTCATGTGGGTTTTAATCGTGTATTGTAGTTTTTTTTACATTCTGTTGATAGTCCTGTACATATCATTATAGCTACTTAATTGTCTTATCTTACTAAATGGCTTCACTTCACCCTGGTTAATTAAGTCTTTGTAGAATATCACCTCCTTTGATCTTGTTGTTGTCCTGTGTGGTTTCACGAATTGTTGTTATAGTTTTCTGTATAAATTGACCTCACATTCTTGTATTACTGTATTAGCTTGATAACGTTGAGAGAATACTCTTCGAAATGTCGCTCAAATAAATAAGTAGCTGTTTTTCCATAAGTATGTGTTATAGTTTATATATATCTACTGTTCGCCACTTGCAATGCGTTAGATAGTAATTAGAGACTTAAGTCAATGAGAAAAGTTATGGTGTTGTGTGTACCTAAAGTCGTTTTAGATTACACCGCAGCCTAATGGAAGATGTCACAATTCGCGAGGTGTGCGTATCGGTATTGCTATTTGGTGGGTGGGGGATTAATAGGTTGTTCTTCCAGAAAATTATGAAAGTTTGGCGTCATTTAGTGCAATGTTAATGAATTTAATCAACTATTTTAGTGGAATGGTTGAAGTATTTTTAAAACAATATTTGATATTGTAGAAGACAAAAGTCAACTTAATGGAGATGAATTTATAACTTGTTTTCAGATCCCAGATTTATATATTTTTATTTAAACTTTGTAAATGTTTATTAAATACTGGAAAAAAACACGATGTGTGATCGTTGGACATACAAAAGTACATCGCTAGCTATAAATCTAGTGGTATTTATCATTAGATTTATATTGTCGTACACCAATGAAAAATTTCAGAACACAAAACCGATTTTCTATCCTGACTGAGTAGGTTTTTAGACTCATATATTAGCTCGTTTGATTTAGGAATCCCGGTACAAACTTATTGTTGAATATTTCAATAAATACATATTCTTTTTTTTTAATACGAAATCAATTTTCTGATTTTGTACACACAAATACATATGCAAAAGAAAATAATCGAATTTATGTGTATTTAAATATATGATGGTTGAAACACTGACAGCTGTTTCCATTTTCGCTTTTTTGGTGGTCAAACTAGTAGACGTAATGCATTTAAATATGCTTTAATGCATGAATATTCATAATTTTGATGCGGAAGGATACAAGAGTTGAGAGGTTGGTTACGTTGAAATGTAGGGCCTGAAATTGCATGTTTACTTGTCTCTACTTCCAGCTTGTGTATCTCAAGTTTTTCATGAAGAACCTCATACGTGCTTTTGGGCAAGTGGTTGCCACATGTTGCTCCATCTGTGGTAGAAAGCGTTCTACCCAACGAAAATTTGGGAAAAAGTTAGAGCCGGTCTAAGATACGAGCATTAACATTGGAGTCAATGGGGAAATCTTTAGTGATCTGTGTCCTGTCTGTGTGTGATAAGGCTGTCACTGATATGCCTTAGTTTTGAAAATATGAAGATTAAATTCTCAGAAAATATGAATAAAATAGTTTGACTACAGAAAAACTAAAAAAAGTTAAAAAAAAAAAATCAAAGTTTTGAAGAAAAATATTGTGATTTTACTGCAAATTTCTCAATTTTCAATTTTTATTGAATTTTTAACAGTAAGTAAAATATTCTAATGCCCAATGTTGGCTTATTCAGTCTCAGAAAGCACAGATAAAGTGAACAGTATTGAAATTTCACCAAATTTTGTCTAAAAATCGGGAATATTCACAAAAAATCTTGAGATTCCCCCCATTTGGATGTAGAAATTAATATTTTCATGACTACTAAAATGAGTCAAAATGTCTAAAAATGCCCATATTTTCTTTGCTAATATAACTTAGATGGGATCTACATGTTTGTCAGGTTAAGAAATAGCTCCAGCTTTCCTACAGAAAATTGAAAATTGGTAACACTGAGTTAATAATGTACAGCAGATGGGTTTGTACAAAATGTTCAAAACAGGGGTTGGCTCAATTTTGCCACTATTTTACCCAGAATAAGCATTTTTTTTCTTTTTTGAAACATTAAATTCTTGCATTTCCTTCATGTAGGAAGCAATATCCCAGCCTTTCTAGACATTTTTTACTCCATCATTCTGTTTAGAGAGGCAATAAATGCCCCACCCCACCCTTTTCTATTAATGTGTTTTGAGGGATTTAAATGCACCTGTGTTGACATGTAAATGATCTTAATTGGAATTTGTGGTTGAATTACAGCTAAGAATGTTATTTTTCACCCAAAAATATTTTTTTTGTGCATTTCAAGGATTTCTAACCCTTATTTGTTCAGAGTCAAACGTAGAACCCTGAGGCATTTCAGGCCAATGAGACAAGACCCAGATATAAAACTGGTGTAGATGTGTAAATGTCAGTTTAATGTTCAATATTTTCTTATCAAAATCCAGCATTTGTGGTGTTTGCTGCATTTATGTTGCCTATAAAACAATAAAATATTAATTTTTCTCCTTTTCAGGCCTCTTTTTATGTTGTCAAGTCTGTCATGACTACTTTTTTGACTTCATTTATTCAGGAAATTAATGTAAAGTTCCAGACATCTTGCTTCAGCACAAGGATTGCAATACAAATTTGTAACATGCCTCTGAGGTTTGAGATGTTGGAAACATTGAAATATTCCCAAATTTGTGAAAATTGTGTATTCTGTGACCCTTCTGTTAGAGAGGGGTGATCATAGATCAAATATGGCATTTTTTTCATTCATCAAGGCCTATTTTTAACCATAATTCATATTTATTGCACCTTTTTTAGTTTATATGTGCATATGTTAGCCAGGGATGGTAAAACATAGCTGTTAGACAGATTCCTTTGGTAATGTAAGTTCTGCAACCATAGATTAGATTAATTCAATCAGTGGCATGTTCAGGGGGTAGGCATACATGTTTCAGTATAGATCTCTAATATTACAATCATTGCAACTGGTTTGCATTTTTTCTGTTTGCATATTGTCCACAGATTCTAAAAATATATTTCTTGTCCGTCCGGATATTTAAAAAAGTGGAAAATTTTTGGTATTTTGAGAGATGCTACATGTAAATTTTGTACATTTTTCATCACATGGCAGTAAAAAATTATATTTTTGAAAAAAATTCCAAATTATGAGTGTTTTCTATGTAGTTTCTTTGTAACGTGTCTAATTTTTCCACAGAACTCAGATACTGCCTTTAATAAGAAAGATTTTTAAATTTTAGCACAAAAGGCCTATGGACCTGAGATGCACCAGTGTACATAAAGCAGCATGTGTACTTAAAGGGCCATCATTTTTACAGTTATTCTTTGATTTTGATTTTCTTTCACCGGCATGTTGCCAGAACACATGGGAAGGAAATAAAAAAGGCCTTTTGGTGATACCTGAAGTTTCACCCCTATATAGGACACAGATCACCAAATATTCCTACGCCGTCACCCACGAAACAAGGGCCAAAGCTATTTTTAGTCTTCCTCTCCCTTTTCCTTTTTCCCCCTTTTGCATGGCGATTTTTGTTGACTTTTTGGTGTAGAATTGAGGAAAAGGGTTTGAAAATACATTTTCTGCCAGGTTTTGGTGAATATTCATAAATTTGATGCGGAAGGATACAAGAGTTGAGAGGTTGGTTACGTTGAAATGTAGGGCCTGAAATTGCATGTTTACTT
Organism: Patella vulgata; assembly: GCF_932274485.2. Lineage (NCBI taxonomy): Eukaryota > Metazoa > Mollusca > Gastropoda > Patellidae > Patella > Patella vulgata. Next base: position 40,257,779 of record NC_065880.2, read on the forward strand.
GTCTCTACTTCCAGCTTGTGTATCTCAAGTTTTTCATGAAGAACCTCATACGTGCTTTTGGGCAAGTGGTTGCCACATGTTGCTCCATCTGTGGTAGAAAGCGTTCTACCCAACGAAAATTTGGGAAAAAGTTAGAGCCGGTCTAAGATACGAGAATGGGGAAATCTTTAGTGATCTGTGTCCGTATGAATAGTCTATTATTGTTGTGACCTCCCTTGTTAGTCTAGATGGTCAAGGCTCTTGTATTGGTAGCACGTGGTGGTAGACTCTAAGATGGAGATAAATTTTATCATGTTGTATGCATAATTATCTGGTTGAATGTAACATGTAACACCCCAACAAGTTACGAAAGGGTGAGCCATGTCGACAGGAGCCCTGTGGTCGTAACATATGGTGGAAATGCCGAGGGTTTCATTAATTTCGCTACTTTTTGTGAGTGATAACAAAATGGCCAACGGTGGAAATAAAAAGATTGACAGTTTTGGGGAACGCCAAATGAAGATTCCAAGCATGGGTAGTGTTACAAAGTTTCCGAAATGAGCGAATAGGTGCTAAATTGATTTTGTTACTCCAGGGAGGAGCGCTGCTGTGGTTCAATGGTTTGCCCGAACACGTGAACATAAATTCTGTTCGTCCCTATCGCCATGTTATGGAACATTTTATTGAGAGACAGACAGCTAGTTCATGGTTGATTGAACAACAGTTATGGTGTCGACCCATGCATTGGCCTTGCCCATATTATATAGTCCAAAAACTCTCTGATGTAGAGTACATGCGAAATTGCGCCACAAAGGAGATGGCTCGCAAATCGTAACCACGTATATTCCCAGCTCTTTTCGCGTGGTCTTTTCTTGAGACTCTTCTCTATTTCAAAACAAAAGCTTGTAACAGAAACCCATGATAAAATACCTAACTTGAAAAGACGATAGATGAAAATTGTTTTATAATCCCAATATACTGTCTTTTACTGTTAATTTAAAATCAGTTGTATGGTGAGGCCTATGTTATTTAAAGAATGGTTTTGATGTTATATGTATTTATGATTGTTCAAGTCAAATAATTCACAGGCTATAAGTTACGAAAGAATGGGTCATTTCGACGGGATCCTGTGGTCGTAACAGTATTATTGCCACCTTTGGCCTGTATTAAATCGCTGGTGTGTTCCAATTAAAGAAAAGAAGATGTTGCCACAAATTCGTTAACGTTTATTACAACTTACAAGTTCCTCTCATAGAATACACATAAATCGCTAATACAATACGTTATGTTTATACAAGACGTTAATACATTACGTTAATACAATGCACTAATCGTAAAGCAATTATCATTAAGGTAAATCGTTCGTTGTTAATATTAAATCGTTCACTATAACACTAACAGATAAACACAAATCTTCAGATTACAGTAGAGTAGTGCAAATATTCATGTTAACGAAGATGATGGTGTTTATGATGATATAATCACGATGACGTTACGTTATATTTCAAGAGCTTTCGTTTTGATGATTACGTTTTGATAATCATATTATGTGATGATGGTTTCTCTACAATAAAAATAATACATCGTTACAATGAAATAATGACATGAGTTTTAACAGTCTAATATTTGAACATCGTTCCAAATAAACTTACTCAAGTACTAAAATTGTCCCTTTAAGCGTATTGTCCCTTATACTTGCAGGAAAACCACGTGCGCTAAGTAAGACATGGGCGATACGAGTGCCATTCTGACAACACACCATTAATTTATGCAGTTAAGAGGATAAATATTTAAATAACTATACATAAATCGTGACCAGAAAACATCTATGTACCAAAATATGATAATTAAAAGCTTACTAACATCTTGTGAGAAACTACAGGGCACAAAGAAAATACGTTTTACATTTTCAAGAACAACAAACAATGGCGACTACGTTAACTATACGACCTTGAACGTAAATAAACTAATCTAAGTCACTAAGAAAAGGACAAGGATCATAACATTATAAAATACCAACATGGATAAACAAATTAAAAATGCTGCCGTAACAAGTATTGTACAAGTGCAGTACTTGTGTATTTTCTTGGATCTTCGTTGTTGACTAAATGAAGACAAAACTTTTGTTGGTTGTTAATATACTGAGCGCCATAGAAAACGCATCACTTAGTTTTTCGTATAACAAAATTATTCTGTAAACATATCTTATTTATTTTGCTTCTTATTGTGAACAATATTCAAATGGGAACACATCAATAACAACACATTTGTACACTTATGGATGTTTAATCTGTAATCAACGGTACCAAGTCAGAGGGATCAAACCAAAAGTACGACACAGATGTCAGTAGCGCGTGTGTCCTCCACGGGCTCTTACGCACGCTGTGCAGTGACGTCGCATGGAATTTACCAATGTTTGAAAGAAGGCCTGGGGCAAATTGTTCCATTCTTGGACAAGAGCAGCTTCTAAAGCAGCAATGGTGTGCATCTGTGGTCTCCGATACAGACGGCGTCCAATCTCATCCCAGACATGTTCTATTGGTGCCATGGCCAGAGACATGGCTGGCCAGTCCAAGACATTGATGTTGTTAGCAGCCAGGTAGTCCATACTAAAACGGGCGGTATGCGGACGTGCATTATCCTGTTGGAAGTGCTGAAGTTGTGGGTGCGCTCGAAACATCGGAACAAAAATTTGTTGCAAGACATCATCACGGTAGGCTACAGCATTAACGCGACCCCTGCAAATGTGTAGGGCGGTCCGGTGATGAAATGTGAAGCCTCCCCACACCATTACACTTCCCCCACCCCATCGATTCGTTTCGAAGACGCAGCAGTCTGCAAGACGTTCCCCAAGACGTCTCCACACACGTTGACGGCCATCAGCGTGATAAAGATGAAAGCGACTCTCATCACTGAAGAGCACACTTTGCCAGTCTACTCTTCTACATGTCTGGTGTCCTTGAGCCCATATCAAACGCCACTGACGGTGATGATCCCTGACTATAGCTCCAACATAAGGTCGTCGTGCACGGAGTCCTACTTCTTTTAGACGACGTCTTACGGTGTTGGCATTTACTGGTCCTTATCTTCCGACGACTGCTGCACCTGTTCGAGTCGCGGGGCGGAATCTGTCACGCAGATGAGTGACCCGGATGTAGCGGTCTTGAGCCTGGGTTGTAACGCGTTGTGGACCAGGACGTTGACGGTCACATGTTGATCCAATAACTCGAACACGTTCCACCAACCTTACAATAGTGGACTGATGACAATTGAAGTGTCTGGCAATAGCACGTGTAGACATGTCAGCCCTGGACATTCCCATGGCTTCATTCCGTTGATTTTCAGTAAGTCTCGGCATCTCTAGCTCGATTCCTTCACACGCCCAACAACAAATTACGACAGATTGACGTTTCACAGTTCATGTACTGCACATTATTGTTGAAAACATGCTTTTAAAGGGCTCACACACAATGCTGCACGTGAATATTGGGGTTTTCATGTGCATCTCGTTCAATTTTTTTTTTTGTGCACACGGGCCGATATTTTTTGCGTTTTGGAGCATTGTGTGAAACAATAGTTCATAGTATTGCATAATATTATACATACAAAACCACCTAGTAATAAAATATTTGGGAAAAAAAGTGATGCGTTTTCCATGGCTCTCAGTATATTTCACTATTCTTTGGTTAACAATAATCAACATAACGTTTTAATACAGCAGACAATTAATGTAACAATTATTGGTCCAATGCTTAATGGTAAATAAGCTCCAATGTGGATATGGGAATTGACATAAACTTGTGTCTGTCCTTATGGGCTGAAGTGGATCCCTCTAATTATGTTATTTGGGTCTATATATCCCCATGCATCGCCTAGAGCATTAATCCTACAAATCCATCGTCTATACAAAATACACCATGGTAAGTTGAAACGCTTTAACCCGTAGACGTTAATTACAATTTATAAGGTCAATTTAAAGTGTAAAACAAAGAATACTGGAGACATAAATATATAAGACAATATGAAATAGATATAAATGGGGGTGATTAAGGTGGATTAAGATCCATTAAAATATAGTTTACTGAATTGAGTAATACTGTGGGGATTAGCACGAGGTATCAAACATTTACTATCGGGTCGTAATTCACCCTATTAGAGTATTTTTTGTTTTGGAAATCGTTCTTTGGTTCACGCTACGAACTGCTTTTTCCCGGGGCGTATCATATTACTCACATTTGCTAATTTACTAATGTTTTCTTTTTAACCCCGGCTTCTGTACCAATCTCGGCTTTGTTTGAGAGTTGATTTTACGTCAACAAAGGACAATAATTTAGGGACTACTTAACGGATACCCACATGATCTGTAACAAAGTTAAATAAAAGAAAATAAGATTGGTAACAACAAAAACTGACAGACATACATGGAATATTAATTATATTAGCAATTGGCGGATTTTCAACATAGCTTATTACTATAGTGACCCAACTTCTTAATGGGGATTGACAAGTCTCTCGTTTGTGGCACGTGGTTGTTGAGACGCCTTACAGATGAAGATGAATCTTTGCGATGCTTTATTTAATTATATTATTGTTACATTTAACCTAACACCCCTACACGTTACGGAAGAGTGTGTCATGCCCTGTAGTCGTAATATATACTATTCAAAAAAAGTAGGGGATATTTGATTTTTAAGTGTTATTAAAGTCACCTAATGAAACTGACGAAGAAACAAATGACAAAATGAAATGAAGTTCACATTCATCGATTTATTCCAAATGATCGTTAGACTAAGTAAGGCACAGACTGACCATTATAAGGGTAAAATGATACCCAGGGTCAAACAGCAAAGTTACCACAGCATCACAACCAAGTCAGTAACGGGTAAATCCTCCTCTGTTTGCCAAACAAGCATTGATCCGACGTGGTATACTCCTAATGAGACGTCTAAGGTCATTTTGGTCCAGATTGTCCCATTCCTGTTGCAACGCAGCAGCAAGTTCTTGGACATTGGCAGGACGTTGTTGACGTTGACGTAACCTCTGTCCAAGCATGTCCCAGACATGCTCGATGGGGGAGAGGTCGGGACTCAGTGCTGGCCAAGGTAATGTGGTGATGTTCTGTTGTTGGAGGTAACCTGTAACGATCCTGGCCCTGTGACATCTTGCGTTGTCATCCTGGAAGATGAAACGGCGGCCATGACGTCGTGCGAACGGCACAACATGGACTGCCAAGATGTTGTCCCGGTAGTACTGGCCTGTAACACGCCCTGCAACAACATGTAAAGCCGTTCTTCCAGCAACAGTGATGCCTCCCCACACCATAACAGAACCACCCCCAAATCGATCATGTCTGATGACGTTAACGTCTTGGAAGCGCTCGTTTCGACGACGCCACACCCTCCTACGTCTGTCCAAAAAATCAACAGTGAACCTTGACTCATCTGAAAACATCACATTGCTCCAGCGTCGATTATCCCAGTGTTGACGATCCCTACACCAACGACGTCTTGCCTGAATGTGATGATCTCTCAAACAAGGGATCACGCGAGGACGTCGGGCGCGAAGGTGACCCCTATGCAGTCGATTCCGAATCGTCTGGCCACTCACTCTCACACCAGTGTCTGTTTGAAGACGAGCGCTCATCTGATTTGCTGTGATGACACGATTTCTCAAGGCCAAGGTACGGATAAATCGATCCTGGGCTTGAGTTGTCGCCCTTGGTCGACCTGAGCGTGGTCTGTCCTGTACAGATTGTGTATCACGGTATCTGGACCATAGCCTGCTTATGACAGACTGAGAAACATTCATCGTCCGCGCCACAACCGCCTGTGTTGTGCCGATCTGTAGCATGCCAAGGGCACGTAACCTTTCATTTTGGGTAAGCCGACGCATATCAAAATTTGTTTTCTGGTCACTAAAACAATTAAACTGATGTTTCCACCCTGGAATTCAATGCCACAATGACTGTAACATTCAAAGTCAGAGTCGTGCAAATCTTGGGTTGGACCCCCATGATGATCCCAAGCATCACCTGCATTCCATGCGGTAGCTATTGGTGCGTTTGGGCGTCACATGTAACTGGAAATGTTTCTTCTGTTAGGTTCTATAGTGACTTTTTTCGTAGTCATTTGCATATTTTAGTATTACGCCCCCAAAATCAAATATCCCCTACTTTTTTTGAATAGTATATATATATAGAGAGAAATGGGGTTTAACGTCCACTCGACACAAACTAGGTCATTTCGGGACTAACATATGGTTTGAACTTTATTTCAATAATTTGCTTGCGCATAGGGGTCTTTAGCAGTTGGAGAAAACCGGTGGACCCGGAGAAAACCCACGAGGCTGGACAGGCGGCCCTACTTCTTGTCACGTACAACCGGGGATTTGACACCACGTCAGTTGACTCAATGACAGGCCTTATGATACAGCGCGCGCGTGCTAATCATTCGGCCACCCCCACCCCACCCATGGTAGATATAAGTTTTCGGTTGTAACCTTTGCAATCTTTACATTTAGACGATCGATTAGTCTATTTGAAACTGGCAAACTAATTCAAACAATTGGTGATGGAATATTGACCGACTATGAGTTAAAATGCAATTGCGTCAGTTTTTAGGATTGTGCCGGGCGATTTTCCTTCATCGTAAATACATATATTATAGAAACTAAAAGTTGTATAAGCAATAGCAAGCTGCATTGTTGTCCATACGTTATGAGCATGTAAAGATCCAATTTCTTATCGTCGATTGTATGACGTCTTCAGTCTCATACAGCTTCTAGCTGTGAAAATAGGTAACGATGGCATCCAACTAAGTTTATTTTACTTGATCGTTTAGATTACTAACGAACACATTTCGATCTTTATATTTGCTAAATTTAATTATGAAAATAATTATTAGCCTTCTAGCTGACTGAGATTTTAATGACTAAAGGATATTTTCGCGATTTAATGATTATTCCTCGGTTCTTTAAAAAGGTCGTAAAAGTTGCGCCCTGAAACTTTTATCATTTACGGTTATGGACGATCATCTTCGATTTAATGATTAAACAGTAGTTCTTTAAAACAATTTCAAAAGTTTCCATGACCTAGGGAAATACCCGAAAATCTGGCGCACTCGGACTTGAATGTCTTACAGTTGTTTTAACGTATTGAAGCTCATCTTCGATAAAATTAGAGGTTCTTTAAAAAATATTACAATGTTTCTATGACATATAAGGATATCAACGCAAATCAACGTAATATTGTGCACAAATGGGAGCAAATAATATACTAAGCAGCAAAAGGAATGTCAGGTTGAAATGTTACTCTAAATAGACGCATTGCATAAAACTTGCCAAATGATTTTATTGTATATTTCTGACCACATCTCCAACTTTACCTGAGCAATAAGGCTTCTTCACAAACACAGAATTGGACCCAGGAAATGTTCTCAAAAAGGCAACCTGACTTCTGAAACGGTAATGTGTTCTCCATGATTTTCATGTAACTCATGCTGCACGTGCTGTTCACCTGTACCAGCCCTATAAAATACACCTCCATACCTGGTTGAATCATTCACACTACAACGTCAGCAGCATGCCACGACTCACAACAGCTCAGAGTAACCAGGCGCTTGGAAGATTCGACGCTGGCCACACTGCCAACGCCGTTGCCAATCACTTCCAGGTCAATGTTCGGACCATCTACAGGCTTCAGCAACGCTTTCGGGCCACCAACACCACGGATGATCGCCCGAACTGGTAGACCAAGGGTTACCACAAGGCGACAAGACTGCCATGTTGTGCGACAGCACGTGCAGAATCCCTTCCCACAGGCATCTGAGACAGTACGTCAGACAGTGGGAACACACGGAAGACCCGTCAGTACCGATACAGTACGTCGACGTCGCACCAGAGAGAACATCCATTGCCGTAGACCTTACCGTGGACCGATCCTCACCCCTCGCCATCGACGTAAACGTCTACAGTTTGCCCAACAACACCAGAACTGGCGACACAGGCAATGGAGAACTGTCACCGTCGGTTTAGCGTATCAACTGCAGATGGCAGGACCAGAATATGGTGTCGACGTGGCCAGCGTTATTCTAACAAATTAGTCATGGCACGAGACTCATGGGGAGGTCCAAGCATAATGGTTTGGGGTGGAATCGGCCTGAACCAGAGAGTGGGTCCTGTGGTGTTCGAAAACCTTGGTCCAGTGCGCTACATCGATCAAGCTCTCAGACCCCACTCAAACCGCATTTCGCACGTCATCGAAACAACGTTTTCCAACATGACAACGCCCGTGCCCACACCGCCAGAGTTACTCGGGACTTTCTACAGCAGAACGGTCTCAGCTTTATGCACTGGCCAGCCCTTAGTCCGGACTTAAACCCGATTGAACATCTTTGGGGTGAAATTCAGAGGAGACTTAGTAACGTCACATTGAACACCAGCTAGAGATATGACTATTTTTAGCCTCCCAAATATTAAGGTGGATTTTGTTTACCGCTGCCATCGTCGACATTTATCACCGGTCGTTAGAGAGTATACAATACTCCTAAGTCAACCACGGCTAAATCTATTTGTCAAGGCCAGCTCAATTTTCGTCAAGGTCGCTGAGATGTAAGGTTAGGGCACGTGATTGTTGGTGAGATTGTAGCTCGGGGTTAGGGAAAGCATTTGGGCTAGGCCCAGTGTTAGGGCTAGGGTTGGGATTAGCGCTAGCCCTGTCTACATCTGACCTTTGACCAAACTTGAATTTGGCCTTATCAAATAGATCTAACCGTCTATTGTAACCCCCGAATAGTGTCGAACTGGCTTGTCTGTGTTCAGTAGACGACCGTCAATAAATACATTGCTATATTTTACCAATTCTTTTCAAAGAAATATCTTTTAAATAAATATTTGTTCATATTTCGGTCGTCCTACGAGGACATGTGACAAGTGTAGTTCAATTATCAGTTTGTCCGTGATGCACAGTAAAGAAAATGTGTTCCAGGTGAGCATACATGTACGACTCACACTGGTCTTCATAGTCCCATGGTATTAAGGCACCATGATAACAACTTTCATTGTAAACCAGTTCTTCACACAGTGGTGCTTCAATTGGTCTTAGTAGGCCAGTATTAGACACATAAAAGCAAGTTGCATATTTTGCCCTGTACCTTAGAATTCCGAATATGCACGACATAAATCATTCGTATGAAAGTTGCATTAAATAGATGGCGCATATTAGTTAAATTAGTCCCTACAGTCAAACTGTAGTCCCTACATGGATAGCCTTAGTAGAAAAGGCCCATCAAGGTTCTGGTGTAACAATACAATACACCAATTGCAAGTTTCACCACTCTCATACGATTAGAATCAAGAATCGAGCTACTTCTCGACCAATCAAATGGCTTATAACTCATTCAAGGCAATTACGTAATAAACATCCATGCCAACTATGAATACTGTAGCTCAATCAGAAACAAGGATATTGTGTCCCAAAACGTATGACGGACAGACGCAGCTAATTTTACTTAAGCATAGTGGCGGTAGTTGCTGGTAAACTATGTTTTTAATTTGTAACAAATTATAAGATCAATCATGTTTGATATCAAAAATTGGGATTTCTTTCAATTGTCTCGTTTCCGTTTTATTTTTACTCAAGCGACCGAAACAGGGCTGTTTATGATGCAGTACGCATACAGATAAAAATATCTCGAATGTATCTCGGAAATGTACATGGCCGGATAATAAAATTAATGCCCCTGTGAAGTATAATTGAATTATATATTTTCTTTAGTAATCTAATTAAAATATATATATGTGCCATCGTGGACGTTGATCGTGTAGCATGTGACTAAGATAAAACAAATGCAAATTAATACATCATGTAATATTCTAATAAACTTCCTCTCTCCAGACTTTTTCTATATATGCAAACAACGTCGTTACAAACATAGTTTCCTTTCAATTGTAATCAAACGAATACACAATTTTGATGTCCACAGGAAATAGCGTAATGTTGGTTGTTGGATTTTTTTAATTCTCTCACTTTGAAATTGTGTGTTAATCTGTTTCTATGTGCACAAAAATCGTGTTGATATCATGTGACTCGGTTAAATTGAGCAAGAGTGTTGAGTTCAGTTTCTTGGGCATTGTTAATGCTGTTCCATTGCCGGAATATACAGATGGTTCGTGTCTTTATTTCACTTACCCCCCCCCCCTCTCTCTCTCTCACAGATAGCAACTGAATCGCAAGGAAAGGGATCCGGGTAGGTTGTTATTAACAGCCACCATTGTTATATTCAGTAGTCAGCGCAATATGTCACAACTCTATTTTGCATTGAAAACGAGACGTGTTTATTAATGAGGTGAAGATAGGTTGCTACAGTTTTATACTACAGGGTATAAAAGTCTAATTAGATACTCATACATTCATGCTTCAGTAGACTTTTCGTTTCAGTTATAAGGCATTTCAAATGTATTGTGAAATATGTGATATAGAAAGAATGAATAATTATAGATCAGTGTATCTGCAAATCAAGTTTGCAAAAGAAAAGTTTGGTTGGCATTTGGTTCAGAAAACGAACATGTTTATTTTCTAGAAATGAACGAATTGAGTGTTCCTTTAAGATCAAAAGTTGACCCCAAATATCAAAATGTATCAAAGGCATGTATAAGCTGAAATATTTTTTTTCCTAATTGTCGTGTAAAATATCATTTATATAACAACTCGTTGAAAAAGCCCAAGGTACAATAAATGCCAGATATTTGAACAGCTAGCTTGGGTATATCTTGAATGCCATCTTGATATACAAGCAACATCGGTGGGCTCGTGTTACTCAATGGCCAAAACTGTCAAATGATCGAAATTGAAGGCTTCGTTATAAAAAAATAAGAAATTATGAAGTATATTACTGATTTTTAATGAAGCCGTCAATCTCGATCAAAACGACGAAATTTGGGCATTTGGCGGTTATGGCAATTGGGCAAACAAACCCACTGAAGCAACATTATCAGTAATTAATACTTCTAACATACACGTCAAACCTGTAAAATATTATCACATTAAAATATAATACACTGATTTACTGTCAATAAAACTTTGCCGTTTTCTAACATAATAGGAAGAATGATGTGCTATCAAAAATTTCTGATTTATCCGGCAAAGGTGTCTGAACTAAAGCCATGGTGGTCATTTCAATTCCAGCTCGCGAATCATCTGGATTTAAAACCCGCGATGACGGCATCTGTCTGCTTCCAGAGAGTGGTATCTTATTGATGGCTCTTCGTTGCTGCTTGTTGAGATAAATATATAATATATGGTAGAGTGCCCAACTATAAATAAATATCTCCAAATATTTATATATATATACCAAGCCTCAAGTCAGTTTAGCACATTTATGGTTGTGACTGTCAGCCATAACATCCGGGCACTTTTGAGTAAAAAAAATAGGTCAAATGCCCTTGTTTTTGAAATTAGCCTCGCTTAACCAGTCTATACTGACCATTCTCCGTCTGATTGACAGGCCGGGATAATCAAGACTACTTTTTTTTACGAAACATAACAGAAAGCTGTAACAAGAAATTGAATTAAGAAACATGCACGTTAGGCAACTCAACATTTGTTTTAAGAACCTGGTAAAAGTAAAATGAAACTACTGCTAGTATCATGTTCTTGCCTAACCCGAGTGTTTCAGAGATATTATTTGTACCAAACCCAAAAGATGCTGCTCTTGACGGTATAGTTAATGATAATGATAAAGCAATTTCAAAAATAAAACGAATGTCATTTCTAAAGCTGTTGTAATAACAAAAAAGCTAAATATTACTTCTATTCAGAATCGTCAACAATAGGATAAATGTGTAGAGAATTTCACGTGCGATGGCTATTTATAGACTCATAGACTCTTGCGCTAAGTGTTATCGCATTGCGTAACTAGCCAGAAACCACTTCGAGACAAGCTACTGAAGCGTGCACATTCGCCGTGTCGAGCTCAACTTGCAGTAGGGAAAATTTTCGCTGCATGGGGCACCTTATATTTATTATGGCATATCCCCTGTTCTTGAGCTATCCAATAAGTCAAAAGCGATATAGACGGCTAAACGCATATTCTACATCCAGATTTAAATCTTCTCTTTACTGTTGCACTGTAACATAATAACCTTAATTTTCAAACTTATCTTTGGACCCAGCAACGAGCCGCGTTTTATTTTCAGAACACACATATAACATATTTAGGCTACTTCTCAATAAATCAGTTTGGTCCGAAAAAGACATAGGTCACCTAGAAATTAATACCTCCCCGCGAATGTACCTCTTTTATATATTATATCTATCGGATTTTTCCGTGTCGTGCACAAATGGGGGCATTGCGTCTAGAAGTCTAAATGGGACGGAAAATTTAGACCCCTTGGTTACGTTGGCGACGCGTGCACGTAAAGAACCCTTAACAGTTGGAATTCGATGAGGAGCAGTCACTCGTTGCCTACAGACAACCCAAATCGGGAAATTATCTAAATAGTATGCGTAGCAGGCGCGGAGCCAGCGTGTTGGCTGCGGAGGGGCAGTGAACTATTTTTTGTATTTATTTTTTTTTATTACGCGCGGAAAGGGTGGAGGAGGGGGCGGGTGGACGGCTGCAAACGCGTTTTCCAGCCCAAAAACATTTTAGAATTATGGTGGGCAATTTATAGCGCTAATATCACGCTCAAGCTCTTTAATTGACTGCTTTGACTATTAATGGATGGAGTTTGGGGTGAAAGATCACATATTTTCTCCACTAACTCTAATAATGAAGCCCCTGCTAGACTATAGCCTCTTTAACATAATATAATAACACGATATATTTTAATATAGCATATTTCATTTCATTTTAGTTTATAAAAACTATCATATGTTTATGGAAACATTTTTATAATGCTCCTCAAGCGGTTATAGCCTATTCTGTAATAGATAATATACTCTTCAAAAAAGGTAGGAGATAATGAAATGCAAATATCTATGCAGGTTGTGATATGATAAATAGTCATGGACACTTGACATGCTTTGAGAGTATGTTCACAGATGAAGAACTTATCGCCCCAACAGAACCACTGAGCTGCATGTGCAACACGTAATAGTGCCATACACGTGGAGGGGTTCATTGTCAAATTTGACACTTCAAGGAAGGGTTGATGAAAACTGCCGCTGACTGGTTTATCCGTGTTTGCTTTCCTATCGGTTCTTGCATACGATTTTCTGTTTAGCGTATCTTTGCTTTAGTGTGTTACGTTTAATTTGATCGGGAGACGTGTTCGTCGACGTCAACGTCAACACTGTTTATTTTCATGTGTAGTATTTGGCATGTTATTAACATACACCGGTTAACTCTAATAAAACCAGCAGTGCATTTCCGCAGTTTTGTATTGTTTCTGAATATCCCCTACTTTTTTTGAAGAGTATATATTTAATGTTCTAAGCTTATTAAATATTTATGGTATATAAAAGGCTATTATAATAAAATGGTAATTTGATATAGCAATAATTCATTTCATTTAGTACATATGAAATATTATATATTTATGGAACCTTTCCATAAGGCTCTACAAGCAATTATAGGCTACTTTGTTTGAAATACTATATTTAAAGAGCCAATCCCGATAATATTTTGGAGAATAAAACTGCTTAATTTTGGGTTCAAATCCCATAAAAGCCTCTACCTTAGGGCCGAGCAACTAACTCAATTTATGTGATACGTTTTCAAACAACTTAAACCCGTCAATCTTCATCTGGAAATGGAAACCAGCGTCCCAAGCAGTATTATGCAGTGTCTGGATAAAACCAAGACTTTTATTTTATAAAAATAATGTGTCTGTGAAATTTACCTTTTGTTATCAAGTATAACACATGGGTCATTCACTGTATAAATCTCAAAAGGAACGGGAATCGATTATCAGGTCGCCCGTTGAAAAATTGACCCGAAATCTTAAAAGGGTTACGTGTCCGGATACGCAGTTTTGAAGTTCACGTCCAAACGACTCAATATTTTGAGCTAAAATTTTGAGTAGGGGTATATACAATATTCCTCTATATTTTGGCGTTTAAATTTCATACGTACTCGGACTTTTATTTTGTAAACTCTGTTCAAATTGGGATAGTCCCTTTAATGTTCTAAACGGCCTAATGTTATATCGAATTCCAACTGTCAAGGATCCTTTTACTTGCACGCCAATGTGTGCACAGGAACTCTTTTTTCGTCACATCCGAACGAATATACGTTGTCCGTTGCAGACCCTCTACCCTACGACACTGACAAGGGAGAACCACAGCTGGTAATCCGGATGAACTTCCAAGGACAATGCCGAGATTGAACGAACATATTACACAGTAGAGGAACAATTTTAACAGACGGCAGCCCTCATTATAAAATTATATTTAACATAGCACTTTTTACATTCTTACTAGCGATGAATAATGTTTTGGGTTAGCCAATATGGCGTTACTGGCGTAATGGTATAATGACGCCATTTAGGAGATAAACACATCCTGTTTCGTATTTAGAGGGGGTTTATTCATATACAGGGCCAACAACATATTTCCCAGTTTTAGACCGATAACTGTACAAGATATGGAGTCTATCTAGTTATTTTTATGTTGTCTTCATAGTTATTTTTGAAGCCTTTATATATAATTTCTTTTTTTTAAAATTCAGCTTTTATAGGCCTATGTCCAATTCTCTTAAGAAATGCACAATATTTTTAGGTCATTTATTTTATGTGGCTCAATGTCGACTCATAGTCTAAAATATTTTAGAGCCATTAATATATATAAAAAATGAATAAAAAATTTAGTCGATTATGTTTGATCCGACTTCCTTTTTTCATCCAGAAAACACTATACTGATCTCCAAGAAAATCACCCGAAAATCTTCACACAGAAACTTATAATTGCATATTCTAAAAATAAAAATCTGAAAGACATCCTAGTGCACAGTAAATTAGACTAAATAACACCAGTCCTCACCCAATGCAAAGAATACAAAGTAAATAAAATCAACTAGTTATAAGAACCCCTAGCCGTAACCCCGGAACAGTGGGAAAATAACTCATTTTTAGAAAATCAAATCCTTGGTAGAAAACACACTAATGTGGCTCTCACCCGAGAGCTTCAAATTTATTCTTTTTTCTTCAGAAACCAAAATACCAGAATACCACAAACGACACCGAAGGAAGAACATCAGCCCCACCAACACCAAAAAACAGCGAAACCAACTATGTATATAAATCTAATGTATTGCATGTATTCTTAATAAAACTAGGAAATATCACGAACCAAATTTTCATCATCCTAGGTCAGTGCTTTTGTGGAGACTTAACCTCTCCCCCAAATTCTTGAACCTAATCATAAATGGGAGGATATTAAAAGTGCGTGGGAATTTATTGCACAATATGGTGGATAAAGGTCGGAAAAAGGAGTCGGATCATACATAATCGCCAATATTTACAGGGGCATATGTCCAATTTTCCTAGTCATATCAATTTTATTTTTAAAAAAATATAAGCTTATACATAAGTCTATGTCCAATTATTTTTTAGAGAAAACGGCACATGTCGTTAGGCCTATATGTAATCTGTGATAGAGAGTTTATTAGGCTATTCACATAGGCGTGTATAAGAAATATATACATTACAAACATCATATTAGATCTTTAGTAGGAGGTTGGGATAGGACAATGCCTTTATGCTTGTCCTTAATCTGGAAAACATATTTTCCTTTACTATTTATTTTACTCGTTAATTCCTTTCTCTTTTCTCTCCCTACGATGTAAAAGTTAGGAGGTAGACTTAAATTATAATTAACTCAACGTCGGCCTGTTGTGAGCTACTAATGGGGTGTGAAACTTGGCTAAATTGACCCTATTTGCAACTAAATATGATTGTTATTTCCCTTACGTACGAAATCATAAATTAATAATCGAAAGTTTGTTGCCACTGATGTCCATATTGACGTCATTAGATGGAGCAGTCCAACGCCCTATATAATGGCTTAGGAGCAATCTACATTATTAGTATGTATGTGGGTTTATAGACTGGATAACCTGCTCTAATACGTCAGACTCGCTCCTTTTCTGACTTGCATAAGGACACAGCTCACCAAATATTTCTACGCGAAAGTTATTTTTAGTCTTTCTCTCCCTTTCCCTTTTCCCCCTTTTGCATGGCGATTTTGTTGACTTTTTGGTGTAGAATCGAAGAAAAAGGTTTGAAAATACATTTTCTACCAGGTTTTGGTGAATATTCATGATTTTGAGGCGGAAGGATACAAGAGTTGAGAGGTTGGTTAGGTTGAAATGTAGGGTCCAAAATTGCATGTTTTCTTGTCTCTACTTCCAGCTTGTGTATCTCAATTTTCCATGGTGAACCTCATACGTGCTTTTGGGCAAGAGGTTGCCACATGTTGCTCCACCTGTGGTAGAAAGCGTTCTACTCAACGAAATTTGGGAAAAGGTTAGAGCCGGTCTAAGAGACGAGAATTAACATTAAAATCAATGGGCAAATCTTAAGTGATCTGAGACAGGTAGTGGGCAGCCATGTTTTGACGTAGTGCTACTAAAAATAGACGAGCCCCCTATGATAGCGTTCAGCGTTAAAATGAGTAGGCTAGAAGATTTGTTAAGCTTTTCTTTTATGTCTAAGATTGCTCTAGCGAAATTAAACGTTGATCGTGCGACCTCTTATTGTTATCTTAAACCAAACAAAGCGAAAGTTTAAAATCAGCTCTTATAATCAGATGCAATTGATCTATTGTCGTGTTTCTCCAATTCCAAAATATTAATTGTTGTACCGTTATATTCCATTATTGTGAAAAAAATTACATAGTTTCGGCTCTAATCCACAAGCTAAACATAAACCACCGCTGCATTTAATTGATGTTGACATCTTTATTGCATACTTCAGCGTCCGATCATATTTTTGTTTACATTGGTAATGGGCGCCGAAAAAGATGCGCATTGCCGGGAGGAATTCCTCCTGACAAGATGGCTGCCCGCTATTAAAGCCCTGTATACGGCTTTGTCTGTCCCTATATTGATGTCAGAATAGCGCAGTTACGTAGGAACTCACCTGACGTCATGGGTTTATTGTCCACTTAACCATGCTTGAATCACTAGAATACGAGATGCGACAGCGTCGAGTTGTTCTAATGGATAATTCAAGCATGGTTAAGTGGACAATAAACCCATGATGTCAGGTGAGTTCCTACGTAACTGGGTTTATTGTCCACTTAACCATGCTTGAATCACTAGAATACGAGATGCGACAGCGTCGAGTTGTTCTAATGGATAATTCAAGCATGGTTAAACAGGAACGTGTTTATCGATATTGTAGCTCAAATATTTAAGGATTTTCTTCGGAACTATTTGGGAAACATTTTTATAAGTCATTATTAGTGTGCTTGAGTTCATTTTTCAAAATATTCTCAACAGATTTAGACGGCTTTCCTGCAAATTTAAAATGCTTGAGTCTCGAGGTTGCCGTTAATGAATATGAAAGAAAATGTTATTCAGATATTGACAAAAAAAATATTTTTCACGTTTGGAGATCGTGAAAAGAAGAGAAAACTTCTCTTATTGCGGTATTCTGAGACAGACATTCTCAGCTGTGATTGAAATCAATCCGGCCTCTATCCGAGACTAAAGGAGGAGTAACTCTTGACGACAAAGATAACTTCGCTTTGGGAGTTTCATGTAAGTTTTCAGCCTTTAATATTTTATTTGCAGACTGTTATCACAATTTCGTGACTAGTTCTTGTTCACACAATTGCAGTTCGTACTTACATCCTCAAAAATACCCTATAAAACTATGACAGTGATGTCTAGTCTAAGATTCTAGCGGTTACTATGTCAATTTTGGCATAATGATTAGGCCTATATTTCAGCTGTATTTTCGACTCCCTCATTATATTATGACTTATTAGGCAGATCATGCTGGTCAGACTTTGATCAAAGCATGATTTAAAAAACAAAATTCTACCTGATTATATAAAAATTGGCGAGTGAAGCTAGCCTATCAAAAAAGAAAACAAAATAGTCTATACCGTCTGTCACTGCCTAGTTACGAATATATTTGGATACCTGAAAACGGTTTTAATTAATTTATGACTGATTTTCTACTGTTTTATGTATTTCAGAATGTGTTTCCATGAAAGATGATGTTTGAAAATGGTGTGATCGTCGTGTGTGCAGAATTTCTTGAAGATGTTTGCCAATAAAGATTTGAATTCAGGGAGATCATTGAGCACAAAAATGAAAGTATACTGTGATATTTATACGCAGTAATTCGACTTGAGAATTTATAGGGGGTTTATTGTACATTCGACCACACCTTTCGGACAAATTCTAATTTGTGCTACAATAAAGCTTCTTGGTTGGCTACGGGTGTGAATTATATATTATAGAATTATAACAGTTTAATGCTTTAAACATTTCGGGAAATATAGTCTCATGAAGACTAATTAGTAGTGTGAATACAGTTAGTCGTATAATCCCCCAGTTGGTTTGGTGGGGGGGGGGGGTCTTTTATTTGGTGAAGAATAAAATTTAGTTTAATACGTGTACAAATAATTAAACATACATTATGCAAGATACAACCAAAATCAATCCATACAACCTGTTACATAATCACAGATTATCTGAAGTTATAGACGCTTCCTGCCAACTTGAAATGAAATGAAATGAAATGGGGTTTAACGTCCTACTGTTCTGCTCCTAACCTGGGCTAATGAAGACGGGCATACGCCATACATTGTGCTATGAGGGAAATTTTGCCCGGACGCGGCACTACGGCCTACTCTTATATCGAATTCCAACTGCCAAGGGATCTTTTACGTGCACGCCAATGTGTACACGGGACCTCGGTTTTTCGTCCCATCCGAACGACTAGACAGTTTTCCTTGTCAGCCCCTCCGTCCTGCATCACTGACAAGGGAGAACCACGCCGGAAAATCTGGATGAGCTTTCTCGGCCAATGCATCCTGCCAACTTGACACCTGTTCGCTATCGACATCCCTGAAGTTCTTGGTCTATGTGATTATGTAGCGATTAGTTAACCTTACCTTGGTGGCATGTCTTATTTAAATTTAAACTTTCTTTGACGATAAGCAAATGTTAAACCTGATACGATACATGATACATCAGCCAGATGTCTAATAAGATTCCTTTGTCTGGAATGGTATATAAGCCCAGGTAACAAACGAATCGACGGAGAGGTCCGGACAGGACACGAGAGCGCAGGCCGTGTGCGCCTAGGCATGGGACGAGACGGAATGAGGGAGAGCGTATCCAAGCTAGGACATGGCTCCATCAATACAAGTTAATTACGGAGTCTTAAGTTTTGTACATAATGTGTTAGAAGAAGAATAAAATTATTATAAGATGTTAAACTAGTCTTGTCATCTGAACTTGATATAAAGACCCAATACTGTAACATATTAATTGGCGCCGTAGACCAGAGCAACGTGTAAAGTCCTATACCACTAGAAGACCACAGGCCACAGCTATTAATATTCGGAGGTAAGTCTTTTTCTAATCCTACCATGGCCGGTTAATAATGACAGTGTGCTATAATGTATTATAATTTAACTGGGAAATCAGCAGTTTATCACCACGCTTTATTAAATATCATGGTGTGGTTACTAAATTTAATATATTGCCTTTCAAGCTAGTAGTGGAACAGTCCTTAACTATTTGTAGGAAAATGACTACAACAAAATTGTATATATATTGTTTGTTTTACAATGGATCATGTTGTTTTTAAAAGATTATAAATTATAATTGTTTGTTTTTGAACACATATTTTGGCATTTAAAATTAGTAGTAACAGGTTAATATCGAGAAGTAAAATGTGTTGTGATTGTTTAACTAGAATTGGGTTAACTGTATCGTAATTTGGAATTTAACCCAATAACATTCACAAAGTATTAACGCGTTTATCTCTAAGTTTTTTTGTTTTGTTTTGTCTATACGTGTATATTACCCCAAATGTTAATGGGATGCCCCGATATTTACTGGAGAGGTTTTATTTGTGTTTTGTTTTTGACGTAGTACCCCAGATATTAATGGGATGCCCCGAAAGTTCGGGAGAGATTTTATTTATATTCTCAAGAGAAATTGAGCCCGCGCTTAAAGTAGAGTGAACGTATTGTCTTGTTTTGTGTTGTGTTTAAAAATTAAAGAGATAAACCGTTATTAATTTTGATAAGTTCTTTCAAAATATCTTATTGAAGATTGGTAAAATGTGTTCAGATAAAACAATATGACATCCTAATTTCAATTCTATCCATGTAAATAATAATGTAAATATCGTTAGATAGCTAATTTAAGTCTGTTCCACTTGCTAATTTGATTAACTAGTAATTAAGTTCACTCTATGATATGATAAACAGATGATCAAACTTGGGCCGGGTGACAGTTATAATACTCTTCATAGCACGTATATGTCATAACGGACCGTTCCGGCCAGGCGGTATGGAAAAGAAAAGACTACCGGAAAACACTGACCCCTTGCCATTACGGGAAACTTATACGAAGAAGAAGCCGAGGGAATAAAAGAAGAAAAAAATGAATTTGTATCTCCCTACAGTTGACCACAACGACGATGTACGGAAGAAGAAAATGGATATAATTTCTACATTTCGCGTGTGACCATTATAATAATATTATATATTCGCGTGTGTCACCATGAAAATAATTTATATAGATGTCATTTCAGTTATTCGCGTGTGTGCAAATTAGAATAGTTTGCGTTATATATTATATGTGATCCCAAGAACTCGTGTGTGTGAACAGTAAAATCATCTGCGACATAATTCAATGTCTCGCGTGTATGAACACTTAAGTATATATGTATGAACTTTTTAACCAGTGTCTTATTACTTTTCAACCAGTGTTTTATTCTTTTGCCATTTACATTTTTATTTTTGTTTATATAACTTTTAATCAGTGTATTGTTATTTTTCGTATTTTTGTTTATATATAAATTAGGGTAGTTACAATCGACTTCATTTATATTTAATTTTGTAATGGTTTTAAAAAGTTATTTCATATAATTCATAAATTTATTCAAAAAAAAAGGGAAGGTATGTTACATAATCACAGATTATCTGAAGTTATAGACGCTTCCTGCCAACTTGACACCTGTTCGCTATCGACATCCCTGGAGTTCTTGGTCTATGTGATTATGTAGCGATTAGTTAACCTTATCTTGGTGGCATGTCTTATTTAAATTTAAACTTTCTTTGATGATAAGCAAGTGTTAAACCTGGTATGATACATGATACATCAGCCAGATGTCTAATAAGATTCCTTTGTCTGGAATAGTATATAAGCCCAGATAACAAACGAATCGACGGAGAGGTCCGGACAGGACACGAGAGCGCAGGCCATGTGCGCCTAGGCACGGGACGAGACGGAATGAGGGAGAGCGTATTGGAGTTGGCACATTTGTGCCAAGCTAGGACATGGCTCCATCAATACAAGTTAATTACGGAGTCTTAAGTTTTGTACATAATATGTTAGAAGAAGAATAAAATTATTATAAGATGTTAAACTAGTCTTGTCATCTGAACTTGATAAAAAGACCCAATACTGTAACAAACCGTCAGATGCAACGGTTGCATCCGACAAACTCATCAGACAAATGATCGGATGGACAGCTTGTTGTATGGATAGGATCAGTTCTATTCTCATCCGACCAACTGGTGCAATAGCCAATCAAATTGCGTTATATTAGACTCATACGATGGTATGACGTCATATCTGACTTGGTAACCAGAAAAGATGTCGTCTTCTGACCCTTCAACTTGAAGTTCAAGTACTCTAACATACTCTAAAATGGATCTAAGCCTATCCGCGACTGAATTAGATTATCTAATAATTCGGTATCGAAAGTATGGACTTAGTATCCCCGCGGCAGCAAATCTACACGACAACGGGGATGAGAAATGTCGCGTTGGCGTCTATTGCTGCCATTTTATTCAGTTACTAAGAAGGGACAAATGTTGCCAGACAACAGATAAAACCGTTGTATCATGCAAACAGTCTTCCAATATGTTGCATCCGACGGTTGTATGTATTGATTGTATCGTGTAAACGCCGCTTAAGCGACGGAAGACGACGTCTTTTCTGGTTGCCAAGTGAGATATGACGTCAAGACCCGTCGTATTATGATTAAACATTTAAAAAAAATATGGCGAAAAATAAATACTATTTATGATGTACAGGAAAATTTGACAAAATCAAATAATCTGGCCCATAGGCGTACGAGCCGATTTTCCTTTGTAAGGAAGGGGGTGCCCTGTATCATTTTTGCACGAAACATACGACGGCAGTGCCCCAAAAATGAACATACATAACTTGCTGAAGCGACGAGTATTGAAATAAGAAGTGGTACTGACGTCGCTAGCCATTTTGTAATTTAGTACACGAGATATGGAGTAACAAATAAGATGTATGTTTCAGCCAATGAAAAAATTGATTACTAGAGGTCAGTGGTGGTGCCTGGATATTATGACATGATTTCTTATATTTTTTTAGCGGTTTTTAACTCTCGATGCCAAATTAACAGATTTGAATCCGATATGCGGTTCGGCGGTCATTAATCATTAACCGTAAAAATGGATAACCGAGACTTTGTTTATGATGATAATGAGGATTTCTCGGCTCAGAGTGAAGTAATTTGACTAAAAGTTTCAACATATTTCCTTTAGATTATCGCTTTTTAACCCTCAGTTCCTTATCTAATTTTCCACAATGCCGCTTTAATATATTGGTAAACACACTAATGTGACAAGGACATTAACGTTCGAACTTTTACCAACGAGCATTTTAGGAGCATTTTATAATATTCGCAACACCCCGCGAACAATCACGAATGCTCACGAATACTTACCAATGTCTGGCGACCACCTTGTGATCATTATTTTCCACTGTGCGAGATCAGCAGAAGTAGCAAAACTGAAATATAGGCAGGGGGTTTATATGCAATTTCAGCATTTCTCCAGGCCAAACATGCCATTTTCGAAGAATTTGCCACGAATTTAAAAAATTCAAATTCGTAAGGATATTCTTCACTGTGTGGGAGTAACTTTATTGATCCGTTTAACATGACATTATGTCATTGTGACGTCAGTGTACACTGTATCGCAGTAGCACTAACATTACGTGTGACCAAAATATAAAACCGAAGACAAATATACTGTATATATATCTCTGATAAAACGGACGTGTCTCGGTATGAAATATTAACTAAATAACAAGCGTTATAGTAATATTACTGAAAATCATCACCCATGTCACACTGATGACATCTTTGTGATGTACATGCTTCAGATCTCGTAATTTTCTCATTTAAAGGGGAAGCCAAACGATTTTTTTCAACAGGTTTCCAAAAGTTTTAAATATATATTCAAACATAATCCCCTCTGTAACACAAGCAAAATAGTTTTTGTAAGCTACAAATTATTTTTTTTTATTTAAACCCGAAGTGATGTAGTTGGTTCAACACGCTCACTAGTCTCTATAAGAAGCATACATAATTGGCGTATGTTTAGCGATTTAGTATGTTCACACATCGTCTTTAAGATGAGAATCCGACCAAAGGGACTGTTAATTGGGATATTATGAATATAAAATTATGTTTCTTAACGTTTAATAGACAACTCTGACGCATAAATTCGCTCACACTGGGCAGTACGTTGTGGTCCAATTCACGCCACACGGCGTGATTTGTTTGACACACGGCAACACACTGATCAGCAGTGAATATTCGCTAAGCCTCTACAATCACTGATAAGGATGACATCAATGCGACTTAATGAGTCTCAAATATTAATTTTTTTTCACCGACAAGTTAAATTCTAAAACATTTTTTTGATGTATTAGAAAAATAAATAAAGACGTTTGAAGTATTTGCGGTTAAAAATTATTTCCTATTTAGTGTAAATGGATATTAAAATGACTAAAAGGCAGCATTCTGCCCGAAGCAGTAACGTCTTATGTAAACAATGCACGCGCCATTCAGCCAATGATTGAAGCCGCGTGCTGCATGTGTTGAAGGCAGTCATCTTTTACAGAGATATTAGAAAGACTTTCGTAATTCTCTGTGAAACAGATTGACCCGGCAAGTGAGAGATATTTCGTCTGCTTGAAAATGTTTGTGCGTGCTTAGTCTGCTGACAGTGTTTTTATATATTTCAACGGACTTATGGCACATATATATTCAAATAAATTTTTAAACTTCTAAAATATGTCAACGCCAGACACCAACATATCGGAATATAATATATCTCTTCTATGAGTCTATAATAGTTAATGCCGCATACTGATTCGAGCCCAGCCACCCCCTACAGGAATTGGAAGAAAAAGAAATGAGAAGTCGTTCACGTCGACATTATGTGCTAAAATGCACTATATTATATGCCTCACATGCCAATAATTTTGGTCTGTTTATGTTGAAAAACACTGCCAGGAAGTACAAAATCATTGAAGCAGACGAAATAGATATCACTGTCAAACAAATCACGTGACCTAAACAATTGGCCATGTGGCATGAAGTAGGTCACAGCGGCATGAGTGAATTTACGCTTCGGCTTTGTGTACTAAACATTAAAAAACATAAATTCGCGTTTATAATATCATAATAAACAGCCCATTTGGTCAGATGTTTGGCCAAACAACAATGCATGATCAAAATAGTCTAACTTTCATTTGGGCCAGTTTTTGCTTCGATGCTGTGAGCTTTTAAAGGGTGTCGCGCGTGGGACACGGCATGCCTGTACATTCCAGAAGACTTTGAACAGCTTCTCTTTGGGCTTGAGAGATGTCACGGACAAGTTCACAATCTGTATTAATTTTGACATCATTAAAATGTGGGTGGGTGGGTGGATGTGTGGTTGATGGTGTGTGTCCTTGAGTAATTTGTCACTGATTGTATTCGTCTTGAATATTTTGTGTCACCCATGTTGACATTTTAAATTGCTTATGTACTTCCGTGTTTCTATTGGGCACTGTTTATGATAACGCCGCTTGAATGCTTTCCGAGCATAATTAATGCTTCTGTGCTGAATGAGTCGATATTTATTCATTCATTTATCAAAATGTAGATAATTTAGTGGCATCGTTAGTTTTTACCAAAGCAAGAAAATATTAATGAAAAAGAAAATCATAATCCCTAAAGCGTAATATTAAATGATAATGTGTCGATTACATGATTGACAGGAAAGAGACCATGCGTGCTTGTTGCTTTCAAGCAAGTTATTTATCGTAACCTCTGTTTTCTGTCTTGGATAACTGTCACTAACAATTTCTATTTATTAAGATAATAAATTCACACTTCCAGACTGATTAATATGAAGACCTATAAGACCATAGCTGACAGTTAACAGTTACTGTGTTCGGCATGACACATTGTGTTAAAAAATTGTTTAACTGATTCTAAACACACAGACATTTCCCTGTCACCATTTACCTCATTCGTAAAATTTCTACTTTTATTTTTAATGACTAGCAAAGTTAGCATTTAAAAAAAAATACAGACACATTTATGGATATCATTCACTAAGTTTATTAACTGCAACGTTTCTTATCGTTATCAATTTTAAGCAATGCATTGCTTAATAACGGCGAGACTAACCCCACACCCTATCTCTCTCTCTCTCTCTCTCTCTGATGACGACGACAAAAGCTATTCATATAACAGGATTACACAACCCCAAATAGGTTACGTACAGTTAAAAGAGAAGAGGAAGTGCCACGAAAGAATCTACTAAGGGTAGCATCTGGCAGAAAGTAGAATGGACAAAACTGATTAACGTTATAACGACACTGGTCCCGTTTACCAGGTGTCACAATATTAATAATGGGACTACTTGTTATGATAAAACATTTCAATCTTGTTTGTTTTTGTATTGCAATATGCATTAATTTATTACGCACAACAATACTATTTGCTACATTTTTTTAACGCTACATCTTTTTTTCCTCTTCTCATGTTTGTAATATCAAAGAAAAGTAATTAAGAACCAAATCTCGTTCATTGAAGCGATATTTTGTGGTTTACACATCATCGCCTAATTTTCCCCTCGAATACGGCAGTGTTTTATCAGATTCTCTCTCCCATATTTTTTTCTCGTGTCTGAAACAAACTGATCTTGAATAATTATTAATCAGTATTTTCTGGATTATATAAACTAAATCATCCACCATTAAGATCTGCGTACAATTGCTTTCTGTCCACCACATTAGCTAACTGATTCTTTCCACATCATATCATATGAACCATTTATTACACCCGGTAAATATTTCCATCATGTATAGGAGCAAATTAAGTGATTTTATTAAGTGAGACTTGTGAACGAATCAGAGCATGGGGTGATCATTTGGAAGATTAGATTAAAATGAAATTATTATTTTAAGAAATGCTTTTTTTTGGGGGGGGGGGGGGGTATTTAGCCTCGTTCCACTAAACTGGTCATTTATACATAATGTGCTCGATATATGAAATTCGTAATATATGTACTACTAATCAATATATTGTTATATAAATTGCCAGAACTCAGAAGGCACAATTAGCATATCCTTACTGTATAAAACATGAAACGTACATTTTGATTTTGAATAATTTCCTTTAGCGCACTCTGGTCGTCAATCTTTCTTTCCTTGCATTTCTTTGTCGGAAATATTGATCGAACATATGAAACGAAAATAAGAATGTCACAGACGGTTTTAATGTAACAAATTGTCCGTTTTGGCGACTCTATCGTGATTGTATTTTTCATATTTTTCAGATTAAATGTTTATCAAAGGTTCCTGTGAAAAGTGGTCTCACTGAATAGAGTAAATGCAGATCTGGGCGTCCTCAGATATTTATAAAATGCCCCAAGGGATGTGCGAATATTAGAAGAAAAAGAATGCTTGCTGCCAGATATGATGTACAGTGCAATTTAATTTGGCAATAATTTGGAATACAACCATGGAACAATAATTGTTAGCTATGTAAACTGGCGATATTTTCCTTGAATATTTTTTAATTTCTATATACTAAAGTAGCTAAGTCTCTAACTGAATATCACCCAAAGTCTTGGACACTGAAAAAACAAATTATTTGTCAATTTAAATCAACATTGATGTTGTGATCTTACCGAGAAAAGATTTTACCATTGTTACCCGAATTGTAACCAGGGACTCATAAAACGAGGCTAGACATAATCGTGTCAAATGGTAACGTCATAGTCTTATCTGGAGAGCATGCGCAACAAATACTATCGGTGTAGACTGGAATAACCAGACACTAGAGATTGCCATTCGATGAGACTTCTGGCATATTTCGCCTAACGTAACTGATTTGATAGATTAAAAACGGAATCGATTAAATGTAAATCAGTTTATATACATTCATATTGCATTATTATATGTGTTGCGACCCATTTGTGTCAATTTTTTTTAGGCCCTAAATATTAGCTATTTCGCCCCTTTAATGTCATTAACATGAATCCGTAATGTAAAGGGATTCAACGCCTTTGTTGAAACAATAAATTTATTATGCATTATGGAAATATACCTGCGTATGTTTGGAATACAAATATGGAACGATAATTGTTAGCTATGTGAACTGGTGATATTTTCCTTGAAGATTTTTTTATTATTGTCATTAAAATGAAACTGTTATGCAAATGGATTTAACGCCTTTGTTAAAACAATAAATCTTTTATGCATTATGGAAATATATATATATGCGTATGTCATATATCAAGCGGATAAAAAAAAAATCCAAACAAAACAATCCGGACAGTGAGTGCAGTGAGTGTGTGATGTATTTAGCTGGAACTTTCTACATCACATTAGATTTTTATGTCATCTTCATTTTATAAATTTTGATCAGCCTCATGAATAACAAACTTTCTTGGCTGGTGGAACTTAACGGTCGTTTTCAAAAGATAAAATAAAACAAAAACCCAATGCCATCTGACAATCAAGTGTCATACCGATATATTTTTGAATCAGGGAGGTTTGTTTTGTTTCCCTAGAGACAAGCGATAACAGCAGCATTGCTGATCTACACACTATTTGACAGGTGTCATAATTACTAAAGATATGAGTAACTATATTCTTACACAATATTATTAATATCCAATTAATTTAATCTCCGATAACAGTTTAAAACTAAGAGTGGAATAAACTATCACTCCTTCTTAATTAGTAATGACAGGTGTCGTGCCTGATGCGTGAGATGCTTATATCTAGAAAATCTGAAACGACCTTTAAGGTACATGACAAAAAACGACCTTTAAGGTACATGATAAAAAAAGAAATACCTTTTGTTGATCTTTAGCGTAATAATCGAGAATTCTAATAATAATTTACACCGCTACTATATTTGTTGAGATTATATTTATAGCCCATTAGACAAGGGTTGACCTGTTCGAATTTTGGAATATATCAATGATTGATCCTCTGACCCATCATCCAAGAGGATTATAAATACTTAGAAATTATTTTCCCAATATCCGACATCATGCATACTAGAGTTATGTCAATCCAATTAATATAATGCTAACAAGGGAATTTCCATCTTAAATGAAAGTTACCATTATTCTTTATCTGCTAATGATCACATTCCCCAATAGTTAATCACAGATTGTCTATCTTTCGTACCTGATTCATACAAGTATATTAAGTTGTTTAATTGATAGTACATGTATTTATCTGTAAGAACCCGTTTTCATTGTGTTGAACAGTGGTATATGGATAATCTTTATTTTCCAACCTTGATTGTCAGCGCTAGTTTATTGCTAGTGATATAAGCGATATATACTTATTTCAAAATCGGATCCTAATGTCAATAAAGAGGAATATAAATATCATTTGACAGATCTCAATTATAGTTTCTAGAAAACTGAGATCAATTCTATTAACTTGTATCTTGATAACCAGTATAAAGTTGCAGAATACATATTGTAATATTATTTTCTCAATACTTAACAATATTTTTGTGTCACCAGAATCGCAGTAAACAATTACATAAGTTGAAAATAAAATGTCCTGTTACGCTTAGCATTTGTTATATGTCCGTTATATAAATCGGTTATTTGATTTCGTTTATAAATTCAATCAGATTATTGATGATGTATAAGTTTCATTTTTCCAATACTAATATCAAATCTCTCACTATAACTAGTTATGTATTCCTAGATGTATATCTAAATTTACTTACTTATTACCATAAGCCGCTAGTTCGAAAAAGACCACTTGAATAGATGAGAACTTTATGGTTCAAATTCTACCTATTAGACCGCCCCCCCCTCCCCACACACACACACACACATGTTCTTTTTTATTATTTAGAACTATGGGGATTCTTACAAGGTGGAAAATACCAATAAATTACTTCTGTTGGCTGCCCAACAGGTGAACAGCCAACAGGTGAAACTGGTGTCATTGTCAAAGTAGTAAAATTTGAATAAGTTTTTACTTGTATGGTTAATATTTCACATAAAAATAAAATGTTTTTAACTGAAGAAAGAATAAATATATCGATCCTAACATATATGATGGTTGAAAGGTGAATGTGTCCCAACTTGCCAAACCGACTCTGGAATTGGATAGATAAATTAGATAAATAACTCCAGCGTTACGGTAACCGGAGCAATAACGATTATTACATCTGACAGACAGGGCCCATCGCAAGAAATGCCACAGGACGAGGATTGCGAGAATACACCACACCCCCTCCCCCACAATTAAATGGCCCATCCTCTAATAGTCCCAGTGACTCACGAAGGGCCTACAAAATAAATTTAACTCTAATAAAATCCATTAATACCGTTAATATGTGTCTATCAGACTAACATATTGTTAAGATTTTCAATATCAAAAATTAAGTTTGAATGGGCTAATAAATTTATATTGCTTAAGTTTGGTTAATGGCAGCCTGTGATTTATATTGCTTAACTTTTGTTAAGGCAGCCTGTGATTTAACCTCGCGTTATACACATATAAATGAAATGTCTGGGATAATAAAGTAATTGCTATCAATATGACAAAGATATAATTATCTATCACCTATGAACATAGCTACTGTAAATGCCCCTTTTTCGCCACACTGAGTTTGCAAGTGCATAATTTAACCTAGATTAATGTTAAATATACAGATTCCATTTAATTTAGGTCGACTGTTGAATGCAAACTTATTCACAAAAAAGTATCTCGCCCCAGACAACAAACAAGATAATAAAATTCATTTTAAATCGCCACTTTTATTTTTTCCCAATTCATGATGGTCATGTGGCCACAAATCTAGATAAACTAGCGTTCATTTGGGCCATTATGTACACCAATTCAGTTTATTGACAGCGGCCGTTGTATTAATTTTCCAACATAGATGATGGCATAGGTGATTAATATACACTTCATAACTTCTTCGATTAATAACATTTTAAAGGGCATTTTTTGTCCGTCTTGGAAATGTCATTGTATAAAGATGGACAGTATAGTATATTTTGGTTTATTCCCACGAAGGCGCAGTTATTGACCGGAACGGATTAAAGGAGGTCGCTTTCGACGACTTCGCGGGGATCCAGCTCCTAGGGATTAAAATGGATTAAAAACGTAAAAATGGTGTTATAGATTGTTATGATAAGAATTTACATATGACAAAAATTAATTTCGCCAAATAAGACACCCTGTGTTAATACTCGAAAGGGTCAATTCCTCTTCTTCGTGTCTTCCTTTTAATTCCTGCGTAGCAGGTTTATGATTGTGGTTATTGTTTAACTTCACTTCAGTAATACATACGGGATATTGCGGGCAATTATACTGGTCTCTTTTATTAGATCATTATGATCTTGAGCTGCTGCGTTACACTTGGAATGGTCAGGTGTTCCATGTTCACTGTTATCGCTGTAGTATTACAATTCTTGGTGCTGTATTTCCAAACAGTAGTTGCATCTATTTTTCGTTTACTTCCGCGGTACATATAAACATCTGAGCAAAGATATCGTCCTCCGCGGCTTGTAGGTACAAGGCTGAATTCCAGTTGTGCGTTTGCCATAGTAGAATATTATCTGAATTTCGGATAGTGTAACGGGATTTTATGCATCTTTTAAAATGACACTGATTGAGAATAAGCGAATAGGTGAACACTACTTGGATGATTTTATGATATTCATCATTAGTTGCCAATTGAGGGCCTGACAAGGACAGATGTCTAGTCCTTCGGATGAGACGAAAAACCGAGGTCCCGTGTATACCTTAGAATGTACGTAAAAGATCCCTTGGCAGTTGGAATTCGATATAAGAGTAGGCGATAGTGCCGCTGCCCGGGCAAATTTTACCTCATAGCACACTGTATGGCGTATGCCCGTCTTCATTAGCCCAGTATAGGAGCAGAACGGTAGGACTTTAAACCCCATTTCATTTCATTTCAGTTGCCAATTGGTGATTAAGATTCATATTGAATACTTGGATAATTTTAATCATTAGTTGCCATTTGGTGAATAAAATTCAGAGTGAACATAAATTCATAAAACCTTTAACACCGTTAATTGGGTCCTAATAACAACATGCCTCTCTTCAAACGAAAGCCGACAAGTCGATATCGGCGCCTTCGTGGGAAGAATTAATTTTGGCTACGCTCTGGAACTGCGCCGTCGTGGAAATACATATATGTTTAATATTTATACAAAGTAACACTGGGGTGTTAATAGAAGACATGTACTCAAATGTGTTAATCTGTAGTATAGGGGTTCAATTTAGAAACAATGAGTGGAAGATAATCATGGGATAGATTTAAGAAAATTAAGAAAAGTTAATGGTCAATTGTAACTTATTGACTATTAAGTCGAGGAATGTATTTTTTAATAAAATGGTTTCCCATCAATTTCCTTTTCGTGATGTCATCGGTTTTCATTTTATAAAAAGGGAAAATTTGGAATTTTACTTGTAGGTGTTGTGCACATCTTAAGATATGTCTATTTGCAAATAAGGGCCCATTTTCAATATTACAATCCCGTCGATGGTTGCGTACTCTATCCCGTAGATGCGTGCCCCCTCCCCTATGTGAAATAAACCCAGTGATTGTTTTCCATATAAATTTGTGTTTTATATCATATGTTCAGTTACTAAATGCCGTATAAGGATTTATTCAAGAATATGGAAGACCAGACAGCTCTTTATTCAGTGTTCTTAGTCCTTATTTCATAATTCATTGTCCTTAGTTCTTATTTCTTCATTTGTTGTCGTATTTCGACATTTGTACACTAAAATTAACATTTGTATCTTAAAATCAATATTTGTTTTACAAATCAGACATTTGTCATATCAGATTTGTAAAATGTATTTTAATTGTATTTTAATATAAAAATAAAATTGATTTTAGAAAATCAAAAATTAGCCTACATTTACATTTCATCAGAGAAATACAACGAAAAACAAATCTGGAACAACAAATTTATAAATACAAATCTCAAAATACAGATCTTGCAAAACATTTCTCCCAAAACATTTCTTCAATAAAATTTCTCCAAAAACATTTCTCGAAATCCATCGAACCGGAACATTATGACGACATGAGCGGAAATCAACCTGGCATACAATAAGTCACCATACAATAAAGGAGAACCGAGCAAGCATACATACAATAAGAAAAATCTTTCGATGACTCTAGTGAAACCACGTGCGTAGTATGGTATGGCTAATAGGACCGCGCCTTCGAGAAAGAAAAAGAAAATGAATGGAAAGTAGTCTATTTTCAGAAATTAGGTTTTGCCTGATAACGACATATTTCTTTTCTCAAACGAAAGAGTCTTTAATCTCGTCTAAATCATGTTATCATGAATGTGCCAGGGAATAAGTAATATATTGAAAGAGCGCCTCAATTTAATACTGTTTACACCAGTGTATACACTAGTTTAATATATATATATCTTTATTGATCCTCCAAATATGAAGAGTATTACAAAACATTGTATACAATAATAATAGTAATCACAAAATATAATAATAATAATAAGAAAAAAAAAAAAAATGTTGAAGGGTTAAGCTTCTAGATTTACACTGTCTAACGAATCACATTTATATAGAGTGGTCTCATACTAATCCCTTACAGACTAGGAATATAAACAATACTGTTTGTTTCCGCACGTGATCGTCGACGTTACGGAGAGAGAGCATTTTAAAGAGGAAATTATTGTCGGTTACCTCTTCGTGTGAATACAATTTCATTACATCCAGTCGTTTTTGCTTAAATAGGACACAGTCGACAATAGCATGACTCAGGTTGCATGTAAGGAATAAGCCACAATATTCACACAGTAATCTATCTAAAGATGTTGGATCATTGATCCTAGCGTATGCACATACCTTCATGAATACCCTGCAGGCTTTGCTAAGCGACGGATCACTAGACCACAAGGAGAAGATAGGATGGGGTTCTAAGGTCTGATGGATTTCACTAAATAATTGCATGTCTTCATCCCGTTTAATTCGTTCTAACCATTTCCTTGTTTCAATCAGTTTTACGGAATCTTTTACTAATTTTTTCCAACGTACTTTACTTGGGAAGGTTCTAGATAAGATGAAGTCCTCGATATAATGCGAAAGATTGTAACGTTTCAGAATTTTACAAACATCAGCAATAAAGCCACGTGGCTGTTCACAACAATTGTATCTGTATTCTAACAAACGATTCACGCAGATCTGATGGGGTAAACAATGTGACCTTAGATTTAATAGTTGCCCTAGAAAGAAAAGTTTCTGTGTTGAGATATAAGATTCTAGCGAAAACCATCCTATAAGTCCTTGACAAATGTCAGATCTAGTTCTAATGTTCAATCCCAGTATTAGCTTGACAACGTGTCTCTGTGCTCTTTCAAGCATTGAACATTTAGTTGTGGATAGATTATTCCAAATTTGACAACCGTATAGTGATTTGCTGAAGACACATTGTTTTATGAGTTTGAAACACACAGTCGGAGCCAGGCCACCTAAACACAACCCTTTTTTGGAGAGAGCACTTGAACTAGACCTTATTGATCGGCAAGCCGAAAGAGTACGTTCCTTCGAATTCAAATTCCCATCCAATAATACCCCTACGTGCTTGATAGAATGTACGTTCGGAAGTGGCTCTCCACATAGTTTAACCGTAGGAGCAGAACATTGTTTTAGGCTATTCTGGCGAGATTGATTTGGTGCGAACTCTATCACTACACTCTTAGTGGAAGAGAATTGAAATCGCCAGTAAGAACTGTATCTTTCACAGATATTGAGGAGGCTTTGTAAACCGTTCGAAGTTGGACTAGCAACAGCAATATCATCAGCCTGCGTTGGACAACACATCGAAACATCCAGCACACGGGCACCATATCTCGACTCAGAGATATAATTCAGTAGACTGTTGATATATAAAAGATACAACTTTGCAGATAGCACCCATCCTTGCCGTACTCCCCTTTGAAGAACAAAATTCCTTGAGTAATCGCCATTGTGTCGAACACAACTTGTCATGTTTGTATACATGTTATCAACCACGGACCAAAGTGACGCATCTAAGTCGATCTCATGAAGCTTTAGGAGCAACCCATTGTGCCAGACTGAATCGAACGCTTTGGTACTGTCCAAGAAGGCGACGTGTAACTTGTTTGACCTTTCCAGGTGATGGTAGATAGTTTCCTGAAGGTTAAAGGATGCATGGATGGATGACAATCCTTTTTGGTAAGCCACTTGTTGACTATTTGGAAAATCTGGTAATTTTGTTCTGTTAAATATTCGCGGTTCCAGAAGCTTCTCAAAGACCTTACAAATGGTTGGTGTTAGTGAGATACCTCTGTACGAGTTGGCGTCGGATTTTGGCTTGTTACCTCCTTTAAAGATTGGTATTATCACACTATGACGCCATTGTGATGGGATGATATTAAATCGCAGAATATTGTTAAATAGATTGGATAAGTGTTCATATAAATTACGACCACCATGAATTAAGTGTTCGTACACAACACCGTTTATATCGGCAGCTTTATTGAGCTTAAGATTTCGACAGATTAGTGCAACTTCGTGCGGAGTGCACGCAAACTGTCCCCAATTACGAACGGCAAGACTATAGGATGACCTTAATTGGGCAATCTTAGAAGACACGGATTCAAAAAACTCATTGTTGTATTATTCTTAAGTGGTGTTAACACTTGTGTAAAATAAAAAAAAGAAACTATAACTCTAGTGTTAACTTTAAATGTCCCACTTTCGATTTTGTCACCTGCCCTAACGTATTCAATTCTTTGCATGAACTAGCTGACTTTAACAACCACCAAACGAAAGATATGAGGAAAACTTCTAACCGCTTTCGGAAAGTTAAGTACGGTAACTCGGATCTATGTTGATTTTCTGTTGTCTCTGTGTATTATATTCAATATAAAGTTCATCTTTTTGATCATTATTCAGTCGAAATAATGATTTATGGTCATTTGTGCAATATTATTTCAAGGTGTTAATAAAATCCCTTTATGTCGTCTGCTGCTTCACACCAGTGTTGTAATAGAGGGTGGTCTGAGGTTGAGTGGCGTAGCGTTATACCGGCGCTACACTGATCTAACTGGTGTTAAACACTTACCCACCTTAACCCAGGACTTGACCTGACCCATTGATAAAGACTAATATAGGAAATTTTGTGTCGCTTTAACGCTGCTGTATCAGACGCGTTTCTTACCATTATATTACGTTCATTGATCTGTTAATAAAGCTGCCCATACCGAATCGCACGATTGTACCTTTAGTTAATGGGGTTACATTTTGTGTTGCTGTCCGGTGGAAACAGATTTAATGTGCAAGCTTTGACACACTAAATTCAAGGCAGTTTAAATTGATGTATTATTGATTTAGTGTGGTGTTCAGTTCCTGTCTTAATCTGCAATTTACGCAACTTTACAGAGTCAATACATGCTTCGTAACATCACCATGAATAACTGCAAATCTTTGGTTTTTATTTAAAGCCCTTCTAGTAATATAAGTTGCCGTAAATGATTTCACGGTTAATACTGCTTTAGTGAAGCCCCAAGCAGTTTGTTTCTTCTATAATCTGTGATTAACAAAAGTTATTCATTGATGAATGAACTTTTACACGTGTACACTACGCTATGTAATGTTCAACTCCCCCCGAGAATCCTCGTCCATGCTGGTCCAGTAAACAAACCACTTAGGACTAATGTGTTAAAATAACCAAGAATAAACTTTTGGTAGGTATCATTTTTTACACCAACGCTAGGTATAAATTTGAATGTAATTTCAGTACGGTGCTATTTGGTGTACGTGTATTTAGATTACACAGGTGCATTTTATTGTCCAATATGAAATGTATGACTATTTTTTTGGGTGCAAATATGAAGAGAGAGAGAGAGAGAGAGAGAGGGGGGGGGTTAACGTCCACTCGACACAAGCCAGGTCAATTCTGGACTAACATGGTTCAATTTATTTCAATAATTCGCTCGCGCGTAGGGGTCTTTAGTAGTGGAGGAAGCATGTGGACCCACGGAGTACCCGCGAGGTTGGACAGGCGATCCCACTCCTTCTCACGTTTGGAATGGAAACCATGCCACTTGGCAGACCTTGTGGTCTAAAGCGCACGCATTAGATTATTGCCCCGCCAATTTCGCCATGCAAATTGGAAAAGGTCAGTGTGTGACACATTGTTTTCACAATGGCAAGGAGGTCCACGGAAACCAGAAAGAACGATATTTTGTATTTAATGTTTGCATCCTTAACGCTGTGACGCTTCTAATCAATATATATTTAAAAAGATAATATGTGGTTTACCAGAATAGTACCGCATTAATATGGGTATTTAGTGTGAAAAGGTTGATACATTTCTATCCGAAAGTTTTCAACAGAACATTAACAAGATTAATACACTTTATACACCAAGTTATGAATTCATTAGAAAGCAATATAGGACAGCGAAAAGTGATGTATAAATGCATTTTATAATTTACAGATCATCATACAATACTGATGACCGGTTATATCATTCAAAGAAAATGATCTTTCTGAATGCACCGATTATATAATATGAAGTTTACTGCTATATTTTACTGTACTCTATACATCGTTGGACATCTCTGAAAGTCATATTATGACAACAAATTTAAACAACTATACTAGAATGATGGTTCTTGATGCAAATACCCTCCGATGGGGAGGACCATTCAACTCAAGGTTCGACCACTTGATCTGTGCAATGAAAATATATGTGCCACTATTTCCTGCAACTTCATATTTCAATGAATAAAAAAAGTGTTATTGAAAAGCAAATCTTAACCAAGTCCGATATCAATAGAAAATAAATCGATTTTTCTATTGGCATTCGGAAAATCATGTTCCCAACTTAGCGCCCAAGTTCCTTCGTAGGTCATTATTATGTAACACATTTCATTTACGGGGCTAATTAATTCCCATGGTAAAGTACAAAAATAGGACTGCTGAAGTTACAACTTTCATTATTACACACTGTAATGCAACAGTTTCTTATCTGGTTCCAAACACACTACATTTCCTTTCATGGAGAAATTATCTTCTACTCATACTGGACTTTAAATTGTCCATGGGAGTGACGTTATAAATGCGGTCAAGATTCTCTCTATAGACTAACATTTACCGCAAAAGCCACCGCCCACATCACCTATATGCTGCTGGGGAATACTGAAAGAAACACATTTCTGAGTAGTCTGATATATCTGTGATAAGTAAAAGTCTGATATGTATTTTGCCAAGGTGGGGACAATGGTATTAATCATACAAAAATATACATATTCAGATGTACTAGATTCCTCATTAATATAATTGACAGTAGGCCTAGGTAATAAATATCATATTGTACAACTGAAAGGCGAAATCAAGATAATAATAATATATTTTTATATAGCGTTCTACACATTCGTTTCAGAAACAATTTAGAAAGGTTAAAAGTTAAAAATAATCATAATGAATTAAAATATAATGTATATAAAAAAAAATTAAACCAATAAAAATGATAAAAGCAAAGATGAGATACAAGTTAAAACATTAATCATAAAAGCCCTACAGTTGACTTAAGCTACAAAGTAAAAATCTTAGGATAAAAGTTGACTGTTGAATAAATAGGTTTTAAGACCACGCTTAAATGTACTTAATTCCTTTTGCTGACGAATATGTTGCGGGAGATTGTTCCATAGGTATGGTGCTATGGTTGAAAAGCTTGCCATCCGTAATTTTTATAGTATGTTTAGTGTCTTGTCTAATGAGAAGATAGAGTTCGGGGGTATCTGATCTTAAAGAGCACATAAGGTCACCAGACGAGATTTTCTGAACTTAGTAGTAGTAGTAGTTCTTGGTGTTTAACGTCTGCTTCCACATAAGTGATATCGCAGACAAGACATAGGAGAGCCGAAGCTAATTCCTGTTATTTAGAATATGATTTTGCAATCTTTCCATTTGGCCTTAGGCCATGGATTTGGTTTAGTGGGAAGTTCTTCCCTTTATTTAATATAAAACATATCGTTTGGTAGATGATCTCGTCTGCTTCTGGATTGGTAGATGTCATCGTTTGGGGTTAGTGTTTAGGTGCCAGACCCGTCTTACCGTGGCCTCCCCTTACTCCAGTATCCCACTCTCTGGGTTTGGTATCAGTTTTATTTGCGGAATAGTGTTTAGGTGCCGAGTTCGTCTGACCGTAACTCCCCCTTACTCCACTATCCTGCTAGTTTGGTAGATGTCATCTTTATGGGGTTTGTGTTTAGGTGTACTTCTAACCAGTGGCCACTATATACACTTTACAACACGCTCAGACAAATCTGATTAAAATTATTCGACATATTAACGTTTTAGTATAGACACTCGAAAACACTTTCAATAACAACCTTAATCTGGTTGATTGGCCGGTGACGTCATAGGGACTACACACACAATATACACTATTAAGGTCTTATCACTATCCATAAACACCACCAGTTGACAAGTGTGTATTGACGGTTCAATTAACATGCTTACTGTTGTTGTTGTTGTTTATTACAAATTTAACGTCCAATACATACGGTATTGATTTAAGTAAGCTATTTACATATGACTGAGTAATATATAGAAGATGGGTAAAAACACTAAAAATAAAAAGTTCTTGTATATCTAAAAGTCACTTACTACACAGTTTTAAAATCGATGTCGTGAGAGGAAAACGCGGGTCATCTTCTCACTTTGTCATAATGAAAACAAGTTAAAACGAAATGTTCGCAGTAAAATAACACATAGCTCGATCCGTGGAATATTTACATATAAAATGTTCGTGTAGTTCTTTCCATATAATTTAAAAGTTAGTTAAAAGTCATTTGACACTGATCACAACTTTGGTGTTTAAAATCATTTATTTTCTGCAGTCCATTAAAATTTTACTTTGTGTGTGACTCTTCCCACATAAAAGTTACCTGAAAAGGGAAAGAAGAGCCAACAGCAACACAGAACAGAACAATTTAAACATTTATAAGAATAGTACATTCCACTAAATACAAATTATATAGATTTATATGCACTGTCATTGTTAATAAAGGGTTGTGTAGAACACTAATCCCTTTTTCATTATTATCCGTTGATATACTATTATATTAAATTAGGCTGAACCGCCATACTGTCCTACAACAATAGTTCCCTCCTTTGTAATTATATATGTAATTCCCTATCTTAAAGTCAATCTATTCTGATATTATTAAAGCGTCCAGGTGGCTTAGCCGCCAACCTGACCAACACAAACAGTTATTAATCCATGACTAGTTCTCTTTTTTCGCAACTTACTTAACAGTTATTTCCCGATTCTGCTATGAAATTTGATATCGCTTCATAAATTTTATATGACATATTCCGAGGGGGGGGGCATTGTGGAAGGTATATTGAAGTTTGCATCTTCCATTAAACTTCTTACAGGGAGTCTTTTATCTTCCAATTCATTGCACGCAATGACGACATGATTAACGGTCAAAATGTGGCCGCATTCACA
This sequence comes from Patella vulgata, assembly GCF_932274485.2. Lineage (NCBI taxonomy): Eukaryota > Metazoa > Mollusca > Gastropoda > Patellidae > Patella > Patella vulgata. Next base: position 40,297,766 of record NC_065880.2, read on the forward strand.
CTTCACTGGCTTATATTTATGCTCGGTAAGTAAATCTTTGGTTCTTAGTCTTGTAATTAACCAACAAATTTTGCGCGATGGGCGGTTGATGTCCGTCTTTACAACCAAATCGTTATTTAATTTGAATCTTAAAGGTATTTGCTCTGGCCAATTCAATTTCCATTCTGATTTAATTTTAGATTTAACGATGCTATTGAATATTTTAAATCTTCGGAAAACCGAGGTCCCGTGTACAATTTTGAGTTCAGAACGCTTGCGAATTTTAAGCCAATGAAGGCCATGAAGGTCAAATGAGAGTAATACTCTTTCTATAGTTTACTTGTGCAACTAGTCGAGCTGTTGAATTTTGGAATTTTGAATTGATTGTAGTTTGTCTAGTTGATAGTTGGGGATGCTAATAAGAAGCTGTTCCAATAGCCTAATTACTTGTTACAAATGCATGAATTAGTTTCTCAGTTTTCAGACCATTTAGTAATGAAATAATTTTACCAATTTTATACAGTGAGTAAAATGCAGATCGACACAGTTGATTAACTTGTAATTTCATGTGGCCGTCATGAAATAGTATGCCTAGGTTTGTACTGAAAAAGATGGGTTTTAATCAACGTCACCCATTTCATCGTTTCTATAAGGGGGTTTGAAATGGACAACTTCCGTTTTGTCGTCATTTAAGATCAAAAGATTTGATTTCATCCATTGTATGATATCCTGTAGATATTTCTGCATCATGGAAGACTCATCTGGTGGCTTATTACAGAAAAAATATATATCTGAGAATCAACAGCATATATTATACAGTCAAGACCATGACGTATAAATATGTCTTCGAGTGGTGTAGTGTACAGAGTAAATAAGACAGGTCCCAAAATTGACTATTGTGGTGCTCCATAAGTTAATTCCGAAGACGTAAAAGAGTATGTATGGTCCGCACACCAAAGTTTGCCTTCGGCATACGAGGTAAGACCTAAACCAGATCAATGCGTTTCAACGGTACCGTGTGATCTAACGTATCAAATGCGGCTGAGAGATCAAGCTTCACAAACAGAACACTCTTCTTGGAATTGAGAGCAGTCTTTATATCATCCTGTACTTTAACTAAAGCAATCACAGTACTATGTTATGGTCTATAGGCACTTAACTGATTGAACGATTTGTTCTAGTGTCTTAGACAGGAATCCAAGATTTGACACAGGCCTGATTTCTTTAGTAAAGGTTTTACTAATTGAACACCAGGATGCCTCTGGCACAATTTCAGTCTGTAGAGATGAATTAAACAGACTTACAAGAGATGGCGCCAATTCATTCAGACAGTCGTAACAGGACTTACTCAACAGATAGAATAATTACGGGAGAAATCAAGATAGTCGTAACTGGACTTAAAGATGCATTATGCAAGGGCTAAACCTGTCTATTGCAGGGCCTTCTTTAGGACTTAAATGTTATATAAATTATTCATTAGACATTTATTAATTTGTCAAGATCATAATTAACTTTCGATGCCATCGGATGCTCGAGATTTCCAATGGATTTAAACAGGATTATTCTCCAAACAGCCCTAACGTCGCTCAGAATGAAATAATTTGACTTAAAATTTCAAGATATCCCCTTTTCATTATCTATTTTTTTAACTATAGCGAGAAATGTCAGCTCGTTGTCTAAATCTTACATAATGAATCTTTAATCAACAGAAAGAATAACTACGGTCGTGATTCTCGAAGGGCCATATCTTTATATAAGTATTGTTTAATGGTCGAGAGCGAGACATTAAGTCATATATTGTAACAATATATTTTACAATATATTACGCAATGTCTTAAGCTCGACACTTGCACGTGCTTTGCAATGAAATACGTCACTCGAGTTCAATATTTTACGAAGTTACGCTTGGCACATTGCTCGTACGATTATTTGAAATAATAGCTTTATCTCAGATAGATAGACTAACAACTTGCCTCTCGACAAGAAAGCGTTATTCAGTGTACAAGCCCGTGTATATAGATTCACTGGGAAATATACCGAAGTTAGAACTTGAGTAATATAGCTGCATATGTAAAGGTGATGAATATCTATCAATTTCATAGCAGAGACAAACATTTCTGGTTGGAAAGTATTGAGTATAAGATCCAAATGCTAGAAAACCAAGGTTTTCGGGCGCCTTTAGTTTTCCCGCCTGTTGTTTTGGGGATTGGAGCTTCTGCTACACTAAAGATCGCACGCGAAATATTTTCAGTAAATTTATTTACATCATCGTTTCTAACTACGCTTGGGTCGATTTCTTTACAATACTCTCGAAAAAGAGGCCAATTTGCTTTTTCAAGTTTCCATCTATGTTTGCACCTGACTGGTCTGAGTTTATTTCAGTTAGGATTATTAAATTGTTAAAATCTCCACATATAATAATATCTTTAGTTTTCATTGATCATATATTTTATACGCTTCTTTCTCAATGATTTTACACGGATTATAAATGTTAACTACGGTCATATTTTTGTTAGTCGGTTGTAGCTAATTCTAATCCGATTACCTCAACTTCATCAGAGTCTACTCACAAACATTGCAATGAATATCTATCAATTTCATAGCAGAGCCAAACATTTCTGGTTGGTGAGTATTGAATATAAGATCCAACATGGACGCCGGGCTGTCATTATTTATAGTTTTCTTAATCCCAAACTAGTCAGGGTAGACGGAAACAAATTTTTCTTAACGAATACAATATTTAGGTAGAAATTAACCAGAAAGTGTGTAGGGACAGTTGGCATCCATATAATACCAATTACTTGCTGATATATTCTAACGTCCTTCTAAAACTAAACAAGAGTGAGCGACTACACAGGATCAGGTTTTCAGAAATCATAATAGCTGTTTTTCGTAAGTACGTCTAATAATTTATTTCTTGTTTTTATGACCACGGAACAGCATAGATTTCCCCACTGTATGTAATATCAGATCGTCTATCTCCTACCGTTTTAACCTTCCGACTCAATAATATCATAAATATTAACCAAAACCTTGTAATTCCAAATCCCTTTCTTCGTTTCTGCACTAAAGTTTGAACAAACAAATATCGCGACAACGGGAAAAGGAGACAGGACAAGCTATTGCATGCGTGATTTAGGGATATTAAACCGTGCAGTATTGAGGGGCTACTTTTTTCGACACGCTAAGGTATCGAAATGGCAAGGGTGTATAGTACTGATCATATTGACCTGGTTAGTAAATATAACATGTCTCTTTCGGCTATTATTCTAGATATTTAGGGGGGTGGATATCATTAAGTCAACTGGCGTGGTTTCGATTCCCCGATTGTACGTGACAAGGAGTACGGTCGCCTGTCCAACCTCATGGGTTTTCTCCTGGTCCTCCAGTTTCCTCTCACTGCTAAATACCCCTACGCGCAAGCGAAATATAGAAATAAAATTGAATCATGTGTTAGTCCTGAAATAACCTAGTTTGTGTCGAGTGGACGTTAAACGTTACCCCCCCCCCCCTCTCTCTCTCTCTCTATTTAATTTACGCTTATTTTCCTGTTAATGTCTACGGCATCTGTTACCACTGTTCATCATGTGCTTTATGCATATGGACAGTACATTTGCTGATCACGCTATTTTATCGAGATTTTGAATAACGGCGGGTGTGGGCCAGACATGGTATTTTACCTTTCCGGACACCTGTCGCCACTGTTCATCATATATTTTGTACATGGTGAATAGTTCATTTGCCGATTAAACTATTTTGCCGAAGTCATTATTTAGGGCTTCGAATTTAGTCTAATGGCTTGGATTGTTCGTACCTGGTTTTATTTTATAGATAAATACGCCGTAATAACAGCACATAACACTGATCCGATTTGTGAGCATACATCTTGACAATTATGTAAAGTTATCGCGGTTTATTCACCATTTTTCTGTATTTTGGTATATGTAATTGTAAATGGCTTTGCCAACAACATTAATATTCAAAAATGGTCGTTACTTTGTTTCTTTATCGATACTGTGTGTATAATTTCTGTGTTATTCGCATGATTTCCCATTAAGGACATATTATAGAAATATATACATCCAAACGAATTTGTCAACCACCTTCCTATTTCTCATCTCATTGTACAATATTTCTAGATATGTAGACTACAAATAGTGGCGGTTGTCATGTACCGGACAGTGTATACTTAGCCATTTTAGAAGGTCTTATACCATTTCTAGTTTGAGGAGTTCATTACAAATGGTTTTATCAATAAATAATCTTATGGGGCCTTGACCCCACGAGGTCTGTGCGTACTACTATCTTCAAATTTTATTCTTATCACTGACAAATGAAATAACGTGTGGTTTTATAGCACGTCAGCACCCATCGGGCTATATTGCGCCAAACATATGGTGATTTATATGAGACAAGTTAAATAAATATCACAGAAAAAGTTTTATCTGCATAAAGAAAAACAATTTCACAGTAAATATAATGAAAAATGAAATAAACCTTTCATGCATATTAATACTTAAAATTCAAAAATGAAATGATAAATATACAATTAAAATTTATGATAAAAACATGCCTCTTTTAAAAAGTCTAGTATGTTACAATATAAACCCGGTTGGGCAAATAGATGACTTAGAGACTGGCAACGGTACTATATCGATCTTATGTTCTTGAGATGATTGCAGTCAATCAAAATGTGCTTCACTGTCAGAGGAACATGACAGTGTTCACATTCCGGTTGAGGTTTTCGTTTTCCAGATGAAAATGTGTGTTAAAAAGGTATGAACAATGCGAGAGCGGCACAAAACAACCTCATCCCTGTTGTTGGTTCTATAGGAGTTGGGCCAATCTCCTAGGAGAGGCTTAATGTGATGAAGTTTATTTTTGCCTGTAAGATCCCAAGACCGTTGCCAGCGGCCATAAATGAAATGATTAATGCAAGATTTAAATTCTGTGTATGGTATTAAAATTTTTAAAAAAATGTCCTTGCGGCGCAACTCGTACGATAGTAGCAGACGAAAAATATTTGCTACTAATGGGTGACCAAGCTGTTTGTTATTTATTGCTTGTAATGAAGACAAAGAATCAGTAAAATTATATATTTTAAATCAGATGATGATTGAAAAATAAACTCCAAAACCTGAAGAATGGCCTGGAGTTCAGCTGTAAAGATGGAAGCAGCAGGTGGAAGGCGGACAGAAATGGTCTCAGATGGTGTCACGGTAGTGGAAGCTACCCGGTCATCATCTTTCGAACCATCTGTATATATTGAAGCTTAATCACCGTATTTAGACTTTCAGAGAGAATGAAAAACCGTGGAGCTAGTATCTCTCGGTTTATGTTGTGTAAGATCGAAATCGATCTTTGAGGGAGATATAGCCTACGGTGGAGTCCTACAGAAAGGGGTATTCGCAATACTGTCAACGCTGATGATACCAGCCTCAGACAAAAGGGGTTGTATGCGAATACCTAATGGTGGAATAACTTTAGTCTTGAGCAGATATAAATGTTCATGATATGGTCTAAATATGGTGTTAAATGAAATATGGTTTGGTAAAGATGCTATTTTCGTAGCATACTGCAGAGCTTGTTTATCACGTATGTTATCACTGACAAATGATTACAGTAGTAGTGGGTGTATGTGTGTATAATCTGTATTATTTACAAACTATATCCGGCACCATACGGTCGTATGCAATTAGTATCCGTCCACATACCGCTAGTTAATTACAACGGTATTTTGTAAATGTCCGGAATTTGATATCTTTATTTGTATTCACTTCTAATAACTCGTAGTAAATCTATTTTCAAATCATGTTTCCATTTTGTAATAGTTCACTACTGATGTCAGTTTCCAATTATGGTAGTATTTTTTGAGAGCGCAAAAAGTAACAAAAGTGGATTGATTCAGAAAAAGTAAAAAGATAAACATTGGAAACCAATTACAGTGTAGATAAAAAAATCCCAGAGAAATTGGAATGAAAGCCCGAATGTTCCATACAAACCATATGCGAGATGTTATATAAACATGTAATACCCCATTCTGATAAATAATTTATAATTTGATTTGATGTTAATTTAAAAGCCTAGAAAATCCGGATATGTAAAGTGAATGCAATCCTTTCAACATCATGTTAGCCTTTGGGAGAAATATGGAATTGTTGCTAATACCTTAATATCCCTTCTAACCTTTGGGTACAGAGAAAACGCACCCCCGTGTCCTGTATGTGAATCGTTCAAAATTATATATATATATATCTATACACATATGCACAAATATATCAACACAAAAAAATCACAACGCATTGGAAACTGATATTGAGCATTGCACACACTGTCTCGTGCAAGACATCACACATAACTATGGGTCTAGCAGGACAAAGCTAATTTAGATTGGATGTAGTTTAATAACCAACCAACTGCTTCCACGTCACAGGTAAAAGCTTTGATGTGTGTACCCCCATTCGAAAGATCTATTTGAGCAATGAAATATTATTGATTTAGTGGAATTATATCAGAAAATGCGATCAATTTACAAACTATACAGCCATTACAGAAGCTCCAATCTTAAACATACGTTATGCAAGAGCTAAATCTGATTATTGCAAGTCTTTATTTAGGCTTCAGATGTCATAGAAATTATAAATTAGATCTTTATTTACACAACAAGCACAAAATCAACTCTGTAGACCCACGGATGGCTTGGATTCAGCTTGGATTTAAACGGGTTTTCGTTGACTGATTTAATTTTAAATGGCGTCGTGAGCGGAGATTAACCGTTACGTTGACGTCATACTCCCGGATCGAGGCTAAATGATAGAGTGTACAAAGCGATACCTTAACAAATGACAACTAAACTATTTAAAGTGCAAAAAACTAAACACACATAATGACAAATTATACAATTCCTGGAGACCGTGTGATGACTAATACAGACGAACAGGTCTTCTGTCTTTATAATATCAATAAAAATATTTTTATTTCCCCAATAGGCACGACGCCACTGGTGTATAGATTTATAATAATTGTATTATAATATTATGTCCTATATTCAATTGATTTAATGCATGCCCAAAATACAAGTAAGAATGAAAATTTACCCTCTCACTCATTTTGTCCAATTGTTATAAAAATCCAAAAAGGTAAAACACAAATTCGGATATGATGACAGCAGACAAACGACAGCAGAGATTATGTAGGTGGGGTTAACGCTTGCCAATCAAACGATCGGCCATACTAAGAATCGGTGAAGATGGAATTTAATCCCATTTCTAGTCAAAAATTACACTGGTGATAACTATGTTCAGAATAAAGTAATTTGACTGAAATTTTCAATATATTCTTCTTTCATCATCTATTTTTGAACTGTTATAGCAAGAATGGCTAACTCCTTATAAAAATTTCCCATAATGTATCTTTAAACTATACTATTCAAAAAAAGTAGGGGATATTTGATTTTGGGGGCATAATACTAAAATATGCAAATGACTACGAAAAAAGTCACTATAGAACCTAACAGAAGAAACATTTCCAGTTACATGTGACGCCCAAACGCACCAATAGCTACCGCATGGAATGCAGGTGATGCTTGGGATCATCATGGGGGTCCAAGATGGAATTTAATCCCATTTCTAGTCAAAAATTACACTGGTGATAACTATGTTCAGAATAAAGTAATTTGACTGAAATTTTCAATATATTCTTCTTTCATCATCTATTTTTGAACTGTTATAGCAAGAATGGCTAACTCCTTATAAAAATTTCCCATAATGTATCTTTAAACTATACTATTCAAAAAAAGTAGGGGATATTTGATTTTGGGGGCATAATACTAAAATATGCAAACGATTACGAAAAAAGTCACTATAGAACCTAACAGAAGAAACATTTCCAGTTACATGTGACGCCCAAACGCACCAATAGCTACCGCATGGAATGCAGGTGATGCTTGGGATCATCATGGGGGTCCAACCCAAGATTTGCACGACTCTGACTTTGAATGTTACAGTCATTGGTGCATTGAATTCCAGGGTGGAAACATCAGTTTAATTGTTTTAGTGACCAGAAAACAAATTTTGATATGCGTCGGCTTACCCAAAATGAAAGGTTACGTGCCCTTGGCATGCTACAGATCGGCACAACACAGGCGGTTGTGGCGCGGACGATGAATGTTTCTCAGTCTGTCATAAGCAGGCTATGGTCCAGATACCGTGATACACAATCTGTACAGGACAGACCACGCTCAGGTCGACCAAGGGCGACAACTCAAGCCCAGGATCGATTTATCCGTACCTTGGCCTTGAGAAATCGTGTCATCACAGCAAATCAGAACAGCGCTCGTCTTCAAACAGACAACATCTTGGCAGTCCATGTTGTGCCGTTCGCACGACGTCATGGCCGCCGTTTCATCTTCCAGGATGACAACGCAAGATGTCACAGGGCCAGGATCGTTACAGGTTACCTCCAACAACAGAACATCACCACATTACCTTGGCCAGCACTGAGTCCCGACCTCTCCCCCATCGAGCATGTCTGGGACATGCTTGGACAGAGGTTACGTCAACGTCAACAACGTCCTGCCAATGTCCAAGAACTTGCTGCTGCGTTGCAACAGGAATGGGACAATCTGGACCAAAATGACCTTAGACGTCTCATTAGGAGTATGCCACGTCGGATCAATGCTTGTTTGGCAAACAGAGGAGGATTTACCCGTTACTGACTTGGTTGTGATGCTGTGGTAACTTTGCTGTTTGACTCTGGGTATCATTTTACCCTTATAATGGTCAGTCTGTGCCTTACTTAGTCTAACGATCATTTGGAATAAATCGATGAATGTGAACTTCATTTCATTTTGTCATTTGTTTCTTCGTCAGTTTCATTAGGTGACTTTAATAACACTTAAAAATCAAATATCCCCTACTTCTTTTGAATAGTATATATAACAGAACACTGTTTCAAACAAAACGAGTTTTATTATGTTGTTATAATCTATGAAATAACAATTTCATTGTATTTACTTATATACGAAAATGGGCTTTTATTACAGAGCAAATCTGAATTACTGGGAAACAATTCTTGTCGACCAACAGTAACTCTAATACTAAATGATACAAGCCATGAACTACAAAGCCCTTATTCCAATTTAGACAATACTGCCAGGGAATGGACAGTAAAGTTGATTTATAATAGAAAAATAAATAGTATTTGTCATATTTCAATTATATTATTCTAGAAAAGAGATAGCATTTCTATTAACTTTTATTTTGATTACCAGCATAGGGGTGCAAAGTACCAGTTTCGCGATTATTTTCCCATTATTTGAATAAATACTATTATACCAGAATTACAACAAAAAATAACGTTGAATGGAAATTACGCCCCGTTTATTTAATATGTACTTGGTTTCCTTATGGTTTATTTCATTTTTTTGGTATTACACAAACTTCGTGATGAATTATTTGTTAAATAAATAAACACTGCAATTAACCATGGAAAAAATGGAATAATGTCGATATTGTAAAATAACAGTTCTTGCATGTTCTCGGTGTTAGAAAATAAAAAATATTCAATCAATGCTCCGGTAATAATTAACCCCGAGTCAAGGATCGACAAAAAAGTAATAATTTATGCATACAGCATCGATTGATTAAAACACGTAGTTAACGAGTTTTCTGGTTTCAGGAAGTATCCCAATGATTACTTTGAGAATTGTACACTCATCATTAAACGCGAATTATCTTGAGTTTAAAGACACAATAAGTTAGTCTTTATGCAAAGAAAGCCCATAATTAATCTTATGAAAAGGCATTTTTGGTCCAAAAATTACTAAAATCGACCCCAAAAATGTGCCTTGTCGGATAGGGCAAAACCAGAGGTTCGCCCGTGTATACGTTGGTGTGCACATAAAAGATTCCTTGACAGTTGGAATTCGATGCGAAGAATTGCCCTCATAGCAGAACACAAGGCTTAAGCCCCATTGGTGCATAAACGCAAGACGCCAATTAATCATCATTACATTTCAATATCCACTTTCCATCGCTTTAATGATGTCATATTTTTCCGCCTTAGTTTCTAAGTCTTCTACTGGAGATAACTCATTCCATCCATGAACATAGAGGTTAAAATGACATCTCACCACCTTCTTTATGCAATCGCCTAGATTACAAGAGAGAGAGAGAGAGAGAGAGAGAGAGAGTTTAACGTCCACTCGACACAGACCATTTCATTTCTTGACTGTTATTTCAATAAATCGCCTGTGCGTAGGGATATTTGACAGTGGGTGAACCAAAGGACACGAAAAAATCCATCATGTACAATCTTTGGATCGAAACCAAACCACTTGACTCAATGACAGATTATGACATAAAGCGTACGCGTTAAAACACTCGGCTATCACCCAGTCCACCCCCGCCTTCATTTTCTTTTTTAAACATAAAAAAATCGAATGTACTTATTTAGAAACAGATGTCTACATTATACGGAAGTCAGGTAATAGGTGTAGCACCATAGGTCTTTTGTCTGACGTGGAGAGCGGATTAAGGGAACCGGTCGCCACATCCTACGTAGAACCCATGCATCTTTTCTTACTACATATTTCTGTAGCCTTGTGATCGTCTAGAATTTGTCTCTAGCTGTCTTTACTTCTGCTTCACGTTGTGTATTTACTTCTTACAGTTTCTTAAGACGTTTGTCTTACCAGGAATAACAATGCAACAGTTTGCTTCTACATTTTATATCGCATAGCCGAATACATATGGATACAAGCATAATAGATAACAATACTAGCTAAAACCATTTCTCTACCCTAGCCAGCCTCGCGGCTGTCTAGGAACTCAGATGGAAGCTCTCTGGAATCTAATGGAAGTCTAACGAATTCTCACAAGTATGATAGTTTTGTAGCTGTGGGTTTTGGACGTTCAATTATCTAATTGGTCAAATATCATGTAAATAAGTATAGAGATTGGTCAAACAAGCTAAATGATGCAATCGTAATTTTCCGTCACATGTTTCTCGACACAATCTATCCTTGAACTCAGACCATCTTTCCTGTTATTCTCACGCTATTTCATAAACAGTTAATTTGCGTTTTAAATAAACTCATACCTTAATATACTGACAATAGAGAATAATTTGTAAAGATAAAAAATGTTGTTTAACCCATCTTATTTCTCTATTCCTTGTCTATAAATTTAAAAACAATGTCGCAACGACGATAGTGCTACATGGGATAACTAGTAATAAGTATCTTTTTATATGATTCTCAACAATTTTACATATTCTATTACAGGCTGTCGATAAATTCAGAGTATCCGACCATGCTATTATCAACTCCATAATATATTACACAATAAGTCATCTAATTACGAGTATGATAAATGTTCGATTATACATGATGATTGCCAAAATATAGGTTAATGCAGCAATATTATAATAACATCATATTTATTTACTAGACAATAACTTCTGCGTAGGGTTTACTGTCTACAATCCTACCTTTTTGTCTTAAATTGTTGGGAAACCAAACTGACATTTGTTTTCAGTAATTACGAAAGCCGCTATCGAGATAAACATGGGGTTTAATGCAAGATACCTGTATGTACCTTTTAAAATTCTTAAATCAATAGGTAATAATTAGTAATAATTAAATTTGGAATAAAGACGCATTATAATTCCGACTTGCTATAGGCGTTTTTCTTCGTTAAAACGTTAAAATTGAATGTGTTGCCCTTCCGCTAATTACGATCAGTTCTTCATAATATCAACAATCATACAAAATCGTTGAAATAGTTGTCTGTGCCGAATAGGTAATGACACAGTTAAATGTGAATCTATACTGTCAACAAAAAGGTGTAGAGCGGTTTTCAGCGCAACTAATTGAAGTCTTCTTAAAACACAATACGCCATATAACTTAATATTCATCAAACATTCGAATAGGAGATCGGAAGCGAAAATAGAACAATATCGTAATTGTGCAGAAATAAAATCTTGGTAAATCATCGAATAAGCAGACAAAAAGGAAAATACCGCAATTATGATCGATAGTCGAATGTATATTTCTAAAGACAATTACAGGATACTGTTAAGTGACTATATAAATTAAAAATACTATTTCCCAAGGCAATAATAAATCAACGTGTAGCTTAAAATCAATTCCGTTGTACACAGAAGTTGTGTGTGGTGAAAATAAGCAGCAAAATAACGATTGTGGCTCAGAATAAATCAGCCAGAAACTATGTTGACTATAATTACTTAAACATTCATTTAAAAAAAAACAGAAATCACCCCGTAAGAAGCTAGAAGCCCATTTTCATGAATTGCTCATTAATTGATAAAGAATTGAAAAATAATTGGAATCTAAGTTTTTTGTCGATTAATCGCCCTCAGTATCAGAAGCGTGTTCTCGTCTATTATACTGATCCTATTCATTGGTGTATTGCTGAAATTGTACTTAGCGTCCTCGGTGAACTACCGAGTTAGAGACGTGCTTACAATAGAGCAAGATGAAGTTTTTTCCTATTCTAAATACATGCATTTATAAATATTTGAACTTGCAGGATTTTAAATGTGCAGTTTCTGGCGTAAGCTGAAAATATTACTACGTCCATTTGGTATTAACCATCACAGCCCGGCAATCACTGCCCAAATATGGCCAACCAAATAAATGAGAGTCTTACCTTTACCCAAAACGTGTACAGATTTCTGCTATTTGACTATTTATGTCGAATCGACCCTTTATATTTACTTAGTTACCCATACCTTAGTCGGAAATACAATGCTTTAGTACGTCAGGCCAGCTTTTGGTTGGATTGAACAAATGCGTGGATATTCCTATTCTTGCATCATATTATTTTGCTATTGGAGGAGGAGGGGGGCCAGGAACTGATCCCGTATGGGCTACTCGCCTTGCTGTCCTTCGTGTTCTTGTTATTGGCGGGCCTTCGATAACAGTCTAAGGCATCCTTGAAAGGTTTCTCATCGATTGAAGGACTTCGATTTTTAACATTATGTCAGAATTATTCCAAGATGGCTGCCTTATTATATACGATATCAAGTTGACCGCTCACAATAACTATAAAATTTCTCCAATAAAGAATTTTTGAAAAACTAGTGTATTGAATTAACAATCATAACAATTCTTACCTGTGGAACGATTACCTGCCGGATTTTTATAACAAGGGCATTAACTCCAAATTTCGATACGGTTCATCCATACAATGATTTCGCTAATAAATAATGCACCATTTCGATTGCCGGGACAACAAATGTACGAATATTTGATGCACGGCTCAATTGGGTGTATGAATAAGACCCACTAAATATACCTAGCAATTTGAGAAACAAAAATCTCAAAACCTTACCCATAGAGCGAGCACAAGAAATTGGTCAGACATGGACGACAACAATATAAGATAATAAAAATGTAATGTATCTTCTCTAAAGACCATAGTTGTTTTTTTATATCAAATATATCCTGAACACAGTCCGATAAAATACCCCCAAAAAAAGAAAACAGCATCCAATAAAAGACAATTTACTGCCGATTTTTATCGATGCAATTTCCTATATTTGATATACAAAGGACATGTGACATTAAGTTATACAGTAAACTTTCTAAACAAAAGATAAAACAATGATTTATAGAATTCTATAAAATTCTAAATTTATGAAAAATTAAATTGAAACGACATCTAAGAAAGCGATACAAACTGTAAAATTTATAACTGATATGCTACGACTCTCAGCTATTTTCTAATTTATTTGACAATAGCAGGTTTTCATGTTTTATTTATTTTAGAGACAAACTATAGCATATTATGTCAAGTAAAATGCGAGGGTATAATTTACGTCTATGCCCCGCAGCGGGTTATCAATCAATAATAAGTGTTCCAACTTTTACGGATTTTATATTTATAGCAAACTGGAAATATCAGATGATATGACATCGAGCTTGACAATCCAAACTGTTTGACATGCTTTTTATAGCAACAAGAAAAACAGGTTTAATAAATTTGATTTCTGTAGTTGTCTAAATTAATTTTATTTTAATGTACATGAATGAAAAGGACATTTTTTGACAATGATATACAATATTTGCTTTTCGAAATGATACAAAAACGATGTTGTGTTGCATTTGCTTCCATTCCAATAAACATTATTAAATTAAAAGAATTTAATCTATTTTGCTTAAAAGATTCTTTGGATATATTACTCAGAGTATTGAAATCACAATAATTAGCTTTACTATTAGAAATGTAATTAATGATATGAAAACAATAGTTATACAATACACAAAAACACATACTTATGGAAAAACAGCTACTTATTTATTTGGGCGACGTTTCGAAGAGTATTCTCTCAACGTTATCAAGCTAATGATAACTCATTAATGATAGTTATACATTATTTTCATTTTCAGGCCTGTAAATAACGCTTTTAGTTATACCTTGTAAATAGGAGGGCACTGCCCACTGACTGTGTACCTGGAAATCAACCAGTGGCTGCCAGGCAGGATACGCCTACATTTTGCAAGAGATGGATAGAAAACAAGTTAAAAGCAAGCGCGATTTTTTGGTACAACCAAGGGCAATAATCCAAAATGTTATGGTCTGAAATGTACAAATATCAAAAGGGACTGATCTCTTTGGGATATAAAGATATGTTTTAAGTTTCATCAAAATCAGATAAAACTTGTAGCCTAGAGGTCGACAACCTTCGTATTACATAGTTTTACACAATTTGAGTACAAAGAGCGGCCAAATTCAAATTCAACCATCATTATGGTGGAATGGTGATATATTTAAACGGTTTTTAAAATCGGAACAAAAATTATGACGTCTAGACAATCCACAAGCTAAAATGCGATTTTTCGAACAATCAGGAGCCATAATCCCGGAAGTTACGTTCGGATATGCGAGATTATCAAAAGGAACCAAGATCTTAGTGTCAAACGGTGATATATTGACACGTTTATTGTTTATTTATTTTTTTTTAATCGGATAAAAATTGTGACCTCTACAGGGACCACAAGTTAAAAACAATCAAGGGTCATAATTCAGATATGCACGAATAGCGAAAGGAATCACGATCTTTGGGTATAAACATGCATTTCGAGTTTCATCAAAATCGGATCAAAATTATTACCTCTAGAGGGTACACAACCTTGATATACCAGATGTTTACACTATTTGCGTACGAGGGGCGGCCATTTTGTCCGGCAGATTTGGTCCAATTTTCACGAAATTATGGTGTAACGGTGATATATTCAAACGGTTTTTTTTAATCGGATAAAAATTGTGACCTCTTGAGGGATCACAAGCTAAAAGCGCGAGTTTTCGTATAATCAGGGACTATAATTCTGGAAGTTACGATCCAATATGCGCGAATATCGAAAGGAACCGAGATCTTTAGGAGATAGACCTATATTTTAAGCTTTTCGTCAAAATAGGATTTTGAGACCTGTAGAGTGTCCAGACGGACAGGGGTGACGACATTATACTTCCACATGAAAATGTGGGCGTATAAAAATTGTATCGGACATGTATTAACAACATGAATAAAAAGCATAACTAGACACAAATCGTTGCCCAACAGGCACCAACGGACAAAGTTTTCTCCAAAAAGCCTGGATTTATGATTATTATAGCTGGCAATTCAAAAGCTTGTTTACTGATTTCGTTAAAATAAGTCTATGACGTGATGAAAGACCATTGAGACCTCCACTTTTTATGAAGGAAGTGTATATTATACTCTTCAAAAAAAGGAGGGGATATTCAGAAACAATACAAAACTGCGGAAATGCACTGCTGTTTTTATTAGAGGTAACCAGTGTATGTTAATAACAGGCCAATCGCCTACAAATGAACATAAACAGTTCATATGGGCGGCTTA
The DNA here is from genome assembly GCF_932274485.2 of Patella vulgata. Classification (NCBI taxonomy): domain Eukaryota; kingdom Metazoa; phylum Mollusca; class Gastropoda; family Patellidae; genus Patella; species Patella vulgata. Next base: position 40,313,631 of record NC_065880.2, read on the forward strand.
TCTGACGGCTTCATTTCACTCGCAAAGAGATACACCGTCAAAATTGAAAATGGACGTTTTTGAATTTTGTCTTAATAATGAGTAATTGCTCCACCAATCCTCAGACATTCAGCAATTTGTTGTGGCATGCTCCTAATCAACCGTCCAATAACGATTTGGGGCAATCTCACCCACTCCCCTTGCAGTGCCACGGCCAATCCTTGCAGTGTTGTCGGTTGACGTTGACGTAAACGAACACGTCTCCCGATGAAAATATACGTAACACACTAAAGCAAAGATACGCTAAACAGTAAATCTTATGTAAGAACCGATAGGAATGCTAACATGGATAGATAAACCAGCACGCGGCAGTTTTCATCAACCCTTCCTTGAAGTGTCAAATTTGACAATGAACCCGTCCTAGGTGTATGGCGCTATTGCGTGTCGCATGTGCGGCTCAGTGGTTCTGTTGGGGCGATAAGTTCTTCATCTGTGAACATAGTCAAGTGTCCATGACTATTTATCATATCACAACCTGCATAGGTATTTGCATTTCCATATCCCCTACTTTTGTTTGAATAGTATTTAATAATAAGTGGATTTATTCGAAACATGTTTACTAACCTCGAATAACAGTTTTGAACAGTATATCAACTTTTTTCAGTCAAGTCAGATGGTTTGGACAAAGTGAACACCCAGTACTAAAGATTATGTCCCGGGGGAAATTCTAGCAATCAGTGGAGAGCCAAAGGGTACTGAAAGGTCAGGCGATATAATGCATGCATGATAATTTAGGGTTTACCACATAATTGCTTCTAAAACCAGGTCTTCACATAAACTACTACGTGTTTCGATCGTAATGAATGAATTGGGGGCGTGGTCCGAAAATCTCTTGAGCTTATTTAATTTTCGGTGTTGAAGTTAATGTTGATCTAGGATGCGAGTTAATCTAATCATCGTGTGCAAAAGAAATCAAACCAATAATCCAGCCAGCCCGTAACGATGATTTCCTGTTGAAAACTAACGTCAGAGAAAATCTACTTATTAATCGGCATGAGCCACACCACTATTTGCGAGCAACAGCGTTGATTGAGAAAAACAAAGATTATATTAATCACGTGTGTATGTGGATTCATCCGTTTAACCCCTTAATAGGGATACATAAAATCGTAAATAGCTCTTATAATATGACCCAAAAAAACATGGATGCGTATGACGTCAACATACAGTGTCATACAGTTCATCAACAGGCTACGTTCTTAAAAGTCTTGTGTTCGGATATCGGATATCATCGTTACCTTAAGCGATGACATACCCCCCCCCCCCCAAAAAAAAAACAAAAAAACTTCCCCCAAACAAAATGGTTACCTTAAGAGATGACATATAGTTTTCAATTAAGTTTTCTCTAAGTCAAGGATTACCGTTTTACGTGGACAAAACTAAGTACAAAAATTATATATACATCTCGAATTAAAAATGGTATCAGATGTTCTAAAAAGAGTTATCACTGGAACGAGATTCCTGAATATACGTCAACAACATCCACTAAGATTATATATACAGCTCGAATTAAAAATGGTATCAGATGTTCTAAAAAGAGTTATCACTGGAACGAGATTCCTGAATATACGTCGACAACATCCACTTAGATCTAGCACTTGATATGGCCTGTTATTGGTCGGTCAACGTTCAGAAACCAATAGCCCAAACGGATAGTGTTTAAAGGAAGGGGGATTCAGCATTAATCAAAATAAGCAAGTGCTTAGGGCTTCAGTGCCGGAATTTACCATGGTTCAAATAACGCAGATGAACCATGGCCCGCAAGAAGGCCCTAGCAAATATATACCCCCCCACACACACACACACCCACACAAAGAATATTAATAACAATAATAATATATAACTATTAGTATCATTATTGCAGTATTGAAGAGATACATTATTGGAAATAAGTAATAGTAAAATAAATAAATCTAATAGTTTAATTCTTTAATGAACCTGAAGTAGAATAAAATTATCCCGATATGTTAATTACAGATTAATGAATATCTTGATTCACTTCGGAAAATAAATTTTACCCTTTAGTGTCCTTTTGATTTTTAACATAATCGTTTCAATTGTTATGGCCTGTAAATGTCTTAATCCATCCCAGAATCATACCCGTGTCAAGAATCGCGATTAGATTAGCCCTACACCGCGTTCTAATATATACCATCGCTCATTAGTAACTATAATAACAGGTCTAGGCTATATAATTATGAACGATTAACCTTGTGCGCAAATCCATTACATTGCTAATAACAGATTTTACTTGCAGATATTTGTGTTTTGTTTTCTAAAGATGTTTTTGTCTTATATATTCTAGTACATTAAATATCGGTACATTAGGGAATGAAGTGATTAAATCTGCGGATTAAATCACTATGACGTTCTTCCGGTCTGAAATAAAGTAATCAAGAATCGCGATTAGATTAGCCCTACACCGTGTTCTAATATATACCATCGATCATTAGTAACTATAATAACAGGTCTAGGCTATATAATTATGAACGAGTAACCTTGTGCACAAATCCATTACATTGCTAATAACAGATTTTACTTGCAGATATTTGTGTTTTGTTTTCTAAAGATGTTTTTGTATTATATATTCTAGTATATTAAATATCGGTACATTAAGAAATGAAGTGATTAAATCTGCGGATTAAATCACTATGACGTTGTTCTTCCGGTCTGAAATAAAGTAATCAAGAATCGCGATTAGATTAGCCCTACACCGTGTTCTAATATATACCATCGATCATTAGTAACTATAATAACAGGTCTAGGCTATATAATTATGAACGAGTAACCTTGTGCGCAACTCCATTACATTGCTAATAACATATTTTACTTGCAGATATTTGTGTTTTGTTTTGTAAAGATGTTTTTATCCTATATATTCTAGTACATTAAATATCGGTACATTAAGAAATGAAGTGATTAAATTTGAGGATTAAATCACTATGACGTTGTTCTTCCAGTCTAAAATAAAGTAACAGGCTTTCTAAAGAACAATCCATTTTTTTAAAAATGGGATGTAAAATTAAAGTAGTATATCTGTATAAAATTGAATTAAGAATTTGCATCATTTAGCTGCATCATTACAATGGGCATGTTCAGATGAAATTATGTTCTACATTGTATCTTGTATCTGGGGTTTTAATAAATTTATTTATCACCCAATAATACATTTTCTACAGTAGATATCGCCTGTGTGATATATTTCATAATCTACTTTACATGAATTTGATTGGTCAGTTGAAAAGGAACTACTTTTTTTATTTTCAAAGAACAGTTCATTTCTTATTAAAAGTAACTTTTTTTTTATTAAAAATGAACTATTGTTATTCGATTGACCTTGATGAAAACTCTGAGTCAATATAAAGGACTTTGCAATGGTTGAATTGCTGTCAAAAAATGATGTATCACTACGCCGTAATGTTCAGTAAAAGTGAAATCTACAGCAAAGAATTATATTTATCTATTTGTGCATGTAAGAAGAGATTGGGTGATAAATAAAACCTCCTACTCGTCTTTTTTATATCAAAAAATATCAACACTCGTTGATAAAGTAAAAGAAAAAACTCGGCAGAGCCTCGTTTTTTGTTACTTTATCAACTTGTGTTGATATTTTTTGATATCAAAAAAGACTGGTAGGAGTTTCTCTATATAATCAACAACAAATGTTATAAATACTTTGTTTTATAACGAAAGCTTCGGAAAATGGGTAAACGTTTACTAAGTTGTTAGTTACTTTATACTACAGTGTAATCGTCTCACCAAAACCAATCATACCATTAAACACAAATTATGATGACATTACCTATATATTATCAGTAATCATAGAGACTTAACTGTGAAATTATGTACAATAGGTGACATAATTTATGTTATCTATTTACACTACAAACAACCTTTCGAAAGTCCACCTTTAAACTGGGCAACTCCATTTTGCATTGTCCGAAAAAAGGAAATTGCCGAACTTTGATTCTAAAATTATCCTTTAAAACAAATCAAATACATCAAATAGTTGAAGTGGGCGTTAAGCCCCAAGAACGAACGAAAGATACCAGTATAAGAAGACATGGTCTAGAAATATAACCCTTTTCAGGTGTTATTACACATACAGCGAATAAGAATTGAAATTCAGAAAAGAATTATGCAGTTGCTCCACATGCGTATTATTAATGTGACGTTCCCCAACAGCTTCCTATTGTCACATTAATAAGACGCATGTACTCCAAATGACTCTTGAAACCTTAAGAATGTCGCTTTACTTTAGATTACCAACTGCAAGTGGACGAAACAAAAGTACGATGGTACTTGATACAACTAGTCCTTCCGCCTTATAAATTTGGCTTTATTAGAAGGAAAGATCAAATAGAACTAACGTTCCGTCATGTATTCTTCTAAATTATTAATCAAGATTATCATTTTGCTTTAGATTACGAACAGCAAATGGACGAAAATAAAAACCTATGTTTTAGTGCTTAATAACAATAATCATTCATCTGCACACTGTACGATTAATGCAAGTAATCTAGACATCCACAGTATCCGCAGTCCCTAATTACATAATTGGTGGAGATGCAAGTATTCTCTTGACCTTGGAAATAGGCTGAAGTTATTAATGTTGCAACCTGTCGTTGTCTAGCATAATGGATTTCCTGGCTAGTTAAATTACCTTATACATATATTCATTTGTACTCGTCCTTGTAAAATACTCCGTAACGCATTAAAGTCCGAATAAATCAATATACATTTTGTTGGACTGATTAAATATATTTATTTAAGAATATATCTCAATGATAACATGCTTGAGGTCAATGTTGATTATTTTGTTCCAAATTAATTTGAGTATATTTTAGCATGAATTAATCCTTGACCAATTAGATATAGTCCGAAAAATGCTAATTCACGATCGACGACTATGATTCTTTGATTCTTCTGTAAAACAAATCAAATACATCAATTGAAAACAAAATAGACGACAAATTTCTTGACAGGTAGCTCTTACCACCCAATTACCAACACCCTCCCGTCTACACGTTTCACTACCTGTGATTTTGAAGAGCTTTTAATCGGATTGTTTTATGAAATACACTTCACAGGCACAATGGTTGTGGAATAGAGGCCACGTGTCAAGTACACTACAATTAAAAGAAACAAAACATATACAAACGGATGCCGATTCTTAAGATCAACTAATCAGGAAGTTCTGGATAAACCTAAGAGCAAATCGATTTACTTGATTTACATACACCAATTAAGAAAAACTTTCATCCATATCACTTTACCAGTTATTTCACTGTCAGAAATTAGGTTTATTGTATTCGAGAACATAACTTAATCGATATTTGGTAAATGGTGTCAAGGGCACCTTTCAATGTCACAAGTAATGAGCCAAGAAGAGTTGTGGCGTCTTTGAATTAGGTAAATATATAGTTTGGGACTGGGCTGTTTCGTTTTGTGCCTTCAGTCTATAAGTATAATCGTATGTTAGTCCCGAAATGACTTATTTTGTATCGAGTGGATGTTAAACCCACTCTCTCACTCCATGGATAATGGAGACTTTGTTTATCACCGTACTAACGTTAGCAATGGCGATCTAGGTTAGTCTAAAGTTTAATCTCTAATATCTCGGTTCAGAGTGAAGCAATTTGACTGAAATTTTCAGCATATTCTGTTTTCATATCTATGTTGTAACTATTATAACGAGAACTGTCGGCTCTTTATCTAATCTTACATAATGCCCCTTTAAGTTATATAAAAGGAGAAATAAATGGTAATGACTTGTTGCATAAATATTGTGATTTGTTTCAGATTCCCCCCTCGGGCCGGATTAAGAACACTTTAGTGATAATAGATTATACCACCTAGACAAAATTGTTGCGATAAACTATCAGACTAAACGACTTCAACGTCACCATAACTCCTGATTAAGTCACCTTTGTTAAATATTTGCCAGAAAGTTAACATCAGAATGACATTATAAAACAGATCATAGATTATTAAAGAAAAAACACATTACAAAAGGAAATGATAAGCTGGGCAATAAAATGATATGTTACCTTAATTGCCTTTATACATCTTTAAATAAACAGACACATAATATCCTACGATGTAAGTATTGTGTTATAAACGAGACACGGTGTATTTGATAAAATATATTTAACGGTCTAGCAAAAATTATTTATATATACTAATTGATTACTCGCGTTGCACATGGTTCAAGAATATAAGGTATGTTTGAGCTATAAATAATTTTTGTCTGCGATATAACTTCGGTGGAAGCGAACGTTAAATAAATCTATTTCACACACACATACAAATAATTAAGTATGCTTTACGTGTTGCTTATAGTTTTTTTTTTTATAATACTCAATTTTCGCAATTACTTCTCTAAGTCTTCGAATCACTTGGCATTCCCTTTTACTACCGTTGATTAACAAATCCAATTAGGAGATACTGAAGAAACAAAGAAAACTTTCGAACACGTGATTTCCATTTTTGTATTAGAGTGACAACGAGAAAGACAAATTTACGTGACTTGCCTAATCGGAGCTATTGATGAAAGACATTATCCAGTTTCCTGCCTTTGTTCTTCCTTTCAAAAAGACTTAAGGATGCGATCTGAGTTAATCTTTGTTGGCCACTTCTGGTTATTAGTTTCTGAACGGGGATGCTATTTAGATGTAGTGTACGAATCACGCTCATCAACAGATCACAATGTCCGGTAATATACATCTAACATATAACATAGTGAGTTGGTTTATCTAAAAATATAAATATTTAAAACTCTGTGAAACACACGAAGAAAATGTTCAATTTGGGCATCACCTTATAATGAGGAAATTCAGATCACCTTTTACAGTCAATATACTTTTATCGGATATTAAAGTCGACTAGTTGATAAAATTAATAACAAGATGGTTAAAAAATTATACCGCATCTCTTATTATTAATAATGATTCCATATTCCAGTTTTGGGTTCAAACAAAATGCACATTCAAAGATTTTGCGTCGGATATATTCATGTCGAATTTTCCGCATAATATGGGGTCCGTTTTACAAAGATGTATGCATTTATAATATTCCATTTAGTTTGCCACTCGTGTTCACCGTTATATCGTGGCGCGATCATTTGGCGATAACTTTACCAATTGTAACATTTCGTTATTGTAGTATTGACGGGTGTCGTACAGAGGTATACTTATTCGTTTCGATTAGTTTCCTTGACACATCATCTAGAGAACTATACACTTACACTGTTCTATAACAATGATGTTTTATTAAAACGGCAGTGAAAGGAAAAACACGCAGGTATTAATTTGTATTCACGTTGTTTATGCGGACATGAATATAATTTCTTTTCTATTTTAAGAAATTAAATTTAGTTTATCCTCTTTTGAGTAAAAACTACTGTGATGTATATTATTGATTTATTTTTTAAATAAAACCTCATCAGCATAGTCAAAGCTTTTGCACGTCCATTAATGACTTTTAACTGCCTTGAGTGTCTTACATTGACAGTATAATATAATCTCGTTTTTGAACACACCCGTATGAGATATCGGCGACACACGTTGGATTCAAAGCCTTGTCAACGCGTTTGGAGTCAATTGTTAAAATCACACCGGGCATGAGCGCTCAACAGGCCTTTGATCTACCAGTTTATTGGGCCCAACTTTATTTTAACTACAGACATCTTAACACCAATTAGCATTCAAGTCTGTCTGGCTATATTGTCTGAGTAAAAAATACTTTTCTCTTACTTGTGGACCCCCGGATTAAGACTTTGTATGGAGTTCAAATTTAAAAAAAAAAATATTTGTTGACGGTACACATTACTTGTGTTAATTATATGGAAAAAACACAAGATTTGTGTTAATGCATTAAAAAGAACACAAGTTTGTGTTAATGCAATGCAAAACAACACATAACTTGTGTAGAATAATTTTCACACAAGTACTTGTGTTGAGATCCAACACAAGTTTTTTTTCAGTGTATGAATACATAAAGACGCCTACGCAGATGCTATGTCTCGAAAGGTATAAGCCTTCGGTAAATCTAATCTTTATCTTCTTCACAAGATTGATAAAGTCTGTTAACAACTGAAGCTTCTATTGCGTTCACATTGTTTTCGGAAAAGGGGTTTAACATGGATGGGTTGGTTTAACGTTGAAAACTTAGAAAAGAAAGGTGGTGTGGAACGTTGAATATCCATAGGGTCCTTTATATCATGACCCTAGTGTTTCACCTCAACTTTTAAAAAAAATTTTAAAAACGTGAGCATCTATCGCGTTCACATGGTTTTTGACAAAAGGCGGTGGGTAACTCCGGAACACTAAATTTTGAAAGGGTTCAACCTCTCAAAATATCTGTATATGGGGGGATCGACGGATCCTCGTACAGGATGAAGACATAATACACTGAAATGTAGGCATATAAAAATGTGCCTGTATATTACCCATCTTATTATGTTGGAGATAAGTTTTCTTTTTTTATTTAAACAAAACATCCTAAATTTCTTAGATTGTTTGGCAAGCCATAAGGGCGAAAAGTATATGGACTAAGATTAGCAATTCTTTCCGCAGTGCCATATCTTTGCTTTTGTAAAATGTACGATATACACCCCCTTAGCGCGTTGGGGTATTTGTGTTTGCTCTTTCCTTCCTTTCTTTGCATAATGCCATGTACGTGGGATTGGTGTTCGAATAGTCTTACAACGTTTCCGCGATTGTGCAGGACATAGTGGGGTGGGATATTTTTGTCACGGTTCGCTGGAGTATGTTTATTAATCGTTGACTTTTTGATCCTGGTATAAATTCGTTGAAGATCATCCCAACAGTCAAAAGGGCCATTTCCTTTGACGCAAACGAATAGTCTCTTACATCAATTGACTAATTATATGGAAAGTGTTTTATTTTATGTATAATAGAATCTATCATATCTATTCTGGGAGTTTGAAATCCTTTAACATTTGACCTACATGTTGACCCCTTCATGACTAAATATAGCTTAATTGTAATAAACGTTTACAATATATGTACATGCAGCAATGCCGTCAATAAACTGAAAAACTTCATTATGGGGGCATTATAAAACTTATTACATAAAAAGGTGCTGAAAGGGTCACTTATGTCCCATAATCTCTTGCTAATGAATGTTTCACTTTAACAATTACATGTTATCCCGAACGCTTACCCTCTCTACGCCTGGTGAAGATGGTATTAAATTAGCATCAAAATGTCATTGTATAGAATTACTAGAGCACTATAAAGACACATTAGTTACTTCGCATCGATTTATGTTCTTGTCTACGAAGATTAGGGAAGTGGGCGGATGAATTACCCTGATAAAGCCCTCGGACAGTTGCCCCGATTCGATGCCCAAATATTGTTTCACTGAATTAGAAATTCTAAACCGGCACCTTAAATGCCAATGCACTATTTTTACAATGAATTAAATAAAATATCCAGAAATAATGTAAAAGTTAATTTCGAAACCAAGCCAATTATAAATATCTATTTAATTCAATATGCATTAAACTACATCGGCATTTTTCATATTAACTGTTGATTTTTTAGACAATATGTGGTTTATCGTGACATCGGTTATGAATAGATGAATAATGCAATTTGTATTTTGTTGTTATTCAAATTTATGTATTTTCTTGTACTTCTTCATTCGATTTCTATACTAATGGGATCTACTAAAACAATAACAAAAGTTTCGACCGGTTATAAATATGATAATTATTATAATATAATTACTGCAATGTAAACGTGTAAATGATTATTTAAGGACATTATGAATATATCTATTTTATCATGACAATAGTTTATCATAATAAACTACTTAAAATTTGGTCGTCCCAAACCAGTAGCATTTAGCTATAAATATTAAATGGAAGCGATAACAAGTTCTTATTTTTCCAACTAATTTGAGTTGAAGGCATTAATACTTATCGTGCACGAGAAAGTGTGGGCTTACTCATTAGGCATGTTATATACAGTGCCGGATTAAGACAAAGAGAGGCCAGAGTGTATTCCACCTATGAGGACCCTCCCAATCTCCCACTCTCAAGACTAGAGAAAGATGAAAGTGTGTTTTAAAGTGATGATGACGGATGTTTAAGACTACAATATGTGTAAGAAAGGCTTATGACAGTGTCAAAAATATTAAACACTTTGGCCGAAAGTCCCCTAGATCTTGAGGTCCTAGGATTCAATCTGCCAACCCTATAGGTAAATGAGGTAAATCAGGCACCTGATGTATAGCCTTTGATAATGGCACTTCTGATATGAATTACAATGTATTTAGAATTAGAACTGACACATTTAACCAAGATCGATTGAGATCACTATTATTCTGAAGTTAAGGAAATCGACAAAAAGAGAATAGGGTCATTTATTTTTAGACAGTGATCCGAAATCTGCAACATTCTTCAAGACATGAGTACGTGCAATAATTGACTATTCACCTTCTAACACTTACTACCCTTCTGAATGATCATCGATTGTTCATTGGCGTCAACGACCAATGGTAATGGAGGTATGGTTAGCTTATCTTTCTACAAGCGGCCTTACAAGAAGTATGCCGATAATTATAGTCTAATTTGGAAAACGTGCTTCTACAATTACTAGTTAAATCGAATTGCTGGCGGCCGATGGAATCTTTTTCTTTGGTATATTGGTGGTCTCTTTACAGACACCCCAAAGTTGTTCTCTTCGTGTTTATGGTCAATAATTACCAACTCTCTTAGATCCATTATGACTTAATTTGGATGTAGAAGAACAGCATACGTTTGACTTCTGACTCCTTAAGGATGGACTAAATAATTTTATTTTCTATATGAATTGTGTAAAAGGTTCCAAGCGATTAGGAGCTATCGATAGTGAACATGGTGCTTCGCTACTTAGATGTGCGACGTTTTAAACACAACACTTAAGCTTGTAATACCACAGTCAAACCGGGGTGGCGTCCTTACTCTGCTGCTACGGCGACGGAAAATGGTCTTAGAGCCCGTCAAGATCGCCATAAGCGTGGTGGAAACGCCAGATGTTGTGCTGTGGTCTCCATGGTCGCAAATAATCGCCGAGTCACGGCGTTCGTTTTGAGCATGTTCAAAACAAACGCCAAGCTTCTGTGATCTGACCTGGACAGCTGTGAGAACGCGCCTTTTTACAAGTTTTGTAATTTTTGGGGACATTTTCTCGCGTTGCGTTCGCGTTTGCCGGCGACCTTATGGTTCGATCAACACTTTGAGTTACTGAAAGGTCCAGAGAGAACTATTCTTATATTACAGCAACTGATACCAGTGATAACCCACTCTATAATCTACTAACAGACTATTACAATCCGACTATTGTATTTATCATGTAATAAATTGCCACTGGCGCCAATTTGAAATCTATTTTCCAACAAGAAATGTCGACATGGCAGTGATTCATGGGCACAAAATTGCAGTATGATCGAAGAATATTGTACGATCTTCTGACTGAGAAAATCAATTGAAGGAGCTCCAGTGTAAAATGCTATTACTTTGCCGTGTTATTAAGTTGTAGTATTTGAATAAAGTCGTTCGACCAATCAGTAGAGCATAATTCGCCTTTCGACTCAAGGGGAGACAGTTAGACATATATCTTGCATGAAAAACACTTTACTTTGTTATTGCAGAAAGAAAAATCAATTGCGTTTTTAAAAGAAGAGAGAAAACACTTGTAATTCAGCAATTCTTCGCGTATATTGTCAATTAGTTCTCTGTTTATTTTTGTCGCCAACAGTTTTCTTTACCCAGCGCCAGATTTGGTGCATAATTGAACTTACCTTCCGATAAACGTCATCAAAATGTTAATTACCAGCCGCATTTAAAAATATACCAATTTATTTCAATATTTTGATTAGATCTCAGCAATTTCTTGCCGCATCGTTACGGTTTCTTCGGTTTGACTGGGAAAGTGGGTGTGTCAAAGAGGATAAAGCTATTTAAAACGTTCTGCGACAATGCGAAATGTCCGAAATCACCGAAGCTGTCGTTTTTTATAAATATTGCAGTCATTTTAACACTTATCGTCGAAATAGGCATTTTTGCATCAGTCACTGTTTTCCTGTAAAATAGTCCATCATTATTTGATTTTCATAAAAGTGACACCATTTGATTAAAAAAGCAAATATGTGCCATATCAAATTGATTACAATTCAAAATTGACACCTGAAGTGGCTCCATGTTGTCAATAACTATATTTTTAACCATTAAAATTACTATTTTATTCAACTAAGAATTATTAAAGATACATTCCCGCGTACAAACTTTGTGATTTGATGATATATTTGGACAAAAAACATATTCAAAGTAACCAATCTATCAAAAATTTGCTTCAGTTCCCTCTCAAAACTTTGTATTCGCCGGGGATACCTATAGCTATAAGTAAGCTGTTGTTAGACGCAATATCTGTCAACTTAGCTTCATTGTGGGAGGGTCCACTTTCCAAATGGTATTTATCATTACTTACTGTACATTTACCATACATATTGAGGCTTAAGTAAATTCTTAATTATTTTCTGTCAACTTCTTTTTGGGCCGTTTATTTTCAGAGTCGTTTGTACGTTGACACCCCTCAATGTTCCCAAAACCGCCCAACAATTTGATCAAGAAATAACAACCGCTCCCTCACTTAAGCTGGCAAACAATAAGCTGGTAGATAACAATCGGGTTGCCTGTTAGTGATACCCTGACAATCTTGCCCAGTGTTTGCCCCATGGGCGTTTTTCGGGTAATCCAGTATTTTTCTAGTAAGATTGGGTGTCTATAGTCTATACTTTCCATATATACCAACTTTGACATACTTTTATTTGAAAGAACCACCCCCGATAAATACTTTTCTGGGAAAATATACAAGAGATGGATAGAGAACAAGCTAAAAACAAACGCGATTTTTTTTGTACATTCAGGGGCAATAATCCAGAAAGTTATGGCCTGAAATGTGCAAATATCAAAAGGGACCGAGATCTTTGGGATATAAAGATATGTTTTAAGTTTCATCAAAATCGGATAAAAAAATTGTGACCTCTAGAGGGTCCACAACCTTCGTATTACACGCTTCTACACAATTTGCGTACAAAGAGCGGCCATTTTGTCGGGCAGTTTCATTTCGATTTTCCCGAAATTAGAATTCAACCTTCATTATGGTGCAATGGTGATGTATTTAAACGGTTTTTAAAATCGGAAAAAATAAATGTGACCTCTTGAGAATCTGCAAGCTAAAAACGGGATTTTTTTAATAATCAGGGGCCATAATCCAGGAAGTTAAGTTCGAGTATCCGCGATTATGAAAAGGAACCAAGATCTTAGTGTGTAATAGTGATATAAGCTAAAAACGTGATTTTTTGTTCAATAAAAAGTCATAATTCTAGAACTTATGATACGATATGCGCGAATATCTTTGAATTATAAACATGTATTTCAAGTTTCATCGAAATCGGATCAAAATTGTGACCTGTAGAGGGTCCACAACATTGATTTACCTGATGTTTACACTCTTTGCATACGAGGGGCGGCCATTTTGTCCGGCAGTTTTGGCCCGATTTTCACGAAATTCGAACCCAACAAACATTACGGTGTAACGGTGATATATTCGAACGTTGTTTTAAATCAGATAATAATAGCGGAACCACAAGCTAAAAACGCTATTTTTCGTACAATCAGAGGCCATAATTCAGGACAATGTGAGCGTATAAAAACTGTTTCTAACGTCTTCCCTTGCCGAGAAATAACCAATTTTGTCAGAGTCACTTTTTAAGATTTTTAGTATTTTAATTTTAGTTTATGTGTTCTTGATTAATTATCTATTGTCTGATTTGTATAAAAGAATGTTCATATGCTCCATGGTGCAAATTCTCAACTTTTATCTACCGATAAAATATTCTGTCGGCACAGGAAATGACGTAATTTTGTCAAAATCTTCAATTTTGACGGGTAGGTAAGTCCTTTCAAAAGCAAATATTAATTTTTACAAAGCTAATAGATTAAGGTGAATTCTCCTACTAAAGGTACAAGACATGTTGGGCTCAGTTATTTCGGTTTTGTATTTGCGCCATTTGGTTTAAACCTAAAAAAAAACGATGTAAAAATGAACTTTTTACAATGCATTCAGGTTTTTCATATCTTAAAATAATATTTCTTCGCAACTTTCATAAACTTGAAGCAGTAATCCATAAGAAGACAATGTATGTCAACATTAGTTTGTAATAGGAGCAGTTGCCGAGAAATAGTCAATTTTGCATGAGACACTTCTCACGTTACTTTGCTTGTAAAAGGATCAATTATTAATGGATTTCCATAATAGTGATACCATTTGATGCATAAAGCAAATATGCCTTATATCAAATTGATTACAATTTAAAATTGACACCGAAAGTGACGCTATTTTATCAAATAAATGTATTTTTAACCTTTAAAATCAATACTTTATTTACTAAGTATTATTTGCTACGTTTTTAAAATTTTAACTTTTAGTCACAAAACACAAAAGTTGTTCAGATGAGGTAAAATAGACGATTTTCTACAAGTCACTTTTCAAGGTTTTTGGTCCATAAAAGTGTCAATTATTATGCGACTTTCATAAACTTTTCAAAATATGAAGCCTAATGCCATCTATGGTTTCATAAATTTAATTTAAGATTTCCACTACCACCGGAAGTAATGTCATTTTGGCAAAAACTGTATTTTTAATCTGCAAAACAAATATTTGTTTGAAGTAAGTGATATCCATTATTCGAAAAAACAAATTATGATATTTGATTCCGATGGACAAATAATATGAATCAATACGATCATATAGATATGACAAATGTGTTTCTAACATCTTCCAGTGTCAAGAAATAACCAATTTTGTCAAGATCACTTTTTAAGATTTTTCGCTTTTTAGTAATGGCTTAATAAAAGGTTAATTCTGTTCAATTTTTGTGTCATTCAAAGGACAATCAAAGTGGTTATTTCTGTAATCCGATTTAAATATTTTGTTGATAACGGAAGTGATGTCAATGTGTCGAGTTTTCGTTTGCTGCATTTTATATTATAACATATTTAATAAATCTATAAATGAAACTGACATTGATAGATTTACTGGCTAATTCTGCATCCATTTTTCAACATCTGTGCAATGCTCATGTGGAAATCTGTCTCAGTTCAAGGTAATGTGACACCGATGAAACCCGTCATCACTGCATCGTAGTTCTAATTGTTATTATCGGTTTATTAGGTAATAAGATTGATACAAATTCTAATGAAAGGTTACATATATCGAGTTATAGCCAGGTTACATTTTTAGATTTATAGCCAGATTACATAATAGATCTATTGACATTCATTTCATCTCATTACTCCTGTATGGTTTGGATTGTTCGTACTTGGTTTTATTTTATTGTCAGATTATACCAAGAAGACTATACAAATTTATGTCATATTATGTATTATTTACTTTATAATCTTTTGTTGTATTTTACCATATATTATTTATAATCCATTGTCATGAAATGAATGTCAATAAATCAATTATGTAATCTGGCAATAAATCTAACATTTCATTAGAATTTATATCAATATTATTACCTAATAAACCGATAATATATATATATATATATATATATATTCCATTGTTTATTACAGATTTAAATGTATCAATCACAGTTTGATTCATCAACTGTGTGTGTTTCTTTTGAATGTTAACCGTGTATGTAGAAATAAATTGAAATATCAGGTGCAACTCCATATATAAAGCTAAATATCTATTATCTGGGATGAGTAAAATAGATCGTCTTATGTAATAACAAAATAAAATACAGCAGCTATTAAAAACTTTTAACAGAGTTCTCGTAAAAAAAATTATACATTTAATTTCCGAAAGTATACACAGGTATGTAAACTCTTGCAATGAATTATATTAACACAAGTAGCAAGCATTTTAACGGGAATAATGACGTACAACACCCAATATATATCCAGACTCTCACACTTAAGACCTTTAAACTGCTGCTTACATAAAACCAATCAGTCTGTAGTGATGAAGCTTAAACACATTACAATTGTTATTGTGATGTTCACGTTTACTTGCTTCCTTCGTCCATCGTATTATTATACCCATACTTTTTCTCGGCTCTTTGATGAAATGGGGAGGATATACTCCAATACACGGCCACTTTGTATCAGTTGATTTAAGTATTTATTTGTACATCACCAACCCGTTTTGAACATGTTATGGTAAAAGGGTCATCATTTTCAACAACTTTCTCTGTCATATTCTTACATTTTGTCTCAAGTTTCTTTACATTTTGATATCTGGTCGCGCTTTCGCATTTTGTCGCGGTTTATGTTCATCCGCAGCACGTAATTTAAATATTTTACTATAATAAATTAATCCCTTGGCATTTTCTATACTATAAACTTTCACATTTTGTCGCGGTTTATGCTCATCCACAGCACGTAATCCAAATATTTTACTTTTATATCCCTTGGCTTTTTCTCTACAATTCAAACTCGTCTTTATTTAATGGTTGTGCTTGGGTTTTTTTTTTTTTTTTTTTGGGGGGGGGGGTTGTTGTGGATGCCAATACCTCTGCGTCTAATGTAGCACGACAATTAGTAAAGGTAGCTTGCTTTTCAAAAAAATTCAAATCAAATCTCTTGTACTGATCTCGCAAGTGTCACCATATTCCTATGCATATATTCTTCAATGTACTAGCTGGATATGGTGTACCTTTTGTCTATTGATTTCACAAACAAATCTACACATCCAATTATCAAGAATATCAGCTGGTATATCTGCTGATGGAGGTGGAACCGGGGGCGGGGGCGTTCACTTGTAGTTACTCCATTGTTGTGTACGGAACTATTTCTTGAACACTACAATCGACGCAGTCAGAATGATGAAAAAAACAACACGAAATGGCTATTGTACAAAATGATTGGATGACGTCTGCTTTGTTCAACCAATCAATCGCCCTGTTATGAAAATATTCCCTGACCTGATTTAAACCGTGAAGTGCACGTGCGATGTACTGACATCATTTACCCGAGTAGAAAGAAGCGTTCGCGATGAGATGATTGAGGGGTTATGAATGGGAAACTTTGATAAATTTGTGAAATGAAAAATGCTTTTGAAATTGAGAAAAAAGATGGCAGCCAGGTAAAGGTGGGATAAAGTGCTCTTGGTTATTTAAGCTCATAGATGTGATATTATTGTAATATAAATGTGAGAGAGAGAGAGAGAGAAATGGGGTTTAACGTCCACTCGACACCAACTAGGTCATTTCGGGACTAACATATGGGTTTTATTAAATTTTATTTAAATAATTCGCTTGCGCGTAGGGGTCTTTAGCAGTGGGAGGGAACCGGAGGACCTGGGGAAAACCCACGAGGTTGGACAGGCGACCCTACTCCTTGTCACGTACAACCGGGGATTTGAAACCACACCAGTCGACTCAATGGCAGACTTTATGATACAGCTCGCGCACGCTAACCATTCAGCCATACAACCCCCCGTAATATAAATGTAGGAAGTTGGTTATAATAAGTGTAATGGTAACAAGAACAGATTGTGAAATTTTAAGTAAAATCTAGGTACAAATTAAAAAGTTATTAGCAAAAAAACTATATGAAATAGCTAACTTTTGTAAGGTGAGCTGAAAATCAGTGGACAAAATAGACCAATAGTGAACTGTACTTATGAAAACAAGCCTGACATTGTGAGTTTAGTTTTACAAGCTACCCAACTAGACACTTATAATGAGTCAGAAATCAGATCTAACAATAACACCTAAAGAAGGAAAAAAATCTCAGCAAATAGACCACCACATAAGAGAATTAGAGGAAACTCCACCCAATCTGATATCAGTGACCAAGTCTGGACATGTCTACAGAAATAAATGAAAATATAGCATCTTTTAGGGATGAAATGGATCAAAACTTCAAAAACATATTAACAAAAGACGACATAAATGATCTAATTGAACAGTTAAGGACTACTTTCCTTCATCAAGTAAACACTGAAATTCAAAATGATATAAAAGCCTTGGTTGAAGAATCTAATGACCTGAAAGAAAAATACCTAGAGTCAAAAACTATAAATGGTGAGCTTATTGCTGAAAATAAAAGTTTACAACTAGAAATTGAAATAAAACAATATCAAAATGTACCCAAACTGAAAAATAATGAAGCAATTAGTATGGCAAATAACAACGAACAATGCTCGAGAAAACTGAATGTGAAGGTTTTTGGGATAAGAGAAGAAACCGATGAAAACCTTAGACTTAAATTCTGTCAAATAGTAAAGAATGTTACAGGTGTTAGTTTATCGCCAGACCATTTATTGGCTATACACAGACTGCCTTCAAAATATAGTGACAAACCTAAACCAATTTTAGTTAAATTTTTAAATAGTGAATCAAAGTCTAAGGTGATGCTTAAACGAAAAGCTTTCTTGATCAATAACTTCATGATATTTGATGATACAACTTTTAAAAACAGAGGATTAATAAACAGGCTGAAATGATTAGATGGAGTTTCGTCCTGGTATAATAACTGCAATGTTTATGCGAAGCTGGAAGGGAAGAAACGTGTTAAAATTGAACTGTTTGAAGAGGTCCAAAAAGTTGTAGACAAGTTGAACAATGCATCTCCGGAAATAGCTAGACAAATAGATGAATTCATGACAGACATTCGTGATGAAATAACATGAACACTATAAAACTAAATGAAGTAAATTAATTTAACTGTTATATTGAAGGACTCAAACTGTAAGTTATTTTTATGCGTGTATATTGAAACCCATTTCAAAAGGCCATTTTATCTCCACCCCAGCATAAACCTGTAAAAAGAGATAGGTCGTTAATGTGATCAATTCGGACATTAGATCTACTGCATGAAAATAAAATTCAAATGATATGTATTCACACTTCATTAACAAATCAACTTTCTAAATAGACATAAATATTATAAGATAATAATGCTGTCCATGTTAAATATGGTTAAATTCAGTTAATAAAAAACCTAAAGTGAATCTTATAATGATTATTATATAGAGGCAATAGTAATGTTCAGGAACCAATATGTATAAATAATTCCTACCATTAAAATGATTTAAATATTGTAAGGAACCACATCAAATGGAAAATCATCTTCCTTTGTATCAACAGATAATTATAAATAACTAAGACACGCCCCCACTCCCCCATCACCACCCCTCTTCGAATCTGCATCTTAGTAACATGTTCACCTTGGATATACACAAAGAATGTAAATTCTCTATAGCTTTACGAAAATTAATTGATGTAAATGTAGAAAAAATTGTATACTATCGGTATATTATATATTGATTTCTGTCCACATTGTCTTATTCTCGCTCTACAGAGATGAGTTTATACAGATATCTGTAGTTGTTCAGCATTAGTCGCGGTGTGTGTATTTTTCGAAAATGTTGTTCTAATGATATGTCTAGTGTTATTGCCCCTGACTGGTCATGTATTTTACCCTTCTCTCGTGAATCCAGCTTAGTAATCTACACAATACATCAATTACCAGGGGGACGGGTATGGCGTCAATCAAATGTATAGGCATTGTCCACCACCGTTTGCTGTAAACTTGTCGTCATGCTATTTTTCGAGGATATCATTAATCACTGAGTATGCATTTCTTAGAAAATTTGTATTCCATTTCCTTTACTTTATTAAGAAATTCCTAAATGATTTATTCTGTGCTAGCTTTATATTACAGCTGTCAAACCGGAGTTTCAAAAGACATGTGATGTGTTCGTGATTGAAGCGATTACATGTAGCTCAATGTCTAGCAATTGACAGTTCAGTTATGTACGGAGCGCAATCAACGACACAAATTCTTGTTGCTAACATGATAGTACCTACGTTAACATACCTTATTACATGCGTGTAACTTTACTTACACATAAAAGAAATGTAATGTCTTTTGTTTTCTTTGCATTACTATCTATAGTGTTATAGTTCTGCTACTTAAGCACGTTAGTGTCAATTTGGTAAGAAAATTTGAACACTTCACATTAATCCTCAGTATTCTAATGGATGGCGCTGTTTTGAGGTATCAATACATTTGAAATCACCAGAAGAAAATAATTGATTCAGTAAAGAAATACGAATATAGCATCCTTGTAAATGAGTTATAGGTAACGGAGGTTTATTATATAGTTTACCGAATATGATTTTTTGAACTTCGTTAATTCTGCGTCAAGATTATATTTTTGGTAAAAATACATTTGAAAACAAGAAATGAAATGGGGTTTAACGTCCCACAGTTCTGCTCCTAACCCATTTGAAAACAAGAGAAGAAAAACTAATGCATCCAAAAGTTTGGACTTAACTTCCATTCAGATGACAATAACCTGTTTTGATAGCAAAACTATGACTGATAATTAGAAATGATGGGTACACTAATCATAGACAAGAGCGTTTTTTGTCAATAGTTCCTAAAGTGACAGATAAGGAAATATGTGTCACAAATGTGCGTATTGTACACATCATATCCAAAAGTTAAATGGTTTCATAAAGAAATTGAAAAAAAAATTATAGATACATGTAATTAAAATTTGGACAAATGATGTAATACCGGGAAGGTGACTTACACTGGATAAACTATTAATGAAACCCACAGACAAGAATACCCGGATAATAGACAGATATGTCATGTAGCTGATATTAATAATTCAGTCCAATTGACTGACAATAAATTGAGTTATGAATCGACATGAAGCGATATTAGATAGATATACACATTTTACTTATAATGTCCAAACAGGCTTACCTTTTGATAAATATAAATGTCAAGATTTCAATTATCGATATCTGATTAAAATACAGATCTATATTTCGTTTCTTTTTTTATACCTTCGATGGCCTACACTACATGGAGATCTGACCAGTTTTACTGAAAGCACGCGTCAGGGCGCGAACGAGCGGCTTTTGACCCTATGACGTCGGACATGGATTAATCAATCAGCGTTGACGTTTCTAGTGGTTTACCCACAGTTCCGTGCATGGTACGCCAAGAAGTCGTCGTAACAGATGGTTTCATTGGCTAATCCCTCACATCATCATCCAGAACACGTCAATGATAACAACTCTTCCAAATCCTAGTGTCGTACAGATAAATAAAAAGAAATTTTGAGCTATAAAAAACGAAACGAAATAGGATCTGTGTTTTAATCAGATTGCCATAAGTTTGTTAACTTTTGTATGAAATCATGTAAATGTAGGATATGGTATGTACAATGTGCATATCTATAACACTGCCTTCCTTGACTGTCACTGTAATACCTTCGGCGCTTATTGACCAAACAAAAGTCACTACAAATTCAAACTACGATATTTAAACATAGCATAGCAATTAGAATTATGTCGTGAATACCTCTCCATAGTTATGAATTGATTTTTTTCCACACACGCTATTGTCAACTTATTATACAATAATCATAAAATTCTTGACATATCTGAATATTTGTTGTGAAGAAGATATATCATACAGATAGATATGTAGATGTGGATTCATAAATCAATATATATGTAAATGCATATACGAAGTGCGTGATAAAGGGTGATATTTTGTCTAATTTAATCCCGTAAAAGTGCTTAACCTGATATAATTAATAAATAATCTTGATATATCCCTGGTCACAACATGCCATTAGTGTGATAATGGCCTATCAATAACATATATAAGACTGCAAACGAATGCATTGACTATGTGAACTTCCCGAACAAATGGGAAGTCGTAATAGGCGAGGTGTTGTAGAAGCACACCCTAATCTGTGTACGACATCCTTCATTACTTATAGTTTAATTATGACGATTGTTTGGACGAGCAGCAAGCTATTGTTTTACAATATTACTCGGAAATGTCAACATGCCCTACCCTTTACTAAGTTATTGAACGTGTCAACATGTCATGTCTCTTCTTAATTCGTTTCAAGTGTCAACATCGTCTACCTCTTACTTACTCCGTTCAAGTGTCAGCATGTCGTACTTCTTGCCAAGTCTTTGACAGTGTCAACATGTCCTATCTAATACAAAATTCTTAAAAGTGTTGATATGCCCTCTAAATATAGGTCCTTTCAAATGTCAACATCCCCATTCCCTTTACTACACCATTTTAAGAGCAAACATCCCTTCATCTTCCTGAGTCCTTTTAAGTGGCAACATTCCCAACCCAACCGCTTAGACTTTTCAAGTGGCAACATGCCGTACGTCATTCCCTTCACTAAGCTCTTTTAAGTGCAAACATCCCTTCATCTTCCCGAGTCCTTTCAAGTGGCAACATTCCCTACCCAACCGCTTAGTTTTTTCAAGACGTGGCAGCATGCCGTACGTCATTAAAATTGTCAATATGTGTTCCCTATTATAAACTAAGCCCTTTTACCTATTAACATCGCCCTCCTCTCACTAAGTTCTTGAAAGTGTCATCATGCCCTACAAATTACCAAGTCTTTGAAAGTGACAACATGTCCAACCTCCTATAAAGTTCTTGAAAGTGTCGATATGCCGAATCTTATAACAATTGGTTTTATTTTAGTATGTCGGACATTTACGCTTCAAATAACAGTCTTTTGCCTACAGGATAATATTAAAATATAATAACTTATTAGTCTATACTGCCTATAACGTTCATATATAAATAATAACGACAGCAATATAAAGTTCTATAACTGCTGGACCGAAATAACCGATGCTAAGTATTTATCTAATTGATCTTTCAACTACTGCCTTTTAGTTAGATAAATTTACATAACTATTTCCTATTGATTTATGAGTTGAAAAGGGTCGACTTAATTTCATAGTATAACAAACAATACGTCCCGACTGTTTTATTTCCGCTTTAGCAATAACGGGTCTTGTTACCGTTACATTAGGGTGTATTTTTGTTTTGTGGCAACATCTGATAATCGCCTAGATGTTAGTATGTAAAAATTGTTCGCTTAACAATGATAAATCATTAGATATATAACAATGCAAATACATCATGATGTCTATTTATCTTAATGGGTGTGGCATTTTAACACTTATTTTATTTTAAATGAACAAATGTCATCAAATCATCGTTAAATTACAGCACGATTTTTCAAAAGTGTGAATACGGTTTCAGAATCGTTAATAAATGTATTTAATAATACATTCCCATTATTATAAGTTCAGAAGTCTATAATGATGTTTCATGATAATTTGAATGCATGCTTCAAATGGAATTAATTTGATGAGCAATTATTACATATGTGTATCAAATCAGCATGCTGCTAAATATAATTGAAAGCTAGTTTAAAAAATGTAATACAAATCTTTATGTAGACCTATAATTCAAAGTTCAAGCTCAGGGTTATAATTGCAATTTGAATTTTAAATACACATACGGCAGTGGGGCAGTGGAATTACAATCTCTAGTTTCTATGCAAATTTTTACATTATTGTCTGTAATTAGTAGGTTGTTTTTCTTTCGGGACTTTAGAAGGATACAAAAACACCGCTTTTTATTCGTCGAAGTCACACACGAATTCAGATGCGCCATACAACTCTTGTATCCCCGCTAAGTTCTTATTTCCTAGTTTAATTCATTAAGCATATTTTTAACTGAAAATATTTGATGAAAAGATAACATTTGGTAAAAAAGATGTGCATGAAATAATAAAATCGTTAAAAATAATGCGTAGGCTTACTGTCTTCTTAATACAATTCGTCATTATCACAGGGATGAAATACCCAACTTCTAATAATCCAATTCGCCACTTTTGGAAACATTGTTGTTTATACAGTTTCTAAACAGGACATTAAAACGAATTTCTTGTTTATTGACAAATAGAGTAATTAGTAACTCTGACGTATTTACGTTTACGGCTTTAACTGAGCGGAGAGTGAGGGGTTTTGTCAGACGTCATACCGAGACGATGCAGAAATCTTGAAAGTTACTTTGCATCTCAACTGCTTGGGCGAGAGGCTTGAGGGACAGACTTTAGCTTATAGGTTATATATATATATAATATCAAAGAGAGAGAGAGAAATGGGGTTTAACGTCCACTCGACACAAACTAGGTCATTTCGGGGCTAACATATGGTTTAATTTTATTTCAATAATTCGCTTGCGCGTAGGGGTCTTTAGCAGTTGGAGGAAACCGGAATATAATATCAAAGACGTTGTTACTTTTATAATAGCGATGTGCTAATGTTATATAAATGCGCATTTAGAACACCGCAACTTTCCTGGGGTTTAAGGGCAACTTGAAGGCCATAGTGAAGTTCTTCTTGAAGTCCATGATTGAGAGCTGTGACACAGGGTCGATAGAGCCACAAGTTATAAATGTAGTCCGTGACAAAATTAATAGTGCTACCCAGAATAACCATATTCATATTATCGATTTGCTGCCGTGACCCCCAAAATACTGCTACATCTGTCCCCCATTGTACCCTCTTCACAACTGCTTAAATGGCTTGAGATATCGCACGATTGATAAACTAATGACCATGACACGAGGAATCCTGTTGATTTCTAACAATTTTCAATAATTACTGTCTGGGTTATGCCTTATGATCAATTTGAAAAGACTTATGTACGCTCTAGAGGGTAAATTTATCACCTGATTGATCCGTTTTGATACGCCCATATTGTCGTCGACCCCGTCTGTCTGTCTGTCCTGCGTCCGTCCACAATAATTGCTTATGGGCGTTCAGAGATCTAAGTTATCGCGTGGTCACGTTCATGCACTTTGTTCATGTTCATGAGACGAAGAGCATATTATTTTTTTACGATTTCCGATAAGTTTGCTTAAAAGAGTTACAGCCCTTGATCAAGTAGAAATCTCCGTGGTCACTTGGATTTTATCTTGCGTACGCCCTATAAGACAAAGTTTGAATCCGATTGACTTGAAATGTATTCCCAGTGTTTATGTCCATGCAACGAAGAATCCGATTGATGACCAGTTTATCTTAGTGCCATGGAACAGACTGGTTCCCCCACCCTTAAAACCCTAAAAAATGTCTAGTTGGTTCGGCATGCCTTTCGTTCGATGTAACGTTACAGAACAGTATGGATCAAAACATAATTCAATATAGCGTGATTTCTTGAATTTACTGATGTATTCATTCGGTCAATACTAGTGGGAATCAGACCTAGTTCATGATCAATGTCCGAATATTTTTGTTAACGAATTACAATAATAAATGGCAAAATTGTATTAGGAATCAAATATTACTATTTTAAAGACGTATCACAGGGTCACACTATAATTCAATAGGGTTTCGGTTTGTCGAATATCTTTTAATATCATTTATCACTTTCTAATTAATGTTGGGTTTAATCGATCAACTTAATCTAATAATAGAGGCATTAGATTAAATCTAACTGTTATTTTAAGAAAATATTATATGAATTGAGTATATGGCCCACTTGATACATCGATGAACCCTATTTGTCAAACTATGACGTTAAGCAAACCCTTGCCACCTTTAAAACGCTTCGTATTAATCTATAAGTCTGCAAATATATTTCCGCTTTGCTTATCCGATCGGTCTATCTTAATGATTTGAAGACACAACTAGCAGACTACTTGATGTATATGTGTATGATTGATCAACTGCCATAAACGATTTATATCGTTAGTATCCATGTTTCGACAGTTATTAATTTCAAACCGCTCACGGCACATACTAGTGTTACAAAGTATTTTGTTGATTTTATAGACAGAAAAACGGCGTTTAGAAACATGTATTAAGCTCCGGGTTTTTAGCCGTTCTGCACCAACTGGACTAATAAAGACGGCCATATGCCATGCAGTGTGTTAAGAGGGAAATCGCGCCCAGACAGCAGCTCCCTTTCTGCCTACTTTTCTTCCAATTTTGATTGCCAGGGGTTCTTTTACGTGCACCCTATTGTATACAAGGGACGTCGATTTTTTCGACGCTGTTAGTTGACAGGCACTCGGTGCGGCGCCACTGGCAAGAGGATCCCAGACTAAAAGATACTTCGGTACTTTCTCGGCCAACACCGGGTTCGATTCCTGGAGATGCTGGATAGTAAGCCAGCGCCTTACGTACTGAACAACCTTATTTCTTAAAAATATAACGGGAAAAGCAACAAATTCGAGAAAACATAAAACGGTTTCTATCAATCAGATGGTTTCTCTCACCATATAACTTTAGCGCCGGGCGATCGGGTCTAAACTATCTTCCATTTAGCTATCGCAAGTGAACGACTTGCACTGTAATACTATTTGATAATTTGTGCGACATTGTATTAGACGAATATAAGCGCACCAGAGGATATGATTTATAAGTTGATAAATACATATGTTTTATGTGTATCCTCCATTGTCAGTATATTAGCTATGGTATGAGTTTATTTAAGCGCAAATTAAAGTGTTTATGAAATATTGTGAGAATAACATGAAGGGGGGTCTGTGCTAGTATGATACATGAATTGAACTATAGGTTAATAAACACATTTGTCATATGCTATCTTCATGGTCAGAAATGGAATGTGTCTGTTGACCAAATTTGGTAATGAGACCATGTTGGTATGCAAGGTATGGGCTATGTCTATGGTCTAAAAGCACGTGAAGGACTTTTTGACCAATCATTATAATTAATTACGTAATATTTGGCTAATTGAATAATTAGTAGCGGAAATCTCGGCATATACAAGTAACTGGATTTGGGCGCTACAACAGACAGCCATGTAGTTCTTGAAGGGAGAAGATGTAGCAATCTCTATTAGCAGACTCGCCGAGTCGGACTGGATGGGGTTTGAGAGAATGACTTAATTATAATGCTTGTAACCATGTAACCTATATGTAGCAGTGCTTAATATAAAATGTAGAAACGAAATGTGGTATTTTTCTTCCTGTGGGTAACCATAAACTGGGTAGGTGGAAGAATAAATACACAACATTTAAAATGGAATCCTAAGAAGAAAATAAGACACAAATGCGGGAATAGAGACAATACTATAGACGATCATAGTCTGTTCCAAAATAGGTAGTAAGAAATGATGCATGGGTTACACGCCGGATGTGGCGATCGGTTTTCCCGGTGTCCGCTCTCCACGTCTGACAGACGACCCTTGGTGCCACAGCACTACTGACAAGGAAGGTGAGAAAAAAATGTGGAGTGTTTTTCTTTCTTTTTTTGTAGGGGTGGGGGGCAACACCAGCATCTAATAGATATGACCAGCGGCATTCCTATCGAGTCACGTTGGCTACCCAGGAGAATTAGAAGTCGACATCTAACAAATTATGTATACATGTATGTACCTTTCTATATCGTTATTTCCCTACGATTTGTACATAACAAGTCTCGACGCCCTGTCTAGTATATAATATACATGTATAATGTATAACACAGCCGTCCTAAATAGGAGATAGACATAATTTTTAATGTCCCAACATTGAAATGTCACAGGTAATTTTCAGACTATTAGTTGTCAAATATATCTGATTTCCCAGACATGTCTGTCTTAATACATATTCTTTTGGGCGCGCGTTTTATTAGTGACTTCAGTATAGACATTTGGTAATATATGTTTAAATAATTAATATAAATCAGATGAAACATAAATCTGTTGAGACATATAAATCTGTTTAATGGCATATGGCTAATAAGTAGGTTTTGGGGCTTAAAATGGTGATCCGACGTGGTAATTGTTTTCTCAACAACAGCTGCAGTATACATTCACAATATTATTAGATCGGAAAAAAACCTCGACATTTTAAAAGTGAGTTTTTAAAATTGGTTTTATGTATATGTGTCAAATGGAGAATAGTTTTGACATAATGGCACAGGAATCTGCTCGTTCATACATGTACCTTAGCTACACACTTCAAGTTAATAAATAAAAAAAGTGCAAAAATTACAATTATTCATAATTTTTGTCAATTTCATATGAAATCATTAAAATTTTGGCTATGATGTGTAAAATTTACATATCTGTAACATATCATTCCATGTCGTTCCCTTTTTGCAGTTCTTTTGCGGCTTTTGACAGAAGAGCGATCTTGTCTTGGATTAAACGTAACATCACGAACTTAGACCTTACATTTCTAACAAGCGAACGGACTAGGTTTGCTTTGTTGACTTTAAACACAGACATTATACAAAAGACCAATAGAATAGATTCTGATCATTATATGTCTAATAAATTTGATATTCGTCGTCTGATAAAGCGTTCAATAGTACGGGTTGGAAAGTATATGAAATATATCAGGCGGCCTTAAATAAAATAATACGAACTACGTCTATGGATATAATTGAATATATTTCTTGCTGAGCTGAACTGACCTGCTTGGCATTACTATAGAAAGGTTTCATCCTGCATTTAAAGTCCAGCGTGAAGTTTGATTGGTTCCAGGTTATTAATAACCACATGTGTCCGCCGTTTAACATCTAATGTTGCGACTATAGGGTATATGGCACTGGTTTAAACTTGGTGCATCCCTCACCCTCAATAAGTCTAACTCCATGTAATTAGATTATCGAGAGCTAAACTCAATTTGAATTATGTCCGTAAAGCCAGTTTGGGAATTGCAGCGAATCATAGATCGAGATGACAAACGTATCCTTATTTTGCTAATGTTGTCTTCTACGGAATGCAGAGCAGATGAAATTATAACCATATCGGTACGTCTTTAACGGATTTGATATTTGACAGAAGTAATATTTATTAGTTAACGGTTGAAAACAATGAGATTTGGGCGTTATGTTGATCTAGATCAGTCGGAAATGGGTCCTGTAATAATATATCTTATAACGAAGTGTTCCTTTAAACCACTGCCTTTTCCTTTCAAGTTCCTTACTACCCATTATCGGTTAGTTGCTTGATTTATTTGCATTCAGGCGATAGTCTTTAAGAAAATGATTGAAAGAAAATACGATATTTGCACGGAATCGATGTGACTGGTCTGCACATAATAAACAGAAATCGATCAACTTGAAGTTCAATAACCAAGAAAAAAATATTCAGTTTGTTGACTTTTCAAGCTGCTGTAGTTCTTCAGTGTATAAATATACCCTACGTTCTCTTTCCATGAAACAACATGCCATCTGTATGTATATACGTAACAAAAAACTGTTCAATAATAACGTAGCGTTCCATAAAAAAAATATTAGCTATGGGAATAAAAAAGGCAGCTTGGCGTAAAATTGGAAAGCTAAATGCGCGTTGATTTTTACTGAGCGGGAATATGGCAGCTTATGTCAGTACGCTTGTTTAATCAACTTAGATTATGTTTTGTCGCCTTTCGCATGGTTCGTTAAATTTGGATCTTATCATGCTTGGAGAAACATTAAATTAAGGAAGTTCAAAGGAAGGGTCGTCATTAAATCAAGTTGATCAATCAAAGCCCACGTCTGAAGAAGGGAAAGTGTTATTTTTTAGCTTCAGGCTTACAAAATAGATCCTGAAAATTCCAAGTGGCATATCGACTATTATGAAAGCTTACGTCCTGGAATAATGGAAACCGTAATAAAAATAAATTTTGTTTTACTTTTAACAAGCGTACACATATTTCTGCTAAAATTACAGTTAAACAAATAAGGGAAGCCATTTGGTTGGATAAATCAACAAATCCAAATTTAGGGTTGATGATTCCTTATAAATAAAATGTTACGTCAATACCAGACTTCAAACTTTTCAGCTGTCGGATTCGAAGAAGCATTGATAGATCAACATTACTGACTTGTCGCTCTAATATTTTAACACGTCCCAAGAGAAATTAAAGCTTGTCAAATAAAACAAATGCCCAGTCGGTTTTCACTTAAGAGATCAAAGTTTGAATATACGTAGTATTTGATCGGCGTGTTCTCAGGAAATTAAGGACTTGTACGTCTAAAGGGGATTTCACATCAGATCAAAACTGTTATTTTAGAGGAAAGATCATTAGTTAGTTGATATCGTAGCGAAAATCATAAGTATCCTTTTTCATCATTTGACTGGACAAAATGATAGGATGTAACACCAATCTATGAATTATTGTGTAAGCATTGAAAAACACTATGGCCCAATGCGTCCATAATTTTGTATTTATACGATGTAACACCAATCTATGAATTAATGTGTAATAATTTAACAATCTCAAGCCCAGTGCGTCCATAATTTTGGATTTATAGGATGTAACACTGATCTATGGATTAATGTGTAAGAACTTAAAAATCTTTGGCCCAATGCGTCCATAATTTTGTATGTATTGTACAAGAGTAATTCTTTTGTATTTTCTTGAATGCTCGTGGTTGAATAAATGAAACATGGATATGGAAATTGACATAAACGTGTGTCTCCAAATATCCAAAATACAGGTACATAAAGTTTGTCCTTAGGGATGTGGTCTGAAATTGATTCCCTAATGGCACGTTTGTAGGAAGCTTCCCTGACTCGCTCATTTGGCATATATGTCACCATGCACCACCTTGGGCATTAATGCTATAAATCTGTCATCTATACAAACAATATACCGTGGTAACTAAAACGCTATAGCCCATAGACGTTAATTGCAATTCACAAGATCAATTTTTAAAGTGTAAAACAAAGAATACTGGTGGAGACAGGTGATTAAGAAAATATATAAGACAATGCGAAATAGATATATATGGGGTGGGGTGGGGTGGGGTGGGCGGTAATAATTAAGATCCATTAAAATATAGTCCACCAAATTAAGTAATATTGTGCGGATGAGCACGATGTATTCAACATTTACTATTGGGTTGAAATTCACCCTACTGCAGTATTGTGGAAAACATCAACAGATATGTTTAGCTTTAGGAAACCTTTCAAGTCTAAACTGCAAAACGGATATTATACCATTTTAATTAAATAATTATATTGTGTAATACACCACTGGGGGTAGCATACAACGTCGATAACTCAATACTGCATACAAAGATAATGTTGAAAGATTGGTTGCCATACAATGGAAATACGCCCATGGCATCTAAGTCGTCGTACACTATACAAGCATTGTGGCATTGGTAATGTATCAACCTGTGAAGTAATTATCAGAAATAATTTAATTTGGCTGGATTTTTGTTCTTCCTAGTGCTAACATCTATTACATCTGTTATATAAAACATGTAGGCTACCGGTAACCTGATGATAATTTAGCTGTTTGAGATTTAGTGTCGGCAATCATTGGCAATTAGACCAATTTGATGATGACTGTAGCCTCTAGTGAGTGCATAAGATTTTTCAAACCGGTAAGCGATAATTCTGGCAGGACCTTTTGTCTCATAAACATAAATTCCAAGACAAATTTAGCCTCTAGAGCTTCTGTACCCCAAACGGACGGACAGGGCTGCGTACAAAAAAACGACCATATTCCAATGTGGGTGTATAAAAAAAAAAAGTAAATGAAAAAGCAGAGAGCATGGGTGATTTAACCCGATGATAATCTTAGCTGTTTGGGGTTTAGCTGTTGGAAATCATTGACAATCAGACCAATCTGTTGATGACCCTAACCTCTTGTGAGTTCATAAGATATTTCAAATCAATAAGCGATAATTCCAACAGGTCCTTTTGTCTCATAAACATAAACATCAATTTCAAGACAACTTTACCCTGTAGAGCTTCTGTACCCCGAACGGTCGGACGAGGTGACTAAAGATATACATCGGTGCTTTGGAACAGACAAGAAAGGTGTACAGTACCTAGTTGTCCGGTTGGACGAAACGTCAAGGCCCAACCTGATAATTGGATAGATAACTATATTTTGGATCTTTATTACAATGAAATGAAATGAAATGGGGTTTAACGTCCTACTGATTACGCCATACAGTGTGCGATGAGGGAAATTTTGCCCGGACAGCGGCACTACGGCCTACTCTTATATCGAATTCCATCTGTCAATGAATCTTTTGCGTGCACGCCAATGTGTACACGGGACCTTGGTTTTTCGTCCCATCCAAACGAATAGACAGCTGTCCTTGTCAGATCCTTCGTCCTGCATCACGGACAAGTGAGAACCACGCCAGAAAATCTGGATGAATTTTCTCGGTCAATGCAGGGATCGAACACCTCCAGGCTAGCGAGTATTTATTACACATATTACATGTATGATATTAATATCTATCATACATTTTTACACAGTAAAACCCAGAGTAACACCTTCCATACACCTCTATCATCCACAGTCTGGTGGCTATCAGAGGAAATGAAAAATGAAAACTGAAGAACTGCGGACATGTTACCAAACATTTAAAAAGTATATGTTAGTTTCAAAATAACCGCGGTATTCTACAAAGACAGTGTTGCATTTTAAAAGATAGTTGGATTTGTGAGGTAACCTAGGTCCACAAGCATTTATAAAATATTGGGGTCATTCGGCAATGATGGAGCCAGTAGAACTCCATTTGCTAACTCCATTAGCCTGCGATCTAGAATAATTCCACAGTTCCTCTAACAAGCTAGAAGCTGTTTGACAATTTTGTGAAACACCTTTCTATTTTGGATTTGGTTATTGAGTAAATTGATCGAAAAAAGACAATTTAATAAGATACAGTATTAATCTTGTCTGACTGTTTCTTGATAATACAAACTTCGTTGTTAGAGGCTTGGGAATTGTTTTGAATTTCAATTTTGTATCTCATTCAATTAGTCTAAAGCTGGAGAGGGGATTTGCTAGTTAATCTTTAACATCTATCTCTCCGGCGTTAAATTTAGCACAGATTTGTTGCATATTTTTAGAAGACAAGGGTATCTGTTAGTATTCATCTTCAATTTTCTAGTCTCATATTGAACAGGGGTTGGCAGATATTTGCAGATATTTGCAGATATTCTTCGTCCGGTCTTTAGCGTACATATAAGCGCCAATATAAAAAATAACACATAACACCTCTACCGGCGTAGTTCAAGCGGTTTGAAGGAGACCAAAACAAGATTTCTATTTTTCCTATACCTGTCCAAAACTTTTCAAACGGCACAACTTCAAAAATGGTGTTCTAGAAAATAAGTCCTAAGCTACACCGCGTCACCCCACCGAAACCAATCATTTAAACGCCTGCCAAACTGTGATTAACAAAGATTTCTTTCTACAAATATTTCTTTCTTATTTTATTATTGCGGGGTTACTCTCTCGCAGTCTGCAATTTTATTTTTCTAGGTTACAGTTACCCGGGTGCAGTACATAATAATATGACCTAATTACTCAGGACGCAACACATCTTTAACATGACAAGATATAGTTGTCAATACTAGTTATTTTTATCAGGAAAGGAAGAGACAAGTCGTAAAAACGATTTGTGTGAAGGAAACTTGAATTGTGAACACGGTATTTTGCTTTCTTAATGAACACACTTGATAGTATTACAATCACTTGACATTTACCAAGTTAAAATGATATCACGTAACAAAATTCTTTACTTGACGGTGCACAGGAGTGATTGGACAGCAAATAATGCCAATTAAGATACGAAGAATGTCCTTTCCTCTCGTACTACAATGTGAAGTGGTCGATTACATGGCCGATGTGTCTATAGAAGTACTGTGATGGAAAGACCATTACAACTGGAAGAAATTGAGATTGTGTCGGCGTTTTGTCCACTTTCCCGATTCCCTCGACCTGTTTTCATGACAAGATTTACAAGCCTGACTATTAGGGTGCCCCACCATAAATAAATATCTCCCTATTTCTCGACAATTACTCCACAATATTTATATATATACCAAGCCTTAATTCAGTTTCGCACATTTATAGTCACTAAATAAACGGTCATGTTGTACTTAATAAGCTATGACGAGTCTCGCTGGTTGATACATTTACACCCCAATCATCAGTTAGAAGTATATCTATGTATGGGTTGAAAAAAAAAAAGAGTAGCAAGATTAATAAAAATATTATGAATTGATTTCTGTTTCTTTGCTTTTAAACTTGCGCGAGGGGAGGTAATTTTATTTTAGTCACGATTGTTCGGTCTATTTTTTGCCGCGGCACAGAATTTTAAACGCTTAGTGGACGTTGCCTGTCCATCTATACACGGTCCATGATTTAACCATCGATAAATAATAAACTGAAAAATGGTTACGAGTGTCGGCCATAACAGTAGAACATGGGTTACCTGCCCTTGTTTTGAAATTAGTCTCGCTTAACCAGTGTACCGACCGTTCTCCGTCTGATTGACAGACCGGGATAATCAAGACTACTTTTTTACGAAACAAACAGAAAGCTGGAAAAAGAAATTTAATTTAGAAAAACGCACGTTAGGCAACTCAACAATTGTTTTAAGAACCTTGTAAAAGTAAAATGAAACTACTGCTAGTATCATGTTCTTGCCTAACCCGAGTGTTTCAGAGATATTATCTGTACTAAACCAAAACATGCCGCTCCTAACGGTATAGTTAATGATAAAGCAATTCGAAAAATAAAATAAATTAATTTCTAAAGCTGCTGTAATAAGTATGGAAGTCTATAACTACCATTCATAATTTCTACTTTTCGCCTCTTCAAAACACGAAAGTCGAAAAGTAGAAGTTACGACAAAATGTGAGGCGACAACACGCTATACAAGCCAAAATCAACTCGAAAATAGGAAAATAAGAAATAACACACAGCGATAATAGCGCCCTTCGTTTTTTTTCCTAATTTCTTATTTTCGACTTGCATTTTGGCTTGTATACAGTCTTGTAGACTTTCGACTTAGTCATATTTTTGTATTTATTGATGTCAGTAAGAAGGCGCCAACACGCTATACAAGCCAAAATGCAACTCGAAAAGTAGAAATTAGGAAATTAACACCCCACGCTATTATCGACTTTTCGCCTCGGAAGGGTACCGCTCCCCTTTATGCAAATGGTGTAAAACATATAATACTCAGGGCGACCTTTGGATGAAACTGTGGTCACGACTACAGTCTGACCCAGCACCCTAACGCAAACGGCCCGGACCATTGGCTATTCAATATGGCGGCGCCCATGTCAGTTGTTTTGCCTGCTATTTTTTCTGCTATTTACTCATTTTTAAAACTATATTTTGTCGATGGGGATGAAGAAATTTAAAACATTTCTTACAAAGCTGACTCCATCCGGGTTAACTGGTAACATGAATCATTTCACAAAGTTTTTAGTCGTTGGCCTATATATATTCTCTAACTTTAGGGTGTTACCACGAACCCTGAAATACGGTCCATGGTGTAAATAGCGCATTGGCAATTTTATATTTTTCAGACAAATTTACATAGGTGTCAGTCTTTTCAGCCATCTTTGAACTATCTCGACCGTGCTCTATCGCATGGTACGGCTTGTCACGGCCAGAGGTTGAACTAAATGTCATTTGCATGCAGATTGTTCAACTAGAGTACGGAAATCCGTGCAACCGAAGGTCACCCTGTCGTGGACCATCTAGTGGTCACAATTTATATCCGATTTGCGCTTATCGGACCGTAGCTTTCTGGATTATGAACCCTGATTGTACGTTTTTAGCTTGTGGATCCTATATAGAGGTAGCAATTTTTATCTTATTTTCAAAATCGTTCAAATATATCACCCTTACACCATAATTATGGTTGAGTCCGAATTTCCTGAAAATCGGACCGAAAGTCTACGTTCTACTTCTAGTATTAAAATTTGAGAGCTTATTCACGAAAACTTAAACTAAGATACAATCGAAATTTTAAGAAATACTGCAATTCGATTGGCTGACCAATATGCAAATTGGATATATGCAAATTGATTTTACTGGTCAGCCAATCGAATTGCAGTATTTCTTAAAATTTCGATTGTATCTAAGTTTAAGTTTTCGTGAATAAGTGCCCAGGTCTCTTCCAGTTACATTACTGTATCTAATAGATACTTGCGTGCAACAACCTGGAATAAAGAGTACTTGCAAGCCCCTCCACTCCAGCGGGCCTGCCTACCATTATTACCCACTGGAAAGCGACCCAAAAATTTTAATCCGAAAGTATAGCGGAATGGGATTTTAAGGCATCGCCAAATCCTCCCAACAATGGGCGCCGGTATTTTCTTTTGAAGACCCCAAAAAAACGTTATCACAAAGCTATAGTTGCCGGTGGAGAATAAACGGTTCTTAGAGCCTTCCAGGGGGTTGGGATGCTGAATGGTTAACGCGTGGGCGTTTGATCATAAGGTCTGTCATTGAGTCAAGTGGTGTGGTTTCGATTACCCGCTTGTACGTGACAAGGAGTTGTCCAATCTCGTGGGTTTTCCCCGGGTTCCCCCCCACAGCTAGAGACCCCTACAAGCAAGCGACTTAATGAAATAAAATCGAACCATGTTAGTCCCGAAATGACTTAGTTTGTGCCGAGTAGACGTTTAGCCCCCTCTTTCTCTCTCTCTCGGTTGATTTTAAAGTACCAGTACCTGAACACAATAAAACACGCACTTTACAGCCGACAATTACACATCAAAATACTTCATCTCTAATTCTGGCTTTGATTTTAATATATGTGCGTTCAACAATGGCCAAACTGCTTGTTGAAATGCACGGAAGGGTTTATTTCTAAAAATAACATTTTTTTGTTAGTTGTTTTAGCATGTTAGCTAAGTTTTAGTCAAGTAGCCAGACAAAAGTTCTCAAGTAAATAATTGAGTGGCGAGATAAAAATGCAATCGATGATTCCATCGGTAAGAACAAGGACTCTTTTAGAAATAATGGATTAATCTACGATGTTAGAAAACGCTAAATCATTGACAATGTTTCCTTCTGTCGGTGATATCTTACTGTAGCTGTTGGTGATCCATTGTTTATCGAAAATCAAAGCATTTGTTTCCATTATAGTGTCGATATACACCGACAAGACAGTACTATAAATAACTATTGCAACCATAATTGTTTATGGACTGCCAAGACCCCAAAAATGAAATGGGATTTAACGTCCTACTGTTATGCTCCTATTGAGCTAATGAATACGGCCATATGACGGGACAGCGGTGCTACGGCCTATTCTAAATTGAATTCCAACTGCCAAGGGATCTTTTACGTGCACTCCAGTATGTGCACACGACCTCTGTTTTCGTCCCATCAAAGGAACTATAGGCTGTTACTTACCAGGCCCCCTGTCCCGCAGCACTGACTATTTTAAGGGGGAACCACGCCGGAAAAATCCAATGAACTTTCTCAGCCAACCCCGGGATTGAACACGGGACCTCCAGGTTAGGGAGCCAACGTCTTTCTCACTTTGACACCACAGCTCCTGATCCCAAAACTACAAGGGAACAAACTGGAATGAAATTGGGTTAAACGTCCTACTTTTCTGTTCCATCCGGGCTAATGAAAACATCCATAAGGCATTCAGTGTGCTATGGTGGAAATTTTACCTGGACAGCCTACTCTTCTTTCTAATTCCAACTTGCAAAGAGCAGTTTTTACGTGCAACTTCAAAGAGCAGTTTTTACGTGCACAATCTGGAATATTCGATATTGGGTACAATTTCAATCCATCCCTCAAAGTTGTGTAAACTTTGTGT
Organism: Patella vulgata; assembly: GCF_932274485.2. Classification (NCBI taxonomy): domain Eukaryota; kingdom Metazoa; phylum Mollusca; class Gastropoda; family Patellidae; genus Patella; species Patella vulgata. Next base: position 40,351,113 of record NC_065880.2, read on the forward strand.
AATAATCCTATTCTATTGATGGACTATATTTATATTATTCCTAATAAAAGAAGTCTGTACTTTAAAGCAGCTAAATCTTTTTGGATTAGATCAGAATAAGGTGGTAAATAGTGTTAATCTGGTGTGTTATTTCGATTAGTGGTTTGGGGCAAGGTCTATACAATGTTTTCATTTGAAAGATTTTGCTTAAACATACATTATGCAAGAGCTAAATCTGCCTATTGCAGGTCTTTCTTTAGGCCTGAAATGTTATCTAAATTATTAATTAGACATTAAAGATACATTATGGGAGATAAGATAAAGAGATGGCAGTTCTCGCTATAATAGTTAAAAACTAGATAGTGTAAAGGTAATTTGCTGAAAATTTCAGTCAAATTGATCCACTATGAGCCGAGAAAGAAGCGAGTGAAATATTTGCATAGTCTTGGTCATCATTACTAAAATCATTAATATAAACAGCATAGTCTCGATTATCCACTTTTTTGGATTTAATTATCACTGGCCGTTAGCGGCATATAGGAATCTAATCCAGCCAACATCGAAGGCTAGCCTTGAAATCGAGAGTTTATTATGGTCTGGATAAGTTAATTAATGTCTAATTGATTATTTAGGTAACATTTCAGACCTAAAGAAAGACTTGTAATAAGCAGATTTTGCTCTTGCATAATGCATGTTTAATTAACTTATCCACACATTAATCAATTCTCGATGTCAACGCTAGCCTGCAATGTTTACTGGATTAGGATACCATTTGCTGCTCCACTTTCATTCTTGATTTAATCATGAAATCGATAATGGAGACTATGTTTTTTATCGTACTGACTTTAGTAATGATGATCGAGGCTAGGCCGAAAAACCAATTGCTAAAATCTCGGTTCAGGGTGGATCAATTTGACTGAAATTTTCAGCAAATTCCCTTTACGTTATTTTGTTTTTAACTATTATAGTGAGAACTGTCAGCTCTTTATCTTATCTCCCATAATGTATCTTTAAGTCATCCTGTTTACTAACTTGAGTTTAAAGTTTGACATAATGTATGTGTCAACACTAGCATGGGTAAGACGCTGGCTCACTAACCTGGAGGTCGGGTGTTCGATCCCTGCAATGGCTGAGCAATTTCATTCAGATTCTCTGCTGTGGTTCCACCTTGTCAGTGATGCAGGATGGAGGACCTGACAAGGACAGCTGTCTAGTCATTCGGATGGGATGCAAACCTGAGGTCCTGTGTACACATAGGCGTGCACGTAAAAGATCCCTTGACAGTTGGAATTTGATATAAGAGTAGGCCCTAGTGCTGCTATCCGGGCAAAATTTCCCTCATAGCACACTGTATGGCGTATGCCCATCTTCATTAGCCCAGTTCGGAGCAGAACAGTAGGACGTTAAACCCCCATTTCATTTCGCTTTGTCGAAAGACCTAAAGTTTTAAACAAAGACCAACCCTACAAAACCAAATATAAAACCAGTGATAATATGACCGAATCAAAGAAGTGGTGCAATTTTAACAGTGATTACAAGACTACAGTGATTACAGTGATCACTAGCTTTGTCGAAAGACCTAAAGTTTTAAACAAAGACCAACCCTACAAAACCAAATATAAAACTAGTGATAATATGACCGAATCAAAGAAGTGGTGCAATTTTAACAGTGATTACAAGACAACAAAAGATACGCTCACCCGCAGTTGTGGCTGTCGTATTAAAAGAAAAAAAATGTCACAAATGAAAACTGAAGTTTTCTGATTTTGCCATTTGGTTTTCGTCTTGTATTCCTCATTTTATATTTTACCAAACACAGTTATACTTAGCAGAGAGAGAGAGAGAGAGAGAGAGAGAGAGAGAAAAATGTGGTTTAACCGCCACTCGACTCAAACTAGGTCATTTCGAGACTAACACATGATTTAATTTTATTTCAATAATTCGCTTGCGCGTAGGGGTCTTTAGCTTCCCACCAAATTTCAGATTAATCGGTCGAAAACTGTAGCCTCTATCGCGTTCACAAGCCAATTGTTGACGGACAGACGGAGGGTGTATAGAAAAAGGCAATGATAAATAAATATAGTGAAAATTTTAGTCAAATTACTTTATTCTGAGTGAAGTTATGAAATGAATGTTTGAAGCTTACAAGTACCATTGCTACGATATTAAACAAAGTCTCGTTTATCCGGGTTTTTTTTAAAAAAAATTATTAAAAGGAGAATGTGTTCTAATCCATTCAATATCGAAGATATCTGTTTTCCTAGAGATTTGATTATAGGTTTGTTGTGTGAATAAATATCTAAATAATAATTTTATAACATGTGAAGCTAGAAACAAGACCTACAATATGCAGATTTAGCTCTTACACAATTCCTCTTTCAGATTAAGAAGAAAGACATAATTTTGATGATTAGGTTGAAGTTTTACATTTCCAGTGCTGCAAATAATTGCCCACCTGACTTTGTGGCATAAGATTCACCTTACAGATAGTTGAACAATGAATCCAAAGAGTCTGTGGTAAAGTGTGACAAGGACTTAATCTCAATGATTAATTGCAAAGTCCAAGAAGATGTGCGACCCAGTATGTCGATAGAGTCCATGTTTTATTTACAATAGCCGATGATTTTACCTGTAGAAGATGGGTGAGCAGAGAGGCTGACAAAAACCACACACATATGGATACCAGGGGTATTCATAACTGCAAGAATATCATTATTATGTTGACAATGTAAAAATAATTTTTATAACATATTATTATAAAAAAGATTTAGTTTATTTTATGTACATAAAATTAAAAACATACATTGTTAGTTGCTAGGACGGAATTCTAAATATAACAATTTTTAACATTTAATTAGTACAAAATTCTGAAATATTTATAGTGTATACTCCTATTTCTTATATGTATCTTAGACTAAGAGCCTTCAATTATATTGTCAGCAATTTATCTGTTCCAAATCCAAAGTGACAAGTAACTGATCTTTTCTTTCATGAATAAATACATGTCTTATACAGTTCCTATTCTTTATCAGGGTAATTAAATGAAAAAAAAAAAAAAAGATTGATCATTTTTTACCTTGAAACAATTTACTTTCTAATACATTCTTTTCATTAATATTAATTCAAATGTCCTTTTGATATGAATCACCAACACTTATTCAATTTATTTATATTTTTACTTGTACTTTCATCCTTTTATAAAGCAATTATTTATAGGTATGTTATAAACGATTATCCAGGGATTATTTAAGGAATGACTGTTGAATATTATCTCCAGCCAATATCCAATTTTGTCCTACCTACATGTAGGATCAGAATAGATAGGACTTGAAAATATAATAATATACATTTTTAATATACACATATTTACACATTTACAGAGCTTTTATTTAGATTGAATAAGGCTATTGAACTATGCTTCTGTGCCAGCTTGTGTTGGACCAACTGTCTCTATCAGGGCGGCATGAACAACATCAGAAGGTAGTACATCATATCCTAATTTCTTCATATCTTTCATAACAACATTAAAAGAAACAGTAAGAAAACCTTGTGAACGCACCCTGGTAACTGAAATATACATGGAAATAATATATAAGTTGTATTTCATGAGACAGTGTATGGATTGCAAGTATACAATGGGAGTAGCATCTTAATATTTATTCTATTTATCTCCATCACCTACATTTGTATATAACAATATTATTCACATTGCATAACAATATTGTTCACATAACTGAAATCAATGTCACCTGTATCAATAATATCATTACTTAACTGTGAAATCAACATCAGGTATATCAACAATATCATTCACATAACTGTGAAATCAGACCATGCAAAAGGATTTTATAACCTCACTCGTTTTCTTCTTTTTTAAGACTTGAATTATACAAGCCAATACTGAGGCTGATGTCCCTTGTTTCGGCCGCAAAATAATTAAATTATGACAATTACATTTATATTTTATCTTTTTAAACAGCATCTCTAGCAATTAAACTGTTTATCACTCTGCTTAACCTAATAAACAATCTAAATCAATTACAAGCAGAAATATTGTGTCCCATAAGAGAGAGAGAGAAAAATGGGGTTTAACGTCCACCGTACACCAACTAGGTCATTTCGGGACTAACATATGGTTTAATTTATTTCAATAATTCGCTCCCGCCTAGGGGTCTTTAGCAGTTGGAGAAATCGGAGGACCCGGAGAAAACCAACAAGGTTGGACAGGCGACCCTACTCCTTGACACGTACAACCGGGGATTCGTAACCACGCCAGTTGACTCAATGACAGGCCTTATGATACAGCGCGCACGTGCTAACCATTCGACCATCCAACCCCCCTGTGTCCCATAGAGTGTGGATCCATTAACCATTTGGCATCCCAACCCCATCGAAATAAATATAGATTGACTAGCATACAGTAAAATTGAAACCATTTACAGTATAGTATTTTATTTTTGATTTTTAATAAAAAAAATAAGTTAAAAATTTTAGAACCTACCTTCTCTACCTTCACCTTGTGCTACAACTCTGGGGTCCACATACTCAGGTCGACGCCCTAGAAACCAACTAGTTAATTTTTGAAATGCTGATGAAGATTCTGGTACAAACATTGGTATGTGTAACTTATGTCTGTCAAAACAAAACCCAAACATTTGCAGTAATGATAGTTAACTAATGGCTTAATATCTAATTGTAAGATTGATTGGCCTCTGTAGAATCTAAACATGCACCGAAATCAAATTTTAGGAAGCATTAGCTAAGCACACCCACACAGTTTAAAAGATACAATATTCAAGACTAAAAGACACAGTAACCCAGACTATGGGAAATAAAATGAAATGGGGTTTATGTCCTACTGTTCTGCTCCTGAGACTAAAAGACACAATATTCCAAACTATACTCGTCAAGAAATGCAAATACCTATGCAGGTTGTGATATGATAAATAGTCATGGACACTTGACAAGCTTTGAGAGTATGTTCACAGATGAAGAACTTATCGCCCCAACAGAACCACTGAGCTGCACATACGACACGCAATAGCGCCATACACGTGGGAGAGAGAGCGAAATTGGGTTTAACGTCCACTCAACACAAAATAGGTCATTTTGGGACTAACATATGGTTTTTAATTTTATTTCAATAATTCGCTTGCGCGTAGGGGTCTTTAGCAGTGGGCGGAAACCAAAGGACACAGAGAAAACTCAATGACAGGCTTTATGATACAGCGCACACATGCTAACCATTCAGCCATCCAACCCCCACATACACGTGGGAGGGGTTCATTGTCAAATTTGTCACTTCAAGGAAGGGTTGATGAAAACTACCACTTTCTGGTTTATCCCTATCCATGTTTGCTTTCCTATCGGTTCTTGCATAAGATTTACTGTTTAGCGTATCTTTGCTTTAGTGTGTTGCGTTTAATTTGATCGGGAGACGTGCTTGTCGACGTCAACCGACAACACTGCAAGATTTAGTCGTGGCACTACAAGAGGAGTGGGTCAGATTGCCCCAAATCGTGATTGGACAGTTGATTAGGAGCATGCCAAGACGAATTGCTGAATGTCTGAGGATTGGTGGAGAAATTACTCATTATTAAGATAAAAAACAAAAAAGTCCATTTCTCTTTTGACAGTATCTCTATGCGAGTGAAATGGGGCCGTCAGATAAGCCGCCCATATGAACTGTTTATGTTCATGTGTAAGCAATTGGCCTGTTATTAACATACACTGGTTACCTCTAATAAAAACAGCAGTGCATTTTCGCAGTTTTGTATTGTTTCTGAATATCCCCTACTTTTTTTGAAGAGTATATTACAGACACAGTATTCCAGTTACAGATTAAAAGTCAAATCCAGACTTTCAGACAATACACAATATGAATAGCGGTTAGTGTTATCAATAAGCATATTTATACAATAATTACTAAAGATAGGTTGTCAGGCAACAAAACATACGCCCATAGCAGCTAAATTGTCTGAGCCGTTGCATATTTATTCTTTTGTAGTTAATTGGGGGCAGTTACAAGACAATTTGATACAGATCAGATTATATCATTTGAGGGTCCACAAGGCTCTACAAACTGAAACAAGGGCCTTAACTGTTGAAATTTCTTCAATCTTTTTCGTTTTACTAAGTCAAATAATGCATATAAATTTCATACAGATCGGGTGATAACTTTTGATGCTAGAGCATTCAGAAGGTTCAACAAAGTGAAACAAGGCCCATAACTCTAGACGTAATTAACGGAAATTGTTGAAATTCAATAGGCTTCTTCGTTTCATAAATTTAAATGAATCATAAAAATTGCATACAGATTAGATAAGCCGTTAAAGAGTGTTCACAAGGGTCAACAAAGTGAAACAAGGGCCATAACTCTAGACATGATTAACAGAAATTGACAAAATTCAACAGCTTCTTCATTTCACTAATATTGAGTAATATAAACAATGCATATAAATTTCATACAGATCGAAACAAATTGAAACAAGCGTCATAACTCCAGAAGAAATTAACGGAAATTATTGAAATTAAATAGGCTTCTTCATCTTACTGATGTAAACAACATATTATATCAATACAAATAAATGTAGTCTGTAGAGTGTACACAAGAAATTGTGGATGACGGACTGGGTCGACGGCAATATATGACCAGATTTGCATGTGGGCGTACAAAAAAGGTTACTCCTGCTGAGGGAAGTTATGACCATTTAAACTTCATTTCTTAATGCCACCATCTTTTTTCTCTTGGATCATTAGCTAATGCTTGAACAATAATTCATTTCAGTCAGCAACGATCCAAGCGAATATATATGGCATACATTACAACGTATGTTTTTTTTTTAATTCTCTAGCTAGACATTTGTCTACTATCTAAAGAACATTTTTCAGCACTTATTATTGTAACATTTATACAAGGAAAATGATTATTAGCTGACACATTGACATAAATGCAAGTTTGATTTCTTTAATTGGTCATTTCAATCATATCTGTCATAACAAACGGTAATTGTTTACTTGCTTCTACAATGTCTTGTTGAAAGATACAGACAGCAAGAACAGATGTGCTATAAACAGATTAACAGCATTAGGACAGGCAACTTTATCTTAACATTAATTAAAAATCTAACAATGTTTTTTAACATTACAAATATAAAACTATATAACTGATCTCATATTTTTGGTTCCCTTAATAATTTTAGGTTCGACTGCTGTAATTAACCAGGAGTTGTCTACTAATTTGGGTTGTACTTTAACAAGAAACTGTAATATTTTACAACAATTCACAAAGCTGCGTAAAGATACTATGATTTTGGGAAGGAAATGGGGTTTAACCTACATACACCATGCGGTGTTCTATGAGGAAAATTTTACCCGGACAGTGGCACTATGGTCTGCGGACCTTCGTTTTTTCCAGTACCATCCACCAAACAACTATATATTGTCCATTGCCAATGCGCTTTGGAAGAAAAGGCAATCCATATGACTAAAACAGGTCCACTCGCACAAGAAGGAACTAGAGATATTATGAGACTTTGTTGATTTACATTAATGTGGATAACAGATGAATTCAAAACCTTAATTACAATTACGTAGTTTTTATGACAGGTATTTTACACATGAATTATGTATTGAAATTAACCCATTTGATACTGGTCATTATGGTTACCAGCTTACTGAGCCCAATTCTACAAAATAGCTATTATAACCTGACCCTGTCCCATGTAATGACAATTCGTTTTGGTTACTATGGTCTCGCAGGGTTGGGCTCTTGTAGGAAGGTCTAAAATGGGATAGGTTATAGCGTCTCCTACAAAATATATGCAGTGTGTCATGGCAGCTAACCAGGCCCCATATGATGAAAAGCTTAAGGGATTTGGCAGTTTAATCCATCCAGTGGAACTCTAATCAGAAAAGTGAATATTTAAATAATTTCAACTGACATAAAGTTCATACCTTCCAGGTGTTATAGGAACGTGACAATTACCATAACCACGTACGACATCTGTTCCAAATACATCCGGTCCATATGCATGCACAACTAATTGAGGCCCTATAATACATGTCACAATAATGTATACAACTAAAGAAATATTTAAAGAGAAATTCAAGTAATCTTAAACATGCATTATGCAAGAGCAAAATCTGTTTATTACAAGTCTTTCTTTAGGCCTGAAATGTTATCTAAATTATCAATTAGACATTAATTAACTTATCCAGATCATAATAAACTCTCGATGTCAAGGCTAGCCTTCGATGTTGGCTGGATTAGATTCCCATATGCCGCTAACGGCCATTGATAATTAAATCAAAAAAAGTGGATAATCGAGACTATGCTGTTTATATTAATGATTTTAGTAATGATGACCGAGACTATGTGAAAATTTCACCCGCTTCGTTCTCGGCTCATAGTGGATCAATTTGACTGAAATTTTCAGAAAATTACCTTTACACTATCTAGTTTTTAACTATTATAGCGAGAACTGCCATCTCTTTATCTTATCTCCCATAATGTGCCTTTAACTAGTAATTTCAGACCTGGTAAGATGGTCTTTTCATCATAATCAAATCTATGTAACAAATTAGAGGGAGGCACATTGGTGCTGCCTTACTTAACCAGGGAAAGATCCTAGTGATGGTCAATAAGAATTCCTCAGAAAAACCAAGATTAAATAAGAATCTGGGCAAAATGAATATGAAAATTTATCGTGACTGAACGAGTTTAAACTAGAAGTAACTTAATTGTTCAGACAATAACAATAAACGTAGAGGAGCTGCTTGCATAAATTTTCTTTTTAAAGAATCCAGCATAAACAGTAAGGATGATTCTGGCATCATGGCAAGCTTTGAAAATGGACAAAAAAACTTTTGCTACACTTACAACCACTTGGATTAGTACTTTTAAATGTAATATCAATCGGGAAATTCCATACAAATCTTTGTTTTTCATCTTGACTTTTCTTTGTAACTTGAGTAATTCCTTCTTCAAGTCCCTGCAAAGAATAAAATTTAATACTACATGCAGGATAATCATCTCGTCTTGGTCCATTTCATGTCACATAAGTTACGGTTTGGAGCAGTTTAGAGCTCTGCAAGATTGTCTGATATCAATTACATGTAAATCAATATGTATATGCATCAGAATATCTCAATCCTGTCAATTTTGAAAATTACCAAAACTTTATAGGAGGTGGTTTTTCCACAATTTAACACAATGCAACCGTCACGTAAAATTAAATAAACATAATTTGACATTTTGCATTGAAAATTCTGTGATTGGTGAAACATGACTAGATAATTTTAAATATAATATGAAAGAATATTCATTCTTCATTCTATTTTGCAAATCAGCAACAAAAAAGATTTTTTATAAATACATTTACACATATAAACCAAAACATGGCGTCACGTAAGTTACATTGGTTTGTGTAACAAATTTATTGATTTTCTTGTATTTTTTTTAGTTTGTTTTTAGGAACTTCATTATAATTAAGTTATTATTACCAAAATACAATCTAAGATTTTTTTTTCTTTGGTATCATCTTTTGATACATGTATAAACATGACATTTTACATAGGGGTGCATTTTTGGCAAAATCTAAATAGTTTATTATTCGCTTAGAAGTTCAAAAACAAATTTCACAGAACTAAACATTAAAATTAAGATATTATTAATAGATTTTTATGAAATTATTGTAAAACATTGAACATGAAAGTATTAAAGTATTTGAATCTGTCACGTAAGTTACAGAGGGATAAGCAAAGTTTAGCACAACAGTACACATAATTACTTAAGTTTGGGTGTTATTCTTTGAGATGAAACATTTCTTCTTTGTAAAAATGTACTGAATCTAAGAAACAACTGTAAAAGACTCCTTTTTAAGACAATCCTTTAATTCTTTAAAGGTACATGTAGCAAAAACACCAGTTTAGCCTCTGCAACACCTAGGTCAAATTACAACATTTTTTAAAAAATTATTTCAAACACGTGTCTTAACTTTATGGTAGAATTAAACAAGGGGTGTTCTAGCATCATAAAATTTACAATTCACAGAATTAATTTCATTTTTTGTTATGATGGACCACTTCACATGAAATTGGTCTCTTGTAGTCTAGGGGAGACAACTCCATATAATGACATTAAATTAGTGGTTAGTTGTTTTCATTCTTATTCTTGCATAATTCCTTATAAGAACGTGGAACACAAATTTACTAATAATTTTATAGAACATACGATTTTCAAAAACTTAATTCTCACAACAAAAGTCATTTTTCAAAACAAAGGTTAACCTTTCTTATCATTAGGCTTACCAAATAAAACCTTGATGAAACTGAAATACAACTCTATGGTCAAGAAGCAGAGAGCCAGACTGAACTCCTATGTGAATACAATTCATGCATTATAAATAATTAAATGCTGCCCTCTCTGTGTGCAGTTTCTGCAGAGTATTTGCATAATGTAAAAGAAAAATTAATTAGGCAACATGTCATATTTTTATTTGCATACTTACAGAGGTAATCAACCAATCGAGACCATGTGTAAAACAATATCTACAATAAATATCATCAAATTCTGGAAACTGAAATGGAAAGTATTTATATTTTCATAATTAGCCCATTATTAATGATGCATTATGCAATAAAGAGCTTATTTTGCCAATTGCAGGTCTTTCTTTTTAGCTTCAAATGTTATATAAATCATTAACCAGGGACTTATTCACATGACATTATTCACACGGATCAGAATGATATTGATTGGATTAGAACACCATTGTCATAATTTAATATTAAAATGGATAATCAAGACTTTGTTGTATAAATACATGTAGTACTAGTACCGTACTTGGAAATCTTGTCAAACTTTTAAACACTAAAAACTTTACTCTGAATAAAGTAATTTGATTGAAATTTTCAATATCATTAATAAGCTTATTTATTTTTCATAATCCATCTTTGAACTATACAGCAATAACAGCCAGTTCTTTATCTAAATCTTATATAGGTGTGTGAAGTTAGATTTGAATAGACTTTCCACTTCTGGATTAGGTCTATATGTATATACATGTAACTTAGATTAAAGACTTGTCCTCCCTGCGATATCACTATTGTGCAAGCTGATGTTTAAAAAAAAAAAACAAAAAAAAACAGAACAGACATGTCCTCCCCGTTGAAGCTTGAATTTTTGTCAGTGTATAAGAAAATAGCAAATGGTACCATCCATAGATAGGCATAATGCCCATTAGTGGGATGTTAAAGTATTTTATTCTGTAGTTTATGCATCTTCAGATGTGGATGCGCTCTCTTAAATTCTAAAATAGTTTAACTTCAGATAGATCTATATGGACTGAAATTATTTAACAAGGTAAATTCCATAGAAAGAGATAAATACTAATAATACCAAACTAGAAAATTGCAATGGATGGGTCAAATCAAGTCCCGGTTAATATGCTTGTGTTGTAGTGGTATATAACTGGTGTTCTTTCTTATGCCTTAACCAGAGCCTCTCAATTTAATACTGTTTACATCCGTATATACACTAGTTTAATACTGGTGTGGAAAATAAAACTGGTGTTCTTTTTAGGGATGTGGTCATAACGGTCCTATGCAGGGCTGTCGGTAATTTTTCACAGTTGATTAGCAGTACTGCTTTCAAAAAGTCTAATTTTGCCAAATCTGATTAGCAAATTTAAAAATTGATTAGCAGTTTTTCAGTTTCATATACAACAACTAAATAACAGATATTACTTTTATTCGTAACAAATGATTATATTTCATTCTTAAAATTTTATTAGCACTGCTACACTACAGGTGTAGCTGTGACAGTTTGTCAATGTGATGTAGACTTTTGGTTAGGTCTTTGTCTGAAGCCAATTCTTGGCAGTGGCTTCCGAAGCCCCACCCCCACTCATTTTAATTGTCATTTTTTTGTCAGAAAACAATTGGACACACGAGGAAATAAACCAATAAATAAACAATAGGGCAATTCTGTGAAAATGTTAACCTAAGTGGTAAAATTGAAATATTAAGCTACACCAATGTTTTTGGTACCAAAAGAAAGCTTGTTTTGTCTACTTTGAGCATATTTACATACAACGGACATCCCAGTCAGACACTGCCATTTTCACCATTTCGCTTTAATGTCTCACTCTCAGTAAATTTGTGAATATATTAATGAAATTGTGCTTTATAATGATTTTCCTGTAAATTAAAATCAGAATGCTGTTAATAATAATAAGACCAAAATTTCAAGTAGAAAATCTAACATCAATAGATGGTATTATGTTGACGTCAGTCTGTTACTAAATATTCAAAATAATTTCTTCAGTAATTTGTTTTTTGTCTGATCCAATAAAAATGTGAATATCCTCTGATTTCAACTTATCAGTTATAAAAAGAAAAGGGCATGTCACTTAAATTTCCCCCCCTAACTCATGGTTATAGACTGAAAAATGTACAGACTGACGGTAACAGACTGACATTATAATTTACAGAATTCTTACTTTGATTTCTGATTTTACAATACGTTTATATGTATTTATTTTTTTACATATTATTTACAATACGTGGGGAATACACTTGATTTTTTTTTTTTCAAATTGAATACTGATGTAATTACTCGAAATTGACATGTCTCCCAACATGAGTGGTACTACTTGATTCCCCATCTCCGGTTAAATAGTCCCTATTCATAGAGTTGTGTCGCTGTATTATATAGCATACCGTAATGAATTCTGTCTGGGTAGTTTGAGAAGAAACTGTCAGACGGAGAATTCTGTTGTGTTTATAATATTTTATTTGACATTTTATACACGTTGAAAGTGTTGAGAAAGCCTTCTTGTCTTCAAATGTGGGTAAATCTTTGTGTCAATATCCAAAATGACAGACATATGAATGATTCGCAGTCACTGCGAATCAAAAACGTTATAATTTTTGATTAGCAAGGGACAAAATATATATCGCAAATTGTGCTGCGATACTGGTTGTCGGCAGCCCTGGTCCTATGCCATAACTGCCAAAAACAGGTTTGGTCAAAACGACTCTACTTTAGTCATAACGGACAAACAGTTTGCAATCTGATTAAAACACAGATCCTATTTCTTTTTTTATAGTTCAAAATTTCGTTTTATTTGTCTGTACTACACTAGGCTTTGGAAGAGTTGATAACCTTCTTTCTGGATGGCGTGACTGAGGGGTTAGCCAATGAAACCATCTGTTACGCGACTTCTTGGCATACCCTGCACGAAACTGTGGTTAAACCACTAGAAACGTCAACACTGATTGATTAATCAATGTCTGACATCATAGGGCCAAAAGTCACTCGTAGAATCCAGTACAACTGGCCGTTATAGTTTAGGGCCGTTATGTCTATAATCCCTTTTTTATACCTTAACCTGGGCCTCTCAATTTAATACTAGTGTTTACACAAGTGTATACACAAGTTTAATACCAGTGTTATTTTTAATTGTTCCAGTTTTGTTTTTGTCTCCTGTTCTAATGCATTGAAATCTTTGCATGGGCTGGCAGACTATAATAACCACCAAACAAAAGGTATTTGAGAAAAACTTCTAACTTCTTTCGGAAAGATAAGTAACTGAGATTTATGTTGAATTTCTGTTGTTTTGTATTCAATAGAAAGTTCATCTTTCTGATCATTATTCAGTCGAAAAATCCTTTCTGGAATTTCTTGCAAATCAGGTCTGAGATCAACATTTCTTTGTCTTATGTTTTGGTCATTTATGGGTAAAAACATCATTTTAAGCCTGAAATTGTGAAAACTAAATCTGAAGGCCTTAAAAAAAATCCCTTTTTTGTTGTCTGCTGTTTCACATCAATGTTGTAATAAATGACTCAAACTGAGATTTTCCTAACACATAGGGGTTAGTGTTATATATATTTTCAACAAGATAAGAACTTTTAGCAAGCTATTATTGTTATCTTACAAGTTTTTATGTAATTAGAAATAATATTGCACAAAGCTGTAAATTTGTTTTCTTAATTAAATCAGGAAATTGATATTGAAAATATAGACAAACTGAATGGCTTGGGTATAAGTTAGTGTTTGGGTAACACAGACAGATACACAATAATAGGCCTAGTGTTCATCTTGTGTAAATATATAACATGTTTAACACAACCTTAAAGGGACTATGCCGATTTTAACAGTCTCAGAAATAAAAGTCTATGTACGTATAAAATTTAAACGTCAAAATATAGAGGAATGGTAACGTGTATTTACATTATCTGAAAATTTCAGCTCAAAATATTGAGTCGTTTAAGTGTGAACTTCAAAACCGTTTATCCGGACACATAATCTTTTAAGATTTTGGGTAATTTTTTTCATTGGGTGACCTGATAATTTATTACCGTTCTTTTAGAGGTCAAAACAGTGTGTGGTGTATGTGCTGTACTTCATAACGAACAGTAAATTTCACCTACACATTATTGTTATAAAATAAAACTCTGGTTTATCCAGATACCGTATAATACAGTACACAGGTCTCCATTTCCAGATGAAGACTGACAGGTTTACTTGAAACCGTACCACGTATATTAGGTTAGTTGCTCGGCTCTAAGGAAGAGGTTTTTAAGGGCTTTTCACAGAAAATTAAGCAGTTTTTTCTCCAAAATATAATTGAGATTGGCCTTTTAACACCACAACAAACCTTATTAGATTAGCGTTACACCAGTGCTACACCTGATCTAACTGACACAACACCACCTTGACCCCATCTTCAATAGAAGGCTTGATCTTGCCTTAAACATAGCTCGTTGCTTCAGAAACATGCCTTAAACCCAGGACTTGAACTGACACAATTTTGACAAATCATAAAAAAAGAGCTTATGATGAAGGTAAAAATGATCTTGTAATATTATCACGTTTTCTAGATCTACCACTACTACCAGGGTTATTGGGGGGGGGGGGGGGGTAATATTCTGTAGTCAGTCAACAATCATGATTCATTAGTTCGAATGTCTACGAGAATGGTTTTACACAGACAAAAACTCAAACCGGACTTGTCATAGCTTGTTTACAATAATTATTTATCATGAGATTAGATCTATCTATAGGTCTAAAGAAAATAAAACACATAATCTGACTTGGAAATATTATAGTAAACTATCTCTTTATGATGTTAAACCCAATTTGGTATTACATTACATAATCACATTAATCAATTACCTCTGCCGACTCGATTTGTCCACTGACCATAACTAAGAAAACCGAACTTGACGCCATCGTTGGTATTTACTATAAACGCCGCCTCTCGGAAGCGATAAAGACGGTGTAAGGGAGATTACTGCAGCTATATATAACTGGAGGAAGACCACTATTAATTTCCCCATTGACCATAGTGTTAATTCTTGTCTCTTTGCCCGGCTTAGGGTTACCAGATTAATCATTGAAGAAACCGGGACATTTATTATTCTGAGCAAACTAAAGCTAAATTGAGCACTGTCGGGCAATTGCTTTCACTACTTACAAACAAAGCAAATGACCGGGATTGACCATCTATAAGCTGTAAATATTTTTTTGGAACGTGATTTTCCTTATTCATGTCTGAAACTTTCACCCATCAATATTTACCAAATCTGATACAAAATTAATTTCATACAACTTTCTTTTACACGTCCAAAAAGTCCACAAAAATTGCAATTCAAAGGGGTGGGGGGGGGTGAGAAAAAGAGAGGTTTGCTATAAATATAGATGTAACTACTGGTCTTTCTCGGGATAAGTTAAACAACCTGTTATCTTTTCTATATAGTTTTGCAAATTCGCACAACTTCCTACTCTTAGGACATACCTGCAATGGATCTCTTAATCTATAGACATTTAGCATGAGTAAATTAATTTATACCATAGTGAATCAATGAAAAGTTCACGTAAAATTTGACTTTAGTTTTATAAAAAATGCGTCTTTATTCAGGAATATGTGTTTCGGGTACGGCTATACCTTTTAGTCATCTCCATAAATGTTTGATGAACGGCCATGGAAAAGTGATCTATACTGGCTATCAAAATGTTGAAACAGTGGATTGTTAGGTAAAAACTTAATAGTGTGTCGAGGGTTTGGGGGACATTTTGTTGTAAATGTTCCGCGTCGCTACGCCCGACACACTGTTGTGTGTTATAATAAAGGGACTCGCTATAATTGTTAATTTTTTATATTTTGAAAAGAAATAGTTTGAAAAAACTTAAATCATCAAGCATGATTTCTGAAAAAAAAAAAAATAATATGAATCGAACACTGCATAATATTGCCACATTATAGCGTTAATGACGATAAAAAGATATAACAATTTTATACTAAAAGTCCGAAGGAGTACTGACGTTGACGTGTTTCGGTACGTCATGTCACGTCAGGTCATGTCTTGTCACGTCAACAATCAAATCACACTATGAATTATTGAGTATAGTTACATCCCAATAACTATTAAAGTGGAAAAACCTGTCATTTTGAACTCTTAATAAAACCGGAAGTTATACTTCAAGACCGAACTTTTCGATATTAATTGTTAGTAGACACGAGGGTCACCATATATTAAAAGGTCAACGGTCATTAAAAGGATAGGTCACCAGATAGAAGGTCGAAAGTCGAACAAAATTCAAAGTGAAACCGGAAATAAACGAAATTGAAATTCAAAAATTGGCTCCCTAAGAATTGTTGTCATTTGGAGTAGGTTCAAAACAAAAAAAAGTTTTCGAAAATCGGAATCAAAATGGCGACTGAATATCGATTTGAAGATTTTTTCTTTTTGTAAAACCAAACGATTGAAAATGTTATTGAACAAGGTCTTTGAAAATTAAAGATGATATCTGGGGCTAACACCACTATAATATGTCATTTTTGATCTATAGCGGCCAAACGGTTGAAAATGTTATCGAACAAGGTCTCTGAAAATGAACGATGATATCTGGGGTAACACCACCATAATATGTCATTTTTGATCTATTTTTGAAATGGAGAGAACTATTCATGTTCGGGAAAAGTCGGAAGGCCTCGGTAACTTCCGAAAGTTCCGGAAGTGGTCAAATAACCGAGATATGGGAAATCTGGGATTATTTTTTGTCCCATACGTAATATTTCCTGTTTGTCAAAAATGACCCAATTTATATTTAATAAATAGATCCACGGAGGTCAACCGCATCTACGTTGGCATAATGTTTGCACCATGTAGAATTTTGGCTGCACAAACTGACTAAATCCCCCCCCCCCCCAAAAAAAAAATAGATAATAAAAACATTTATAGAAACAATACGTGTTTCGACCGAACGTCTGAAACACGTAATTATGTTTTCCAATCTATAGAATAGCGGTTTGCAAAAAACGATATTGTCAGATTAAATGGAAAATGCAGAACACACATTAATCCTATTAGTGTATTCCCTTTTTAACTAGGTAAAAAAAGGCCATTAATTTCAGGACATCATTGGAAGTTTTGAATATTGATACAAAATGTGCTTTCGCGGACAAATATATATAGTTGTATTGTTTAATTATTTAATGGCTTTAAAATAAAAATATAGAAAAGTTTTGTGTATAAGTAATCGTTTAGTCATCCAAACGATATTAAAAGCATTTCACAATATCTAATTTATACTTAATGGGACAACAAGGCAAAAATGTCATTATAGTTAATTGGTATTGTAATAATCTGATTTAACGTTTATTTTTGTCAAAGGAATGTCACATTAATATTATAATAAAGCAAATTGGGTGAAGCCTGCATAATTCACGTTAATGGGGACGCTGTTGCCTATAATGCTTATTTTGAGAATAAAATATTCATTGCTTTATATTAATACCTTTTATATCTCAAACTTACTACGAAATCAAAAAGATCTGTAGTCTATTAAGAGCGATGCGCCTCCAGAAAGTTACTGGGATTTTTTTAACTGCGGAGTGGTTGGTATTTGTTAATCCTGTATAATTTAGTGTATAAAGTAGCCAACTTTTTAAACGTTCACATGCATGGTTGAAACATGTTTGGATCCCTGGATTAAACTGTAACAAAATCAGTATGGATATGACGTATGTACACGAAAAAATAACCATGCATTAGTCATTTTACAGTGTTGAGAATAAAGGCAAGATGGTTTCGTATGTTTTCTAAGATTGGTATATTCATGACATTGGATTTATTTCAGTTTGAATTCGTTGTGTAACCATGGAAATAGAAAGATGGGAAGTGGCGTCAGTTGTCATAAACTTTATACTGGCTATAATAACACTATTCAGTAATACCTTAACTTTAATTGTTATATATAAAACGCATAACTTAAGGACTATTCCAAATATGTATATCGCATCATTGACGGTTGCTGATCTACTGTCAGTTTTTGTTAATTTGAATATTATTTTATTTGATATTCCGTATACAAGACATATTTATAGCCATAAGTATGTTTGTTTGACATTTTTTGCAATTGCCTACGCACTAAATTGTGTAACTGTATGTGCGCAGGCAATAGTGGCCTTGGATCGATTTTTCAATATAAGATTTCCATTTAAATATAAACTGGTCATGACAGAGAGTCACGCCCTCGGTCTTATAGTTTACACTTGGGTTTCGAATGCTTTGATAGGCGGAACAGTTTATTTTAACAACAACTGGGAAGAAACTAATTTTATTTGTACCCACTACGTTGCTCTGTCAACTAGCATGAAATATATATTTCTGATTGGATATGCCTTAATAACCATGGCAACCCTTGGTTGCTATGGTTATATCAGTTTCATGGCATTAAAACAAAGAAGAGTGATTAGAGCCCAAGAAATTAACGCTGGGACTTGCAATACCGAAGGGAAATCTATTACATTGTATTTCATTTTGTTTTGTATGTTTTTAATTTGTTGGATTCCTTCAAATACATGTATTGTTATTGGAATGATTGATTCACCATTATCAACACCCGTGGTGCATTTCGCGTTCACTTTTGGGCTGTTAAATTCGAGTTTTAACTTCATGGTGTATGGACTAAAGAACACAGAATTCCGTAATGCGTACAGGAAAATTCTATGTAAAGAAATACATTTTAATTAAAATCTAAAAAAACACAATGTCCATTATTAATGAATGTTTTTAATTCACAGTTTAAAATAATTACCAAAAAAGGACTGTAAAAGTAAACATGTCGATAAAAGTGATATTTGTTATCAATAGTCGTTATATATTATTCTGTGTAAGTCGTCTATGCCACGATTTATTTAGATTTCATCGAACTTTGGCAGTTAAAATTCATGGATATCCGATAAGTA
Source organism: Patella vulgata (assembly GCF_932274485.2). Lineage (NCBI taxonomy): Eukaryota > Metazoa > Mollusca > Gastropoda > Patellidae > Patella > Patella vulgata. The sequence continues at coordinate 40,370,351 of NC_065880.2, forward strand.
GGCGGATACAAACAATTTTCTCTCTTTTGTAGCATAGTACATGTGGCCATAGAAACGGACATTATTATGTTTGTCTCAAAATAATTGAAGTATTATAATGACAAGCCGTGAAGCTCATTCTTTATGAACACAACAAAGATAGTTTAGTTTTATTTGCAGCTCGAATTATATTGACAAGATAACCCCCCTGTTGTAATTGGTAATTGTGATATATTTTCATCTTATTCTGCTCGTAATATTGGCGCTATCTTTGATAGTTTTATGCTTATGGGAGCTCAAGTAAATAATATTTGTAAATTGTGCTATTTTAATATTAGAAATATAGGTAAAATACGTAAATGTGTAACTGTAGAGGCCACTAAGTCACTTGTTAATTCTCTGGTCACTTCTCGATTAGATAACTTTAATTCACTTTTAGTTGGTTTACCTTTAAAGCTTATAGATAAATTGCAAAAAGTACAGAATACTGCGGCTAGACTTGTTACTTTAACTAAGAAATGTGACCACATAACTCCTGTTTTATATAATTTACACTGGTTACCTGTTAAATATCGAATTGATTTTAAGATTTTATTACTTACTTTTAAATGTTTAAATAATTTAGCTCCTGTTTACCTCTCAGATCTTTTAGAACTTTATACACCTGGCCGAACATTACGTACATCAGATAAACTACTTTTAAAGCCCAAAACTGTTCAACTAGTCTCCTATGGTCAGCGCTCTTTTAGTTATCAAGCACCTGTTTTATGGAATAATCTACCATTTAGTTTAAGATGTTGTACATCTCTGTATTCTTTTAAAAAAACAACTTAAAACACAGGCTTTTAACTGACTCTGTATACAATCGTTAACATGCCCACAATCTTGTTGTTTATGTGTGATTTACATTGTCACTTTGTAAAGTGCCCCTGAACATGTTATATGAAAGGGTGCACTATGAATATGCTGTAATAATAATAATAATAATAATAATCACTATAGAATTGATATCCTCTAAAATTGATAAATCTCTGGTGGGTTGTGTTAGGTTTTGTTTTCGTCTAGTGCTTGCTTATATATGGTAGATTTCATACGAAGACTTACATGAAGCATACAATTTACCTCAAGATCATGCAAAATAATCATTACAACTTTATCGACTATCGAGTTGCTCTAAATGGTTCCTTCAGGTATGGATCCATTTTTAATCAATTCGTGCTTTGGTATTATGAAAACAAGACGTGATAAAAAAAATGACAATGGACGTCTTTCGTTAGCATTTATTTGTTGACACAGCTTTTTTTTTATCTAGAATGTATAAATAATTATTAATATTCCATCAACTGATAAATCCATCACTTATTCACACTTAAAAAAGAGAATATTAGACAGCGTGTTTAAACAACTTTTGCTAAAGTATGTTAACTGGATAGCAAAGTTACCTGGTACCGATAAAGACCTCGATTGTTTTTGCTTATTATCTCAAGTTTTACAAAGCGTCATTTCATTTCAGTGTACATTTGCCATAGTGTGTGCCGCGTTTCCACGACTTGCGATTATTTAGGCATCCCTATAATGGCATTTACCGGCGGTGTGTTTAGAGTAAATAATGTAAACAATTCGACAGAAAACACAGAATTTTCAACTTTAGAACTGATAGAACTATCTATTAACACCGTGTTGTTTCTTCTAATTAGTGTTGGCAACCTATTAACAATTATTGCAGTATATAAGACTCCTTCGCTTCAAACTATACCAAACATGTTTGTTGTATCTTTGGCGGTTGCAGATTTTCTAACCGGATTCGCAATTTTATATTACATGTTCAATATGATACCAGTTTTGAAATATTATTTTAACAATATTAAATACTTATGTATTGTGAGATATGCACTGGTATATACGTATATTGCGCAGTCCGTCTTATCACTGTGTCTTATATCCGTGGACAGATTGCTATATATAAAATATCCTCTTAGATACCTCGCCAGCGTTACTGCTCGCAATGCTGGTATAATGATAGCCATTTCTTGGATATTCTCATTAATAATTGGCACGGTTCCTCTCTACAACTATATCTGGGTTGATGCCAAGGGATGTACAAATAATCTTACTAAGGAGTTTCAGATTTATGGAGCATTCTCTGTTTTTGTAGTGTGTGTGATGTGCACCTTTTACTGTTATTTAGAGATAACCAGGATCGCCTTGCGACAGCGGCGTACCATAAAGGCGCTTCAAATTCCACCTGCTTATCTTGATGGAAAATACTGCGGTGTTGATAACGGATATTTTAAAAGCGTCAAACTTTTTGCAGTTGTATTTTTTGCCTTCTTGTTCTTCTGGATGCCAATAAATATCCTAAGTTTAGTTACGCAACTCTCTAATTATGACATGCCTTCGTGGTCTATTTATATTACCATAACATTCGGATATATTAATTCTGGCACAAATTTTCTGATTTATGCATGGGGGAATAACCTGTTTAGACGTGCTTTTCTTAAAATCTTTGTATGTTGTGTGCGACCTTCGACCGAATCTCATTAAATGTTATTTTACTCGCATGTCAATATATATGTATTTAGGACTGGTTAAAGGCCAAATATTTTATAATAAAACGACAAATATAGACTTTAAATTCATTCATTTTAAAAGTAATTAAAATTAATCAATACTAACGTTATGACCATGATTTATTTTCTAATTATTTCACACCGCCATCTGTGGACATCTGAACTTTACCTTATTTCGATCCACAAATCATATTATATACATCGCCATTGATTTTCTGTAATATATCTGATCCGTTGGATAGAGACCAAATCAAGAACTTATTGCTTATAGAGAGTTAAAGCATTATTAAAGGTACAATTTCATATTTTCTAAGAAAGTCAAAACATAAGTATTTCTATGTCTTTTGCTCAATATGTTGTTAACTCACTATTATACGATCATAGGTTATCTTTCTCATACTTAAAAATCTTCACACCGGAAATAATTACACAATTACCCCCCCCCCCAATTACCTCCCTTGTTTTCCTATTCCCCACCATGGAATAGCTTACTTCAAACGTTTGAATTTGAAGTTGAAAATGATATTTTTGCCAATTTCTCAACTGGCAATAGTGAATTATAGGATTAATAGGAGTATTCTTTAACAAGGTAGGACTGTTTATAGATAGGCCTACCATCTATTAACTTAAAAATATGAAATTGTAACTTTAAACTTTTTTTTTCTCTTTTTGTTCATTTATTTTGTTCATCGTAAAAAGTCTGCGTGCCATAATAATTTTCATGATAACCCTCATTCACGCATTTACTATTCAGGGACACGAAATGGGATATGACAAATTCTCTTTTGTTTCACCTGTTTATCTAAAACTCGTTTCGTCTTATATGGCCGAGTTACGTAAATTTGTACGTTAACCTAGATTTCAATGGCTTCTGCCAAGTCTAGCAGAAGGGGACGTATTTTTAACAGCATGTTGTGTCGCACATACTGACTCTAGCGAGGTAAGCAAGGTCTTATTTTCTTACTAAAATGTGCCTTTACATTGTACATGCGTTCCCAGGGACTGACACACGACCGTTTAGCAGTAAAAAGTAGCCCAGTAAGATTGACTGGGGGCCGAAACGTTTTCGACAAGGATTCAATAGGGCGGTTCCTGAACGTACAGATTCGAGTGTAATGGGACCTACGTTCAGAGCTGCACTAGGTTCTCTTATGTGTACGAGAAATTCAAATATATGTATATCTACCCCCTTACAATCCATGAAATTGGGACCACTGCTGAAAAAAACTGCATCACTCATTTGAGAGAAGGAACGCTGTATATCTAGGTAGACACCGTGCTGAATTGTTACACAACGCCCAGGGTCTTCCCATTCCAAAACAAAAAAATACCGATTAGACTCGGAATAAGAAGTCATTGACATTGGGTGACGTGGTTGATTTCTAGTAACCAAATAGATAATACGCTTCAAGCATGATTTAACGGGTGTTCTGGAAATTACTGCAGTATATATCATTTATTGTGTTGGCATAATTATTTAGTTCACCTTGAAAGTCATATCTGGAGCACTTTTACGCTGCTTCTAGATTGCCCACCTCCTCGAGAGAGAAAACTGAGATGTTGACAAAGGGGGCATAATTCTGGAACTAAAAGTCGAAGAATGCTGAGTGCTGATAGGGTTCGTCCGCTTCTGGCCACAATGCTTCACGCCAAATTTGAAAATACTTGGTGGGACACTGTATGGAAGTTTACGACTGCCAATATTATTAATGCTCTGCTAAAATGTCTTTTCTAGTCAGTGAATGTAAAAATTAAAATGTACAAAGTCCTGATACTGATAATAATAATGTCAAAATACTTAATTTCAAATGTCAAAGTCAAATGTAACAGATCATATGTAATAAGTCATATGAAAAAGTAAATTGTACAAAGACCTAATACCGATAATGATAATGTCAAAATACCTCAAATGAGAAAGTCATATATATGTATTAAGACGAATGTAATATGGAGAACATCACTCAATACATTTAACATTTGCGCTTTGTGACATCCCATGCGTCTTTTACTATTTCTACATAAATATGAAATTTCGCAAAGCAGTTCTAACATATCATCTTCGGCATAGCATTTTCTACAGAGTATTTTTCTCATAGCAGTAACCTTGATATGTAAATGATGGATGCCAAGTAATGACGAAAACGACCAAAAAGCCTAACCGCCGTTGTGTTCTATCAAACCAGTAAACAATAAGACGTAGAATTGTTATATGAGATTATGACAGAATATCAATTTGAAACCAACTATTCATTAAAAAGAATTGAATTGCACGAGATCGAATATTATAAAGAATAAGTTATGATAAGGGCAGACGAAAGTATTTTTTCGACTGATCGCGCCGATTACAATTCGTCAACGATTTTTTACGGCCGATCACGAATACCGGCGCCTGTAACGTGGAAAATATTTCAAAAATAACATCAAGCTGTGACTAAGTCTAATGTATAAAGTCCGTTATGTCCATGTTTGCAAGCGAGATTATCAAATAACTGGCCTGATTCCGATTTCTAATTTAAGTCACGTGGATAATTTTAAAACGTCATCGCAGACTCGATTGTCTACCTAACGAAAATTAGTGAGTATTGCCTCTGGTTGACGGAATCTAGAGTAGTGAACTTTGAGCCCAATTATTTTATTCAAACCCGCTTCACACCTTGGTATTATTATACTAAAAGAGAATCGGTTTCAGACGAGTTATTTTCCCCTGAGTTAGAAATCAGAATCAGATCATTTTTTTTATAATCTCGCTTACGAACATGGACGTAACAGACTTTAGACATTATACTTAAAGAGGGCCACGTGAATAATTTTAAAACGTCATCGTTGACTCGATTGTGTACCTAGCGAAAACTACTTAGTATTGCAACTGGTTGACGGAATTATCACGCCTCCGCCTGGCTTATTAAAAAAGCTCGCCCGACAATATACGCTGGACACGGGCACACCTACAAATTTGATCGCCGGCGAAAATATTCGGCCGAAAATATCTAACATGCTACATACGAGCGATTGATCGGGCGAATGGTTCTCCGAGCAAAATCGTCGTCGCCATGAAGGGACACACGGACACGGGCGATTGGGTTTTTTTTTCTTCGAACGATTTTAAAAATCGGTGCGATCGGGCGAATAAAATACGCTCGGAGCAGAACAGTAGGACGTTAAACCCCATTTCATTTCATTTCATTTATTATGAATAGTTCGTTTCGAACTGACATCCTCTCACAACTCTTCATCTTCAAAGGAATTATCAGTGAGCTGTTGTCGCTCTCCACTTCAGCCAATAACGATAACTACTTTACTTCTTGTTTGCGTTACTTTCAGATTCTTAAAATCTCTGTTATGGATCAACCGAAGCAGATTGTCGATGGACTTAGACAAAACAACTTTATTTACCCCCAAACCACCTGTACATTGCTTAAAACTGCATTTGTTTGATAGAAATGGGGATTTTGGTCAAATGGCAGCCATTTTTTTTACGTCATAATTTGATCCCTTACGGTGGCACAATTTCGGTCAACTGTTGATATGTACTGCTCTGGACCAAATACTATAGGAAAATACATTTTGACCTTACTATTATGGAACTATTTCATTGTCAAATCGATTTTAAGTCACCGACAATAACACCAGGTTTAGTAGTCAAATTTTTCGTATTGTTATTTGCTTAGGATCCACCCAGACATTGATACTTCGATCTTGAATAATCATCATTATAAAGGGTCGAAGTAACTGAATTTACCCCCCCCCCCCCCCGAGTGAAATAAATAAACTAAAACAAACGTCAGACAGAAGGTCTAAATATATTGCTCTAATCGAAGCATCAATATTCAGCGCTGGGGTTTTATAATCTGTGTCTCGACCTACATTGTGGAACTCAAAAATGTCACTTAACCTAAAACCAAGAAGAGGGGCTAATTCATAATTTTCAATTCGACCATAACACCTTTAAAATATTTTTGTCAGGTTTTATGTGCAAAATTTGTTTTCGTTGAAGACACTTGAGATATTTACGACATTTATTCTGTATACAAATCAACTGACGTTTCTCAGTATCTATAATCTCTTTGCTAGAAAGTTATCGGTTCGTTATACATGTTTCAGAATATTTCAGACACAACACAACACATAATCACCTAGGTATACCTAAAGAATTAGGCAATGTCAGTCGTAACAGACATTTCAATTGAACACACCATAGTTCTTTCCACTTTACATACAACTTCATCATTTACTATTTTATTCAGTTTAGATATTTGTCATCAAAAATATGAAGATCAATATGAATGTTTATATGCTGCCGGATGACAAAATATTCGCTAACCACCAACATTATTAGAAAAAATGAAATGAAATGAAATGGGGTTTAACGTCCTACTGTTCTGCTCCTAAACTGGGCTAATGAAGACGGGCATACGCCGTACAGTGTGCGATGAGAGAAATTTTGCCCGAGCAGCGGCGCTACGGGCTACTCTTATATCGAATTCCAACTGCCAAAGGATCTTTTACGTGCACGCCAATTGTAGCACCATGGGCCTTTCTGTCTGACATGGAGAGTGGGGTGGGAAAACCGGTCGCCACATCCTACGTCTAGAATTTGTCTCTAGCTGTCTTTACTTCTGCTTCACGTTGTGTATTTACTTCTTACTGTTTTCTTAAGACGTTTGTTTTACCAGGAATAACAATGCAACAGTTCGCTTCTACATTTTATATAGCATAGCCGAATACATGTATACAGGCACAGATTACAGGAACTCAGATGGAACCTCTCTGGAATCTAATGGACGTCTGCTTGAAAGTTTCAAATAGATATCTTATATAGCACTCACGTATATCACGCATAACAAAGAGTGTTCATGGCCCTGAACTTGTGTAATTAACAAAATGATTGATTAAATTAAACCCAATGACGCAATAGTACCTTTCCTTGCACACGTGCTCTCTGTGGTATTTTATAGACACATGTTTTGGCTAAATAACTCTTTTTAATATAACAATATGTCATTTATACCCTAAGTTGAATTTAGTGCACACTATATATAATATATATGTGAATATGTGTGAAACTATTAATTTGCCAAATATATTAATTAATGAAATATAAAGTCATCTTATTTCTCTATTCTTTGTCTATAAATTTAAAAACAATGTCGCAACGACTATATTGCTACACAATGAGTACACGGGACCTCGGTTTTTCGTCCCATCGGAACAACTAGACAGCTGTCCTTGTCAGGCCCTCAGTCCTGCATCACTGACAAGGGGAAACCACGCCGGAAAATCTGGATGAACTTTCTCGGCCACTGCAGGAATCGAACACCCGACCTCCAGGCTAGCGAGCCAGCGTCTTACCCACTTAGCCACATTATTAGAATCGCATTATTCTGTCCCAAAATCCATACAGTGTTAAACCATATTCATTTTAGTGCTTTGGGGGTAAATCCTGCTATTTGCATACATTATTTAAGTTGTTTACAATATTAAATAAAGATTGTAAACTATCAGCGCCAAAGGCCAGATCAACTACATATACAGGCTTACAATATGCCGTATAGAATCAGGGTTATCTAGATAATAGTCTAGGCAAGATAGCATAAATGCGGGCAGTTGCTGCAATAGAAATGCCGACCACGGTTTATGGTCGGTCTAGACCTATATTATCACCCAAAAAAAGTCCCAGTCCTAAATCCCTGCCCAAATGGGTCAAATTGGCCAAAATTCAAATGGCCGCCGTTTTTGGCTAGTAAATTCCAATTTGCACCCAATTATAATATGATCGAGTTTGGTATCAAAATATACGTAATTGAATCCATTACCACACACACTTTTGTGATAAGTGTTACCGCTGGGTCAGTATTGGGTTATTCAAGATGGCGGCCAGTTTTGGCGGGAAAAATAGAATTGTACATAAGGATCAAGTTTGATGTCAAAATATACATTTTCGAGGTAGCTGAATCCATTTTTGTACATTTAATAGTAAGTGCAGGGATGGGGGGGGGGGGGCTGCACCACACATAATTTACACAAAAACAAATATACGGACAAGACACAATACGCCGAAATCACGAATGGACCCGGGGCTAGCCGTACGCGTCCACTGCGCTGTACAGTCCCGGGCCTGTAGTGAATGTAAGCATATTGAAGTAAAAATTAACTATACAAGTAACCACAACGGTGAAGTGTATAGAAAATAACAGATAGTCTAAAACTAAATGCTCTAAGTCAATTGAAAAACGTTTTAGTGTTCAATAGAATCGAGGCATACAGAATACAGTTAAAGCACATGTTCCACCCACTACAAAAACAGAGCAAAAAAACAAACAATACTGAATACAAAGAAGCAAATGAGAAAATGTAGACTGTCTCGAAAGACAGCCGTCTGCTGACTGAATAACGTGACAGGCGGTAGGTTGCCATTGCCAATGACGTCAAAATTAGAAAAGTAACAAAAATGGGCAATAATCCAGACAAAAAAAAACGTCAAAGGGTTAATAAACTATCGATTTAGCAACTAATCGGGATTATTAAGTTATGTAATTGCACACACTATAATACGTAACACCCCTATAAGAAATGCAAAACAGTTGAAGAAATCGTACCATGCAAGTGTATTTATAAAAGGCATAAAATAAGGGCGATAGTCCAGATAGGATTAGGAAACTACAGAAAATTTAAAATAAATATTAAATGGGATATTTTCCCAAAACAGAATGAGACATAGAGCTTTCATCAATTTTTATTTTGAAATGAAAAAAGGCTTTTTTTGAATTTAGGTCTAGTTAGCGTAGAGCTTAACTGGACGTTATGCCGTAGCCTACTAATAACTAATTTATTTTTAAAATTAGTACCGTAATTTTTTATTTAGGGTAGGCCTACTCGTTAAAAAATATTTTGGTGGAAAATATCTCTGAATTTAAATTGGGCTAATTAAATTTTGAATAATTTTAATCAGACAACCAATAATGCCAAATCAGAAACCATACAGGAGGTGAGGGGCTAGGTGAGGGTACATCAAAGCAATAGTAAAAAGACTGATAATAGGTAGTAACAATAACATAAAAAAAACCCAAACAAACGGGAAACCATACATGGCATTAAACATCAGAGAAGTAGGAACTCCAGATAAACTAAAAGGGGATTAAATAGTTAGACCATAATTAAGTGTATTATAAAAAAATAAGTATTAAAATGCACACAAGACAGCACAACCCACATGCTCTTCCATCCGATTGACACACACACATTTATGCACAGGTTAAATAAAAGAAACAGACACATACATTCTATGTCTTAATACATTTAGTTCTACAAATGGACTACAAGTATTTTCACAAATAATGCACGTGATTCAAGAATTAAAAGAAATTAAAGTTACAATTTCATATTTTCTAAGGAAGTCAAAACATAATTATCTCTATGTTTTTTGCTCAATAGGTTGTCAACTCACTATTATACGATCATAGGTTATCTTTCTCACACTTAAAAATCTTCACAATGGAAATAATAACACAATTACCCCCCAATTACCCCCCTTGTTTTCCTATTCACCACCATGGAATAGTTATCTTCAAACGTTTGAATTTGAAGTTGAAAATCATATTTTTGCCAATTTCTCAACTGGCAATAGTGAATTATAGGATTAATAGGATTATTCTTTAACAAGGTAGTGCTGTTTATAGGTACCATCTATTTTCGGACTTTATTTTAATACATTTTAAAAATATAACTTAAAAATATGAAATTGTAACTTTAAGCACGTAGGAAAGTCTAGGCATGTACATATCAGTTAAGAATTAGTTCATCATAGGCTCTTGGTATGTATAGCTTCCACGATTTTCCGTGTCTTTTCGTTGTGTTGGTTGAGTGCTAGGGTCTTAGACGAATGGATTTTGTGGCCTGGATTGGATTGAAGGTGTTGAGCAGCTGCTGATTCTGCTGTGGAGGACCTTGAGTGATGCTGGGCGAGTCTTTTAGGTAGTCGGGTTTCACAATTAGTTTAATAACAATCATATACAGTAATAATAAACAGGGTAGGGTGTGGTCGAGTGGTCTGATGGGCGCTTCAGATCGTAAGGTCTGACAAATGACGTGGTTTCTATCTCAAGCTCGTACAATGTTTGTGACAAGGAGTAGGGTCGCCCGCCCAACTTTGTGGGTTTTCTCCGGTTTTCTCCCACTGCTAAAGACCCCTACGCACAAGCGAATTATTGAAATAAAATTCTACCATATCGTAGTCCTGAAATAGCCTAGTTTGTTGCAATTGGATTCTGAACCCCATTTCTCCCTCTCTCCCTACATCTACTGCTGACGCGAAAGACGCTTCGAAAAGGGGATATTAATTTACATTAGTACATGTATTTAAGCACAAAGCTGTGTTGTTTAATTTTCGTTGCTATGGTTACATCAGTCATTTTGAAAGCGTGCCGGTTTCACCATGGAACTATGCACAGTTTTAACATAGAAATATAACTGCTATATCTTGATCGACATAATAATATTATTAAAATTTCACTGGTCAGTGGACTTAAATACTTAGGCCAGTGCCGACTACTAGTACTTACTAGTCGTCACGACGTCACTTACGGAAAAATATCAAAACGAGGCTGAATATATATGCGTAAATGTCAATTTGACACCAAATTTGGTCATTTTTTAAAATTCAAATTTTCCCGCCATCTAGAATTATTTCCCAATATTGACTCCGCAGTATAACTATCCACCAAAATGTGTATGGAAATTGATTCAACTACCCCAAAAGATGCGAAATGGAGTTAAAATGTCTGGACTATAAAGTCTGTTGGCATATTGGCTGTTTCCGTTATCACGTGACATCCATCATTTGCACATCAAAGTTACTGCTATTGGAAAGATGCCATGTAGAAACTTCTATGAGACAGACGCAAAGTAGAAACTGCTACGGGAAATATCATGTAGAAAGCATACAAGACAAATGGGATGTCACAAAGCGCAAATATTAAATGTAATTGAGTGATATTCCCCACATTATCGCTATTAGGTCTTTTTGCAATTTACTTTTTACATATGACTTATTACATTTGACATTGTCATTTGATGTATTTTGACATTATCATTATCGGTATTGGGAATATGTATATTTTACATTTAATCATTGGAAAAGACATTTGAGCAGAGCAATTAATATTGGCGGCTATATCCTTCGATAAAACTATAGCCACCATCGCATTCACAAGGTTTTCGGAAAAGGGGCATAACTCTGGTACAAAAGGTCACAAAACGGTTAATCACATGTTTCTCCCCAAATCTGAAAACTGTAGCCTCTTTCACGTTCACAAGCCAATTGTTAACGGACGGACCGACGGACAGGGTGATGACATAATAAGCCCACACTGAAATGTGGGCATACACAAATGTCCTGCACAAACTTTAGATTAGACATCAACAATCGCCTAGAAATAATCTTCTTTACTCTAACTAACAATTCAAAGCACCTGTCATCCGGCAACATTTAACGATCCCATTTATTGAATACATTTTCGCCACTGGATGCGGGGTCTACCTTTTAAAGAATAATCGCAGAAGTATGTAATAGTCACTTAGTCTGGTCACTGTTAAAGGTTTAAAGATGTTTCTAATGGAGACTGATAATATGAATATAAGTTAAAGTCAATTAGCGATAAGTGCCTTAATGAATGCTAAGAACGTTTTAAGTAGATCATTTAATGTGGGCGTATGATGTTCCTCAATTCCCTGTGACGGGGCATAAGGAATCTGAAACATTGGGGCAAAGGGGGATTCAGGGAAGTTATCTCACCCCGCGTCCGACAAAAAGCAGGGGACTATTAAAATGGGTTCGTCCGTCTGTCTGTCCGTCACACTTTTTGGGACACAATAGGTGTTTATTATGTCAATGCATTGATGGAGTTCGAAGATGAGCATTTTCTGCTTAGGGTAAGCAGAGATAAACAATATGATTGTTTGGTGCTTTGGGACACGATAAATTTAGTTCTAATTAAGTGAGAGTGATGAAACTTTGTGTATAGTTTTATCACATCAATACCTTGACTAAGTTCGATAATGAGCATTTTCTGCTCAGGGTAGGCAGAGCGATAAGCAATATAATTGGTCGAGACTTTGGAACACAATGACTCTACTAACTGATGTAGAATGTTCAGACTTGGTGTAGGCGTTCAATAGGTGAATGCATTGATGGAGTTCGATGATAAACAATGTCTGCGTACGGTAAGCAGAGATAAGCAATCTGATTGGTTGATGCTTTGATAATTAAGATCGATGATGAGAATTTACTGCTTTAGGCTAAGTAGCGATAAGCAATTTGATTGGTCAAGACTTTGGAACATAACGATTGTGCTTTTAATTGAGGTAGAATGTTTAATCTTGATGTAAATGTTCATTAGGTGAATGTCTTGACCGAGTTCAATGATTAACATTTCTAGCTAAAGCTAAGCAGAGCCAAGCAATTTCATTTGATGCTTTGGGACAAGATAACTGTGATGAAACTTAGTATGTAGTTGATAATCAGTTTGATTGCTTGATTCTTTTGAAAAAAAATAAATGTGCTATTAATGAATATGTGTCATCTATTTATTTTGGCTTGTTTGAATTTTGAAATGTGAACGCCATGTGCTTTGTGTTACAATTGTGATGTTTAACGACAAGTGCTACATGCATTTTCTCAAATAGTATTGGTATAGTGTATCTTTGTATATATTTTATTGTTATTTAATTTTAGTTAAAGTAGCAATTGATCAATGTCCGGATTGATATCTCACTATTCTTTCAAGTCTCATAACTGTTTGGGCTTATACTTAATGTAACGATATATACTACTAATTATAGTTAACACGACCTTGCTATGCCCGTATCATCTTCTGTATATAAACCTATTATGCTTCCTATGTGCAATTTAATATTTCTTATCAAATATTATCATATAATTATTTTAATCCTAATCTTGTATATTTTATTTATTCTATTGTAACTTTAGTGTGGTGATCGATACCTATCTCGTTATTGTGACCGTTAGCCAGTGTTGGACAGTTGTTTATTCCAAGTACAATTTTAACTATTCATCTGAGTTATCGTCGTAGTGTTAGAATAAGCATTACGACAGTATCAAAAAGGGATTTTCACTTGACATTGCCCCGCCGCTTCTTTGCTTTTTTGCATAGCACTGACTGGGACAATTTCTTTCATCAGTGCGGCATTTGTCCCAATACTTATTCCACTAAAAATGGTCTTGTCCCGTAAACGTAGCTTGGTGTACAAGCGTTCTCCGGGGACGTAGAATGTGAACGAGGATCGTCAATTATTTGGGCAATCGATCTTGACATATTACAAGTTCGAAAAATAACTCGTGCACGCATTGAAGTCTATCTGTGTTACTGGCAGTCTGTCATTCGAATTAAATCACTACGGTACTCGGATATATGGCGAATATCAAATGAGAGAAGTCGTTCTACACACAGAAAAAGTATCGCAACATCCGAATTTGTAAGGTAAAGAAAAATATGCGAGATCTCCGTTTTCACTGTTTGTATTCACAATGGGACAGACTAATGCAGACTCAGATCCAACTTCTCATTCAGTCAATGTGGAGGAGACTTAAACAGGTGATCTCGGCTGGCGTAGGTTATACCAGACATCGACATTTTACTTAATGTAACATATCCCTCTTCGATTAGACAGAGTATCAGGTGACTATACAATTTCGTACTCCCAAGGCATAGGTTACATATACTGATCCCTTGCCAACACCATTAACAATACTGACAGGACTTTCGTAGACCACCCAAACTGTGTTTCAGTAGGTTCGGTGGACCGGTTTTTATATCAAGTTTACATTTAAATATGAGCTGTGGAAGATAATTACTAATCAACACTTATCCAAGATGGATTAATAGACAATATAGATAGCTTTGTTATTGATTAAGTACATGCAATGGATCGGAACAGATGGACGAAATGAAATATAAATTAAAAAAAGCTATCGATAAAGCTATGGAACAATTATCGCCAAGAAAACTCCAGACTTTCAATTTAATCACCAAAATGCGCTATGAGCACGATAATGGACATATTATTATTATTAAAATGATATTAATTGGCATCACAGGACTATTTCTAGTCCACTAAGAATCATGTCACATAAACTCCAGAACTTGCTTAAATTTTTTCCTGGCGTTATTTATAAGATGGTCATTTCTGCAAACAAGCGGTTGCCATGCAAGAGATGGACAGAGAACAAGCTAAAACAAGAAGCGATTCTTTGTACAATCAGGGGCCATAAACCAGGACGTTACGGTCCGATATGCGTGAATATTTACAGGAACCTAGATCTTCGGGATATAAAATCGAATAAAAATTGTGATTTCTAGCGTGTCTGCTTGGTATTACATACTTTTACACTATTTGCGAACAAGGAGCGGCCATTTTGTTCTACAGTTTCGGTCAGATTTTTGCAAAATTCGAACTCAACCTTCATTGATGTGTCACTGTGATATACGTGAACGTTTTTTTTTTCTTAAAGTTGAATACAAATTGTCACTTCTAGGGATTCCACAAGCAAAAAAACCAGGAAGTTACGTTCGGATATACGCGATCATCAACAGGAACCAAGATCTTCGTGATATAAACATATATTTAAAGTATCTAAAGTTTCATAAAAATCCGACAGTTTTGATCCGATTTTCACTCAACCATCATTAGGGTGTAACAGTGATATATTCAAACGTTTTTTTTAAATCTGATAAATATTGTGACCACTAGAGGGGCCACAAGCTAAAAACGCGATTTTTCAAACAATCAAGGGCCATAATTCAGGAAGTTACGATGCGCGAATATAGAAATGATCCAACATCTTTGGGTTATAAACATGTATTTCAAGTTTCATCAAAATCATATGAAAATGTGACATCTAGAGTGTCCACAAGCCACAAACGTGATTTTTCGTATAATCAGGGACCATGATCCATGAGGTTATGGTCCGATGCATGCCAATATCAAAAGGAACCGAGATCTTTGGGAGATAGACCTATATTTCAAGTTCCGTCAAAATCGGATAAAAATTGTGACATGTAGATTGTGGACGAACGGACAGGGTAGACTGCAGAATATGTCCACGTGAAAATGTGGGCGCATAAAAAATTACTTCTAAATAGTATTTGTTAGAATCAATTATTTCGAAAGCTTTGAGTCTAATAGCTAAGGTCTAAGTTCGTTACATTTTGTATGTAATCAATTTTAACTGTTAATTTGTTTATGTGGTTTAAATAGTACCCGTTATTACAAAATGTTTTTATAATAGCCTATAACGCAGTGTTTATTGTTTGTCTAATGGGTGTTTTGTTATCACTTGGAACATTAAAATTTGCTTCTTAAGGATTCATTAGGTATACCAATTGTTTATCATAATAGATTATGGCCAGTTCAGGCTACTCGTTCTCGTTCAGATCAGTTCTTCTCGAGCATACCGGTATACCGGTGAAGTTTCTTCTTGTCCTCTAGGCCATGGATATACATGCGTGGCAAGTAATACTTATAATGATAGTAATATGTTTAGCCATTACAATATTATTTGGAAATACTCTAACTTTATATGCTATATACAAAACAACGGTGTTACACACTATACCAAATATCTATGTAGCATGTCTAACTGTTACTGATCTACTTTCGTTTTTTACTTGCTTGGGATTTGTTTTATTTCATATTCCTTATTCACGAACTGTGTTCAACAATAAGGACTTTTGTATATCATTTTATGTGTGGGCATTCTCATTAACATCTGAATCTGTTTTGATGATGACGATCGTGTCAATTGACAGATGCGCTAACGTCAGATTTCCATTCAAATATCAACTCTGGATGACAAAAAAGAAAGCGGCTTTAGTTATATGTGTAAGTTGGGTACTGAGCCTCACAATAAACGTGGCATTATTTTTTGAAAATAACTGGTCAAAGAATATAGTTTGTTCTTCTTACCAGATCCTTACTAAAGGTCAAAAATTAACAATAATAATATCGTTTTTCCTTGTAACTGCAACTACATTAAGCTGCTATGGTTACATAATTTGTGTTACAGTGAAGCAAAGAAGAACTATCCAAATCCAAGAGATAAATTTTGGCGACAATTTAATGTCTATTAACAATTCAAGAAAGTCTGTCAAACTTTATTTAATTGTATTTTCCATGTTCTTAATTTGTTGGTCGCCATCTGCACTTTGTGTGATTCTTAGTTTATTTCGATCCGAGGAAACGCCATTACCACAGTGGTCGATTCACCTTACAGTTTGTGTAGGTTTATTAAATACAAGTTTAAATTTTCTGGTTTATGGATGGCAGAATAAGGACTTTCGAGAGGCGTACAAGAAAATACTTTACAAGCAAAGAATACCATAAGAGAGTACTTCTGTATAGCAGGATAAATGGTTGCAATTATCAATTTGTAGGTGTGTGTGTGGGTGTGTGTGTGTGGGTGTGTGGAGGGGGGGGGGGGGTCGTTAATTTGTATTTCCTTTAATATATATATATAAAAATAGCAAATTTAATTTTCTAGCACTTAGTACGCCATGACCTCAAACTTAAATTTTTTCTAAAGCCTTGCAAACACTATCTTAATTGAGATTGTGGTTCCTCAATGTAAAATTAGCGGCCGGAACTATAATACAAATTGTGTTCAATTAAAAATTGCCGTCCAGTATCAAACCTTGGTTTTCGATCAACAATCTTGAAAAAAATGCATTGCTTACCAGTTAATAGGTTACGCTGAACATGTAGAAATATTGTCGTTGCGACATTGTTTTCAATTTTATAGACAAGAAATAGAGGGAAATGATGGCCTTATATTCTATTAATTAATGTCTTTGGCAAGTTGTGGGATTCAAACATATTGTTTAATATGTAATTAAATCAAATTAGTGAAATAAGTGACAGATTGTTATATAAAAAAGATTCATAATGTGGTAAACATTCAATTTTAGCTTGTGGGGAATTTCTCCGGTAAGTTTCCACTATCCATATAAGG
Source organism: Patella vulgata (assembly GCF_932274485.2). NCBI lineage: Eukaryota > Metazoa > Mollusca > Gastropoda > Patellidae > Patella > Patella vulgata. The sequence goes on from NC_065880.2 coordinate 40,387,922, forward strand.
GCGGATTTCCACGTCATTAGGCTAATTGACCAATCTCTTTAATTATTTACATCATATTTGACCAATTAGATAATTGAACATCAAAACCCTAAGCTACAAAACTATCATATTTGTGAGAATTCGTCAGACAGCAGCTTGGTTCTGGAAGGGAAAAGATGTAGCAATTTATATCAGCAGACTCGCCCCAACGAATCTGGCTGGATGGGTTTTGAGAGAGTGGCTTTACTGTTATTGTACTATGCTTGTATCTATGTATCAGGCTATGATAAATATAAAATGTAAAAACGAACTGTTGCATTGTCATTCCTGGCCAGACAAACGTCTAAACTAACTGAGATAGATAAGAAGAGAATACACAACGTGAAGTGGAAGCAAAGACGACAGGTGAAAATACCAGACGACCACAAGGGCTGTTCTAAAATATGTAAAAGAGAAGATAGAGTATGCGTCACACGTTGGATGTGGGGAGTTGTCTCCGCATATTTTCCACATCTAACCAGCGACTGCATAGCACTGCATAGTGTTACAAACAGAACTGTTTAAAAGAACAATATCAAATCCACAACGATATTATTCTCTCGTGTGTTCAATAAAACTCTAACTTCTGTATTTTCTGCTTTGGATAAGCAGAGATAAGCAATTTGTTGGATGGTGTTTTGCAACACTATTGTAACAGAGATCAGTTTAGCAAAAATATGATTTATTTACATCGGAACAGAATATCAGTTACATAGATACAACAGGAACTAAACTACATCGGGAACTAGACTACGACAGGAACACACCCGGACGGTACATAACCCGAGTTCAGCCGATGCCTTGGCAGAGGGGCGGAATGGTGGATTTAATATAGTTATATGTGTTCCTGTCGTAGTCTAGTTTCCGATTTACTAAACTGATCTACTGTTATCACTAATAGTGCTACAGTATCAGTTATGGATACCGTGACTGTGAACCTTGAAATTATTCGTCACAACAGTGGGAAGTACTTAACGAGATACACAGTATGGAAATTCATAATTCAAGGATGGAAATGGAAAAAATCAACAAACATGGCAAAAGACTTACACAGCGATGGCGGTGGAACAGCATGGAGCAAAAATTTGCGTTATTTTTTGCTTTGAAGGGTAAGTCATTTTGTTTTTCGAAGAATGTAAATTATAATTGTTTGTTTTTTGAACACATATTTGAATAGTAACAAAGTATTAAGAGATTTATGTTAAATATAACATTATTTAAGGTCTTTGAAAAAAATCTTATTTAAGATTGGTAAAATGTATTCAAATCATTTATTATCATTTATTTCATGTAAAAAAACAAAATGACAAAATCCTATGTTAATTTTTTTCTATATAAGTACGTTTTGTATTTACAAAATGTTTGCTACTTTTTTCTTAAAATTATATTTTGATCGTATAAATTTCCTTTTTGTAATGTTTAGAAATGATGTTTATATCGTGTGCGTTGTTACTTTATTGTGTATATTATCATAATATAATATTATTTTATCTGTTAAGGCACGAATTGGCTATGATCTAATTAAACACGTATTAATCCCATATGTCATTTACAAACTACACATCATCTGTGTACAAGCTCCACATGACTTCAAAGGCATACGCACTCTTCAGTAAGCATACCATGACGTGATAAAGAGAAAATTGCATGTATGATCATGAGTCGTATCTATTATGTTCACTTTTTTAAATCCATTTATTATACACAAAATGTACAAAATACTTTAAATATCTATACAACTTCCTTGTAAATGTCAATGTGTATATGTATATAGTATTGTAGTTAACAAGGAGATTGTCAAATATGCATCCTCATAAACTAAAGTTATGTGATCAAGTTTTGTTTCATTTGGATCCTCCTCATAAAAATTCCCCCACTAAACTCTCTTTATTGTGTTGTTCATAACTCAAGCGTAACATTCGATATGTAAAAGTCATGAAAAAATATGAATACGGCACCCCCTGACTTAAACATGATAAACATTGTATTGGTGTAATGTTTAGTTTAACCCCGTAAAATATGCCAAAACAGTGTTTACAGAAGACTGAAACTTATGTGATCAAGTTTTGTTTCATTTGGATCCTCCTCATAAAAATTCCCCCACTAAACTCTCTTTATTGTGTTGTTCATAACTCAAGCGTAACATTCGATATGTAAAAGTCATGAAAAAATATGAATACGGCACCCCTTGACTTAAACATGATAAACATTGTATTGGTGTAATGTTTAGTTTAACCCCGTAAAATATGCCAAAACAGTGTTTACAGAAGACTGAAACTTTAAAAAAAACGTAAAATAAAGACATATAGTAAGCATGAAGTGACAAAATTTAATATGAAAATTGATTGACATCTACATTTAAAGTAGTTATGTCTCTAACTCAATATCATCCAAAGTCTTTGACATTGAAAACACGAATTATTTGTCAATTTAAATCAATATTCAGGTTGTGATTGTACCGGGAAAAGATGGGCTTCTGATATCCAATATTTAAGACAAATTAAACATTTGGTACAAGAACCGTGTATCACAATGCGTCTCAGCACCATTTGTAAGAAGAGACTCGAAGTATGAGGCGAGACATACAAGTCATGTCAAACGGTGATGTACTTTTCTTTTCACTTGAAACCTGCCGGCACGGAAAAGCAGAAGCAAGCTAGATAAAAATTTCACACCACGGCCTAAGAGTATGTATTACGAAGGTTGTAGACCCTCTAGAGGTTACAATTTTTATCCGATTTTGATGAAACTTAAAATATATCTTTATATCCCTGTTGATATTTGCGCATTTCAGAATATAACTTTCTGGATTATGGTCCCTGATTGTACGAAAATCGTTTATGTTTTTAGCTTGTTCTCCATCCATCTCTTGCAAAATGTGGGCGTATCTTGCCTGGCAACCGCTGGTTGAAACATTTGATATAAAACTCGCACCTGTTTCTATCTGACCTGGTTAATTTCCATGTTAATGTTGTTCAACAACTTTGACATATCAGATGTGAAATTAAATGTCAAATTCATAGATATGATTACTAACCATTGTTAATGTTCTTACAACATTTAACTATTTGATACAATACTTATTTCCTATAGACAATGCTTTTAATTGCTTGAATATCCTTAAAATACCTGCTATTAAAAGTATACTTACCTATACACTTACCTACTAAATTAAAATAGACAGTGCTTTTATTGTTGACTACCATGAAATAATTGATACTCATACCTACCTTTGATTACTAACAAACTATTGATTATCATGTATTACTGAACGCATACATGGATACCTTCCTTATCTACTAACATTGTCTTTATTGTTGAATATTATGAAATACCAATACATGTATTGAAAATCACAAATAAGTAATAGTAAGCAATGTCCATAGTTAAATACTAGACATCCATGCATACCTACCTTTGCTATAGAAATGTATCTATTGAAAAATCTGATGTCCATATTTGATATCCATCCATGGATCATGCATTTACTGTGTGTACAGCATTGAAACACTTGATATTTATTTTACTATGGATAATGCAGTTAGTGCTGAACAGTAATGAAATATTTAATATCCATAATACTATATGTATCATGTATTTTCTGCTCAAACAATATCAAAACATTTCATATCAATATTACTATACACAAGGTATTCACTGTATATTGAAATATTTGATAACTATATTGCTATACTCAGTGGATTTAGTGTTGGAACAACATTGAAATGTTTGATGTCCATATGGCTATAGACAATGTATTTACTGTTTAAACAACATTGAAATATCTGATGCACATATTATTATAACTAATATAATTATTGCAGTATGGCCTATATTAACATTGAAAATGTATTTACTGTGTGTTCAATATTGAAATGTTTGATATCCAGATACTACAGACAATGTATTTACAGTATATATATAACACTGAAATATGCGTTACCATATTACTACAGATAAGGTATTTACTGTTCAAACAACATTGAAATTATATAATTGATATTAATTTTAGATGTGTACAACATTGAAATATTTGAAACACATATTACTATAGATAATGTACTATCAGCTCAAACAACTTTGAAATATTTGATTACCATGTCACTATGCATAATGTATTTAATGTTTAATTAACTGTGTAATAATTGATATCCATATTACCATAGATAATGTATTTACTATATATTCAACATTAAAATATTTGATATCAATTTTACTATGGATAATGTATTTAGTGTTTAAACAACGTTGAACTATTTGATATCCATATTATCATAGATAATGTATTTACTGTTTAAACAACTTTGAAATATTTAATATCTATATTACTGTTGATAATGTTTGAACAGCATTGAAATATTTGATATCCATATCACTATAGTTAATGTTATTTCATAACCGTATTACTATAGATAATGAACTTGAAATATTGATATCCATATTACTATAGATAATGTAGCTACTCCTTAAAATATTTGATAGCTATATTACTATAGATAATGTATTTACTATATATTCAACATTGAAATATATATTATTGTAGATAATGTATTTCCTGTGTATTCAACATGAAAATATTTGATATCCCTGTGTTATAGTATGATGTCTTGTCCGTGTAATTGTTTTTGTGTAACTTTTGTGTGGTGCAGTCCCCCTGCACTTACTAATAGATAATGTATTCACCGTGTGTTCATCATTGAAATATTTGATATCCCTATGTTATAGGTAATGTATTCACTGTGGGTTCAAGATTGAAATATTCGACATCCCTATGTTATAGATAGTGTATTCGCTGTGTGCACAACACTGAACTATTTGATATCCCTTGGTTATAAGATAATGTATTCACTGTGTGTTCAACACTGAAATATTCGATATCCTTATCTTATAGATAATGTATTCACTGTGTATTCAACATTGAAATGTTTAATATCCATATTATAGATAGTGTATCTACTGTTTGAAGAACTTTGCAATACTCTGATACCCATATTGAACTATCCAATATCCATATTATTATGGATAATAAATCTACTGTTTGAACAATATTGAAAATCCATATATCCATTATAGGTAAATTAAACTTATAATATCCATAGATATTGCCTATATTTGATTATAACATTATTCATAGTGACGTCAGAGAACATCGTAACTGTTTGATATTGCACTATCCAATATCCATATGGATAATAAATCTACTGTTTGAACAATATTGAAAATCCATATAACCATGATATCGATATTACTTCTTGCTAATTAAACAGCCTTGAAATATTTGATAAAAATAATACTATAGATAATGTATATATATTACTATAGATAATGTATAAATATTACTATGGATAATGTATTAACTATTTAAACAACATTGAAATATTTGATGTATTTACTGTTTGTTCAAGATTGAAATATTTAATATCAATATTACTGTAGATAATGCATTTACTGTTTAAACAGCATTGAAATATATTACTATAGATAATGTATCTAATCCTTAAACATCTTTGAAATACTTGATAGCAATATTACTATAGATAATGTATTTACTGTATATTCAACATTGAAATATATATTATTGTAGATAATGTATTGACCGTGTTTTCAACTTTGAAATACATCAAGTATGCTATAGATAATGTATTCACCGTGTATTCAATATTGCAATATTTAATATCCAATGTTTAATATCCATATTACTATAGAAAATGCATGTAATGTGTATTCCATGTATTTAATGTATTTACTGTATGTTTAACATTGAAATACTTGATATCCATATTACTGTAGATAATGCATCTACTGTGAACAGCATTGAAATACTGGATATCCATATTACTGTAGATAGTGTATCTACTGTTTGAGCAACCTTGGAACATTTGATTCCATATTATTATAGCTAATGTTTTTACTGTATAGATTATACTGAAACATTTGACATGAATTACTATAGCTAATATATCTACTGTATGGGTTATACTGAAATACTGAATATTTATATACTAAACAGCAAAAAACCCAAAAAAACGTCAATACCATTTCAAAATCAGAGAAGAACTTTAATCAAATCATTCTAGAAAACGACTTACTAAAGCATTTTTTTGTGAACAGTATCTTGACACATTCGTGATTAATTCATCACAATTCCAAGACATTACGAGAAGATTTAGAGTCTGCACACAGTCTATACATCAGTATCTGGTATGTTCACCGCGAGTGTCAATAACAGCAGCGCAGCGTCTGTACATGGAGTGGACCAGATGATTGCTCAACTCCATTGGTACTGGAACCCCACTCCCAGAAAAGCCTGGTGCAATCCATTGGCTGCTTTTGGTCTCGATACGACGTTACGAGTTACATGAAAATCGTGGAGAACACATTACAATCTCAGAAATCGGGTTGCGTTTTGGGGAACATTTCCTGGGTTCAGTTCTGTGTTTGGGAAGGAGCCTTATAGCTCATGTAAAGTTGGAGATGTGGTCACAAATATACAATAAAAACATTTGGCAAGTTTTATGCAATGCGTCTTTCAGAGTAACATACCAATCTGACGTTTCTTTTGCTGCTTAGTATATTACTATAAATAATGTATTTACTGTATGGATATCACTAATGTATATCCAAATGTCTACGTACATTTATGTACTACAAAGGTACTTTCCATTATTTACTATATACCGACAATGACTTTATTTTTTTAATTTATTGAAATACTTGATGGCAAAATTTACACAAAACTGTGGCCTGAACATTTTCAATTATAACTTTAATATTATCCAAAGCATCTGAGCCCCGATATATTTCGATCGGATACTCGATAAATGACAACTTATGATTTTCCCATACTTGGTTCTATATACAACTACTTAACAATATTAAGAGAACTCTCGATCATTTAAAATATCACCCTACCCGAAATGTGCATCTACTTTTACAAAATAATACAGCAATATTCCTATTCTTAAACCTCTCATTTATCTGTCATATTTTTAATTTAAAAAAAATATCAGGGTAATTCTATATTCAGGTAATATAGAACCTGATCCAGGTCCATTAGCTACGCCCTCCCTCTGTTACGGCTGTCGCCCCGTTAATCAGTCCTCCACTTCCAGCCTCTTGTCTGTTGTTCACATCAGTGTCCGTAGTCTAAGGTAAAAGTTTGACCTAATTGCCGCAGTATTATCTTCCTTTGATATTATATCTGTAACTGAATCATGGCTTGGCCAAAACATACCAAATGACACCCTTTTATTTCCAAGTTACTATACACCAATACGCAAAGATAGGACTAACAGCAGCGGGAGAGGTGTCGTTGTTGATGTACGTAATGTCATATCGTTCAAACGTCGTACTGACCTTGAGAACAACTATTATGAATTATGAATTATTTAGGCGTGAGTTGAATACTTTTAATAAAAAATTCTTACTTGGCTCTTACCAAAGACCTCCAAATTTCGATAGTAAAACTGACAATCAAGTCTTTGACTTATTTCTCTTGGCTAACAATGACGATGTTTCTAAATGCTTAATAGTAGGAGTTTTCAATATTAACATGTTACGGAATACACACTCGATAATACATGATGCAATAAATTTAATTGACTTCGAACAATTAGTTCGAACACTTATCTTTCAAAATTTCAAAGGCACAATGTTTTAAAAGAACGGTATGGGACTATAATAACATTGACATCGACAAACTAAAACGGGATACCATAGGAAAAAATTGGTACGATCGGATAGATGGAAAAGTCATTGACCGTGATTCTATGAACTTCACAGGTGAGTTAATATCAATTGCCATGACCAACATATCTAATTGAATTGTACCTATTCGGCCCAACGATAAACCATGGAGAAATTAGGGAATTACGCAAAAAGAAAAATCGAATACACAAAAAAGCAACGAAATCAAATCATGACATCCATTGACAACATTTCAGATCTATCCGCAACCAATAATTAATATTATCCGAACTGCAACAATTAAATACTATAATAAAAAACTTGACAACAAAATTAATGATTCGGAGCATTTTGGAAATAACACCTTTTGGAAAATTATTAACTCATTTGTGAAAGGCAAAGGGACAACCAAGGCAAATATGCCACCCTTAGTTGTGAACAAAGACACCCTTTTTACACCAGAATATAAGGCTAATGCACCCAACAATTTCTTCAATGAACAATCCGAATTAAACGACACTAACACCACATTCCCCTCTATTAGACAAAATCTGAACTCACCAACGCAGATCGTACCAACCCATCAAGAAATTAAAAGTACATGTTCATCAACAGTTTGAATATATCAAAAGCATCCGGTCCCGATGATATCAGTGCAAAATTACTTAAATCCATTTCCACTGAAATTTTCTCTCCACTTTGTACTTTATTCAAACTCTCTCTAGAAACAAAAAAAAGTTCCCCAAATTTGGAAATTTGACAACGTCACGGTCATATTTAAGAAAGGATCTCCTATTGAATGTGAAAACTACAGACCTGTCTGATTGTTAGGCATTATAATTATAGTATTTGAAAAGGTAATCTCTAAGTATGTCTTTAACTTCTTGTGGGATTGTCAGATACCAGCAACGTTTCAAAGCGGATTTCTTATAACACACGTTTGTCAAGCCATTGATAACCGTTCACACCCCCGAATTGTCTTCTGTAACATCAGCAAGGCCTTTGAAAGTGTCTGGCACGCTGGGCTATGTTGGAAGCTGGGTGGCGCTGGAATCAGGCGAGACTTGCGAGATTGGTTTGGCAGTTATCTTTCAAATAGACAACAGAAAGTAGTACTTCTAGATACTGCAGTAGATTGCCTATTAAACCTCGAGGGATTATCTTTTTAAAACTAATAGGAATATCTACAAGAGCCTTACCATACAAGAAAACAGATATATTTTTATACGCCCACATTTTCATGTGGACGTATATTGTCGTCGCCCCTGTCAGTCCGAACGTCCGTCCACAATTTGTTTGTGGACACTCTACAAGTCACAATTTTTATCCGATTTTGACGAAACTTGAAATATAGGTCTATCTCCCAAAGATCTCGATTCCTTTCGATATTGGCATGCATCGGACCATAACTTCATGGATTATGGCTCCTGATTTACCAAAAATCACGATTTTAGCTTGTGGGCACTCTAGAGGTCATAATTTTTATCCGATTTAAAAAAGCGTTTTAATATATCACCTTTACACACTAATGATGGTTTTGATGATAATTGAAATTCGTGTTTATAACGCAAATATCTTGTTTCCTTTCGATATTCGCGCATATCGAATCGTAACTTCCTGAATTATGGCCCCTGATTGTACGAAAAATCGCGTTTTGAGCTTGTGGTCTCTATAGAGGTCACAATTTGTATCCGATTTCAAAAAACCGTGTGAATATATCACAGTTATACACTAATGATGATTGAGTTTGAATTTCGTGAAAATTGGACAAAAACTGACGGACATAATGGCCGCCCCTTGTAGGCAAATAGTTTAAAAATATCGTATATCAAGGTTGTGGAACCCTCTAGAGGCCATAGTTTTTATCCGATTTGGATGCAACTTTAAATATATGTTTCTATCATAAAGATCTTGGATCCTTTTGATAATCACATATATCCAAACGTAACTCGCTGGATTATGGCCCCTGATTGGTCGAAAAATCGAATTTTTAGCTTGTAGATTCTCTAGAGGTCATAAAATTTTTTTCCGGTTTTAAAAAACCGTTTAGATATATCACCATTCCACCATAATGAAGGTTGAATTCGAATTTCGGGAAAAAATCGAATTGAAACTGCCCGACAAAATGGCCGCTCTTTGTACGCAGTACAAAGGTTGTGGAATTTTTATCCGATTTTGATGAAACTTAAAACATATCTTAATATTCCAAAAACCTCGGTCCCTTTTGATATTTGCACATTACAGATCATAACTTTCTGGTTTATGTACAAAAATTCGTTTTAATTTTTAGCTTGTTTTCTATCCATCTCTTGCAAAATGTAGGCGTATCCTGTCTGGCAGCCGCTGGTTATAAACTATCTAAAGAGTCACGGTCCGATAACCCAAGATTAATTTCATATATGGCTACTTTTTTGAAAATAAAATTGTTGCCGTGATCGCGCCAAGTGAAAAGCTATTTGGAATTGCGAAGAGTAGCGTAAAGACACTCAACAGTATTTCTTCCGAACGCCTCCGCCAAACAGAAAATGCTTTAACGAGCATATAACTCAGCCTTCCTCCATATAAAAATATTTCTTTTAATCGATTTCTTCCTGAAGCCAAAAAGAAGAAATTCAACATAAAAATTATATCCTTTAGATAATCTCGAATTTCTGTATATATGCTACTGAAGTTTTTCTATTGTTAAAATCAATTTTTTTCGAAAGCTTATTTGACTCTGACCCTTTTTAACGCGCTTAAAGTCGTAATTAGAGAAACATGTTTACCTTCATCAATTTTATCTTTTAGTTTTTGTATTAAGTTTTAAATAGTTTCCTTCTTTACTACTACATTAGAAGATTGAATATATTCTTACTTATATTATAGCCCATCCGTGTGTTTATTGTACGTCTAATGGGTTCTTTGTTATGACTCAGAACATTAAAACCTTCTTTTGAAGGATTCTTTGGGTATACCAGGAAGTGTCTGTTATCACAACCGATTATGGCCAGTTTAGGATAGGAGTGCATGCTACTCTTTCTCGTAAAATTTAGTTTTCCTCAAATATCCTGATGAAGTTTCATGCCAATTAGGATCATGGATATATATGTGTGGCAAGTAATTCTTATAATATTAGTTGTATTTCTAGCCATAACAATATTATTTGGAAATACTCTAACTTTGATAGCTATATACAAAACAACGGTGTTACAAACTATACCAAATATGTATGTAGCGTCTTTAACTGTAACTGATCTACTTTCATTTATTACATGCTTGGGATTTATTTTATTGAATATTCCTTATACACGACCAATGTTCAACAACGAGAACGTTTGTATGTTTTTCTATGTGTGGACATTTTTTCTAACATCTGAATCTATTTTGATGATGACAACCGTGGCTATCGACAGATGCGCTAACGTCAGATTTCCATTCAAATATCACCTCTGGATGACAAAAAAGAAAGCGGCCTTCATCATATGCGTAACTTGGGTACTGAGCTTCTCAATCAATGTGACATTATTTTTTGAAAATAACTGGTCAAAGAATATAGATTGTTCTTCTTACCACATCCTTACTACAGGTCAAATGTTAGCAATGATAATAGCCTTTTCCCTTGTAACTGCAACTACGTTAAGTTGCCATGGCTACATAGTCCGTGTTACAATGAAGCAAAGACGAATTATCCAAGTCCAAGGGAAAAATTTGGGTGCAAATTCATCGACTATAAATAATTCAAGAAAATCTGTCAAACTTTATTTTATTGTATTTTCCATGTTCTTGATTTGTTGGTCGCCTTCGGCACTTTGTGTGATTCTTAGTTTGTTTCGATCAGAAGACAAGCCACTACCGCAGTGGTACCTTCGCTTATCAGTTTTTGCTGGACTATTAAATACAAGTTTAAATTTTTTGATTTATGGATGGCAGAATAAGGATTTTCGAAAGGCATACAAGAAGATACTTTACAAGCAAAGAAAACTAGAAGACGGTACTTCTGTGGCAGGGTAACTGGTTACAAATACTTATTTTTACGTGGGCTAATCGCTATATACACAAGTAAATTTTGTTCGAAATCCTCTACAGTAATGCAAGTACGGAAACCGCGTTTACACGAGTTCATAAAGATATTGAACAATAGACTATAGAATGTGTTCTTATTCTGTTGCACCTGCCAGCTGTATTTGACTTGGACTTCTTTGATGCTGAAAACCGTTGACAAGATGTTGGCATTGATGATTTCATATCTAAGTAAGGTGAAATGCTTCTGTTTTAGGCGCAACCCTTTATAGTTTCTATATTAAACCACACGTTTAAATTCAAGAAAACAAAATGACGAAAAATATAAAACTTTAGTGGATATAAAAGGAAAAATATAAAAAAAAATTTATCCCACAAAATGAATTTTCCGAAATCCCGGGACTTTTACTGGCCATTGTGTAGGGTGATGCAATTACCAGCCGACTTTTCGAAAATTCTGATTTTTAATCAAGAGTGTCTAGTTCTCAAACGCAAGCTGTAGTTCCAGGAAATTCGCACCGCTAGGCGCTACTTGCTGTTATTTTTCGAGATTTTACTACGGTTTTTTTGTGAATTTGATTCTGCAGCTCAACAAAAATCCCTCGACACGACCAAATTACTATTTTGTATATAGACCAATTTCGATTCAGATCGTTGTGGCATTACATGTTTAATTTCACTAAAAATGGTGTGTATATAATATACGATACTTATTCATTAGATGTTGTGATGATGAATAATACACTATGAGATCAGTTGATGTAAACGTTTTATATCTTAGCGAATTTAACTGATGGTTGATCGGGCGCTAACTGATAAAGTTATGTAGGTTCATTTTTCGGGCAAATACAGACCCCCACGCGCCAAGGAAAATCGGTCCGTGCGCCTATGTAATAATAATACATTTTTACTTTTCAATATATATGTAACAATATACTTTTGAAATCACGCCTTAAAGGGACAATAACACTCTTGCTGGCTTGACAGCTCCAAAAAATAAAAAAATAGCCTTATTCTAAGTACTAGATGTGTTAGTGTCCTACCTGTTGTGTAAATTATCCATTAAATCCTATTTTACTTGTCCAGAGGGTTCAAAAATATTTTGAAATCCAAGTCACATTTGAAAAGCTTTACGTCAGGCTTTTCAAATCATTTAGTTGAATTTTTCCAATTTTTAAATAAGGTGTGTTAAGATGAAATTTATATCATCAATTAATTGGAATATTGTAAAATAGTACAATTTGTTGACCAGAATAAAGATTGGGACATATTATTCAGTTACAACAAGAGTGGTATTAAGCCTTTAACGATTAGCAATATTCGTTTAAGTTGTGAAGACTACCGTTATAGTTGTATGAAAATAAATTATCTCAAAATCAGTCTATTTCTATTTCGTAAATATTCTCAGAAATAATTTGGAGGTATATTAACGCCACATCCGTCGCTTGACGGAACTTGAGATCGCCCTGCCAACTTTCTAGTGAAGACTGGGGTTCCTGAGAGATTTTATTACGCCAACATGTTCGCGTAAACGTACTATGCCGCCCCTGGCCTCTGTACATCCGTTTTTATTATTTTTCTATCCCGATGAACTCGAATGCTACCATTTTGACAAGTAAAGTCCTGGATTATTTCAGATTGTACGAAAATAACCTACAAATTTTATTTGATTTCGATTAACGTTAAAATTTGTATATCACTCAAAAATCGCAGATGAGTTCGGCACTATTTTTGTCCGATTTAGATGAAACTACAAATAATTTAAAGGATCAGAAGATAAGGGATAAGTTCGACTTTGATGCGCATCGGACCCTAACGTCTTGGGTTATGGCCCCTCCAGTTTAGGAAAAATATGCAACCTTCGCCCCCCAAGAGGCAACAATTTTTGTCCCATTTAGATGACTTTTAAAACATAATTTTAAGGATCAACCGATCAATAATCTGCCGTCCACGACCTTTTGTGGTAATAGGATTTCCGTTTAAAAATGCCGATATATTAGCGCTAAAGCATCAGTTACGGAGCTCTCACCAGAAAGTATCTCACTATGGAAAGCTGCACACATATTCCATGTGAACGGGTCCATGAAGGGCATTGAAATAGGGTGATGGTAGAGATTGATCATATAATAAAGTTAAATAGCGAGACACATTTCTGCACTGTAATTATGGACTGTATTCTTTGAACTCAAGCTTCAAAGCAGTTCTTTTAGATACTGCAGCAGATTACCTAATAAAACATGAGGGATTATCTTTATAAAATTAAAAGAAATATTTACAAATAGACATCGCCATCCAAGAAAATAAAACTTAAAAGTATGAATATTTGAAAAAAAAAACCACGCCTCGCCTTATCACAGGGTAAAATCATGTGGGTATGGTCATTTGAAAATTTAAGAACCTCAACATGTTCCATAGATTACAGCCAGTGACGTTACAATGGGCTTTATCGGTGAAGATTGTACTGTTAGAATTTCAAAATTAATTTGCATATTTATCAACGCCCACTGGATGATCGGGGATGGTGCATTGCACCCTTGTGGTATTAATAAAGTAAGGTTGTCAGTATACTAATTATTTTCAGCGAAAGTATTATTTCTTGCCCACCTTTTTTAGAGAATGTTTTCTTCTTTCACATTATTTTGCTTTCGGTTCAAATCTCAGTTACAAACACTGTAGCCACTATCCTGGGCCATGTTTCATAAAAACTTAAATCTCCTTAAAATCGTCTTAAACTAAAATTTCATACTAAGTTAAGAAGATGAGTTTCTCAAAACGATTTTAAGCATTTTAGATAAAATCCACTAAAATAATATTTTAAGTTAAAATTTTATGTTAACATAGTGGCGTTTCACAAAACTATTTTAGGGACAATTTGAACTAAAATCAATTTTAACTTAGGACAGCCGTCATCCTCTCCTAACTTAAAATCACGACATAATCAAAAACTGATTATGGCTACGTTGTTCGATCTATTGCGACATATAGATATATCAGGAATATTGTTAAAATTGCCAATGTCCCTGGTCACATATTTTTACCATACCAACATTCACCAAAACAATTCTCATTCAATTTTATTGTCATAGCATGGGAAATAGAGCTACGTTCCCAACATTTATTTTATTGTAAGGCAGTTTACGCAATTAGATGACGCACAAAATTAGAACCCCCCAAAAATACAAAATATAACTCAAACCCCTTTGTTACTGTTTTATTTTTTACTATATGATTTAAGTATAAATTATACTATTTTCAAATAATTAAAAAATAACAAAAGAAAATCTGAACTCACTTCATATTTAATGTCATGGAGAGAAAAGCACTCTCACCAATCTTCGTTTCAAATGGCCAATTTCTTGGTATTAGAAGGCCTTTAATACTAGACATGTCATATGCAAAGTATTTACTCATTTGGGTTTATGATGATTTGTAAAAAGATAAATTTATAATCTCAAATGTGTTTATTGAAAAATGTTATAGGCATATTTGAAGTTAAATTTTAATATCATAAATTTATTATTGTTTCTTAATAAAGGCTTATAACACAACCTAAATCAGAGAAGTTTTAGGAGCCAAAGATATTTTGTCTTGGGAAAAATTTAATTGAGTCAGATAGACAGGCATTATCCAGTAAGGAGTGTGGCACTTTGGTAATTTCAAATTATTTTGGAAACAGTATGTGGGGGTGACATTTCAAATCTAGGCATCGGAACATTGGCTATTTAATGGATTAGTTTCAAAGTTGTTAAATACTTTTAAAATTCGACAAAAATTTACAGCCTAGATAAGTCATTTAAAACATAATGTAAGGATCAAACGATCGATAATCTGCCTTCCACGATCTTTTGTGGTGATAGGATTTCTGTACTGCTATATTACCGCTAAAGCATCAGCTACGGAGCTCTATAAAATATCACACTAAGGAATTTACTGTACACATATAACCTTACAATACCTGGGACCACATAATCCGGGAAGTACGCGTAAATAGAACAATTTACTCTACTCTACAGACAGTACGTGTAGTAACTTTACGTTCCGATATTCCATGTGAACAGGTCCATGAAGGGGATCGAAATAGGGTGATGGTAGAGATTGGTCATATAATAAAGTTAAATGGTGAGACACGTTAATTCTGCACTGTAATTACGGACTGTATCCTTTGAACCCATGCTTCAAATCGGTTCTTTTAGATACTGCATTAGAAACTTAATGTAGCAATATTTTTTATGAACTTATGAAAAAAAACCACGCCTCTCTTTTGCATGGGGTCAAAACATATCTCATAGTTTACAGTCAATGACGTTACAATGGGCTTTATCGATGAAATTGTAATGTTAGAATTTTAAAATTATTTTGCACATATATCAACGCCCACTGGATGATTGGAGATGGTGCATTGCACCCTTGTGATATTAATAAAGTAGGGTTGTATGTATACTATTTATTTTCAGTGACTTTATTATTTTGTGCCCACCCTTTTTAGGGAATATATTTTTCTTTCACATTATTCTGCTTTCGGTTACAAACTATAGCCTCTGTCGTGTTCACAAGGGAGAATGAGTCCGGAATGGAAAGTCGCAGAACACTTAATATATATAGGGTTCATCCTCCCGTGACTCCACTGCTTTCTACCAAATTTGAAAGAAATCCGTTAAAAACTATAGCCTCTATCAGGCTCACAATGTTTTCAGAAAAGGGAGATACCTCCGTCAGAAAACTCGCCGAACGCTGAAAATCAAGAGGGTTCGTCATGACCCCATTGCTTGCCTTCAAGTTTTAAATAAACATTGAATATCGATAGCGTTCGTTCCCATATGACCACGATGCTTCACACCAAATTTGAAAAGAATCTTTTAAAAACGGCAGCTTATATCGCGTTCACAAGCCCATCTGTAAACCTCCGTAGCTTATATCTCGCTCATAAGGTTTTCGGCGGGAGTAACTTCGGAAGGTAAAGTAGTTGAAAGCCGAACACCGACAAGGTTCCTCCTCTCATGACTGCTTATACAGCCTAATTTGAAAATGTATCGTTACATATGTAGCCTGTATCGCGCTCACAAGGATTTCGCTAATGGTTCATGCCAAATTTTACAATAATCTCTACAAAAGAATCAATCTTAAACGGTAGCCTATATCGCTTTTCTCAAGGTTTACGGCAAACGGGGGGAGGGGTCATTCTCTATCACCTCAATACTTCCCACCAAATTTGAAAACGATCTGTTAAAAACTATAGGCACTGTCGCATTCACAAGGTTTACGGAAAAGGAGCATTACTCTGGTATATCGCGTTTAGAAGATATTCGGCAAAAGTGGAATACACCGGAAGGAAAAGACGACAGAGTTCACCCGCTCATGAAAAGGAAAAGATAAGGTCACATTTTTAATCAACGGAATTCCTCATTAATATGAGTAAAAGGTCGTTTAAGGATGACAGACAAATCAAACAATAATCTTTAATGGTACAAATAATTTACTTTCCTGGTAACTATTGATTTATTTTGCATCTGTGTGCAGTGGCGGCGCCAGCCGTCGGTGATTGGATGGGGCAAAGGTGGGGCAAAGTCCAAGGTTAAGGGGGCAAAGGCACGAGCTTCAACTAGGGGTAGGGGGCCTCCCCCAGAAAATTTTGAAAAAAAGGTTGCCGGAAATGCAGCCTGGCAGTATTTCAGGCATTGATCGATGAGGTAAAATGTCAAACGAACGGACTTGCGAATCACGACGAAGCCCACTCACGAGCGTCAAAGTAGGGAGTCCTCCCTCAGAAAACTTTGAAAAATAGACTGCTGGAAATGCTATCTTACAGTATTCTGTCAGGCACCGAGCGTCGAGATAAATAGATCTGCCCAGATACCGTTCGTCGCCTGATCACTAGTTTATCCGACTAGAGAACAAAATGTCAAACGAACGGACTTGCGAACCTCAACGAATTCCCCTTGTGAGCGCCAAAGTAGCGAGTCCATTGGGGACCTCGCCAAGAAAATTTTGAAAAAATAGACTGTCGGAAATGCTCTACAACATGCAAGTTTATGACTGAGTGGGGATGTGGGATTTATTCACCGTAGAAGGTATTGATTACCGAAACGTATCACAAATACTTTTTTTATTTTCTAAAAGTATAGTAAAGCAGCCAGAGAATTTAATCTTCCTTACAATTCTAATGCATCCAAAAATAATTTTGCATGTTGGCTGAGGAGAGTTTTGTATAACAGTAGAAACGAATGAAAACAATCATAATGGTATTATATGATTAAGATAAATTATAATCTTATCCAATTAATATTAAAATAAATGTTATCAATTAAGAGTAATGTAATTGAATTATTAGTGGTCTAATTCAGTAAGTACACTGGTTGGTTACGGGAAGTAATGTACTTTGTGTTAACGCCCAGCAACGACGAACCAGTTGGGTGAGTTCCAGTATGCAAGAAGATATGGTTCTGGAGCGGAGTTTGCAGAAGTGTTAACTTAACGGATCATAAGATTTACAGTGCAAGAAACAGAACAATTCTGAACAGGACCTGAAATAGTGTTAGAAACAGTGAAATTATTGACATTGAAACAGTGTTGTTTTTTTGTTTTTTTATTGTGTATATTTTAGAACCAGGACTTGAAATTTTAATGGACATATTTGGAACTTTTAAGTATTGATATTGTATTGTACATGTATTTGTTACATGTGACATAATAGGCGTTAATTAAGCAACAGTGCTTATTCAACGCATTGCAAAGGGGCGTGTTGTAATACTATAGGGGTTATTTTAGTTCTATGAAAGGTGTTCTATTTAATGTAGAAATTCGTTACCTACATGATGTGTGACGAAAACTAGGCCAGTGAAGTAGCTTGCATTATTCTACTACTATCTTAGACATACCTACCGACAGTTATGTCAGTATCCATTGCTGGAAGTAGGGTACTATCGTACAGTCATCTCGTGCACAGATTAGTACAATTAACTAGAATAGTGTTGACGTATATGGTTGTCCATACAAAACACTAACCCAAATATGATAATTGTCCCGCACTATGGCTGACGCATGATACTTTCTATATAGGAGAGAGTGGGGTTGATTTACTCTCAGACATGTTCAGACTGTAGAGAAGACATCATTCGGGAGTTCCTAGGGAAACATCATATTCACAGCCGCCTTGGCTAAGACGCTGGTGTAGAGAAAATATGTGGTGTTTAAGTGGTTATGTCTGAGTTATAAAGGATATTAAACTCAGACCGTGGATATTTTAATAACCCCTAAAGTACTACCATAGATATTGTAGTTTCCTGTATTTAACATTTGTAGTTTTCTGTATTTGTTATATTGTTATATAAACTTAGTAACAACATAAACAGTGTTCCAGAGTCAGTTGATTGATGATTGAAATAATCGATCCCACAACGTGAAGTCAAAGAAAGTCTTAGACGATAGTGTTACCCTGGTATCACGGGCCCTTTTCAGGAAGTTCCTGATTCGATAGTCACATCGAACTTTTTGTTTTACGCCCGTGCGTCCATCGTCCAAAAGTTAATATCTGGTTGTTTACATTAGTCAGATGAAGAACCCTATTTAATTTCAATATGTTTTGTTCATTGCGTCTAGAGTTATGGCCCTTGTTTCACTTTGCTGAACCTTGTGAACGCTATTACGCCAAAAGTTATCATCCGATCTTTGTGAAATGTATATGCATTATTTAAATTAGTGAAACGAAGAAGTCTATTGAATTTAAGCTATTTCCGTTTATTACGTCTAGAGTTATGACCCTTGTTTCACTTTATTGAACCTTGTGAACGCTCTAACACCAAAAGTTATCATCCGATCTTTCGGAAATCTATATGCATTATTTAAATTGTTTAAATTAGTGAAACGAAGAAGCCTATTGAGTTTCGATAATTTCCGTTTATTACGTCTAGAGTTATGGCCCTTGTTTCACTCTGTTGCACTTTGGGAATGCTCTAACATCAAAAGTTATCTGCCGATCTGTATGAAATTTACACGCGTCATTTAAATTAGTAAAGAGAAGAATCCTATTGAGTTTCAGTAATTTTCGTTTATTACTTTTAGAGTTATGGCCCTTGTTTCACTTTGTTGCACTTTGTGAACGCTCTAACCTCTAAAGGTATCTGCCGATCTGTATGAAATTTACATGTGCCATTTAAGTTAGTAAAAAGAACAATCCTATTGAATTTCAGCAATTTCCGTTTATTACGTCTAGAATTATGGGTCGTTTCACTTTATTTAACTTTGTGAACGTTCTAAAGCCGAAAGTTATCATCCGATCTTTGTGAAATTTATATGCATTATTGAAATTAGTGAAACCACGAAGCCTATTGAATTTCAGCAATTTACAATAATTACTTCTAGAGTTATGGCCCTTGTTTCACTTTGTTCAACCTTGTTAATGCTCGATTGATGAAAGTTATCATCCGATATGTATGAAATTTATATGCATCATTTAAATTTGTGAAACAGAGGTCTATTGAATTTCAGCAATTTCCGTCAATAATTTCTAGAGTTATGGCCCTTGTTTTACTTTGTGAACCTTGTGAACGTTTGAATGACAAAAGTGATCATCCGATCTGTATGAAATTAATATACATTATTTAAATTAGTAAAACGAAAAAGCCTGCCAAAACAATTTCTGTAGACTACTTCCAGAGTTGAGGCCCTTGTTACAGTTTGTAGAACCTTGTGAACCCTTAACGGACAAAATTATAATCTGCTGTGGGCGTTTGTTTCGTTGCCTGGCAACCTATCTTTTGGTACCGCGACACAGGATAGTGTCACACATAGTTTGGATTTAAGAAAAGCCATGGAACTTAATATAAAATGAAATGGGGTTTAACGTCCTATTCTGCATTTAATATGAAAATACCCTGTCAGTTATCTGATAGTGATCTAATCTTAGATACCATGCAAATCGTACAGCATTTATACTACATGATGATTTCATTGAATTCATATGCGCTATAGAATCTGCATTTTAAGCTGTTTATATCGCTTTCGATTACTTGGCCCGAGCACCATTAAAAGGTCTCGAACAAGTTAATGATTGTGTAATACAGTGTATATAAATACAACACTGTCAACATGGCGGCCTCGTGCAGTAACGGGCAGTTTCTAAAAGTAATGCACTGTTTTGATAGACGTTTTGATTAATAATGGATTGTATATTAAGAGTTTAATGGTGAGTGTGATTAAGTAATATATTGATATTGCCCGCGAGTGCGTTAGTACGAGGGCTATATCTATATATTACGCAATGTCTTGCACGAGACCATTAAACAGCTTAAAATACAGACATTATCCAGCACGTGCATTTCAATGAAATACGTCACGCGGGTCTAATATTTCAACTAGTATAAATAATATACGTTTTGCACATTGTCCGGGAGCTAGGTGGGTTTTGTTCAACATGGAAGGTGCGGAAGGTTTGGCATGTTAGTGGTGTATGACTGTGTTAGGAAACCCCAGAAACCCAATTCTTAAGTTGCGCCAGTGGTGGGTGTGGCAGGAGGAGCCACCGATAGTACCCCCCAAAATGGGTTTATTCAACATGGAAGGTGCAAATTCCACTTCAATGGCATTTGATAGAGGAATGTGCCCTGAATTAGGAAATATAACTTAAGAATGGGATTTTTGGTGGAAAGGCCACTTAAGAAGAGGTCAAAGGTCACTAATTAGCAATTTTTCGATTTTACTGAAAATGATTTTTCCATTATCTCGTGATCTATTCCAAGTATATTGCACAAAACTACATGGACATTTTTGATAGTGCTAGGAGCAAAAATATGAGACATAAAATAAATGAAGTTTTAGCTAAAAGTATGACATAATCTCAAAAATAACGAAAATATCACTCGAACCCCATCGGTAATTAAAATGTTAATCAACATGAAAGGTGCGAGTGAGAAACCAAGCCTAAATTGTACGGAATGATATCAGAAATCATTATCATCAACTTAAGAATGAAATTTCTGGTGGTCAGTGTACTTAAGAAGAGAATAATGCTGGTCTGCACCGAATGACCCCTAATTAGAAATTTAATTAACATGAAAGGTGCGACATTGGAACAAGGTGTAAAATGTAGGGACTGATCATAGGATTCACAACCACTAACTTAAGAATGAATATTTAGGTGGTAAATGAACTTAAGAACAGCAGATGTGACCAATAACCTTTAAAAAAATCAGTGACAAGCGGTGGAATATGCCCACAATGCTATGTTTCCTCTTGATCTCTGATAGTAACACTGATACATTAATTACCGCCCACTTCCTTCATACTAAGAGTCATTTAAAACATAGATCTATATGTCATGTTAAGGCAGCAGTGTCAAAGTCATCATCAGAGGTATCCTGATCAGATTGCTCAATGTCCTCTTCAACCAGTGACTCCCGGAGTTCAGGATCATTAAAACGCATGATTTCATTCTGTCCTTCTCTCAACTATCTTCTGGCGATGGGTGCTGGGTAATTCCTGATTTATCAGCGCTTCCCGACATTTTTGCGACAAAAGATGCCCCTTTTGATTTGTAGTGACACTTCTGATTCGCAAGGAGGACTCCTGCTATCATCGATGCCCTTTAGTTTCCCCAGAAGATTTTTACATTTTGCCTTTGGCCCATTGCGTCTTCTCAAACACGATGTAGCGATATCATTCACCGTGCAGATGTATGGGGCTAAGCGACAAGCAATCTCCTCACTCAACAGGCATCGCTACACCGTGTTTGAGAAGACGTAATGGGTCTTAGGCAAGATGTAAAACTCTTCTGGAGAAACTGAAAAGGGCATCAATGATAGTATGATTCCTCCCTGCGAATCAAAAGTGTCACTACAGATGACAAGGGCATTTTTGGTCGCAAAGATATAGGGAAACGCTGATAAATCAGGAATTAACCAGCACCCATCACCAGAAGATGGTTGGGAGTTTAAGGAAAGACAGTATGGTTTAATGGTCCTGAACTATGGGAGTCATTGGTTGAGGAAGACATTGCGAATCAAAAGTGTCACTACAGATGACAAGGGCATTTTTGGTCGCAAAGATATAGGGAAACGCTGATAAATCAGGAATTAACCAGCACCCATCGCCAGAAGATGGTTGGGAGTTTAAGGAAAGACAGTATGGTTTAAAGGTCCTGAACTATGGGAGTCATTGGTTGAGGAAGACATTGAGGAGCCACCCTCCCCCTTTTTGGGGAAATTCTACATATATTAACCAGAATTAATCTGTTAGTGCAAAACAACGAACAATGGAACTATCTAGACATTTGTGTCCAAAAATTTTATTTATACGTCGTCTTCACAAGTCATTTAAAACATAGATCTATATGTCATGTTAAGGCAACTGTCTTCATCAGAGGCAGCAGTGTCAAAGTCGTCATCAGAGGTATCCTGATCAGATTGCTCAATGTCCTCTTCAACCAATGACTCTCGGAGTTCAGGACCATTAAAGGGCATGAATTCATTCTGTCCTTCTCTCAACTATCTTCTGGCGATGGGTGCTGGGTAATTCCTGATTTATCAGCGCTTCCCGACATCATTGCGACAAAGATGCCCTTGTCATCTGTAGTGACACTTTTGATTCGCAGGGAGGAATCATACTACCATCTGATGAAGACA
The DNA here is from genome assembly GCF_932274485.2 of Patella vulgata. Classification (NCBI taxonomy): domain Eukaryota; kingdom Metazoa; phylum Mollusca; class Gastropoda; family Patellidae; genus Patella; species Patella vulgata. The sequence continues at coordinate 40,411,240 of NC_065880.2, forward strand.
GTTGTCTTAACATGACATATAGATCTATGTTTTAAATGACTCTTAGTATGAAGGAAGTGGGCGGTAATTAATGTATCAGTGTTACTATCAGAGATCAAGAGGAAACATAGCATTGTGGGCATATTCCACCGCTTGTCACTGATTTTTTAAGGTTATTGGTCGCATCTGCTGTTCTTAAGTTCATTTACCACCTAAATATTCATTCTTAAGTTAATGGTTGTGAATCCTATGATCAGTCCCTACATTTTACACCTTGTTCCGATGTCGCACCTTTCACGTTAATTAAATTTCTAATTAGGGGTCATTCGGTGCAGACCAGCATTATTCTCTTCTTAAGTACACTGACCACCAGAAATTTCATTCTTAAGTTGATGATAATAATTTCTGATATCATTCCGTACAATTTAGGCTTGGTTTCTCACTCGCACCTTTCATGTTGATTAACATTTTAATTACCGATGGGGTTCGAGTGATATTTTCGTTATTTTTGAGATTATGTCATACTTTTAGCTAAAACTTCATTTATTTTATGTCTCATATTTTGCTCCTAGCACTATCAAAAATGTCCATGTAGTTTTGTGCGATATACTTGGAATAGATCACGAGATAATGGAAAAATCGTTTTCAGTAAAATCGAAAAATTGCTAATTAGTGACCTTTGATCTCTTCTTAAGTGGCCCTTCCACCAAAAATCCCATTCTTAAGTTATATTTCCTAATTCAGGGCACATTCCTCTATCAAATGCCACTGAAGTGGAACTTGCACCTTCCATGTTGAATAAACCCATTTTGGGGGGTACTATGGGTGGCTCCTCCTACCACACCCACCACTGGCGCAACTTAAGAATTGGGTTTCTGGGGTCTCCTAACCCTGCCATACACCACTAGCATGCCAAATCTTCCGCACCTTCCATGTTGAACAAAACCCACCTAGCTCCCGGACTACCATTATATGAAATAAAGGTACGCCAACATCAAAGGATGACGTCACATCTGTATTTTAGATAATGTTAAGACATTACATTTCTCATTATAATGAAATAAAAGAACCCTTGGCCCATAACAGTTTGAAATTAAAATAAAAGTGGGCCGTAGTGCCGCCGTTGGGGCACAATTTCCCTCATAGCACACTGTATGGCGCATACCCGTCTGCATTAGCTCTGTCGGTGCAGAAAAGTAGGACGTTAAACCCCATTTCATTTCATTTAATCTATTACGTTTTAACTTTTTAGGGTTTTATTGGTCGCGAATTTCAATAGTTCATATAATTAATGGCACATTAGACAAATTGATTTTTTCCAGTATATTTGTCGTCATAATTGTCGTCCATACAGATGTGTTTACTGTCCTTCTAATGGATACTATGTTATTAGATGTACGGTAGTTGGGAAACTGGCTTATTGCTGTTTCTCAAAACACATTATGACAAGCTTAGGATAAGAGTGTATGCTATTATTTCTCCTCGGGTATTCTGACGAAAGTTTTTCCTGTATTGTAGCATGGAAATATATGCGTGGCAAATAATATTTATAATAGTACTCATAGTTGTGGCCATAACAATATTATTTGGAAATACTCTAACTTTAATAGCTATATACAAAACGAGCGTGTTACGAACAATACCAAATATGTATGTAACATGTCTAACTGTTACTGATCTACTTTCGTTCTTTTCTTGTTTAGGATTTGTTTTATTTCATATACCATATTCACGACCTGTGTTCGACAGTGAGAACCTTTGTATATTATTCTATGTGTGGACATTTGCTTTAACAACTGAATCTGTATTGATGATGACGATAGTGTCAATCGATAGATGCGCTAACGTCAAATTTCCATTCAAATATCACCTCTGGATGACGAAAAGGAAAGCAATTCTAGTCATATGTGCAACTTGGGTACTGAGCCTCTCAATTAATGTGGTATTGTTTTTTGAAAACAATTGGTCAGAAACTACAATCTGTTCGTCTTACTTGGTCCTTACTAAAGGCCAAAGGTTAGCAATAATAATAGTGTTTTTCCTCGTAACCGTAACTACTTTAAATTGCTATGGTTACATAATGTGTGTTACAATAAAGCAAAGAAGAAGTATTCAAGTGATAAATTTGGGTGAAAGTTCACTGACTATAAATAATTCACGAAAATCTGTCAAACTTTATTTTATTGTATTTTCTATGTTTTTAATTTGTTGGTTGCCATCGGCACTTTGTTCGGTCCTTAGTTTGTTTAGATCCGACGAAATGCCATTACCGCAGTGGTTTATTCACATATCCGTTTGTGTTGGACTTTTAAATACAAGTTTAAATTTTCTAGTGTATGGATGGCAGAATAAGGACTTTCGAAAGGCATACAAAAAGATAATTTGCAAGTAAAGAAAACTAGGAGACAATTATGTGGTGGCTAAACTTGATTTTATGGGCCAGTTTCTGTATATTTTATGTTTAAAACATTGCGGGTTTATTGTGGTTTTGTGATTTCTGTTAAAAAAATATAGTAATTACCATATACGATAAACACTACACAAGTAGAAGTCAGTGGATAGACATCCCAAACTTTGGCTGCCTGTCTATAGTTAGCTCCGCCTGAGTATTCTCCAGGTATCTGTCAAGTCTAGATTGTTATTAACCCTGAATATGAACGACAGATTTTCTGGGCACAGCCTTCATTAAAATTTGTTTACGACTAGGGAACCAGTCACTGGTTTGACAAGGTGGAATGTTCGAGATAAACGAAGAAAGCAACATTGTTGTGGCCTCAATTGTAAATTGCGACTTATCATTCCTTGTAAATTTCACTGCTCTTGGGGCTGCCATCTTGAATTTATGTTAATTAACCAATTTAGATAGGTAAAAGCGGACAATACGATGACAAAGCAGTGATATGTCATGACTGAAAAACCAAACATCCATACAAAAAACTCCACTAGACATACATGTAATACAATACTTCTTGACGGATGTATTAATCTAGACATTTTACTGGCCATTTTGAAATTATGTAAATTAGGTATATTAAAAGGGGGTTGAATATGGTCCCACTGAGTAGCTGGCTATCAGAATCCCATGCATAGACACCAAAACAAACTTCATATCACACTTAATACTTTACTTTTTTATTTATTTATTTTTCTTTTTTTTCGGAGGGGGGGGGGGTAACTTATCCTTATCTACTTATCCAATTTAGGTTGCCTTATCTACAAAATTGTGTGTATGAAAGGTGGTCGGATTTTGTGTTTCTTTCAAACTGTAAGTGATTTTCAGGAAAATTTGGCTATGTTAGTATATGGCGTTGAACTATTTTTAAAACAGGTTAGTAATGTCTAAACATCAGAACTAAATGTTTCATTTGAATCAAATGCTGCAAACTCTTGAATTATTCCAAGAAAACTGAATTTTTCTATTTTGGCCGATTGGCGCCAAGTCATTATCATTAATTTGGCTGTGCAGAAAAAAATGAACAATTTTTTGCAAGGGTCTCAATATACAAAACAAGAAAATCCAAAGTTTCGCTGTAAAAGAAAAATGTATACAGGAACCCCCCAGAGCCAGGACTATTACTAAAATAAAATATGAATTTAAATTGGTTATAATGATTTTCCTGTTATGCTACGACGACTGAACGAACCATAAATTAGATGCGTTTCTCTATTTTCATATGTGTAATAATAATTAAACCATAATGCCACAGCCGGTAATTGGATAGTGCTTATACAGATTTATTCAAAAGACGATGCCCTCTCACCTGGACAGGGAGCAATTAATTATGTACATTTAAAGGGGAAGTATGTGGACATCATGATCCAAGGATTAGTAAAATCAAATACTGTAATTGCAACTACGGACGATTAAATCCTCCTAGAACACTGTTTATTGATTTTTAGATACTTTCAGTATTTACCAATACATTATAGATAACATCATGATCTCTGTATATATATATTCACTCAATGATGTATAAAGCGAAGATATTATGTTTAAATAATTTAGCTCCACGTCCCCTGAGAGGGAAAAGGTCGTAAGTGACCTTTTTCACTTTTCGAGAAAATCGAGTTTGAAAATGGTCCTGTAAAATTGTTTATTTATTGGGGTTTTTTAATATTCAGATAAACTACTTTTAGAGCTCAAAACTGTTCAACTAGTTTCTTATGGTTAGCGCTCTTTTAGTTTTCAAGCGCCTGTTTAATGAAATAATCTACCATTTAGTTTAAGATGTTATACATCTCTATATTCTTTTAAAAAACCAACTTAAAACACATTTATTTAAATATTTAAACAGGCTTTTAACTGACTGCGTATTGAACTATTAACATGTCCATAATCTTGCTGTTTTTTGGGGTGTTTTTTTTTTGGGGGGGGGGGGGGTCTTTTTCTTTTCTTTTTTTGGGGGGATGGAGGGGGAGGGGTATTTTATATGATTACATTGTCACTTTGTAAAGTGCCACTGAACACGTTATATGAAAGGGCGCACTATTAATATGCTGTAATAATAATAATAATATGAATAAATGAATACAAATGATTAAACGTTATAATGTTTCGTGTCTCTCTAAATGGCAATCTGTTTTACAGACCTAATTCGACATCCGTCTTTTATCTCTGTCCAAGATCACTGGCCTTTAAAAGGTCAGACCGCTGTAGTTCTAAGGGTGACGTCACATCACAATGTTTACCAACAAAGCAAGATGGCATCGATAACGCCAAAAAAGATTACTTCTGTGGCTTGTTTTGGTTCGTTTTAAAACAAACACGAGCATGTCAATCAGATTAGGCAGTAAAAAATGTACTTCTGAAAGAATTCAGAGTAAACAAACAGGAAAAACGTCAAATTGATTGTCACACGTGCGTTGTTTACATCGAACGTAGTAATATGAACTGGTACTGGTACTATTTTCTGTACCTATTTACGCTAAATATGGAATATTTTTTATCAAGATATACTTCAAACACCTTTATTTATTTTTCTAATACTAAAAAAAAATGTTTCAGAATTTAATTTGTCGAAAGAAAAAAGTTAATATTTTGTAGTCATTAAGTCGCATCGATGTCATCCTTATCAGTGATTGTAGCGGCCAAGCGAATATTCACTGCGGATCAGTGTGTCTAAATGGGTGTTCGGATATCATTTTACTTAAAGATACATTATGTAAGATTAAAATAAAGAGCTAACCGTTCGTACTATAATAGTTCGAAAATAGATAATGTAAAATAATAATTTGAAAATTTCATGTAAATTACTCTATTGCGAGCGATGATATTAGCCTGTGAGGATTTGACAAGACGTGTGCAATAATTTCAACAACCGTACTGGTTGCTCGAAGCTAAGTCTCGCTCCTCCATTTTAGCTTAAATCAAAATATGGCTGAACTGTTCTAATCTATTTAATATCGGAGAAATCCGATGTCATCGAGAGTTGATTATGGCCTGGATAGGTTAATTAATGTCTAATTAATAATTTAGAAAACATTTCAGGCCTAAAGAAAGACCTGAAATAGGCAGATTTAGCTCTTGCATAATGTATTTTTAAGGAATATTAAAACCTGAATATTAAAGGATCTAAATCCCAAACAGATTTTTACTGTGATTGCTGCCTTCAAATAACCAATCGTTTGAAAGCTATTCTGGTACACATTGTCCTGGAAATAATCAGGGAAATCCCTAAGGAGGAATATATTCGAGTAATTGACAATTTTGCGCGACGTATGCAAGTTTGCCTCCAACGCCGCGGAGGCCATTTTGGAAAAAACATGACTTTTATGCAAAGCCACTAAGATAACTGAAACTTTAGGGAATGATCGAACACAGACTGAAGTTTAAGTTTCAGTCCAGCAATTTTCATCAAATTGTAGACACCATTATTGTGTACACTAGCAAGAAAATAAATTTAATGGAGGAGCAACAACATTACCCGGGAATGTACTGAGATGCAATGGAAACGCACCAATTTTATAAATGGATGATTTTAAACCTTGCTTGAGATACACTTTAATCTGGAATGTAACAATACGATAACAGGTGAGAAAGGACTGGTATTTTCTCGATCAAGTAAATATTGAATACGACAGAATGGAAATGTTGAAATTATGGTGCAGAAGATGGGGTATACAATATGGCTGTTTAGTATACATCTCTCACTCACTGTTCTGTGGAAGACAAACGACATGCCAAGGTTGACACCCGCCCTTCGAGAACGCGTAATTCAAGAGGGCTTTACTAGGCTACTATAGGGCTACTGGATGCCACAAGCTTGTATCCCCTTCATGCGGCGTTTTTTTTATCGCTTTCGTGGGTTGTTGCTGTTATACAGTAATTAAATTGTTTAATTTATTGTGGGCTAAGTTGATTGTGTCAAATTCCCAGTTCAGTCCACGATAAACTTTTATATATAATAAGTTTAGACGTTCTAGCAGATGATCCAATTATGTTCAATTGAACATCTTAATGGGTTAAGAATTTGACTTGCAGTCATGTAAAACTTTACGACCTATCTCTTTGTAGCCTGTCACTAGATTTGTTAGATAAATACGTGCTTTCTAATACAATTCTACCGCATTTACTAATTTAAAATTAATAATTGACAACCGTGTTTTCTGAAACAATCTAATTAAAATTAAATCTTTATTCTATCTAATGTTATTGATTCAAGTAAATTATAAAATCCGGAACATAAGACGAAAGAAAACGGATAGAGAATTGAATAACATTTCATTATAAAAATCAGATTGTTTGTGAATATCGGAGCCACCGTAGCTCAGTGGGTAAGGCTCCAGTTAGATTCCCGTTTTGGCGACAGTCTGGTTTCCAGGTGTACGTAAACGTATCAAGAGTAGGTGAAAATGTAGAACGCTAAACAATCATTTCATTTCATTTATGAAAGGGTAAAAAGCTCGAATAAAAGGACAACTTTACAAAATATGTGAAGAAAATTTTGATACAGATGGTGGAATTTCAACTTTTGCCATAAAGCTGCAATCCATGATTAATAATAATTATCTTTTACTTTTATTAAACAGCTTTATTGGCTTTCAAATGACTGTGACAATCGGGGCGGTGGAACATCGGCAAAATTGATGGTTGGGCTGTTAGATCCGGCCTCTGCTTCATCCACCTCATCGATTTCAGCGAGCTCCCTGATCAAAAATAAGAGCATCTAATGTCATAAATATCGTGATGAATACATTAAATTGGAGAGAGAGAGAGAGAGAGAGAGAGAGAGAGTCACTTAAACATGTGTATAACGTTTCATGAACAAGATTACAAGTCTGGTTATAAGCAGATTATTCTGTACGATACATACGGTGGCCTGTTAGTGCCATACACTGATTTATACATTTTTCTTGAAATTTACCTCATATGAGAAATCGCAATGAAAACTGTGATAAATAAAAAAAACCATGAAAAACCTTTCCACCGCGGAGAAAATATTTACACCGCGGAGAAAATATTTACACCGCGGAGAAAATGTTTCCACCGCGGAGAAAATATTTACACCACGGAGAAAATGTTTACAACGCGGAGAAAATATTTACACCGCGGTGGAAAGGTTTTTCATGGTTTTTTTTATTTATCACAGTTTTCACTGCGATTTCTCATATGAGGTAAATTTTAAGAAAAATGTATAAATCGGTGTATGGCACTAACAGGCCACCGTAGATGCAACATATTTCTTGTTTAAGAGGATGGAATTGTATACCTATGCAAAGATGGCTGCACTTACCCTTGAGACTTATTTATATCCACTCCCGGGGAACGGATTCTTTCTTGTGATAGTCTTGAAAACTCCCTAAAATTAAAAAAAAAACAATATAAGAAGTCGAGAATTGAATAAAGAAAGAATGTATCACGGTGATGGCTTTTTTGTGTGTTTTATTATGCGGTGGGTTGGTGTGAGGATATGCAGCACTTTTTTGATGATTACATAATAAGTAACCGACAACATATTTCTTGTTTAAGAGGATGGAATTGTATACCTATGCAAAGATGGCTGCTCACAATGATTCTATAGCAAGCGATACTAGTAGTCACTAATAAACTTACTGCACTTACCCTTGAGACTTATTTATATCCACTCCCGAGGAACGGATTCTTTCTTGTGATAGTCTTGAACACACCCTAAAATTATAAGAAGTCGAGAATTGAATAAAGAAAGCATATATCACGGTGATGGCTTTTCTGTGTGTTTTATTATGCGGTGGGTTGGTGTGAGAATATGCAGCACTTTCTTACTATTATTTTTTGACGATTACATAATAAGTAACCGACAACTCTGATCACTAACTTACAGACGTCGTCGACAACTTATTGAACCAGGAGGTCTAGGGTTCGGTCTCTTGTGGTTTCCTCTTGTCAGTGGGGTAGGGCGGCAGTCCTGGCAAGGAACAGTGTATAGTCGTTCGGATGGGCAGAAAGAACGTATGTATATATATGTATGTATCTGTCTGCATGTCTGTAAAGTGGTTACTCACTTCTTTAGGTTATCAATAGATCCAATCAGCTCTAAAACTCTACTAGCTTTCTCTAAAATCTCATCTGTAAAATAAGTACATAATTTAATGTTATGAAATAAAGCATATGTTGCCAGGCAACAAAACATATACCCACCAGCATCTAAGTCGTACATACAAGACTTTCTTCTGGATAGAAATTGTGTACCAAACTCTAAGTTTTTTTTCCAGTGAATTACAAAAGAGCCATTTGGCCAGAAATTCAGTAACAAGAAAAGGGTACAACTATTGTAATTGTAGTACATTGATGTGTATAAGTTGAACGGTTTCTGAGATATGTCCCTGAATAACAATGGTATACCAAAATTAAGTCAAATGTGTTTCGAATTTATAATATTCAGCCAATACTTTATTTGCTAAAATAAATGCGCAACTACTTCTATAGGTTGATGTGTGTACAAAGTTTTATCCTGAACGATTTCTTGGATATGCTCTGGAATAATAATTTTACACCAAAAACTGTCAAATTGGTTTTCATGAAAACACCATAAATGCAATTACTAATTGGCAAAAAGTTAAATTGCTATATTACATATAGTAATTACATTACATTTAGAAACAAAGTGGTGCCTTTCCTTATATACGCAACATATTCCCGTATTACATTATTTGGGTCTACAGTTTGAAAACTATATCGGCTTACCCTTTTCTTCTTGCTCTTCGTCCTGAAAAAAACAAAATCCAACAGGTTGAGAATAATAAGTTATTTGATTATTTCGCACAATAGCTATCATAAAACAATTTTATACGACAATATTTTCACGTGGACGTATTATGTAGTCGCCCATGTTTATATCTAGAGTTTGATTTTGGCAAGTATTGGATCGTAATCTCCTTGATTATTGCCTACTCTTCATAGAATTCCAACTATCCAGGAAACTGTTACGTACCGAGGCCCGGTCCCGTCTACGTAAAATAGACCGTTACAACAGTTGAAGGGTAAGTAGAATCGCGGCTGTCCTGGTAGAACTTCCCTCATAGCAATAAATGAAATAGGATTTTATGGCACGTCAGCTTCAATTGAAATGAGATGATATGGGGTTTAACGCCCTACTGTTCTACAACGACTGGACTAATGAAGACAGGCATACGCCATACAGTGTGCTATGAAGGAAATTTTGCCTGGGCTGAATCACTAAGGCCTACTCTTATATCGAATTCCAAATGCCAAGGGATCTTTTACGTGCACGCCTATGTGTACACGGGACCTCGGTTTTTCGTCCCATCCGAATGACTGGATAGCTGTCCTTATCAGGCCCTCCGCCCCGCACCACTGACAAGGGGAAACCACGTTGGAAAATCCCGATGAAGTTTCTCGGCCAATGCAGGGATCGAACACGCGACCTCCAGGCTAGTGAGCCATACATTGTGCCAAAGCCCTCATAGCACAGGTATGTCCTCTTCATAAGCCTGGTTGGTACAGTAAAGTACGACATTAAACCCCATTTCATTTCTTCTTCAGAATTTTCTTTGACGTTAACCTAAAAACTTTCCAACTGCTTTATTAACCATTAGTATAAAGTGATTTGTATAGTTGAATATTACCCTGGAAACATCAACGAAATTAAGTGCAAACCTTCGAGTCGCTCTCCGAATCTCCTGTATGGTCGGTTCTTGCTGACATTTCGCCATCTATTGGTGTCTCATAGGTGTCATCATCGTTTCCTTCAAAAGCTGGATTCAGACCGTCATCTTCTTTCATCCCGTCATCTTCTTTCATCCCAGTGTTGTAATAATCTAGGTCAGTATAAATATGTTCAGAAGGACCGGATTCTAACTTGTCCAATAATTTAACTGTGTCTTCGCCTGTTTCTCTCGGTGGAACCACAGGTGTCATAGAAATGGCACTAATAAAAACAACAGAACCAGATTATTTTTTAAAAAATGGCAATATTTTGCATGGCCATAAAAAAACTTTCAAGAAAAAAATATGCTGAATTTAACCAAATGTCATTCAATTGACACCTCTAACGCTATCCCGCACACGAACATTTTAAAAGGTAAATTTCGTTTATTGCTTCAATTCCCGCAATTGAATGTTTAGAAGAAAAATGGGCTGACGACGCGGAATGGGAGTATGTGACAATAATAATATTTTGAGTACTGTCTGTCTATCAATGCTTTATTTATGTGAAATTTGTACCGGGAAGAAAGGGCTACGAATCTCTCTTAATTCGATCTTTGAAATCGTGACCAGGGACAGTCACGCCCATATGAATATATTGAATCTAAACTTAAAACGAACCTTGTTTTCTTCTTTCCTTTACAACATTTACAACAGAGTGTACAGCACAATACACAGCATGTTAATAACAACAGTGGACCAACAATCATTAAAGCACGCATTGTCAATGCGCCCTTTGCGTCTATGTACCTCTCTAAAAAATATATACACAAGTTACACATACACAAGAGTACGTAAATATAAAATGTATTATCAGAAGTAAATAGTAGTCTTTGGTATACATAACAATAGTCTTTGCCTTCATGTATTAAGAGGTAGATCCTGGGGCGGATCCAGGAATTTTTGCAGGAGGGGGTTTGCCAGGTTCCTGTTAAAGAAATCCGTCATCATCGTCTCTAAATTACAAAGGCATACATACAAATTGAGCTTTTTAAAGAGAGAAATCATTTTTGTAATGATGTAGGATCACATTGTGATTTAATTTCATTGATGCAAGGCATTCATTTTATTTTATGTAGCTGAGCAGGGTGGGGTTTGGACCCCCCCCCCCCTCTGGATCCGCCCCCGAGATCGAATCATTTGTAAAAATTAAAAATGAGAAACCAAATAAATTTACTTAGTGATATAGCATGACGTAGAACAGGGAACGTATGGGTTATTATTCTAAACCCATCATGGTTTATAATACAGGCGTAGATTCCTTCGTTGTGACTATTCGGTTTCAACAGTAAAGCACTTTCGTGTGGATTTCCAGGAACCTAAAAACAAATATTCCAATATAATCCTTGAGTCACAGTTTCAAAACAACACAATAATATGTGGAATACAATCACTGGTTGTATAGGTATAGTACGACATTTCTACAGGCGTTTTAAAAAAAAATACTAATAAAAACGACAAGGGAACACTCATCGAAACGTCATGCTATATGTGTAACAACCAGTTATTGTTTTCCACAATCGCAAACATTGTGTTTTTAAATATTACAATATTAATAGCGATTTATAACAATACTTTTAAAAATTAAACTTCCTTTTATTGCGCCAAACGACTAAGCGTAATTTTCTAATTATCCCAAATGACAATTCCAAAAATAATATTGAATGGAATACATATCTGATTACCTGTGGTATGATTTCTTCACCATCACCAGCTGCAATATATTTATCCGATTCTATCCAATCAACTTTAACTAAACCACCTTGTTTAGCAAAAGCGCTAGCATCACACCTCATTGTTACTTTACTAGATGGTACCTCATATACTTCACTTACATGAGCTGCAAATAATATCATCATGGTATATAATATAAAAAGTTTCCCCCCCCCCCCCAATAAGCCTACTGTTCAAATGGGTACATTCATTTATATAATGTGGACAAAAGAGTAAGCACGCGATGCGGGTGTTTTCGCATAAGGGGACATAACTTCGTATAAGGGGACAACTTTAATACGGATGATCCTTCCAGAAATAGTATCTCTATCTTATTCACAAGCTGACAAATTGTTGCTTCTATCACGTTCAAGGGATTTTGTGAAAGGGGGAGGGGGTGGGTCCCCACTGGGTGGGGCGAGCTCTCGGGAATGGAAGATCACAGAACGTTGAATATCGATATGGTTCGCCCTCTAATGAACCCACATCAACATTGAAAAGAATCGGTCACAATGTATAAGGCAAGGGAGGAGGGGGTAACCCCGAAACGGAAAGTCGGGTGATGCTTCCTACAGAATTTTAAAGAATTCCATTTAGAAAACATAGCTTCTATCGTGTTCACAGTGTTTTAGGAAAGGGGACATAACTCTGATATGGAACGGCGTTGAACGCTGAATATCGATTCGCCAAGAACTGCAGCCTTAATCGCGTTCACAGGCCAATTGTTAACGGAAGGCGGACCGAAGGACAGTGTGACGAGTCACGAATAAAACCAACCAGTGACTATTAAAACACATTATATTCACGAGGGGGCCCATGGCAGATGAACCCTCATAATATTTTAGAATGTTGTATTTTAGAATGTATCAGTTGTCTGTATCTTGAAAAAGGAAAAAAAAATGTTTACTTTAGTATGTTCGAAAGCTACCGTAACGCACTTTTACTGTGAAGCCCAATATATGTGCCTATAATTGACATGCCAAATTCTGGGCCGACGGGTGGACAAGAGTGACGACAATATCTTTCTCCACTGAATGTAAAGCCTTTGATAGTAAAGGGACGAATAAAAGTATGTTAGTATCAGTATGAAAGTTTGCCTGTATCATTTTATAAAATAAAAACAGATTAGTACCAGAGACACTGTATCCATCACTATTAACACCCCCGTCTCTATCAACCAGTACTGCATTCTTGAAAGACAGTAGTTTACCATTAACAAACACTTCACTGATAACGCCGTCAAAGCCCGTATCTTCATGGGTTAATTTAGTTATAACCTGCCAGTCTTGTTTCTCGCCACCACCTATATATAATGTCTGTTTAGGTTTGTAATGTTTTCCCTCCGTAGTTACCTGAACAGCTTTTCCCTTATCAACCCTCAATTCTCCTCGTTTCTCATGGACCAATACCGATATATAATACCATCTTCTTACCTGAAAAATAATTATCTTTATTAGCCTGCCTATATTATTGTCGGTTTGTATTTAAATATTTGTATTTAGCAGATAGAGAGGGACTATATTATAGTTTCATATTTAACAATTATCGAAGAGTGAAATGGAAAAACCCGGAACAAAACGATCAAATTAGACAGTCCAGCCTAATTTTTGGATTTGGGATCTCATGTCCTCAAATTCCAGGCCTACTGTTTTGTCTTTATGAACGTTTAAGATTTTGTAAACTATTTCTGCAATTGGTATTATTCACAAATACTTGCGATGAAAAGAAATATGCCTATCAAAATGGAGATAACATATCGGATAATTACATTTACCTGAAGAAGAATTGCCTTTTGACAAACGGCTTTTCCGCCAAGACAAAAGCAAAATCTTAAAGCTGCGTTATGCAGTGATAATGAAACATATGCCCCAGGCGTGGTGCCTTGGTTAAATAATATAACTCCTTCTGTGTCCATAAAGTAAATCGTTAATTTAATCAGAAGGACAGCCTTGTGTTTAAAATGAATTTGGGCTGAATATTTTCCTAAAAACCGTGAGTGGCTCTCAGCTGAATCTGAAACAAATAACAGACATGTTGTAAACAAGAAATTTTAGTGAAAAGGTGGTTTTCATTAATTGAATCCACCATCTGTGGGGGGGGGGGGGGGTGGCTCAGTGAGTATATCGCCGGCTTACTGACCCGGAGATCTTGGCGTTGCCCTAGAAGAGTACCCCTTTGCCAGTGGTGTAGGAAGGGGGCATGATAAGGAACATGTCTAAAGGGACGAAAGACTGAGGTACCGTATTTACGTTGACGTGCACGTAAAAGAACCCTTTGGAATTCGAGGAAGAGTTGGCGTTCAGGGTTCGGCATGGGACTAGTTTACGACTAATGCCAATGGACTAACATAACCCTATAAAAAGCAAGTTTCTAAAAGATAGCGGTTATTGGTAAATACCTACCAGTCTTCTCTATGGATACGCCGTGCTGTTTCGCTGGTGCCCCATATCCGACCCAATCCGGAACATGAAATAAACTCAGGTCCTTGAAATTCATTCTTAGTTTTAAAATTGTTCCGATAAATCCTGTAGAACAAGAGGCGTGAAAAAATGGGCACCAGATTAATGACAACTGGTATAATAATTCCATAGAAACAGCAATCTGATTAAAAAACAGATCCTATTTCGTTTCGTTTTTTATAGTTCAAACTTTCGTTTTGTCTTTACTACCGGCGTTCTGGTTAAAGTGAGGGATTAGCCAATGAAACGGTCTGTTACGGCGGGTTCTTGGAGTTTGATGAAAGGAACTGTGGGTAAACCACTAGAAACGTCACGCTGATTGATTAATCAATGTCTAACATCATAGGGTCAAAAGCCGCTGGCACGACCCTGATGCGACCTTCCAGAACAACCAGCCAGATATTCATGTAGTGTAGGCCATCGGAAGTATAAAAAACGAAACGAAATCTAGATCTGTAGTATTTTAATCAGATTGTAGAAACAGTTAACTATTTACAGTAACGCATACGTGATTGGCCTATAACTGGAATTCAGCTATGGTCAATTTCATCCAATATTGGTGGTAGAGATATAAGAAACAGGATTGCCTACCTAAATGTTTTTAATACTAAATAATTTTTGTTTTACTTTTGTAATGGAAATCGAATTGGTCGATCTCCCTCGTAACAATAATAGTTTAATATTTCAGGCCAAGGTCAATGGAAGCTGAACTCAAACAAAATATACTATACTTACCATCTGTCACATCCTTTCTAGAACCAACGATCATGGTAGCGTCAAAATTTAATTCTATACTTCTCAAAGTTACCAATCTTGTTGTTAGTCGTTTTTTATCATCCAGTCTCAGAACAACCAAGCGTCTGGTTATCTGTACCAGTAATGTCTGCCATTCCCCTATCTAATAGAAATAAAAAAATATTGGAATGGAACCAGCAAGGGTTTAATCAGATATAGGTATCAACGAGTAGTGTCCATAAGTTCTATCAAAAAATTGAAGACTTACAAAAATTCCATGCCGTACCAGATGAAACAAGCCAACACTGAGACTAGTGTCCCCCGCGGACACCCCCCCCCCCCCCCAACAAAAAACAGATGACAAATATACTGAGCGCCATGGAAAACGCATCACTTTTTTTCCCAAATATTTTATTACTAGTACTAGATGGTTTTGTATGTATAATATTAAGCAATACTATGAACTATTGTTTCACACAATGCTCCCAAACGCAAAAAATATCGGCCCGTGTGCACAAAAAAAAAAATTGCACGAGATGCACATGAAAAACCCAATATTCACGTGCAGCATTGTGTGTGAGCCCTTTAAAAGCATGTTTTCAACTTAATGTGCAGTACATGAACTGTGAAACGTCAATCTGTCGTAATTTGTTGTTGGACGTGTGAAGGAATCGAGCTAGAGATGCCGAGACTTACTGAAAATCAACGGAATGAAGCCATGGGAATGTCCAGGGCTGGCATGTCTACACGTGCTATTGCCAGACACTTCAATTGTCATCCGTCCACTATTGTAAGGTTGGTGGAACGTGTTCGAGTTACTGGATCAACACGTGACCGTCAACGTCCTGGCCCACTACGCATTACAACCCAGGCTCAAGACCACTACACCCGGGTCACTCATCTGCGTGACAGATTCCGCCCAGCGACTCAAACAGGTGCAGCAGTCGTCGGAAGACAAGGACCAGTAAGTGCCAACACCGTAAGACGTCGTCGAAGAGAAGTAGGACTCCGTGCACGACTACCTTATGTTGGAGCTATCCTCAGGGATCATCACCGTCAGCGGCGTTTGATATGGGCTCAAGGACACCAGACATGGAGAAGAGTCGACTGGCAAAGTGTGCTCTTCAGCGATGAGAGTCGCTTTCATCTTTATCACGCTGATGGCCGTCAACGTGTGTGGAGACGTCTTGGGGAACGTCTTGCAGACTGCTGCGTCTGCGAAACGAATCGATGGGGTGGGGGAAGTGTAATGATGTGGGGAGGCTTCACATTTCATCACCGGACCGCCCTACACATTTGCAGGGGTCGCGTTAATGCTGTAGCCTACCGTGATGATGTCTTGCAACCAATTGTTGTTCCGATGTTTCGAGCGCACCCACAACTTCAGCACTTCCAACAGGATAATGCACGTCCGCATACCGCCCGTTTTAGTATGGACTACCTGGCTGCTAACAACATCAATGTCTTGGACTGGCCAGCCATGTCTCCGGACATGGCACCGATAGAACATGTCTGGGATGAGATTGGACGCCGTCTGTATCGGAGACCACAGATGCACACCATTGCTGCTTTAGAAGCTGCTCTTGTCCAAGAATGGAACAATTTGCCCCAGGCCTTCTTTCAAACATTGGTAAATTCCATGCGACGTCGCTGCACAGCGTGCGTAAGAGCCCGTGGAGGACACACGCGCTACTGACATCTGTGTCGTACTTTTGGTTTTGACCCCTCTGACTTTGTACCGTTGATTACAGATTAAACATCCATAAGTGTACAAATGTGTTGTTATTGATGTGTTCCCATTTGAATATTGTTCACAATAAGAAGCAAAATAAATAAGATATGTTTACATTTTGTTATACGAAAAACTAAGGGATGCGTTTTCCATGGCGCTCAGTATATTAATAATTAATTGCACATTTATCTTTTTCAAAAGTATCGAGTAATAAAACTGATTATCTATGCTTAGTCTAAGCATAAAATGTTCACTATCAAACTATACACTAAGTTTCATCACTCTCCATCCGTTAGAATCAAGGTTATCTTGTCCCAAAGCATCGACCAAAGAAATTGCTTAGCTCTGCTTAACTTTAATGGGAAATATTAAACACTGAACTCAGTCAAGACCAAGACATTCGCCTAATGAACATCTATACATCAATTAAAAGCAGAATTTTTATGTTCCAAAGTCTTGACAAATCAAATTGCTTATCGCTACTGAGCCTAAGCAGAAAATCCCCACCATCGAACTTTGTCAATGTTTTGATATAATTAATCTACACTCGGAGTTCCATCGCGCTCACCCAATCAGAACCACAGTTATCGTGTTCCAAAAGTCTCAACCAATCAAATTGCTCATCTCTACTTAGCCTTAGTGCCTAGTGGAAAATGCGCATGAACGAACTATGTCAAGGCATTCACCTAATAGACACCCACACCAATTTTGAACATTCTACGTCATTTAGAAGGAGAGTTATTGTGTTCCAAAGTCTCGACTAATCACATTATAGTCTCTACTTTGCCTAAGCAGAACATGCTCAGCATCGAACCTCGTTAAGGTATTGATGCAATAAATGAAATACAAAGTTTCACCACTCTCACTTAATTAGAACCAAAGTTATCGTGTCCGAAAGGTCATCTTTGAATTCCATCAAGACATTCATCCAATCAACGCCTACACTAAGTTTGAACATTCTACTTCAATTCAAGGAGAGTTATTGTGTTCTAAAGTCTCGACCAATCAAATTGCTTATCGCTCTGCTTATCCTGAGCAGAAAATGTTCATTATCGAACTTAGTCAAGGTATTGATGTAATGAAACTATACACCAAATTTCATCACTCTCACTTAATTAGAACTAAAGTTATCGTGTTCCAAAGCATTAACCAATCAAATTGAATATCTCTGCTTACCCTAAGCGGAAAATGCTCATCTTCGAACTCCATCAAGGCATTGACCTAAGACCTAATAAACAACTACACCAAGTTTGAACATTCTAGCTCAATTAGAAGGAAAGTTATTGTGTCCAAAAAAGTGTGACGGACAGACAGTCGGACGGACGGACGGACAGACAGGCCGACTTACCCATTTTAACAGTCCCCTGCTTTCTTCGAAAGGCGGGCGAGGTCCCGTGTACACATTGACGTGCACGTAAAAGATCCCTTGGCAGATGGAATTCGATATAAGAGTAGGCCGTAGCGCCACTGCCCAGGCAAAATTTCCCTCATAGCACACTGTATGGCGTATACCCGTCTTCATTAGCCCAGTTTAGGAGCAGAACAGTAGGACGTTAAACCACATTTCATTTCATTTCAAAAGGCGGGGGACAAAATATGAACGTGGGACATGGTCGCGAATTGTACATTCGAAGAAATCAGTAACGGTTCATTACATTGTATATGGAAGAATCTAGTGAGAAGAAGGCGTCCACTTTCCGGGTAGGGAAGACCGGAAGCCGTACAAAAAAAACAAATAAAATTATGATACCAACCTTTATTGCATTTTTCGTTCGAAGTGAAGTTGTGAAATGTCCGTCAATTATTACCAATAACCTGATATGATTTTTCTCTATATTGACGAAAACTTCATTACTACATTTATCGTTATCATCACAATCTCGGTATCTGGAAAAAGAAAAAGAAAGACGCAGAAATGAGTTTAACATCCATTTGGAGGAACCGGAGAACTCTCAGGCGATCCTATCCCTCGTCACGTACAAGTGTGGGATTGAAACCACGCAACTTAAATCAATGACAGACCTAAGCGCACGCGTTAGACAATTCGGCCATCCACCTCACCACTATCTAGAAAAAGAAGCAAACAGGAATATTTTGAAGACAGTGAAAATTAATAACATTTTCTTGGTGCTTGAATATAGTTATGTGCTTGAAAAAAAAAACTACTTTGTTTAGGTAGACAGCGTTCTTGTCGGTAATTATTATTGGTTTGAATTTGTACTAAGACAACAGAACAGTCAATATGCTGCCATAGGGAATTGTGAGACTATGCTTGAACCCCCCCCCCCACCTTTTTTGTATAAGAAGAAAAATCTTGACCAGCGTTCTTGTTGGTAATTGGGTTGTTTTTGTACCAAAACAATGGAATGCATGAAATACAGTCAATGGGCTGTCAATGGGAATTATGAGACTTACTTCATGTCTGAGATTAATCTGATATGCGGTGCTTCATTTCATATTTTACAGTAAATATAACTATTCAGGCTCGTACAAAAATATATTTAAAACATACCTGTGAATCAATGTTGCGTCTGATAAAAGGGGTTTAAAGTGTATATACAATACTAAATAACGTATGGGAATGTCACGAACTTTATATTTTTCATATGACTTTCCATTAAAAACAACCGCTTTAGTTTCTAGTCCTGAAAATAAAATAATTATCTTAGAATTAATTTACAAAGGATATGGTCAAAAATTATAGCAAGAACGATTTAAAATGGATACCAGAGCTTTTATAATCATTACAAGGCAGGAATATAAATCATGCTATTTACGCATGAATGAGGCCCGATTTTACGCAATATCAAGATAGCCATTCGTAACTTAGGAATTAGTTGTCTTTTGGTCATTCAAATGCGAGAATATGCCACGCCCACCACCACCACCACCCAACATACACACAAGCAGAGGCGGATTGGGCCCAAAGGGCCGGTCGGACAAAAAATGAAAAAAAAAATTTTGTCCAATTCGTCTAAAAAAAACTTTTTCTGCTGAACATTATATGGAGGGGGGGGGGGGTATTGGACCGGCCATGGAGCGATGATGATCATGTTGTATGTGGCCGGTGGCTTTAACGGGCCGCCATGCCATCACTGGAGTCTTGATTCACCCGACACTGTCGCCCGCAAATTTACTAATTATAAGATCACCTGCACCCTGTTTGTGGGGATACGCCAGAAACGTCTGCCGATGGTTCGTAACTCCAAAAAAAAAAATCAATTTTAAGGCCTCAGCAAAATTTGGTGATAGCTGGTCTGTTTGCTGAATTTGACAGAGATTATAATCAGATATGCCACCAAATCGCATATTTGGTGTTCATTTTTCAAAATTTTCCCGGGGGAGAGCACTCGGGTTCCGCGACCAGAAAAAAAGGCCGCTTAGACACGGGAGCCCTGGCCGGTTCCAGGACCCAATCCGCCCCTGCACACAAGGTGATAAAAAAGGCGCTTCGGATTTTGATATTTCAACAAATAAGTTTTCATTACTTTACCTATGCAAGGTCCTTTATAACAGTATCGCAATTCTTTTGTTTTTCCGGGGCAAGTCTTTGTGGTGTCTTTTTTCGGAGCTGGGTCAGTGCAACTTCTAGCACGAAAACGTTGACCAAAACCACATGTCTTCGTACAAGGTGACCACCCGGCCCAGTGTGACCAACCTGCCGAAGCTGTATAATAATAAATTAATAATAATGTAGGTTTATTTCTTTTGCCGAAAACAGTTACCCTAGCGTAAATAGGAAAATTGGGCAGATGACAAAATTGATAATGCATAAGCTTTAGACCAGAACAACTTAAGTGGATCTTGTGAGCAGGTTTAAACTTTCAACTCTAGTTTCCCTTACATTACAAGTTCCACCAATTACACTTGTACAGACTGTCAAATCACGCTGGTAAATCGACGTTCGATAGCTAGGTAGGCATTAAAAAGGGAATATTCTAATAGTAAGTGCGTGAGAACCGCACTACACGCAAAACAAAGCCGATAAGGCAAACCTGCGGACAATACAAACTATACATAGACACTGAGAAATAAACAACAAATCAAATCAAGTGAATAGATCCGGGGGCCAACCGTAAGCGTCCACTGCTATGTCTGAAACTCAGTGAAACTGACCTTTAATACCGTATCGAAATAATCCAGAAAAATACCCAATATTTTATTATTATTAGCAAGATTTTGACTAACCTTGTGTCGGTTGGGCATCGTTTAATACTGAAGCTAGGACAACAAAGGGTCCAATGATCCATAGATATATAGATAATACCTGTAAATATGGAGAAGAAAGTTTCGTTGTAGATTAATCTGCTACATGGTTTATGGTAGCTACGAGATCGTAGCTAAAAACGTCGAGATATACCGGTACTGATGTGCTTGTTTTTAGCTACGATTGGGTGCCTTTGGTTCCAAGTGGCAAACTCAATTTCTTTATTAATTCATGTAATATTTACTAATTAAACTTACAGAGGCCAGTATAGTGGCACAACTATCGCCTAACTCCAAATATTCGTGTTTAAATTAATGAAGCGTTGTTTTTATCCGACATACATCGTCATACATCTCCCGTTTAAAAATGATGTTCATGGTAACGGCTTAACGCCTCCAATTTAAATACGATGATCTATACCCGTTTCAGATAGGATTATATGCTGTAAATGTAGTTGGATGTGGCAGAAATATTATAAATAAAAATAATCAATCGTTGTTTTGAAGAAAAATCTTGTCAATTACTGGAACAATATAGCACCATCTCTTATCTCGAAACACGGAAGGTTGAGAGATGAGGTTTGTAATCTTAATCTAGGGTTATTGAATGGATGTTTTTTGAATAAAATTACGTATTCAGCAGGTTAGAGGGGTCTATTTTAATTATAATGGCATACAAGAATTAGAAATGAACACAGAATAGGTCATTCCCAGACTAGGCCTACTACTTTTACTACTACTAGAATAATAATATGAATTAATTTGAATAGGCCTACGATCATTATCAATCCGCTTTATTAATAATATTTATTTCAACAATTCGCTTTCCTTTCAGAGGCAAGAAAACTTAGCAAACCCACGCGGTTAGGCAGACATCAGACGACCATCTGATCTAGTCTTTCTCACCTACAACTACTGAACTAGCCTACAAGCGTAACCGTATGATCGAAAACATGACACTTGAATCGCTCACCCATCCCCTAGAATTAGGCCTAGGCCCTATAGGCCTATACTTTTATATTATGAATTAAACTAATTAAAAGATCAAGAAAAGAAAGAAATGGTTGACTTCGTAGTTCGTAGCTAGGCCTAGATCTACTGGTAGCTGAACTACACCCAAAAACATTCAATTAAAACATTTAATAAATTAAGAGATCGTGGTATTCAGAAGCTGGGAGTGACGGTTGGTAACTAGGCCTAAGCAGGGGCGTGCTGGCAGGGAGTTTAGGAGGACGGTGTCCTCCCAGGCCCCCATTAAACAATAATAAGTCCACCCGTATAAGCGGGCCCCCCTGAGAGCTCTAATTTTCACGCGGAATCCCCTCAAAAAATTGAGAGTGCGCACGCGAAAAATCATACATACACAACGATTAGGAAAATATATTATGCTGACGTGCAAATGTCTGTCACCTTAAGGTGAAATGGTCTTTGATACATGTATTCATGCCTCGATATGTATAAGATTCAATTTATTATTTGGATAGAAATACATTGTATTAGCATTATATTAAGCAGACCTGTCATGAGTGTCTTGTGTAGTACAGTAGTATGTCTTATAGTCAAAATAGCAGCATAAATTTGGAAAATATGATACCTAGATTTCTCCCAGAAGTGCTTGCAAAACGCGTTTCCCGTTGTCAAATTTCAAAAATTTTCTACCAGTGGCACGCCTTCGCCGCGCAGTTCAAGCTTGGCGAGCCAACGTCTTACTCACTGAGCCACCGTGACCCCCTAAGGGAATATTGGCCTCACTTCCGTCTCTTGTAGAACTTACGATACAAACCTTTTTACACATGACATGCCTGAAAACAAACCAACATTATCAGGGAAAAAAAGTTAAAACATTTTCTCGTTGTCAAGTATGGGGGCTCCTTAACGTAGTCGCTAGATGACGTCATATCATTATGACGTGATATCTATTATGGCGTCATACAATAACTCTTATTCCCGTCTTATCATCAGACATTGCAAACTTAGGCTGCCTGTCTACAGTTAGCTCCGCCTGAAATGCATTCTCGAGCTATGAAGTAGATGCATTGCTGTGTGCAGTATGATCATCAAATTATGACAATTTACTGGATTGATTCAAAGAATTCAAAGATTAATTTGACCATTCCTAATTAACCATAAATCTTATCCAGTCAATAGAATATTATCCAGACTGATTAATCACGACTTTCTTATGATGTGCTGTCGAAAATAAAATTGTTGTGCTTTGTAGTTGTAGGCTATAATGTAGGCCTGTCTTTTTATGTACGGTTTGGGGACCTTTTTCGGCACTGGATAGGAACTGGCTAAAACTCTTCTGAGTGAAAGTTATTGAAAGTGAGGTAATGTCGAAATACATCCCAAACTTAGGCTGCCTGTCTATGTAGGGCCTACAGCTAGCTCCGCCTGAGAATTCTCGAAGTATGATGTAGATCGATCGCTGCGTGCAGTATGGTCGAAATAAAAACCATATTCATTAATTAAAGAACAATATTGGTGCCAGTCATTATCACATATGTGATAGAACTGGTTAAACACATTCCAAAAAACAATTTTAACACAGAGATCATTGCTACGATAGCTGAGTAAAACAGGTTTCCTGCGTCGGAAGAAAGAAAACACGAGTAATCCCTCTATATAACTGACTGATGTGACGAGTGATAACAGATACACGGCCGAATTTCTGCTCACTAATAATTCCTTCCAAGACCAAAAGTTGCTATATTGTACTGTAAGATGATACCTGACAATTCAATAAAGTAATTGAATGTCTTTAGATAAGAGAACACGAGAAAAATAGAAATACTCCGTACATTCCCTTGTTTATATTCATTCTATACCTTATAAAAACATATACATGGTAATGCACGGACTTTTTCTGTTTTTCTTTCGTGTTCTCTTATCTAGTGGCAGTCATTTCTTTTTATGAATTGTCAGATATCCCCTCACAGTCTCACACAACTTTTGGTCTTCGAAGGAATTATTAGTGAGCACAAATTCGACCGTGTATCTGTTATCACTTCAGTCAGTTATATAGAGGTATGATTGACTCGTGTTTTCCTTTGGCGTTCGTCACTTCCCATTCAGGAAACCTGTATTACTCAGCTATCGTAGCAATGATCTCTGTGTTAAAATTATATTTGGAATGTGTTTAACCAGCTCTATCACATGTGATAATGACTGGCACCAATATTGTCCTTTAACTAAGCGTTGTTACTCCCAGGGTGGAATTTCTTTTAAAAAGTCATTTATATCCACATACTAATATTGCAGTCTATTGACACTATTATGCTACTAGTAGCCTATAGTTAGCTAATGCATAGGCCTATCTCCCAAAAACCTTATACTTAACCTACAGTTCGATACATCTGGTTTTGTTTTTCATAAACTGAAAAGTGGTCTTATTATGTCGTATGAAGTGACGTAAACCTTTCACAGTGCAGGTAATATTATAACACTGTGTGAACAGTTAGTGTTGCTCAAGATTTCGTGGCAAATTTGAGTTGAGCTTTTCTCTCACCGTTCTTAAACCATCAACATGAGAATGGGATATAGATTAGGCCTACCCCCTACGAGTCTTTATCGACGAGTGTTGACATTTTTTTTATATCAAAAAAGGCGAGTAGGAGATTTTATTTATCACCAAACCCTTTCTTATGCGCACAAATACATAGATATAATTCTTTGGCATAGATTTAATTTTAATGAACCTGATTTCATCATTTTTTGACAGCAAGTCACCCGTTGCAAAGTCCTATATATTGACCCGGTGATTCCTTTAGGTTATGGAGAGTATGTAATTGTTTATGGTAATTAAGATGTTCCTTTTTAATAAAAAAAAAAGTAGTTCCTTTTTATATGGAAAAGGAAGGGACATCACCCCTTAAAGTGGAGACCATGTCGGCATATCTGTGTTCAGGTTTGTCCTTTCAATTGCAGGTACTTGATGATTGCCCTATAGCCTGTTTTGTCCATTTCTGGTAAGCTCACAAGATGGTCTGGTACGAAGACAATAATAACACAGTTTCACTTCTTATGTCTATGGTTCATTCAATGGTTGTATTTCTTGGTGGCAAAAGTTTGTTTTAACCCAAATGATCTATCCTTTTTAGGCTTAGAACTTTTCAGCCAGCCCTCGTACATGACAAGCAACAAGGTATACACGACATCTCAGTCTTCCGTCCTCCTTCCTTGTCAGGCCCTAGCCCACTGACAAGTGGAAACCACTCCCGAAAATCCTGAGGAAATCCCTCGGCCAACAAGGCAACTCCTCGGTAACCAATGAAAATAGTAGGCTGTAAATCTAGAACAGTGTGCTATACCAGCCATAAATCTGACGTGTTAAACAGTTTGAAACTTTATTTAAAAGCCTATGCAAGCTACAGCAAAAATCTTTCTTTGCAAAAGGAGTTTATTCAATAAAATTTATTGCATTTCCGATAAATTTATTGCATTTTGCATTTCCCATAAACAAAACAAAAAATAATAATATGGCACATAAAAATTAAGCGTGTGTAAAATTTGAAAAAAAATTCATCCATATTATATGTGATTGGGCTACATGTACAATGTCAAGAAAAAAAACATAATAAATTATTAAACATCTCACCCAATTAAATGTCAAAAGCAAATGGATGCCACAATATGTTTTTTAGAAAAAATGAATACATATTAATGTTAGAATCATTAAGTTATATGTATATTAAAGTGACAAACAATACTTAAAAGTCTTATAACAATATTACAACTTAAATAATAAATAAATTAAATAACAAATAAACACATTTATTTTATGATCAGTAGTGGAATACCGCGTTTTATCAGTGAAATAAAAGTGTTATTCCACTGGCTAGAAGCGGACAAAGTAGTCCATGTTGTTTTTACCTAAAATGATTGTAAAATCATAAAATAAATCGAACATTTGTCGTTTTGTCGTGAATAACATATTTTATTTCATCTCTAAGCAAGAAAACGTTTATATTTTCACTCATACTACGCATTCGTGAAAATATAAGTTTTCTTGATTCTCGATGAAATAAAATATGTTATTCACTCTAAAACGACAAATATCCTCTATGTATAATACCTTATACAGCTTTATACATAGCTAGACACAATGAAAAACGCACCACAGTCTCAACTGGATCTGCTGGAGAGACATAATGCAACTCAAGCCACACACGCAATGCAATGTCGACGCATGAAGGAGATAAGACACTGAATGGGATGCAATACTAGTTCCAGTTGTTCTGGTAATCACGCCCTCTTGAATTAACGCAACGATGCTGTATCAACCTCGGTAATCTTGGCGTCTTCCACAGAAGAGTAGAGTGGTAATTATATCTGCACCATATTCAACTTCCCATTCTTTTGAATTCAATTTTTTTCGGATGAGATTGTGAAAACAACCTGATCTGAATAACAAGATGAAAGTGTATCTCTCAAATGAAAATTATAATCATCCATTTATAAAAGTGGTGTGTTTCTATTGTGTCTCAGTATGTTATGTTTTGTGTTTTAGAGATCATAATTGTGTTATCATAAAGCATGCGAGTCAAATATTCGTATGGCAAAATATAAACAAAATGCTGCATCACCTATTTCTATAGAAACTAGAACAATTAACTCACAGAATAGCTATCTATTAAAATAATTGTCATGGGTCTGTTGATTTCACTTTGCTGCATATCAATTCTGAAGAGCATTAAAATAGATGGAACATTGTAGTAGGGGAAAGAATGGTGGTTTTGTTACCAGGTTCATCGTTTACCATCCAATTAATCAGTGATAATCACCATTGGTTATTCTATTGCCTTGGCCGGGATAATCATTGACAATATAATTTATGTGTAACGGCTTATCGCAATATTACTCACCACATCTGACAGCACTTACATTATAGAAATGAAACGAAATGGGGTTTAATATCCTACTGTTCTACTCCATACATTATAGAAGCCGACACAGTGAGCTATCACCATTTAACTTACTACCAAATTAAATGGTGTATGTATTTTGCTACCCTATAGACCAAAAACACATACTTGATTATCATAAAATAACTGTTGGTTCGGAGATGGTAGAATTATTAATTGTTATTGATAATGATCAATCAAATTAAAATGCTTTATGAAGATTCCCAACTCCAAATGGAGGTTACATATATATGTATATATATAACAAGCTGAATCCTCCGGTTTTCAATCTTTTGGAAAACTAATGATATGCTGAAGATACATGATATTAACTCTTGTTGTGTATCAATCAATGTCTCTTGTACATCATATTATGTCTGTGTGCTTTCTGAAAATAAAATAAAACAATTAACCACAATAATTCAAGTCAAGAAAAATAATAAAACCCTTATGCTTAGTTTTTTTAATTTGCTTAAATATTTGAAAAGATCACAATGTAAAAAATATCCTGTAATATTTTCTGTGTTGAGACAAACTGAAAGAAAATATAGTCCATAAGTTTAAACTAAAGCAAATTCTACCCTATAATAAAGTTAGATATAACAAATATTTAATATATTTTGTTACCAGGGCATTACTACTACTACATTTTACTGTAGTTCAATTGCTTTGGTAAGAAGGGGCAAAACTAGAATATTTCTGTGTCAGCAGCAGTAACACAATGCTGACTGAGCTTTCGGAGAACACTGGCCTTCGCCTAAAATTACAGATAGGAAGAGATGTAATTATATATTCCTTACCTCAAATTTTGTAATGAAATCAGTGAATATACCAAATAAGTCACTGGTATCAATCTTCTTTGGATCTTCACCAAAGTATTGAACCATATTAGAAAATTCTTCCATAGTAGCTGCCTGTAATTGGAATAGTTCCTGGAGTTCATCTGATGCTTCTGCTATAAAATGCTTGTACAGTTAAGGAACATAACCAACTTCCTATCTTTAAATTGTGATACATGTACAAACAATGGACCTATTCTCACCATTGATAAGATTCTCAACATACCAATTTTAACTATTATCGTTCTGCTATCAGACATTCATCATTAATTATTACCAAATCTCTTAGTATAATCCTGTGTTGATGGCTATATTTTATTCTATGCTATAATCATGAACTAACACGGCATCAAAATGTGTGCACTAATCTGTACAAGCCATTGAATGTCGTAACTCTGTGGTGGAGGCTGATCATAGCCATATTTGAGAATGGAGTTTTGAAAAATATGCCAGTGTTATTTGTTCAATGGGATCCAAGGAATTTCGGTCAATTCCTAAACCAAGCGGTCAAGACAGGCATAGATGTCTGAAAAATGATTCAGATAAAGTTGTACATGTCTCTATGTCTAATAAATATTATAAATAAGTTTTTTTTTAAATCGAACTCCCAATAGATAAGTTTAGTGCAAGTCTTGGGATAGCTTCTAGTTTTCACATAACATAACATATTTGACAGTAGGGTGGATTCAAACCAAAATCCGATAAATACTGTAAATCTATAGAAATGATCTGATAAAAGGATACACCCATAACTTCTTGAAATCTATCAATAGTTCCTATAACATGTTTATGTCCATTGAATTTCTCCAAAGTATCAGATATATCCTGAAATAACATTGTGTATACAGACATATATAAATCATTTTAATTTCATGTATATATTGATTTAGACATCTATATCAGGGGTGGTGAACATGTGACACACTGGATCATTCCAAATGGCACATTGCATCTAATAATAATAATGACTATAGTGTAACTCTCTTTAATTGTAATTCTCCCCCTTCTCTTACTGAAGATGTAAAAATAATATTTATCACATGGACCCTAAAAAGGCTTGCCAACTCTGATTTTGTGAATCACAATTAGTCTCATTGTGAATCATCCACGGTTTTGTTCAGTGTGAATACAATCATGGAAATCAGATAGATATTATGTTTTGTTCTGTTAGACAGTGTCTATAGATTCAAACTTTAAAATTATAAAACACAATAAAATAATACCTGAAGAACTTTTCTTAGCTCTTGTAATTCTTGATTCAAGGATGTATTTGACACTACAAATTAAAAATTATCAAAAAATATTCCCCAAGAAATAAATTAAACATCAAAGTTTTAGAAAAACTATATACTGTGAATATTCCCAATAATATATATAAGGTGTGCACCTTTAAGAAATAAATTATGTGAACCTGAATTTTCACTGAATTGGCCTGTATATCTCTACTATCTGAAACAGTGTACTAATACCGTAGTTCAATCAAATACCAGAAAGTTTGACCTTATAAAAATCTCTGAAACAATATTTTCAGTTCGGGGCCATAATTCAGTACAAATTTAAAACACAAAGTTTAAACTAAAACAAATCCGAAAAACAGAATTTTCATTGATTCAGTAAAAAAATCACAAAATCCTATGTATCAAATATTTCAAAGTTACTAGTTACAGGCAGATGGACATATGGCTGGAATGACAGACAAAGTGAAAACCGAAGTCCCTCTAGTTTCGCTGGTAGAGGACTAATTAATAAAATTAAACAAAAAACACTAAATCCTATTTTCAATAAATATAAAACCTACCCTTAGTGGCTTCTGGAACATGAACTAAATCATCTCCTATTGTTAATACATCAGGAAATTTATTATAAACAGCTTCAGCTAATACATGTAGGAATGTTGATTTATTATTAGATGTCTTTGTAATGTCAATCTGTTGATAATAGAAAAATACGAAAAAATGATTTAATAATGCTTGATTATTAATTAATCATTTAGCTTTTTACCAAAATTTCTAACAGTATATTTTACAACATATGGGTAGCTCTCTTCGTTTATAAATGTGTACAAATATTATGTTACGGATTTTACTCCCTGACCCAAATTTACCTAAATTATATAATGTAATTTCTACTTGTTATTTAATGCCAACATTGATCTATTATTATTTAACAGTATTATTATACCTGTGATAAAAATGTTATTCTGAATCCAGTAGCATCACCAACTCTCTGATTACCTTTATTCATGTGATTTCCCATAGCTAGGATTAGCTGAAAAAAAATACACATATAAATCATGTATTTCGAGAGATATATTTATTAACCATTTTTATTTTCAAGTTACTAATCATTTTCTTGGCAATGTCCACAAATTAGAAAAGCAAATTTTGATAGTATTAATTTTAATAACATGCAAGATGTTTTTATTTTAAATTATCACCAACTTATCCGTAGTGTCAAATCAACAGACAGACACAGGTGTCTGCAATATACCAATATTTCAGTAAAATTTCCATAAGTGGATAGAAAAACATGAACTAACCTCAAGAATTTTAGCCAACTTTTTACTTAAATGCAGCTCCTGCGATGCTGACTTGATACATCTCAAGTGCTATAAATAAATAATCATTTTAAAATTAGAATTCACTGTCAATCAAACAAACAGTTAGGGACACATAATAAATTAAAAATACATTATGCAAGAGCGGGTCTGCCTATTACAGGTCTTTTTTAGGCCTGAAATGTAATCTAAATTATTAATTAGACATTAACTTATCCAAACCATAATCAACTCTCGATGCCATAGCTAGCCTACAATATTTATCGGATTGGAATAGATTTTGTGAAGGATAATTAAATGTAAAATGGATAATCAAGACTTTGGTTTTTATTGTACAGACTTAAGTAATGATGATCAAGGCTAGCCTAAAATTCAAAAGCTAATATTTCGGTTCAGAGTGGAGCAATTTGACTGACATTTTCAACATATTCTGTTTACATTATCTATTTTTTAACTATTATAGCAAGAACTGTCAACTCTTTATCTAATCTCCCATTATTTATAATTATAACTTACCTCTTTCATTTCTGTTATTTTCTCTTCGAAGTTAGCTTTAAACAACATGGCCTTTAATCTCTGTTCATAGTTCGGTATCTGACTCATCTATAAATAATTTATTAATACAAATATTCATAAATACAAATTTTTTTTTTTTAGTTTACACAGTTGATGTGTTCATTTTCCATCCAAAACTATTTTGAAAAGGACATCTTTTGTAGCAGTTGGTCCAATTAAAATATATACTTCCCTTTCTTTTTCATGTTGTTTATATTTACAATACACAAGGATGTAAAAACGTCTTTCAAATGTTTGTGTTGATCTGACCTGACTTGACAACTGACTTAGTCAGTGAAAAGATATAATGGTTTAAGCCAAACATCGTGCCAGTGCCTCAATTCAAATTCCAAAGAGAACTGATAACAAAGAGTACGGTAGACTAACAAAATATCCAAATCGGAACAAAATAAAGATCTAATTTTAATTAAGATTTAGTCTTGTTGATAGTTGACCTTAATTTATTTCATGCATTACTATAATAATTATACATCACAAATATCAAAATATATAACTGACTTACTTCATAAGCAAACTGGTCTGCTTTACTAAGTCCTTCAAAATCACCTTTAAATTTATCATATTGTTCTATCTGAAATATTAATACCTAACCTTTCACAACAGAATCTAACAAAACTACAAAACACCTTTCATAATAACATAAAATAAATTAATGGCATATAAAAAAGTATTATTAGATTACTTAAAAGTAATATTATATAAAATCCTCTTTTTCAAAATTCACCCAACAATAACATGCAAATTTTGAAGAAGTTCTAGCAAATTCTTTAAAAATATCAAATCAAATTTGATTATATTATACCACTGATTCTGTATTAACTTTTAATTTGCATTGTAAAACACAACTGTTGTAGAACAAGAAAAGGTTTTATTAGGGTTGATCATGTTTTGGACAGCACCCTTTATATATAAAATATTAAAATAAATGTACCTCTTGTTTATTTGGAGAATAAGCCAGTAACTGTTTGAGTAATTCTGGTGTAAGTATTTCTTCATCCATCAAATACATAGCTTGTTTCATCTCACTTATTGACATCTTCATATGAGCAAGTAAAATAGCTATAATAAAAGAGAGATTTTCTTTTTAAAATTTTGTCAAATAAAATTCCTGGAAAATCGTGGTAAGGAAATACAGGTGATGAGAACATACAAAGAGTCAATCAATGGGTGTTCTGACAAGCCAACAGTGAGGCTTATGTTCCCCGCCGAAATCCCAATATAAATAGATGACACATATTAATTACATGTAATAGCACATTTATTTTTTTCAAAAGTATCAAGCAATTAAAAACTGATTATAGATTATACACTTAGTTTCATCACTCTCTATCAGATAGAATCAAAGTTATCTTGTCCCAAAGCATCAACCAATGAAATTGCTTAGCTCTTCTTAGCTTTAGCTCGAAATGTTAATCATTGAACTCAGTCAAGACATTCATCTAATGAACATCTACATCAAGTTTAAACATTGTACCTCAATTAGAAGCAGAGTTGTTATGTTCCAAAGCCTTGACCAATCAAATTGCTTATCGCTCCTTAGCCTAAGCAGAAAAGTCTCATCATCGAACTTAGTCAAGGTAATGATATAATGAATCAATATACTCAGAGTTTCATCACTCTCATTTAATTAAAACTAAAGTTATTGTGCCCCAATGCATCAACCAATCAGATTGTTTATCTCTGCTTATACCATAAGCAGACAATGTTTATCATCGAACTCCATCAAGGCATTGACCTAATAAACACCTACACCAAATTTGAATGTTCTAGCTCAATTAAAAGGATAGTTATTGTGTTCCAAAGTCGCAGCCAATCAAATTGTTTATCGCTCTGCTTACCCTGAGCAGAAAAGTCTCATTATCGAATTTAGCCAAGGTATTGATGTAACGAAACTGTACACCAAGTTTCATCACTCTCACTTAATTAGAACTAAAGTTATCGTGTCCCAAAGCATCAATCAATTAAATTGCTTATCTCTGCTTATCCTAAACAGAAAATGCTCATCTTCGAACTCCATCAAGGCATTGACCTAATAAACACCTGCACCAAGTTTGAACATTGTTGCTCAATTAGAAGGATAGTTATTGTGTCCCAAAAAGTGTGACGGACAGGCGGGGGACAAAAATGATATGTGCTTCATTTTGTATGGCAACATGCACTGTTTGCTTATAACTAGGCTATAAAACATTTCAGGAGCTATACAACTTTAGTCCCACAAGCAACAGCATAAATTTAATAAATTCATCACTCTCACTTAATTAGAACTAAAGTTATCGTGTCCCAAAGCATCAATCAATTAAATTGCTTATCTCTGCTTATCCTAAACAGAAAATGCTCATCTTCGAACTCCATCAAGGCATTGACCTAATAAACACCTACACCAAGTTTGAACATTGTTGCTCAATTAGAAGGATAGTTATTGTGTCCCAAAAAGTGTGACGGACAGGCGGGGGACAAAAATGATATGTGCTTCATTTTGTATGGCAACATGCACTGTTTGCTTATAACTAGGCTATAAAACATTTCAGGAGCTATACAACTTTAGTCCCACAAGCAACAGCATAAATTTAATAGCTCAACAATATGAAATTGATATTTAATAGTGCACGTCTACATAAACATGTAGAATGTAGGTAGTTCATTCTTTGTTCAAAAACAATTGATTTGTATTGTACTTACATATATTATAAGATTTTTTGGGGCTTAAAATATATATTTCTGGTTTCTTTTCTCCAATTCCTTAAAAAAAAAAAAAAAAATTCAAGAAAAATATAAATTACCCAGTATCAACATGTTGTGAAATCTCATTCTTCATTCGAATTGATTGTCTGTATAGTTAATTAACCATTTAGTGGGCTAATTTGTACATGGATGTAAATATTGACTAACTAGGATCCTTATATATTTCATACCAGTATATCAAACTACTTTTCACTAGATAGCACGAGATATGCAAATTGCTCTCCTTGTTGAAGGCCTATATACTAGTTCTTGAGGGCACAGCAGCTATTCCTGTGATTTGGGCCATTAGGGGTTACAGTGGTTTGGGGCAGTCCAGGTGCTAAAGGGTTTAGCTTTTATAAGTTATATCAAATAGATTTGTGCATTTTCAATATTAATAATGGATGTGAATTACCTGTTTTAACAGACTTTGTACTAAACTGTTGATCCAGTTCTAAATACTTAACAATATCATTTAACTCAGAATCATCCAGCTGAAACATTCAAATTTTTGGAAGAAAGCTTACAGACACAATAAATAATATTAAATGTCCAAATTAAGTTTTTATAAAAATTCATACTTGTATTGGATCAAGTTTTATTTCGTCCAACCCAGAATCATCATTTTATCCTTTTACCTGTCCACCAAATCATTGGTACAAGATATGCCTGCTGCAAAGCTATATTACTTACATTGTTGCTACTGCTTTTACAAGAGATATATATTTACCTGTTGCCAAACAGTATTATTTACGTTGTTAGAATTTAATTTTTCCCAGTTAATTCTTTTCACATTCATCTGTACTGTTTGGTTTGAGCCACCTGTAAAAGGTTTAGGTGCTGGAGGAGCTAAAATATAATTCATAGCCTACATACACTCAACACTGTATCAAACATAATATCAAAATATAATAAGTATCTATATTAATTAGGATTGGTGTTTCACAAATAAGACGTCAACATTCAATATACAGTTATTATTACTGCATCAGGAATAAATGGTTATATACAAATCTAAAGTTTCTTTCCTTTTTCATTCTACAACTAGTCTAAAACATCATGAGATGACTGTTCACAACAATATAGATATCGGTTTCCAATAAGCTCTGCAAAAATCTTACTGGAAGTTGGTTTGTTTATTACTAGTTTTAGTTTCATTTGTTAGTTACTGTGTTGACACAGAAGCAAACAATCAATCATGTAACAGCATTGGCTTTATCTATGGAGGTCATCGCACAAAACAATTCAACATATAAAATTTTATTCACGACCCTGATCAAAGAGCGAACCGCCATTTTACCTACCCATCAGAGCATGTCGTTGGTTTATGTCTTTACTTAAATAAAACCAAGAAAATGAAACCAAATAGGATCTGTGTTATGTTGATCTGAAATTTAAATTAATATTTACCTGGTGGTGGTGGTGGTGGTGCAGGAGGAGCCGGGGGTGCAGTCCTTACATTTGGTCTAGGACTATAACTATGACTGGTGTGATTATTACTACCATTTATAGTTATAGATGATCCTAGTCTATTCTCTGAATCATAATCTGACGTCTCAGCAGCCATAACAGCATCCAATTCTTCTAGGGCTGTTAGAGCAGATTCGTTGAATGAATCACCTGGTCGCACCATTATTTTTTTCGATTCAAAATGTCCAGGTCGTACTAATGAGCTTTTTCTGGATTCAAAGTCTGTGTCACTTTCTGAACTACTAATGTCCATTTTCTTTCTACCTGCAGCAACTGTGGTAGGATTTGGTGACATTTTTCGGATACGATTAAACTCCGGGGAATTCATTTCTTTGCTGTAAAATGGTCGTCCATCTAAACCTGGGTAACCAACAGGTATAATCGTTACGTAACGTTTATTATCACTTTCTTCAACAGGTTCAACAAATTCTGAAAAATAAATATGAAAATCAAAAATAATATATTCCACTGACAAGCTTAGAAATTCAAAGTTAGAACCACTGAGAAGCATAAAAATCCAGTTTGAAGAAATGTGTGTATCATACTGTATAGAACTACCACGTGATGTGATTCATGTTATATTACATGACTAGTGAAGATGTACTGTGATAAACTGATAGCTTTCTAGTATTTGTTAAGATCATGTTTTGACATTACTATAACTATAAAGTTCAAGTTTTATATAGCATTGATGGCATACGCTTTATAAAATGAAATCGAAACAGCTTGGGGTATTATTTAAAAAAAGTATGTTAGGCGTAAAGAGAGGTGCCACCATATGGTTTTACAATTTACTATAAAAACGTCAATGATCTAAGCTTGTACTTTCTAGAAAATAAAGTATGGTTGAAAAACAAAACTAGTGTTAATCAAAAATAAATTCTTTAAAAACCTCAAACAGGAACAACTAAATAAAATGGTCTGGAAATAAAGGGCCCCAAGAGCCATAATCGTCCATGGGTTAAGAGTATGTGTGCATATTTTGTTTAGTAAGAATATGAATGTGTACAAGAAAAAATCTTTGTTCTTTCTTGATTAAATGAAAGAGACAGTCAAATATTTTCAAAAACACCAAAGAAAGTCATATCATGATATGAACAAAATTTTGTAGATTGTAGATATATTAAGTGAGAGAGAGAGAGAGAGAAATGGGGTTTAACGTACACTCGACACAAACTAGGTCATTTCGGGACTAACATATGGTTTAATTTTTATTTCAATAATTCGCTTGCGCGTAGGGGTCTTTAGCAGTGGGAGGAAACCGGAGGACCCGGAGAAAACCCACGAGGCTGGACAGGCGACCCTACTCCTTGCCACGTACAACCGGGGATTCGAAACCACGCCAGTCGACTCAATTACAGACTTTATGATACAGCGCGCGCACGCTAACCATTCAGCCATCCAACCCCCCGATATATTAAGTAAAAAATATATCAATATATGCTCTTTCAAACTGCCCCTGTCCTGGCTGCATGGGACAAAGCAAGACAGTTTGAAGTAGTCTGAACTAATCTGAATAAACACAACCCAGAGAACACAGCTCCACCACTGTAAAGGCTAGCACTATATTTGAACAAATTTAAATAACCGCAACATTGAGCAACGTGCTACTAATTTTCAAAATCATTCAAGCATTTTTAAAGCAGAGATAAAAAATGCCTGAATTTGCCCAAAACTATAATATCAAGCCAGCTCATTTTAACAAATTTTAAATTTTAATTTCTCTTTAATGAGGAAATTAATGAAATGACTAATGTTTATGCTGATCGGATGGACATGCAGGTGGACAAGGAATAGAAGTGATAAATTAAGACCTCTGAACCAATAGCCTAATGAGCTAAAAAAAATCAAGTCATAGTTGGACATGGGGTATAAACAGAAAATCCTACAGAACTAGCTATTCATCCTATAAGTTCACTTTGAATATACTTACTCTTCTTTTTTTCTGAAGAATAAAATTTAGTAACATTCATTATATACAAATATATGTGCCATTATAAGAAAACAGGTTTTCAACATTAATTCTGTTAAAATATTAACTGGCATGTATAACTTTATAATATTTACCCTCATGCAGTTGTTGCCCTCTCCCTATGATGGCATCTTTTGCTTCTTGTATGGCTTTTCGTGTTTCTTCTAATTCTTTCACTAATGCTTTATCTGCTGACCTCAGGTCTGATCTACTGTGACTTCTGACCTTTAACCTTTCTCGTGGAGATGATTCTGAGGCTGTGCTACTTTCTTTTTCTTCTTCAGAGGATGACCCAGACATCTATGAAGGAAAATTAATCATACAAGAATTTAAAAAAAAGTCATTTTAGCATATAATGCAAAAGTAGAACAGAATTTATGTTTTAGCCATGTGGATGTCTCTTGGGAAACCAGGTCTCGAGTTCGCTCCCAGTGTTGGCCGAGAACATTTCGGATAATCCGGCATTGTTTCTCCTTATTGTTGCTGCAAGGAACAGTGTCTAGTCATTTGGATGATACGAAAAACCAAGGTCCTGTGCATATTGGTATGCACGTAAAAGAACCCTTGAAAGCTGAATATGAAATAAGAGTAGGCCGTAGAGTCGCTATCCAGACAAATTTTCCCTCATACCCCACTGTAAGGTGTATGCACGTCTTCATTAGCCCAGTCGCTGCAGTAAAGTAGGACATTAAACCCCATTTTATTTAATTTGATGTGGCTCTCTCAAATGTATCAGGTGGTCTAAAAGAGGGTATATAACTGTTCTGAAGTATTGCTGCGGTGCTTTTGACACATATTATTTACAACTAACGTCAAATACCAACAAACATTTTGCAATGATTTATAACTTACTAATTCCACCTTTTCTTTGATGACTTTTGAATCTCCTGAAAGTGTATAATCAAAATAATATATGCAAACACAAATATCGATTTTAGGAATATCATTTTTAAAATATAAAACCATAACTAATTGAACAAGATACATGTATCAACTTAAACCCCTATATACAACAATATATGAAGTAAAAATAATAATTTGGGGAAGAATCAATGAATGGAAACTGAGTGCATCTTCTGAAACCTTTACAAGGGTGGCACAAAAACAAATGTGACATTCACTAGAATTTTTAATGGCTTACAATGTCAGTGCGGTTTCTCTACATTTTATTGGAGTCTATGTGAATGTCTTGATTTTCGTTTGTGTCTTTGTCTGGATGGCTCTATGGCTTTGCGAGTTCACTTACGTCATGTATTAAATGTTACATCCCACTTCTACCTCGTTGCCAGTGGCAACCTTTGATAAAACTATCCTGTTTATTTCTAATGCAGGCATAAAAGCATCCGTGTATCAAAAATTAACAGTACACTTTCCAGAAAGAGTACTGTTCATTTCCGACAAACAAACACTTTTATACAAGCATTGAAAATAAGCAGGATGAAAACAAACGCCTAGAAAGTCATAAATTTTATTACAAATAAATTTCAACGGACGAACCATCCGCCGATGCACACTTCACCATGATTGACCCACGTTGTGCAGTGTCCTTTACATAACGTTTAATATAATTGCAGTCCTCTACACCAGGGACAAGTTGTTTTGACGATGTGGTAGGCTCTATGTTCACCGACTTTGTCAAAACAACTTCGTCTTTCAATACGGAGTGCAGTCTAAAAAGAAACATGTGACTGTATAACACTCAGGGTAATGCAGCAAGACTCACGTGTAAATACTACTCAGGTCATTTCTCCACTGCAAAATCAGTCTACCACGAAATGTAACGTGAGGCACAGAAAGGGATAAATGAAAGAGCAGAAAGTATTTGTCACATTTCGCTTGACACGACTCGATAATAAATACAATTTTTCACATTTCGCTTCACAATACTCGATAGAAATGTGATGAAAGTGACTTATTAGCACCTTTCGTCGGTGTATCGGTGAAGATCAGGACAGTTTTGGTATCTTCACCAATACACCTCGGAAAGTGTGCTAATAACTACTACATACATGATTCTATGATAAGTACGCTCATGATCAATTGAGTTATTATCAAATTGGGGTTGGAGGGATAAAGTTACAGTCAACATCAGAAGCATAGCATAAAACATATCTATAAAGTATAGAAAGCCTTTACCAAAAGTAAATCCATGTATAAGTTGAGGTTTATTATCATCATTATAATCTTCTGAACCTATATAAGAATCACTGGGTAGAGGTGATACTGGTTGGGACACTAAAGGGATAGAGAAAATTAGACTATAACCAAAAGTCAAATATCTATGGGTTACCAATCACCAATTACCATTTGTAATGCTACGACTTCTTTCAGCTTTACAATTTGTAATGCCACTACTTATTACAGAAGAAATCATTGAATACATATATGTATTTTAGTTTCTATTAAAAATTCAACAAATTCATGCTAACTCAAATTAAATTAGAATTAAGATTTGGAGACATGAGGCAACCTAGTAAATGTGATTAACTATAGATATATATATATTTTGAACATACTTGAGTATTTCTGTAGATATAATAGCCTCTGTCTAACTATCATTTGATGGTCTGTCTGTATTAATGGTAGGATATATTTCCATAAACTGCGTTTCGAAGGTGTATCTAATATTATTTCCGTCTCTTCTAACATTGTATGAACATCTCTATATTAAAACATAAGTCAACATATTATGCCAACCATATGCAAAATATAAGATTAAAAAATTTACATGAGTGTTCTTGTCCTTTCTTATCCCCCAATGAACAATCTTGCTAAGTTATTGAATTCTGTACAGTATTTCACAGTATGATTTTATTAATTTGAATGTAAACAATGGGATAATAGTATAGGGTTCTTCCTAACCTAATGAACTATCTGACTGAGCTTAAAAACTCTGCTCTATATATCGTCTACAAGGTTTCATATCTCCAAACATATTGAAATCAGATAAAAATTGTGAAGTCTAGGGGGACCACAAACTAAAAATGTGATTTTTCGTACAATCAGGAGGCATAATCTAGGAAATTGTGGTCCGATATGCACGAATATCAACAGGAATCGAGATCTTTAGGTTGTCAAGTCTCTTCTAAATCGAATAAAAAATGGGACCTCTAGAGTGTCCACAAGCTAAAAATGTGATTTTTCATACAATCAGGGGCCATCATCCTGGAAGTTGCGGTCTGATGTGTGCAAATATTGAAAGGAACCGAGATCTTTGGATTATAAACAAACATTATAAGTTTCATCAAAATTGGATAAAAATTGTGACCTCTAGAGTGTCCACAAGCTAAAAATGTGATTTTTCGTACGATCAGGGGCCATAATTCATGAAGTTTTGATCCAATACATGCCAGTATCAAAAGGAACTGGGATCTTTTGGTGATAAACCTATATTTCAAGTTTTGTCAAAACCGGATAATGTGACCTGTAGATTGTCCTCAAACAAATTGTGCACAGACTTCAAGATGGGCAGACGGACAGGGGTGAGGACAATATACATCCACATGAAAGTGAGGGTGTATAAAAAAGCCATAACTTACTTATTTTCTTCATAATGCTGTAAGATTTGTTTTAACTGTAATCGTTCGTTAGACGTTAGAAGAAACTCAAGCTGCTGTCTAAATGATGTAGTCTCCTGCATAGAATTATCATCAATGTAACTACCTAAAATAATTGAACATTCAAAATAAGAGTAATCTGCAACAAAGATTAGACTATGGTCTGTCAGGGCTGGGGTAATGGTAATGGATAATGGTAATGGAATGTAATCATTACATTTTTTAAGTAATGGTCATGATGCCAGAGGTATATCATATACACTGTCCCAGGTATAAAGTCAACAAATGCATAAGCATATGGGGATATTTGCACAGTAAATATGATAATCTGTTACTTACTATTGACATGTCCTAGTAATGGCGAAGATTCTTGATATTTCTGTACATGGACACATTCTAAAGACAAAAAAAAACCACTACATAGACCAGGGCTTGTTTGATAGGATCCTTTTTATGCCATGTTTAAAAATTATTCCCAGAACTTGTGCATTAGGATTCACAAGATTTAGTAAATATGAAAGTAAACGACATATAACTCTGTGATTTGCTTTTTGATAGGGTTCCTCATCGGCGGGGCTAAGCGATCAATGCCACCAAGTCTTTAAAAATATTCCATATTTGTCCTTCATTTACAAGCTTTAAAAGTTAAAATATGGATCAGCAAAACATCTTCCGAATTTATGATCTGAAAATTTTGAACATTGATTCCATTCTTTATGAATTGTGAAATTTTTTATAAACAACCGATAAAGCTTTCAGAAGTCTGAATATTAATGGTGAGGTAACTCCATAATTTGCAAAACTCAAAACTTCTATGTAAAACTTTTTAATTTTTATAGGGGTCTTTCTTACCATCAAATGAATAATGTCTGAAAGTCTGATAATAATCTGACAAGTCAAGTTAGATGGAACAATGGACGAAGGTGATGACAATATACATCCACATTAAAGTCACACTTACTGTTATCTGTAATCTATGTACATGATTGGGTAGGTTGATAATATATTATTTGCCATTTTGTAGCTAATGCAAAAGGTTTAAGAATTCACACTATATATTCTTGCTCTAGTTTTTAAATCATTAAAGAAAGGGTTTACGTAGTAAAGTGCCAAAAAAACAGATTCCAATTTTTGAAAATTAGAAAAATGTAAGGGTACTTTCTTCAATAGCTAAGTTCTAAAAGATTTCTTAAAATATTAAAATTATAAATGTAAGTAAGACTCTCACCAAGCAGTATATCCTGAGTAAGACTGATACGGTGAAGACAATATTGTTGATGTTCCAGCGGTAGACGAGCAATGATAAACATCCACAGAGTTTTCTTCGATGGACTGTCTAACATAGTAGCTACTTCACTGTGTAGATCCACAACATTTCTTTAAATACAATTATAATACAATTTAATATCAGTTATATTAAATATGATTCTTTAATGTAGACATCCACTACATTACATAAATAAAAAACAAAATAAAACAACAAGCAAAAGGAGATAAGCAATCTGCTTTTGGTGTAATATAAACATTTTTGAAATGCACAGTCCATAAAATTTCTGTCATCTCCATGAACATTTTTTGATATTAGTTATTGTTATGTTTTCAGTTTTTAGACTTCCAAAGGAAAATTGCAAAATTTCAATGAATTTTTAAATCCAATACTCCCATTACTTACTTCGATAATTCATAATTCTGTAAGGCCCTTTTTATATAAATCTTTTCTCTGTTTGTTAATAAGAAATCTGCCTGTTGAAACAATTTATAAAATTTATGGCATGTTTCAGTAATAAAGTAATAATGTGAAAAATATGACAGTAACAACGTTCATATTCTCAAAGAATCAATCTGAGTAAAACTTTGTCTCAAGAATGAGGAAGATATAATGTGGAGATTTGGCTAGATATAGATAGAGAATGAAAAAGATATATTGTGGAAAATGATAAAAAAATTCTAAATACAAAATTAGATTAGGTTACAGTAAATTATAGACAAATCTTTCCCAAGTAAATTTAGAAATTAAATATCTTTCAATAATGACAAATGTATGAATAATTTACCCTTTCTTGAAAGGTTCTGCCCTCTTTATCAAGATGATTTTGACTTGTTAACCAGTCTATGGAAGCATGACTAGAAGCTGATGATTCTGTTGACATGGAATACATACTTGCAGATGGAGCTGAAACATACAAATTTGGAAATTACTGTTAAAATTGTGGAAGGTTACATTTACATCATCTTACATTTATGTCAACCTGGGCCCTGTTTCTCGAAATCTGAACTAAAGATTAAGTCCAAATTTTAGTAGATACTTCAATTTTGATTGGCTAAGCACTAAAATCAATCTAATATTATCCAATCAAATTACTAAAAATTGGATTTTATCTTAGTTAAAATTTCGTGAAACAGGCCCCTATATTCATTTCATGTTCATCATCATCTACAATGGATATTTTCATGTTCACCTTAATCTACAATGGATATATGAACCTTTTTTACTTGTAGATATATGTTTAACACATGACACAATTATATGGAATACAAATTACTTAAAGAGTTTATTACATTCTTTGCTTGATAAAGACGGGAGAATCCTCGTCGAAACGTCGCTGTAATAAACTCTTTAAGTAACTTGTATTCCATATAATTGTGTCATGTGTTATTCTCATCCAGTTACTAAATGCCACTAAAACAATTTAGATATATGTTTATATTGAAGATATATTCTGTATAGCACGCTTCAATGTAACAGTTGGGAAGTGAAGGACGAAGGTGGTAGCCTAGGTGAAAAATAAGATTTATTACATCTAGGAAGACTGTTATAGGTGATTTTTACTTACAGATTCCTTCTTCACATCGTAATATTTCTATAGTTGGAGCTGATCCACTGTCTTGTAATAACTGACATAAAGGACCATGACCATGTTTCCTATCATAGCATAAATATATAAATAAAACTCAATAACATCCATGTATACATCTCAACACGTGAAATACATATTAAATCACTTGCTTTCAAATGTATTTTACTGAATGTTTTAATAAATGGGATCTAGTAGTTTATTGTTGCTTATTTCCAATTAAAATACAGATGTGACGTCACCCTTTGATGTTGGCGTACCATTATTTCAAATAATCGTACGGGCAACTTGCCAATAGTACTTTATTCATACCAGTGAGATATTGGACTAGTGTGACGTAAAAGCTCGTGCGGAGTGTCAGTATTTTAAGATGTTTAATGGTCTCGAGCTTACGACATTGCGTAATATATTGTAAAAACATTCGGGCCTACGGCCCTCATGTTGTTACAATATATTACTTAATGTCTCGCTCTCAACCATTAAACAATACTTAATCTGGTTGTATCAAATTTCTAGTGAATTCTATAATAAATTGATTCAGTATTTTCTGAGAAAAAAGCATCTTTAGAAAGGCATACCCATTAGCTACATGTATTTTTAACTGGTCTAGTTGAATCGAGCAAGCTAAGTTGCTAAAAAACATGGCATAATTGACATGTCTGCATGTTTTTTTTACTACATAAAATTTAAGGTCATACAAAAAAATATTCTGGTTCTCAGTCAATTCTTCAAGAAAATCCAATGTTAGAGGGATGTTTTAATTTTTGCATTTTATTTTGAAAAAAAGACCATGTTACTAAGTGACTTATTATAACAGACAGTTAAACACCCACTTATAGATTAAACTTAAAGAAATTAACTGACCAACCTAACATCTATTCCATTTAACTTCATAATATAATCATTAGCTTGTAATCCTGCTTTCTCGGACGGTCCGTCTCTGTCAACAGATTCTATATAAGCTGGGTTACTTCCCTTTATAACTAAACCAAAACTACCTGCATCTCTTATGACTTGAATTGTTCTAAAGAAAAATTTACATATATTTAACAATTTATATATTCAAATATGTACATTGTATAACCATAATCAAGAATATTGATACAGACATATATCTTTTCAAAAGAGGCTTACTTTAGAAATGTTTCTGTTTAAAAATCTTCTTTGAAAATTTCAGGGAGATGCACACTTACTAACTTAGAGGAGCTGGGTTCAGTCCAGCTGTTGGTCTAGAAGGTTCTCAGGATTTGGAGGGGGAGTGGGGAGTGGTTGGGGGGG
This sequence comes from Patella vulgata, assembly GCF_932274485.2. NCBI lineage: Eukaryota > Metazoa > Mollusca > Gastropoda > Patellidae > Patella > Patella vulgata. Next base: position 40,455,936 of record NC_065880.2, read on the forward strand.
GATGGGTGAATGGTAAGGTCTGTCATTGAGTCAACTGGCATGGTTTTGATTCCCTGGTAGTATGTGACAAGGACTAGGGTCGTCCGTCCAACCTTGTGGGTTCTCTCCGGTACTCCGGTTTCCCACTGCTAAAGACCCCTAAGCGCAAGCTAATTATTTAAATAAAATTAAACCATACATGTATGTTAGACACAAAATGACCTAGTTTGTGCCAAGTGGTCGTTAAACCCCATTTCTCTCTCTCTCCTCATTTTCACATATCAGTGATGCAACAGGATACAGGATCTGACAGGGAACATCATCTGGTCATTTCAGTGGTACCAAAAATAGAGGGCCAGTGTACATGTATGTATGTATGTATGTACACATTGAAGTGCACATAAAATATATCTTGACAGGTGGAATACGAAATAAGAGCAAGTTCCCCTAATAGCACACTCTGCATGGCATATGTCTGTCTTCATCAGCAGACAAGTAGTCTCTAAAACTCCATTTTGTTTCATCTTACTTTCTAAATCCAGTTTTATGTGCTGCAGGTCCTGATTTAATACTGCTGGCTTTCTCACTGGTAGTTGGTGAATGACTTCTTCCTTTCATTAATTCATCATAATGATTTCTATAACTTGGTGGAACAAATGGTCTAAAATAATAATCATCATTTTATTAAAGCAATTTTTAAAACTTTTAAAACCAAGTCAAATAAACTATCAGGAACTTGAAACATGGTTACATAAATCTATAATAAGAGGACACTGTCATTAATAAATGCTTCATTATAATGCAAAGAGGACCAGATGAAAATCTTTTGAACTAAACTCAATCCCCTAAAAAAAAATAATGCTGCAAAATGAATCGGCACTATTTTAAGAATGTCATTGTTAGATATAGTTTAGTCAATAAAACTGGTTAATTCTCTGTAAAAGACATCCTAATCTTGAACCAATGTTTGAAGATATGTAATACTTTTCCATCCGCAAATTCTACCCTATCCCTAACTGAAAAGGTAAACTTCTATTGAGGTACATGTAAGTGATCATCACAATTATGAGGTCACTCAAAGAGCTTCATATTTTGAAGAGAAATTTTCAAAATCGGTTCACATTAATTTTCGCACTGGATTTTTGTGTACTGGAATCTATCTTTTTCAATGAAATATCATAGACTTGCCTAATACCGGGAATACCATCGGCACAATCTAACAAGAGATGCATGGCACATAAAGGAATAAATTATATTATTCATTATAAAAAGAATGTACATTTAAAAGGTTTCCATATTAACCTTATCTGTCTAAGAATTCTACGTTGCTGTGGCGTCTTAAGAACTGTATGTAAAGCATGTGCTAATAGTGTTACATCTCTATCTTCAGCATATTGTTTTAATATTCCTACAACAGCCATTTTCTTTTCATAATCATCTCCCAGTACTGAATTCATCTACAAATAAAATAACAGAAGTATCGTAATATTTTCATACAAAACTCCATTATCACATTACATCTGTGCTCAAATCCCTTCACTGACTGTCCATAAACAGATGTATTCAACATAGAGTAATCCTCCTCACTTATAAGTGCATCCATGGTTTAGCTCCTGACTACCTGAGTGATCTACTACAGATCTAAAGTGGAGAAAGAACAACTTGGTCAACATCAAAACACAACCTTTTCGTTCCTAAAACTTTGAAAGTTTCTTGTGGTGATAGGGCCTTTGCAGTTGCATCATATGGAATGAACTCCCAGCAGCTTTAAAGGAGTCCTTTAAATCATGCTTGAAGATAACTTACTTAATTTTGAATACATGTACATAACATGACAGTGCGGCTAAGTGCCATTGAGTAGAACAGTATAATCAGAGGTGCTATATAAATTAGTTATTATCATATATCACTGTTTAACTATTTACAATTCAAACTCTTTTCTAAATTTATGAATAAAATTATTTCAGAATATGGGGATCTTTCTTGACCTTCGACATACTGAATATTTAGCGGGTTCGTCTTTACACAAGATTTAAAAAAAATCCATTAAAGACTGTAGCCTCTATCATGTTCACAAGGTTTTCGTAAAAGGGAGCATAACTCTGGATTGGAAGGATGTGGAATGCTCAACCTCCCATGACCACAATGATGAAAAAAATCTGTTAAAAACTGTAGTATACAAGGTTTCAGGAAAGTCAGCGTTTCTCATGGAAAAAAAGTATGGAGCACTGAATTTTAAATAGGGTTTAACCTCTCATGACCCCAAGGTTTTCAGAAATGTGAGCTAACTTCGGAAAGGAAGGTCGAGGAATGCTTGATATCAGTAGGATTCGTCCTCTCATGCCCTCAATGCATCTCACCATCTACCATGTTCACAAGGTTTGGGAAATGGTCTCTGGAATAGAACATTGCGGAATGCAGAATATCGATGGGTGTCATCCTGTCATGATAGCATCTATGTCTCTACAACAACTCATCCAAAAGAGTTCATCCTCTCATGACCCTAAGGCTTCAAGCCAAATTTTTTTTCAAAAAGTTGTTAAAGACTGTAGTCTCTATCACGTTAACTATAGAAAGGAAAGATGTGGAACACGGAATATCAGTAGCAGTAAGGATCAGCCTCTCATGAATATGATGCTTAACAGCATTTGAAAAAATTGTGACCAAAACTGTAGCCTTAAATGTGTTCACAAGTATTTTGCTTACGGACAGGGTGACAACATAATACGTCCAGGCTGAAATTTGGGCGCTTAAAAATTGTATGTTAGATAGGATACTTTTAAATGGTCAATTGTATTTCAAATGCTTACATGGGTAAATTCTGGATCATTATATTTTATCAGTAAGAGTACTTTTAATTGTGTATAGTCTTAAAGTCTATGACTGCTGTTTATTCTGGTAAACCTTCTAAATAGATTAGATTTATTTCAAACTTTAATAATACTCTCTCCATGTGTATAATATAACAAATATTCTGTAACATATATTCTATGTTCATAAATCAATTTCTGTATATTGTAGTATTTTAAGCATGTGTGATATTGATTTCATGTGGTCAATATACATGTATATACTATACCATTACAATTTAATGAATGTATATATTCAGGGAAGATTAGATAAGCGTCTAATTTTCTTTTGCAATTTTAATGATTTTTCGATCTAGAACAAACGTACTTAATACACTTGTGGTTTCATACCATGCATGTATATAACAATTAACATTGCAATAGTTATCTTATATAGTAATCTGCATCGATTTGTTCATATAACAATATAACTCTGATTTCATATTATATAAAAACAAAGAAAATTTGACCATGACTCATGATAAAGCTAGCCTCATTTTAACAATTTTGCCTATTGCTTTTCACTTTTTACATTGTTGTTAACCTTTGCAGGAAAATGACTTTCTGAAAAACTGAGTGATACCAGGTGTTCTAGAAAGAAAATAATACATGTACCGGAATTCTTTCACGTCAAGAGCAGAGGGTACATGGCAGAAACTGTACAAACAGAATGCACTGAGCAAATGGGGTTTAAGTCCACTCGACACAAACCAGGTCATTTTGGGACTAACATATGGTTCAATTTTATTTCAATAATTCACTTGCACTGGGGGACCCTGGAGAAAGCCCATGAGGTTGGACAAGTGATTCTACTCCTTGTCACGTACAACCGGGGAATCGATCCCATACCCGTTGACTCAATGACAGACCTTACGATACAACGCGTAGCGCTAACCATTCGGCCATCAACCCCCCCCCCCCCACTAAGATAAGAGAAATCCAACTGTAAATAAAATATAATGTATAAAAAGCGTTGAACGTCTCAAAGGGTGACACACCACATTTTCAAGGACATGGCTTTTTCCTTTCATAGATTAAAATTGAAAAAAGCAGTGAGTGAAAAACAACAAGTTCAACCCCACCTATGTTGTTTTCTGTAAGCTTCGTCAAGCTGTGGTTATGAACGCCTGATTCTGGTCACAAATGAACTGTCCACAAGAAGATAAGAAAAGAGAACGCAAATAGTGATTAGACCCTGTATGATGCTAGACCCATATGGTAAAAATCAAAGTATACTGGATGATGTCAGTAAAAGAGAAGAGAGCAGATGAAAACAGTAAAAGTAAATAAAATCCAAGTGTGGATTTTAAGACCATATGCAATTAAAACTAAGTCTAGTCCTACAAAAACATACTGGTCCATCATATTATTCATATCTATCGAATCTAACTGCGAAGTTATGGCCATTTAAAGTTTATAGGTTTTTTTTTCTCACCACCAATTTCTGAGCCCATTCTTTATTCATTTTCATGGCACATAAATGTGCTTATATAATTACAGTAGCTGTGAATAGGAGGAGGGGGTCCAAATCTAGGGCGACATCCACAATCCCAACCCACAATGAATGTCAACAAAATATTTAATAAATCATTCCCAAAATATTGAATACACTGAACGTCCAGTAGAACATAGATCATATTGCCTATATAGTTGTTTGTCGATCGTTATCTCCCAGTAAAGCAGTTTAATTCAAGTTGATATAAAGTTCATGTCTTTTAATTATGATTGCTGTTGATTTTGTTATTATTTTTTGTGAATCTTAGGAGCGCTTAAACCTGTGTCTGCGAGAGAAAGAGTCGTTTCATCAAAATAGCCCAAACAGAACATTTCAGATATTTGTTGTCTGTTTTTTTTGTGTAATGGCTACAGTTCAGAGGCGGATCATGGGAAAATGTTGACATGATTTCTTATTCCAGTTATAGCATACTACAAGTTTACGATAAAAAGAGCAATCAGTAGTTTAGATTCCTTACATAGATGACCTAAAATTAGTACATCAATGAAAAAACAAACTAATCAGACATACATAGATGGAAGAATAAGAAATAAGATCTGAAGGCAGCCTTAACAACAGGTACATGTAGTAGAGAATTTATAAATAATTAATAAAACCTGGTAAATAATAGATATAAGAGAGTTAATTAAAGAATTGTGACTTTGATTGGATCAATAGACAATAGATAGATGAAGCTAATGATAATTTGATTGGTATATGGCCCAATCACATGTTCAATTGATTACCATCATCAAAAGTCCATGTATTTTTTAGGCTTTAATATAAATGTACACATAAATATCTATAGCCAATATTCATATTTTTTTTCAATTCTAAGAGAAGTTAAAAGGTCAGTTTTGGAAATTGATTAAAAATTTAAGTACATCTACAGTAGACTGCATTATAGAATAATGTTCCAGGTATGCATAGAAGATCAAAAGGATCTTTAAACCAGAAAAGATATTTTAAATCATTTCAGGAATTGTTCAATATAATCCAAAATATTCAAATTACTATATTTTTATCACATTATTTGTGATATACAGTATAACTGTGAGAAATTTAGTAATCAATACACAGACTATATGTTTATAGGCGACTCTGTTTTATGTAAATCTGCATCTTAATATATTATATTATTGTATTCTTAACTACATAACAGTATAGATATTTATCTTATTGTTTTGTTTTTAACCATTGAAAATTCATATATAATATAGATGTGTTAAATATTTCAAATAAATGACAAATGTATAAAAATGTATATCCTATTTAATTTATAGAGGCTAATTTCCTAAAACAAAAGAAAATCGATTATAGACTGCATATACAATATTATTAATTTTTGGTGAATGACCTTTATTCTAAATTTCCATTGATTTCTGGAGGTGGATCATAAAATGGTACAGCCATGCATGAGTGTGATATTACAATACATGTATTGTAATATTTCTCTAGATATATTATATGATTACTCATTATTTACTTGAAAAATAAAATATCTCAGATTTAAAGCAACATCTGCTGCAACACACAGCTGATTGTTACGAGGTAGAAACTGATCGACAGATTTGTACGAATACCTAATTATGCCAATATTGCTAGTGATCAATTGACCTAGTTTCTTAATTGAACTAGATTTAAAATATGTCACCAATAGCTTATAATAAATTAACTTACATGTATAAAATTTACAATTCTATTGGGTAAATTTAAGAAAATTATCAACTTTTTCTTGACCATTACAGTATTGAACACAACACACTCTGATTGTGGGATTTTCTATCATTTTTCTTTGAGCTTCTATTTGTTTGTTATATATTTTTTGTTTCAAACTACTTTATAGTTATCTCAAAAACAAATATCCGAACCAAATAGTTAACAAATTATCAGATCTATAGTTGCACAGCCAGAGTTATCAAAGAGCCACTCAATAAAGACTGACTGGTGTTCCTTACATCTAAATTGTAAAATCAGAGATTTTTTCAACAATTTGGCCCATTACAATTACTGTAGGCTCGTATAATAATATTCATGCAAATAACACGGAATTACCTTTTCGTGAAGATCTTTAGCTCTGTGATCTTGAAGTCTAAACTGGAATTTATTAATGTTTTTATCATCTTGTACCATATTACTAGTTCTACCAACAGGTATGGTAAGTAATACTAGTTTACCTTGCTTATATGTTAGTACATTTTCTATATCTTGTATATTTGCTGCACTCATACCATTTACAGCCAATATAATATCACCTAAAACATGGCATTAGAAATTTTAGAATTTGATAATGTACATATATGTATATCACCCTCATATGACTCTTTAAATCAAATACATACATAAAAATGTATTGCAAATTTCAATCAAATTACTTTATTCTGAGCAAAGTTATGAATGTTTGAAGTTCTGACAAGAAAAGCGTAATCTAGATTGGCAATTAAGGGTGCGGGTCATCTTATTCGATTAATATCAAAGCCATCAAATGTTCTAGAGAGTTGATTAAGGGCTTGGCATGTGAATATTTGGAGTATGAAAAAAATACCTTCAATAGGCAGATTTTCCCAAATCAGGACAAATTAAAATTAATTCTTAAACATACATGTACATTATGCAAGAGCTAAATCTGCCTATTGCAGGTCTTTCTTTAGGCCTTAAATGTTATCTAAATTATTAATTAGACATTAATTAACTTATCCAGACCATAATCAACTCTTGATGGCATCGGATTTCTCTGATATTAAATAGATTAGAACAGTTCAGCCATATTTTGATTTAATTTTAAAATGGAGGAGCGAGACTGAGCTTAGAACAACCAGTATGGTGGTTGAAATTATTGCACATGTCTTGTCAAACCTTCGAAGGCTAATATCTTTGCTTGCAATAGAGTAATTTGAATGAAATTTTCAAATTATTCATTTTACATTATCTTTTTTTGAACAATTATAGCAAGAATGACTAGCTCTTTATCTAAATCTTACATAATGTATCTTTAATTAAAGTCAATGGACATCATTTGAGAGATTGCTGAATCCCTTGTAAACTACAATATAATTAAAATTTTTGTGTTACCTTTACGGAGGCCTGCCATATAAGCTGGTCCACCAAATTCAACACTTGACACCACCAACGGTCGGCCATTTTTACATGTAAACCCGTATCCAATAATGTGATTTGGAAGAATATTAATTTCTTGCAGACAAGCCACTACTTCTAAAGTTGGATAAGTCACTTGTGATCTTTTCACCAGGGCTTTTATTTTCTCTGATGGTAGATTTGACACATCTTGCCCCTGCACCTCTAAAATTTGATCTCCAGGTATAAGTCCAGCTTTTTTTGCTACACTGTTGTTTTCAACAGCAATAACATAACTTGGTCCATATCCATAAATTTCAAAGCCACAAGATTTTGGCCATGTCTGTGGATTTCTGAAAGGCATTTTTTTTTCTTGTCCAATTTATCTGTGAATTAACAATTACTGTAAATGACAGCAGTCAACTGAAGTTTGATAATCCATTTCTTTCAAAACTACAATAAATATAAGGTTAAGAAATCTTTTAAATCAAATATTTATCTACATGTATATGAGTGACCTATCTAGCTAAGAGAAGTATATTGTACGTATAAGATAAATATGAGGAAACAATATAAATAATATATAATATAGTTTTCATGTACTTGTAAGGAAAACATGGTATATTTATTGACATTTCCTACATTGATTAAGGGCATGGTCTCTTAATCTTATTACATAGACCTATAGGTTATTTGCTTTATCATGTACACAAAGTCATCAATAAAGGAACAATTGTCAAACATTTGTACAATGAACAATTATTCTTTGTCTTATAATTATAGGCACAATAAATGAAAAATGGTTGAAACTCATTTAAATTAAGTAAATTAGTGTTTGAAATGAAAAAAGATGACAAAAGAAATGAAAGAAATTCTCATAAAATTTCAACATTTTCTAATTTGATTGGCACATTTTATGTTTGTTTGTGTTCACATGTTATTAGTATGCACTTATACATTTCCTATCAATTTTTCACAAAAAACAAATGCTGCACAACTGAACAACAAAATCATCACGAAACAAATACTATCGGAGGAATAAGGTACAAATAAATAAATATTCCAATAGCAGTGACATACTTGCTTTCTTTTTCAAAATAGTAATATTGGTACAATTTTGGATAGTTTTATGCTTATGGGAGCTCAAGTAAATAATATTTGTAAACTGTACTATTTTAATATCAGAAATTTAGTTAAAATTTTTAACTGTAGCGGCAACTATATAGTAAGTGCAGGGGGACTGCACCACACAAAATTTAAACAAAAACACAAATACACGGACAGGACATCATACTCAGGAAAACACAAACATACAGACAATTGAAAAAAAGTGAATGGATCCGGGGGCTAGCCGTAAGCGTCCACTGCGCTGTACAGTCCCGGGTCTGTAGTGACACAGACGTCACTCAAATTTGAAAACAATTAGGAATACAACCTTATCGATTAGATAACTTTAATTCACTTTTACTTGGTTTTACCTTTAAAGCTTATAGATAAATTACAACCAGCGACTGCCAGGCAGGATATGCCCACATTTTGCAAAAGATGGATAGAGAACAAGCTAAAAAAAGCGATTTTTTGTACAATCAAGGGTCATAATTCAGGAAGTTACAATCCGATATGCAAAAATATCGCAAATAACCAGGATCTTTGGGTTATAAACATGTATTTCAAGTTTTAGAGGGCCCACAACCTTGATATACCATATATTTACACTATTTGCGTACGAGGGGCGGCCATTCGAACTCGGCCATCATTAGCGTGTAACAAGCTAAAAACAGGATATTTCGTACAATCAAGGATCATAATTCAGGAAGTTACGATCTGATGCGCGAATATCAAAAAGAACCAAGATCTTTGGGTTATAAACATGTATTTCAAGTTTCATCAAAATTGTGGCCTCTAGAAGGTACACAACCTTGATATACCATATGTTTACGTGTGAGGGGTGGACATTTTGTCTGGCAGTTTTGGTCCTATTCTCTCGAAATTCAAACTCAACCAACTTTACGGTGTAACGGTGATATATTTAAAAGTTTTTTTAAATCGGATGATTAACTGTGTCCTCTAGAGAAACCACAAGCTTAAAACGGGGTCTTTCGTACAATCAGGGGCCATAATTCAGGAAGTTATGGTCCAATATGCGCCAATATCGAAAGAAACTAAGAACTTTAGGTTATAAACATACATTTCAAGTTGTATTAAAATCAGATAAAAATGTGACCTCTAGTGTGTCCACAAGCTAAAAACGTGATTTTTCGTACAACCAGGGGCCATAATCCATGATTGAAAGGAACCAAGATTTTTGGGAGATAGACCTATATTTTAAGTTTTGTCAAAATCGGATACAAATTGTGACCTAATATAGAGTGTCCACAAACTAATTGTGGACAGACAGACAGACCTCAAGGCGGACAAGGGCGACAACAATATACAGCAATATGAAAATCTGGGCGTATAAAATAAAGAGTACACACAATACTGCAGCTAGTGTTCTTTTAACTATAATTAAGTAGCCATTCTAGTTTAGAAAACAAGTTAATCAATTTTTACTAAAACACAGAATTTTAAAATGGACTTTTCTAAAAATACAAATCAATTATCTCTCACCTCTGTCAATTATTCATCTGTATTACTGTATCCTTTCAGTAATTTCATAAAAATTAAACTATTCATTACTCTTAATTGCATCTTTGTGCAATAAATTATGTGATGTTATTATATGTATATATATTTATGGTTTGATTCAATAAGATATATATATGATATATACATGTGTTAATTGATAACTTAGATTGATGTGTCAACTAACCCACCAGGTACAAACTTCTGTCAACTTTGTCTAATGCGAAGACTTCATCCCAAGTAAATTTTGCGGGAAATACAATATAAACTTCCTATAATAGTTTGTTGTTTTTTATAGTTGCACATTTAATGAACAGTAAATTTATAATGTATACAATACCTGTAGCTAATGGCACATTCTTTCATAAATTCAATGTTGTTCACGTTCACCAATAAATTTCAGGTCAGTCCATCTGCTTCGAACAAAAAATCAATATTATTATAGATCACGTGACAGCACCTGCACAGCTGTTGATGTAAACTTCCGGTAAAGTAACATGGTACACAACATGGCGGCAAACAGACTCGTTTGACATTTTGATTAGGTAATTATCTTGATTGAGGGATGCATGCAGACGACAAGCACTTTAAAGATAGAAACAGAATAAGTATAAATTTCTTGAGTAAGTACATATTATATCTTTTTGGCATAACGTGTGACTTTTAGAACACAACAATGTAATGCTTGTGTGACTGCTCCCATGCCTTCGCAAGAAATTCGAATTGAAGAACAACATACATTGATAATTGATAGGTTGATTTGTAATGATAAGAATTAGACTAGTTAAGCAGACTGGATGATTTAAAGATATAAGTACCGCCATTATTGGAATCTTTTTGTCTGTGTCCTTCAGATAATTAGTTAAATTATTGTAGTAGACTTTCATGTGTTGGGTTTAAATGGACATCATATACATGGCATTAATAGCCATTATACTTTATAAATGAGTAAATACATGATTGCGTGTAATAAACTGGGCCGATCTTTTTCCACATAATGTTAAACTCATTTAAAATGCAAGAACTTGCCTACATACAAGTATAAAGAAACAGATTTTGCATAAGCAATTACAATTAAGGAGGCTAAAATGTCCTGATTGTCTATTTAACTCTTGAACTCAATCAATAAGGCCTAAAGACTTTTCTAAAATCTTGCACAGTAGATGGACCTGATTGGAGCATTGGTGATTTACAGGTATGGTGATTTACAGGTGATAGGCATTCTTGAAAAAAAAGGTGAAGGCATTCTTTGCCGGACGATAAAATATAATTTACAGTATTGAATATAAATGTGATGGGGAAATGTGTTTAAAGTATTGTGATTGTCATTATTAATTCTATTACCATACTCATGTACACAAATGGAGTTGTATTATTATCTATAATTAAAGATACATTATGTAAGATTTAGTTAAAAAGCCGGCCATTCTTGCTATATATATATAGCTCAAAAATAGATGATGTAAAATGAAAATATTGAAAATTTCATTCAAATTACTTCATTCTGAGCCAATTTATCACTGTTGGTAGGTTTGACCAGATGTGTGCACAGTGGTAACCAGGGCACTGGTATATTCAAGCCATAGCCTCGCTTTCCCATTTTTAAATTAAATTTTTAAATGGCAAACCGTTCTAATCCAATCTACACTGTAGTTAAAATCTTGAGTATCCAATGCCATCGAGAGTTGATTATGGTCTTGTTTTTTTAATAAATGTCTAATTGATAGTTTGTATAGCATTTCAGGCCTAAAGAAAGACCCGCAATAGGCAGATTTAGCTCTTGCATAATGTATGTTTAAACATGTTTAAATATTTTGATACACAAAATTTGGGAGACTTCTGCCATTGTAAGATAATGTTTGACTTACAAGTTTCAACTTTAAATCTACCAGTAGTACAGATTTATTTTCTTGATTTTATCTTAATTTAAATATATGTAGTTCAGTGATTGGATTTTCAATAAGGGTGTGTTTTGGGTGTGTGATTCAAATTTAATTAAAATTTCTTCTTTTTTTTTTCATGAGAGTGATATAATGCCTCTTTAAACATATGATATTGATATGACTACTGTCAAAGCAATATTGTCCTATAAATATTTTTAGTTGTTCCTGTATGTTTAGTGTTTGGATTGGTAAAAAGCCCACTATTTTTAATCATAGCTGAGAATGCAAGATTTGAAAGAGTGTATTTTTTCAATGACAAAACTTTGAGATAAACTTATTATATTTAAAGATACATTATGGGAGATTTGATAACGAGTTGGCAGTTCTCACTATAAAAGTTAAAAACTAGATAATATAAAGGCAATTTGCTGAAAATTTCATTCAAATTGATCCACCATGAACCGAGAACTAAACGATTGAAATTTCCGCCTAGCCTCGATCATCTTTACTAAAGTCAGTACGAGAAACAGCATAGTCTCGATTATCCATTTAATTATTAAATCGTGAAGGAAAGTTACGCAGTAAATCAGCTCATCATCCACTAAAGATCGCAGGCTAGCAATGCCATCTAGAGCTGATTATGGTCTGGATAGGATTAATTAATGTCTAATTAATAATTTAGATAACATTTCAGGCCTAAAGAAAGACCTGCAATAGACAGATTTAGCTCTTGCATAATGTATGTTTAAGAAGCACACATTTGTATTTTGATTGTTAAAATCTCTCATAACCTCAGTACCACACTGAATTCTTTGTTCTGTGTTTATTGATTTGATGTTTATTTATTCTTAAACTTGTAATGTTATGTTTCCTTTCCATTTACAGAAAACCTCTTGATTCCAGAATTCCAAGACACTGTGCAATATGGATTTTCTAGTGTTGTTTATTGGTTACATAATGTCTTTTGTGATTGGGTCTATTCTCTACTATTTTCGGGACTCACAAACATTAAATACGGGTGTTGTAGGGTATATTAAAAGGACCCTAGGACAGGTAATTATACATTAATCTGCAAATTATCTTTGTAAATGATTAAATTGGGAGTTGACATTAACAGGAAAATTTGTAATTTAGTTCTAACAATGTATCTGAAGATTGGCTAGATATGAATATTGTTAACAGAAAAAAAGACTATATTTGTTCATTATTTTTCAGATATGCATATCATTGGCACCAAAAGTTTTGATAAAATGGTTGAATGATACAGCAAATGCTGTTTTAACATCAAGGTATGTGTATATTTGTCTACTATTGATTGAAATTTCTGTCAGAATATGAAAATCCTGTATGATACATATATAAATAACACATTCTTTAATTTGCTATTCTTCTAAGAACACAATAGCAGTAATTTGTAAATTGTTATATAATTAGTCAATAGCGGTATTTCAGCTGAGAGTAAGTGAAGATATTTCTTTATGACAAATTTAACATGGACATATGTTCATTGGAATAAAGCCTAAAGCAGCATTATGGAAGATTGGATAAAGAGCTGACAATTATCACTATAATACAGTAAACCTCGCGTACATCGGATCTAAGTGGACTGGCCAATTTTATCCGAGTTAGCCGAAGACTGAAATTAAATCTTAGCCCGATTAAAAATAAACTGCAAGAGCTGGACAATATTGATTCAAAGGCACATTTCAAGCTTTTGTTTGTGTGTGCGAGTTGATAACTTCCGTTTTGTTGCGAGTAGATGGCTTCCGTTTTTTCGCCATGTTTGAAAAATGTTCTAAATTTTCCCGGAAAGTGTCTCATACAGCAGTCAGCGAGTTTCGAATTTTCCTGGTAAATAGGCTGATTTGAGTCAAAATGGTATGGGAAAGTATTTTGGGGCTCTGTGCATGGAATACTTAACCGTGTTTTAGACCATCGGTATGAAACTGGCTTAGTCAAATTCTGAACATACTGCCGATCCGACTTAAGCAAAAGGAAACAAGCTGGAATTAGATCAAATGGACCAAACATTTTGATCCAAATTGAGTGAAGATCGACTTAGGAAATCAGACTTACGCACAGAAATTTAATAAGAAAAACAAGCAGGATCAAAGGGTCCAAACGATTTTATCCATGTTGAGCAAAGATCTGGCTTATACAAATCCGACTTATGCGAGGCTTACTGTCTTTAAAAATAGATAATATAAAGGAAATATGCTGAAAATTCGTCTTTAAATAACACTGTAGCCTGGATTGTCATTGTTACCGATGTTACGATAATAATAAACAAAGTCTTGATTATACATTTTTACTGTTAATCATTACCGGTTGTTAAACCCAGGTCGTATTCAAATATATTTAAAATCATACCCATCAGATGGCATCAAGAGTTAATTATGGTCTTGTCATGTTAATAAATGTCTATTTAATAGTTTATATAACATTTAAGGCCTAAAGAAAGGCCTGCAAATAGGCATATTTAGCTCTTGCATCCTGTTTAATGAACAACTGTGATTTATATTGTTAGATAATAACCAATAATATTCAGTTAGGTGAAAACACTCTCAGGGATGTAGCCAGGATTTGCTGAGTGGTGGAAAAAATAGCCTGCGAACGGAGCGAAGAAAAAAAAAAAATTTTGAGAGGGGGCGTGGTCTTTTATGAAAATTCAACCCTTCTTGGTGTATTTTCAGAGCATCTGCTGCCTTTTGTATTTGCTTCAGTGCAAATTAAATTTCCAATTATATAATTCAAATTTTTATCAAATTCACTTAATTGTTATCAATGATACAGAGACTTTTTGACACAAACCGACCGAGCATAAAATTGCACCACCCCACTCTGTTTCTCAGTTTTTGGGTTTTTTTTTTCAAATATTACATTATTACTTCGAGATTAAAAATTAAAACGTTTCTTAAAACGGTGTTTGGGTTTTTTTTGAGTACAATGAATTATGACAAGTAGATATTGATAATTAAAACACGTTGTTTTATTTGACTTGTGTCTCAAGAATTATATTATTATGGTGGAATGAGAATCAGGTCAGACAGAAACTGAGAAAGCTCTCACTATCCTCCTAGTCCTACTCCCGGGTCGTAGCAAACCCACGGTCAACACAGGTAAGAAATAAAATAAGAAACATCGTGTCGTGGATAGGCTAGGATTTAGTTTAGATTCGGTAGAATTAGCGGTAGAATGAGTACATTAAAGTATGACACCACTTACGACATCCAAACCTTTAATATTGAGTGCTGTAAATTGGTCTGGGTGACCTTTTTAAGGCAAATATACAAATTTAAAGACCGTAGAATTGTAAAATGAATAGACCTGCACAACTTCTAAAAATAAATAAACAAAATACCAATACTTCTTTCTTTGAACTAATTTGGGATGATAGGGTCTAAAAAGGCACACAAAAATAAATTACTCTGTGGCGGACATGGTTTGCGTCGCCCTTTGCCATGGCTTTGCAGTTTGCCGTGTGGTAAATTTCGAGCGCTGAGTTTCAGTTTGTGTACAAAGAAGGACGAAAGGGTTTAAATACGACTGGGCGGCTTTCTTCGATTTT
Source organism: Patella vulgata (assembly GCF_932274485.2). NCBI lineage: Eukaryota > Metazoa > Mollusca > Gastropoda > Patellidae > Patella > Patella vulgata. The sequence continues at coordinate 40,471,410 of NC_065880.2, forward strand.
TTCTTTGTGCTGGGCGGCAAAAAATAATGCCCGGCGTGGCTACATCCCTTCACTTTCAATAGTTGTTTTGAAATTCTGGTAATAAATGTTATTAAACAGATTATATTGGCATAAATCAGTATCTTGACCCTGTGTAAATCATGCTCCGCCGCCGTGCTCCACCCCCACATAGTGTGGTATCAAATTAACCAGCATGACTCGATGAATGTTTTAAGCCATCAAATTTGGTCCCTGGGCATACTTGGCCTCGAGCGAATTTGGGGCTCGAGAAAAGTTGGGTATCCTGCTATTTATTAATAAAATAAAACATTCTTTTGTTTGTTTTTTTCAGCAATCCATTTATGCAGATTATGTTTTGTTTAATGGTATTGTTGGGACACAGTATTTTAGTTATAGATGTACTACCATACCTCTTTGTTTATGATCCTGATGGTGACCATATTACGCTGCCAATTATTTTCTGTTTTGCCAACTTCTTTTTCATGCATCTTAGTTGTTATCCTGATCCAGGGGAGATTACTTCTAAAAACCAGAAGTATTTTATGTCTCTCTATAAATCAGATGGAGTGTTGTATCATCCGGATGCTTTTTGCAAAACCTGTAAAATTGTTCGTCCTCCAAGATCTAAGCACTGCAGTAAGTTTACACTACAGTGTATTTTAAATAATGAATATCTACTGATTGTATTACCTGTCATCAGATCCATAGTTTTCTTTGTCAAAAATTGTGAAGCGGTTTTAGACTGTCCATTTTGAAGTCTTCCAAGCAGTGTCGTCCATATTTGATAATCTAAGTTGGATTAAGGAATATCATATGATTGCCGAAATCATAGAGTGGCTAGTTTTTGATTGCAGTCTTCAGCCAGCGTAGCATTGCAGTTTAATACAAAGTGGATCTTGAGATCACATAAATTTGAGCAAAGCATGGCTGAAAATAAGCATTTTTTATATGAAATATAGTGAATCATGAAGAATTGAAATAGACTTTTTTGTTAGTGACCTAATGCATGTGCTGTGTCCATTATAGTCAAAAGTTCCTATTCAAATATATATCTAACATTTTTAAATGAAATCTTTTTTTCAGGTACGTGTAAGAAATGTGTACATCGATTTGATCACCATTGTGTTTGGACCAATAATTGTGTAGCCGGGTTTAATCAAAGATGGTTTATACTCTATCTACTGTCAGTATGTATAATGTGTGGTAATGGTACATATATGACCTATAAATGTCTACGTCTAATAGTCCGCAGTAAAAAATTGATGGACACTCAGTATATTGATCCTAACACAAGAGAGGTCCACCCGATAACACTATACATTCTGATACAGGTAAATTTTATTTATTATTATTAGTCATGTCTCTTATGACACACAGGGTTGTCGAGTGTTCTGAGAACTGCCCAAAGAAATAAGATGTCATATCATGTGTTCTATGTAGAATATACATAGCCGGAAGCCTCCTCCAACCATCTCTAAATATCCTGACCGATTCTAATTTATCAACTATTGAGTGAATATGATGTGAGCTTTGGATGTTATATGATAGATACAATATTGGCAACAAGTTACTGAACTTAAAATTTAATAAATGTCCTTTTGATATTTTTCAGCATTTGTTTATGGAATATCCTCACACAATGTTCTTACTGTTTGCTCTCCCATCAGTCATAATATTACTGGGTTCGCTAGCTGCCTATCATATCTACCTAGTCACAACCAACCAGACCACTAACGAGCGCTACAAACTCTATGACATCGTGCAGAAAAACAAACTGGACAACAAAGATCCGCACATCGTTAACGATATTCAGTCAATGAGACCATTTAACAAAGGCTTATGGAAAAATATCCAAGAGGTCATTTTTCCTCGAAGGCAGTTAAATAAATTATTCCACAAGAGACAGAGATAGGTAATAATATACAATAGAACTGGGCGATATCCCTCGAAACATAAAATATCGTGATAAAATCAATATATCGTGATGTTTTATAAAATGTCAATAATTTCAGTTTATCACCTTTTAAATGTATATAAACATGCTTAAAAAGTTGGAAATACCCCCAAAATAATCACTTCGACACTTTCTAGTCAATATTATTAAAAGATTTTAGCATAAATACAGTACCGAATTTACAAACAAAATTTAATAGTTGGTTTAATCAAAGATCTATAGTCATGAAGACTTGCTAAAAATGTTGGTCTATGTTGTTGTTGTTTACAGTTTTAATTTCGAATATATTAATTATGATATTTTTTTTAAATTAAGATTATTTACATATGAAGAAGGCACCAAAAAGTAAAAAAATCATAAAAAAAAGTTAGTGTTCTTTCGGCGGTGCATGTTTTTATAGCTACAGATAAGATTGGATGCTATTCATTTCCCCATGCAAACTCGTGTTTTCTCATGCAAGGGTATGCCTTCTTGAAAATGCATTTTACAGTACAAGAATTCTAAATTAAACTCTAAAACTTTAATACTATCTTAATGCGATTTTTTTTGATCACGGACCACCATGGCACTTCCGATAATCAGTCTATCGGTACTCTCTATATAGTTGGTGTTATTTATATTTCTGCTTTATTCAAATTTATTTCAATCAGAAAATCAATGAATCCTTTGAAAAATCAAAGTATTGATAGAAACAATTGGTCATGATGCATAGAAACTGAAGCGAAGCAGGGATAATTCTGACAGTATTGATCAGCAAGAAGTCATATGAGAAAAACAAAGCTCTTTAACAGGGTTTGTAAACTTAGTGGAATGAACACTCAGGAGTTTATAACAGTATTTATTCATTATTAGGCAATAAAATATCGTAAATAACATAAAAAGGAAGACACTTTTTCAATATTTTTGTTAAATATCATCCAGAAAAATCAAAATCGCAGTATGTTCAGTTTTTCAATACTTTTCTGAAGATGGTATTTTCGATGGTTTTTAGTTCTGTGTCAAGTTTTATATTGAAAAACCGAAATATCGCCCAGCTCTAATATACACTAGTGGTAGCATTGTCAGATATAAATAGGTGATAACTATGTAATTGTTGTGATAATAATAATATTAATAATAGTATGTATGTTTTAGTAGTATGAATGATAATACATGTATGTAAGAGGTATATACTGGTATATATATATATTTTTATTCCATAATTTTTAGATGCAAAGTCGCCTATATTTATTATAGTACATTCCATATAGAGGAACAATATGTAATTAGACAATGTGAAATATATATTGGTATTATGATGTATTTTGTAATAATCTTTTGTAGTTATTTGTTGATATCAAAACTCTAGGCTTGGATTTTTGTAAGCTTTGTGTATTCAGCTCAATTCACCATATATGAAAGAAAATTTTGGAAATGTGGTCAACATTATTGCAGGAATTAGTTATAAGTGTGGATATTAGTAGTGCCTAATAATAAGACCCACACTATCAGAAAGATTGGAATGAAATTAGCATTAGATAGTCATCCTGCAAATGCAAGCTAGATAATTATTTAGGGAAGCTGTCTTCCATCAATATATAACTGATATGTAAATTGAAATATGTGTATCATTTTTGTATGCTTTTAAAAGTAGAACATGTTTCTAATAATACTATGCAATCTATATTATTAGCCTTGTTGTACCCTTGTATTATTAGATGTATCTACAGTCTATGTAGATTTAAGATCAAATTTCTGATTTAAAAATAAACAAAATGGGTCCAAAGTGTTATTGTAAATAGGATATATCTGTCTCCAGTGGCAAAATTTGTTTCATTTAGAGTCTTAAAATCTATATTTCTATCTGCAGTCTTTAATATATGTCTATATAGTGAGAATACAATGTACCTTACCCATCCTGTTAGTAGTGGTGTGTACCAAGTGTATATAATCAACTAAATACTGTAATCTAAACAAATAATAAAAAACTAACTGAATCAAAATTCTATTTCTTAATACGCCTTACAAAATCATTTAGCAAGATTATTTTTTATGCATGAAAGCCTTTGGGGTAGGGGAATTTAAGTGAAGTGTTTAGTTGGTGCAGCCCGAGTACACATATACCTCAAATCATTTATGTTAAGAAATCTCCTTTATCACTGACAAGATTGGTCTGTGTAGAGATTGAAAAGGCCTATGGCCATTTTTTACTCCCAAGATTCCATAATAGTGACTATTTGAAGATTGTTGTATTTTTGTTGATATCCCAATTATCTGAAATACTATGTAAAATATTTGATACAAGATTTGACAATAAAAATGAATTTAGTGAATATAATTTTATTAAAGTATAAAATTATTTTATTTGTTGAATGTTATATATTATTTATTTATATTTATTTATTTTATTTTATAAAGAAAGTGTGTGACATCAAGAGTGACTGAAATAGATTGAATTGTGACATATAAAATTGGAATGTAATCATGTATTTGTTTTATAATAATGTGATGAATCCATTCCAACTAGTGTATGTCTAGATATAAAAGTATTATAGATATATTTGTTTGTTGAATGTAATTGTTATAATATGAACCAGATCAGTAAAAGTGTATAAAATCTAGAGATATGTAGTATAAAAGAAATAAAGATCTGAATAAGCTTAGCCAAAAAAACACCTGTTATACTCTATGATATTTTGTTTCCTTTGATCATGCTTTCTAGAAAATTGAATAAGCCTACCCATAAAAACCTGTTATACTTTGTTTCCTTTGGGTTTGATGCCCCCTAAAATCACATGAAGTTGTCCAAACGTGTTTTTCCGTGCTGAGTAGTTGCCTTCGTCATAAAACATTATTGACACCCGAACTGTCCTCCACAGTCTAGTTCGCCCATGATACAATAACTATGGTATTACGCCGTTTTCGGATTAGCTGAGTTCGGCTTCTAGTTCTAGTGGAAGCAAGCATGAAAACGCAGGCATTTTCTGTAAGAACCGATCCTAATGATATACTACTCTGGGTTACTTCACGTTGGCGTCTGGAAATTTCACCCCTACTTCACGGTGTTGACCAGTTATAGGTTAATAAGAGTAGGAAGTTAAAACGTTATGTATTATATCGAGTATTTTGATTAGTCTGCTAGCGAACTTGGTAGACCAGTGAATACAGTCAACCATAATTGTTATCTAATGTAATTGTTACTGAGATGACAAAGGTAGTTACCATATTGCTGTTAGAATATGTCATAATAATATGTGTACCAGTAGCCGGAGCAGAAAAGTAGGACGTTAAATCCCACGAGAGTGGCCTACTATATATATGAACCAGGAACCGAACTACAAGTTTCATTGTCACCCCGAGAAGAACAAGAACATGATTAGTAAGTGTAGGGAACCAGTTCCTTGTTAAAAATATTTTTGACATCATATATTCCAATGCGATGTTCAAACAGAAAAAAACAACCGTCTACAGGAAGGTAGAAAGGCAAAATCCAGTTGAAATATAGTAATGCTAGTGAAAAGACAAAATGAAAATACAGGCCCACATTGGCATATCGCTCATTTCTGTGCCACTACCATTGTTCGACGAATTATGCATTCAAAAGAATATACACATAAAAAAAATAATAATTTTTTATTACACATATAAAACAAACAAGAACAACGAAACTTTTAGAAACTTCCTGTCACCACTCAGTTCTCATGCGGAAGTACAAAATATAACCGATTCTTTAATAAGATTGCTAAAAGTTTACGTGGTAGTCCGAACCTTTACAAGAATGCTCATTATTTATCCCATGCAAACTAAAATGGGATCACAGTCTGATTGACTCATCCTAAGCATTAAGCCCCAAAAAACCGTGATTATATTATTATTGTCATGGATATTCAACATTTTTGCAATTTACATTCAATAATTTTTTTAATTGTGCACAATGAAAACTAATTATTGGTATATAGTAAGTTAATGAGACAGTATATAACTATAGTGCTTTTGGGTCTTCGCCATTCGGTAAAAGTACGTGTATAATTTTCGATTTGGTGGGTCATAGGTGGCGCTGAAAAGACTGTGTTCTAAATTTGAGACATATCGGTCAACCCAGCACTGACGTTTTTATTACCAATTGCTATAATGACTTTCTATGTTTAACGAAGGTTTGTGCAAAATGTTTTAAACTAAGTAATCAAGTACTCCAATTTTCGATAACCAGGTTAATATTGGGTTATTTTTGGTATGAAATTGTTAGAAAATTATTAATTTTATATATTTATATAAAGTATAATAGTTGTAATTGATACCTAACGGAGGCAAAAGTTTAAAACTAATATATACGGATGCATAACAGAGAGTCACTAAAGTCTTGTAGATTCCACATCTGTTTTTAAACCGTGGGTGTTACCATTTTCGAGGTTATCACAAGTTAACGCTGTCATAGTCTGTTTTTCAGAAGCTTGAATATCAACACCTTTAGTACCATTCTGGCTATCTTTTTCATATTTCTGAAAATCAAAATTATTCACCTAATGAATGGGCTAATATCACAGGAAGGATACTTTTTAAAAACAAAATTAACGAGATAGTCTTTCATAAGATAGTTCATTGATTTTGTGTTTGACAGAGACGACTTAAAGAAGCATTATAGAAGCATTATGTAAGAGCTAAACCTACATATTGCATGTCTTTATTTTGACTTTAAATAAACTATTATTTAGGCATTTATTAACTTGACGAGCTCATAATGGCAGAGATTTAAATGAATTAAGACTAAGTCTCGATTGTCCAGTACCGTTGCTACGATAATAAATAATCTTCGCTACATCTTCCAACAGTACCAACATCCATAACTTTGCTCAGAATCAAGTAATTTGAATGAAATTTTCAGTATTTTCATTTTTCATGATCTATTTTTGAACTATTATAGCAAGATATCTAAATCTTACATAATGCATAATAATATAGTAGGTGCAAGTTGGTCCAAAGGGTAACCAGATACACAAATCCATTAAACATTACAAAACAATATTAACAGTTAGAAATATTTGTAGACAGTTTTCTTCCCAAGATCCGTATACCTGTTTTGTTGGTACCCCGCACCGCAGTTTTCTTAAAACAGTTTCTGGTAGGCATGGTAGTAATCGATCAAATATTGAAAATATTAGCCTCGGCTCAAGGTCTTCGGGCTTTGTTCGACCTGAAAAACATTAATTTTCTTTGCATAAATCAATAATTTCTGGTTTCCATGAAGCTTGTTATGCCAGAGCATGATCAATTTAAGCGGACTTCTCAGCTAGTGTAAAAGCATGTAACGGTGTATTTACCAACTAGAATCTTTAATATAAATCAATAATTTCTGGTTTCCATGAAGCTTGTTATGCCAGAGCATGATCAATTTAAGCGGACTTCTCAGCTAGTGTAAAAGCATGTAACGGTGTATTTACCAACTAGAATCTTTAATATAAATTTTTATGGTCGTCACCATGATCTTGACGATAAGTACATTTAGGCATGTCTGTTGTTATTTCAGATCTTATTTGTCAATCCAAATATTTCAATTTTATCTTAATTTGTACATAAATGATTCACATGTTGTAGCTCTATTCTGTAAAATGAATCCACTGTATTTATAGTTTGTCTATATTATGGTTAGAATAGTTTAAGCACGCCTTTCATTAACGTCTAAACAGATTTGATGTACATCGAAACATTCGTATATATACGTACCCGTTATAAAACTAACAATAAGTCCTACAACCACGTTTATTAATATAGCTGTTGCTGTATACCATAAATACGATAATTTATACATATCATAGAATGGATCACTGTAATGTATAAACATACAGCATATATCATAGAGTGGATCACTGTATAAAACTGGAGTATATATCATAGAGTGGATCACTGTATAAAACTGGAGTATATATCATAGAATGGATCACTATATATAGGACAGAGTATATATCATTGAATGGTATACTGTGTAAAACATAGAGTATACTATAATAAATAAAACTTAGAGTATATATCACCATAAAATGGATCGCTGCAAAACATAAAACTTAGGGTATGTATCATAAAATAGATCACTGCAAAAAACATAAAGTATAGCATGAATCGCAGCAATATATAAAACTTGGAATTTGTATGATAGAATAGATCACTGCAATATATAAAACATATAGTATACAGCATAGAATGAATCACTGTATAAAACTTAGATCATAATACATCATAATAGATTGCTGTAATATAAAACCCAAAATAATAGGTAATGTCCTATGGCGTTTGTCCGGGGTGAGTTGGATCTTCTGAATGCAAACTGATCCATTTGTTTACCTACCTATTACAATGTGGCCATAGCAAATTGTTGGGATGTTTTCAAGCACAGGGTCCAACCGGGCTAAAGAATACAGGCATGCTATGCAGTGTGGTATGCGTGCTTGTGTCCGAACAGCGGGGTTTCCGCCAACTGTCAAGTGTTATTTTACGTGTACTCCAAAGTGTAAAGGGATGGACGCCGTTTTTGTGCCATCCGAACGACTAGACGCCTTTTCCTTTGCAGGCCGACCCGCCCTTCGGTGCGCTGACATAGAAACCAGGATGACAAGTGGGTCACTTATTATGGTAAAAGCTTAAGGGGGTGACAATGAGCAAGAATAATGTCCCGTCGTCTACAAATTGGTAGTCTTTTTAAACAAAATCCATTGGTATTCAGAGGGGAAAACACCGTTTCCCGGCCAACTTAAGTTTGACTGTCTTGCTCACGCAGGCTAACTATAGCAATGTTACTCTCACTGTCTCACATCCAGGAATTTGGTTGACATAAGTGAATCCCTATTCCTTTCCTGAGAAATTGTCCCCTTGGATCCGCCATCATCCATTCAAAGATGGTGCCACTCTCAAGTTAAGACAGAAGACAAAAATATAGAAGGCCCTAACCATCACCAATCAAATTTAAAATCAATTAATACATAGGCCTACCGTGTCAAAGTGACGAACATTCCAAAAGCAAGGCAGTATGAACAGCAAACAACTTACCTTGATTCTACTGTTGCTGGGGGTATCGGTGTTGTTGTGCTGTTCAATAACATTGTTGATGATTCCATAGCAACCGTTGTCATAGTTGTTGTTGTTGTTAGATTCCAATTACACCCAGAGGTATCGAATGTAGCAGTAGGTGTTCTTATTTTGTTTGCAAAAGCACCAAAACCAATCCATGACATCATAAACAATGATGTCAAGGAACCAGCAATGGCCCCCTATTTTTTTAAAAATAAAAACACTGTGTCAATTCAAGTCCCGGGTTAAGGTTGTAGTTTAGTGGTGTATAACGGGTGTTAATTTGTATACCCTAACCTGAGCTTCAACACTAGTGTTACACCGACAAAATGAAACATATTGTTGTTACACATGTGCTATTTTTTTAAAATCCCCACTTTCGAGATTTGCATCGTCAATTTGTTGAGAAAACTTTATGAATCAGCAAATTTATGTGAAAAATCATAAGTACTCGTAGCAATCCCAGGTTCATCATCTGGATGACTGTAATAATTCCCAAAAGAAATGTATTTTTAACCCCTAGGGGCTAGTGTTAGAGTTACCCGTTACAAGATAATAGCTTTAATCAAGTTATTATTATCAATCAAGTTTTTTATGTAAATAGAAACAATATCCCACATAGCTCCATATCTGATATTGTTTTTTCATGTAAATCTTTTTTCTTAAATTTTGAAATTAGTATTGAAAATATAGGCAAAATGAAGAGCTCAAATAAGTTAGCGTTTGGGTAAACACAGATTAGACACTAGTTTGACGTGACCCATTTTTGTCCATTTCTAGGTGCCAAAGAAAAGCGATTTAGCTCCTTTAACTCTGGTTGATTTCAAATACAGAGGGGGTCTGTGGTTAAGTAGCACAGCGTTACACCAGTGCTACACTGATCTAACTGGTGTTAACCAATACACCACCTTAACCCTGGAAATCAGTTGGCCCAATGTCTTAGAAAAAAGAAAACGCGCTAGCTAACAGCTTTTATATTGAAGAACGTGCATCTAGGGAAAAGACCGACAAATTCCTTAAAACGCCGAATGCCATAGCTTTATAGTTCTTGATTTCGTTAAATTTCAAGGAGCAAAACATATAGAGTAACGCGGAAACATGCATCGGCGGTTTCTGAAAGCTTTGCATCACTGGTAACACGCCGAAAACATGCATCTAGGGACCTAGACCAACCAATTCTTCAAGAAGCCAAACTGGTAGCGAAGAAAACCATTGGCATTATAGTAAATGTACTCACCCACGTATTTGCCCAAGGAAAGAAAATGCCCAGAACAAACAAACCACTTAATGGACCATTTATAATAGAGAATAAACTGTAGCTTGCCTTGAAATAAAAGAAAGCAACAAAACTCTGTTAATAAAATGATGCGATTTGACTAGATTGTTACCTCTGAATCGGTCTGAACGCTTTTAAATGTATTATGACATGCAACAAACTCACCTGTAAAATTGCACTAACTTGAGATACGAGAAAGGCAGCACCAATACCAATTACTCCATATATAACCACTAGAAAAAAAGAATAACTTATTATCTTTTATACATGCATTTTTGCTTATGCGCTCTTCCCATTATTTGATTGGTATTTTGAGGACGGAAAGTCAGAACGATAAACTCTTACCCCGTGCGATTGGTGTGCTGCTGACAGGCGGCTTAGATTACACAAAACAAATCTACGGACAAGGCACAATACGCAGAACACAAACAAACGTACATATCAGATTAAGTGAATGGATCCGGGCGCTAACCGTAAGCGTCTACTGCGCTTGTACAATCCTGGGCCTGTGGTACTTTTCGTAGTTTCCCGAACTGTTGCGTTTTCTTTATGGACTAATAGCAACACTCAAATAAATGACTGACCACTTTGCTACTTAAAGATGCACTCACACGAAAGTATTCATAGGGCATTTATTTCCAAGAAATATATGGCACATCATTTGTTATATATGGACTGTAGACACACTCAATTTTACTAGAAATATACTGGATTCCCTGAAAACACCCATGGAGCGTACACAGTACAACAATATAAGGGTATCACTAACTGGCAACCTGTCCGCTTGTTGTCTGCTTGAGGGGTGTAAGGAGAGCTTCATATGTGTTGATCGAATGGCAAGCGGTTGTGAGAGCATTGGGAGGGTTAAGCGTGAAATTGGCAGGGGAAATCGAAGAATTTACTTAGGCATCGACATTATGGTAAATGGGCAGAGAGTAATGACAAAGACAAACTGAACCGCCCTCAGTCAAATCACGTGACAGACTAAGGATACTAAAATAGATTTTTAAGGTCCGGGGTAGTTCCTTGAGACAAAAATGTATTGCGAGTGATTTGAAGCAAACTTTGGATAGGCAAATATATTTTTAGTCCAAATATATCCTCAAATCACACATTTAATGATTTAAAAGCCATTAATAAAGTAATATAGCCTACCTAAAAATTTGGACAATAAAGTGATTTTAAAATCATTCATGCTTTTCACAAACCGAAATCTTTTTAATATATCTTCAATAGTAACTGCAGACAAGGCATTTAAACAGGATGAGAGTGTGCTGTAATTAAAACGATAGGGTAAAAACCTCTGTCTCCACCAACTAACTACCTTCAACTATAGAAAAACAATTAATAGGTTAACGAACAGCCAAACAAGACAGTGGCTGCATTGTACTTCAAATATATATAATCATATCCTTCTCGACAAACAATAAAAAGTCTATAATATTTTAATGTAGCAAGGTTGCATACCTAACACATCCTAGCTGTTCTGCGTTGTTCCAGGTTTCTGTAACACTATGAGTTTAGAACGGGCGACCAGCATTGTAAATATAAATTGATTTACATCAGGAACAATGGCGTAAGGTAGATATATAATCAGTCAGTGTCCATACGGTGCACGACTAGATTAGACCATATAGACCCACCCCTTAGGTAACCGTCTTTTGAGCTCACTAACCGACGTCGTCAAACTAAACTGTATGCAATCCGGATCTTACATACAAATCACCAAATGTTACCAAATTATCTGACTTCCATATAGACTTTGCTATATTGTAATTCAATATATCTATATAATTAGCTCGCTGTGTCACATACAGTAGCGTATACGCCAAATTCATACAGCCTATAAAATAGAGTTCCAACACGACCTTTTGCAAATTGTGTCGTTTTCATAAGGCCGCGTTTCAATGTTGAAGTATTATGTCGTTGCCCATATCCGTCTGTCCGTCCGTCAAAAGTTGTCTCGATAACGCGATAGAGACTAGAAGTATTAAGTGACTTTGTCAAAAAATTATGTGAAGCATTGTGGTCATGAGAGGGCGGCTCCCCATTGATTCCTGGGTTATCGCCACTTTTCCGAAAACCTCGTTAACGCGATAGAGGCTATAGATTTAGGGATTCTTTTTTTTAAATGTGGCGTGAAACATTAGGACCGTGAGAGAATTAACCATATTCGTTTTCAAATTTGATGGAAAGCATTGGGATTGGAGAGGATGAACCCTGTAGATTTTCAGCATTGTAAGACTTTCTGTTCCCGAGATAATATTACGTGTCGGGAAACGCTTGTAAACCCGATAGAGAATTCTTGTAGTAATATTGATGGCGGGATTTGGCTAAAGAACGCATATGTATAATAATATTAAGGCCTTGATTAATTATTCTCCATTGTCAGTATATTAGCTATGGACTAAGTTTGTTTAAAACGCAAATTAAATTGTTTATGAAATATAATTGTGAGAATAACAGGAAAAGGGGTTTAAGGTCAAGGATAGATTCTATGTCTAAAAGCACGTGTTCGGAAAGTTAACATTCTATATCTGGCATGAGTGACCAATCACATGATTGATTACATCATAATTATTAAATTAGCCAATAGAATAATTAATGACTGTGAATCTGTGAGTATATACTTAATAGAAAGTGCGTTCTAGGGTAGACACGAGGTAGATTTGAGAGAGAGTACACCATGTAGAAATTCGTTAGGAGAGACCGTTGAGGGACAACATCTGGGTTGAGGGATAGAGAGAATGACTTTATTATAATTTATGCTTGTATACTATGCATCGGAGCTTAATATAAAACTGTAATCAAGAAACTCTGGTATTGTTGATCCTGCTAAGCATAGTACTTAAGATGCAGTATATTCAATCACATTGTGAAGTCGTCATTAATGTGGAATGTCAGAATGACATTTAAAGATACGTCCTATGTTAACCAGTTAAAGAATTACAAATACAGCCAGAGACAGTACTAGAAATGGGCTTTAACGTCCACTCGACACAACTGGGTAATTTCAGGACTAACACATTCAATTTTATTTCAATAATTCGCTTAAGTGCGTAATGGTCTTTAGCAGTGGGAGGAAACCGGAGGACCCGGAGAAAACCATCGAGGTTGGACAGGCGACCTTAATTCTTGTCACGTACAACCGGGGATTCGAAACCTCAATGAATGACAGTATGATACAACGCGCACGTGTTAACCATTCGGCCATCCAACCCCCCTCTAGACGATCAAGGGCTGTTCCAAAATATGTAGTAAGAAAAGAGTGCATGGGTCATGCGCCGGATGTGGCAACCGTTTTTTTTACTTTTTGTCCGCTCTCTACGTCTAACAGACGACCTAAGGTACTCAATTCTTTCAGGCATAATTTTTTTTATTCATTCAATTTGGTCTACATCTAAATTCTTGTTCGGACAAACTGCTGTATAAAGTTATATTTTGTTTTCGAGTTTTCGAGACATAGTTGCTGTATAATATGGGTGTATTTCCACGCTTTACGTGACTATCTTTTAAAAATAAACTGCACAAAACGATTTATCCACAAATACTGTAAGCAATTTCGTCAATAATTTTATCTACATTTCTCCTACATTTTATTGTCTATCAATTAAAGAATATCTACCTTAAACTCCCACTAAAAACACAGGATACAAATATTCCTGGTATACCTGGAAACTGTCCCAATATATCCATTACAAATAATGGTAACAACTGAAATATTAAATTTAATATTTTAGATTACTTTTTGTAAAATATGTATATTGGTGTGTAAAATCTGGACTTTGTGGTGTACTTTTGAACAATGTTTCAGATATTACCGGTAAATATGGGTCTTATAAACCGATATTGGGTAACCAATAATCCATGTTATAAAGATATAAACATTGTGTACTACCTGGTCAGCTTTCGATATGATATTCATGAATTTGATTGGGTGACAATTGGCATAAAAGGCGAACATAACAATCCCAATCATAAAGCCAATTGTTAGAATAAATACTATTCCAATCAGGCTGGTCAACAGAGATCTGTAACAAAAATGAATGGTAAAAAAATCAATAGAGATTAATAAAAAGACCCTGACAGTAGACATAGGTAATAACTCTATAGTATAGCAGTTAAATTCAAAATCTTAAAATTGTTTTCGGGTAAGTTGTTGAGAGAGACATTAGATAGAGTTTCTTGAGACTATAGCTTATAACATGAACGCGATAGCATTGCCATCGTCAAATATGCATTTGCGATGTATTCTCTTATACAAACACGTAACTGGGGAAACACGATTTTTCTGAGTTTTGGTATTAAATAAATACAACGTGAAGTCCATATTGAAGTTCAACGTGAAGTCAATGATTTTGAAAGTTATAGTGCATGTTATAATGAGTATGGTCGCCTGCCTAATCACGTCGGTTTCCCCCGTGATCTGCGAATTCAATAGTTATATAACAATACCAGCCGTTTATCCGTTAATCATCCCAAACAAACGGGATAAAACTGTATGAAAAGGGTGTATAATTAGAATCACCTATAACCTATATTGATCATAAATTCAGCATTTATTAAGAAAGACTCTAGTAGAATATTGTGGTAAAAACTTACATCTTTGCTTTAGTTAAACTTGGTAATGAAATAGCTCTTTGTATTTGTGCTTGGTTTAAACCGAACAAGGACGTCCAGAAAATACCCCCGCCGAATACAACAGTCCAGAAAGAGTGGCGAACTTTTGGGTCCGGATCAAAGCTGCGTTAATAAAAAAACAAATAGCATAGTTTTATGATTTGCTAAATTTCAGAATCTTGGAGATATAATAATTTTACCATCAAATAATTATATATAACGCAGATTTTATGGAAAAAAAAGAAAGAACCATAAGAGTGTGGGCTAGTTTGCTATCTGGGGGAGTCAGCGTCTAACTGTCAGGCAGTGTCTGAACAGATGTGTCATCCCCGTGGTCCTGATAATGTTATATTAGATATAAGATCCATTTTGTACTCCCTTTCCTATTCTCCTAAAATGCTGGACCTGGTCTTTCAATGAAATCCGACACTTTTGTCAAGTCTCTTCGGAAAAAAATCTGCAAAATCACCATAGATGAAAGTGGGCGTTAGTACCAAGAAAAAGGAGTGGTCTTGTGAATATTATGACACTGTCGACAAGACGACGAAATACAAAAGTGGGCGTTAGTACCAAGAAAAAGGAGTGGTCTTGTGAATATTATGATACTGGGGCATAAACAGGTAGATCACAGGTCGACCCCGGTGTTAACCGAGAAGGTTCATAGGGATTTTCCAGTAGGACATGGCGTTGGGCCTGATATGGTAAACTCTTCTTGTTGTCGGGTTGTGAAGTCGACAAAATTAACCCGACAACGCGACAAACTAACGCGACAATCGTCGTCTTCATTCTGTCGACCTGTCGGGTCAATTCTGTCGATTTGTCGCCTTCGACTTATTCACTTGTTTGTCGCGTTGCCAGGTTGATTTTGTCAACAAAATACAATTATTTCGACTTGTTGTGCCGCGACTTGTCGCCTTCACAACCCGACAACAGCCACCATAGAATTCATCTTATATTTTGTTTGGACTTACACATCAAAAACAACCCTTCCTCTATCAGCAGCCACTTTCCAGGCTTCTTCAAAACCACCAGTTAATATAGAACCTTGTATTAATGCAGCCAATAAACCAGCAATTATTACAAAGGCCTGGAACGTATCTGTCCATACAACCGCTTTCATACCACCCTAAATTATTACAAATATGTACATGTAGTTGATATTTAGCTTTGCTTTAAAATACTATGTGATTTTTTTAACTATTTTCACTCAAAAACCAATATCAGGACCGGATTAAGTCCTTTCAGGCCCTAATAGTAGAGCGGCTGAGGCGTTTGATTTCCACAGTAAAGCTTGAAACTAGGGATTGGTAATTCAAAATCTCGACATAGTATCGGAAAAACAGTATACAATGAATATTCCAATATGGCGGCTACTGTAAATGAATTTTCAACAGTTAATGAAGTCAGTTGCAAATGGGACCAGAAATCATTCGAATTTTGATTCTGGCATTTATAGTTTTTAAGATACAAATAAATGGAAAACAAAACAGTGCCAATATGGCGGCTGTTGTAAGCGATTTTTAACAGTCGGATAAACTCGCTAGATAGAGTAAGTTTTACTTAAGAAATGGACGTTTTTATGCTAAGCCGCTCTACTATAAGCACTGAAAACATTATGGTGAGATTTTTCTTAAAATTTTATCAAATTAGATTTGGTCATTCTCAGAGCTCTAATTATACCTAAATACAATAACAATATAGATTCTTAACAATAAGTGATGGAGGGCAACACTACACGCAAACAAAATACATAACACAAAGCTGTGGACATGACACACAAACTACACCGACATTGTAAGCAATAAATAAACAAATACAAACGTATTTAAAACAATTTTTGTGAATCAGTGAACCAACATCTGTACAAGCTACTAAAACGGTAACATGTACTGCACAAAGCTGGGAACCCGAGTTCCGCGACTCGGACTGGAGTCTGGACTTGACTTTCGAATCGAATTGGACTCGTCTGTCGCGACTTAAGAGTTAAGGACTCGAGTCAGGGTGAGGGTAAATACCTCTAACTTGCCTTATTCGACAAGAAGGGGACTTAGGTTTTGTGAAATCTTTGAACTCTACACGACTTGGTACTATAAAGACTCGAAGTGCAGCGATTCGAGACTCAACTCGGACATCCAACGACTTGTTGTCACCTCTGGCTCTAAACAGAAAAAAACATAGATCGAGCCATGAATATAATGTGAATAACTCACCATGGCTGTATAAGCTGTTACTATTAACATGATACCAACAATAGATGCCCACAGATTGATTCCAGTTACTAAAACAAATACATTTACTCCACATGTTAATGGTACTACATAAAAACTATCACAAAACGCTATTAATGCTATTATAGTTTATCGCTAACGAATTCCCCAAATGAATCCAAAGTAATAACAATCATACATTCTACAAAAATGAAAAAAAAAATATAAGTTATTGGTGCATTACCTGCTGTGAGTGCTAATGCCGGTGCGTACAGTACAAAAGACACATACATCATCTAAATAAAAAAAAAGCGAAGTGATGTGAAGTGATGTAATCTCAGATTACAAATTAAAAGTATAGTCGTTTTAGCTACGTTTTGATTTCCAAAAATCTATATAAAAAAGCCCTAAGTTATTTTGACTCGCTGGCTCTGCCCCTTTTTAAAATGTGACCGTCTATATTAATCAAAACCGGATCTGCCGTTAATTTACTCAGTTTTAATATACCTGTACGTTTATATCCTCTTAATGGCGTTTTTAATAAAATAGCTGTAGGTGGGGAGGTTCTACAGGGGTCAATACTATAGCCGCCTCTGTTCATTTGAAATCTAAATAATAATTATGAATGACTCGTTCGCTTCATTCAGTAATTATAGCACTGTTTTCCCAATTCTTGTCAACTCAATTCTTACAACTTACCGTCTGAAAAATATACAGAAGGCAGCCAAGTATACGAACATGCTTGGAAAATCTCAATTCTAAATACTGAAACATAAAAGTGTATAATAGCAAAATCATCCACATTTACTTTTATAGAAAACATGGCACATTCACAACCCATCTGGATAACGGATGGATTTTTCTGTGAGTGAGTAGCAGTTTTATATAATTTCTCAGAATTGGAATGTATTTATTAGGTACAAATATTGTAAACATTATTAATTTACCTCGAAAGCACTTGTTATACCCAGTTCGTAGAAGAAAGGTATAAAAATGAATGATGCGGCAGCGATTGCTAGCACCATTGCCAAGCACAAATACCAAAACATAGTGTTATAGTTGTAGATTTCTACTGGATTTCCTAATAAGGTTAAAGCTGAGAGAAATGTTACCAGAAGTGACATAGCAACAGGGAAAACACTCATTTTGCGACCAGCCAGTAAAAAGTTAGAGCTGCTATCCTTCTTTCGATCCCTGAATATGGAAAATGAAATAAATACTATGGAATATTAAACTATGTCCAATCAACTGTGGGGGTACATCATCGTTACTTTTATTCTCGTGTGTGACTTCCAATTGTCAGTCGAGCTTTACAAAGGATCTAGCACCAAACAGCGTCTAGTCGTTCGTATTAAACGAAAAACCGAGGTCCCATTGGTGGAGGACGGTGACCTAGCAAGGAACAGTGTCTAGTTGTTGTGGTGGCACGAGGTCCCGTGTGCAAACTGGCGTGTACGTAAAGGAAAACAGTTGCCACTGTCCGGGCAAAATATCCCCGATAGCGCAATACATAGCATAACATACCCGTGTTCATTTTCCTTGTTGGTGCAAACATGTAGGACGTTAAATCCCATTTCATTTCAAAATAAATGCATACGCAACTTAGATTTACTTTATCGAACATTGTGGATACATCTGATTCTCAGCTACGATTCTTCCAATAACCATTTTGAATTAGTCCATTAGTGGTTACAATTTCATATTCTTTACATAATAACAAACAAGTGAAACGGTCATGAAGTGCAGTATTTTATGATTTGTAATTATACTTTACTTGACTGCGAAGAAGAATCCAATTGCTGCTGAGATGATTAGTATAATTGAAAACAGGACATAATCCACCACACCAAAGGTTTTCCTTTTACCAGTAATTATACTGTAATCATCCATCTTAAGTTTTCTTCTTGTTAGAAACCAAAGATATCTTTTATGCTGAAATAGAATAGTTTAAAACTAAAAATTATGACTAGTCCGAATGTTGACTGCAGGGAGAGAAACGAAAATTAAGCGAAACAAGCGCACCAGTTTCCACCCGTCTTCTGTGGCATTCGTTGGCAATTTTAGTGGAACCGAAATAATGGGTCGTTTCATACATTTGCTCTGTGCTTATTGTAATTATAATGTTGTTTGGTCTATTATAGCTACGTTATTGTATTGAGTACTGTTTTGTTATATAACCGTACAGCATAATATATGTTGACAGTTCTTTTATTGTTTTGTTTACAGCACGCCGCTCTTTACATACCAATCACATAACGGCGTTCTTAACATTATCTATTGTCAGTTTACTACAATAGATTGTTCCTTTAATTTTTTTTGGTCACAAGTCTACATTATCGGTCTATTCAACAAATTCAAAACACCGAGAAAAATATCTAATTTTTAAATTATTTTATAATTTGGATAATGGGACTGACACTGTGGGTAAATGTGGTTTCTCCGTGGCATCTCAAACAAAATCAAAAGATTTATCAATATATTCCTTTATACCTATGCATGGTAACCCACAGCCGCCAGTTACATTTAAAATCTCTTTCAAAAATAACATCAAACCGAGGATAACGTCTATTACATGCATGTTCGTACGCAAGATTATTAAATTTGGGATCAAATAACGCGTCTGAAACTACTATCAATAGTTATTGCATAGAAGGCAACAAACACGCTGCCAAGAAAAGTTCACGACCCAATAGTTTTCACCGATTAGACAATCGTGTCGACGATGTTTATTAAAAAATATTAATGTACTGAACAAAAATGATCTAGAAAACAACCTAATCTTTTGTCTCAATATACAGTAACACATCGCGCATGACCATCCAGGCTGGTTCCCCTTTCCATTGGGGCAAGGACGGAAGGGTCTGACAAGGAAAGGCTTCTGTCCGTTTGTTCAAGTAGGACGATAAACAAAATTGCCGTTAAAGATCCCCTAACAAATAGTTGAAACAGGATCAGGCCGTAACGCCGCTGTCCGCGTCCAATTCGCCTTGCAGCACACTACATCAATACATGGCGTATGCCCGTAGGACGCTGAGCCCAAATAAAGTATATATTCCGGTTGAAAACACTTCTATCTTTGACCTATACACACATATATACATGTACTTTTATCAAAGTCGTAATACATTTATATACTTGTAGTCATGGATGTCTTTATTATGATAGTGTTAACGTGACCTGTTATAACGGAGCAAGTAAAAGATATGTTATTTAAAGAGTAAGTCGTGAGAATAATTATCTTGTCTGCAATATCACATTTTGTTGAAGCGGGCTGAAAGTTCTCCATCAAGTCGGGTCAAGAAGAATTATGAATTAATTATTAATTAATCGTCCACTGGCCACTTTCTTCGGCTGGTATCGAAGCTATTTTAATTCGAATGGCTCGGTGAATAAGACGTTGGCTTTGATCGCTAACCTGGAGGTTCCTCTTTGTCGGTGGTGCAGGACAGAGGGCCTGACAAGGGAGAAAATATGATCGCTCGGAAGGTACGAACCGAGGTCCCGTTTTCACATTGGCGTCCACTTAAAAGATCCCCTGGCAGTTGGATTTCGATATAAGAGTTGGCCCCATAGGAAACTGTATGCCGTATGCCCGTCTTCATTAGCTCAGACGGGATACAGCAGTAGGACTTAAACCCCATTTCATTTCATTTTATTCGAAACTTTGCAGATTTAAACGATCGCAGGCACGGTGAGTTTATGGAAGTTTATGAAAGCAAAAGAAAAGCATATTACTAGTATCCTATTCTTGTTGCAGGGGAGGAGTGACCCATGATTTTGCACGAGGAACAAGATCCCGCCCAGGGTGGCAGTCCCTCCCAGTGCCACCGGGTAATATCGGGCTGTGTGGAACATGATAAAGTCGATTTGTAGCATATCTGACCCACGGTATGTTTGACACTGGTTGAGCGTTATGATTATGATTATGATGTTGAAAACCGCATTGAAACCGCATGATTTTTTGCCATTTGCGAGGGGTTATAACTTTGTAGAGGTTTTGGATGAGCTACACACACTACGACTTTATACATAATAAGCTATTTAGCCTCATTATTATGTTATTTTGAGAGAGGCGCCTGTGCTTATTAAAAAAATGTCTGTATATAGAATCGAGAAAATCTGAGCGTGTTACACTTAAAGGTGTAGTGTGTATGATTTAGATAAAAAAAACTGGTCGTTTTAGCAGTTCAAAATAGATAATGTAAAATGAATATATTATTATTGAAATATTCTGTCAAATTACTCGTTTCTGTGCGAAGCTGTCAGAGTTTAAAGTGTTCACAATAAAAGTCTCAATTGTCAAGTACCATTGTTACGATAATAAACAAAATCGTAACAATTGAATAAACTACATTATACAATATAAAGTTACAAGTTTACTTTGTACTGATTGCACATAATTTATATGACGTGCATAAATGAATAAACTACAACATAAAGTTGTAAGTTTACATTATAGTCTTTTGATTGCACATAATTTAGATGGCCTGTATAAATGAATAAACCACATTATACAAAATAAAGTTACAATTTAATTTGTACTGATGACGTGTATAATTGAAAAAACACATTATACAAAATAAACTTACAAGTTGCTCTGTGCTGATTGCACATAATTTAGATGACGTGCATGAATGAATTAACCATATTATACAAAATAAAGTAGGTTTGCATTGTACTGATTGCACATAATTTAGATGCGTGCATAAATGAATACACCACATTATATAACGAAGTTTATACATGTGAATTACACGCATCAACATTTGTGTCCCCTGTATATTTACAAAGGTGTTTAAATTTGAATATTAAATTTGTCATACTAGGCGAATGTCTTATACTGGGTCGGGCTAAAGGCGCTTTATTTATTGTAACAATATAGTCGTTACGACATTGTTTTTAAATTTATAGACATATTCACATATATATTATATATAGTGTGTACTAAATCAACTTAGTCTGTAATTGACAGTTGACACATAAAAGGAGCTATTTAGCCAAAACATGTGTCAATAAAATACCACCAGATATCACGTGCATGGAATTATTCTAATTGCATCATTTGGCTTAAAGTAACCAATCATATCGTTAATTGCACATGTTCAGGGCCATGAACAGACTTTCTGTGCGTGATATGCGGGAGTTTTATAAAAGAAATCATAGTAAAGTTTTAAGTTAGACTTCCATTAGATTCCAGAGAGGTTCCATCTGAGTTCCTAGGGTAAGGTTTTCGTCGTTTACTCGCGTCACTCGAGTCGACTCCATTGCCGAGTTTACCCGGGTGAAACATCCCGAACGGTCCGAGTAGTCACATGACATCAAAACAGCTACGACGTCAGTATGTAATCGAGAGACAGGCTTTTTTGCGTAAAGGACGCAATTTTGTCACGTGACAAACCCTTTTACTCTCCGCTCAACGGGGAGTAAACGGGTTAGTCACGTGATGCGACTCGAGTCAGTCATGTGACCAACTCGATTCAAAAGGCGAACGGTCTGGTGTCGACTCGAGTGACTCGGGTGAACAACGAAAACCTTACCTAGACAGCCGCGAGGCTGGCTAGGGTGGAGAAATTATTTTAGCTAGTATTGTAATCTGTGCTTGTATACATGTATTCGGCTATGCTATATAAAATGTAGAAGCGAACTGTTGCATTGTTATTCCTGGTAAGACAAACGTCTTAAGAAACTGTAAGAAGTAAATACACAACGTGAAGCAGAAGTAAAGACAGCTAGAGACACATTCTAGACGATCGCAAGGCTACAGAAATATGTAGTAAGAAAAGATGCATGGTTCGTTTGTAGGATGTGGCGACCGGTTTGACAACGTCCGCTCTCCACGTCAGACAAAAGACCTATGGTGCTACATTATTACATACCATACCAGGGCGGATCCAGCTACATAAAAAAAAATGTAAAACAACACTTTTATGGGAAAAGTGTCACGGTCGTGTGCTTTACCATCAGATGGTGGGATGAAATGGGCATTCAAAGTGCGAGAGAATAATATAGACATATATAATGTCACAATTAATGCTTTGAATGCTATGAATCGTATATAAACTTCAACCCTATACATGCCATGTGCATGATCAAATACTGCCTTATAAAATATGCCTTATCCTTTCCAACTCTAGGCTGGAAAGAACAAAATCTTTTATTCACACACTTTTATTTGGTGTTGGCCTATTTTCATAATTTGATTATTCTATATTAAACAGAGCTATTTTAAAAGGTTGTGAAAACGTTATATTGCTTAAGGCGCATGTCGGGTAAAATAACTACTTCTTCAATAGCTTTCTACTATTCTAGGGACTTGTCATCGTATTAAAAAAAACTTGGTTGCATTTGGTTGCCTTTATATCTGATTTATTAAACATATATTATGCAAGAGCTAAATCTGCCTATTGCAGGTCTTGCTTTCGGCCTGAAATGTTATCTAAATTATTAATTACACATTAATTAACTTATCCAGATCATAATCAACTTTCGGTGCAATTGGATTTTCATTGGATTTAATCCGATCTGCTGTTTAAAGCCCTTTGATTAACCAATTTGACTGAAATTTTCAACATATTCCCTTTACATTATCTAGTTGGGTTTTTTTTTACTATTATAGTGAGAACTGCCAGCTCTTTATCTAATCTTCCATAATGTATCTAACTAATTGACAATATTGTCTAAATTTAAATTTTAACACGAACTGCTTCCAATACCCCAGCTTGTGTGTAGTAATCAACTTATAAATTATCAAAATCTTTACTTTCATGTAATACAGTCATACTTAACTGCAAACTGTTTTGAGTGTAACACTCATCAGTTGACACCACTAAGATGAGTAATGAGTGTAAATTTACTTAGTATTTTCAACTCTGTAGCTGTAATATTAAGTATGTGTCCATATTGGTCTCGCAGTGAATCATTCCTAATTGTTGCAGTCAGTAGGACTAATTATGAAATATACTCTTCAAAAAAAGTAGGGGATATTGAAATGCAAATACCTATGCAGGTTGCGATATGATAAATAGTCATGGACATTTGACATGCTTTGAGAGTATGTTCACAGATGAAGAACTTATCACCCCGACAGAACAACTGAGCTGCGCATGCGACAAGAAATAGCGCCATACACGTGGGAGGGGTTCATTGTAAAATTTGACAGTTCAAGGAAGACTTGATGAAAACTGCCGCGTGCTGGTTTATCTATCCATGTTTGCTTTCCTATCGCTTCTTGCATAAGATTTACTGTTTAGCCTATCCTTGCTTTAGTGTGTTACGTTTAATTTGATCGGGAGACGTGTTCGTCGACGTCAACGTCAACCGACAACACTTCAAGAATTGGCCGTGGCACTGCAAGAGGAGTGGGTCAGATTGCCTCAAATCGTGATTGGACGGTTGATTAGGAGCATGCCACGACGAATTGCCGAATGTCTGAGGATTGGTGGAGAAATTACTCATTATTAAGACAAAAATCAACACCGTCCATTTTCACTTTTGACGGTGCATTTCTTTGCGAGTGAAATGGGGCCGTCAGATAAGTCGCCCATATTAACTGTTTATGTTCATGTGTAGGCAACTGGCCTGTTATTAACACACACTGGTTACCTCTAATAAAAACAGCAGTGTATTTCCGCAGTTTTGTATGGTTTCTTAATATCCCTACTTTTTTTAAAGAGTATATTTTATAACTAAACCAGTTTTTGATAATAGCTTGTCTGTATGACAACTCCCATAATGCCATTAAAACGTAAAATTGCTGTTGTGTGAGCGAGTTCCCGAATTTACATATACCAATAATATGGAGGAGACTGGTTTATGTTGAGATCTACGATTGCACGAGATACTCCTGGTCAATATTATACATTAGCTTCTCTTCCACCCCACATTCCTATCAGCTTAAAACACCTAGATTATCTTAAAACAAGAATTCGTATAAATATAAACGTTACAAAGTTTGACTTACCGTATCAACGGACTGCTTAATGTATATACGGTAGAGGGGTTTTCACGGTCGAAAGGATACCAAATATGAAAATGTATTCAATAACACTGTGTATATACCTTGTATATTATAGATAGTTCAGGACGATTTTGCTCTTGACCTACGAGTCAGTAGTAGGTAAAAGTAAATATGTGCACTGTCACAGTTATACTGGCACATAAAGCCTAACGTTAAGTTTCCAGTAGCTACACAGTTATATATTTTCCTATTACATGTATTCATAATGCTTTACTATGAGATCTGTAAATTTGTGGAAATATTACCTATTTGTGGAAATATTACCTATAATAAAGGACACCCTAAAAATGACCAAAGACAATAGAAGTGCAGAAATGAAATTATAAGAAGACTACACTGTAAATCCAACGGACGCCTAACGCGTCTAAGTGTGGTGGTCTTATTAGACCATTTTGCGTTGAAATGTGAACACGTTAATATTCTAAATTCTTGTCTTCGGCAAGTGAAGTGGGGAGCGGCATTGGCGCGTCTCTTCATTGACATATTTTTATGAAACATTTTGATATTTATTGGTTTAGATATTTTTATTTTAACACGGAGAAATTCATAAGTACAATACAATGTTTTACTATATACATTAATTTTAAAGGGATTTCAGACATCGGAGTATCTCGCACAAAATAGTTTTTTAATATTATAGTCGTATAATATCCTTATTCATATTTAATTGTACACTTTCAAAGGGAAAACAATATGTAAAAAAAAATTACATAATATTTACAAGATTTCAATAGGTATATACAGTTAAATCTACAACATTCTCAAGAAAGGCATTCTCATATTAGGGTCATGGTTTGAGTCTAACAATGTCTTATTCTATCACCTGCTAATACATTATTTACACTACTACGTTCAATGTCGCATTTATTAATAGTATTCGGGGGGTTGGGTGGCCGAATGGTTAGCACGTGCGCGTTGTATCATAAGGTCTGTCATTGAGTCAACTGGCGTGGTTTCGATTCCCCGGTTGTACGTGATAAGGAGTAGGGTTGCCTGTCCAACCTCGTGGGTTTTCTCCGGGTCCTCCGGTTTTCTCCCACTACTACAGAGTCCTATGCGCAAGCGAATTATTGAAATAAAATTGAACCATACGTTAGTCCCGAAATGACCTGGTTTGTGTCGAGTGGACGTTAAACCCCATTTCTCTCTCTGTCTATTAATAGTATTAAACTTATCATTTACATTCATGTCGTTTATATTATTTTTTAACATCAAATATGTAACATGCATTATTAATATTATTATAAATAATGGATTTGCTTCCATCTAGAGAATGTAGACAACAGAGCTGCGCCTGCATTTCACCGGTCGCATTTTTTTTTTCTATGTAAAAGAGATGTTACAGTGGATATTTTAGATCCATTATGCAGCCTTTAAACTTTGCCATTCATGAAATGTCATTTTATTTTAAAATTGCCCTTTTTGAGAGAAAATATTGATTATATATATATATATATATATATATATATATATATATATATATATATGTAATGATATATTAATATATGCATTAATATATTTTCATTATATATTTTTGAACTATTATAGTAATTATAAATTATGAAGGGACATTATATAGATGGAAAAACAGTACCAAACATGTATAACACTGTCGCTCAGTAATAAACAGTATTTCATAGAATTGTTGTATGTGTTAATGCAATTAAGTGCAATTGGCACAATTTAAATCTGATATAGTTCTAGGCCCTCACGGCGGAGCTTAATTGATTATGACTTTATGTTCTTGAAGCATTATTCGCTCATTATATATTGGTTAAATTAGTTTCATTCATAAACTTACGCTTCTGGTTAGGTGGGTTCGACTTCTAATTCGAATGGAGGCAAGCATGAGAATAGGCATTTTCTATAGGAACCAATCTATAGGACACTGCTTTGTGTGTGGTCTTATATCATGTAGGCGAATGTAAATCCAGTTTCTCTCCCAATAAATTGTACATTTCCGAAAAGTAGGAAGTTAAAACGTTACATAATAACAGATTAATAAAAGTAGGAAGTTAAAACGGTATATGTTAACAGATTAATAAAAGTAGGAAGATAAAACGGTATACATTAACAGATTAATAAAAGTAGGAAGTTAAACGGTATACATTAACAGATTAATAAAAGTAGGAAGTTAAACGGTATACATTAACAGATTAATAAAAGTAGGAAGTTAAAACGTTATACATTATACATCGAGTATTTGGATTAGTATATTTTGTTTCAAATTTGTTTTGAAGAATCGAGGTATATAACAAAAGATATATAATTTTTTTTTTTTTTTTGTAAAACAACACTTTTATGACAAAAGTGTCACGATCGTGTGCTTTATCCTTCATAATCAGATGGTGGGATAGATGGGCAATCAGAGGGCGAGATAATGATATAAAATCTCTGCATCAATGAAATCACAAAGTGATCCTATTACATGTAATTCATAATAAAAATTGACGTCAAACTGGTGTGGGAGTTCTCTCTTTAAAAAAAAACAACTCAGTGTGTATGTATTCCTGGATCCGCCCCTGTAATTATATAATATCACTTTGACGTTATTTGACTACAGTCACATACGCGGTGTTGACAATACTATGTTTGCGCAATATGTCTTACTCTAAGTAAGAAAGTGCAACATATTAGATAACCAAGCTAGTCTTTTGTCATTTTGGGAATGAAATTGTTTGAAATAAAATAAAACCAAGTACGAACAATCCAAACCATAAGACAGAATTCGAAGTCCTAAAAAACGTTATAGGCAAAATAGTGTATTCAAGCTAAATAGTGTAATCAATTTTACATTGACAATTTGTACGCTTTTTAAACTAATATATGTGAGTGACCCGTATATTAGTTTAAAACGCGTAGAAATAATCAATGTAGAATTTTGTCTTGAGGATTCCAGATATATTTTTACTTGACTCAATTCGCGGGGGGAGGGGTACTCTAACTTTCCTTATTCGCCATGGCCTCGCTGGTCTTGAAAATGAATTGCTGACTCATTTGATCAACTGACGACTTGAACCGGGCTACGGCTTTGTAAAGGGTTGGGACTCGATTCGACCTCGTACTATAATCAGCGACATGGGATTCAACTTGCGGCGACTTGGGACTCGAGGTCCCGCGACTTGTTCGCACCGTAGTGGTAACCAAATACACAAATCGATTAAGCGTTACAAGACAAAATCGAGTTACAAGGCAAAATGGAGTTACAAAGCAAAATCGAGACATTATTAACAATTCAAATTATATATAGACAGTTTACTACACAATTACTCTTGGGGTTTTTTTCGCCAAGATTATAGCTTTTTTGTTGGTACCCCACCCAACATCGCAGTTTTCTCAAATATTGAAAATATCAGTCTTGTCTCAAGCTCTAGTTTGGCTAGGCCGACCTGTACTTCTAATTAACAAGAGAGAAATTATATATGAGCTTCATGAAATCAGGGGAAATAAATACTACTTCAAGTGGGTTGCTTCCCTTTAATCGACTTTACCACAATATTTTGTTTCTACTCGTTTATTAGCACCAACTATACTATTTTACAACCAATTTGAATCGTTCATGCTCTGATTCTGAATGCGAGGGGGAGAAACGGGAAATGTCAAAATAATTACTTTTAAGTGGTTCATGTATGTAGGACTTATTAATGTTGATGAAAGAGATTTGTGTATAATGTTTAAATTTAAAAACCTTATTTGTATTATCCAGTGCCTTACTAAGCTATGAACATTGGCAGCCATTAAGGTTAAGAAAATGGGTTTAACGCCCTACTTGTCTGCACCAAACCGGTTAATACAGACGGCCATGTATATATTCTGTTTATATCTACTCGGGGGTTGGAGGTGGTCATAAGGCCTGTCATTGAGTGAAATTGGTACGCGAAAAGCAGTGGGGTCGCCTGACCAACCTCGTGGATTTTCTCCGGGGGGGGGGGGGAGGGCTCCGACACACACACACACACACCTTCACCCCTCCCTAACAAGCGCCATCCTTTCTTACACTGAGCTATGTATCTTGCAAATTAATTAATTTTAACTAAATGTGGAAAAGAGGGAAATTGGGTTGGACTGGATGCCTAGACCCGATCATCAGTTTGATATCCTTGTCATTCTATTGGTGTATCTTACAGCACTTTGTACAACTTCAACAGCAGTTACAATAAATAAATGGGTGAATGAAATGGGGTTAACGTACTGTTGTTCAGCTTCAACCGGGATCCTGGCCCTTGCCACGCCCTTCGTCCTGCACCACTGCCAACACAGGGATCATACCCCGGACCGCCTGATTACCCACTGAGCCACTGTAGCTTCATATTCCTGAAGTAATGGCTCGAGAAATCCCTCTCTAGTCATTGCTGTATTTTGACTGAAAACTTGAGTCTTTGACTTAGCGTGCCCATTCTCATCGTCCAATCAAATCTCTCCTGAGTAAGGTAAAAGTAATTTTCATAACTTAACCGGGGTGACCTCTTTTAAAAATAAATCCCAGTGTTTGTTAGTGCTGATTTCAAGAAGTTGTTTTTACCCTTGGGTGCATTGATACTCACATCGGTAAATTTGGCCGTCGCTAACACTTGCTGTTGAGACGAAAATTCTTTGACTCAAATCTCCAATATAAATTTTATAAACGTGTCTATTTGTACCAATTATTACTGCCTACCTTTAAATATTCGATAATATTTTTCCATTTTTGTAAAGAAAACCCATGAATTATTTATTTCATCAAAAATGCACATGTGTTTCTATCCATTTTGTTGAAACACAATACGTACCATGACAGTCCTTCTCTTTGATCTGCTGTGTGGCTCAAGAGACGATAAAAAGATTCCACGCGCCTCGCAGTGTTTCGTTTGCTTAGAACTAATCCTACTTAACACTGCTGTAATGGAAACAAATTTCTATTCCAATTTATGAATGGTCAATAGTCTGATTAACAACCAATTATGTTTACGTAATGTTATGTCATGACTCCCGATATTATTACGCCCAATTAACCAGTGCATAGCAGAATATTGCAGAAAAACTAACTGCGTGACAAGGGGGGCTATCAAAACAGATACAATGTAAACAATACTTTCACCATTTTTAATACTTTAAAGGACTGTCCAATTTTTTAGGGAAGACCCCAGATTAAACGAAGGGCTGTTATGTTTCTGTACTTGGGATAGATTTGATTGAACGGGAAGAATAGACACACTCCCTCAAAAGATAAAGTATCAGAAATCAATCCAGCAATGGCCAGAGAGACATTTCTCGGGTCATAGCTTCAGGAATATGCGTGCGCGGCGATTACCCAGTGTTTTCATTGCAACTATTTCGGATAGTCTCGTTTATCACACAATTAGTTCATCTGCTGTATTCTGTTATGCCTCTGTTAATTGAATGTAATAGCCGCGTTTGTCACCAGACACTCCACGGTAACATATTTAGAGCTCGGTTTAATCCCGATCGATTTTGTTACCTAGTAATGTACTGGTTGTTGATTTGGGACAGAAATTTGCGCTCTAATCAAACGAAATTAAATGAAATGAAATGAAATGGAGTTTAGTGTCCTACTGTTCTGCTCCCATACTGGGCTAATGAAGACGGGCATACGCCATACAGTGTGCTACGAGGGAAATTTGGCACTATCGCCTACTCTTATATCGAATGCAAACTGCCAAGGGATTTTTACATGCATTCCAATGTATACACGGGACCTCGGTTTTTCGTATCATCCGAAGGACTAGACAGCTGTCCTTGTCAGGCCCTCCGTTCTGCACCACTATACAAGGGGAAACCACGTCGGAAAATCCCGATGAACTCTAATCAAACGAAACACTGAGTGGAGTATGATGTAGCTTTAAACAGCATTGAGTTATAGTTAATCGTTACATAAAATGTCGAGAGAGAGAGAGAGAGAGAGCGAGAGAGAGAGAGAGAAATGGGGTTTAACGTCCACTCGACACAAACTAGGTCATTTCGGGACTAACATATGGTTTAATTTTATTTCAAAAATTCGCTTGCGCATAGGGGTCTTTAGCAGTGGGAGGAAAGTTTGTAAAAGTTTCAGTGCGGTTCTTATTATCAATATGTGCCATGCGGTGCTACTCGTGAAGGAAATGTTTTATGAAAAAGAATGTATCCGGAATTTCCACTTCAATTTAACAGTACATGTAAGTAGTCATATCATTTAGCCTGCATGGCATTAATGTACGCTATATTAAATGTAATGTGTAATGTAATGAGTTATCTATCTCATTGTAATATTCTATTCCGCCAGGAGGGCATATCACGCATTCAAGTGCATGTATATATTCATTCATTGAAAACGGAACATGATGATGTCGATATTTTTGTTTATACATTTTCTTAGTCTCGAATATAAAACAAGATACATGTATATAGAAAGTATCTCGTTCTAACAATGAAATAAATAAAAAATCAACTCAGGTCAACACTATTTATTCTGACCTAAACAAAGGAACTTTTAAGTATACTTTACGTTTGAATTTAAACGACCAAGGTCGGCAAAGCGTGTTAAATATTTCTTTCGGTAATTATTATGATGACTTGTGACGCGTGCTAGGCGTGTTTCTTTTTGTGTTATTTTTGGGGGTTTTGGGGGGGGGGGGTTAATTTTTTATACGATGTATACAAATAAGTCGACGTTTATCTACTAGTATATTTAGAACATATGCCAGGACACCTGTATTATAATAGAACTGGAAAGATCTCCCACCTGTGTTTCGTGTGGATTGAGCTTGTTTTCGTTTTTAGAAACGAAGCTGAAGTTAAATAAAGCTATTTCATCCCCTACTCTTCCCGTGCAATATAGGGTAAACGTCTACTATTAAGTTATAACGTTTTTGCCGGAAAAGAGCGTTAAAGATCTGTTTTTTAAGCGCTAATTTGGTCTATTACAGGTTTTCGAGCTAATAATCAACTCTCACCATTTAATAAGATACGATAAACTGGATAGTCCAGACATTGTTTATTATCGAACCACAGGTAGGCCTACATGACAACCGGGAGAATTTTATCAAAAACTTCAAACACTCATAACTTCGGTTAGGATAAAGTAATTTGACTGAAATTGCCAAAATATTCATTCCTCTTTATCTATTTTTCTTTTTAAATATTATCTAAAGCTTAAATAATGTATCTTTTATTATTATTTTTTCTTGATTTGAAATCTGCTGCATCTATTTCTGAAATATGCACATAGGTTTCAGTTTGCGAGTTATACTCCTTTAATCCTCTTTATTCTTGCGTTGAGAATAAAAATAAATGTAAAAATTAGACAATGGCACGGTTCGTAAAATCATACGTGAAGTGTCTCCTGACCATATCAACACATTACCAATAAATCTTTCTCGTCTCATGTTCAAAATCTATAGATTTTTAAACACAGGGATTCGTTGATCGTTCTCAACATCGAAATATGAAAGCAAATTTAAAACAAAAAAAAAACGCCCCAAAAGCCTGCATATCTTTTTTCACAGTTCTTGAATTTATATCGGAACATCCAACAGTGTATAGCTACGGAGACTTGCTATTAACGTTGGTATAAGTTTATTGCTACGGTTAGGGTAATTCCATCCCACCACACCGGACTCACTAGGATCTGATTGATGTGAGGGATTAGCCAATGAAACAGTCTCTTACGGCGAGTTCTTGGCGTGCTGTGCACGGAACTGTAGGTAAACCACTAGAAATGTCATCCCTGATTGATTAATCCATAGAAATATATAAATATTTATATATTTCTATGGATTAATCAATGTCTGACGTCATGGGGTCAAAAGCCGCTAGTATGAACCCTGACGCCATCGAAAGTATAAAAAAACGAAACGAAATATAGAACTGTACTTTAATCAGATTGTCCACGCGAGAGCATTATGTACTCATCATCTCTTTTTATATCTGTTTAGGGCCCTTTAATCTCAAAGCTGTAAACATTACTCAAATTTCTGAAAAATAATGTTAATGTCTTATCGACGCGTGGCTCTTTTATATGGTCGCGTGCCGGGTACAAAACTGTACAAAACAAAGTAATTGGCCTCAATCTTTTCTCAAAATGGATTTTATTATAAACCCTATGACAGGTGTACGTATATTAACTCATGTTATGACATGGTTGAAAAATTCCCCAAAAGAGAGAGAGAGAGATAGAGAGAGAGAGATAGAGAGAGAGGGGTGGTGTTTTTGTGTGTTGGGGGGGGGGGGGATTTAACGTCCAGTCGACTCAAACTAGGTCATTTTTTCTAGACTAATATATGGTCAAATTATATTTCAATAATTCATTGCTCGTAGGTCTTTAGCAGTGGGAGGAAACCGGGGGACCCGACCGGGGTACCCGGAGAAAATCCATGAGATTGGACAAGCGATCTAACACCTTGTCACGTACCAGTGGGGTATCGAAACCACCCCTCTTGACTCAATGACAGACATTACCATCTAAGACGCATGCCCCATCCCCTATGTTGAAGTAAAGGACAAAGTCAATTTTAAAAAAAATCTGAACCGTTAGGGTAATATGGTCGCGTGTCGGGTACAAAGCAAAAATAATTATCAACGATCCTTTCTCAACAAAGATGTTTTATAAACCGTAAGACAGGTGTTCGTATATTAACCAATGTTATGACATGGCAGAAAAATATAGACATGATAGTAAGCATTCAAGGCGGTAAAACTGTTTTTATTAATCGATAAATAAAAAGAAAACAGTCTTTGTTGAGGTAAAGGACAAAGATGTTTAAAATATGTGAACCGTTAGGGTTTAAATAATTAGTAAGGAAAGGATCAAACGAATATATAAAACTGAACTGGATATAAACTACACTCCACCAGATACATGTATTTTGATGACCATGTTCAACTCTACCTCTCTTTTAATTTCGGTAACATATATTTTTATTGAATATGAAGGTGCTTTTTGTTACACTGTGTGCTTGGCTTGAATGATTGTTTATTCATTGCAGGCGGTATATTCGGTGCAAAAAAATGTATGCTCGCCGTTTTTGAATGAATAATATCTCTCCCCATTAAGATATAGGAAGTTCGCACAGTTAAAGAAGTTAAACTTCTAACTCATATTATCTATGATATTCTAAATTAAAAACACGAATTATAATTCAACATTAGTCTATATCAATCAATATTGATGTTGTAATCGTACTCTGAAAATATTTGAGCCTATAATATCCAATATTTAAGACACAATTAACATTAAATATTGGATGGGCTCCCATATTTTTTTTTTCAAAATCAATGCAAGATGTCGTGTACTCTATGGAATTAATCCTATAGAATACAATGTGGAATATTTGATTTACAAACGACAAAATGATAGTAAAGAAAACCCCGTGTAGAATGGACTAAAGCCGATATTCCATACTTTTTTTTTATACTGAGGCTTATATTATTTTATTCCAGGTTTTGTAAATTTTGGCTGGTAAAAAAAAATACTATTTATTATAGCCTACATCTTCCTTTAGCCGGCCCACTACTACGCGACAAGAGTTTGGCGACAAATATCGCCGCATTTTAGGTGGAATGTTGCTTCTTTTCAACACTTTTAGTTTTATTCAGAGCAGCTAATTTATATTACTATTTGTTTATTACTACTTTCAGTTGAAGCTCATACCGTTAATAAAACCCAATGGGCTGGCTTGTATTCATCAAGTTGACATTGATCTATATTTAGAAAGGGGTTTTCCATTTTCAGTCTGTTTAAGTCTAGAAATGAGGACAGCAAGATTGTTATAATATGACTGCTGTATTCTACGGTAAGAACTACTTTAAACAATTAATAGATATAACGTAATACATAATATAGTGGTATTTGACAAAACTGTGATATATTTGAATCTGTTTTATGGTATTACCGAATAAGGAGATTGCCAAGTCTTTATTGACGGCATGTACATTTCTCGATCCGCATGCCTAGACGCCTTATTGCCGGTCACAACATCTCAACTTCAACCAATGTCCGATAATGATCATTAAACGTGAAATATATCTTAAGGATCTTGGATGAGTTTATGTAAAATGTGTAACAAAGTTTGTCGGACGTCTGGTGTGATGTGATGAATTGGGGACATAATAAGAGCATTACACCTGTCGATTTTCACCCCACCCCACCCCCCCACACACACCCCATTGCCGAAAACTTCGTGAAGAAAGCCATAAATACGGTGGCTGGGAAAGGACGTCCTATGATTTTATTATTACCAAAATATCTCGATTGAACAACTTAGTATCTCGAAGCTAAATAGTGTTTCCCCGCCCAACTTCATTCCACCGTCTCCATCGTGCGAAGCACCTTCCTTTCCCTCAAACCAGCGGCTCTGCGACGAGAAAGGTAGATGTCGAGTTAACTCCCCACCCCACCCCTTACCGAAAATCTTGTTAGGTTAATAGAGGTCACGGTTTTTAACGGATTGTGTGTTAAGAATGGGTCTTAAGAGGATGAACCTAATTGAAATTCAACGTTCTGCAGCCTTCCATTCCTCGGTTATTGACATCTTAAAACACGTCAAAATGCAAACAAGTGAATATAGATTATTGTCATTAAAACGACTTGAAATACAAAATCAACCAACGGCATGCATTCGAATAGATCTGAACGGGAATTCCCACTACTGTGTCAAGGTATAGTCATTACAGTGGTATGATAAATTGATACATTTTGTAAGATTTAGATAAAGAGCTGACTACTCTTGCTATAATAGCTCAAAAATAGATAATGTAAAATGAAAAATTGAAAATTTCATTCAAATTACTTCATTCTAAGCCAAGTTATCACTGTTTGTAGTTTTGACAAGATGTGTACATAGTGGTAACCAGGACACTGGTATATTCGAGGCTTGGCCTCGCTTTCCCTTTTTTAAATTAAATTTTTAAATGGCGAACCGTTCTAATCTACTTAAAACCTCGTTTATCCGATGCCATCGAATAATACATTATTAAGAGTTTTATAAAGAGTTGGACATTCTTGCTATAATAAGATAAAAAATAGATGATAAAAAAGAAAATGTTGAAAATTTCAGTCAAATTACTTTGGTCTGAACGGATTTGTCACTGTTGGAAGTTTGGACTAGAAATAGGCATCAATTGTGTCTGCACCGTCTATGAGATCGTTTGATTAACAGACGATAACCCCACCCACATATTCTCGATTATCAAGTAACATGTTCAATGGCTATGATAGCCTCGCTTGGCAGGCCTTTAATCACCATTTTCCGGTAGTGGCATCAGCGACTAACGGTAAACGTTAGCTTGGTCCGCCATTTATTGATTTAATTTTAAATGGACGACTGTTTAAATCCAAACTATATCCAAGCCATCCGTGGGTCTACAGAGTAGATTTTGAGCTTGTCGTGTAAATAAAGGTCTACTTATTAATTTCTATAACATCTGAAGCCTAAATAAACACTTGCAATAGGCAGATTTAGTTTAAGAAAGAACGAAACGTAAATAAATGAAAATAAGGGTACAGTTCAAAATCGAAGCAACTTTGTCTAGATTTGCTCACCAATCTGTGTTTTTATTGCTTCTACTTATTGATAGATGCAAATTACCCCAATAATTATTGGTGTTTATATATTTGTAGTAATGGAAAATGCAGTAATTGTATCTGATCAAAATCTTATACGCGCATTTCAACAGACGATTGAGCAAGGTTCCATATTACCTATACTTAAAGAAGAAATTAAAACAAAGATTCAAATCCAAAGATATTCTAGAGGGTTGACAGAACTTGAAATCGAACCAGAATCACCTAGCATATCCCAGGTACACAAAACGTATCAAAAATATATTATGCGTAGGATAAAGCACGAGACTGAGGTTATGCTGGGGAAAGAAAGACTGAAGAAAATAACCCGAGAGAAAGAAATACCGAGGCCGGCAGGCCGAGGGTTTTCTGTCGAGGGTTTTTTCTGTAGTCTTTCTTCTCCAGCATAACCGAAGTCGAGGACTTTATCTTGCTTATAAACCGTCTATGTTTACATGTACGCAAGATGAGAATATCCCCGAATTCCCACAAGAAAAACCTTATATCATGTTTTGTTATGGGGAAAAAAACCTACCCTGGAGGAATAACCTGTAACAGGTTTAAAGAAAAACTTTCAGAAGAATAACCCCAAATCTCCCTGTATATATCCATAACCGCCCTCGACTTTCAGACCGCAAGTTATTCCGGGCATAGAATATACCACAAAGATCAAAAAGATTTACCGTTACAGGTTTATAAGTCCAGATAAAGGAAGTTAATCGGACTTGGGATGCATATTGTCTTCTGAAAACTGTTGGGTGTCGCCGTGTTTAAGAAATCTGATTTACTTTCCATAATGTTACTCAATCAACTTTTAGAAATTACTACTCACAAACCCACCCCACTCTCTTCAAGGGCTACCTTAAATTAAAGAATTCGTTTACGATTTTATCAATAACACTAGATCTTTTAAAGAATGTGTCCCCAAACTTAAAAATGACGATGTTCAGTAAGTCGCTTAAATTTATTTACATTGTGTTTCCGCGCTTTCAAATTTACAATTAGTAGATGTGTTTCCGCCAGTGACGTCACGAACACACTCTTCGTGTTTGAGTGTGGCGTTTGAATTCAGGCGTCTTGAAAATTGATGGTTGATTTAGAATACAGTTAAATATAGTTTTGTCCCTGTAGACTCTTTATATACCCCCGCTAATCAGCCCAGCATAGTTTATACATTTCTACTTCAAAAGAGAGAGAGAGAGAGAGAGAGAGAGAGAGAGGGAGGGGTAACGTCCACTCGACACAAACTAGGTCATTTCGGGACTAACATATTGTTCAATTTTATTTTAATAATTCGCTTGTGCGTAGAGGGACAGGCAACCCTACTCCTTGTCACGTACAATCGGGGAATCGAAACCACGCCAGTTGACACAAAGACAAACCTTATGATACAACGCGCACGCGCTAACCATTCGGTCATCCAACTCACCTGCTTCAAAATAACAATTGTTCAAATTATGCTTTCATTCGTGCACATCTGACGTGGCTAAATCCGATCAATCTTCCTGTGTCTGTATCTTGTATATTATTTTTTTTTTTTTTTGGGGGGGGGGGCTGATCGGCATATCCTGTGTCGAATTCCAATTGATTAATAAAGGCTATACCAGCCTATTAATTACCGCCTAGCAAATTAAAACGAGCTTATTCAGAGCCAGTGGAGTGGTATAGAGTGGCGCATCTCGAGCTCTAGCAGGCCGGTTACCTCAGGCTTGCGGTTGTGGTATCGATCCCTGGTGTGTGTGTATCTAGCTTCGAGATAGTAGCGCCTTCTCATCCTCGTGGGTTTACTCTGGGTACTCCGGTTCCATACCTCAGGAAAGACTGACAACTAGTGAAAGCTATTAAACACTACGAACAACAACACCGCAAATAAATGCAGCGCCGAATTTATACAGAAAGTGGGAGACTTTGCAAAGAGGTATAAGTCAAGATTTATCAAAAGAAACAATTTAAGTAGTAATATATCATAGATATTTAAAAATCCCCGCACAACAGCAGTACAAAAACAGACTGGTTTATTCATCTTCTCTGCTCTATCTGTCGGCATTATCGTTTGATCCAGCAGCTACACAGAACTACCGCCTTTTAAGGGAGTGTTGGCGCCCCACCCCTCTAGTATGATATCAGATGGCGCTGCTCTACTACTAGAATAAATCTTGTTAAAGAACTTATTGGTAAATTACGAGAAAATAAAATCTTACGTCCAAAGTGTTATATTTATGTCCCCGTCAGACCGGGGTGGCGTCCTTACTGCGCTGCTGCGACCGTACGGCGACCAGAAAATACACAAGGTCGCCGGCAAACATGAACACAACGCGAGAAAATGTCCCCAAAGATTACAAACTTGAAAAAAGTCGCGTTCTCACTGTTCTCCAGGCCAGATCGCATAACCTTGGCGTTTGCTTTGAACATGCCCAAAACAAACGCCGTGACTCGGCGATCATTGGCGATCATGGAGACCACAGCACGATATTTGGCGTTTCCGCCACGCTTTTACGACGCATATGGCGATGTTGACGCACTCTGAAACCATTTTCCGTCGCCGTAGCAGCGCAGTAAGGACGCCACCCCGGTCTGACTGGGGCATTATTGGTGACGCTGTGAATAGGACTCAGGCTGAAATACCTAGATATGCCTAAGACTGTGACATGACTACTAATATTTCATAATGTATAAAATCTGGTTTCATTGTCAATATTGTCAATAAAAGTATAGCAATATTTTGTCCAAAAATTAAGATGTATGATATTGTGTACGTAAATGTCAATTTGTTTACCATTCAAAATTTGCGAAAGTCATTTATTTCTTCCGAATTTCAGTATTTTCTGTGTACAGAGGCCGCCTTAAAGAGATGATAAGTAAGTCATCGAGCTACTTCTAGAGCTGTACGAAAGACGTTAAAATTATATTGACGGTGGGGTAATCCCCATACATTAATTGTTCAATGAATAATTTTTACTTCAGAAAGTTTTCCGCCTGTGTTTGGTTTTACCATGTCGATATAAATAAAATAGACAGGTGGATTTTGTATATGAAATTCGGGACCGCATAGAACAAATGACTGGAACTTAAAACTATGGAGCCGAATTTGCATTAAAAAAATATTTAGGCAGATGTTAATTCAAATAATGTCAAATTATATTTCTGAGTAATGCTTATTTTTACAGATTCATATTACACGATTATATATAAAGAAACGTCACTTATTCTTATCTTGAGTACATTGTATATGAAGCCACATCTGCTACAAGCTTATATTTACTTATCTCACATCTGTTACGTTTTACGAAACCGTCCTTTTTTAATCTTAAATTACTAACCTAAAAATTGACAAGGGAGAGCACTGAAACATAAAACCCCCTTTTAATGTTAACTGTATCTATAAACAAGTGAATAAAATGTTTACTTGTATCTTATTACGGGGGGGGCGGGGGGGATGGCTGAATGGTTAGCACGTGCGCGCTGTATCATAAAGCCTGTCATTGAGTCAACTGGCGTGGTTTCGAATCCCCGGTTGTACGTGACAAGGAGTAGGGTCGCCTGTCCAGCCTCGTGGGTTTTCTCCGGGTCCTCCGGTTTCCCCCCACTGCTAAAGACCCCTACGCGCAAGCGAATTATTGAAATAAAATTAAACCATATGTTAGTCC
The DNA here is from genome assembly GCF_932274485.2 of Patella vulgata. Taxonomy (NCBI): domain Eukaryota; kingdom Metazoa; phylum Mollusca; class Gastropoda; family Patellidae; genus Patella; species Patella vulgata. The sequence goes on from NC_065880.2 coordinate 40,511,705, forward strand.
CGAAATGACCTAGTTTGTGTCGAGTGGACGTTAAACCCCATTTCTCTCTCTCTCTGTATCTTATTACAGTAGGATGTGAGTACATGTATATAAATTATGTATTGGTATATATAGTTTTTAGGACATACAAGTATACACCTCCCAAGACATAAAATTAACCACTTCACGCGTCCCAAGAACAGATTCCGTCAACACCTGTTCTCGGTTGGCCTTGAATACTGTTCTATTTGCCAAACGTATGGCTCCAATGCCCGAAGTTGAATGTATGGCGAAATATGAACGATATTGATAATCGTTGAGTGTAGAAATAATCCAGTCAATCTACGTTAAATTTAGGGCAACCTAGAACAAATTGCAACAGAAAGTTTCTTGGTACCGTTGTGTTCGTGAAATCTTCCTCTACAACATATCCAAAGTTCTCTGATTTTGAGACCGGAGAAAGGGCCTAATTTGCATAAATTCAAAATGGCCACCAAATGTACCCTTTGAGACCCTTAACTCCTTTAATATTGAGTTTTCACCTTATAAATTTATTACACCTTCTGTTGCAATTTGTTCTAGGTCTACTCTTAATACTTTGACTGGATTAAAAGATAAAATACATTTTATAGATCATGGCTCTCGGCATTCTCGGTATCCCCAGTGGTATCATATCGTTCCACTCAGTAGAACGGAACTATGTCATTTGGGGATACCGAGGATGGCCTCGGTGTTACCTGTCACGTTATGTCAGCTTGTACTGCATGCCGGGAAGCTTGTTTTGTATTTCAAACGGATTCGATATTCCACATATTATATGTGTTTGTTAATTATATAATAATTGGAAGGTTTATTGTGCCAATTTAAAATGAATATGAACCTGATTTATTTGGGTTAAAAATGAAAGAGTCACCTTCGTTGTATTTTATATGTTGATTTGTTTTATGGGATGACAAACCGTCTTCGTTGAAAATTGTGCGTCTATGAATCAAACCAGTGTTGCGATTTACAGACAACACATTAAAGCCACCGAGAACCAAAATGTAATAAGGTATCCATAAACTTAATCAGATCAATTAAATTCAATATTATGGGAGGTTATCGATATTTGAATTTGTGCTGCCACAGCAGCATCAATAGTCTACTCGTATCACATCATGTATAACCGCGACCCAATGGTTACTATGCAATTGCAAACCTCTATTCTAGATTTTGCTTTATGGCCATCACAGAATTTATTTTTTTATAGATTTGTATGTTCTATTATACAATAAATATTTGTTTCTGTAGTTATCAAAAGATGAAGTTGAGCAGATTGAAAGCCGAAAACAAAGTAATAGGAGAGCGTCGAAAAAACACCGACTCCGGCAAAAAGATTATGTAGACTATCTAGAGAAGGTAAATAATATATTGTTGGTCAAATTAATTCTCGACAGTAATGATAGGCATAATTTGTATCAAAAGAGCAATTATTGCCTGAAAAAGCATTTAAATCTGTAAACCTAGACTGAATATTTGGGAAGTATATCAAAAATGCCCACAATCATTCATGAAGACGCCGATTAAGGGTAGATTGTTGGTTTGTGAACTGGTGTACATCAAAATGAAGACGTGTGAATATTTTTTTTTATTAACTAGACGTATCTTTATTGTTTACGTATTACTCGTTTCATATATTGAGTATGGTCGCACACTCCAGTCATTTTTATGATACCATGAACTCGCATTACATTCAATTGTATGGTATAATGCAGTTTAATAAGTTTTCTAACATTATTGCATTTGTCAGATAAACAAATTCACGATTTCAAAAATACTATCAGATTTTCCTTTAGCCTCGATCACTCTGTATATAATGTCTTCGAGTGCATCGAATATTCTTTTCCTCATGTCGAAGCGGATACCGTTTTAGCCGCTGTTGACCAGGCTAAAGAAAAATGAAATGAAATGAAATGAAATGGGGTTCTCCCTCGACTGGGTTAATGCAGACGTCATACAGTCTGCTGTGAGGGAAATTGTGCCAGGACAGCGGCGCTACGGCCTACCTCTATATCGAATTCCATCTGCCAAGGGTTCTTTTACGTGTACGTCAATGTGTAGGCTAGACAAGACCTCGATCCCTTCCGAACGACTATACACTGTCGCTTGTCGTACCCCCTCTGTACTGCACCACTGTCAAAAGGGAACCACGCCGGAAATACCCGATGAACTTTCACGGCCAACACCGGGATCGAACACGGAACCTCCAAGTTAGTGTGCCAACGTCTTACTCGCTGAGCCACCGCGTCTCCTCATGTTAAACGTGATGGTGTACAGGGAGAAATGAGATTTAACCAGAGCAGTAGCTGTGCTACCCAGGTCGATGCTTGAGTTTCCGACCACCCGACCGATATGTGCCTAATACGTTACAACATCTTTAAACATTTTTTATTTACTTCTATTGTAGAGATATTTGAATTTGTCAAGTGAAAACTATGTTTTACAAGAAGAGAAGAAGGAACTACAAGTCCTTATTTCAAAACAAGAATCTGATAAATCATATGACACAAAGGATTTGTGGTATTCAAGTCGGAAATATTAAAATGTTTGATGCAGTTATTTACGCAAGCATTCGCACATAATGGCAAATAATAAGTCGTATTCATAACCGAAATGACTGATGCCTACGTTAATCAAAAGCATATGATTTAACATTGATCATATGATTCCGCCGCATGATGAATTTAATAATAACTTTGGTATATTAAATGTAAAATACTTTTATTGGACGAGTCAAAATAGAGCCACTCTTTACTGTATCAATTGTTATACTACGGTGGTAGCCTGGCAAGGACAGTGCCTTATCGTTCGGATTTAGAGATGTTTATTTTTGTTTTACCTAAATGTTCGAAATTACCAATTGTTATTAACCAAATAAAATTGTTTTAATAAAAAATATCATTATTATAGTATAACAGTTATTACATTTGTAGTTAGAGTGACCCATTTTTTTTTTTGCCCCACCCGTTGATCTAATAGAGAGAGAGAGAGAGAGAGAGAGAGAGAGAGAGAGGGAGTTGATGTCCATTCGACACAAACGAGGTCATTTCGTGACTAGCACGTGGTTCAACTTTATTTCAATAATTCGCTTGCGTGTAGTGGGAGGAAGTCGGAATACCCGGAGAAAACCCACGAGGTTGGACAGGCGACCCTACCTCTTGTCACGTACAACCGGGGAATCGAAACCACGCCAGTTGACTCAGTGACAGACCTTATGATACAGTGCGCACGTGCTAACCATTCGGCCACCCCCCTGCTTCAAAATAGCAATTGTTCAAATTATGCTTTCATTCTTGCACATCTGGCGTTGATCTATGTCGTAAACAACATTTTATAAAGAAGGGTATATTATAGTAAATATTGTCATTGGTGGATGTCGTACACTGTAAATATGTTTAATATACATTTACTGGCAAAACACTGGTTGTATGGTTGCCATGCGCATAATGCCCTAGCGCCGATTCACGGTTTTATTATGAAAATCATTGAGCGTTTAACCATGCTGTGAGTGACCTTTTACAGTGTATGTGTGTAATTATTGTGTTGTCGTGTATATTGCTATCCCTTGTCAACAAAGCGATGTATGTCTTGTAAAATACTATATGAATAATAAAATCGGGTATTTCTATTTGACGCGTGTATGTGGTGATAGGGTCTGGATGAGGTGGTTGTCATTAGAGCATTAGTGTCTTTTATAGATTTTCTAAAGCAGTTTATAGTGTGGGTAAGGTGAATTTCGACAACGTGAGACACAAAAACGGGCGTTAACGGATTGACAATAATATATTAAAAACATGCCGGAACTGTAAAATATGGTCCATATAGGTAATCCACCGAACTCAAAGATCATGGAGACTCGCTCATTTTTATTTTCGCCCATCTTTTATACACCATAAAAAAAACTCCTTGTTAAAACTTACTAACAGTTAAAATTATTTAACTCCGTCTTTAAGCCAATTATTTATTGAACCTTCCTTGTGGGGATACATATTGTTTAAAATTTATGTTGGAAATGGCTGAACTTAAATGGGATGCTCCGTCTGAGCTAATGAAAACGGGCATACGCCATACAGTGTGCTATGAGGCAAAATTTGCCCAGACAACGGCACTACGACCTACTCTTATATCGAGTTTCAACTGTCAGGGGTTATTTTACGTGCACACCAATATGTACACAGGAACTCGATTTTTCGTCCCATCCAGCCGACTATACGTTGTCCCTTAGAGGGGACTACGACGGAGAATCCAAATGAAAATTATTTGGATCGAACCAACGTCTTACTCCGATGTCGGAAATAGACGTACAAATGGATAGCCAATAAAATGTCGAAACTATTTCCCTCTTCTCTAAAAGTCGCATCATACGAATCACTAACATCTGTAGGGCATTTTGTTATGTTAGCTCTGGAGAGTAAGATGGTGCAGGATTAAAACAATGTCAGGCTAGATATCAGATTTAGAAAGTAGTCTAAAACATTGACAATGAAAATGTTAATGTCGGTCAACTTTAATTTGAAAAGGTAGTCTAAATGGGTTGTTCTAACAAATATCAACGAAAAACTCACATCATCATTAAATGAATACATCATAGAACGCTAATATATCCCAACCGCGGGAAAATATATATCACATGACTTAGAATACCTATCTGATGAGAAATAACAAGGAAAAATTCACATCAAGTTTATTATGATTGGTTGAGAGAACGCGTAATTTCCAAGCCGCGCGAAAATGTATACCACGTGACGAACTTTTACCAAATAAATAGAAGCGCACCAACGCAGAACAATTCACACACGCCTCGGTATTCATTGTGCGGTCGTCAAATAAATTTTTTTCCAACATATATGATTATAAATATAAAGCAGTGTTAAAATGGATATAAATTTTGAAACGGTAAGTTTTCTTCACATTAATTTTGTATTCTTATTATTATAAACAGTTACTATTCACATCACACACTACGTTAGCTGATCTTTTTTGCGGAGTTTTTCTTTACTGTTCTTTGTTGCGTTTGTGCAGTAAATCTCCCTGTGTCACGTATGTATATATAACATATAAGTATATAACATGGAAGTAAATATGTAACTACAGCCAAGCTCTGATATATAAATTACACAAACAAATTATTAGGCGACGAATAGCTTAACGGTTGATTTAAGTTGAAGAAATGTCAACAGCGGGGCCTCCAAGAAATTGAAAGCTTAGTCAAACTCCTTATATTATTTGAAATATAACAACATAGAAATTGTGTCTAGTCGATTGGATGGTAAGAAAATTGATTTTAAGGAATTGCCACATTGACATTGACGTGACAAAACCCCCCGAAAAAACTAGTAAAGTGTTGGTTTCAAAATGATTTGGGTGACACTTACTTCCACATTTAAAAATAATAATTATGATGGTCTCTTTTTTTTCAAGTTTTGCATTTTATGGTGTGTGTTGTTTTTAAAGAACACAATTTGTATGGGATATAAATCACTGGTTTTATTCTAAAAGCGCGATGTTTCGACAAGTACCCTTTTATCATTGTGCTTGATAACGATAAGAGGATACATGTCGAAACGTCGCGCTTTGTGTTCTGTTTAATGTGTTCCTCGATCGCTAAATTCCACTTAAAGATTTTGTTTTAATAGGTTCTACGGGATTAATGGAACGAATTATATTACACATTACAAACCGTATATTCAACAAAAAAGAATGTGCGTACAAATCTGTGTTAAATTTCCTTATGTAAAATGAGAGATAGAATTAATATGTAAGTTGAAAATGTATAAACGATAACTTTTTTCTTACGCGTAAATTTAATATGAGCGTTTTACGCTTCAGTGATAGATTCTTTAATTCTATAAAAAGCAGTACCAGCTAATAAGACGAGCATGGGTTTTATCAGTTATAATACACGCATTGAGATGAGAAAGGAAGTCATTAAAATCTTAATTAGGTCCTCCAAAATAACATGCTAAGTTTAGGGTCAGTGATTTGGGCAAAAAAATATTAGGGTCGGTCGGGTAACCGTAAACACATAGGCATTTCTTTTCTTTTTCTTTTTCTTTTTTTTTTTTTGGGTCGAATAATACTTAGCAATGCGGTCCGCAGACTAACTTCGCTCCTTTTAATATATTTATGTATACGCCTACACTTTTTGTCGTTAACTGTGTCCGTCCACATTAACGTGTTTTTAGATTTACAGGAACGCTTAAGATGTCCATATCGAAATTCTGTATCTCCCCATCTCGTTAAGACCTACGAAATCTTATGAACGGAATGCTGAACAGGGCCGTAATTAGCTCATAGCAACGAGGGGGGGGGGGGGCGGGAAGTGTTCTCGGGAATGCTGTAAAATTGAAGGAAAATGTATATTTATCTATTTATTTATGGTCGACAATTTTTTCACAGGTGGGGCAAAACTAGTTACGGGCCTGATGCTGGGAGAACACTATCGAATTTCAAAATTTTCGGATCGTAATGTTCCAGCATGTTTGTGATAGCCATCCAGGCCATGGTTCACGAATTCAATTTAAAAAAAAATCTGTATTAAATTGTTTAGAGGGACGTGTGTGTGTGTGTGTGTGGGGGGGGGGGGGGGTTCTATCGGGCCCTATCGCTGTGAAATTTTATAATACTTGGTAGGATTGTTTAGTGTGAAATACGGTGAAATCCTACTGAAACTAAAGGCTCGATCTGTCATTTAGCGCTATAGGAATCCCTTGCAAACTACAATATTCCGAAAGTTTAATCTCTAATACGAATATATATCAGTCAAAAATGTTTCAATTCCATTTAGTATTTACAAATTGAAATTTCATCAAATATGACATGATGCTAGTAGCTGGTAGCGGAGAAACCTGATGAGCCTAGTTTAAATCCGATTGAATACAAGCCGAGAGATTATCTAGCATTGATATTTTGTTAAATAAACAGTTTACGAACATATTTAGCGTGTTTTCAGCCGTGATAAATTTGATATTTTAGCAAAACGGCAATTGACGCATCGATCATTTAAGAATGTTTCGATCATGAATCTCGTTGAAAGAGGCCTGAAAGTTTCAAAACACATTTTGACTTTTTAACATTAATGATTTTTTTTTTTTTGTGCAAAATTCATATATTTAGATATTATTTTATAGAGAAATTGATGATCCAAATATAATCATACATTCAGACATTGTGTGAGGAAATTGATGATACAAATGTATTCATATATTCAGACCTTGTTGTGTGAGGAAATTGATGATCCAAATATAAAAGCTGCTGTGCAAGAAGTAATTGATACAGGATCAACTTTACCTTTAACCAAACGTATAGTACATGATACAATACAGATTAGACGTATGGACAGAGGACTTCCAGAATTAGTTCAAACAACGAAAAAACGAGAATATTATGAGGTACGTCAACGATGCTTATTTAATGATCTGCTCCATCGAATATAGTTATGTCACGTGCTCGACCCACAAAACGCTTTATAAATCTATGACAAGGAAATATAACAGACCGCCACATCCTAATTATCACAGAAACTAGACTACTGTGGCTATAGAAATGGTTCCACTACTGGTGTCTTCCGTCTTGCTCCAGTCACAGTAGTGGACCGTCCTAAGGCTTTCCTTTGAGCAAGTTTTGTAGTTATTTGACTACCAAAAAGTACTGATCTATAACTCCCTTAATTTCCAGTTACACGGACTCCAAACTGTATTGCACATAGCTTAACATACAATAAATCAATTCCCATTGAAATGAAGGTGAAACCTTACTGCATAATTGTTTGATTTGATTAAACCCAACTGCTATGCGAAATCTCTGTTCATTTTAAAATGGCCGCCGAACCAGAATCACGTGATTTTATGTCACTCGAAAATACAGAAAAACTGTTCGGTAAGATAAGATTTAAGATTTCAGTGTTCCACTCTTCACTATTTGTAACATAATTACTTATTTTCATGCAAACTGTGATAAGTGTTAAAAATTTTGCAATTGAACCTAATTTTCCTTGCTCAAAGCCTCAAATAGTGTATCAATTGTAGCTGTGAATAAGAATTATGGCTACTACGACAGAATAAGAATTATAGCTACTATGACAGCAGCAGCTATTTTAGCAAGTGGCCTTACTCAAGTCTTTACCGGTAACTCCATCGCTCATCCATTTATCGTTTCGCTGACATTATGACCGGCCAAGTATCACATATCTCCCATCCAACCTACTCTCCTGAATTTTTTTTTATTGTTAGTTTTAATATGTTAACAAAATAACTTTGGTGCGCAAATGATGATAGGGCTTTCGGGTTGTTTTTGCGGGGTGGTTAATTTCAAAGATTGATAATAATGTGTTTGGGGATGGTTGTATTTTTGGTAAGAAAATAAGATCATTGTCTTCAAATCTTTGTAGTTAACCGAAGAAGAAGAAATAAAGAGAAAGTGTAAAAAAGAATTAAACAAAAAAGCAGCAAAAAAATATCGCCAGAAACAGAAAGAATGTCACCAAGCACTTCTTTGGGTATTATCATTATTATTTCAAAATGATTTTTGGAAGTGTTCCATCTGTAATAGATATAACATCATCTATATTGTCACCAATATAGCCCTTAGGGTAATGGGTGGCTTTTTCACCCTTTTTGGTTCCACTTGTTGCGTCATGAACGCAATATTTATATATTTAGCGTGGAGAGCGAACTGGGGTTTATCGCCCACTCGACACAAATTAGGTCATTTCGGGGCCAACACATTGTTCAATATAGCTTAACATAGCTGTTGGAGGAAACCGGAGGGCCAGAAGAAGTTGGATATGCAACCCTACTCCTTAACACGTACAAGCAGGGAATCGAAACCACGCAACTTGACTCAATGACAGACCTTTTGATCTAACGCGCACGCGTTAAACCATTTGCACCCCCACCACCACCATCCGTTTAGTATGAAGACATTGGACGTTGTCAATTATGTACTGATTTGTAATGGAAATGAATCTGATATATTTTCAGAAGATAAATGATCTGGAGGAGAAAAATAAAAACATCGCTAGTGCTTTAGCTCAAGAACGAATGGAGAGAGCTGACTACCATATTTGCCGCAACTGTTGCAACCACACCACATACTGTAAAAATGATATGTGTAAGGTTTTTAGTGAAGAATAATTGTATTAATGGGTTAAAGATAAGAGTTAAAGAGTATATATTATGGTGATTGCTTTTTCTGTGATTAACGTCCGATGTTGTAAAACTCGTACATTGTAAATGAAATAAAATATTAATATAAGGCTAGGTATGAAATGCCACGATTGTCGTATTAAAGAACAAATTGAGGCATGATATTGTGATAAAAATGTATATTATGTATCATTCCATATTTTAAAGATTTACAAAATTTCTGGAATCTGCATCTTATTTTCTGGAACATCTGATTTAATAGTAGCGATTTTGTTATATAAAAACCAAAGAGAGAGATAGAGAAATGGGGTTTAACATCCACGTGACACAAACTAGGTCATTTGGGGACTAACACATGGTTCAATTTTATTTTAATAATTCGCTTGCGCGTATTAGTCTTTAACAGTGGGAGAAAACTGGAGGGCCCGGAGAAAACCAACGAGGTTGGACTTATCACGCACTAACCATTCGGTTATCACCCCTCCCCCCCTAAAAACCAAAGAAGTTAAAACATACTATATGATAAAACTCGCATGATTGATATGTTATTTTAAATGACATTTTTGAAAAATGAATTATTAGGGTTGTTTGTTCTAAAAAGATTGCGAGTACCGGAGTTTAAATTATTAAAATATACATATTCCACAGTTAGTATGATTAAATGCTGATTAATAACGACAAATTACAATGGCTTGCATGAATTTATTACTCATGTATTTTCAGTGTTTTGTGTAAAGGTGCTAATTCTCTCGTTACAAAGATTTGTGTCTCTTACTTTTTGGTAAACAAACACTAAATAGAAATGTGTAATTTATTTCAAATCTTAATAGTGCTATAAATGTGACTCTATCTGCAATTGTGTTCCCCACATATTATGTCCACCTGTTAATGTGGTCGTTGTCACTATTTAGGGTAAAGATGGTCCACCTTAGGCTAGTTTTTAAATTATTGCCCCTATTAATAAACCTATATTACTGGACTCGTACTAACTCTACAGAGTTAAATACTTTACAGATTTCATTAATTAATTCTTGTTACAAAAGTAGTTATTCCTCCATAATTGTTGACTAAATGATATTGTACTCTCCCTGTAGAGTTGGGATCTTTACTTTACAACAGGTTTCTGATCATTATTTACAATACCAAGGGAAAATATCTAGAGATGACGCGTGTAAGCGTGATGTGGATGATCGGTGTCTTTTAAAAAATATAATAAATTAGAGCACAGATTATGTTTTAAAAGTTTATTAATCTAATAAAAAAAAGTCTAAGGTATCAGTGTTGTGATTTTTAAATATAAATCTTTACAAAATTTTACAATTTTAGCATTGATTGCGAACTCCATTGCTACAACTGGCTAGAAAAATGATGTCTGCTTTATTTATGAATGAGTAATGCTATAACATCACTGCCAGCTTTACTCATAAACATTAAGAGCTACAGTCTGATCTTTTGAAATGACTGCATTCATGAAATACATGTAATTCCTCGCAATATTTCAATGCGAAAAAACTAACCTTGAAACCAAACTGGCCAATCAAAATGGCTACATCCGTGTATGGGACACGATTATGAATGGGATTTTCCAACATCTGCCATTATCAGTTCATCTTAATTTGTATCGATTTTTGTTAGTCTCGTGCGACGCCAAGTCTAGAACTGTAAAAAACAAAAAACAAGACATATTCTCCAAAAATAGCCTAAAGCAGTCATTTGGAAAGAAATCTATAACCTAAAGCATAATAAGCATAACAATCCGGATGACGTGCTCAAGGTTACCAACTATCCCCATACTTGTTCTAGCAAAAAGCGAATTGATCAGGAGTATTTGATTTTCTGGTTTGTCCCCTTTAAGAGAGGTGTCAGATATAACATTAACCGAATATATTTTTTAACATTAAACTAAATTACTCTTCCGGGTATTCTGATACTATTGGGTAATAGCTTGCTGTTACCTTGTATTTACAATAAAATTAACATTACTGCTGTTAGAACGCTCTGACATTAGATTAATTTCTAGGGGGTTTTATGTGCTGCCATCAAAATGTTTATTATTATCACTAAATAATGTCAAGCCACGTCGGATCATTTAACATCGTTGACGATATGTTTTCGGGGAAACCTTCAATTCATTACTAATCTCTAGTTTTATATCTGGGACATTCAGTCAAACGTTTTACTCTATAGTTTTTGGATGCTTCTGATATCACCACTATAAATAGTATCCCTTTTAATCACCAAGATGTGCATATTTATTCAGAGTTTCTACCAGAAATATTTAATTTATTATCGGCGCGTTGCTCTATTAAAACGGTCGCTTGCCCGCCTAGATACGACACAGTATTTTATTGGGTTTTCTGCTTATCACTATTATGTATGCTTAGGTCTATGTAATATTGTATATTATGTATGCCTACTATTTTATATGCAAAAAAATAAAAAATTAGATAACTTTCTTTAAAACTTAAAAAATAAGAAATCGCGTAAAGCGCTACACGTGACCTGTTTCAAGACAACACCCCTTTGACAAAGTAATTATACTCCAATCTTCTCTCAATATATATATAATCGGTGTGGCGCGTGTTTTCTGTTGTGTTGGAGACTGAGTAAAACATATAAAATCTTGATTGTTTAATATTACGATATGGTTGAAGAATTTACAATTTATACGTAAAACCTCAAAATTTGAAGAAGAAAGATAATATGGCAAGCTAAACAAAACAGAACAGGTAAAGATGTTCCGCCCTGTGCCACGACGCGTTATAAAACCCGCGACCCCCGGGTTAGTAAGCCAGCGCTTCAATCACTGATCCAACGTGGCTCTCGATATTACGGACAAAAGTCGAAGAAGATACGGTTAACACATAGAACATAACAAGTAATACAGTACAGTAATATTATGTGAAGAAAAGCCGAAAATGACGGGCGTTTTGTAAATTCAAGAGGCTAGTATGATTTGCCTAATAAATGACCCTAGACGGACCTATGCAAATATAAGTGTTAAGTATCCATATCTGAAGGATTGTTTCAGTTATTGTCTTCGCTAAAATGAGATTACTGTTACAACTAATCCTGATTTGACTACTGCCATTTCTGAAATCTTCAAGTCGACATATCTGTCGTGGAATAATGCACATAACTGTGCTATTCGGACGCCCATTATAGAATAATGAACAGAACTGTGGTATTTACACTGACATTTTCACGATTGACACACTATTAAACGTGCATTATGCAGGACGTAAATCTTTCTTTAGGCCTGAAATGTTATCTAAATTATTAATTAGACATTAATTAACTTATCCAAACCATAATCAACTATCGATACCATCGTTAGTGGATATGAATACATTTTGTGTTGGATAATTTAACGTAAAATGGATAATCGAGACTTTGTTTATTACGGTACCAACGTTAGTAAGGACGATCGAGGCTAGCCTAAAATTGAATTGCTAATATCTCGGTTCAGAGTAAAGCAATTTGACTGAAATTTTCAGCATATTTTGTTTTCATTATCTACCTTTTGAACATTTTAGCGAAAATTGTCATCTCTTTATCTATTCTTACCCAATGCCCCTTTATTCATTTTTGGGGTGAAATCCGACGATATCTGCAGAAACATTAAAGTACGACCTCATTAGCCTACTACCAACATATTTTGTTAGGGATACAATCATTTTGTTTATTAACTACAACGTTTCAAATAGATTTCACGAGTCGTTTTCAAGCATGACCCTAATGTACAAAGAGATATAAAAGACATATCTAATATTCTAGTCAATTGCTAAATGCCTTACAAGGATTATATTTTTCAAAATTAACTGCCGACAAAATGTTTTAGAAAGTCAATTGCTAAATGCCTTACAAGGATTATATTTTTCAAAATTAACTGCCGACAAAATGTTTTAGAAAATCATTTAACGTTGACTGGAGCAATCAGCATAAGTAACCGTCTGTGTTATGAATTATTAATTCATATTATTAAATGTATGCGTGATTGTAAACACATTCATAATCGTTGGTCTTCCCCTTTAAATCTTATTTCATCTGCCGTCTATTCAAGATATAAAAAGCTGTATGGCGATGGTTTAAATTTTCATTCATGCAGACAAAGAGTTTTTTTGATGAGAAATATCAACAAGAAATTCACATCAGCTTTATAATGATTGGTTAATAGATCGCTATAGTGAAAGGGTTAAAACCACGTGATAACGTCAATGACATAAATTTGAAGCGCCAAGCGCTTGGTCCTTAATCTTCAGAAATATATCAAGGACTAAATATGGAGATAGATTTTGAAACAGTAAGTGTTCTTTACATTCTATATTAAAATGATAAAAACCATGTGCTTTATGACCTAGTATTTTATTATTTTTTTTGGGGGGCGGGGGGGGGGGGGGGTGTTCGTCTATTTTAAAATCGTTTAGTCTGTCATATTTTAACAATAGTTTATCATGTAACGTTAATTAGACTACTAGAGGTCAAATGTTAAAGAGGCATTAGCGAGATATGGTAGTTTTTAAAAGAGTTTAACGAACAGTTGCGCAAAATACCTAATTAGTTCAGGGATTTTGGAATCAGGATGGCTCAGTGAGTAAGAAGTTGGATCACTAATCAGGAGGATACGGGTTCGATCACGGTGTTAGCCGAGAAAGTTCACCGGGAGTTTCTGGCTTGGTTCCCTCTTGTCAGTGGTGCAGGACGGAGGGCCTGGCAAGGAACAACGGATATTCCATCGGATGGGACGGAAAATCGAGGTCCCGTGTTCATAATGGCGTGCACGTAAAAGAACCCTTGACAATTGGAATTTGATATAAGAGTAGGCCGTAGTGCCGCTGTCCGGGCAAAAATCTACCTCATATTATAACGTATGCCCGTCTGTCTTCATTAGCCCAGTCGGAACAGAAGAACGTTAAATCTCATTTCATTTTATTTTTGAAAGCGACAACGTTTCATTAAATGAAGCGATGATTCGATAACTAAATTTCACGAATATGGTTATGTGAATATGATATTATTCAAAATGAATTATTTATTTTCTTGATGAGAGTGATAATGTCTTTTTAAATAATAAAAGCAAAGCGATGAATGAAAGCGAGTGTTTTAATATATATATATATATATATATATATATATATATATATATATATATATATATATATATATATTATATATAAAGTCACTTAAAGTGTACGAAAAATATCGCAAGTAGTCAAGTATAGTCACAACTAACAAACTGACAAACGTGTATTCACTGGTATATGCTTCAGCGATTCACAAAAGGCAACGGTTAACGGTATTATTATTACAGCACTAGGCGTGTTTATCGGGTTTTTCTTTGTTTGTTTGGGTTTTTTGCTTTATTATTATTATATGACACTCGGATACTTTAATTTACTACAACTACAAATTTAAAAGGGGTATCGGACTTGTTCCCGGAACAATTATTTTAACTGAGAAACACATATTTACAACTGTTTTGGCTAAGGGACTTTCAAATCCCAACAGCCCCACCAACCTCTTTCGCCCGGTTTCGACGGGCCTGTATTTATGTATATATATTTATATATATCCAGACCTTGTTGTGTGAGGAAATTGATGATCCAAATATAAAAGCTGCTGTGCAAGAAGTAATTGATACAAGATCAACTTTACCTTTAACCAAACGTATAGTACATGATACAATACAGATTAGACGTATGGACAGAGGACTTCCAGAATATATAGTTCAAACAACGAAAAAACAAGAACAAGGGGTCAGTTCTCTAAGATATGTTCATTCGAGCGTAATTATGTCATCTGTTCGACATAAAATATTTTATCTGAAAGTATGATATTTGGAACGACCAAAATAATAAACTTGTATAATCATACATAAATTAAGTAATTATTTATTATAGAGTCTAAATTGTTATTCTCATCGGTTCCTATTCTTTATTTGCCTTGCATGTCTTCATGTCATACTGAAATAATAAACTGTAATTCCCGTCGGTTCTCATCCTTTATTTGTCTTGCACGTCTTCATGTAATACTGGAATAATAATAGCCATTTTTTTTTATCATCATTATTATTATTTTATTAGGGTGGTGTGGGAAACATTTTTTATTTTGGTATTTTTGGGAGTGGGGGATGCATTTAATGATTATTGTCTGTTATATATTTGGTAAGATATATCGTCGATTATTTGTAGTTAACCGAAGAAGAAAAAGAGAAGAGAAAACGTAAGAAGGAATCGAACAAAAAAGCGGCAAAAAAATATCGCCAAAGACAAAAAGAACGCCATCAAGATCTTCTTTGGGTAACGTTTTTATTGTTATGATAATTTCATAAAATGGCACAGTCTTTTGATTTTATACATGTATATCAGATTATTTGCATTTAAAAGATTTACCAAAAATAGATAACTCGAATGAGGATAAGCTAACAAAATGAATTAGCTGATTTCAACAAATTTATAAATGAAATAAATCTGATATATTTTCAGAAGATAAATGATCTGGAGGAGCAAAATAAAAACATCGCTAGTGCTTTAGCTCAAGAACGAATGGAGAGAGCTGACTACCATATTTGCCGCAACTGTTGCAACCACACCACATACTGTAAAAATGATATGTGTAAGGTTTTTAGTGAAGAATAATTTATGTAAATATAGTGTAAGGTTTTTAAGTAAAGAATAATATATAAATATAGTTGTAAGGTTTTTAAGCGAATAATAATATACATATATAATTGGGTTTAAAATAAGGGTTAAAGTCTCTATGTTATTGTTTTTACTGTGATTAACGTTCGACGTTATAAAACTTGTTTATATATAATACTATTATTTATTACTGGCCATAGTGACATTAAAGAATAAACTACGATTTTGTGATTAGAAAATGTAACATTCATATTCTGTCGGGTTTTGTCATTCCATATTCGAATTTAATAGACTAATTTACCAAAGAGCTGAAGAAATACAAAATTTATTAAATCTATATGTTTTGTCCTTTAATTCTGATTGAAAATCAATCAGATCAATGTCGGAGAATTCTGTCAAAAAATTATATATTTGTCATTTAAAAGACACAAAATGTACTAATATAAGAATATTTTTCTTATTCCAAATTTTTACAGTGCTATAAATGTCAACATACTTTTAATGTGTTACGTAAATTTGTGTTTCCTACATTTTTTTAAAAAAAAGAAGAAAGAAGATAAATAATGTTTTCAAAACTAGCTTTTATTGATCAAATAAAAAAAACTATGGCATCAGTGTTGTTGATTTCTAAATATAAATCTTTACAAAATGTTCCAAATTTAGCCGTGGTTGCCAATTCCCTTGTTGAAGCTGATTAGAAAAATAATAGTATCTTTTATGAATGAGTAATACAATGACGTCATTGATAAATTCATTCATGAAAGTGAACAGTTGGAACAAAGCAGTGTGGGCGTCAGAAGTATTGAATGAATGTATTAATTCCTCGCCATATTTCACTGGGAAATTATAGTTCGACATTTAGATTCCATAATGAGCTATGGAAACCTGAAACTGACAATGGTGTGAGATCGACCAATCAAAATGGTTACATCCATGCAGGGGACACGGTTATGAATGGGATTTTCCAGCATCTGCCATTACTGGCACATCTTCAGTTTATATCGATCTGTGTTAGTCCCCCAACTCTTGGTCTGGCACAAAGACACAGATAGCCAAAGAATATGAATGATTTTATTCCTCAAGGCTACCGACTATCCCCATACTTTTTCTATTGATTTATAAATGACTTAGCCCAATTATCAAGTATATCTTTGACATTGTCTTTTGCCTTATTCAAAAATATATTTGGGAAATGTTATAATAGTACTTATTTCTCTTTTTCCATTTGAAAGTGCCCGTGAATCATAACGAATACTCAGGTACAAAAAATATGTGAACTCATCAAATGAGAAGCGTTATCCGGTGTTCCGGAAATTAGACTTCATTTACTATTGAAGCTATTATTCGGACGACATCCATAGTTTGAAAAGTACAACTTGTGTACGATACGCGTCAGTGTAAATAATCAATTTTAAGGCAATATTGTATAGCTACTAACCAAACTGAAACAAGAAAATTCAGTAGCTACCACCATGTGACGATACAATTAAATGATACATGTTTTAAAACAGATTATTAGTAACTTTTCCTTGAAAATTGTTATGCGGGCGCCGCACTCTCGCGAAATTTACACCAGATGTCCATACGAATATGGAGTTTTGAATTTCGCGCGAAGATGGCCCCGAACTTGGTCGGTCAACAGCTAATCGATAGCCTATAGAAGGTTACACGGTGGTACCCGAAGCACACACGAAGGTAATACGAATATGTGAATATTGTATAATAGTTTATACCAGCAGGACAAACGAAGGCCATACGATGGCCAGCGCTCAGGAATTTTCAGTCTGAGCCTGAGAAACTCCATACGATGACTAAAATGCCCTCGCGAATGGCGCGATGTTTTTACGATCAGAGCCGAATTTGAACATTTAATTTAACGTGTATCCATCTGGTGTCAATTTCGAGCAGTGCACGAACACCGAACATGGGTAACGGCAATATTATGATTATAACATTAAATGCGGGAGTATAAAACATATTTTAAATAATTAGACAGCAGTAGGTGTTTATAGAATACAAATAAGGTAATAACAAATGCGTGATGAAAAGTATACTTTTGAACGCCAAGTCGGTGTCGTGCACGAAATAACTGGTATCACTTGACATTGGGATTTATAATTATAGTGAGAGTGGTGATGTCCTGTCCCAATTTCATGTAACTGACAGTCCTAGATTTATACGAACATTCACGCTTTAAAATTTAACACTGCTTTATGATAATAAACAACTTATTTCAATAACTTTAGTATGTTCTAATACTTCTTGGTACTTATCTGCTATTAACATATATTTACAGTACACTAAAATTAAAATATTGCTGCTACTAGAATTCTCTGAATGATATTCGCAATATTTTCTATTTATCGTTTGCTTTCACGTCGAACCCAAAATATTCGTATACCATGCATCACTGTTCAATTTATACATTCAATTCAAGAAAAAAATTCTAAACTCTTTAAAATACCATATAAAATAACGTTTCCGGTGAATCAATAAACTGATTTAGGTATGACATTACATACATTTGTATTGTTCAAACAATATATCCTTTAAAAATGAAACATTCCTCATGTATGGCGTTGAAAATGTAATACTAGTCACTTTTGTATTTAACTTGTTGTAAATGGGATTTGGAATGTGGCATATGACGATACATTTACTTGTTTCAAAATAGAAACGATAATAATCAATTATGATTGGTTAATTTCGAGCAAATCTTTGCAGCTGTATGCAAATATCGACTGGTGACAGCTTGGCCAAGAAAATCAGGAAATCCTCGTTTTGATCACAGTGTGTGGTTGAGAAGGGAAAATCGAGATCAAAGCGAAGAAAAAAAAATATTATAAATATATTAGTTCGTGATGCATCTTTACAGTGTCGAGTGTCAAAGGACTATTATAATATGTAGATCTAATCGTGCTTCACTCAACATGCTCAAATTGTCTTAATGTTCGTTTTTGCAAACTAATAAACAAATAAGTCTCGATATCATCTCATATCGTCCTGCCATAATTCATTGTAATGTATGGGTGTGATATACTAGAGTAAATAAATATAATAGTCTTACATGTATCGTATATTACTGTTCTGGTGAAATATGTATATGGATAAGTCTGTTTTTTAATTAATTTATAAACTTAATGGCTATTAAAAAGTACTGTTGAATATTGGGTGATAAGGTTATCTACCTGTCCAGCCATTAATAAGAGTAATTTGAAACCATTCTATAACTCTTCCTATTGTTAAAGGGGCATTAGGTAAGATTAGATATAGAGCTGATAGTTCTCGCTATAATAGTTAAAAATAGATAAAGAAAACAGTATTTGCTGAAAATTTCAGTCAAACTGCTTCCGTCTGAGACATTACTGACGGTGGCACGATAATAAACAAAGTTTCGATTATCCACAAAATGTATTCAAATCCACTAAATATCGCAGGGTAACAATGGCATCGAGAGTCGATTGTGGTCTGTATAAGTTAAATAATGTCTAATTAATAATTGAGATAACATTACAGACCCAAAGAAAGACCTGCAATAGGTAGATTTAGCTCTTGCATAATGCATGTTTAAGTCTATACTTTGCTACTGCTTGATATCCCGGATTTAAAACATCTGTTTATAGTGTTGTTCGAGTTAGGATCAATGTTTCCACCAACACCATGTCGCACCAGCCACTGTCTCCTGTTAGCAAGTAACATTTCATATTCTTTTATCTTCGATTCCAATTTACTGTTACTCTCTTCGTAATAGCGTATGCTCTGAAATCACGAAATATTTAATAAATACAAATGAAAGACCCACCCACCCTCATCCCCCAACACACACCCTCGAAAAAAAATATCCTCCCAAAACACAGAAAAAACATTTAATGTTGGTATGTTTGTTTTGTATATAAATTAAAAATAATTATTACAAATTTTTTATAGACATTGGTTTAATGGACCCAAATAATTTATTAAAACCTATTTGTTTTGATGGCTCCAAATAAAGTATCAAAATTGTATCTACTATGGTGGTCACAAAGCAAGTATTAATGGTATATCTGGTTAGGTGGACCCAACAGAAACAGAAAAAAAATTGTGTCTGGTTTGGTGGGTGCAATAAAGTATTAAAAGGTTATCCGATTTGATGGTTCCAAATAAAGTATTAAAATTGTTTCTGAATTGAATTGGTATACCTAATTATAGTGTTAAAATATATTTGGTTTGATAGACCAAAAAAGGAATCAAACCTTGTTTGGTGGGCCGATATAAAGTTGTAAAAGTATACCTGTGTTAAAGAGTGTTAAAATACATCGGGTTTGGTAACACCCCACAAAAGTACTATATTAAATTTTATCTTGTTTGGTGGACCATCAAATATAATTAAAATATAATTAAAACATATCTATCAAAACAACACCATTTGTATTGGGAAATAATTAAAAATGTTTAACATACATTATTCAGCACTTTCTAGTTACTATCCTCGCCTCAAATCACTAAATTATAATTGTTATCAGACCTGGGTAACTCACAAACTGGACCCTTTATTATGTCAACATTCGGCATTCTCGGCAAACGATATCAACAGACCAATCCCCTACCATATTCGCTAAATCATTTGATGGGTATCTGTTTAATCCAAGGTGATATTTCAATTTTGTTTATATCTCAAATGACCAATATGAGTACATGTTAGTAAGAATTAAACCGTAGAAATTTAAATGATTAAAATAATGCATTTTGTGGGATGTTGGATTGAATGGGATTTAACGTCTCTCGTTTCTATGTTTCCCCCTATATTTATAGAATTACAACTTCCATTGGTTCTCTAAAGTGTACACTGACGGGCCTTGGTTTTGTCTTATCTGAATAACTAGGCAATTGTTTACTTGTCGACAGTTAAATCCACAACAGGTTATATCTCAAAATAAGACAGCAATTTATTCTTTGACCAGAAGCAAAGAGGGTGTGACATTAAAATGACGGGGATGTTGGTGTCGCGTTTTTAATTTAGAAATAAGCCATACAAGTACCTCTTCTAATTTCTTGACCTTTAACTTCATGTTATCCCTGCTTCTGTTGGCAGATTTTAGGTTCCTCATTTTCAAATCCTGGGATTTTCTCTTTTCTTCATCGGAAGGCTAATAACATAATAATGTCTAATGTTATTAAAGGCACAATGGGCAATAAGGCCAACAATGGATAGAAATGAGTTATCATTCAGGTATTGATAATAAAGATGTCGCCATAACTTACGTTAGGATAGATTTTAATATGTTTTAGATCAATGGTAAAGCTGTTCTTTTAGTCTTTGCAAAGGCATTTCTTTATATTTATTTTTTTTCAAAGAGCTTCAAAATTACAATAAAAACGCAAGCCAGAATAGTTTTTATTTATTTATTTTTATTTTGTTGGTTATTATTCTACCGATAGGTGTATTCAAACTGTGACAATAATTAGTACCTTTGTACGAAAGGTCTCTTACTGAAAAAAAAGTGACGTATTCATATAGTTTTATTTGTATTTAAAATACAGATGTGACGTCACCCTTTGATGTTGGCGTACCATTATTTCAAATAATCGTACGGGCAACTTGCCGATAGTACTTTATTCAAACCAGTGAGATATTGGACTAATGTGACGTAAAAGCTCGTGCGGAGTGTCAGTATTTTAAGATGTTTAATGTCTCGCTCTCGACCATTAAACAATACTTAATTGTTTAGCTTTATTCATGCCTTTATTAGTCAGCTTTCAAAACTGAATCAGTTAAAGGGAGGTAACTATATTTAAGTTGGACAAGGACTTCTAATTTATTTCCGAATGCAGTTGCTCTATTTATAGATTTTTGCCTTTAAAACAATGCAATATTTTACGGATAAAACTATTCTAGGAATTTTTAATTAGACTAGAAATACACCAGTAGAACTGTAGAACAAAGGTTACACAAAAGTTACAATCATTTCGTGCTAAGACAATCCATGTAGTTTCAAAAACGAGTGTATACGCAGTGCATGTTAATTCAAGCATTGCCGCATTTTATCCTCATTCAACCCTAATCCTATTCTGGGAAGTCTAAAAATTAAAGCCAAGTGTAGATTTAGTCAAGGTTATGATGGCACGTAATTGTTGGCGAGAGTGTGGGTTAGGTTTAAAAATTTGGGGGAGAGGTCAAGTCTCCACGTAAGCACTGACCCAGGATGATGTAAATTTGGTTCGTGATATTTCCTAGTTTTATTAAATGATGCTTACCTCGAAAGTAGGCCTGGAACTAAAATCAGGAATAAATTCATCCTTTCCTTCTTGTTTTCTCCTTTCTTTTATTTTAATACTCAGTCTTTTTCTTAATACAGATCTGTTGTGTGTGACGTTTTGGGGATTCTCAAATGGAGAGTCAATTATATTTTTCTTGGTATCGGCTGATTTTTGACTGAGAGAATTTCCCATCTTGACTTGTGCTTGGTGAGACTCATCTGTTTTATTTGGCGCACAAGATAGGTTAATTATTGTACTAGGGTCACTAACTGGATTAGAACCAGAGTGTTTTCTTGGAGCTAAAGAACAAGCGTTGTCGTCACACATTTGTAAATCTTTCAGAATATTGTTAAAATGAGAGTTAGATATACAAGAATCCGGATATCCTGTGCGAGAAGTTTGATTTCTGTATAAATCCAAATCTAGAATTTCTGGATATGCTTTTGTGTCGGATTTCAAAGTAGATCCGAGATGGTTTGGGTAACTTTCATTCGGTAATTCTGATTGCTCTGGTAGCTTTATAAATTCTAAAATTTCAGAAGTCTGAATATCCACTTCATTATCAGGAATCAGCCCGTGGGTATCAATATCCTTAAACATCAAGTATGGTAGATTTGCGTCTTCAACCTTACTGACTTCATTCAGTACCCTAGATATTTCCTCCCCATCTAGTTCTCCACGAAAAGAACTGCTCGAAATATAGTTACAGCACTGCATTTTTGATTAATGTTGTCTATTCTAAAGTATAAGATAAGGTATAATGCAATTCAATTATAACATAACTGCCATTGTGTATACGATGAATAAACGTGTGATAACGTTTCTGTTAGCTATCGGATAGCAACGGTCGAAGTATCCTAGCTTGACGGTCTTGGTTGAATTTTACTTTTTAATATAGGCCTGTATCCATTGAGGAATACGATATGGGAGGTCGGCTCTGGACTTAAAACTGCTATCTGTTTATATATTTCAAATTTAATTATATCTACATTTAAAACCACAAATAACTGATAATATATTAGAATTGAACAGATGTGATATTCAAAATGCTGTGTATGAATTTTAATCACTATCAACAAATACACAATTCATTTTTATTAACCATCGTCTGGATCACCCAATCCTATCGTGTCTCAGATATTGGGACCCGTTCTCGAGAAGCACATTTCCGGACAGGTATACTTTTGCTTGGGGGACATATTTATGTCTATTTATTCTTATGAATATGTTATAACACACAAACATATTTCGGCGTGTATTTGTTCATCTCCATGGTGACGTCTAACAAAAACAACCAAATTTCACTGTCTTTAAAGTCTTCACGGTTAACAGGCATCCTTTTCTCTTTAATTATTTCTCTGGAAACATCAAATTTCGATGTCAGTCTCTAACTTCACAATTAGCAGGCATCCTTTTTTCTTTTAGTCATTTCTCTGGGAACATAAGGGTGAACCATGCACTTATACAACACAAACAGATACACCGCAGACGTCCCAATAATAACCAATTCCAATCACAGGTTCAATAACTACTCGACAAACACAGAGATACCTTTACGCGATTTCAAAAACAAAATGTCCGCAGATCAGGACGAAAATTCAATTGAATTTAAGTTTAAGTATACTTATTTTATTATTGTGTATTCGTGTAGAAATATTTCCTGTCTATTATCGATCTAAATCGAAACTTGATAGGTTGTTGTTAAGAAAGGTATTTTCCCGCAGAATGCATTGATAGAAAAGGCAAAGACTGCATATACTGTACATGTATGAATGTGAACATAAAGTTCTTTGTAATTCATACACTCAACCTACAATATTCAAGCGAGAATGATTCAAAATTTAACGAATGACATTATGTTGAAATAAACTCTTGGTATTTTTTTTATAAAAATGTCTTTTTTTATTCAATACACTAATCAAATAAGGTTCGACTAACTGGCAAATAAAACAATCAATCCTATCGTGACCCCGGGGTTGTCGTCTTCGGCCATCATGATTATAGTCACCCCGCCTGTGCGAAGAATAGAAATGAAATGGTGTTTAACGTCTGTTCTGCTTCGACTGGACTAATGAAAATGTTTGGAGAAATTGTTGAATGAAATGTCAACCCAAAATTGTAGTCATTGATATTTAAATAAACGTGAAGTATGTTCTCTGAAAAATCTGTCGTCTCAGGATTTTGATCATCTTTTCCGTGTGTATATCAGATAAATAATCCTTCTGATAGCGTTTTTTTAAATCCTTCTCTACACTTATAGATACGATTATTACAATAGGGGTTAAAAACTATAGCCTCTATCGCGCAAGGTTTTCGAAAAGAGGGTGGTAACTCGGAAAGGGAGCTCGTTGCACGCTGATTATCAATAGGCTTCGTCCAAGAACCTGCCAAAAGCTGTAGCCTCTATCGCAAAGGGTTTTTTTCACAAAAGGTGGAACTCCAGAACGGAACGGCGTGGTACGCCGAAAATCGATAGAGTTCATCCTCCGATGTTCCTGGTATCCCCGGTGGTCTTATTCCGTTGCACTCCACTAACCCCTGGGTTCGTCCACGGGCAGGACACGTATTCAAATTAACTGGCCTTGATGATTCTGCTATTATTATCAACCAATCAGAAAATCATTAAATACACACACTCCTGTTTACATCAATGTTTGGATTATAATGTAGGCCTTGTTTACTCCTTTTGTACTGATGAACTTGTATTTTAAATGTGGCTGGAAAGGTTCAGCTATTATAAAATTCTCGAAGCACGAAAATACATCTTGACACCTTCAACTGAAAGTGCATGTTTTCAGTTCAGAAGTGAAATCAACGGTAAATCCCAGAACTGCATGTGGAGTCCTTGAAGTGGTACGATAAAGTGGAACGATGATTTTATAATATATGCATACAGTCTACTTTCCGGAAATGTGTAACATGTCAAGATGGGTATCATCATGTCTTTTCGGCAAAGTCAGATTAGGATTTTTAGCGCTATAATGCTCCCCCATCCCCTCCTCCATTTTTTCCTGGCTGTACAGAGATTCATCAAATATTTCTGAAACTTTCAGAAGACTTGTATGGTGATAGTTCATGAATCCCCATTTCTTTTAGGCGAAATTGGATAAATATTTTAGAGTTATGCCCCATTCAAAATTATATATTATTTACTTCTACGTTATTGGTTGAAAGTGATATATTCATTGCTGTATACAGAGTACACAAAACTATCTAACATTGTACATTCCTGACTTCAAATGCTGTATATACAAACGTTATTATTTATACATTTACTCACAGAGGCCCATAATCAACCCTCTAGACCAACGGGTGGTTGAGATGTTGAATGGATTATCGGTTAACGTTTTAATGCACACCGCTCAATAAAAGGGCTGACTTTAAATAGGGTTATCTGATTTTTCATTA
The DNA here is from genome assembly GCF_932274485.2 of Patella vulgata. Classification (NCBI taxonomy): domain Eukaryota; kingdom Metazoa; phylum Mollusca; class Gastropoda; family Patellidae; genus Patella; species Patella vulgata. The sequence goes on from NC_065880.2 coordinate 40,537,155, forward strand.
AAAAAAAGAATAAGTATTTGGCTAACATGTTTTACCTTTGTGAACTTCTCAAGCGATAAGTGGCATTACAAACGAAAAAAAAGCACACAAAAATTGATTTAAATCCCGCTTGGTTCAAACAATGCATGTATAAAGCACTTTGGGTGACTGCTATTTGAACATAATATAGGTGCTTGTTATTATAGCTTCATTTAGTACTTGATCTCATTGAGTTTGGCATCATATAAAAAGACCAGATACAAACGGTTGCTCATTAGAACGAAATAGTAAGATTTATAATGTTCAACACAAAAGAATCAATTCAATTTATATCATCAGTTTTATATAAGAAAATTGCTAACTAAGGTTTCAATCAAGCAACAGTTGCTATCTTGGCAATGCTCTAATTCGCCTGTGTAAATCTTCTTCAACTTTTCCAGTTTTTCCTTTTCTTGTTGTAATTCTTCATTTGAATCACTCAGGCGTCGAAACCTCTGAAAATACAATATGCTTCTCATTAGTATTCTTACTGGTTAGAGTCATTTATACATACTCGGTACTAAAAAAAACTGTTTTAAAATAACTGATACCGGAAAGGTTCGATGTAACATAATACCCCCTCTCCCGCTTCCTAAAATGACAACAAACTAAAAATAAATAATTAAATAATAAAGCATTAAAATAGTTGTACTTAGTTAATCAATACATACTTCAACAATTTCGTTTTCTTTTTTTGCCTTTTTCTCCCTGGAACGAAGTGATGCTAATCTGTTGAGCTCTTTCGCCCGAGAACGTTTTCTGATTTTCTTCATAAAAAGCTGCAATTACATAGTATATATTATGCATTTACACAGATAGTGATTTCATATTCCATAATGAAATTTTAAAAATAATTTATTATTAATTACATTTCCAAAAATCTAATATTATAGAAATTCACAAAACGCTTAAAGCAACGTGATTCTATTAAAAATAAGGGTGCGGCAAGGACGCCACGGGATGTTGTCAGTCAAAGAAATAATAACCCAGTCTAAAAAAAAGAAGGTCAGGGGTGTCTACATGATTTTAATAATAGGATTAACATACACTGAATTCTTATTTGACTAGTGAGAGGAAAGGTGATTATCAATAGGGTTCGCCTTCTCGTGACCCCAATGCTTCTCCCCCACCCCCTTCCAAATTTGAAAAAGATTCATTAAAAACTATATACTCTATCGTATTCAGAAGCTAATTGTTGACGGTCGGACCGACGGACGGACAATGTGACGAAATGTGGGACGAAAAATATAAACAACAAGCGGTTGCCATGCAAGATTCGCCAACATTTTCAAGAGATGGGCGGGGAACTGGAACGATCAACCTTCCAACCCCCCACGAACAACATGACTCATTCTCTCGTTGTCCCAATGCTTTGCATCGAATAAAAGAACATGGTTAAAACAGATTTACGGTTTACCGTTATAATTAAGTATGCCATACACATGCTAACAAAGGCTTACTTTTAAAATTAGTGACCTCATTGGTCAAGGCCATTGCATTGCATAGTGAACTAGACCAAATCGGGGACAATGAACAATGGCATAAACACTGGCACGGAAGGAACGAGATGCGCACCAAAATCGCACTCATCCAAGATTTTGTGATTCTTAACATATGTTAAGTTTCATCACAATCGGGTCCACAACCGTGTTAATACATGCTTTTACACAATTCGCGTAAAAGGGCCGGGGGGGGGGGGGCTCTATTTTGACCGGAAGTATTGCTCTTAATTTCACGAAATTCGAACACTTACGTAATTATGATGCAACGGTAATACATTTGAACGGTTTTTAAAATTAAATACAAAACTGTGACCTCTAGAGAGTCCACAAGCTTAACACACGATTTTTTCAGGAAGTATACATGCTTTTACATTATTCGCGTAAAAGGGCGGGGGGGGGGGCCTCTATTTTGACCGAAGTATTGCTCTTAATTTCACGAAATTCGAACACTTACGTAATTTTGATGCAACGGTAATACATTTGAACGGTTTTTAAAATTAATTACAAAACTGTGACCTCTAGAGAATCCACAAGCTTAACACATGATTTTTTCAGGAAGTATCGAAAGGATCCGAGATCTTTGGGATATAAACGTTTCATCAGAATCGGATAATAATAAGTGACCATCAACGCGATTTTTCGTACAATCAGGGGCAAAAATCCACGAAGTTACGGTACGATACGTGCCAAATATCGAAAGGAAGTGGAATGTTTGAGATATAAAGATGTGTTTAAGTTTCGTCAAATTCGGATAATAATAATGAATTTTGATCTGTAGAATGTCCACAAACAAATGTGAACGAACGTCATAATGAGTGCTAAATTCCACAAATTCCTATAGCATACCTCTTCTTGGCTTTTTGTTTCATCTGTTGTTATTTCCTCTTCACCTTTCTCGAGTCTTTTCATTTGTATTTTGATTTTCAACTCCTGTTTTATCAGGGGCAAACAGTTTCCATTACAGAGCGAGTCGCCGGCTGCTTTTATTAATTCTTCTTCCTCGGCCTTCGTTAGCCACACATCTTCATTGTCATTACCACTACTATTACCATTGTCATTGTCTCCAATGGACTGGTTTGGTATTGTCTGGCAATTTGACGAAGTGTGCCTAAACTTTGAATTACAGGGCATTTGGTTCAGATTTGTTTTTTCGCGTTCAATTTCTGGTGTGTCGAAGACGTCGGGGGTATTCGAATCATCCTCATAAATGATATAGATGTCGGTCTTAAAATCGTCATTATCGTTTATCGTCGCTACAAGATTTTCATCCTCGTCCTCCTCATACATCTGGTGGCCTAAATCACCATTGTTGTTTACACTATGGTACATGGCTAAACTAGAAGGCATTGCGTCGATCTCTATTGCCATCTGAAAGGCAAACGTGGTTTACACAGCACTAAACTGGACATCAATATTTTTGCGAATTTTGAAATTAAAATGAAATAAATCATATGACTATGGAAGCCTATAACTACCATTCATAATTTCTACTTTTCGCCTCTTCAAAACACGAAAGTCGAAAAGTCGAAAAGTAGAAGTTACGACAAAATGTGAGGCGACAACACGCTATACAAGCCAAAATCAACTCGAAAATAGGAAATTAAGAAATAACACACAGCCATAATCGCGCCCCTCGTTTTTTCCTAATTTCTACTTTTCGACTTGCATTTTGGCTTGTATACCGTCTTGTCGACTTTGGACTTAGTCATATTTTTGTATTTATTGATGTCAGTAAGAAGGCGCCAACACGCTATACAAGCCAAAATGCAACTCGAAAAGTAGAAATTAGGAAATTAACACACCACGCTATTAGCGACTTTTCGACCTTTCGTCTCGCAGTTGTTGTAGTCTCAGTTTTCCAGGTCGCATTTGAATACGTGCAATCAGGGCTCACACCGTATTTCTTTCTTTTACGTCAAAATGGATAAAAATTTCTATATAAAAAAAATGTTCATATTTTTTTTTCAGCCAACTAGGATATTTTATCTGCCAAAAATGTCTGATAAAAAAAAAAGTAGAAGTTAAGACAAAATGTGTGGCGAAAGCAAGCTATACAAGCCAAAATCGACTCCAAAATAGGAAATTAAGAAATATTACACCGCGATAATAGCGTCCCTCGTTTTTTCCTAATTTCTTATTTTCGACTATCATTTTGGCTTGTGTACCGTCTTGTCGACTTTGTCATATTTTTGTATTTATTGATGCCAGTAAGAAGGCGCCAACACGCATAATGCCATAATGCAACTCGAAAAGTAGAAATTAGGAAATAAACACACGCGCTATTAGCGACTTATCATTTTGGCTTGTCGTCGTACTGGCGACTTTTCGAGTTTCGCCTCGGAAGTGGTTGTAGTCTTTACCAGGTCGCATTTGAATACGTGCAATCAGGGCTCAACTGGCTTACATTTCCTCCGCCAAAATTGATAATAATTTTTATTTAAAAAAATTATTCATATTTTATCTCCGCCAACTGGAATATTTTATCTGCCAAAAATATCCGATAAAATCAAAAACTCCCCCCCCCCCCCCTCAAACTTACAACAATTTAATTTATCATGTAGGTCTATTATAAAACAATTATCCCGTACCGGTATACATACAATTATACCACTGATAAAATCCGTTTTACATGGGGGTAAGTGGCTTAACGCGTGCGCGTGAAATCACGCGATCTGTCATTGATTCAAGTGACGTGCCCCCCTCTCTCTCTCTCTCTCTCTCTCTCTCTCTCGCCAATTTGTTTTTTAAAAAAATCCCTCTCTTAATATAATTTGAAATTAAATAATAATAATATCCAATCGGGAAAACTTGCAATTTTAAATGCCGTATGAAGCCACAGTAAATGAAATTCAATCATAAATGCGCGTATTCAAAATGTAAACTTGCAAGTAGAGACTACATCAACTTCCGAGGCGAAAAGTCGAGGAACGATACCAAGCCAAAATCATAGGTCGCTAATATCGCCATCAATATTAGACTTTAACATACAGACTATTTTTTTTAACGCGAATTGCATGAATTCAGTTGTGACCTGGAATGTAGAGACTACAACGACTACCGAAGCGAAACTCGAAAAGTCGACAGTACGAAATGAAATGAAATAAAATGGGGTTTAACGTCCCACTGTTAATATTACTAAATCGAAAGCCAAAATGCAAGTCAAAAATAAGAAATTAGGAAAAAACGAGGGGCGCTATTTATCGCAGTGTATTATTTCTTAATTCCCTTTTTTCGAGTCGATTTTGGCTTGTATAGCGTGCTGTCCCCTCACATTTTGTCGTACCTTCTACTTTTCGACTTTTCGACTTTTCGACTTTCGTGTTTTGAAGGGGCGAAAAGTAGAAATTATGAATGGTAGTTATAGGCTTCCATATTAAGAGGCATCGTTTAAAATAAATTAGGTACAGATTACCCCATGGTAGTAAAAATTATTGTCATACGATTTGTATTTAAATACATTACCTTGAAAACGTTGGTAAATAACAGGGTGATTTGTGACAAGCGGAAATAACGGTTGAAATTATATGCCATGAACTAATTTGAATCGTTCCTGCAAATATTATCAAACCTGTAATAAGAAATATTTTATATTATGACATATATATTTAACAGTAAGATTAGATAATGTAAAATAATGTTTTATTGTAAGGGCAATGAAATGAAATGAAATGTGGTTTAACGTCCTACTGTTCTGCTCCTAACCTGGGCTAATGAAGACGGGCATACGCCATACAGTGTGCTATGAGGAAAATTTTGCCCAGACAGCGGCACTACGGCCTACTCTTATATCGAATTCCAACTGTCAAGGGATCTTTTACGTGCACGCCAATGTGTACACGGGACCCCGGTTTTTCGTCCCATCCGAACGACTAGACAGCTTGACCGTAGAACATTATTAAATGCTCTGCTAAAATGTCTTTTCGATTGATTATATGTAAAAAAAATCCTAATACCGGTAATGATAAAGTCAAAATACCCAAAATACCTTTAAGGCCAAAGTTAAATGTAAAACGTCAAAAGTAATTTGTCAAATGACAAATGTCTTACATTTACATGTCTTTACATTTCTCTCATTACTTTTCAAATTTGCGCTTTGTCCTTTACGCTTTCTACATAGCATCTTACGCACAGCACTAGCTTTGATATTATGCAAATGTAGATATCACGTGACTTATTAACATAAACGGAAACGACGCCGACATCAACCTGGCACACTATAAGCCAGCACACTATAATGGTATTCACCACACAATAAGAGGAAATCAAGCTGGCACACTATAAGAAATTCGCGGGACGACCGTGACTGCAACGAAATCATGTGATTGGTATGGCTAATCTGAGCCGTCGACAAATAAGATAAATTGAAAGAATATTCTGTTTGACAGCGACATATTTCTTTCAACAAAACAATGAGGAATTTTCTTTCTTTTCTCTAAAGTACGTAATTGTGAATGTGCCAGGAAATAACTAATAGATTGAAATAAAACATACTTTCCAGTGATATATAACACGATAACAGGAATTTCGTATTAAGGCCTGTATTTTGACTCTCTTAAGAGTAATAATTATACATTTTCTGGATTAAATATACATTATTCAAGAGCTAAATCTGCCAATTGCAGGTCTTTCTTTGGGCCTGAAATTTTATCTAAATTATTCATTAGACATTAATTAACTTATCCAGACCATAACCAACTCTCGATATCATCGCTAGCCTGCGATATTTTCTGGATTAGGATCCGATCTGCTGCTCTACACTCATTCATGATTAAATCAAGAGGTGGATAATCGGGACTATTTATTTTATCGTACCGGCGTTAGTAATAGTGATCGAGGCTAGGCCTAAAATTCGCGGTTTAGAGTGGATCAATTTGAATGCAATTTTCAGCAAATTCCCTTTATATTATCTTTTTTTAACTATTATAGTGATAACTGTCAGCTCTTTATCTAATCTCCCATTATGTATCTTTAAGCTCCGCACCTTTAGTTCATCTCCGCCCCTCCTTCAACTTCAACTTTAATCTTTTTAAGAAAACATGAATGTGCCAGAACATTATTTGCATATTTGAAAAGAGCAATGAACGTGCTTGTCAGTAACATGATATCTGGAATTTTGTATTAAGACCCGTATTTTTACATTAAATACCCCTACCCCCGTCCTTCATATAACAGAGTTTCTTACCACCCGACGTTGTTCAAGGTATGCAAATATGAATCTGCCAGAAAATTATTTACATATTTGAGTTGAGGTAACATAGGTAACAGGCCCGTAGCCAGACTGTGCCGGGTGTCCCCCCCCCCATAAAAACTTCACTGCCCCTTCGAAGCTAGCAAGCTGGCTAGGGTCCTGATAGGTAACATGATATTAGGGATTTCGTATTGAGAGCCGTGTTTCAACATTGAATCCTCCCACCACCAACACCACACACTCACTCACACACAGTCACTTAAAAGAGGTTAATGCCGTCCAAATGATCTTTTCGCAAGTTATGATTTTCACTGATATGTAACCTGATATCTGGAATTTCGTATTAAGGACCGTTATTGATATTGAATCCCCCCCCCCCCACCACACACACACCACCACCACATTTGTAATCATGGTGATAGTGTTTAGTACCATCCAAATTTGATCGTTTGTCAAGGTTAAGTAAATTTCTTAAATTGTGCTGGCTTATAGTGTGCCGGGTTGATCTCGGCGTCGTTCCTGTATATTTTAATAAGTCACGTGATATCCTACATTTGCATATCAAAGATAGCGCTATGCGTAAGGTGCTATGTAGAAAGCGTGAAGGGCAAATGAGATGCTACAGAGAGTAAATCTAAAATGTAATGAGCGAAATGTTAAAAACCCCCTGCATTTTCCAATAAATTATTTATCATTTGACACATTACATTGTTGACGTTTTACATTTAAATTTGGCCTTAGGGGTATTTTGACTTTATCATTACCGGTATTAGGACTTTGTACATTGTACTTTTTAAATATAGTCAGCGATACCCTTCCATAGAACACAACGTTTTTAACTAAGATAACTTTCAATTCAACGGATATGTGACAGTGAGAACGTGTGCTGTTTGACCATTATCTTGACGTATATTACGGTATATTGGAACTTATTATGCTGGGGGTGCGTAGCTCTAATACGCCGAAACACGGCCCTCTCGCAATATTTATTATTCAAGGAGCTTTAATCTATAAGAAGTAATAATTATTTGACGTCGAATTGGGTTTATTAAGAATGAACATCATACCACAAATAAAGATATTGAAATCACAATTAAAAAGTATATATTAATGTGACACTATCGTGTGTCACTGTGTAATCCTCTTAGGTTTATTTTAGCTTGAAGAAAGGTGTTCTGTTTAATATAGAAATTCGTTACCTACATGATGTGTGACGAAAACTAGGGTAATGAAGTAGCTTGCATTACTCTACTTTTATCCAGGGGCGGATTGGGGCCGGGAACCGGCCCGGGCTCCCGTGTCGGAGCGGCCCCTTTTACTGACCGCGGAGACCGGATGGGGGTTCCGGGGGCTCTCCCCCATGAAAATTTTGAAAAATGAACCCCAAATATGCGATTTGGTGGCATATCTGATCATAATCTCTGTCAAATAATATATCTCATAAATCGATTAATATAGGCCAAAAAACCGACCTGCAAGTAATTTACAACCATCAACCTGTGAAATTATCATATTGTCATATTATTAATTAACGTATTATCATTGTATCGTCAAGACCAGCTATCATCAAATTTTGCCGAGGCCTTAAAATTGAATTTTTTTGGGGAGTTACGAACCATCGGCAGACGTTTCTGGCGACAGTGTCGGGTGAATCCGATGAAATTTTCGGATGAAATTCGGAATCCCCATTGCAGGATTCCGAATTCCGGCTCACACGCAGCACACCCAGCCCAGAAAGTCTATTATACCAGCCCAATCCAGATTCCAGTGATGGCGTGGCGGCCCGTTAAAGCCACCGGCCACATACAACATGATCATCATCGCTCCATGGCCGGTCCAATACACCCCCCCCCCCCCCCAATTAATGTTCAGCAGAAAAAGGGTTTTTAGACGAATTGAAATTTTTTTTCATTTTTTGTCCGACCGGCCCAATCCGCCCCTGCTTCTTTCTTAGACTAACTCACCGACAGTTATGTCAGTATCCATTGCTGGAAGTAGGGTACTATAGTCCAGTTATCTCGTGCACAGATTAGTACAATTATCTAGAATAGTGTTGACGTAAAACGGTGCCTATACGAAACACTTACCCAAAATGGTAGTTGCCCCGCCCTAATAGATGACGCATTATAATATCTATATAGGAGAGATATGGTTTGATTTACCTTCAGATATCATAAAGCGGCCCGAGAGGGGAACATCGTAGCCTTCTCGGCTGAGAGGCTGGGATAGATACAAAATGTAGTATTTAAGCCGTTAGGTCTGAGTTGTAAAGTATGCTAAACCCAGATCGTGGATATTTTATTAACTCAAAAAGTACTATCATAACTTTGTAGTTTGCTTATTTGTTTAATTATATAAACTTAGAACAACATAAACGGTGTTCCAGAATAAGTTAATTGATGATTGAAATAATTGATCCCCCAGCGTGAAGTCGAAGAAACGCCTAGAAGAAAGTGTCACATCTGTGCCCATAGTGTCACAACTGTATCTAATCCGGACTTCCACGTTGTGTACTTTTTATTACTCAATGATAATTAACTCTGGAACACTGTGCTGCTATAGCTATGTTTATATGTCATTATATATCTTTATAACATCAATAATACAAAGGTTATATACAGAAACACTACACACACAGCTATGGCATTAAATATAAGCTAAATATAAGTTCCCTATCACTTAGCTTGTGTTCCGTGGCGAGAGTTAAGCTCTTCTATCCCGGCCTCTAAAGGTATGTCTCTCTAGGAACACAGCATGTTGTCTCAATCTCAACCTCTAAGCCGAGGAGGCTGTGGGTACGTTCTTCTAAGAACCCCACTGGACGTCTGAAGCAAATTTAATCGCGCTCTTTAATTTATAAAAAAACGTTTAGATACGTCAGCTATTAGGGTAGACCATTACCATATTTTATTTGAGTGACCAGTTTATGACGTCATTGAGCGATTTTAATAGGCAAAGTACCTAATTATCCCAAATCTGCCTGGTAATGACTCCCATACATTAAGCAGGCCATCTTTCATAGAACTAAAATAACCCTCATATACATATAGTATTGCATTAATGAATAATGGGAAAGTATCTTTAAGATAAGTGTTCAAAAAAGGTAAATAGATAAGACAATTCGTTCGGATTAGAACGCTCAAGGTTCGGAGTAAAGATTAAGTTATCTACCATAAAGCAGATAGTCAATTTAGATAAGTAATTACGTATACTATTCAAAAAAAGTAGGGGATATTTGATTTTTAAGTGTTATTAAAGTCACCTAATGAAACTGACGAAGAAACAAATGACAAAATGAAATGAAGTTCACATTCATCGATTTATTCCAAATGATCGTTAGACTAAGTAAGGCACAGACTGACCATTATAAGGGTAAAATGATACCCGGGGTCAAACAGCAAAGTTACCACAGCATCACAACCAAGTCAGTAACGGGTAAATCCTCCTCTGTTTGCCAAACAAGCATTGATCCGACGTGGCATACTCCTAATGAGACGTCTAAGGTCATTTTGGTCCAGATTGTCCCATTCCTGTTGCAACGCAGCAGCAAGTTCTTGGACATTGGCAGGACGTTGTTGACGTTGACGTAACCTCTGTCCAAGCATGTCCCAGACATGCTCGATGGGGGAGAGGTCGGGACTCAGTGCTGGCCAAGGTAATGTGGTGATGTTCTGTTGTTGGAGGTAACCTGTAACGATCCTGGCCCTGTGACATCTTGCGTTGTCATCCTGGAAGATGAAACGGCGGCCATGACGTCGTGCGAACGGCACAACATGGACTGCCAAGATGTTGTCCCGGTAGTACTGGCCTGTAACACGCCCTGCAACAACATGTAAAGCCGTTCTTCCAGCAACAGTGATGCCTCCCCACACCATAACAGAACCACCCCCAAATCGATCATGTCTGATGACGTTAACGTCTTGGAAGCGCTCGTTCCGACGACGCCACACCCTCCTACGTCTGTCCAAAAAATCAACAGTGAACCTTGACTCATCTGAAAACATCACATTGCTCCAGCGTCGATTATCCCAGTGTTGACGATCCCTACACCAACGACGTCTTGCCTGAATGTGATGATCTCTCAAACAAGGGATCACGCGAGGACGTCGGGCGCGAAGGTGACCCCTATGCAGTCGATTCCGAATCGTCTGGCCACTCACTCTCACACCAGTGTCTGTTTGAAGACGAGCGCTGATCTGATTTGCTGTGATGACACGATTTCTCAAGGCCAAGGTACGGATAAATCGATCCTGGGCTTGAGTTGTCGCCCTTGGTCGACCTGAGCGTGGTCTGTCCTGTACAGATTGTGTATCACGGTATCTGGACCATAGCCTGCTTATGACAGACTGAGAAACATTCATCGTCCGCGCCACAACCGCCTGTGTTGTGCCGATCTGTAGCATGCCAAGGGCACGTAACCTTTCATTTTGGGTAAGCCGACGCGTATCAAAATTTGTTTTCTGGTCACTAAAACAATTAAACTGATGTTTCCACCCTGGAATTCAATGCCACAATGACTGTAACATTCAAAGTCAGAGTCGTGCAAATCTTGGGTTGGACCCCCATGATGATCCCAAGCATCACCTGCATTCCATGCGGTAGCTATTGGTGCGTTTGGGCGTCACATGTAACTGGAAATGTTTCTTCTGTTAGGTTCTATAGTGACTTTTTTCGTAGTCATTTGCATATTTTAGAATTATGCCCCCAAAATCAAATAACCCCTACTTTTTTTGAATAGTATATATACCAAAATATGTACTATAACAATAGTAACTGAATATATCATTTGACTATCACATGCGTATCTAATATAGAGATAATTAATGGTGTGTTTTTTGGGTTTTTTTTAGATCACTCGCTCGTCGACATCGGCTGCCTCCCCCGTGTCGCCTCCGACAATGTTAAGCTATGCGCGTTGCGTCGCCCTTTATAATTTATATTTGGATTTTCCTTACGAAAAGTTTGCTATTTTACATTTGTTATACATGCTGATTAATGTATATGAAAACAACCATATACAGAATCTTTGCCTTATTATGATTATAGATAATCATTCGTTAAAAGTAAATATTGGTAAATATTGACTTTCATATTGTAGATATTTGTAAAGTATATTGAATTCTCCTTTGACATGCGTACACAAATATAATTCATATAGCAAAGGCGACGTGGGAGACGAGTGGAGACGCGTGATCGCGGACGTGTCAAGCTTTCAAGGGCGATGTCAGGCTTATAAAGCGACATCGTTCTTTACGCCATAAATTAACACTGTAAAAGGCAACGTTCGGGGTGGCTGAAATAGAGCACCATAGATAACTTGGTAAAACCTGTCGTAAGATTGCTCTTATCCGTTATATTATGATCCTGTATTATTATTATCTGTGGTAAAAAAAAAAGTCCTTGGTATATAATAATCAATATATTTATACCTATACTGTAACGTATTCTCCTGAATGTATATTTCCTGTATATACATATTTGTATAAAAGAGGAAGTTGTACACCTATTGGGATCGTTGCATAATGATCTGTGATCTCCACGATAAATCAAAAATCATTTTATGCCAAATTCATTAGATTATACACACTTATATAGACCGTCATTTAACAGTTAATTATAAAATCTTCATTGTGACACCTCGGTGAAACATGGTGGTTTTTACGCCAATTTTATTAAATTTTAGTCGAGGTGTGTGTGTGTGTGGAGGGGGGGGGGGCTGATTCAAGAAAAATATCGTAAATAAATCCATTTTCAATACGCCTAAGCGTGCCAGTAACACGGGGTGTCTAGCTGAATGTAGTATCCATCCACTATCTCTGGACTTAGACATTATATATATCAGCGCATGTTACTCCCCTTCAAAAGATTCTTATCGGATAATAAAAACAAACTCCTTAACACGTCATTTATAACGAATTATGGATTTCTTGTAAAACTGTCTGTTCAAGAAAATCGTTTTGTCATAGCATAGGGATTTTAATCACCTATTTTGAACTTGAACAAAATGACCTAAAAATAGTGATATAAAATCTGCCAACCAAAAAGAAATTTGTCGATCTTTTCAGTTACTGATCAACAAGAAATTAAAAATCAACCCATAAACTTTGAAAGTATAGCAAATTAAGCCATATTTTTATGCGATACCGTTCTAAGGCTCATAAAGTTGCACTGACTTCGATTACGCTTAGCACACACCATCTCGAGATAGAAAAAAAATATTCCGCCAAGTAAATGTTTATGCAAACAATGTAATAATGATCAAAATATTTGAAAATCTTGTACTCTATCCAAAATGTGGAGGGCCCGGGACATTCCACATTGCCCTGCCTAGGTCCGGTACTGGCTGAGCCTCTAGTCAGCTGAGTATAACATGGCATGCAAATATATTAAATTTGTAACCGCAAAAGGCAACACACACAGGGCTTTGTCACAGCTAAAAATAACAGTCCAGGTACTGAATGATGTAACGGTGTATTAAGCCTAACAGTAATTCGGAAAGTTTTGTATTTTATCCAATCTTACCATTTGTTCTCACCCCACACACCTCTCAATTGATGAAAACAGGGAAAATGAATAATACTGAGGCGTATGAATGTTTCTAAATTAGACATGTTGGAAATCCCAAAGCCAAATTTACAAATTTAGTTTTAAAAGAAACATTTTTATTTGCATTTTATAAATTTTATTAGATGTATTTAATTCAGACTGATATCGTGATGCACTATTGCTGCATGAGTGAAATTAATTTTATTTAATAGTTTAACGTAACCTAAATATTAAACAGCTTGTTGCAGAGCTAAGTTACTCATCATGCAATATCGCATAAATAGTTTCTGGAAATCCCGATATGTAAATTCGTCATATAAGTCTACATCACCCAGTCTGTTGGTAATGTACGTATATTTAGTCCCGATAATCCAGTTCTCTGGCACAGTATGAAATGAAATTGGTATAATATTCTACTGTTCTGCTCCAACTTGGCTAATGAAGACAGGCATTCCCACACAGTGTACGGTCTACTTTTATATAGAATTCCAACTGTCAATGGATCTTTTACGTTCACGCCAATGTCTACATGGAACCTCGGTTTTTCGGCCAACGCAGGGATCGAAAACGGAACCTCCTGGTTACAAATGTGTAACGCTAAAGTAACGCGAAAGACATCAGTAGTGGTCTCGTGGAACCATTTCTAGGAACCTCCAGATTAGCGAGCCAACGTCTCACACACTGAGCCACCATGGCTCCTATGTCTAGCGTATTCACAGTAAGACACATGTATATACATGTATTTGGCGAGACGAGCATTGTTTGCTATTGCAGGTCTTTTAATGGCGGCCAACAGTATCAGTTATTTAGCAGGCTAAATAATATATGCTGGTTGTGTCAACTTATAGGCCCTATAATGGCGGTTTACCCATAGGCCCTAGGGGGCCCTTAAATAGTTAGAATACAGAATTGTTTATAAATTATATAAACGTTTGACGAACCAAAAATAAACTAAAATATATATTTAACTAATTTTAATTAATTTATAAATGTTATATGTATTTTATTTTGATTTGAATAGTTTGTATTTGCGCTTTTAAAATCAGTCCTGCGTTTCACTATAACGCAGGGTTCCTATTGCGCCAGGGGCACCGAATCAAATGTTGTAAATTATATATTTAAATGTTAAATGTCATGCCACATAATTATTGTCAAAGCCAAAGGGTCAGTAACGAAAATTTCACCTCATCAGGAAGCAAGGGTTTGAACACATCAAAGGGAGGTAAAGGGAGGCGATTCGTTCCGAGAGGCCCCGACAAATTTTAAAATTTAATCGCCGTAGATGAGATTAAGAACACGTTCTTGTTGGTTTAAATACAAACCAAAGACGATGATTTCGTTGTCCCAAATTCTTTGATAAACAAATGAAATTAGGTTTAACGCCCTCCTTCCGCAGCACCTGGACCAATAAGGACGGACATACGCCATGCTGTGTGCTATGGTGTTCATGTTTCATTATATGGAAATGAAATGAAATGGGGTTTAACGTCCTACTGTTCTGCTCCTATGCTGGGCTAATGAAGGCGGGCATACGCCATACAGTGTGCTATGAGGGAAATTTTGCCCGGGCAGCGGTACCATCGCCTACTCTTATATCGAATTCCTACTGCCAATGGATCTTTTACGTGCATTGTAATGTATACACGGGACCTCGGTTTTTCGTCTCATCCGAAGGACTAGACAGCTGTCCTTGCCAGGCCCTCCGTCCTGTATCACTGACAAGGGGGGACCACGCCGGAAAATCTGGATGAACTTTCTCGGCCAATGCAAGGATCGAACACCCGACCTCCAGGCCAGCGAGCCAGAGCGTCTTACCCACTTAGCCAACGTGATCCCCCCTATACATATGGAGGGCTATAATTGGAGAGTGGTGTTGCAATGATTAATAACCCATTCTTTCGAAACAAAAATGTAAAATATCACACCACTAATTATGAGGCAATGAACATGAAAAATATTTCACAAAATAAGTTTCTTTAAACATACATTATGCAAGAGCAAAATCTGATTATTGCAATTCTTAATTTAGGCTTCAGATGTTATAGAAATTATAAATTAGATCTTTATTTAAACAACAAGCCCAAAATCAACTCTGTAGACCCACGGGTGGCTCGGCTACAGCTCGGATTTAAATTGGATTTCACTTATTAATTAATTAATTCAAATATGGCGCATCCTGATGAGAATACGTCAGTTAGTTCGAAGCTAAATGGTAGAGTGTACTTAGTGAGGCAGCTGTACAGCGTTTCCGCATGCCATTGAAAACTTTACTTGATAATCGAGATATGCGGAGTAGATACACCATAAATACAGATATTGCAATAGTAATAAAAAACAAACGTATACTATCAACTAAATTGTTTCCGGGGCCTGGTAAATCCTTTTAGCACAGTATTGGAGAATGTTGATATCAACAGGTTCCCATCATAACAAAGGCTAGCGATTATCCATGCCAATGCGGGGTGTTGAACAAAGATAAGAAAACAACAAATGGGAACTTTTCCTGCGCATAACGGCGCTGATGAATAATGGGGTTACGCATCTGCCTTACTATTCAGCAACGTTGGCTCTCGCAATTTGGGGGCCCTTTTCCCCGATTCTGGGACCCTTTCCTTAGACCCCGGGGCCTTTGCACTGTAGTCAAAGGGGCCCTTTTCTCCGATTCAGGAGCCCTGTTCTTGGACTTGGGCGGGGGGGGGGGACTATATAGGACAATGGGGACCTGTAATAGAGGGTCCTTATCAAGTTTCTCCCCGGATTCAGCGGTTTCTTTCAGGGTTTTTTTTTGAAGATTTTCAAAAATATTTCCGGTCTGAGTCTGGCGCCACTCTGGTGGTTCCCAACCTTTTGGTGGTTGCGACCCCATTCCAGAAACCAGCGTCTGATCGCTAACCCCCGAAGGTCACCTTTTGCTGTGAAACCTCATCATTGTTTACATTTATTATTGTTTTACTTTTCTGACAACCTATTATTTACATGTTTACTCCTTTATAAGAACTGAGGAAAGACGATTGGCAATGTGGCAAGAGGCGTATAGATCAGAGATTTATATGCTTTTCATGAAAACATAGCATTTTTTCCAAAGTTTCAGTGTAGTCCGCCACAACCCCACGAAAAGTGCTTGGCGACCCAAAGGCTGGGAATCAAAGTTCTAGAGAATATTATGGCATGTCAAGAATTCCCAGGCCTACAGGTCACTCACTCTGTTTGGCTTTTGGTGGATTGGGACGCCCAATGTCACTATAAAAGGATAACAATTTACCTCTGCACAGAGAACACGAATAAAAATTAATGGAAAATATAGCCTACCTGGAACAATTACATGAAAATATATTCAAGCCATCTAATAACATTATTTAAAGCTTTACAACCTTATGACCCACCTAAAGAAAGGGTTTGAATCACAATTCACCTCATAATGAATATCAATCTGATTAAAATACAGATCTATATTTTGTTTCGTTTTTTTCATACTTTCGATGGCCTTCACTACATGAATATCTGACCGGTTGTACTGAATGGTCGCATCAAGGTCATATGAGCGGCTTTTGAACCTATGACGTCAGACATTTGATTAATCAATCAGCGTTGATGTTTCTAGTGGTTTACCCACAGTCCCGTGCATCGCACGCTAAGAGCTCGCCGTAACAAACCGTTTCATTGGCTGATCCCTCACATCAACCAAAACGCCGATAATATAACAACTCTTCCAGATACTATAGTGTAGTAATGACAAGTAAAACGGAATTTTGAACTATAAAAAACGAAACGAAATAGGATCTGTGTTTTAATCAGATGGAATGAATATGGCTGTCTTTTTGTTAACTAACGTTTTTCTTAAAGATACATTATGGGAGATTCGATAATAAGTTAAAAATTAGATAACGTAAAGGCAATTTGCTGAAAATTTCATTCAAATTGATCCACTATGAACCGAGAAATTTCCGCCTAGCCTCGATCATCATTACTAAAGTCAGTACGATAAACAACACAGTCTCGATTATCCATTTAATCGTTAAATCGTGAAGGAAAGTTATGCAGTAAATCGGCCCATAATCCACTAAAGATCACAGGCTAGCGATGCCATCTAGAGTTGATTATGGTCTGGATAGGTTAATTGATGTCTAATTAATAACTTAGATAACATTTCAGGCCGAAAGAAAGACCTGCAATAGACAGATTTAGCTCTTGCATAATGTATGTTTAACTAAAAGCATTAAATGTGATTAATTTACATAGGGAGTCATACGTATATATGTGAATTCTCCATTTGAGGATGTCCCACAACATCTCATGCGTGCTGGGTTCTAAAAGTAACATGGCTGAAGTTTGTGCCATATGTTAGTGAACCATTATTCTAAACTCGAACATATTAAATCTGACTAATTTACATAGGACATTCTTACAATCAGTCCATGTCTATAAACTGGCGCTTTGTGCGAGGGGAACCTCGGTGTCTCGGTGACTGAGACGCTGGCTCACTATACAGGAGGTCCGTAAAATATCCCTTGACAGTTGGAATTCGAAATAAAAGTAGGCCATAGCGCAGCTGTCTGGTCAAAATTTCCCTAATGCCTAACATCATCCCCAATCCTGACAAGTTACTAAACACAAAATTATAAGGACAAAAGTGTAGGCCTAACATACACGGCACCTCAGTATTTTCGTCCTATCCGAACGACTAAATGCTGTTCCTTGCTAAGACCTCGTCCATGCACCATTGACAAGGGGAAACCACGCTTGAAAAACCCAAGGGAATTTTTCGACCTACACTGGGATCGAACCCGTGACCTATAGGTTAGCGAGAAAGCCCATGGCTTTGAAACAACTGCGGCTCGTTATATGATAATGTTTCGGGTGTTCAAGGATTATATTTGGTTAGCTTATTTCAAGAATAAATTAGGGGTCTAGTATTTATGTTTTTTTTTGTTTGGGGGGGGGGGGGGGGTGGCCGAATAGTTAGCACGTGCGTGCTGTATATTACGGCCTGTCATTGAGTCAACTGGCGTGGTTTCGAATCCCCGGTTGTACGTGACAAGGAGTATGGTCGCCTGTCCAACCTCGTGGGTTTTCTCCGGGTCCTCCGGTTTCCTCCCACTGCTAAAGACCCCTACGCGCAAGCGAATTATTGAAATAAAATTAAACCACATGTTAGTCCCGAAATGACCTAGTTTGTGTCGAGTGGACGTTAAACCCCATTTCTCTCTCTCTATGTTTTTGTTATGATCAGTAATTTTGGACTGAATTGCACTGTTTATTGTCCATTTGTCCTATAAGGAAATGTAAATGGTGTATTTGTTGATGTCCCCAATGGGGTTCCATAGCACTATTTCCGCTTGGCTATTTTTACATGATAGTCGTAAATTGGGCATTTAAATATTTTGCCACCGTGTTTAGCACCTGTACTTCTCATTAACTTTAAAAAACGTGATAACTTATATTGGGTGGAGATTAAAAGTTTTTTTTTTCTATTTCACTGTGGCTAGATCATATATTACGACAATCGCTGATCCATTTTAGATATAGATGATTGGATAATGGCTTGATGCAGCCCTGCTGGTGGACCAATCAACGTCGAAAAGCGGTGCTATTTCTCGTTCGAGGTTCAAAATGGCTGTCAGTATAAATATGAATCGCGATGTGCCCGGATCAGGAGGAAAAGTTTATTCACAACTTTCTATATATTATTTACTGCAATTTGTTAAAGTCCCGCCTATATTTTGCAACTTTTCTAAGTACTGTATCAGATAATATAAGGTCAAATACGGTGCTATTCTGGATAATTAATTGAATTAGATGTGGTAAATTCTGTGTGTGGACATCACATCTATTCTGAAGAAAGACTGAATGGGCAGGATTCAGAGAGGACGGACGTAGCTTCGGAACGAAACACAATTTGATATATTTCACTTAAAGCTTGTGTCATCGGCCAACAAAAGCCACATAATATATCTATTTGAGACCAAAGAGTAATATTATTGTCTTGACATTGTTCTGGTGAACTTATTATTGCCAGGTTGCAGGCCGACAAACTAAATTTAGGTTTTATTTTATTAGGCTTGTCTAAAAATAGAAATAGGACACAAATTGTTACAACAAAGATTTTCAAAGCTCAAACAAGAGAAGGGTTCCGAAACCGGGCAGAATAAGGAATAGACTGGGTTGTATAGATCTGGCCTATGACAACCAGGTAGGCCTAATAAACTTAAAAATGTACACCCATCTCTCTCTCACCCATGGCCATCCCTTTTCTTACCATACTACTAGGCCTTAAAAAGGTCGATAAATCTCTAGAAAAGTTTCTGTCCCCCTGGGGGGTTGGATGGCCGATTGGTTAGCGACTGTATCATAAGATCTGTCTTTGAGTCATCTGGCGTGGCAAGGAGTAGGGTCGACTGTCCAACCTCGTGTGTTTTCTCCGGGTCCTCCGCTTTCCTCCCGCTGCTAAAGACTCCTATGGGCAAGCGAATTATTGAAATAAAATTGAACCATGTGTTAGTCCTGAAATGACCTAGTGTGTGTCGAGTGGATGTTAAACACCATTTCTCTCTCGCTTCTGTCCCTACTTATTTCCAGATTTTACACCTGTGTGACCGTGTTGAATGCATGCAGTTTGTCCTGTTAGAGAACAACCTCATGGTTTATTTTGATACATTGTTAACACCACATCAATCAACAGCTACATGTAGCATTGATTAGGGTTATCCACACAGACTTACCTGTTCATTCAGGAAATAAATGATATCACCTCATGAGCTACACTTAAATGGCACTGATCAGATTTACAAACTCTTAATCAAAACACAGCATCTAATTATTTTAATTGCGTCACATCTTACCCTTTCTATTGTTAGTAGAGATAAGCTCATATTAGAATATAAAAAAGATCAATGTTATTATTCTCATTTAGAGTTTACCAATCACTTTTATGTAAACAGAACAATTTTCGTTGCCTGAAGCGGAATAAAAAAATATGATCCTAAAATAGATTTCTAAATCTCATGTCATGCAGCATAGACCAACGATATATCCAAGTTCAAAGGAAATGAAGGTCTTAAAACAAAAGATTGAACTGGTCTAAATATTTTAATGAGCTAACTTTATTTTTCAGACTTGACCGACTGTTCCTGCTTTTGGATACTGGATCTACTCCATTGATCCGGAAATCAGCAGCTGAACAGCTTGGAGAAGTTCAAAAACTTCATCCTTATGAACTCAATAATTTATTATCAAAGGTACACAAAATGTGATTTTGTTTGTATTTGTACAGATCTTCTATTTTTAAGTATTAAACAAGCATTATGCAAGAGCTAAATCTGCCTATTGCAGGTCTTTCGTTAGGCCTGAAATGTTTTTCTAAAGTATTAATTAGACATTAATTAACTGATCCAGGCCTTAATCAACTCTCGATGGCATCAGATTTCTCCGATATTAAATAGATTAGAATGGTGCAGCGATACTTTGATTTAATCAAATATGGAGGACCGAGACTTAGCTTCGATCAACCAGTGCGGTGGTTGAAATTATTGCACACGTCTGTCAAACCTTCAAAGGCTAATATCTTCGCTTGCAATGGAGTAATTTGAATGAAATTTTCAAATTATTCATTTTACATCATCTACTTTCAAACTATTAATAGAATGGCTAGTTCTTTATCTAAATCTTACAGGGCCAATCCCGATAAATTATTTGGAGAATAAAACTGCTTAATTTTGTGTTAAAATCCCTTAAAATCGTCTACCTAAGGGCCAAGCAACTAACTCAGTATTTGTGCTACGTTTTCAAACAACTTAAACCCGTCAGTCTTCATCTGGAAATGGAGACCGGTGTCTTAAGATGTTTTATGCGGTATCTGGATAAAATAAGATTTTTTTTATAAAAATAATGTGTTGGTGAAATTTACCTTTCGTTATCAAGTACAGCACGTGGGTCGTGCACTGTATAGACCTCTCAAGGAACGGTAATTGATCATCAAGTCACCCAACTAAAAAATTGACCCGAAATCTTAAAAGGGTTACGTGCTCGGATAAGCAGTTTTGACGTTCACGTCCAAACGACTCAATATTTTGAGCTGAAATTTTGAGACAAGGTAAATACACCACTCCTCTATATTTTGGCGCTTAAATTTCATACGTACTCGGACATTTATTTTTGAGTCTCTGTTCAAATCAGGATAGTCCCTTTAATGGAAAGACGTTTTTTTATTAATATTAAGCAGCTTAATTTAACTCTAGAATACTGGTAGCTAAATGTAGAACTCCTTTTTACAGGTGCATGTATACCTTCGTAGTTCTAATTGGGATACAAGAATTGCTGCTGGACAGGCAGTGGAAGCCATTGCTAAGAATGTTCCACAATGGGAACCAAGAGGTGCTCCAAAATCAGGTAAATGTTTCCTTGCTTTTTCATTGGATTCCCTGAATAATTTACTGAACTATTCTTCATTACAACAAACATCCGATGCATTAACTGTATTAGTTAACTTTGGTCATATTGTTGTGAAAAATATTTTTCATAGATTTACTTGTACTAAAATCAAGTCTAAAACTCTTGAAACAAATATATAACAACAATGACTATAATCTACTTTTAGTCATTTTTATACGCCTACATTTTCAAGTTTTCCTTTCAAATAAGCTTCTGTCCAGACATTGTGGCTGTGTCCTGTGAGGGTATTTCCACGCTTTGCATGGCTATCTTTATATTGATTTTAATCAGAATAAAAGGTGACTGTTTTTCTATTCACCTAGATTTCCTGATGTTGTTAGCTATCCAGAAGAAGTAGCTCAACAAAAATTATGTTTGAACTGATGAATACAGCATCACAATATAATAATACCTGTTCATATAGAAGTCCTTTTTCAGCATTTTATTATATGATCAATTTCTATCATTTTTCAGAAGCAGGAACTGCAGCAGCACAATGTGCTGGAAAAATCCTGTTTACCCAGTTTGATGTTAATAAAGTTTTAGCTTTTGGTGCCAGTTTACTGGGCTCAGAGGGTGGACAATATGATGTGGTACAGTCTGCCATAGGTAAGTATAGTGTAAAAAGTAATTGGTAGTGATATGTGTAAATGTTTGTTTTGAATAATAATTGATAAAAGATGCATTGTAGATATTCCTTACAAACAACAAGTGCTAACACAGCTTTGCTATTGTCTTGATTTCACCTCTCATTTAATTGATTTTCTGAATTTGACTATCCTTAGGATATATAATGTACAGTATTTTATGGTGAACTACATGTAGTAGTGCGCGGAAATATCGATGCCTGGTAGTGCCAGGAACTTAGCTAAACCACTGTTTGAACAAAATTGTTTATTTAGAATAACATGTCAGCATTATCACATATTGACACTAGAGAACAAAACCACTTCTTTTTTTTTTTGGTAGCTCTAGATGATAAAGAACGTTTATCTCAACAAAGGCAGTTATTAAATAAACGTTTAGGATTAGATTTAGCTGGTAATTTAGGTATAGAATCAGATAACTTATTTAATGATGAAGATCTTCATATTGAGAACTTCAATGGTCAAGTTTCTGGTCAACCTGCTTTCAACAAGGTAAGTAAAAATTCTAGTGATGGTCCGATATGGCACCTATTGGTTTTATCGATATCAGATATTGACAGCGAACTTTATTGACTGATACAGATACAAATACTGATAATGGTGGATATAAAACTGTTACACATTAAAATGCCTCAAATGGCATGATAATCTATGCAAATATATGTCATTGTTATTCTGGAAACGCATGGTACTATTTTTTTACCTTGGAAATCAAACACATCATAATCTTTTTAAAGTAATAATTGAGTCACGCCTCCTACCCAATCAAAAATACACACCATCTATTATGAACTAAATTATTTGCTGTATCATTAATTAATCAAGTCAAGATTATCATATTGTCCAAAATAGATGTCATACTTCATCCTAATCACGAGTAAACCATGTGATATTTTCTCGCCTTTTCAAAAAGTTGTACTCATTATGACAGTGTGCAGACAATACCAGCAGTTAACTAGATAAAATGAAGGAAAAAAAATGCAACGTGCGAAGTAGTAAGATTTGGAACTATTTCACGATAAGCGACAGTGATCAAAGTGAGGCCAAATTAAAGACTTGCGATGCTTCATACAGGCCCGGTATGCAATGATGAGCCACTGTTGACATCTTCTTTAGTTTCATTATTGTGATTTGTGATAGACAAATAACTATTGAGAGGACCATTTAATAAATTTTTTATTACTTATCGGAAACAATTTTTTAAAAATTCAATAGTCTAATTAGGTATTGTTCTAGTTTGTGATCTTGTAATATCAGCACACATTCAAAACAGATCGAATAAGAGGGGCCTCCGCGACTGTGTTCTCCAATTCTATGATTTTGATCAACATGCAATTGGCTTTTCCCTATTCCACTCAAAAGTTTTATCGGGTGGACTGTTGTACGTTAATGTTGGTCTGCACATGCAAAGAGAGACCTGAACTCTCAAACAGTGTGTGAATAAGGATTTAAAAAATAGCGCAGACCGGTAAGGATTATGTACTGTTTATTCTTTCCTTTTTACAGCCCCTATGAGAGTCTTGTATTACCAGTACGTCTATGCATTGCAACCGAAATAAAAACTTGTATTTTGGTTGCCGTGCGCATGGCTCTTTAGATAATGGAGACCGTTAAGGATTTTGTACTGTTTATTCTTTCCTTTTTATGATCCCTATGAAAGTCTTGTATTACCAGTACGTCTAAACAGCAACAAGCATGGCAACCGCAATAAAACTTTTATTTCCGTTGCCGTGCGTGTGGCTTTTTATAGGTACCGCATGTCAAGCAAAATAATGATTTGTTCACAACTCGGATAATATACAGGTTAGGTGTGTACTGAATTATGGAAAATATCTATACAGCAGTAGGGGGACAAAACAAAATAGAAGTTACATATAAATAGTCTACATCATTCAGTCATAGTTCACCTATGTAACGACTGATGTGACCTCCCTCTCACACCGGTCTGATCTATATGGAGAAGAGCTTGGGGAAAGTACCCCCCCCCCCCCCACAAAAAAAAAATAGATTTGTATTTTATTTAGATGGAAAGCCAGGTTTTGTGTTTGTAGCATATTGTCATGTGTTTTTAAATAAATTGTCAGTGAGCGAGTGAAGCTGTTATATATGATAAGTACATAATGCTATTTTAGCATCACTTCTATTTTCTTTGAATAAAAAAATAAAAGATTTATTGAATTGTTTTGTATTTTTATTTTTTGATTAAGCCTGTGGCTGATTTGGTTAAACAACAGTTAATGGATGTAACTAGAGGATTAAGTGCCAGAGAGAGAAATCGAGCTAAAAGAAAGGCTAAACATCTTGCTAAACAGATCTCTAAAGATGGATCAAGGTATAACATGTAGACAAATATTAGAATTGCTTTTGTTCTATAATAATATTAAATTGTAATAAAAGCCATAGGTTCATTCCATTCTGTCTTGAGATTATCCGCTGTTGTATAAACACACGAAAAGTTGTATTAACTAATTAATGACACGTGAAAAGTTGCATGACTGACAAATTTTGAATTACAACCTGATATTTCCATTGATATGAAAACTCTCATTTTACTTGCCTCGTCCACGGAGATAGAAATTACTTCCTTATAAAGCTGTTGTGTTTAAAATCTCTTTTATTAATTGTTTGACTTCTGAAATTTTTGAAGAAATAGATCTTGTTTATGTAGTCATAAAAGTGTATTTGTTGTTGTTTTAGTGAGAGTTCAGCTGCAGATTTAGATCCCCCTGCCAAAAAAACAAAACAAGACCCTGAAAATAATGGTACATCGAGTGATAAAACATTAATAGATACTGGTGATAATACTCTTAATCTAGAAGAGGTAATTATTATTTCTGTAGGCTTTGGAGTGATATGACATGCACCGGTTCTCTGCGTTCATTGCATGGCTACACACAAGTTAATAATTGATATGAAAATATTATTCATTGAAATAAAACATATATTGGATGTTAGTCTTGAAATGGTCTGGTTTATGTTGATTGGACCTCTTTCTTGAGGTCAATTTTGAAACTTGATAAGTGCCTTTATTAGGTTGATTTGTTACTTTCCAAAACACTAGATAAGCATTCAGGTAAAAAATGACATTTGTTGTGAGTTTTTACCCCTTTATTAGGTTGATTTGTTACTTTCCAAAACACCAGATAAGCATTCAGGTAAAAAATGACATTTTTTGTGAGTTTTTACCCCTTTTTCCTTATTCGTTTCTTAATATAGACATAGAGAACATCTCCTTTCAATCTTTGGTTTTCAAACGCTTAAAATCTTCTCTAATCATTGTATTTTTTTTACCAGATGGATGAATGGCCGTTTGAGACATTTTGTGAAGTACTGATGAATGATTTGTTTAATAGTTCATGGGAGATTAGGCATGGTGCTGCTACAGGACTTAGAGAAGTTATAAAACAACATGGTCGAGGAGCTAGTAAGTCAAGTGATACACCATCAGATCAGGTATTTAAAATAGTGTATTTTCTAATGGGAAATCGTCTGTATTTCCTAATAACCTCATATCTCTAGAGAAAAAGAGAAATAATAGAGAAGTATGGATTTCCTAATAGTTTCATAGATAAATGGTCTGGATTTCTTGATAACCTCATAAATTTGGATTTCAAGTTACATATTGTTAATATGTTTTAGATGACGGCTGTCAATCAGATATGGTTATCTGATTTGTCTCTGCGTCTGCTGTGTGTTTTGGTATTAGACAGATTTGGTGATTTTGTTTCAGATGAGGTGAGATTTATATTATGCAAAAGGTCTCCAATGACTTTTATTTTTAGGGAGCCATGGTGACTCAGTGAGTAAGATGTTGGCTCGCTAACCGCGAAGTCCCGTGTTCGATTCCCACGTTGGCCGATAAAGTTCATCGAGATATTCTGTCATGGTTTCCCCTTGTCAGTGGTGCAGGACCTAGGGCCTGGCAAGTGACAATGTATAGTTTTCTGATGGGATGAAAACACAAGGTCCTGTGTACACATTGATGTGCACGTTAAAGATCCCCATGTAGTTGGAATTCGATATAAGAGTAGGCTGTAGTGCCGCTGTTCGAGCAACATTACCCTCATAGCAAAAATACCTGTCTTGATTAGCCCAGTCGGAGCTGAACAATAATTTTTATATAAAGTATACAGCTGTGCCTTTTGTATCACAGTCTGATTCAGTTAAACATGCATTATGCAAGAGCAAAATCTGCTTATTACAAATCTTTCTTTAGGCCTGAAATGTTATCTAAATTATCAATTAGACATTAATTAACTTATCCAGACCATAATAAACTCTTGATGTCAAGGCTAGTCTTCGATGTTGACTGGATTAGATTCCTATATGCCGCTAACGGCCGTTGATAATTAAATCAGAAAAAGTGGATAATCGCGACTATGCTGTTTATATTAATGATTTTAGTAATGATGACCGAGACTGTGCAAAAATTTCACCCGCTTCTTTCTCGGCTCATAGTGGATCAATTTGACTGAAATTTCCAGCAAATTACCTTTACACTATCTAGTTTCTAACTATTATAGCGAGAACTGCCATCTCTTTATCTTATCTCCCATAAATTATTTTTAACCAAGTGAGTCTAAGAAACTAACTTAAAAGATTAAAACTCAATATTTGTAAGATGAAGTTAAGGGCTATTTCACAATACAATGTCTTGAGGGGGAGGGATGGATTATAGTTTCAAATTGGAGGAATTAAAATCAAATGACACAAAATTGAAGTCTTTCACAGTTCAGCCAGGCCTGATAATGAATGTGGTGTGATTTAATCATACATATGGAATTTGGTAGATATCATTGTAGTTAGACAGTGTATGCTGGGTTGTCCCGGAATTCTTGTGTTTACCCTTTAGACACCTCTTGTGCGATCGGGACAATTTAATTTGATTATCTGCTGTGCTCCTTAATTTTAATATCTTTTGTTATGTTTCTGAAGCAATATAATTATAAACATAACTTTGTTGTTATAAAATTAGTTATAAATTATAATTATTATGATAACACTTATTAAAGGTTGTTGCTCCTGTAAGAGAAACGTGTTCACAGAATCTAGGTGTTGCGTTAAAGTTTTTAGATGTAGAAGGGGTACAGGGTGTTACAAGTGTTTTATTACAACTGTTATCACAGAGTCAGTGGGAGGTACGACATGGTGGTCTATTAGGTATCAAATATCTTCTAGCCGTTAGACAGGTTAGTCATCAATCATCTTTTTTATGGGTCGCAGACTCGGTCGAAATTTGTCATTATGATATGACAGAACACTTTTGATCAAGCTGCATTTTTGCAGGAGAAAATTGTGTGGAGAGGGAAGAAAATTATGTAGCTGTATACAGAGGTCGCAGTCAAGCAAAAATCCACGTTTTTCACGCTTTTTTCATAATTAACGCAAATATTGACGGACGCTGCGTAATTTACACGCAGAAAATTTCCCCGACGTGAGAATAATTAGATTATTCTATTTCGTAGTTTGTACACTACGTCATCAATTTCTGCGCTTCACGCGGCATTTACACACCACTACTATACGTAATCTTCATAGGTTTTTATATTTCCTCTTATTTCGTTCATAATCTTTAATTATGACAGTAAGCTTTCTATACATAGCTATTCTGAGACTCCCTATTTTGCTGCACTGGAAGCAATAAAGCGCATTTCATACAAGACTTTGGATTGGCTAAAACACAATAAACTGTTGGCTTCCATAGCGATATTTTGCTCTTTACTTCCTGTCGAAGTGAAAGATTGAAATGACTGTGCCGTCAACCATAGATATGCCATCAACCTTCAGTCGTCATTAGACTGAATACAGTATCAATGAAATAAGGACGCTTAAAATAGGGTTGTTCACGTAACGATTTTTACTTCTATTGAGTATTTTGAAAGACTCTAAATGACGCAGATGTAGAGAGCAAAAACGTATAATTTTTGAATGTCTGCGTATTTTTACTCAACTCAAAATTGATCCACTGCGACCTCTGGCTGTATATTGTTGTCACCTTTTGTCAGTCAGATTGCTTGTAGGGACTAAAGTTGTAATCCCATTGTATACTCGGTGTCTATGTTCCTGTTTTAAAACAATTTCTGACGATTCCTGTCAGAGTTATTACTCTTCATCATTTTGTTAAATATTGTGGACGTCCTAGAGGCTTATGTTATCATTTGATTGACTTGAAGTTTATACACAGTATTTTAATGTTCATGGAACAAAGAAGCCTATTGATTTTCAATGATTTCCTATAATTACTGTCAGAGTGTCATACTTTCAAATATGTTGTGGACGCTTTAGTTAGTGATTTTGTAATGCTCCTATTACCTACAAAAAATAAATATGTGACAACCACCTTTGTTGACTGTTCAGGCGACTAAGCTGCTGTGGGATGTATGTTTCATTCCCTGGCAACCTATGTTATGTTATTACCTTTGGTATTACTAGCTGAATTTATCTTAAAAAGTATATAATATATATTTATGTTTTTGTAGGATTTAACAGATGCATTATTACCTATTGTATTACCAGCTGTATTTCGAGGTCTACAGGATCCAGATGATGATGTCCGAGCTGTAGCAGCAGCAGCTTTGATTCCTGTCAGCGACAAATTAGTGTTGTTAATGCCACAACAGGTAATGACAAGCCATCGATCGGAGTATATTACTCTCAAAACTAAGAAAAATTTCTGAATCAGACAGTTTTGATGTGCTTAGATGCTATAATTTTGTGATTACATGTGTCCTCTCACAGATGAACCAAGTGCTATCATTCATTTACATTTTGCAACATTGTAATGTAATTACGGGTGGTGTCAGGTTCGTTCCTGGATATGTACATGACAAAGAGGAGTAGGTGTCTCCTCATATGTACATAATAGTATATGAAATTTAATTAATTTTATATTCCAGACCCCTGTAGTAATAGATTGTTTATGGCAGACATTGTTAGATTTAGATGATTTAACAGCATCAACTAATAGTATTATGATATTATTATCTACTCTGTTATCTAAACCATCAACAACCACAACCAGGTTAGTAACCTTGTTTAAATATAACTAGTAGTGCAGGATAGAAGAGCCTGTAGTACCACATTCAGAGAACGCTATATCGGAGATGGTCCGGCACATTTTAGCACATATGACGTCATATGTGGATTGTGGGTTAGGGTCTCGAGATGTAACGCTAACCCTAATCCTAACTCTGGACCAAGCCTAACCCTTACCCTAACCCACAATCGACATATGACGTCATATGTGTAGGACCGTCTCCGATCTAGCATTCTTCACCACAGTCAGACAAAACAATTTCTCATGCCCATAGTTAAAACCTGTTTCATTTCATTTTGTGTACTTCCAAATGTTAACTAAATTCATCAATCTAGTAAGAGCACTGGAAAACGGATCCATGTCATTGTTGTCTGACACTGGAATATTCGAAATTGGAACGGTATTTACAATCGGAACCGAAAAATCGCTGAAAAGCCCATATTTCCCAAAACCTATAAATGAGATCATGAAATACACTTATTACTAAGGTTTTATTTTCTTAAATCCCCAAGTAAATAATTTCATTTTTCTCTGTCCAATGCCGCAATTACGCTAAAATTCTGAAATTCAGTTTTATATAGGATAATAATGTCTTTATTTTGATTTAAGCACTTAAATTTCTTATTAAAAACATACAACAGTACTTGAAACATTATTTTATTTGAACCACAACATAATAGTTTCAACACTATTATAAGATAATTCTAGTAATTTCGTACTCAAAACACAATGTTTATTTTTGTATGGCTTTTTTTAAAATGAGGCTTTGCTACTTTATATTTCATTGTTAACTTTGTTTGTTTTTTTTTTGTTTTTTCCATATTACAGTACATCTCAAGCCTTATCCGAACTAACACCAAGATTGTGGCCATTTTTTCGACACAATATCCTGTCAGTACGTAAAGCAGCTCTAGAAACATTTTATACGTTGTTAAATATACCAGATCAACAGGTTAGTGATTTTTCTACTAATATAAGATTAGTAAGGTGAATGACCTTAAAGTTGTTCATTTTAACATAAGACAAAATCTTGTTCATATTAACATTAAGAAAAAGTTATTCATTTTAATTTTAACACAAGAAAAAAGTTTGATTCTGGATATGTTCTTTTCATTCTGTTTCCTTGGAGCCTCGTTTTTATTACTTTATCAACTTGTGTTGATATTTTTTGATATCAAAAAAGATGTAGGCATTTCTCTCTATATATATATACACAAAATATGGAACAAAGAAAAACATCCATATGTGGATGTTAGACCTCATCTCTCTCTCTCTCTCTCTCTCTCTGTATTATAATTATAAAGAAGAGACAAATATAAGGTATATGATTACATGACAAGTTGAAATGGGTTAGATATTCAATAGCTACACAATACACTAAGGATTCTTGTGTTGGATCAATGATCTCTACATTATAAATGTTTTTATTGACACAGTTTTATTTTTGAATATTGTCCTGTTTGTTACTTTGATGTGAAATTAATGTTTTGCAGCAACCCGTGTCTCAGTGGTTAACACCCATTTTATCAGATGCTTTGCGCCACATATATCAACGTAGTTTATTGGAAAATGATGTGGATGTATTAAACCTAGTTCAGAAAGTTTGGTCAGTGTTACTAGAAAAAGCACAACTAGACTACCTCATTGTTGCTTCAGTGCCTTGGTTAGGAGTATGGCTCTGCCTTCTTATGCAACCATCGAGAACCCCATTTGAACCAACTTATTTGTTAGAAGCTAAACATAAAGTGAGGGTAGGTATTCTCTTGTCACTTTTCATTCAATGATGTATCAAAACCATATAAGAATTATGGAGTTTATAGTAGAGATTTAAGGTGGCTAGTTTAAAAAGGTGGGGGACTGCACATTACTGAATATTGTTGTTCCTACATTTAATGCCGATGTATATTATACTCACTGGTGTCTTGCCACAATTTCTTACGTTTTCTTCTTGTAGATTTATATATCTTCCCATTCCCATTTTGAATTTTATAGCTTTGGACAGAGTACATATAGTTTTTTTTTTGTTTTGTTTTTGTTTTTTTTTTAAACCCAAAAATCTAGCCATATGGGATTTTTGATATGTCTTTGTTCTAAATATCCTGACTTATTGTTAAAATGACATAAAAGTGCCACATGTCCACCCTCGTATTTAGTTTAATTCAACATTTTAATATTGAAATAATTTCAGGAGCAGACTGTAGGAAAGCGTTGTCCATCAGATTCTGGACCTATATTAGATAAAGATAATCGTGAATATATAGGTGGTGCACAGTCATTGAATAAAACTATAGTTGAACGAGATATTGATGTGATGAGATCTAGAATAGCTGGTACAAAGTAAGATATTACTCTAATACAACACTACAAATAGTTCAACACTTTACAAATTTGTTCCTGATAAGCTGTTATTGCGAATACAACTTCTATTATGGGGTGCATTTCTGGAATTGTAATATGTTTTAACTGTGGGTCATTATTTAGGCTTTGGTTGTTCTGTCTGTTCCCTCTTTAAGTTAATGGCATCAATCTATTGGAAGAAATTTCTATGAATTAACAACCAGTTCTTCTTTGACTTGTGGTCTAAGGGGAGATAATAAGAGGCTCAAAACCGGTTACTGAGTTATCTCCCTTTAATTAACTCATTGAGTACTTTATTGAACTTGGAAAAATCTAATGTCTAGGAACCAAACAAACATTTGAATATGCTATTACATATTGTATAAATAAACTCGTTTAATAGGATATATTATCACAAACAGTATATTTCTTTAGATCTACCCATAATAATGTAGTGGATAAATGTCTTTTTGTTTACAGTAAACAATATGTAAATTATATATATTTATTTTGTAGATTGTTGGGTTTATTAGCAGGTTACATTACAAAGCCTGTACCAAATTATCCTAAAGATGCCGAAAAACCGGTTGATTCACTGAGAAAACTGTTTATATTTCATTTAAATACTAAATCGGCTTTACAACGATATGTTATTGGCCAGGTTTTATATCAGTGGGCATTGCTCAATAAAGTAAGTGAAAGTGTTTGAAGAACCAAGACCTTATTATACTCTTAATAAATCTTGTCAACATCCTTAAACAAATTCAGTGTCATTTTCAGTTTCAGTGTCATTTTCAGTTAATACAATTCCAACTTGAATGCTGCAGCGTCTGCCGGGCTTACAATTAATATGTTACTTTGTGATTTGGATATGGATAGAAAGAAAAACCAGGTTGCAGCCATGTGCACCTAAATTATCCCATGACATTTGCAATATAGACAATTGATTAGGTTGAAATTTTGCTATCCAATCAAAATTCACACAAACATAAGTCTCAAAGTTACCAAAGTATTGTGTTGTCCATTTTTGTTTTTATTTCTAAAAAACTAAAAAAAAAAAGATAACTATTCAATTTTAACCTTTTTTTTCGTTGTAGAATTGTGATTGTCCAGAAGATGTTAAAACTAAGTTATTGGAATGTTTAAGTGAGGCTATATATTTTGATGAAATAGCTTTAGCTTTTACCAGAATGCAATCTGATTGTCGAGATTTTATAGCCTCATTAAAGCAACAAGGTGTAGAAATGGATTCACTTTTTCCTCCTGCGTAAGTTTTATTAAGTACGGTTTCATTGATAGTATATGACCATTTTATTTTATGCAAATAAAATGTCTTCTAGGAAGTGGCAGAGAGACCTATAATGTCAGTAGTCAGATTTTGCACCATTTAAATGAGAAATATTTCGAACTTTTATATTATTATCTGGTGTCGACCATAATAACCTTAACACCCATGTTTTTATAAGAATATAGGTTTATTGCATCAATGATTATTCATTAATAATAGTAGAAAATTTATGAGGCAACTGATTTAATTTGCAAAACACTATTCTTCCATAAAATAAGTCCCTCCTATGTAGTGTTGATAAAGTTTTTACAGAACATGATGGTTTTATAGTTACCTGAACAATTATTTGGTAGTGAGCAAGGTGTTTAGTCTTCAGCAATAATTTCTTTTCCACATTTTTAATTTTTTTAAATATTTAATTTTGGAATAAATAAAACAATTTCTACTTATAGATCTATCTTAAGTCTTGATCAAGCAGGACAACTGACGTCAACTGTATTTGATCAGGTAAAAATTTCATTGAAACCCAAGGTGCTGCAGATGCTGGATGACAGACGAAAACAATTACAGATAACTGTCACTCAAACAACATTAGAACAACAGACATTAACTGTTCGGTAGGAGACAAAATTTATTTTAATACTCTAAATCCATTGATTTAATGATATAAATATCTTAGGCATCATATTAACCAATCTCTTTTAGGCTTTAGATTCTAGATAAAATAATTTTTAATTTTTGGATCAATTGATTTTGAATTTTAGAAATTCTAAGCCCTGGAAATGTTTTGAACATCATAGATCTGTGTTTCTGTTTATTTAAGAGTGTTAAGTAGTCTGGCTATGGCAGCAGTAGTACTGTCTGTTTTTCCTGAGAAATTAAATCCTGTTGTACGGCCATTGATGGACTGTATCAAGAAGGAAGACAATCGAAATATCCAGGTTTGTTGGATATGTATTTGACTTTAAAATGTCATCAGCATAGTTATATTACTACGCAAGGATATTGGGTTACAAAACATGCATCAATTGAACTGAAACAGTTCTGCTAACACCCCCTGTGTTATCTTGATTGACAGAATGGTGACAGAACACAATTCTATACTTGGGGCCATAGTAGTCGAGCAATTTGGGAAGAGTTCGAATTCTAATATGGGTCAAAAAGAACCTTCAGGATTTTTCATACCTGATGTTCATGTATCAGCGGTGGTGTGTCTAGTGGTTTAGATGGGAAGAAAAACTGTGGTCTACTTGTGTTCAAATTGCTGTGAACTTTAAAGAGCCCTTGACAGTTGAAAATCAAAGAAGAATAGGAGGGTACGATGCTGTATTGGTAAATTTGAATTAGCTGGGCATTAAACCCCATTCCTATCCATTTTACACTATAATAGTTAATTGTAGTTCTGTCAATTTGGTGGGAGTGGGAGTATCTACCTGGGGCCTATTTCACGAAATTTTAACGAAGATAAAATCCAAATTTTACTAATTTGATTGGATAATATGAAATTGATTTTAGTCCTTGGCCAATCAAGTATCTACTAAAATTTGGATTTTATCTTTAGTTAAGATTTCGTGAAAGAGGCCCCAGGGTTCTTAATCCATTTTGAAACTAACAGGCCAGAATTGGGTCAATTGAGGTCCCGGTAGGAAATGGGTTAATTATAAGCTTCCATTCCCTTTAATATAACAAGACTTCTACCAAAATAATTCTTGGTAATTTGTTATGGAGAATGTCGTATTCTGATGTATGTGATTACCACAAAAATAACGACAATTAGGTACATCTTTTGAAAATTTTCCATATTTAATTCACGTACCAGCTATCAAGTTCACGTCAGTAATACTCCTGAATAAATTACTATCTTCGTTTATTCGATGAAACGTTCATGTTTTATCAGTCGATGATCAAAAATATTAGCTTTTTCTACTATTGCCAGTATCAGAAAATGCTGCAGCCAAAATATACTGATACGGCACCATGTCTGTTCTTTATAATACAATTTGTAGTTTTTTGTCTAGCACGTAACTAGTCACGTACATTGCACTTGTTTTTATTCATTCGTCGATGATAGACAAACGGCACAATTGTCACATGACAACCATAATTGAAATTGCTTTAAAATAAAATTCCGTACAATTATGATATAGCTTTCAATAAAAACGATAATATTTTTAAAATTAAGCCTTTGTCAGAATGTGTATATAATAAAAAAAAAACATAACGGTAAACGTTATTTAAAAGTGGTTTATTGACCAAATTCCAAGCGATATGTCACGTGTCATTGGAATTCGGCATTGTTCAGTCTATCGGAGGATTGTACTCAATGAAGATATAAATTTATCTAACACCTGGTCAGTGAATCCATCAATGTATGATCCAGTTATTATTTTAATATCTAAATATCTACCGGTACCTGGAATTCATACAGAGCGTGGAAGATGCTTGATTGGCAAACCATGCCGAGATCGTCTTTCGCCACGTTTTTACAAAAGCAGCTTACTGAACCTGTTATGAATAATCAGCAAGCTTGTTTTATCCAAATTACTGTTAAATGTACTAATTAGACTACTCAGATTATGAACCACAGGTGGCTGATTCTCACTAAGGTTAGGCTGTTGTTGTAGCCGACAAGCAAGTTGATTGACTTCTTAATTAACATGTAATAATTAACCTGATGTAATTTAGCCGATAGTAGATTGATTTATGATACCAATAGTGGCTGGTTCATTGTTTCACCAATCGGCTAGATTAAACATCAATAGCCGCGAAAAAACAGCCGATTAAGAACACATGTATCTTCTTACTTAATCTAAATATCATTTCTTTCTATTCTGGAAATATATGTGTATTTTGATGCTATATAATGATTGTTTATATCTTCAGGCAGAAGCAGCCAAGTCTTTAGCCAGAATGATTGAGTTTGTTCTTGAGAAGAATCCTAACCCTATTTCTAAAATAATTAAAAATCTATGTAATTTCTTATGCTGTGATTCATCTTATACTCCATTAGTACACCAACCTATAGCAGTCAAGACAACAGGTATTAAACTTAATAATTAATTTAGTAATTTCATTTTGGGCAGATTCATATAGATAGAAACAGAAACCAATAGCCTTGTTTCATTTCACTTAAGCAGCTTAGGGATTGACAACCTTTCCAAATGTAGATTGTAAATCATTGTCATTATTAGGAATGACATGATTAGAAATAGCATGATAAGAAAGAATATGATATAAATAGCATTATTAGCATGAGTCTGATTAGAAATAGCATAATTAGAAATAGCATGATTAAAAATAGATGGGTGTTGTATGTTAATATTAGTAATATTGTGATTAGAAATAGATTGCCTAGAAATAAATGTGTGTATATGTAAATATTGGGAATATCTTGGTTGGGAATAAATATCTGTGTATGTAAATATTGGGAATAACTTGGTTGGGAATAATTATGTGCATATGTAAATATTGGGAATAAATGTTTATGTAAATATTAGGAAAACATATTTAGGAATTAATATGTTGATATTATGAATAAATATGCTTAGGTGTAAATATTAGGAATAACTTAGTTCTAAAGAATAATTATGTGTAAATATTAGGAATAACATGGTTAGGAATAAATATGTGATACAGATTTGCGTGGACTTAGAGATCCCTTGGCAGTTGGAATTCAATACAAAAGTAGGCCGTATATAGCTTTGCTGTCCAGGCAAATTTTCCCTCATAGCACACTGCATGGCGTATGCCCATTTATAATAGCCCAGTCGGAGAATAACAGTAGGACATTATAACGCCATTTCATTAATCATTTTCCAAGGTCTGTAAATATGAGAACCTTCTACTGACCTTGACCTTGTAGATTGATCGCATAAGTTATTAATTTCCGTCCTAGTCCAGATTTTTGTCCGTATGCTAATGAGCTTCGTCGTAGATCACATATAAGGTAAATGTTCTAATATGCTAAGTTCTATTACGCATTTGTCTATTATGCAGAATGGAGAAGTGTAATGTGCAAAATAACTATTATTCTGTATTTTTATTATTGAAAAGTGTTTTCTGTATTTTAACACTGTGACAATGGTGGTATTGTGGGGCAATGGAAATTGCAAATTGTAAAACTAAAATACATATTTTTTA
Source organism: Patella vulgata (assembly GCF_932274485.2). NCBI lineage: Eukaryota > Metazoa > Mollusca > Gastropoda > Patellidae > Patella > Patella vulgata. The sequence continues at coordinate 40,574,284 of NC_065880.2, forward strand.
CTGCTGACTTATCCTTCCATAGGTTAGGAATGAATGTGTAAATATTAGAAATAACATGATTAGGAAAGAATATTTGGAAATGTAAATATGAGGAATAACATGATTAGGAATGATGTGTAAATATTTCGAATAAATATGTGTACATGTAACTATAAGGAATATTGAGATTAGGTATAAATATGTTTATATATGTAAATAATATTCAATAAAGTAAGCTGGTGAACAGGTATAGACATGATATTTTTGCATTTTAACAGAAAATCAGCCACATGAAGTAACCTGTGATATAAATACTGGTATTTTAACATTAAGTAATTTACAGAAGGTATATATGTACTTTTTGTGTTTTCTTATTAAAAACAAAGATAACATTCAGTAAGAAAACTATTAAAGGCACTAGCTATTATTATATCACTAAGAACATCCAAGTATTAAAAAACACAAATTCATGGACTGAATTGAACGAAAAATTTAGAATTATTACTTTATTAACTTAAAATGGCCTAACTTGAAACTGATCAAATTGAATCATTTTTGAACCAAATTGCTTTTGGTTGTGTATGATTTTAAACTCTTTATTTAATGTTTATACTGACATATTAGTTTGATTTTGGTAAACATAAATTATTTTCTGGTGTTATAGGCTCCCGAAAAGAATAGAAAATGGTTACGTAGAAGTTTAAGTATTAAATCAGCAGACGTTGATGTACCTAGTGAATTATTACAAGAAGATTCTGAGGTAAGAATTAGTTATATCTTTTTTAAAAATGTTCTCTTTGGTGATTTTTATATGGGCACACTTCATGTGGGAGTATATCGTCATCACCTCTCTATGTGCAGGCCAGAACTTTTGAGATATTTTTTTAACATTTGAGATTATTTAGCTAATGACAAAGAGGAAATCTATCCAAATTCAGGCCTATCAATCTTATATGTAGTTATTGCGATTAGCCTTACAGTTACAACCATCTTACGAAAAATCTACTTGTGGGGTGTATATTCTTTGTTAGCCATGTTGGTTTCTTTTTGGGTGGGGAGGGGCAGGAATTATTATAATTGTTTGAATCTTGAAATATGTAGCTAATTCTACAATTTATTTATTTTGATAAGATCTTTTAGAGTAATAAGGGAGGTTGGATGTCCGAATGGTTAACACGTATGCGCTGTATCATAAGGTCTATCATTGAGTCAACTGGCGTGGTTTCGATTCCCCGATTGTACGTGACAAGGAGTAGGGTCGCCTGTCCAACCCTGTGGGTTTTCTCTGGGTCCTCCGGGTTGGTCACACCACACTGCTAAAGGCCCCTTCACACAAGCAAATTCTTGAAATAAAATTGAACCAAGTGTTAATCCGAAATGACCTAAATGGATGTTAAACCCATCTCTCTCTCTCTCTCTCTCTCTCTCTCTCTTTTAAAGTAATAATTTTGATTATCAGGTTCAACAGATGTTAAAGATACAGCGACGGGGTGCTGATGTAGCATTATCTACTATATGTGCTTATTTTAGTGATAAAATGCAGACTAAAGTACCAGTATTGTGGGAATGTTGTATAAATCAACTATTAACTGTACAGGATACCAATAGTAAGTTTTAATAACAATTCTTTGGAAGCATATTTTTAGTAAATTCGTGGGCCCTTGTGACTCAAATGCATGACTTTTGAAATATGTAATGAGAATTAATATTAGGTCAACAAAGTTTCAAATGGTGTGACCAAGCTGTTGATGGTTATTTGACAAAAACTTGGTATGGATGCAAGTGATAAACCTACAGTACACAGTCTGTTGTATCTTTGAAGTGCCATTTCTATGATTATTTACCTGTATATTCCATTGCTAAAAGACCTATGTTTGAATTTTTATTGTAGAAAATTCAGATGATGAAAATTTGTCTCAAGAACTAGTAAACTCATTGCAAGTTTTAGAAACTGTTAGTTCTTCTTTTCATTCCACAGTATTAGCTCAGGTAATTATTTCTTTGATGGTGCAGTTAGGCCATTTGATACAATGTCAGGGGCGAGTACCATGGTTTCATCTATGATGAAATAAACATAATGGTAGTTTTATACTGATTTAATAACTATTTGTGATAAAATAAAGATGCTTGTAGTTTTATACTGATTTAATTAATATCTGTGATAAAATAAACATGCTGGTAGTTTTATACTGATTTAATTAATATCTGTGATAAAACAAACATGCTTGTAGTTTTATACTGATTTAATTAATATCTATGATAAAATAAACATGTTTGTAGTTTTATACTGATTTAATAAATATGATACGATAAATCTTGTTTTATACTCATTGAATAAACATCTCTGATAAAATAAACATATTTGATAAATATCTATGAATAGATAAACATAGTTTTATACTGATGATACTTTTACACTTATTGAATAGATATCTATGATACTTTTACACTTATTGAACAAATATTTGTGATAAAATAAAATAATTTTACACTTATGGAGTGAATGTGTAAATACTGTCTTAAAGGTATGTTCCCTTGGGGTCAGTTAGGTCCTCATGTACATCCTGTAAAATTATTGTTAACTACACCTGTTATATTTCTCTTAATCCTATGATGTATAAAAATAGAATTATAGAAAGTCAACATTCAGTAGAAAAAGAAAGAAATCCTTTTCTGTCAACGTCAAGTTTAATTAGATGACTAAAACCTCGTATCTAATCATTAGCACATAGCAGGCTGTGGTGTGTACAATATAGCTATGGACTACTGACAACACATAATCGCATATTGGGAAGGGGAGGCTCCATTCGCTCATAATTGTGGTATGATTAGATATGGAATCGAATGGGATTCCTCTCTTATAACTCATAGGATATTTTGTCTTCAGTAACAGATATTGTAAAATGAAGATTGTGTATTAAAGTCTGGTTATCATTTTTTTCTATTTTACAGGTTATAGCAAAACTTCCATTGTTATCAGTTTGTTTACAACATAAATATACAGCTGTACGACATATTGCAGCTAGATGTATAGCTACATTATGTCAACTCCAAACACATCATACTATGCATTTTATTATAGAAACTATTATACCCATGTTAGCATCTACAGACAGTGAAATAAAACGCCAGGGTGCCTCCGAAGCTCTAGCAAGTATCCTTTTAATAGTGTATGTCCCTTATGGTAATTTAGATATAGCCATATTTTCTTACTTCATAATATCATACAATTAGTTTAAAACTTCTCATATCTGTTACATACTTGTATATTTAACTGTTTGATTTAATTACACATAGTCTTCATGTGCTTTTCGAAATGGGGTCTTAGTGTATCTTGAAAACCCCAAACCAAAAACCAAAGTCTGTTGTTGAAACAATTGTTCAAAATAATTTGAGGGGTTGGATGGCCGAATGGTTAGCACGTGTGTGCTGTATCATAAAGTCTGTCATTGAGTCAACTGGCGTGGTTACGATTTCCCGGTTGTACGTGACCAGGAGTAGGGACGCCTGTTCAACCTCGTGGGTTTCCTCCAGGTCCTCAAGTTTTCCTCCCACTACTAAAGACCCCTACGCGCAAGTGAATTGTTGAAATAAAATTGAACCATGTGTTAGTCCCGAAATGTCCTAGTTTGTGTCAAGTGGATGTTAAACTCTCTCTCTCTCTCTCTCTCTCTTCTCTCTCTCTCTCTCTCTTTCTCTCTCTCTCTCAAAATAATTTAATCCCAAGATGATTTATATGTCATTGTGCATTGTTCGCACTGTGCTTAAAGTGTTAACTATTCCACATTGTTGTGCAGGTTTTTGGTAATTTAAAAAAAAAAAAAATATGGAAAACAACAACCACCTCAATTATTATTTAATGACCTTAATCAATAATAAGATATAATAGAGTTATTAGGTATAGATATATTACCATATATAGTATTACTAGTTGTACCTATATTAGGTTGTATGTGTGATCAAAATGAAGCCGTTAGATTAATGGCTACTCATTGTTTCGCTAATATGATACGTCTCCTGCCATTAGAGGTTTGTTCTTCCCTACTTATATTTTACATCACAGATAAATAATAATGGTGTTATTCTTTTTGAAGACATACATGTATAACTAGCTGTATTGCAGTTTACAATAACTGTTTTTATTTTCTCTCCAGTGATAATGGTTAAATTGCATATCATTCCCTTTTAGTCTTAAGATTGTTAATAATGATGTTGAATTTTAGTATTAATTTTGAAAGAAGATTGAAAAGAAAACAGCTTATTTTTTTTTAATACTGTATCTTACATCTTTATATTTATGAAGTCACGAAATATTAAATTTCTGAAATTCAAAAGTACATCTATCTATGACTTTATTAGCTTTGTTTATAGCCTTAATAGTTACTTACTCATTTTATATTAATGAATTTTGTTTTATTACTTTAGGCTGGTATACCAGATCCACCTGAAATGAATGCTGAAATGATAGAAAGAAAAGAGAAACAGAGAGAGTTTTTAGAGCAATTATTAGATGGTTCTAAGATTGAGTGTTATAAAATAACAGTTGATATTAAAGCTGAATTACGTAAATATCAACAAGTAAGGATAACAGATGATTCTTTTATCAAACATTGATCATTATAGGTGTCACAAACTCTATTGCTCGCGTTGGAAGAAAGTGTTTTTTCCCCAATTTGTAACCTTTCTCAACTTAACGTCACACAGTTGCTATTTAATCTTTTGCAATATTTTTAATTTAACATACATTGAAAGCCAATATCTTATTGTTTTGTTTGATATATGGGCAATTTGCTACTGAGGTTGATATGGTAACAACTCAAACTCCTTCATATTTATCTCAAACTTACACAATCCATATAATTTGATATTACATAGGTTTCAAATATTTTAAATTGCTTACTTTAAAATGTGGTGATAAACTTTTGGGTTATGGTAAATAGGGCGGATTAGAAATATGTGTTTTTAAAAATTCACAACCTTTTTGACATGTTCACATAATGTCTCAAAAACGCCCCAAAAAATAGGCAATTTGCTCCTGAGGAAAATTGTTAAAAAATGAAGGCATATATAGATATTTTTGCCTTTTTTTTCCCTATCTTACTTCATAGGTACTGATTTTAAACTGCATAAAAACTAGGTTCAATATTTCAGATATAACATGGTCAAAATCATTTTTGATCAAAATTGACCAAATCACTTTGACAAAATGGAATTTTTGAGTAAACCTATGTATTTTTGAGTTGCTGGGAAAATCAGAGTAATTGTTACAAAAATGTGAAAATTGAAACATAATTTGCCTTAAAGTTGTATTAGTACATGAAATTACATCTACATTTTTGATAGTTTTACTATGAAATGAAATATGGCAACACAAAAATCACCAAAAATGACTTTTTCAAAGCTTTGAAAAACCTTTATCCACGAAAAGTCAAAAATCGCAACTTTGAGCCTCCATAAAAAATTTTTTTATTATCTGATTTTGAATCTGTAAAAAGTTTTGTGAGAAGAATGATGAGATCTACTTGAAAAGCTAATAAAATCAAATTTATAATCATAATCTCAAAATCACCTATTTCACCTAATCATAATAGACAAGATATCCTGCAATGGTCTGGGTTTTACCATGATATGAAGTATTTATCTCTTATATTTGGAATATTTCACTATTTAACTTTATGAAATTAAGGAAGTTGACTGTTTATTTTTTGGATTGTTTCAGGATGGTGTTAATTGGTTAGGTTTTCTAAATAAATATAAATTACATGGTATATTATGTGATGATATGGGTTTAGGCAAAACACTACAATCTATATGTATACTAGCTACAGATCATTATCACCGTGACACAAAACATAAGGTTAGTTCCATTTATTTTTATTCTGTGTCTTCTCAAATGGATCAGTAATTTATAGATAGATCAGTAGATGTATAGATAGATCTGTGGATGAGGTTTCAATATAATTAAAGCCGCATTAAGTTTTGGCTGTTCACATTGTGGGGTCTACATTAAATATAACAATGGTAAATCTTTTCAGATTTTAACATCCAACTGTTCTGCATCAGCTAGGCTAATGAATGTGGGCATATGCTGTGCAGTGTGCTATTAGCAGAAGTTTTGCAAGGACAGCAGCAATTCTGCATACTCTTGATCAAATTCCAACTCTCAAGGTTTCGTTTACGTGTATGCCACTGTGTACGCATAATCTCAGGTTTTTTTTGTCCCATCCTAACAACTAGACTGTGTAACTTGACAGGCCAATTATCCTATAATACTGCAGAGTTATGGCCCTTTATCACTTTGAAGAATCTTGTGGACGCTCTAGAGGCTAGAGTTAATATCCAAAAAACTTAGCTTTATGCACAGTGTTTTTGAGAACATTAGACGAAAAGACCTATTGATTTTCAACAATTTCTGACAATTACTTCCAGATTTATGGCCCTTGATAATGAATGTTTTTGTTTACTATAGGGTAGAACTAGAAACAAAACAAATTCTTTTGATTTCTGATAATTACTTAATGGGTTATTACTTGTACTCAGATTTTATTGTGTTGTAAATGTTTTCATTACTGACAAAAGTATGTGACAACCCTTGTTGACTGCCCGGACGACTTAGCTGCTTTGGGTGTATGTTTTGTTGCCTGGTAACCTATCTTTTTAACATGTGAAAAAGTTTCCTTTATAACATGTGACTATAATTGACATTATGTTTTATTTTGTTAATGGGGATCACGTGGCTAAGTGGGTAAGACGCTAGCTCGCTAGCCTGGAGGTCGGGTGTTCGATCCCTGCATTGGCCGAGAAAGTTCATCCAGATTTTCCGGCGTGGTTCTCCCTTGTCAGTGATGCAGGACGGAGGGGCTGACAAGGAAAGCTGTCTAGTCGTTCGGATGGGACGAAAAACCGAGGTCCCGTGTACACATTGGCGTGCACGTAAAAGATCCCTTGGCAGTTGGAATTCGATATAAGAGTAGGCCGTAGTGCCGCTGTCCGGGCAAAATTTCCCTCATAGCACACTGTATGGCGTATGCCCGTCTTCATTAGCCCAGCTTAGGAGCAGAACAGTAGGACGTTAAACTCCATTTCATTTCATTTCATTTCATATTTCGTTAATTGTATTTTATTTATTTTCAAGGAAAAAGAAAGTCCCGACACTGTTCCACTACCATCTATAGTAGTATGTCCACCTACATTAGTTGGTCATTGGGTTTATGAAATTAACAAATTTGTTGATGCAAATTTTTTAAATCCACTAATGTATGCTGGTCCTCCTGGTGAGCGAATCAGGTGAGTTTTAGAAATAATTTTAAAATGATGCATGTGATATCAATTTATGACATAATCTCATTTAGTCCATATTTGTTTCAGTCTTTAAAGGATTTAAATTAGTAATATTGTTATTAATTAATAAAAAGAAACCACATACTATGTGATCATATATAAACTTATTCAGTCTACAAGCTCACAGATTTCTCAAATAAAATGTCTGAAAACGCTTGATTCTTAAATTAGTTGGAAACCAAAATAAGGTTTGTTTACACTAAGAGTGAATAAAGGCTGATTAATGACAACAAATTATTTCATATTGTGTAGACTCATACTTCATTATAAAAACAAGTTATTTTATTTGTGAAGTGAATTAACTTCTTTAATTAAAAAAAAATTGACTTTGCTTAAAATTTGCAAGTTTTATTTTAACATTGACAATTAATGCAAATATAAGATGTATTCTTTAACTAATTTATTTTGTGTAGGTTACAGAAGAAAGTGAAGAAGCACAATTTAATTGTTGCCTCATATGATGTTGTTAGAAATGATATCGATTTTTTTACAACCTTTAATTGGAACTATTGTATACTTGATGAAGGACATATCATAAGAAATGGTAAAACAAAGGTATGATAACCAAGTAAATTAATAAACGATTGTCCAATTTCATAGTTTTTGGTGGGTAGAAATTAAGTTATAATGCAATGATATTTTGAGAAGAAATACTTTTGTCTAATGAAATTGATTTAAACTCTTAAAAACATGAATGAGAATAATGAATTTAAAATTACAGAGAGAAAATGTATAGTATGTTATTATTAGTACTGTTGAATTGCTGAAAAAAGCACTTGTTTCTTTCAGTTATCGAGAGCTGTGAAACAGTTGACCTGTAATCATAGATTAATATTATCAGGAACTCCCATACAGAACAATGTCTTAGATCTGTGGTCTCTATTTGACTTCTTGATGCCAGGATTTCTTGGCACTGAGAAACAATTCCAAGCTCGTTATGGTAAACCTATCATACAGAGTCGAGATGCTAAAAGTACAACAAAAGATCAGGAAGCTGGTAAGATAATATAATTGAAGACAAAAAGTTGGAGCCTGACCCCTCCATTTACCCCATTTCTCTTTTCGAAACTTCCTAGCATTCAAGATTTCAATATCCTGTTGGTCATATATGCTTATGTTAAAATAATATCCACTATAACTCATTACATGACATTGTGTGTGTTGTATCATAAGGTCTGTCATTGAGTCAACTGGCATGGCTTCAATTCCCCGGTTGTACATGACAAGGAATGGGGTAGCCTGTCCAATCTTGTGGGTTTTCTCCAGGTCCTCTGGTTTCCTCCCACTGCTAAAGACCCTTGTGCGTAAGCTAATTATTGAAATAAAATTGAACCATATGTTAGTCCCGAAATGACCTAGTTTGTGTCAAGTGGATGTTAAACCCTCTCTCTCTCTCTCTCTCTCTCTCTTATGACATACATAATCCATAAACATTAACATCAACAATAAAGCAAAATTCAGCTTCATTCTATTGTATGTTATGTATTGTGATACCGCTAAAATATGTTGTTATATTTCAGGTGCCTTAGCTATGGAAGCTTTACATAGACAAGTTTTACCATTTGTGCTGCGTAGGTTAAAAGAAGATGTTTTACAAGATTTACCACCCAAAATTATACAAGATTATTATTGTGATCTAAGTCCACTACAGGTAAAATTACATAAGGCTATTATTGTGAACTAAGTCCACTACAGGTAACATTACACAAGATTATATAATTGTCATCTGAGTCCACCACAGGCATGTGTAGAGTACATACATGTCTCAATTTATCCAAGTTTTGACACCTTAAAAGTCAGATTGATATAAAATAACATTTCTTCAGTTTGAAAACTGTATCTCTGATTTTGTGTTATTTTGTTGTATTCTTTTCATTTGATTCCAGGTTGAACTGTATGAAGATTTTGCAAGATCTCGTGCTAGAAATGATATAGATGAAACAGTTACTTCTCAAGATGGAAAAGAGAAGAAAAGTCAGGCACCTACTCACATATTCCAGGTATATTGTTATTTATTAATAACACAAGAAAGTGATAACATATCTGTAAACAAAAATTGATTTTCAGTAGAATTTGGTGCATCACAATTCAGTGTTCTTTTTTAGTTGAATACTGCTAAGTCTAACTGATGAGCCATGTTTGTATTGAATTCTTGTTGACTTCTGTCAGTGAATCAAATAAGCACACTGAAAGGCCGTATCAAAATTTGTCCAGTATTAATTATCGTGTTAATTTCTTGTATCTTCAGGCATTGCAATATCTACGTAAAGTTTGTAATCATCCATCATTAGTCCTAACATCCAGTCATCCCAAATATGATCTGATTATGAATAAATTAAAACAGGATAAAACATCACTACACGATATACAACATGCTCCTAAATTAACAGCTTTAAAGTAAGTTTAACTTTTATCTATCTAATGCCATACAATTTGTCTTTGCAACTCTGCATCAAATTCCAACTATCAAAGGTTATTTGATGTGTACATCATTTAGCATTTGAAAGCCGAGATGTTTTTAAGAGCAGAGGGCAGAAGAACTTTTCTAAAATCAAATGTGCAGGTCCTCCATGGATATAGATTTCATGCTATGGAACGATTACAGATGAATAGATGATACATAAGCCCAAAGTAGTTTGATGAATAGTTATTTGAAGGTCTTCCTCTGTTTCCATCAGCCTCGGGCCTTCTTTAAGCACCTTGATGCCACTGCACTCTTAGATTTTTTACTGTCCAAGTAACTAGACACACAGGTATGTGCAGGTACCATCCAAATGGGAACTGAACTGTAACAATCAGTCTCTCTGTATATAAAATCATTTTAAATTGGACATATATAGGCCTACAAAAAACTCTCAAATGTTAAATGATTGTTTTATTTCTGCTATTTTTGAGACAGTGATTATTGTTTTTTTTTTCTATATTTCAGACAATTATTAAATGATTGTGGGATTGGTGTTAGTACAACGTCTGTAGGTGGAGGTAATGTTCTGGGTACAGATGTTCCTGTTGTTAATCAACATCGTGTTCTACTATTCTGTCAGTTAAAGAGTATGTTAAATATAGTAGAACATGATTTACTCAAGTGAGTACTTCACCTAAACTCTACTAAATACTTAATACAATAAACTATAACACATACTTATGGAAGAACAATTACTGATCCTTTTAGGGACGTTTATAAGAATATTCTCTCAACATTCTCAAGAGAGAATACTCTTCGAAACGTTGCCCAAATAAATGAGGAAATGTTCTTCCATGAGTATGTGTTATTGTGTATTGCTCTATCCAGTTACTAAATGCCTCTAAAAGATTGCTTAATACAATGTTGGGGACATTAGAACTATGGTTTGCGTTCAGTGCACGTTGAAAACTATTGGAACCTGATAATACAGCTTCTAATTGAGTGTATAGTTTAATAACACCAGTCAGTGTCATCTATTTAATTTGAGATTGAATATCAGCCTTGCTGTTGCCCTGTTTTAAATATAAACAATATTCAATGTATTCTGAAGGGATTTTCAGAACAGGCTTAGCTTTATGGATAAATGGTGGTGAAAACAGATTTTGTCCTCAGCTTTTTGCATGATTTGAACCTTGATGCTGTTAAAAAATGAGACTAGTATAGGGAGATAAAATAAATGTATGATATTCAGTGATATCTATCTGAACATTTTTTTTAATATATTGTTTTATATCGACAGAAATCAGATGCCGTCTGTGATGTATTTAAGATTAGATGGTAGTGTGCCAGCTGGTTCTAGACATGATATAGTTCACAGGTAAATATCCTATTACACATTACATTTAACTGTATTCTTTTTTATTATACATGACATTTAACCATATCCTCTTAATTACACAACATTTAACCATATCCTCTTAATTACACATAACATTTAACCATATCCTCTTTATTACACATGACATTTAACCATATCCTCTTTATTACACATGACATTTAACCATATCCTCTTAATTACACAACATTTAACCATATCCTCTTAATTACACATAACATTTAACCATATCCATATCTCTCTATATATAGATGAGGTTAAGAGTTTCAGCAATCGGACATAAGAACAACTCAGTTTTTATCCAAATTTGTAACTATGCTAGTGGCATAAATACTAGAGCATCACATTTTGTATTGACAAAATATGTTAATGGAAAACAGGAATACTGTTTTTAAATTTGCATATTTTCCTCTGAAAAGCGATGAATAATTTAAAGTTCCAGTAAAACTAAATTGTATTTTTTTTGTATGTACACACTCTCCAATTCAGCTTTTTTTACTGGTCAAATGTTTACTTTCCCCTACAATCTATTAATAACTACAATAATAAGTGTAGGAAGACCGAATTACATACAAAACCAAAGCAATAAGATAAACTAAACGAACATTGCAAGAAATAAACAACAAATATCAAATCAAGTGAATGTATTCGGGGGCCAGCTGAAAGTGTCCCCTGAGTTGTACTTAAACCACAGGAGTCTGACCTTCTATCCGTATATATATATATATATATATATATGCATACACCATGTCCAACCAGACAATATACAATAAAACAAGCCAACAGTGAGGCTGATGTCCCCCGCCGAAATAGGAAAATAATTAGAGGACACATATAAATTTATCACAAATTATCTTTTACAAAGTATTGAACAATCAAACAGTTCAACCAATCAAATTGCTTATCTCTGCTTACCCTAAGCGGAAAATGCTCATCTTCGAACTCCATCAAGGCATTGACCTAATCAACACATACACCAAGTTTGAACATTCTAGCTCAATTAGGAAGAGAGTTATCGTGCCCCAAAGTATCAACCAATCAAATTGCTTATCTCTGCTTACCCTAAGCGGAAAATGCTCATCTTCGAACTCCATCAAGGCATTGACCTAATAAACACATACACCAAGTTTGAACATTCTAGCTCAATTAAAAGTTATCGTGTCCCAAAGCATCAACCAATCAAATTGCTTATCTCTGCTTACCCTAAGCGGAAAATGCTCATCTTCGAACTCCATCAAGGCATTGACCTAATCAACACATACACCAAGTTTGAACATTCTAGCCCAATTAGGAAGAGAGTTATCGTGTCCCAAAGCATCAACCAATCAAATTGCTTATCTCTGCTTACCCTAAGCGGAAAATGCTCATCTTCGAACTCCATCAAGGCATTGACCTAATAAACACATACACCAAGTTTGAACATTCTAGCTCAATTAGGAAGAGAGTTATTGTGTCCCAAAAAGTGTGACGGACAGACAGACGGACAGACAGACAGACGGACGGACAGACAGACGGACGAACCCATTTTAATAGTCCCCTGCTTTCTTCGAAAGGCGGGGGACAAAAAGAACAGGAATGCAATGCCTGTTGAAGACTCGATTTTACCTGCTCCCGCTTCGGCTCGTTTTTTTTTTCAACAATTCGTAATGTCAGGCAATCAAACCTCTGTCGATTCACTCACATATGTTTTTTCTTCAATCTAGTCGTTTTGATTTGCATAAATACTCCCACAAAACGATATCATAGCCACTTGTTTCCAATATTTACATTACTTTCATCCGTTTCCATTTTGTCACGGCCGCCATGCGCCGACATCACACAAAAAGCTAACCAACCTCTGAAGTCTTGCATACTTCCGCCTCAAAATGATGAATATTCACCAAACGCTCTTCTTCGATTCTACACCCAAAAGTCAACAAAAATCGCCATGCAAAAGGGGGAAAATGGAAAGGGAGAGAAAAACTAAAAATATCTTTGGCACTTGTTTCAATGGTCTACTCACCGTGGATTGATTTTGTATGATGTCAGTGCATGGCGGCCGTGACAAAATGGAAACGGACGAAAGTAATGTAAATATTGGAAACAAGTGGCTATGATATCGTTTTGTGGGAGTATTTATGCAAATCAAAACGACTAGATTGAAGAAAAAACAGATCTGAGTGAATCGACAGAGGTTTGATTGCCTGACATTACAAATTGTTGAAAAAAAAAACGTGCCGAAGCGAGAGCAGGTAAAATCGAGTCTTCAACAGGCATTGCATTCCTGTTCTTTTTTATTATATATTGTCTGGTTGGACATGGTGTATGCATATATATACGGATAGAAGGTCAGACTCTTGTGCTTAAACAGGTCACAATTCTATGGAATACAATTACTGTTTATTATATTGTGATGTGTGTATTTCCAGTTCAATACTAAAGGCTGCTGAAATAATTTATAATTGTTAATTGTATTTTTGTGTAAATGTTTGTATGATATTTGCAGGTTTAACAATGATCCATCAATAGATTTATTATTATTAACAACACATGTCGGAGGTTTAGGTTTAAATCTAACAGGAGCAGATACTGTGATATTTGTAGAACATGACTGGAATCCTATGAAAGATCTACAGGTAAAGTGTTTACATGATAATACATCTCCTGTATTTCTCCTCTTATTATTAATTTTATTTTAAATCACACGAGCTGAAAAGAGTTGATATTATTTCGCGTAAAAACAAGAATAAGAAACTGTTCGTGAAGCCTTATGTAAGAGCTAAACTTGCCTATTGCCGGGTGTGTTTCTGGCATCAAATGTTATATATATTATTATTTCCAATTTTATTCACATGACAAACATATAATCAACTCCCTAGACCATTGGATGGCTTAGATATTGCGTGGATTACACAATGCCAACAATTAATGTATAAAACGATTATATGACTGATGAATAGACTGACAATCGAGACTTCATTAATAATCATGGCAATGGTACTTACCAGTCAAGAATATGAATGAGTTTCCATCTGCCAATCATGTCTATTTCTTGTCAAAACTTCAAACATTCATGAGTTCTCTCAGAATAAAGTAATTTAACTGAAATCATTATCTATTTTTGAACTATTTTAGCAAGAACAGCCATCTCTTTCTCTAAATCATGCATCATTAACTAGCTGTAGTATTTTATTTTCAATGTAATTGATCATTGATAGATGATGTGATTGAGATATGAAATATGTGGAACCATTGAGTAAAAGAAATACAGAATTATGTTACCAAAATAAGAATTGTTTTAGTTTATTTATTGTCTTATTTTAGGCTATGGATCGTGCTCATAGAATAGGTCAGAAGAAAGTCGTGAATGTTTATAGACTTGTTACCAGAGGAACATTGGAAGAAAAAATTATGGGGTATGTATATTGTCCAAATCCATTGTAATTTTATTTATTCGGTCATTGAGATGTTTGAATTGGTTAACCCATGTTTCAAGTAAATAACTTATTACGATGTATATGTAGTTTTTGGGGAGCCATGGTAGCTCCCAAACTGGAAGGTCCTGGCATTTTCGGCTGTGGTTCCCCATTTTCAGTGGTACAAGATGAATGACCTGGTAAGAATGTTGGCACGCATGTAAAAGAACAGTTCCTGGTGTCCGGGAAAATTTTCCTTATAGTACACTGCATGACGATAAAGCCCATTTCATTTCATGTACATTTTCGGGTTGTTGAGCTCAAAATTAAAACTAGTATTTCAAGATATTAAACATCTTGTAACATCCTCTTAATGCCAGATTGCAACAGTATAAGAAATGTGGATAATATCAAGGAGGTCAATAAAATGTATTGATTATAATTGCAATTTTTATTTTGTTTCAGTCTCCAAAAATTTAAACTAACTATTGCAAACACTGTCATTACTCAAGACAACTCTAGCCTTCAAACAATGGGTACAGATCAGTTGTTAGATCTCTTCTCATTGGATGATACTAAAAAGGGAGAAAGTGCAGCACCCTCCAAATCTACTGATGAACCCCCCAAGAAAGAAAGTATGAAAGCCATTCTACAGAGCTTGGAAGGCTTGTGGGAAGAACCACAATATGATACAGAATATAATTTGGATAATTTTATGAAATCGTTAAATAATTAAACAGTTTAATGAAAGCAATTGGTCCATAAATGATATCTAAGATTTTAGAATTCAGACAGAGGGATATGTATGAGTACAGTTGACAGTACTTAAAGTTGTTTAATTTACTGGTGTGGTGAGGGCATTCATTCAATTAATGGTACAGATGCTGTCCCAACCATACATTGTTTACATCAGATGGCAGAAAATATTGGACCCGTGTGATGATTTCATAGAAATTCACATGTGTGATAGTAGGTCTGTATTTCAAGTTGAGTGAGAGATTGCATAATATTGTGATAAAACATATGGGCTAATGTCTTTATGCAACATCAGTATATTATGCAATGTCTCGCACATAATTAAGTTGTTGAAATTTGACAGCTCAGTACTCAAAATAACAACTTTAAACCCATGTACAAGAAAAGTGGGATTCTTCATTCTTTCAGCTCATCTATGTATTATCATCTGTTCAATGTTGAAAATTTCTCATTTCTTAATTATTTAACGGAAGTAGAAATTTGAAAAAAGAACTTTGTTAAAGACTTGTTATGTATACATTTATGTTTATAGTTAATGTTTAATTTTTTTTTTCTGGATTTAAAATTGGTTTTGTACTATTATTACATGAATTGGTTTTTTACTATTATTACATAAGTTGAAATATACAGCTAGCTTGTTCATTTTGTATTTAGCATTGGTTGAAAAGTTTGCAATAAAATATTTTTAAACAGAACAAGTAGTTTATTTTGGGAATACTCAAAGATGACAGAAATTCCAATTTACCCTGACCATATCACAGAATGATATCAATGGTAAGATTTTTGTTTTTTGTTTCTGCAATCTTTTGG
The DNA here is from genome assembly GCF_932274485.2 of Patella vulgata. Taxonomy (NCBI): domain Eukaryota; kingdom Metazoa; phylum Mollusca; class Gastropoda; family Patellidae; genus Patella; species Patella vulgata. Next base: position 40,590,365 of record NC_065880.2, read on the forward strand.
TTAACTTATTCAGGATGAAAGCAAGTAAATAATAAGGGCCCTGTATCAGTAATATAATGAATTTCTGTCAATCAAAATTTATCATTGGGCATGTATTTATTTTTGCCAATTTCTCTTGTAACAACAATCTTTTAGTTAAGTCATGGGTTTTCTCCGGGTCCTCCCACTGCTAAAGACAAATATGCGCTAGCAATTTATTGAAATAGGTTACTACAGAAATAACCTAGTTTGTCGAGTGGTTATGCAAACCCTATATCAGAGCTCTGGAAATACATGAAGGTAGGATGATCCTCCGTGTTTCAAGATGATACTATATCAAGGTATTGATGTGATGAAACTATACATCAAGTTTCATTAAGCTCTGTTCATACTACATCCGTATCCGCGTTTTGCTGTTCAAATAGAAAACGTCCGGCTTTCAAGGCTGAAATGTCTGTCAGAGATTGATTTTCTTTTTTGAGAGATGATGTAATAAGGAGAAAGTACTCGCTGATTGGCTAAATCTCGGCTCACAGCCGAAATGCCGGACGCACTTTACAAAAATACACTCTGGGAGCAATCAATCCGGCTTAACGGACGCAGTTGTTTTTGTGCGCAATACGTGCCGGATTCTATTTGAACCCTTTCTCTAAAAATGATTAAAGTATACCAGTACGTATTCACGCACGTATTTACAGATACGGATGTAGTATGAACGGACCTTAACTCTCACTTAATTAGAACTAAAGTTATCGTGTTCGAAAGTCTTGACCAAACAAATTGCTTATCGCTCTGTTAACCCTGAGCAGAAAATGTTCATTATCAAACTTAATTAAGGTATTGACATAATGAAACTATACAACAAATTTCATCACTTTCACTTAATTAGAACTAAAGTTATTGTGTACCAAAGCATCAACCAATCAAATTGCTTATCTCTGCTTACCCTAAGCAGAAAATGGTCATCTTCGAACTCCATCGAGGTATCGACCTAATAAACACATACACCAAATTTGCACATTCTAGCTCAATTAGGAGAGTTATTGTGTCCCTGAAAGTGTGAAGGACAGACAGATGGACGAACCCATTTTAATAGTGCCCCCCCGCCCCTGCTTTCTTCGAAAGGCAGGGGACAGTTAACTTATTTTCAAGATGTTATTTGCCAGGTGAAACTAAAGGCATCCAAAAAGATTACATATTTGTAATCTACGCAAAATTTCAGGGGCCTAAGTCTTTCCGAAATAATTTTAATCTGATCATTAAAACCCACTCAGTCACTCAAAATATACACGTTTGAGGAGTATAGGTCATTTAGAAGTTATTTTAAAATCAACGTATAATGTCAACATTTTTTATAACAGCCCTTAAAACTTCATTACTGCACATATTTCATGTGCCAATTAAAAATATAAGGCATCAAATACACAAGATGGACTTTAATGTATGTTATAGTTGAATAATTCAAGTTTCATTATCGAACTTTTTCAGAATTTTAACCTCTCTTCCACATGGCCAAAATTGACGGTGAAAATGGGTATATTTTGTACGTTTTCAGTGTGCATTGAATATCGAGACTGAATATTTGGAAAAGTATATATCCCATCGATATCTGTTGTAAATTGATGAAAGACAAACTGACATTAACTATGCCAATTGTGGAGGTTGTGTATACAATAGTGGCTGTGGAAATCCTGGAAAAAAAGTGAATAGTTTATTTATTGTGTTCCACATTTTGCCACCTGGTGGCACGAACTGTGTGAATCACACATTGCGGGTGATGCTAAATTCATAATCTACATCAAAACTTGTCTTAGATAACAAAGTTAGAATTCTACTCCAATTATAAATGTGAGTTTAACGCATCCGAAAACCTGAAAAAAATTACTGAATTTATGATCCGTTTCAGTACCCTACTTTCAATTGGCCATATCTCAGTGAGTTTCCAACCTAGAGAGATAAAATTTTGGATTTGTTAGCTCAAGTCCATGTACTATAACATATTTTTTTATAATTTTCTGGGAGGGGGTCAATAATCAGTCCTAAAACTCAAGTTTCATGTAATTTTTCAATATATTACATTGTAACAGTAGACTGGTTGACAGAGTTTTGTTTAGGCTCCACCACTAGAAGAGATTAAGGGCTATGATGGAGGCATAGCTAGCTAAATATTTGGGAGATTATTATGGGTATATCTCTAGTCATGAGTAGTAATTATGGATTTATATCTGAAAGTGTGGTTGATTAACTATTTAATAATTATGACATCATGATTTAGACCAGTTTTTAATTTTAACATGGACCACCCTACCAATGATGTAAATTACTGTTGATAACACCTTGGATATCATAGTTTTAATTTCAGTTTTATTTGATGGTGTTGAAAACATAGTACATCTATCAATTGAAGTTCCACAAATACACAGTCATTGAAGTAAAAAGCTCTGTTAGACAAGAACAATATATATCATATAAATCTTAATAGAACTCATGCAAATAATATAATAAATTAATTTCATAATTAACAGTTTATGGTGAAAACAAATGAGCATTAAATAAATCAACTTGGTCTTTGACATGACTAACATTTAAAATATCAACTGAGATAACATTAAAATATATATTTATACCAAATGTTTTCAAAACTTATATGATGTACTGAGAAATTGAAATATAACCTATGATTAATATATAACTTAAATAACAGTATAATAATAAATACATTGATATAGGCTATAAAATGATATATATATGTATTTCTTTAGGATTATTAAAACTAGAATCATGATTTATTCTATAGTATTAGTTGTCTCTTAGGAAATTCCTTTTTTTAAAAATATATCCTTGACTTCAAGAGTTGAATTGAGTCAAAAACCAGTGATGATAATAGTTTAGTGTGACCTACCCTTCAATACATTTTATAAAATAATACTTGGAAATAATAATGTATTTTAATATTTAAATGCTCTTAAGAATACTTTTTGATTGACACTAGTTTAGATCTTTAAACAAAACCAAGTGATTAGTCACTACTATCTGTTGTATATAATAGACTATTGCTTATTTTATCATAAAATAATACAATTAAGACAAACACAGTTACATTTTCTAATTAACTTAAAATACATGTCAACAGCTTAAGGCCACACGTTGTAAAAATTTATACAATGGTCATGTTTAAAAGGCATATTGTTTGTAGTAGACATCTGCAATAACATTATAAGAACCTGTGTGAAGTTCAATAAAGCATTTGCCTCAGATTCATTTGCTTTATTTTTTGTGTAACAATGGTCTTAATTCATATATTTGTTGGTAGAGAAAAAGAATTCAATCCTATCAAAGCAAGTATTTTAAAAATATATCAAAACTCAAATTTCTCCTTCTATGTGCTTCTGCTTTAGTCGGATAACATTTCTTCAATAGAATGCTGTGCATGAACAATCTTCAGATGTACAACTATTCTCTGATCAGCAAAAACACACAATGGTATTTTTCTAAAGACATCAACTTTTGTGAGAACAGCTTTTCAAAATGAACTTAAGTTTTAAACCGAGAGACACAATAGACCTGAAACTGATGATATTAATGAAGGATTATACATTCATCAATAAATGACACATAGTTTAATGTAAATGTAAAACTTGACAAATGACAATGGACACAAGCAAATTGTTAAATTGATGTTTCAAGAGCAAACACTGGGCTTGTATATATTACAGCAGCCATATTAATAATTTTGATAAAAAAATGTCTTGACAGCATGCATGCATTATTACATTTAAAGACATGTATAACATAGAATTCAATGTAAAAATAAAAAGCAATTACATGCTTATACATTCAGCCATTATTTACATTTCATTTGTGACCCAGAACACTCGATACATTCACCCAAACAATCAGTATTAATAAATTAAGAGTTGTCAGATTCCGACTGGAACAATATAGGCACACACTGCATGTATTCAAAACCCTGTTCTCTTTTATCCTGTGTAAATGTCTCAAGCTCAGTAATACGTTTTGGAAGAAATACAATCTTTCAGTTTCCAGGTGGGGTTGGCCACACGCTTGTCGTGAATACCAAGTCACTCATACATTTAAACAATGAAATTCTCTAACTTGGATATGTAAACCTGTTCAGCAAGTTTAGGATTTTTTCTGAACAGCTCAATATTTTAAGTTGAAACTTTATATAATGTTCACAGGCTATTTCTTCACATCCTGGCATTTTGTTTGCACATTTTTGTGAAATCTGGGACAGCTCCTTCAATATGTTTGAGCTTTTTGAGTCTGGAGAAACCAGAATGGGTAAAATCAAGTTACTAGTCTAGAAATTAAATAAAATGACATGAAGAACAGGTGTTTTGAATACACCAACAGCATGTTATTCATTATAAACTATACAGATTTTGATCTGGTTAAAATTTCATCTTTCAATTGTGATGAGTAATCACATCATCATCAGGAAGGATTCAGACATCGTTATTTCCAGAAACAGGATTTAAATCATAAGGCAATGAAACCCAACCCATTCCTTTCTTCTAGATAAATAACATAACTTTTTGTGATTTTAACCTATTTAGGATATAGTAATTTCATCATGGACGAACACCAATTTGACCGGTAGCAGAAAATCTACACATATAGTTTATTGCTGTAATAATAATAGTTATTAGTAATATTATAGTTGTTCCTACCTGGCCTTTAAAATACTAACACCTGCCTGTAAGATAATGTAGTAATAAAATAATGGAAATCAATGCAATAATTGGAAAATTTTCAATAGATAGAACCCACTAGCGCCCAATTCAATCTAGACATGATATTTGTTTTGCGGATAGATGTTCATGACTGTTTAATGATATAAATACTGGAGATGTAGCAGACACTACATAGAGCAGTCATCTTAATAAATGTTTTATATTGGTTGTAGTTCAATAAGATTTGTACTAATTTACACTACATGAACAGCAGTTGAAATTCTTCTTAGAATTGTCATATTATTATCACACAAGATACATAGTTCAGATCTAGATATACAGTTCTCAATCTGTAGATGGTTCATAAATCTGTATCTTATAAACATTACAAAATATTCTCCTGAATTACACGTCTCCTCATTTATTATACAGTTAAAAACCGGACAGTTACGATTCTCTGTCTTCCGCACTTTGTACAATTAGATAAAGATATCAGCTGTATAAAATATATATAAACTAGTAATAAATGTACAATTTGATCAGTACTTCACACCAACTTCTAGGATATATGAACCTCACTATGTGTAAATATAAAACATATTCCTCGTAAACGAAACATCCTTGTTGATCACAAATTGGCTTGTTTTGTTGACGTACTATTACCTGTTGTATGACATAGATATGATATTGTAACCCTGTTGATATATCATCTTGTTAGACCACTAGCATACATATCTCTCAGTCTTTCTAAGAAGTATCGGCTCATTTTCATATCAAGCATAATGGAAATTTCTCTGTGTGAAATACATACATCATGTGAAGATGGTGTGAACAGTCTATAATATATCTCAGATCTCAGAAGTCTCCATTCCTAGGATATATATAGCTCTCTAGGTATTAATAAACCAAATAGTCCCCATGCTAAATATTCTGGAGGCATCTCTGTCCAACACTCATAAAAAGGGATTATAGCCTTGTTGTTGTATAGGGGGTTGGGTATTATTATAAGGTAAAAGAGGGGTAGGTAATCCAGTATTAACAGAAGTGAAGCCAGGTGTGGTGTTTTGAAGCTGGTTCATAGGAACGCGAGGAGCAGAACCTTCAAAGGGATTGTTCATTTGGCCACTGCTAGCAAATGGGTTATTACCTGGAAAAAGGAGAAGATTATTTTTACAGTGTGGGAACAGCAAGTTTATAATAAAAAAGGAGCTTTTAGTGACAAATTTATAATGGGTCTAGTTTGTGTGGAAAATAATCCAAATGCAACAAATGACGCTTTGTGTTGCACAACAAGCCAGATAGTTCATATATACTTTTTGAAGTAAAAAATATGCACTATTCTAATGTCTGGACTATTATTGAGCACTTCTGAGCATAATAACCTTCATGTAGAATAGGGCAGATTTTTAAGATATCACTGTGAAATCAATGTAAATTTTAAATGGCCAAACTTTGTTTAGAATTATTCTATCTGAATAATTTCTGGACCAGAATGTTTTAAAATAAAAGTGTGGTCCTAAACTCTATTATTGAACTTTTATTCTGGCCTGTTGGGATTCTAGGGGTTTTTTTCCTTGAGAATATCTATCTGGTAGTGCTAATACAAAAAGAGACTTTTTTAATTTTATACAGAATATCTTGTCTGAAAATCCACAATTAAAGTGTTCATTTAAGCTGTAAACATGTTCTTGGAACCCAAAACATTTTTATCCTTCAAGTTTGTGATAATTTCTGTGAGATTGCCCTGTTCTTATTAGAATAACTGTAAATATGAATTGACTACATCAGTAAAACAGACCTTTTGGTGGATTTTTAGCAACCAACTCATCTAAATTAACGAGAGCAGCATTTGCTCCTAAAAAGTCTTGAGGTGTTTTTCTAGCGTTAGTTGTTGCTTGATCAATACTTGAATTCATACCAGTTAAATCCCATAAATCTTTAGAATTATTTTCTGTTTGAGCTGGAAATATATAATGAAATTAATTGCACAAAGATTAGTTTGACTGGGATATTACAAAATATATTCACTGATCTTTAGAAAATAGTCAGTGTCAACCAGACAGAAGACTTGGTAACAACAGTCCGTAATTATGGTTTAGAAAACCTTATATATCTAACCCAATCTAATTAAAATATAGATCTATATTTCATTTCGTTTTTTATACTTTCGATAGCCTACACTTCATGTAGATCTAACAAGTTATAGTGGGAGTTCACATTCTATGACGTCAGGTACAAAGCAAGTGACATTTGACACGATAACGTCAGTCATTCGATTAACCAATTAGCGACCGCCATGCTTTTTTAAATCTACTTTTGCTTTGTTTTGATTTCTATCGCTGGTAATGTCTACCCACAGTTCCGCGCAAAAAAGGTCAAAACGCTCGGGTCGACAGACCATTTGATTGGCTGACCCCTCATTTCAAGCAGAACATGAGTTAAATAACAAGTCTTCCAGATCCAAGTGTAGTAAAGACAAGTAAAAACAAAATTTTGAACTATAAAAAACGAAACGAAATTGGATCTGTGTTTTAATCAGATGGATATCTAACCACACGGTATACCAGTATGGTTATTTGTTTATCTACAGAGTGGCATTTAAGTGAACCAGCACCGGACCCAACAGCACTACTAAACTTAATGATATTATAGAATTTATGTGCTGATATATATTCAATAAGGCAATGGCAGCAATCATATATTCATCTTGTTTTTCACAATACTTTGTTTTAGAACACAAAACACATTGAACAAATAAAAAGTCCAGATTTTATATATAGTTACATGTCAGATTCCACTGTCATGCAGAACTTTTAAATTGAAATAACAGTGAATAAACCCATGAGATAACAAGCCATACACGTCCCCTATTGCAGCCTCTACGATTTTTACAATGCATGCATCCATAACAGGTTATACCATGAATACATTTCTGTGAATAAATAAGCATAGATGAAATAAAATCTATAGCTCTAATATAAACAGCAGTGTGCCAAATTTTAATCAAAAAATTCAGTCTAGAAATAACGGAATCCCCCACAAAATGCGAACTAATCTGTAGGTCTACTAAACATCCGTCTGTGTGGCAAATTTCAATCCAACATTTGAAAGTATACCCTCAAATACTTCTGGAAAATAGAATTTTCATAGATTTTAAGTTAAAAGACGGCCGTAATTCAGTAAAATTAATCGAATCCCCCTGCCACGGACTAATAAACTTTAAATAATAAAACATATTACCATTTGATTTAGCTGGGGAATTTTCATTACTTCTAGCACTCAGCAGATCAAATGCATCATCGATATTATTTGTTCCATTAGTTGTAGGTGTGTTTGTATTAGCATTAGGTGTACCAAATGCATCAAAATTACCAGACTGGTTAGCTGTGGCTTGTGGGGGAAGTCCCCATGGATCTATCTGTGGAGCTAAAACAAATAGAAGGTAATCTTTAAACCAAATAATCAATAATTTCAATGAAGATTACTGGAAATAATGACACTAAGTCTGCTCTCAAAACTCTTGGTCTTATAACACAGCTACATCCATTATTACTCATGAATTCCCTAAATTTGATATGAAATGCTGCATGAACCGGCTGTCTGCATTCAATACTGAGCCACTCGAAGATAAAAAAAAAACTTTGAGTCTGGTTCAATAAGACTAGCCTTTTCCTGTCTCACACCTTTACTAATCATACATACAAAGCTCAGAAACTAAAATGTTGCAAAGTGTGTTTTTACTGACCCGAAAAAAAAATTAAAAATTAATAGCAGGGATATGTCTGGTATTTTAATGTTTGAATTTGTGATGTAAGTACACCTGTTTTTCCTTTTTGTTTGACAACCATTACCCTTTCCAGAACACCTGTCATTGGGTTAATTCTTATATTTGTGCTTTTTGTGGTTATAAAGGATCTTACAACAACCTTCAACATTTTGGACTGTGTGTGCTGTTTTGTTAGGCAGTTAGTGCTTCAATCTCTATTAAAGGAGCTAAATTGCTAACATTTGGGACCTAGAAATTCACAAAAGTGGGTCGCAACGCATATAATACTGTAATATGAATGTATATAAACTGATTTACATTTAATGGTTTCCGTTTTTACTCCAATTTCAAATCTGTTATGTTCGGCGAAATAAGTCAGCAATCTCAATCGAGTGCAAATTTCTAGCGTCTAGTTATTCTAGTCTACATAACTCCATTTGATTTGGTGCAATGTGTCTAGCCTCGTCCCTCAATACAACTGGGGCTGAAGCGCATTATGGTACACGATTCGTGTACCAATGTTAAAAAAAAATATTTTATCTTGAATATCGGATATCAGAGGCTCATCTTTTCCCGGTAAGTTTACATCATCAATGTTGATTTAAATTGACCAATAATTCGTGTTTTCGATGTCGAAGATTTTGGAGGATTTTGAGTTACGGACTTAGGTCCTTTAAACAAACTAACATAGGGATCCCCACACCAATTTTGTAGTATCCAAAAGGATAACCAAACAGATTGTTAAATGATACTGACCTGGTGAAGATTGGTTTACAACAGGAGATGGGCTTGATACACCCCATGGATCACTTGATGTTGCTGGTGGTTTAACACGAGCTGGTGAACCCCAAGCATCAACACCTTGATTGGTTGGTTGAGGTTTCGGTGCTCCCCATGGATCTGCAGGTTGTGAATTTTGAGCTGGAACACCCCATGGATCTGCTACTCCCCCTGACATGTTCAATATTGTATTATTGGCTGTTGGTGGCTGAAAATAATCAATTGGAAATAAGAAGACAAAATTTTCAAACTACCGGTATTAGTTTTAATATAATCAAAAGCGATAGAAATAGGATTGTTATTTTTTTCCCTAAAAACACACTTGACCAATATTGGCAGTTTCTTAAATGAGCTTTTCAAATCCAATACTCCTAATTGTAAAGATCTTTCTGCTGCCCATTCATTGATAGTAACATACAATAATCTTAACATAATCATCTACATGTAAATATACATGTGTGTTTGATTCTGACAAGTATTTTACTATTCCATTGTTCTGTATTCCAAATATTTGTATACAATATTATTAGTTTAGACAGCTCACCAAACATGCATCAAAGCAGTTGGTTGTAATGTCTCATATTATTAGCCACGTACATTTCACATTTCTAATAACTTGTTAATCAACCTTGTCAACACACATTTTTTACTTTATCTACATGTATATCAACTGCATATATCATGCAATTAGCTTTATCATCTGACACTTTACTAAGTTTCATGTTGCAGCCAGACAAGTTATAGCACCAATGCATAGAGATCTTATTTTGCAGAAACATGGGTTGCACAGTGTGGCATGAACATTTCAGCAGAATAATTAATGTATTTATATCATATGCCCCTGTATTGTGACTCATGTCATATTTCAAGCAATATGATACTTGTCAACTAACTCAAATATTACTTGGGTTAGGAACACAGAAAACAGTCAGACAAGTCACAGGTACCAATGATTACATAATGATCCCAAGGTACTTTGCAATTTCAACAAAATAGTTAATCAAATATTTCCATGAAAATAGATCAATGTTTAATTTATTATTCTATACAAAAATAATTTAATGGAGAAGAAAATAGATTTCAACCATTATGGCAGGAAGATGGAATTTAGGTTAACATGTGGAAAAAATATAATATTACTGTATACTTATACTGATAAAAGCGTTGACAACAAAATGGGTTATGGGAAAATAATACAGTCTACTTAAAACTTTACAATGAACACCATCTATTGTCCATTTCATATTATCCTGAGACCCGCTTTCTTGCATTCTCCATCATATTTGTAACATAATGTTCTTAGTTTACAACAGTAACTATATGTATTGTTAGTAACATCACTTTCAAATATACAGTCGGCAGTGAAAACATAGTAAAAAGTTTTATTGTCATCTATAATTGAAAGTGTACATGTAGTAAATGCTATTTAGGCTATACATGTATATATTTCACTTTGCAATATTCGTCACCAGAAATGGACAATATTTATTTAGTTTCTTTAATTTGTATTAATTTATCATCAGTTTTACTATGGAATAGCCAATCATCAGTAAATACTGACATTCCTTTAGCAAGACCACACAAAATTAATATTCTGGTTCTCCAAGAATCCTTCCAAAAAATAGAATATTGGAGGAAGGTATTTATTTTTTGTTGTTTTTATTTTGTCACAGATCATGTTGTTAAACTTATATGACAAACATCTACATTTATCCTGTCATCCTTTATTCATGCTGTGTACACAATTACTATTTCTTGTGTATAATACTTCTTATGTGGATACTGCTCCTTACATCTCACATCTCCATTGGCCATGGAGTTTAACTTAGGTTATTTCTTTCTCATTACCACATACATTTCTCAGGATAATTAACATCCACAAAATCATTAACCTAATAGATCTTTACAAAAATAAGTAGTCAATTTAAGATCATTCAGTGCCATTTATAATAAAATTGTCAATAACATTTGTCAGGGTTGTGTACTGTACACTTCAGAATTCAACTGGAAATTTTAATAGAATTATCTCCCTTTACGGCAGAAAATATGAAGGTGCAACAACCACTAACAATGTTTTTAGTTTAAAATAAAAATGAACCATGTGTCCGATTTAAGGGATGTGGCCGTATCTAAGAACCAGAATATTTGTTTTATATGGCCTAATTTGGTACATTTAAAATATGGGAAAAGGTTTAGACATAACATTATTATGCAATGCACACAAAAAGCAGCAATGTCACGTAGATTTATCCTTGAATAGGGACCATGCCTGAAGTTTAAATTAGTAAAAAGTACTGAAGTAGTTCAAGTTAAGTTAAGACCAAGAAATAGAAAAAAAGTGTCACAAAAGGCACTTGAAATTAATCAAAAGGGAATATTATTAATTACAATCAAGGACATCTCTTGTATTCAAAAAGATTATTATCTATCATAAAATATTAAGCACGATAAATTGGAACGATATTTTCTGTTGAGGTAAAATTAAAGACATCTAGGGTGCATTACTATATAAAGTAAATAGCATGCGAGAAAAAACAGAAATCCAAATATATAACCCTTACTTGTAGCTTTTTTCTCTAACAAGAAAATGTCAAAAAAATAATCAATAATAAAATTAGACTGAAAAATTAAAATAGACTAATCTAATGTGTAGAAATTTCAACCAAAACAGACAATTTGGATTCAATTACTATCAATATGAAGTTCATTTCGTACTTTCAACCAGTTTCTAAATTTTAATAAATCTATTCTAAAATCTAAAACAACCTAAATATCACTTCCTTTTCTCTACTAAATAAACTCAAAAAACAATAAATTAGCTGCATACATTTATAAAAGGAATTTACTGAATTTTGTATTTTAGTTAAAGAATTTTTACCTAGGACAGGGTACCCTCAGGATTAGGGTTAGGGTTTGATGCTTTGTTTTCTAATACTCTTCATCTAGAAGCCACAGAGCTACTGACCCATGTAGAGTAAGTAACCCTAATCATGAGGGTACCCTGTCCTTGGTAAAAAGTCTTTACCATAGTTTTGTACTTGTCCTATATCCACACATCAGAAGATAATCTTTATTTTGAACTGAGGACACACAAAATCTGATACTCTGTTTCTTTCAAAGTAGTAAGGGTTACTAACTGGAGGTAAACAATTTATAAACAGCCCCCCCCCCAAAAAAAAAATAAAAAAATAATGTAATTTAAATATGCAGCTAGTTTACTATAGTCATGAGTGATATCAACATAAAATATACTAAGTACCTCATCATCATGTTGTTTTTTACTTTCATCTATAGCTAACTGTAATTTAATATCATCACTTTTCTGTTTTCTTACTTCTTCATCATGTTCTTCTTTACTCATAGCTAGTGCTAACTGTAACTGTATTTCTTCTTCACCTAGTGATGAGGGTCTAGCTAGAGCTACATCAGTTGACATTCTTCTACCACCATCAGATGGAGAACCTTCAATATACAATATGTATCAGTAAAATGACATAATATTAAACCATTTCCTACTCTCTACACCATATGGATTATAAATTTCAGTTTTGTTTTGGTGATACTACCATACTGGCTGGTCTATAAAAGACATATTGCCACTCACACCAGTATGGCTTATGATACATTTTAAAATCACATGAATTATATTTATAAAAGATATATGTAGGTGGCCATGGACAGTGGGTGACTGAGGTGCCAACAATATAATCTGTTTAATATGGACACATAAAAATTGTTATCAAGATTGACTTCTCATCCAGGAACTTTTACTTTGAATAGGGTATAAATATAAATACAGTGTTTGATTAATAAAAGCCAATTGATGTGTAGTTTTCGGGTACCAGCAACATCACAATTTCCAATCCATGTGGTGGAGACAGTGACAGTATTTACATTGATATAAGTATTTCAAATATATTCTGTTTCCTACTATTTCTTTCTATCTAAGTAAAAACCATGCCTCTTCTAATGTACATGTAGAAATCATGTCAATCCTTCAATTAATGAAGTATAAAGAAAGAACATTCAAAACTCAAAATGCAATTCCATAATATAATCATGCAATCAGGTACTGTATTGAGTCAAATAATGTAATACTATCTTCACAGTAATATTTGTGCTTGGATACATTCCTCAATGTCTAGATCTAGCAAATGATCAGCCCATACAGCACCACTCTACTTAATTTTACAATAACATACATTGAAAACTTGATGTTTCATACAAATTTAAATGAATGCGTAAATCAATAAAGCTCAGTAATAAAGTAATGTAAGGAGTTACTGAATTAGTACATATTTTAGTAAGGGTGTAAATTAATAATCTCTTGCTTTGTGTGCACAAAAAAACAAAATATACCCAGAATAAAAAAAATTACAAATAAGTAAAGATAGAAAGATTATAAAATTGGTGTTAATAATTATTAATAAAACTGACTGTCAAAATCCTGTCCAATAGCAATCGCTCCACCATAAGGATCAGAGTACCCACCTGCCCCACCAGATAATGTGGGACTTCCTAACTGACTTCCTCCACTTGTCTGTAAATAGAGTAAAATGTTATTAAATTTATGCCTTAAATGTTATTCTTATCAAAATATTACCTTAATTCAGTAAGGTAAAATTTATACCTCTTCTATTAGATGGTCCAGTAAGTGAGCTCTTTCTATGCTAACCATTGTAGACCTGTGTACAATTGTGATAAACTGTATCATGAATTGTGTGACTTGATCAGTTTTTACCATAAATAACAACAGCTCTCAGGCTAAAGTTCAACCTTTTACTATTTTTAGGCCTACACAATGGTTTGCTCAATGTATGTCATTTTATATAAAAAGGTAAGCTTTGAACTCTTTGCTTCTAGAGAAAGAAGGGTCAAAATTAAGGTCATACAATTTCACTTACAATGACCTCCCAGAAAAACTGAATTATATAAAAAATATAAAGATGCAGAAGTTTCAGTCCATTGTTCGTACTTTAATAAAGCAAAGACTGATCTACAAATGAGAGAGAAATGGGATTTAAGGTCATTTCGGGAGTAACACAGGGTTAAATTTTATTTCGATAATTCGCTAGCATGTACATGTAGGAGTCTTTAGCTACGTAAGGAAACTTGGAGGACCCTGAGAAAATGATTTGATTTGAGTTTTTCAAGTCAATTCATAATGTGTGATCGTCTAGCAAAGCGTGCCCATACGGATCTGACATTATAGCAGATTTTGAGAAAATTCCACGACCTACACAGAAGGAATTAGGCGTTAAATCCACTTTATACATAATATATCTTTTGATATACATACATGTACCAGCCTAAAGTTCTCTACATCAGAAAATACCTACCTGTCCTGTGCTGCTTATACCCATAGCGTTCTGTGCAAATCTTTCTTTAGCTTTGAGAGCTTTTGCTCTTTCATTTTTTAATCTTTCATCATCTGATAAGAGTGCTACAAGCTGTTTGGCTTTCTCTCTTACGTTCATTCCTTGATCCTTATTATCAGCATCTATATATTGAAAACTAGACAGCGTTTTTATTGCATGAAAGTTTTCTTTACACTGTTGAGCCACCTTCTCGCTACCCGTTTTAACAATGTAATCTAATAAAACCATCGCTTTATAAACATGACGCCAATTCTTGCCATCATCATTCAATCGTTTCCATATCATCTGCATAATTTCCGTGAATGCCACAACATTGTAGGTTAAATCAGCCACCTCCCCCATTAATGTACTGGAGGGACCCCACGGGTCATTTGAGGTGGCCTCGCGCACTTTAACTTGTGCGTCCGAATAGTTTTTCACCACATTCTTCAAAGTCCTACGGATTGTTGGCATGGTAGCAATTTTGGCGGTTAAGATGGAACAAAACACCCAAAAAAAATATAAATCAGCTCCTTGTTTTGAGCTTCGCTTTCTGCTTGTCTTTATAATAATAAAGACAAAACCTTACACATGTATTTCTTTAATAGGCAATTTGAAAACCTGAAATGAGAAAACACTAGTAAAGTTAATTTGAAAAGAAAATGGGAGAGTGAGAAAGATTAGGTTTTACATTCACCCACTTAGCAAGGTCAATTTAGAAATAATGTAAGATAAGTGCACAGTGGTAGAGAACCCTACTCCTTGCCAAGTTGCCATGTACAAAATAGAACCCATGACTTGCATGGTAACAGACTATATAATGATCTCCATGTACCATGCGGGCTGGAACATGCAGACACCTAACAACCGAAAAAGGAATGGAGAATCAGATTAAACTGTAAATTACAAAACCTAAAACAAATTTGTACCGAATATCAAATTAAAGAAATTTTCAAAAATCAAAAGGAAAGTTTAACTTTACATTTTATACCGACATGTAAATATGTGCAGTAAGTACATGTAAAATAAATTATCAACACCTGATACAGAAATGTAGGGACATAAAAAAATTTAAGAATCATGAATTAATATAGTTTATAATATTAATCATAATATTTCACTACTTGATGACAAACTAAATATAATAACCGGTCTTTAGACAATTACATGTACCTACAATACTGTGACAGTTATTAGTATTTATAATATATTTTTTGATAGTTAATCATTAGACAACCTTCCAATATTACATTTTAACATAAAGGTCTTCTTTGGTACCACATTTATATTTATTATGCTGTCATCACATTTGACATTATTCAATGTAAACTTGTCTAATTCTTAATCCCACTAATACTAGTTCATGTGCTGCCTGTCATAACTAAATATGTCATAAATTCCCAGCTGCACAAGTAAGTGTACACATTCATTCATAGCCTAACCATAAAGTCAAATACATTATGCCTGAAGGGTGCAAATAGGTTTCCAGTGGCGATGATAAATATCCTTGTTTTTAATTAATACCAGTGTCACAGTTTGTTTTGGTATCCGTCTATGGGGTACCGGTAGAGACAATAAAAAGATCTAGACAGTGAAAACAAAAAGTGAAGCAACATGATCAATTAATTCTTGTTTGTAAAGTAATAAAACAGGCTACAATATAAAACTGGGATCAAAATAAACATATATTTGATGTTTTTTCATGCGAGACCCATCAGCAAGAAACGAAGCCAAACCAGGTACTGAATCAAACCGTGATGCCTACATGTACTACAAGAGGGTAAGCCTACCATTATTTAAAACAGTAATCATTCATTCTATATATACATACTTATACCAGAACCCAAACTATTAATCTTCCGTTCAGTGTAATTGAACTATCAATATATAACAAGAATTATTACAAGAAATGATTGTTAATACACATAGAGGTGATAACACCATGTGGTGACAGACTAATTAACCTATCAACATGTCTTAATTAATTGCTCATATCCTTAATCTTTGAATTTTTATCTTCTAAAACCCTCCAGAGCAATTAGGATAGTCAATTAAAATATTGGCTTATCCAATTAAAATGAAACCTTTTCTTGAATGGTCTTCTATCTACTTTGACTGTAACATACATTTATGAACTTACATCGCATAAAATCACTTAAATAAAATAAAATGGGGCCATCAGCTATCACAATATCACCATTGATACATCAATTACACCAATACTTCAATCTCTTTATTTTCCGATGGTTAACTTTACTCCACTTTATCTTGGTCTAAGACCTTTCTTTTTTCAGCATGTTCAGTAATATGCTGATCAATTAATTAATGACTCCATATTAACCTATCAGTTCAATTCCATGATGCAAGAGTTCTGTTATGTTAGGTTGCTACATGTATGACTGGCCTCAATATATGCTAAGACCTGATAGGATCACAACGATTACCACACAAATAAAACCACGATTTCAATCGCAGAATCTTGACAGTGGGAACCTAGCATTAGTGTTGAAAGTCTTTGATAATCAAGACATTTCTTTGCTAGAAACTATATTCAGGTGCGGATTTAAGGGTCCCCTCTCCCACTCCCATGAGGCCAAGTTTCACAAAAATAAAAAAACAATAACAAAGTCAATAACAATCATAATATCACATGAACTTTAAGTTAACTTGAATAAAAATGCTTTCCCACAAAATAACAATCGACAAACAACTACATGTATATAGGCAATAGGATCTATGTTCTACTGTGGCGCTCGTTATTTTATGAATTTTATTATGTATTTTGTTGACAACATTAGTGGGTGGGAATGTGGATGGATCCCTAGATTTGGAACTGCAGTCCCTCAACAGCCCCCCCCCCCCAACCTTCTATTCACAGTTTTTCTAGATCCGCTACTGGCTATATTATGCTATCATCATCATAGTACAGAACGTAATTTTCTTAAACATGTCTTGATATGCTACTGGGAGTGACCCGAAGAGACAGGGGAATGAAAATAACATTCTAGTTTTAATTTGATTAAAGATACATTATGGGAGATTCGAAATTGAGTAGGTAGTTCTCACTATAATAGTTAAAAACTAGATAATGTAAAGGCAATTTGTTTAAATTTCATTCAAATTGATCCACTAGGAACCGAGAACTAAGCAGTTGAAATTTCCGGCTAGCCTTGATAATCATTACTAAAGTCAGTACGATAAACAGCATAGTCTTGATTATCCATTTAAGCGTTAAATCATGAAGGAAAGTTATGCAGTAAATCTGCTCATAATCCGCTAAAGATCGCAGGCTAGCGATGCCATCTAGAGTTGATTATGGTCTGGATGGGTTAATTAATGTCTAATTAATAATTTAGATAACATTTCGGGCCTAAAGAAAGACCTGCAATAGACAGATTTAGCTTGTGCATAATGTATGTTTAAACATATATAATAATACTGAAATATAGTCCATCAAATGTAAACTAATATGAACTGGTAATACTGTAATGAGCTAAATTTGATTCATGAACAATCCTAAAATGGTATGGCAGACTATTGTTTAAAGGGATAGTCCCAGATTTCACAAGACGCTGTACAAAAAAAGCAATATGACAATCAGACTGATTCAAGAATATCAAGCGGAAAAAAAATGTGAAAACAATATAGCCTTTTCACCATGCTATAGGGATATCGATTAGTCATCCACTAATTCCACTCAATATAAATTGTCTTGATTTTGCCATTTTACTAATTTGAAACGGATTCCTCCTTAGATTACAATTTAACAAAGCTTATAGATAAATTTGACTGATCACTAGAGGTTTACTATTCATTTCTAGAATTGAGAAAGATATTAATAAATAATTTAAGAAGCTAATAGTAAACATCTGATTAAGAACATTGTATTATTACAGAGAGACATAGACCAAGTGTGATAACGATAAGAGGATACTTGTCGAAACGTCATGCTTTTAGAATAAACCAGTGATTGTTTCCCATAAAAACTTTGTTCTGTCAAGTGTGATGACTCAGATATGATGTAGTTGTCATTGCTTAAATCTGAAATTTGTCATAACATTTGATCTTTGCTATTAAACATTATTTAATAATTTGTATTTGTAATTCCTTACAGTCTATAGATACAGTAGTACATTTAAATTGGTTCTATTCTTGACTTCTGACAGTAATAGCTCATTAATTTTCACAAGGAATGGACTAATATTAATAATGAATAACAGTTTGCATGGTAAAGCATGACTGCATAAGTTATTCATTCTGAGTTGAGCAGCAATTTAAGTTAAGGTTATTCTGAGAAAGTACACACTATTTCAAGTTATGATTTGCTTTGAAAAATGTATTGTCATTTCTGTTTAGTAGTTTCAATGTCATATGGATATGCCACATGGTCACTGCTGTGAGTGTGATACCGTACTATACAAAAGAAATAAACTTTTGACATCCCCATTTTCCAAGATCCTAGAGTGTAAACGTATTTCTTATGCCTCTAAATTAGTAGAGTGTGTTGTATTTTTGGGTTTTATTTATAATCTTGTATTATTTCTGCTTTATTTATTTAGATTCTACTAGCAAAAATAAAATTGCGTAACAAACAACACGTAAACTAGAAGTGCCAGTGGCAGTCTGTTAATACTAGTGTTAGAAATTTATAAAAATTCTGATTTGTCACTCCCTGTTTATAAACTAAATTACCAAATATACACAACCAAATCAATTACAGAAATGGGTATTCACACAAAAATGACAAATATACAAATAAATATACCTTTTCTGAAATACTGGTATTCTTAAATTGTGTAAAATTGTTAAAATTAATGTTTTAATAGCTGACACTGACTTCAATGACGGAAAAATGGCGAATTAGCACTTCCTGTAGAAGTTCTAGGGAGGTGTAGGGAAGAGCTATATGTTTGTTTTGTTTTAAATTGCTCCAGTAGGGTAAATACCCCACGTTCCAATGTACCGACTCCGTGTCAGCTGCCATGGTTGAAAACAAAGTCTTTGATTAACACCTATTGATATATATTGAATTTTGTTTTACTATATCCTTTCATCGTGTTTGTTTTGAAAATAATTTGTTGACCGCTATATTGGAACAGCCCCGGTTGAACGTGTCTATTTATAGTATCTGTTATGGTGGTAGAGAGTCTGTCTGGGTAATTGACAAGAAGTAAAAGTGAACATCACTAGTTATTTGCTCCCGGTGTAATGGTAGTGTATATATTTTTTCATGTCAATATTCTGCTTTGTTTGTTCTGAAAAAAAAGCAATGTGGTACATGTGTATGGAAATAATATTGAATATCTCCTGCTGAAAATAAAGCCATATCGACGAGTTGACTGTCTTTTCCACAGCAAGACATCCTCAGTGAGGTTCAGTGTCACTTCAGTGTGATATTAAAATAATTAACCTCCACTGGAAATATTAAAATAGATATTGATTGACATGTGCATAGTGCAGAATCAATGCAGTGATACTGTTGAACACTGATTAAGTAAACGCAGTAATTTACTAATAGAATAATCACAATAATGGCATCATGTGAATGCATGGCCTGTAGGCCTAGTAGCCTACTCCTTACACTTGGCTTGTAAGGTAGGGTTGTTGATAGTGTTAAGCTTCCCTGTCAATTTTACTGGCCCTGTTTTTACAGCTCAAAGCCTGTGAACGCCTGTACAATGTAAAAGAACTTTTCAGTGAGAAAACAGACCTTGCTTACCTACCTTGCTAGAGTAGAGCCAGTACATGTACATGTATTAGCGCTTGGTATTGCCACTGCAGTCACGATACGATACATATTGTGATTCAGGTGCTGCGATATTCGTATCACGATTCATAACAAGGTCAATACTTACTAAGAAAACAATATTTATAAATAATTGATATTTTTAGTCCTGCTTATGTCAGAGAAATGAAACTGTTTTATACCACGATATTGATGTGGATCAAAATAAGGACCAAAACAATTTAAGAGTGTTTGTGTACCTATGAATAATGTGTGACATCGATAATTTAAAGTGGCAGGTTACTTACTGAAACAACAAAAAAAAACATAAAAAAGAATCGTGATACATCGATTCAGCCTCTCGCAATTTAATTCACAAATGGTGAGAAGATGATTCGTGATATATTATGCCTGCACTAACATGTATGTGCGACACAAGACACTGGTGAAAACATGAACCTGTCTCCCATCATGAGAGGACAAACCCTATCGATAATTAGGTTTACGCAACCTTTCATTCCAGAGATAAGCCCCCTCAGTCAAAACTTTGTGAATGCAATACAGGGGCTACAATCATTTGTTAACAGATTTTTTTCAAATTCGATGTGACAGTCCAACAATGTTTAAGATGAGCTTTTGCTCCTGCTCCTCTCGATGCACGTCGGCTTTCCTTCGAAGGAGTCATTAAAAAGACTCCAGCAAATTAGCTAAATTGCTCTCCTAAATATTGAGATTAATAAACTACTTTCAGTTTTTGTTTACTTTTAAACTGCATTTATTCAAGGTATCCGGAGCTTTTTATGGCTCCCTCACAATTTTATAAACATGAAGGACTGATGTGAAGCATTGGTAGAATAAAATTATGAGCCTTACCCATTTTCATACATGTAGTTCTCTGTCCATCTCTGTGTGTGTTGCATGGCAACCACTTATTAAATATGTCTGATATATTCAACGAAAATGTAATAATTATAACATCACTAATTTCTAACAAGATTTAAATATTGGCAGTGGAGGGAAAGAGATTGATTGTTAAACAAGATGTGTAGGATTTGTTGGTTTAGATGACGAATGTTATTTATCTATAAAGAATACTCTAAATGTGAAGGCATCCAGATTCTCTTTCTTTTTTATAAATTCAACCAACAAATTTGTAGCTTCTACACTTACACAGTGTGTTATTTTAGTCTATTGAGGATTGAAAGAAATTAATGTAGTGTGTACAGTTTGTGAAAAGTTTAATAATTTTATGGATTTGTCCTGGACATTCATTGCTTGTATCATTAAATGGATGGTGTATGCTTGTGTACATATGTATATTGTAAATGTCAGTCACACAGTGAGGAAAAGACACAGTGGTTAATGAGTTACATTGGCAATTAATGGTCAATCTTCATTCCAAAAGTTTTTAACATTAGCGAAGAGTAGGCACTCATGCAACCCATGCAGATTAAATTTAATGTGAACTTTTGCTTGTTTGTCTGAAACATGAAAAATCTCTCTTAATTTAATACTAAAATACGATCTAAGGAGACTTATGATTATTTCATTGGTTTTCACTAGATAACAATTCAATTCATTCTAAATTTAATCAGGTCGAAGTACATTAACTCAGATATCTTATTGTGAGTATGATTAGTTGAGTTATTGCGTCAAACTTTTGTAAGTTATTGTGATTTTTTCTTAGCTTTCCTGAGATATGCCAAGGTGAAGGTCTGTCATTCCTCATGCTGGTAAGGGTGTTGAAACCATTTAATGATGGTTTCTATCTGTAGAAAGAGTTTGCATGTTCAGTATAAAAGTATGTAATACTAAGGTTGTGGACTCTCTAGAAGAATCCGATTTTGATGAAACTTGAAATATATCTTTATATCCCAAATATCTCAGTCCATTTCGATATTCGCGCATTTCAGACCATAACTTCCTGGAGTATGTCCCCTGATTGTGCGAAAAATCACTTTCTTTTTAGCTTGTTCTCTATCTATCTCTCGCAAAATGTGGGCATATCTTGCCTTGCAACTGCTGGTTCTTTATCTGTTTGTAAACTATTTAAACGACCTACTCTTTTAATTATCTAAATCTTTCACGTAATGCGTCTTTAACTGTTTGAGTAGATGTCATGTCTAGAGTATAAACTTTGTCTTCATTAGTCCAATTGGTGCAGAAAAGTAGGATGTTAAACCCCATTTCTTTTTATTTCTTTGTCTATAAATCATATCAGAACACTTTATTTCAAGTTTGAATTTGACAGGATCAATATATACGTATCCTGTTTTCATTAGGCCTACTGATAAGCAGGTGCTCTAAATCATGCACAGGAAGTAATTTTAATGTTTATCTTAAAGATGAATGTAAAGATTTAGGTACAGTGTTAGCCATTCTTGCTATAATAGTTCAAAAATAGATAATGCAAAATGAATATATTGAAAATTTTATTCAAATTACTTTATTCTGAGCAAAGTTATCACTGTTTGGAGTTTTGACAATATGTGGCATTGATTGTTTATTATGTTAACAATGGTACTTATTATTTGAGACTAAGCCTTGCTTTTCCATTTTTAGATTAAATCATTAAATGGCCAAAACATTCTAATCTAGTTAAAACCAGAGCCATCTGGTGTCCTAGAGAGTTGATTATCGGCTTGTCATGTTATAGTTGATATAACATTTGAAGCCAAAATAAAGACCTGCAATAGGCATACATGTTAATAGCTCTTACATAATGCATCTTTAAAATATTGTAATAAATAAGATTTGAGAAGGGTGGTAAGGAAACTACATGTAGTATATAAAGGTGTGGTATTTAGACGTAAGTAAGAACAGCATAATCCTATTTGTGTAACTTTTTATGATAACGTAAGTAATTTGTTAAAAAAGATTTTAAAATAATATACAGCATGCATGTGTGTTATTTAGTCAGTGTTGTTAGATTGCCATATGTACATGTTTGCAGAAGCAAAAGCAGACTTACATATTAACAGATTTCAAATTTAGTAGCAATTCAAATTCATGTTGCAGAGCAAGTATATTGTGGTGACTACAGTCTATGTACATGTAGCCTTTGACATAAACATACTTGTCCTTTCAACAAATTTGAACAGTTTCTTTTAGTGTATTTGTATCGATGTGCTTTACATGATACCACCAGTTCCCAATAATTTGTATATTATTTATGTATTTATATTTAAGTACCAGTAAAATCTATAACATCAATTTAAATGTTAAATTTATAAAAAGATATTAGTCTACATTAAAATATATGTTAGAACTTAAATTGAATAATATATTATGAAATTGAAAATATTATGAGCATTACCGGTATGGAATATTTTCGTTCAGACATATACCACTTTACTGTTGACATACACTTTAGTCTTTATAGCTACCGATAATAAAATCAACTGACATCTAAGTAAACAACGCCTAAGTAATTGAAAATGTAGGCTCCTTTATAGCTTGGAAATATGTTACCCTACAGTTACACGTAGGAGTTTGAATCCGTTGAAAATTTAGAAAAATGATATTATAGTCTTATAAATTGTATCATTTATTATACAGGTACATTTACTTATATTTTTACAGATGAGAATTAAGAGGTAATATACCAACCAGGTATAACAATAGAAGTATGAATTCATCTTTCATTTATCCAACAATACTATATGTATTATTGATGACGTTATCAACAGTATGTTGTAATACAGGTAGGTTTATTATTATTACACCTGTATCTTAATTTATGATAAAATTATTTAATGTATAACGTACTTGTACTATACATAACACGTCTATCGCGCATGGCATTTTTATATGATTAAAGTTAGCCATGTTATAATTTATGACATTGTAAGATTCACATGTTAAGTAAAGCTTTTATGTGCATTAAGTACTTGTAGGCCTACATGAGCAAAAGGAACTAAAGGTAATTGTTTATTTCATATCTGTTTTCATATCATTTAAAGGGAATTTAAACATACATTATGCAAGAGCTAAATCTGCCTATTGCAGGTTTTTGTTTAGGTCTGAAATGTTATATAATCTATTAATTAGACATTTATTAACAAAACAAGACCATAATCAACTCTCGATGGCAACGGATACTCAAGATTAAAAATTTAATTTAAAAACGGGAAAGCGAGGCTAAGTCTCGAATATACCAGTGCCCTGGTTACCACTATGCACACATCTTGTCAAAACTACAAACAGCATAACTTGACGGAGAATGAAGTAATTTGAATTAGATTTTCAATTTTTTCATTTTACATTATCTAGTTTTGAGCTATTGTAGCAAGACTGGTGATCTCTTTATCTAAATCTTACATAATGTATCTTTATTTTAAGTGAAAATGTTTTGTGATAGTATAATTAGTGTGAATTATATTGTTTAAATCCTATTGCTCTTTCCTGAACTGGTATTCATGTAGTTCATACACTGTTCACCAGCTCATAGGTGTAGGCATTTTGAGATACATTATACATCCTGAGTTATCAAGTTCAAGATATTAATTAATCCACAATTACATGTACATTGGTGCTAATTTCATATCAGTAATAATATCAGCTTATTTATTAAGGACAGCTGAATTTTATGCTAGTGAGAAATAAAACTTTTTGTATCTCGTGTCGATTACTGTAATTATATTGCGTGTTATCATATTGACAAGTTTGTTTATTGCAAACTGTTGTCTGCTACAGAGGTATTATATAAGTTTAGGTGGTAAAATGACTTTTGACATTAATTATCTTCATTATTTCAATGGTATTAGAAGTGAATTTCATATTGCCACCAGGTAGAAAATTATATTCCTGTATTTAAATTGTATTAATCCTACAATAGACCCCAAATATTTTAATTGAGAAAATGGAATAATGTCACACTTTATCATGAAGTATTCTCAATGTAAGCTAAGAAGATGTACATGTACATGTATCTTCTGTGCAGATACTCATTTTTTGTAAAAATAACTAAATGAAATTTAATCCTCTTCTTATTTCGATCACTTCTTCTTTTCCTTTTGTCTTATATACGAAAACATGATGTTTGAATAAAGATATTAACATTATATATTTGATGTTTTTCTAGGTAATTGTAGTATAGACTGTGGATATAAAAATCACTGTAATATAACAACTGGTGTGTGTGATTGTTTACCTGGTTATAGTGCACATAATAATGGCAGAGATTGTATATCAGGTACATACAGTATTAGTGCCTTTCTTATTACCATTGCATTGGCCAGCATGAATCCATATGTCCATCCATGTGATTGTTGATTATAGTAATGCACAGTTTTCAAACCTTGTACTCTTTGGAAATAAGCTTTTAATAAAAAAAAAAATTAACTAGATTTCCATGATTAAAAGATAGAAAACAAATGACAGTAAAAATAATCAACGATAGCCAAAAACTTTCAAGAAGTCTTCATCTTTGTAAGGCAAAATATTCCTGTCAGTTAGTTATTCTTGATGTAAAAAAAATATAAGCTACAAAATTATGGTTTGGTGTACTGTGATCTCCTAAATGAACATAAAATTGTCTAAAATGGGATACAGCTTCTCAAAATTTTAACCCAATCATAGGAAATTGATATTCTTTCTATATTATGTATGTATTTATAACCATGGGAAATACATAATCTATTGCCTTTAATTAATTAGATTCAACTATATTTATCATACATGTAGCTTAATTAATCTCTTTGATTGTCTGTAGTCTTTTTAATTGACTGACTTTATTGCCCGATGAGACAGACTGGAATTATACTAAATTGTTGACTTTATATGAAAAACTGTAAGAATATAGCATACAAAGTATAAGCTGCAAAAAGGTTAAGAAACAAAATGATGAGATGAAGATCCATGAATGAGAATCTTTTTCATTGCCTGATAGTCCATGTTTTCAAATAAAGATGGTGTATGCATTATGCTCTATCTGTTTAAGAGATAGTGTTGATTGATTTGGTATATGTCTATAAATTTTCTAATAATATTCACTGATTTTTTATAATACAAGATTGATTATAAAATGTCATGAACAGAGAACACATGCTTGATATAAATAATTTTCTATTCAATCAATCTTGTCATCTTTTAGTCTACTGAATAAATAAAATTATTAATAAATTTATAGTTTGCCTTGATTGCATATGGGCCAATTTCAAGATATTTTAAGTCACGGGTAAGGTATAAAAAATGTTGCTTTTAGATCACCTTACAGTATCTTAGTCAGACCTGGAACTGTACCTGAAAAACTGTCAGTCACTAGTGAATGTGCCTTATTTCCAGGCTTGTCTTAGTTAAACTCGATGAAAGTAATCTTCAAGGTTCTCAAATATTTCTCTGTACATTATTCATCCATTTATTCTTAGATCAACACAAGGTGCCTTTGCAAAACTTTTTAAATCTGCCCCTGAATTCACTAGTTTAAATACCATAATGATATTTTTCAGATAATTGTGAAATAAATGATTGTGTGGAGTGTTTATCATCAAAGTGTATAAGGTAAAATGTACTAATTCACATTTATCTGTTATTGCAATGAAAGTGTGCACTTGGCATACATGACCTGAATCTTGGTGTCTATAATTATTCTATCAAATACACTCATTTTCATAACGCCCAAGGAATACAGAGTCATATTTAAAGGAAATGTTTTTAATTTTATATGTATAAATTATTGAATCTTCTAGCACTGTTTAATTGTCAGTAATTACCTTTCAGATGTGTGAATTTTATATCGCGTAAGAATGGTGAATGTATAGAACAATGTAATGGTAAAGCACAGATATCACATGATGGGCCATTACAGGGAAATGTTTGTTCAGGTAATTGTTGTCGAACAAAGTTAGGAAGGAATATTGAAATGGGCTCCTTCCTTCTTTTGGATTTTGTTTCCAGACTCTGGAATCCAGAGCATGTCTCATAAGCCATTCATGATATGGTTATGAAACTTTGTTCAAACATCAACCTATTACTGTAGTTAGGGTTGTACCTTTTACTAATTAAAAATTTCTTAGATTTAATAAAAACAAATTTGAGTTAGCGCTTGGTATACAATTTTTATTAGACCATTCAAAATATTTTTATTTAAATTGTTTAAAATATTATTTGTTTATTAAAAATTGTGTGTTTTTGTTTTTCAGAATCTGATGGTGAATCAACAGATATAGTTATAGCTATTGTAGCTGGTGTAGCAGCTAGTTTATTATTGTTGATTATTATAGCTCTTGGTGTATTCTTTTATATGAGAAAAACCAGGTAAGTTCTCTAATACTTTCATTTGGTTGTGGTTATATTTATATGGCCACTTATGATAACTCCAACAGCTACAGCTATGATCTGATTACTGGAATATGTTTTATTTATGTTGGTGCTAGGAAGAACTATAGGTACATGTATATCAAATATTAATTGTTTCTGATAATTACTTCATGGGTTGTTGCCATTGTCCAGTGTCTTGTCAAAGCTCTAATTATGTACAAATCAACAAAATTGTGACAGCCTTTATAGAGTACCTAGACAGCTTAAGTGCAGTGGGTGTTTGTTTCAGTGCCTAGCAACATATCTTTTGATTTTTGTCACTAACTAGCTTTTACCACATAATTGCTGAGATTTCAAATGTAATCATAATTCAGAGCATTTTAATTTAATTGCTATCATTTGTATAAGTGTCTTGAGCGTAGGTGTTAAAAGCGTTTGTTGAGACATAACCAATTTTGTACTGAACTTTCGATACGATATACGTCTTCATTAGCCCAATTGGAGCAGAACAGTAGGATGTTAAACCCCATTTCATTTCATTTCCACACAATAGAATCAAAATATAACTAAAATTAGTAAACAAGGCATTTCATTTAATCTTTTGAAACAGAAATTTAATTGTATAGCAGCACTTGCCCCCATCAGTAATCAACATCAACATCAGATCAACCAAATAAAATACTTCTTTTTAATCTAAATCAAAAAGGTTGTTTTGCTCTTTTAAATGAAAAACATTTCTATGACATGAATCAGCACCATGTGTCTTTATATTTTGAAATTTTGTTGTCAATATTATTCAGACAGAAAGCATCCATTTTAAGTTTAGCTGCTTCTAAGAGAATTGGCTTTTAAATAATTGTGGTTAAATTTCTCAATGCTCAAAATGATGCATGTGTAGATTTATTTTGAAAATTGAATTTGTAGCTTAAAAGGGATCTTGATGAAATTTATAGTTTGTGAGAGTCTAAATGTAATTGGTAGCTTAGATGGGTCTAAATGTAATTTGCTTCTTGCATTTATAGTTGTGATATCTACTTTATCTGGCACATTTTACAAAGGAAAAATATTTTACTTTGAACCTTTGTATGATAATTTTTGAATGATCATTGTGCAAAACAGTGGCATCGGGAGTGGAGCTTCCTAAATTCACCAGTGATAATGGTTTTTTTTATTTTCTTCCTTAAAAATTTCTAATGGTGAGTCCTAAAAGGAAATTTAAGTCTTTTATATAGTGTTATATGTACATGTATGTAGAGGCATGTACTAGTAAATAGGGTTAAGTTGCCTGCCATCAAAGTTGAAGTAGATTAATTTCCCCCCAATAAACTACAAGTTGAAAATTGAGATGTTTTTAGCTGGTCTTCGAATGGTAGTACAGTCCTGTGTCATTAAAACGAGTGACATTTTGTTGGGTCAAGTAGGTAGGGTGGTAAAACCTTACATTGTTACATTAGTCCTTGTATATTTGTTCGCTATCACTGCTGTATTTACAATAGCCAAGACACTACTGAAGATGTATTCTTCGAAAGAGGAAATAGCCCTGCTCCACTAGAAATCACATGACTACGTCTTAACAACCAATCAAATATTATGTAATAAAGCATTGCGGAAGATTTTGCAGAAATTGACCTAGAATTTTAATTATTCTGGCAAATTTGCACACTATTTGAACTAAGGCTAAGGTTGATTTAGTTAAATGAGTTGAGAACTTAATACACTGGAGAATGAATAAAAGAATGTTTTTATAATGGGAACTATGAGGTTTTGAAAGTTAGTTCAAGGTTTCATTTTCTTAAAACAAATATAATACTGATAATGGAATGCTCATCTTTTCCTCAAACTTTTCATCTTTTATCTCTAGATGCAGCTATATACATAGCAATTAGCATATATTCTTTAAGCTACGTGAATACAATATATGTTTTGAGAGAAGACCATACATTATTATTAAATAGAATTAAATACTAATCCTTTTATTGTTGATATTAGAGCTTGATCGTGAAATGCAGTCTGAATCCATAATTGTAGAGGAGTATGATCTTGATTATATTTAATTAAAGTGACACACTTTGTACAAAATACATGATTTGAGTTTCAGGCATTGAAGGAATGTAGACACAAAGAAATAAATATTATTTATAGAAATTTGACCTTTGATAATATCATGTACTAGTATTGATTTTGAATGATTAGATAGATTATAGGCATCCAGTAATCGTCTTATATAATATTATGTATCATATTACTATTTATAGCTATCAGATTACATTCTTTTCATATTTGAAACTACATATTGTTGATTTTATCTTATTTAAAGCATGGCCAATTTGAATTATTTGATCAATGTTTTAACAACATTTAATTAGATTTGAACATCTATTTTGACTTTCCACTAATTCAAGATAAATAAAATTTTAGTGACATGTTAACACAGCAGCTAATTTTTGTTGTGGTTTTGTATCTAAATGACTAAGCCAATTGGTGTTCACTGTTTTTAAAAAAAATGTTAGGAGTCTAAATTTTGCCAAAAATATTGGTATACTGTATATTTATGTCAGTGCATTCCTTTCATATGACTATTCAAATATAAAATATTTGGCAAATGGCCCCTTTCGTGTGACTTTTTGTCGGTCCTTGGAGTTATATCCCTGATAAATTATTTTTGATCCATGTACTTTTTTTTTTTTGAATAACTGTTTTTTCATATTTCCACACCCCTCTCCATAAAATTCCTGGACATGTATGAAGTTGCCAAGTTGCCATGCTTTTTAATAGGATTACGTATGGATGTCTACAACAATTTTGTCCGAACATGTACTCGTCTAATTTACTGGTCTCTAAAATTATTAGAAACTTTGAAATGTCTTTAAAGTATAGACACCATTTTAGTTTATCACTTTAAAATCAGATAAAAATCGTAAACTATGAAGGTGATGGTATTTTAGTGGCAGTCGTGACATATGGTTTCTGTGAATGTGGTTTCATAGAGTTTAGTTAACTAGTGGTCCATAACTTTAATGTGAATGAATAGATATTGTAGCCTAATAGAATCTATAGTCATTACTGATTTTACTACACACCACTGTAACTGTACATGCATCACTGACTAAAATAATGTTTAAACTAAACACTGAGGTGATTGGTGAACAATGGACGTTTATAATGAAAAGAGTCCGTTTTGACTAACTTAGCCTTAGCAACTGTTGATCTGTGATTTTAGAGATTATCGTTATCTTTCCTTAAGGCTTGGTGGTCAAAAATAATCTGTTGTCAAGTTCTTACATGTATCTTTTACTCATCTTCTTAAACAACAGAACTTTAGATCAGAACTGTCTTTAGTTTGTTAGGAATAAGATCTGTTATTCAGGAAAGGGAATTTATACTAGTTTTGTTGAGATTAGGCATATTACTACATGTGTGAAGGAACTTGTTTCAGTGAACCATAATAATAACGGATATATTTGGTGTATGGAGGAACTGTAACTAAAAACCTTACGAAGAACTGGATTGGCGTTTTATTTGGATTTATTGTGATTTTATATTGGACCAAATAATATAGTATGCTAGAAAATATAAATATGATGTCATTCTAAACATCAGCATAAATTTGCTTCTGTATTGTATCAAGTGTCATTGCCAATAGATTTTGAGTGGTGATAAATGTATCTAAGTTTGCTTCAACTTAATACACACAACTGTTCAAACTGCTGTTGACTGGTCACTTTTTTTTATAATTGTTTTGATAACCAGTGGCTGTGTTTGCACTTGCCGTGAATTCGACTTCTAAAATCAACTCTTGTACAACACAGAGTGTTAGGTCCAGTTGGAAAAGTACATCTAACAGTTGCAAGCGTGTCTAGCCTGTAGCCTGTAGGAAATGGGCAAAAGGAATAGATTTGTTCAACTTTTCATTTCGTGTTGGTGGGTTTAAGTTTCTTACATTTTTTTAAGCATTTCTGTAGGTGTATCACTATTCAGATCAAATTAATGAAAAGGTTTTGTCAAACAATTGTAATTCTGTACATGTGAATATATTTTGAGGACAAAGGAGAAACAAGTCTCCTCATTTAAATATTGATGTTTTCAAACCAAGAATGTTAGCAGATTACTTTTTTACACATGAATCAATTACATGTACATACATTTTGTTAATACAAAGAACGATAATCTTGCATAGCTTGACAATCATGTATTTTCTGTGGAATCATTTTGTTAATACTGTATGCACTTGCTTATGGAAGAAAACAGCTACTAATATATTTGCTGGATAAAATTGAGAGAATACTCTTCAAAAAGTTGCCCAAATATAATTAGTAGCTGTTTACCATAAGTATATGTTTTAATTCATTACTCTATCTAGTTACTAAATGCAGTTGGATTGAAAAATATTTTCTAATTACAGGAGAAATGTTAACTTACAAGAAAAGAATTATAAATCTCGTCAGATAGAGATGGGTAATATGAAACAGGTAAGATATATAAAATAAAAGACTTTAAGACATGCTTGTTCAATTTCCATTTTAAATCTTCATGGCTAGTAGACCCAGAAAGGTCATTCTTTATCATGGAACTGTTTAATTAGTAGATATACAAACATAACTAGGACAATCTATCCAAAGAATATTATATTCATTGGGAAAATCTGACTTTGGAAGAGAAGAACCATAACTCTTTAGCCCTAACACCAAACAAATTGAGTATAAAACTTTAGTTGGTTGATGTAGAATTAAAACTCTGATGTTAATTTGAATTGAATATTTTGTCATTAACTCCAGGAAAAAATAATGATTGTGGACACTCTACAGTTCACAATTTTTATCTGATTTTGATGAAACTGAAAATATATGTCTATAGCCCAATGATCTCGAATGGGTCCAATTTTGACATGTATCAATTTGTAACTTCATGAATTTGGCATGTATCGGTTTGTAACTTCATAAATTTTTCTTTTTTTATCAAATTATGGAGTGTGGACTGTAATCTTGTTTTCTTTCTATTGTTCAGTTTCCAGTTTATGATAATAAAGCCTTTGGTAAGTACACATATCTATTGTGAAATAATTAATGTTTTCAAAGTTGGGTTGAGGATTGCAGCCAAAATTTGTGTTGCAATATTTTCTTCTCGCCATTTTGCAATATTTTAATATATTATATTATATTAACAATAGGACGTTAAACATTAAACCCCATTTCATTTATATTATATGAAAAATATTCTGTATTTGATAAAAGTTATGTGCATTTTTGTGTCTCAAGTGTATTAAGAAATAACAAAAGGCATATAAAGTAACAACTTGACTATATTTGATTCAGTACTTCAAGTGAATATTGTAGGTTATTGGTTTGATTGTTCTAATAGTCTAGTAACTTGAATTACTCAAAGAGTCAACTGTTTTAAGGAAATTTTGACAATAATAGTAGGAAATATTTGCAAAGTTAAACATACATTATACAAGAGCTAAATCTGCCTATTGCAGATCTTTCTTTAGGCCTGAAATGTTATATAAACTATATATTAGACATTTATTCACATGACAAGACCATAATCAGCTCTCGCTCCCATCTTACTTGTCCGATTTTCATTAGATTTGAATCCTATCTGCTGTTCAAGGCCCATTGATGATTAACCGCAAAAATGGATAATCAAGACTTTCTTTATTATCGTTACAGTCAAAGCTACAGTTTTTTTAAAATGAGCTAATCCAGTTTTTATACGCCCACATTGAAATGTGGTTGTATATTGTCATCTCGTCCAGTGTCCACAATTGTTTGTGGACGCTCTAGAGGCTAGTGTTTAAGGTCATGAGACGAAGAAGCCTATTGATTTTCATCGATTTCCGATAATTACTGCCAGAGTTATGGCTCTTGATCATTTTGAAAAATCTTGTGGACGCTGTAAAGGCAAAAGTCAATACACAATTGACATTTAATTTATACACAGTGTTTAAGGTCATGAGACAAAGAAGCCTATCCGATTGATTTTAGATTTATACACAGTGTTTAATGTGATGAAATGAAGAGGCCTATAGAATTTCAACAATTTCCGATAATTACTGCCAGAGTTATGGCTCTTGATCATTTTGAAAAATCTTGTGGACGCTGTAAAGGCAAAAGTCAATACACAATTGACATTTAATTTATACACAGTGTTTAAGGTCATGAGACAAAGAAGCCTATCCGATTGATTTTAGATTTATACACAGTGTTTAATGTGATGAAATGAAGAGGCCTATAGAATTTCAACAATTTCACATAATTACTGCCAGAGTTATGGCCCTTGATCACTTTGAGTTATGGCCCTTGATCACTTTCAAAAAACTTGTTGAGTCTCTAGAGGCTAAATTAATATCCGATTGACTTTAAATTTATACACAGTGTTTAAGGTCATCAGATGAAGAATCCTATTGATTTTCAACAATTTTCGGTAATTACTGCCATAGTTATGGCCCTTGATTACTTTGAAAAATCTTGTAGATGCTTTAGGGACCAAAGTTATCTGATTGATTTTATATTTATACACCGTGTTTACGCCTATATAATCATTTCGATTGACTTTAGATTGATACACAGAGTTTAAGGCCTTGAGATGAACAAGTATATTGGTTTTCAATGATTTTTGATAATTTAAACAGCTAAATTCATGATATTAAAGGTTTTTTTACACTAAACGTTAGCATGGGCCAATAAAATTCTAATGATTTTCTGATAATTACATAATGAGATGTTGCTCTTTTAATCAGATTTTAGTGTATTATAAATGTTTCATTACCGACAAAGGTAAAAATATGCGACAACTCTTGTTGACTGCCCGGACGATTTAGCTGCTGTGGGTGTATGTTTCGTTACCTGGCAACCTATCTTTAACTATTATAGCGAGAACTGCCAACTCTCTATCTAATCTCCCATAATATATTTTGAACAAATATCATACTACAAAATATTGTGATGTATTAAATTTAGGCAAAATCCGTCACAGGATATTAATACCTGTGTATTGTTACAGGCAAGAAGCTTATGTATATTAAACATACATTATGCAAAAGCTAAATGCAAAATTCAATCGCTAATATCTTGGTTCAGGTGGGGGTGGATGGCTGAATGGTTAGCACATGCGCGCTGTACCATAAAGTCTGTCATTGAGTCAACTGGTGTGGTTTCGATTCCCCAGTTGTACGTGACAAAAAGCAGGGTCGCCTGTCCAACCTTGTGGGTTTTCTCCGGGTCTTCCGGTTTCCTCCTACTGCTAAAGACCCCTATGCGCAAGCAAATTATTGAAATAAAATTAAACCATATGTTAGTCCCGAAATGACCTAGTTTGTGTCGAGTGGACGTTGAACCCCATTTCTCTCTCTCTCGGTTCAGAGTGTAACAATGTGACTCAAATTTTCAGCATATTCTGTTTACGTTAACTTTTTTTGTGAGAACTGTCAGCTCTTTATCTAATCTCCCATAATGCCCCTTTAAAAAGATGTAAATTTATTTGACAACATCATAAAAAAAATTCTTAAAATGTCACATAGAAGTATTTTTTAAGGCAACATAGATGAAGCAATTAGTGTGCACTAAATATTTATATCATTAAAACATCAACATGAACTTGATTTGATAAACATACACAGCATGAACATTAAATTTAAACATGTAGATTTATTGACAAAATCATCAAACATGGCAGGTCTTGTGGTTAGTTCATTCCTTAAAGTGACATCAAATCAAGTCGGAATAAAATTTCTATATAGAACTTTACAATCACCATCTACATTTTTAAACGTACACGTGCAAGAACATATTCAAATCATTTATTTCTACAAATTTCACACTGTCGTCTTTATGAGTCTAGGTCTAGTGTAAGTAAAGTAATGATAATTCTCCTATCTCTTAATGGTAACATTGAGAGATGATTTTAATATTCCGTACATATTCAATTGCTGTAAGATTTTTCGATTCAGTGCACATGATCAATTATCTGTTTCAGATAAAATGATCACCATCATATTGTCACTTAAGGTCATTTTTATTTCATTACACTAACACTATGGGGGTACTCGATTGAACGTTCTGGAATTGAATTCTCTCAATACCAAAAATACTGACAATCGAGTTAAAAGTGGGTATTTCGGTCTACAACGCATGAGTCGACTGAATAAGTATATATCTCAACCAACCATGCAGCCGAAACATATTCATTAGGTTTAATTACGTCACGATTCTACTCCCCACTTCCGTTGTCGGTTCTGACCGATCTGTGGCAGGACTGAATTCTGCGTAACTCGATTGCAGGAAATTTTGACATTTGGGACTGTGAATCAAGCATCCCCTATATGTACGCCTCACTTCAATAAGTTTGTTTACACACAGTCATCTGTCTTAATGTCATATTGTCTCTTTAAAATATATTATTTAAATGACACCTGACAGATAGCAGTGTTCAAATATTGGACATGGACTCTTATGTTTTATGAAATATTTACAGAAACAGACAGTCAAATTGAACCAAAAGTTAATGTGATTGACCCTCAAGCCTATGCCACACAACTTGAAGAACTCAGACCTCACACAGAAACATTGATGACAGTGTTAGGTGAAGTACGTAAAAAGCTACATGCCATGGAAGATGATGATCCTAGAGTACCTACTTACAAGTAAGTCTAAAGAAATCAAACATTGACAAATAATCATAGTTAAATTCTTTATAAAGTATAGGAATTTTCTTAGAAAATTTTATTTAACATCATTTGCATTTTTGGACAATTTCTAATTTTTCACTGCTTAATTAAAAAAATTTCAACTGCCAATGAAAAGATTTTACCCAACACTTTTGCCTATGGTGCAAAAGTTTCATTCCATCATACCTTTGTAATACTGAATGAAATTGAACGATATTTAGACTGATATTCTTTTTAGAGGTTCAACTTTCTCAATAGTGTAGTTGAAATGCATTCAAAATCCCTCAAAAGACAATTACCAGCTTTAGTTTTTACACGCCCACATTTTTATGGGGATGTAGTATGCCGTCACCTCTGTCCGTCCGTCCACAAATACATGTTTATAGCTTGAAATGCATGTTTATAACCCAAAGATCTTGGTTCCTTTCAATATTCGCGCATATCGGATTGTAACTTCCTGAATTATGGTCCCTGATTGTATGAAAAATCATATTTTTAGTTTGTGGTCTTTTAGAGGTCACAATTATTATCAAATTTAAAAATGGTTGAGTTCGAATTTCGTGAAAATTGGGCCAAAACTGGCGGACAAAATGGCCGCCCCCTCGTTCGCAAATGGTGTAAAAATATGATATATCAAGGTTGTGGACCCTCTAGAGGCCACAATTTTTTTACCCGATTTTGATGAAACTTTAGATTTATGTTTATATTACAAATATCTTGGTTCCTTTTGATATCTGAAGGTAACTTCCTGGATTATGGTCCCAGATTTTACGAATAATCGTGTTGTTTAGCTTGTGGATTCTCTAGAGGTCACAATTTTTTATCTGATTTAAAAATCACCAATCACCAATTCAAATTTCGGGAAAATCGGAACAAAACTGTTTGACAAAATGGCCACTCTTTGTATGCAAATTGTGTAAAAGTATGTAATACGAAGGTTGTGGACCCTCTAGAGGTCACAATGTAAATGTATGTTTATGTCCCAAAGATCTCAGTCCCTTTTGATATTTGCACACTTCAGACCATAACTTTCTGGATTATGGCCCCTGATTGTACAAAAAATCGCTTTTGTTTTTAGATTGTTCTCTATCGTTCTCTATCTATCTCTTGCAAAATGTGGGCGTATCTTGCCTGTCAACTGCTGGTCAAATGAATGAAGTTATAAAATTATAATAAACTGAGTTCTTGAAAGTGCAGCCATTTGTAAATGTATGGTTGTATTTGTATATCGTATTTCTGCTTTCATTGAATTGACTTGTAACATGGTCTTGGCTGTTTAGGATAATACATGTATATAAAATTTTAGATAATAATAATTTGAATAATGTTTGCCTGTTAGTGTTCAAATTATGATGCTTGTACAATACTATATATTTGTTATTTTTGATGTGTGTTTCAGAGGTGTTATTCATCAGTTATGTCGAGTTTTAGTTTTGTTACATAAGAAAGATTCAGCAACCAGTATTCCGTCCGATGCCTTAGGTTTATTTGAATGGGCTCAACAGATGTTAGAGGATCATAGAGCACAACAAGAGGTATATATATACATCAATCATTGATTTTATACAAACACACTTGTCTTAACAGAAACATTTTCTATCATAACTGATCTACCATGATGGATACTGTATAGTAATATTGCGCCAAGTCGTACACGCAATTTCAGAATTCAACTTATCTACAGAAATTTAATATTTTTAACAGTACAATTATTCAAATCAAAATGGCGACCTTCCTGTGATCACTAATGTTCCCAGGTAAAATTGTTGAGGGGTCAAGTGGGTTCTTGGTTAAACCAGACTATTTCCATTAATATTTTAGTTGTGACATGCTTTAGGCCACACTAATTTGAATTTTCTTTCTATTTCTTCAGGAAGTAATCTTCTATATAATAAAATCAAAGATGTCTATATGCGTGTGTGTTGGCCCATCATTCTTACTATAAATTTCACCATGCAAGGGAGATAACTTTTGATATGTTTTTCTACATTTTCAGCAGGAAGGTAGTAATAGCGAAAGTAATGAACCTCCTGCAGGAAGAATCTCTTATATTGATGTTGATCCTGAAAATCTCCCAGTTTACGCTACACCAAGTCATCATCAAAATCATCCAACAGTCAACGATTCCATAGACACATCAGGATATTATAGCAGTGTTCCCGTCCCGTTAGGTCCCAATAATTACGCAACAATCAACCGAAGTCCAGCGCATGCTACAAATGTTAATAGAAACATTTATTCAAAGACAAATAATGTTAAAAAGTATGTGAATAATGTTAAAGGTCGAGGTAGTGTTCCACAGATGGGATATTTTTCTAATGGACGATACTATGACCCTAATCCTAACACCGATATTTACGCTCCAACAAGTTCCTATAGTGACCGAAGTACCGGCCCTCTTTCTACATTTTTGAGTGAGAAACAGCATTCTAGGTCTCGATCATTATCCATAAATGCTGAATCTGAAGATGGGTAAGTAAAGTTTAAAAATAAGAACATTAAATTTTTGCTGCGAGTTGTAAAGTCCTTTTTATTACCATTTCTTTTTTATGTACTGTCTGGTGGGATTTTTCATCTATATCTGGTCGAAATCTAGCCATTGGTTTATTCTGGGGGGTTGGATGGCTGAATGGTTAGCGTGTGTGCGCTGTATCATAAAGTCTGTCACTGAGTCGACTGGCGTGGTTTCGAATCCCCGGTTGTACGTGGCAAGGAGTAGGGTCGCCTGTCCAACCTCGTGGGTTTTCTCTGGGTCCTCCGGTTTCCTCCCACTGCTAAAGACCCCTACTCGCAAGCGAATTATGTAAATAAAATTAAACCATATGTTAGTCCCAAAATGACCTAGTTTGTGTCGAGTGGACGTTAAACCCCATTTCTCTCTCTCTCTGGTTTATTCTGTATCACTTGACAGAAGTTGTTGCTATTGCAAGTTGTTGCTAAGGAAAATTGATTTTTTTCACTGGCTTGACTCTGCCAGTGATGTTGATATGTAAGGTATTTGAGATATCAGTGATTATTCGACCTAAGATTTAATATCTTCTCCCTCACTTCAGTCTATGCAAAAAAGATGAAAACCGATCAGATTATTAGTATACATGTAACTAGTATTTCTATCAATGGCAGGTCAGTCTACAATCTTCATGAGGCTGATACATGTAGTTCCTTAATAGTTACTTGACATGTTTTTAGTGTATTTTCAATGTCACCATTACCTATGGATGACTTATCTGTTGGATGTATGTTTCATTGTCTGGCAACTGATCTTAAAGGGACTATCCTGATTTGAAAAGAGTCTCAAAAATAAAAGTCTGAGTACATATGAAATTTAAGCGCCAAATGGTGTATGTACCTTGTCTCCAAATTTCAGCTCAAAATATTGAGTCGTTTGGACGTGAACGTCAAAACTGCTTATCCGGACACGTAATCCTTTTAAGATTTGGGGTCAATTTTTTCGTTGGGTGACCTGATAATCGATTTCCGTTCCTTCAGAGGTCTATACAGTAAATGACCCATGTGGTGTACTTGATAACGAAAGGTAAATTTCACCTACACATTATTTTTATAAAAAAAAATGTCTAGTTTTATCCAGAAACCGCATAATACAGCTTGGGACACCGGTCTCCATATCCAAATGAAGACTGGGGGGTTTAAGTTGTTCGAAAACGTATGTAATATTGAGTTACTTGCTCGGCCCTTAGGTAGAGGATTTTAAGGGATTTTAACACAATTAAGCAGTTTTATTCTCAAAAAAATTATCAGGATTGGCCCTTTAACCGATTAAGGTCAAATGAATGTTAAAATTCAATAGAATGCAAACCAGAATAATCTTAAAGATACATTATGTAAGATTTAGATAAAGAACTAGCCATTCTTGCTATAATAGTTCGAAAGTAGATGATGTAAAATGAATAATTTGAAAATTTCATTCAAATTACTCTATTGCCAGCGAAGATATTAGCCTTTGAAGGTTTGACAGACGTGTGCAATAATTCCAACCACCGTACTGGTTGATCGAAGCTAAGTCTCGGTCCTCCATATTTGATTAAATCATTGTATCGCTGAACCATTCTAATCTATTTAATTGCGGAGAAATCTGATGCCTCGAGAGTTGATTAAGGCCTGGATCAGTTAATTAATGTCTACTTAATAATTTAGAAAACATTTCAGGCCTAAAGAAAGACCTGCAATAGGCAGATTTAGCTCTTGTATAATGCATGTTTAAGTAAAAAATAAAACGTTCATTATTACAGGGATGATGATATGGAAGATGATAATGGTCAAAACGATGTATTTCCTTTTGATCCACAAGAAGCAACAGATCCAGTTGAAGTTTAAATCAGAGAAAATAGATGATATTGTGATATATAATTGACAGTTACTACTTACAACATAATGTTGTGCATTTATGTGAAAAAATATCCTTGTTGATTCCTTTATTGTGATATGAAATTGACGCTATTGTTGATTGGTTGTGCTATGTGTTATAAACTATGACAATGTGTTGTGCTATTAGAAGTGAAATTCAATTTTCTTCGATATTTTTGGACATAAACCTACATTGCTACTTACATCATAATGTCTATTTTGGCAAATTTGTTACCGCCATTTATATAAATTATCATTTTGCATCCATTTTATTTTTTGACACTTTTGAACCATCTCAACATATTTAAAGGATTTTTTTATTCCATATATACATATTTGTGGTGCCATTATTTATCAATATCACGTATTCTTTTGTTAAAGATCGTTACTGCAATGTACACAGAAAGCTTTCATGACAACATTTAATTATCGA
This sequence comes from Patella vulgata, assembly GCF_932274485.2. Lineage (NCBI taxonomy): Eukaryota > Metazoa > Mollusca > Gastropoda > Patellidae > Patella > Patella vulgata. The sequence continues at coordinate 40,631,392 of NC_065880.2, forward strand.
CATTGTATGGTAAATTTAATAACTATATATCTAATCAACATTACCATACATCCATAATGTATATCCAGAAATCATAAGATTTATTTTTTAGCTTATTTTTTATGATTAACTTGCGATTGTTTTTTTTATATGTTTTTATCTGAAAATCGTAACAGATCCTACATTCATCTCAATAATCATTGAATCTCTTTTAGAATTATTAAATTTAAAGATGCATTATATACGATTTAGATACAGAACTGGCCGTTCTATAATAGATAACGAGAAATGAATATTTTCAAAATTTCAGGCATATTACTTTATTCTGATTGAAGTTTTGACAAGAGATAGGGAAATAGTCTTGATTGTCAAGTACCATTGCTACATTAATAAATAGAGGCCTTGATTTTCCAGTTTAACATTAAACTATTGCAATGTATGGTTCAGTCTTTAGATGTTCTAATCCATTTGATGTCTAAGTCATCTGATTGCCCAAAGAGTTGATTATGGGCTTGTCATTTCATGTAATTTATATAACATTTGAAGCCAGAAAAAAGAGCTGTAATAGGCAGATTTAGATCTTACATAATGCATCTTTAACATGTCATGTTATCTCATATTTAAACTAAAATATTCCTTTGATCAGTTATTTTACTCGTGCTTCATATTAAAAAAAAAATAATGCTGTTTTGCATATTTAAGTGCCTTGCTAAAATATGTCATTCACAAGAACTATTGTTGTTTAAGAGTTGTTGATTAGGAGTGGAGTTGTTGTTGGTGATTTTTAAATACAAAAATGCCAAAATTTAATGAAAAAGGAGGTGAATATTTAATATTTGTATATAAGGTGTAAATTAAAATGGAAAAAATTATTATGCCTACTGAGTACAGCTCTAAATTTTACAATTAAATATTACTACATGAAGTTATTACCATAAGTTATAATGATCTGTTTAAAAAAATAGTGATGTGATGTTATTGTATGCCTATATTAGTTGACTTGTAATAACACATGGTTAAACTTGATTACATGTAATTACCCAATAAGCACAAATATATATACAAGTCACAATTCTATGGAATAATATTAGTGTTTATTACTAATCTCAGTAACAGTAATTATATTCCATAGAAATATGTCATGTATATTCCCATTTATCACACAAATATGTCATTTATATACTTCTTACTAAATCTTTGTGATTAACATTTTCATTGTCTCGATACAATATCCCTCTTCATTCAGGTTTGCTCAAAGTGCAATTAGTCACCAGTTTATGGTAGTTTTATAAAACTTGCTCAAATATTATAATCAGCTTATTGTGTTCACAATTAAAATCAAATATTATGATATTTTTATATGTCATTATGTTTATATAAGTACTACAGTAGATAAAGCTTCATTACCATAAACAGTATCATTATAATATTCTTATCAAACTAATGAAATACAGGTTAACACTGAGTCATTTTCATGTGATATTATAAACTATACATAAAATGAATTATTATTACATGTTCAATATATCACATGAATGTTCCTTTAGCCTTAAAAAACACGACATAAAACAATCACTAGTTGGTACATGCATATAAAACAATGTTTCAACAAGTGTTCTCTTATTATTTTCAAGCAAAAATGATAATAATTATTTAGTAAACTGAAAGGTAATATATATATATAGTGATACTATAAGGAAGTCGTAAATGTAAAGTTAGTTATTGTATTAGTACTAGCCGAATCAATCGCCGCAGATGTTCGTCTAGTATGTCCAGTGTCCTGATGGCGAATTTGTTTTTACCCAAATGATATGCATGAATTAAACATGTTTGATTTATTCAGTCTAATTTTCATTCACCATGTTTATATTCGTTTTGTGTGTCGGGTTTGCTGAGGCATTCATCCAATTGTAGAATTCATTAGTCAATTGATGTCAACAAAGTCATATGATTTTTTGAAGACAAAATTGCATGTATCACTGAAACGTTGAATTTAGAGAAAGAAACAGAGCTTATTATTTTATGAGTGGAGACGAATATGGCATAAAATTAAACAAATTCCCACCACTGCAGCTATTTTTTTCTTTTCTTGGTCTCTGCCATGATTTATCACATGGAAGGTGATGCAATCGGCTGGTGAATTGGGCTAAGAATTCGTCAAGTCTGTCCACTCAATCGGCCAAATTAAGTCGGTGGCGTTCAATCCGGTGAATGAATCAGCTAAGGTGTCTGCTGCTTAACTATCATTTATGCTTGAAAATGATAAGAGAACATTTTGGCTTGAAAACAGTAAGAGAACCTTTGTTGAAACGTTGTGCTACATGTGTAAGAAACCAGTGATATTTTTCTGTATAAATTATGTTGTGTTTTATTATGCTCAACCGCGAAATCCCACATAAGGATCTCCTTAAGCCTTGTTTTGAATCCGAGTTTCAGAAATTGTTTGTTTTTTTGTCCAGTTTTTTTTTTCAATCAATTCATAGTAATATATCAGAATAATATCATTTTCAAACAGAACATTCCTGATATAGGTATTTATTTAATGTTACGGTTGTGGGATAACACGTATATAGTAAATCCATTAGTTATATTTTTTTGTAAGATAAACTGCATATTTAGTCAACATATCTAAGTTTTGACCATTTTGGCTCATGGTGTGTAATAAGATTTATTTAATAAAAAAAAAAACATTATTGTCACATTGTCTTTGTTCAATCATTGAAACAGTTTAAATGGTAATAACTGCCACTTTGGTACTTTGTTGTATGTAGAAAGTTTACGTAAAAATACTGACTGGTTCGCGAGTTATGCACCTGCTCAGGAAATGACATTCAACCACAGATTAGACAATGTCTAATTTTATGAAGAAAAACAAAATAAAAATGTCAAGAATAGTTTTCAAGTTCTGCTCCAGACACAAAGGGGATAGACAGACATACAAAATGAACGTTATAGGTATACGCCCTCATTCCAGGTTCGAAAACGGTGTAATCGCTGTCGAAAAATTTGAAGTTCAATAGGATTCCTACATAGTTTCAAATGAAAAAATTTCATCAAATTTTAAACTGAACATTGTGAACTTTGTCATGAATCATAGTCACAAGCTTAAATCATTAGACTGAATTCAAAGGCCATAAATACAGCTGGAAATAAGTTACGATTGGTCTATGTATTCAAATTAATTGTATCCAGGCGTTAATCAACACATATTCATGTTCAACAGATGCTGTCACGTGGAGTGTATGTGATTTCACACGACCATCTTCGAATTATTACACTAATCGTAAAATTGAAAAGTTAGGAGCGTGTGCTACATAAACTGTAATGTGTTTGATAATTGCAATCGGATTTGTGAGGAATGTTGTGTAGCGTTTATCATCAAATATCACCTTAATGTGGTCGGTTAATATCCTCTTCCACAATAAATAAATATAATCAAGCACATCGTAATCATAAAAGACAGCTGGACTTGAAATGGCTGGTTTTGGATGTCGCCTCAAGCATTTGATCTTTGTTGTGATATTTAGTTGCACTTTACTTTTTGGAGAAAGTATGCTTAATCATCGACCCGTTATAGGTAGGTACTTCTTTATAAAAAAAAACAAAACAAACGAAAGTAGTTATTTAACCGGGACGGAGGAGGGGGGGGGGGCTGACTGCGCTGCAGCCACAGAACCCAATATTTATGGCGATGATCAGAATATGCCCCCCTTTTCACTGTTGTAGCAAGGGCAGTGGTGTCATTTCTCCCATCGGCCCAATGTACACTTAACCCTGTCCTGGCGTTACTGTATGTTGTAATGTACATTTTGATAACACAAGAATGGGAGTTACTCGGTATACAGAAATCTGGATACAAGACGAATATTTCTAGTTTGTGTAGTAGTGAGTAGTACTGATATTGGTGTGAGAAATGTACCGAAACCTGGGCATGGATAGGTTAGTTGCCTATAGTGCTGTGTTTGGAACACTTATTTCATTGTGCATCACAATAACTAACTTCGCAGTATTATTCGAAGGTTGACCAGAAAACCAAAGAATATTTGTGTATGTAAACCTCAATTTTCTCACAATATGTGCTACTGTATATATCTGCCATTTCCTTGAAACCTTATACACATCTAACAGATTTCAGATCTATACGCTACTTGCCTTTTCTGGAAACAAAACACCCATTATAAAAGATGTAGGTATGTTCCTTATTCTGATGCATGTACGTGTATCTTTTTTATCTTTAGGAATTTTAACTCAGAAGGTTTCCCAGGAGTTTTCCGAATACGGTGATACATATATTCTTGCGAGTTATGTAAAATATTTGGAAGAATCGGGCGCACGAGCTGTTCCTATACGGTAAGTATAATTATTGACATCTTCTGACGCGAGTCATCCCCCAAATCAGTACAAGGGTAAATGGAACCGGACGCAACCAAATCCTTGGATTCATGAGACAATATTTTTGTTGTAGTTGCTGATTGCAAGCGCGCGTTCATAGTAATCCCCAAGGCATCGCACTTTAATACAAGTTGAAAATGTTGTTCGTTAATAACGTGGTTTGTTAAAGGGGATTGATCCATCTGACAAAAGACAGATAATGATGACAGCAACTCTTTCAAAAGAAGGTTGTTTCTATCACTATTTGAAAAACAGAAGGAGCGAGTAGTTCTTGTTTCATATCAAATCGACTTAGTGTTTGGGTTTATAATATACGTTGTTGTGACAATAACTGTCTCCTAATATTTTTCAACAAAGATTACATTAAAATTCTGCGAGAGACATATTGTCTTCCCAACGCTAGTACCCGTGGTCCTTTGAATCGTGGTTTCTCAAGGTAAGGTCAGTTTCACCCGACCGTTTTCTCTTTGTCATTATTTTTTTAGTTCCAACACGACTGATTTCTTTAAAAATTATTATACTTTCTCCACCCTGCTGCCAGATCTTAATTAAAAACAAGTTTTGCGGGACAGATTTCAATGTTTTGACGAAAAACATATATTTATATTTCAGAGCTGGTCAATCGGAATCTTATTATGAGAAGATATTTTCACAAATAAACGGGTAGGATTTATATTATTTGAAATTGTATGATTCCTTAGATATACATGTATAGAGAATGTGAAGAAATTGTCGTTAGGCAGAGGTAGACTGTATAACAACAATGGACGTTGGAAACATATCACATAGAATAAAGTGTTCTAGGAGCATTCCACACAGAACTAACCAGTTTTAGTCACACAAATATAACCGGTATTTCCCCTTTAACATGGACGCTGATAATATTTATGTAATAATTTTGTTCCCTAGAGTTTTATTTCCCGGTGGTGATGTTGATCTGGGCACAAGTTATTATGCTCACAGTGGAAGATATATCTACGATCTAGCAAAAAAGGTAGGTAGCTAGGATATATAGGTATAGCTAATTTCTAAAGATATGTGTACACCAAGGACATATTTTATCAACCAATTTCCGTTGCTGACGAATAATCATTCGTTAGCGACAAATTGCTCAGTGTCGCCTATGAAATGTTGACCACTGGTGTCGTTAAACCCAGTCTCAAAACACATTTTTATAACGGAGATTTTAATCTTTCGATGAGAGCCCTCATATTCTGATTTGTAGAAGTCAACCATTGAATGGGTACACGATAACCACAGCAAAAAAACATGTTTACGGTTTAAATTGGATTGCGTATATCACAATTATTAAACCACATATACGAAGTTCTCGTTTTGCATGGATGTCTAGTCTAGATTTCCAAATCGAAAAACATGCCCGTTCTATGCTCTCTTTAATATGTTTATTCAAATTGTTTGTTTATTATTATTTCCAGGCCAATGATGCTGGTGATCATTTTCCTTTATGGGGAACTTGTCAAGGCTTTCAACTTCTCAATAATTTAACTGCCTGTGAAAATTTGCTAACACCAACTGATAGTGAAAATTTGGCTTTACCGTTAAATATAACTACGGAAAATGTCGGTAGGTAACACTGTGCCCAAATCACAGACAGGGCAAACGATTCAAGATCATTCAAACGGGAGAACCATTCTCAGAGAAAACAAACATTTTTCTTAAGGCACAGGCATTCATATTAATTGCTTTAAAAGGGCACATTGAATTGTGCTTTCCACACACTGTGTGTGACCACATATTAAGATCTGTGTACTTTTATGATATTTTAACGCCGACCAATGGAGTAATAATCTCTGATAGCCGTTATCGGCTGTAGCATCCATTTTCCAGACGCAAGTTGATAAACGCACATTAAACGATAAATATCCACTTTCTTCTTTATTGAATATACAAGAGGGTATAATACATAATACATGCTCCCCAAAGTTATATTACATTTATATGCCACGAATTAAGATCTTATGTTAACATGTCTATAATTACTTGTTACAGGTGCCAGTCGACTATTCGGTAAAATGTCAGCCTACATCTATAATATTTTAGAAAATAGACCAGTAACTTATAACCATCACCATCTAAGTATAAAAACAGATGTATGTACCTAAACTTACATATATTTAGCATGATTTCGTGTAGCAAAACATGTATGAGCTCACAGGCTAATATTGATATGGTAGATATTCCTAATTTGTAAACGATTTTTATGAGACAAGACAGCACGTGCCGAAGTGTCTTGGGCTGTGGATATCAGAGAAATCATCTCTCAGCAACGCATAAACACCTGGGTGCCATGAAGAAACTTATCATGTAGTCTACAAGTTTTGGCATGTTTTTGTTTGCGTTTTTTCCATATTAGGACATGAGATTGACTAATCTAATTAACAGTACATCTGTAAGCCCAGGGTCAAGTTTTAAAAGAATGGTACATGCGTAGATTTGTCCGACACCATTCCAAGACGAAGGGGTTATCTTAAAGTTAGTGTTCCATTTTCGCCGGCGCGGGCGAGCGGGTTGAAACTGAGAAATAGATTATTAAGAGATCCTAGAAACTACAGCCAAGGATTTTAATAGCTGTGACATGCTGTTTTTGTCGACGTACCTGGTATATTTATACATTAGGTCATCTATTGTCGATATTTATATTTTAAAATAATCTTGTTTAGATCTGCTAAGATCTTTGAAAATGAGTACTGGCTGATTCTAATTGTTTGTTTATACGTAAATCGAAACATTAACTGATGCACACAGATCATTTTTTTTTTACAATTCATATATTTCAGACGTTTTACAATACCGCGTCTCTAAAATCTTTCTACCGAGTACTGTCGACAAATGTAGATAGAAAAGGCGTAGAATTTATTTCAACTTTTGAAGGTGAGTGTAATACCACTGACAACATAAATCATCTATAGATATACATTTGTACCAATCTGATTAAAATACAGATTTATATTTCATTTCGTTTTTTTATACTTTCGATGGCCTACACCGCATGAAGATCTGACCAGTTGTATTGGAAGGTCACGTTAGGGGTCGTACGAGCGGCTTTTGACCCTATGGCGTCAAACAATGATTAATCAATCAGCGTTGCTGTTTCTAGTGGTTTACCCACATTTCCGCGCATCGTACGCCAAGAAGTCGCCGTAACAGATGGTTTCATGGGCTAATCCCTCACGCTTTCCAGAACGCAGGTTATATAACAACTTTTCCAGAACCTAGTGTAGTAAAGACAATAGAATGAAATTTTGAACTATAAGAAACGAAACGAAATAGGATCTGTGTTTTAATCAGATTGCATCTGTACTGGATCATTGAACAACATCCAAGATTCCGCGTTAGCTGGCGCTGGCTAAATTTTAATAAATCTAAACATTTTGTATTAATTCCGATTAGTTTGACATCTCTTATATTAATTAGACGATAATAATAGTCCTAATCAGACAGTCGGACCAATTGTTAGTTGGATACTGACATTAATTTCGCGGATGGTTCTGTTAATTCGTCACTGCAAGTTTTTATGTTTCCATATCATTTTCAGCTTTCAAGTATCCATTTTATGGAACACAGTGGCACCCTGAAAAAAACAATTTTGAATGGAATCCTAAGCTTTTTATCGACCATAGTGACCTGGCTATAGATGTTGCTCAATACTTTTCTAACTACTTTGTCAACGAAGGTATGATTATCAACGGCAATTCTCAAATAACTGACACCGATTTAGGGTTGATGACTGGATCTATACTTTTCTTTTGAGGTTGTCGGGGGAGGGCCGTCGTGTTCTCGGGTTCACTCACAGTGATAAACATTCCCGTACCCATCAACACATAGTTTAGCCATATTTTGATGTACCAGAATATATACGTAATGTTACACAAATTATTAATCTTCTGAATCAAATATGAAGACCGGGGATATCGGAATAATAAATGCTGAATTCTTGCTCAAGTTCTGTGCTAAAGAATTAAGGAAATAAAGATATCCCTGTCAGTTAATCCCGAAGTTAACTATTGCGTTGCACCTCCCTCTTTATCAACATTTTTTGTTTCTTTTTCAGCGCGATTTAGTAACCACAAGTTCTTAAACAATAATACTGAAATCCATTCCATGATTGACAACTATAAACGAACCTATTTAACAGATGGAACATTTGATGTCATTTATTTTTTTAATCTTAACGGAACTGATCCATTTGAAAAACCGCTCATCATTCCTTTATAATTTCTTACGTTTAGAGCCTATGATAATTTTTATATTATACTCATCAACTTGTTCATCTTAATTTGTTTTCATAAACGCTATATTAATGACGGTATCTAAATGCGTATTATTAATTTTGTTGTTTTTTTATTATTTTAATATTATGTAATTTTCATTTTGTTTTCATTTTATTGAGCAACTGCTAATAAATGCTCTATGTATATAATGGATTGTAACCAAATGTTCATCATCAATTTTTGTTGTTATTGATTATGTAAATTTATGTATTTTCTGGGATAATATTGTTGTATATACCACTGTGTATTAACAATTTAGACCAGGTCGTTATGACTCCTTGTACGACTGTCGGTAGGGATATTAGGATTTCGCTCTATTCCGCTAAACTTACTTTCCCTGCTAATGGTCATGTGCCAAGATGGACTACTATGTCCGTATATCGGACTATAGTAACGATTTCATAGAGTGGCTAAAATATTATTGGAATGATACTATTGGAACAAAGACTGGGCATGTAATATAAGAAGTTTTGAGTGTCGACCAATGCCGATCTACGCGGCACTATTTGATCAAGCTGCAGAAGATTTATACCCTTGTGTCAGAATAGATTTATCAACCTGTTAAATAAATGATTGTATATGAATGTTTTTCCTTGTTCCATATTTTGTATGTCTTTATTGTACTATGGTTGTCATTCTTTGCTTGATAAAGACGAGAGAACGCTCGCCAAAACGTCGCGAAAATAAATCCTTCAAGTAATTAACTTTCCTTATTAGTTGTGTCACTTGTTGTTAACCTGTTAAACCTCGGTAGAGAAAGGCTCAACCCACCCTGGAATTATGTTTTAAAGTGTGGAAACCAACTTTACTCCTACCCCACCACCATACTCGGTCTATACATTTCAGAGTCTCATCTAACCAAAAGATGGCAATTTAAAAGGTCTCAAAGCACCGCTTTGTTTTCCAAGTTATGGTTTCATTGTTTGGGTCATATGGAAAACAAAATAAACTCAAACAAAATCCAAACTAAGTTAGATTTTAAATTTTTAAAGTTTCTCTTCCTAATTTGGCTATCCCCAGGTTATGTATCATTTCCGTTATATGCGATTATTTGCAGAAAATCTTAAAACTGTCTAAGTTGATCCCATGACACTGAATGACAATCCGTATTTATCACATGACGATTTCTCGAGTGAACCTTTTCGCCGTCATCTTCAGACATTAAAATTTAAATATGTGTCTTATGGCTAAATAAAATCAATGAAGTTTTAAGAAAAATATCATCAGCATCACAGTCATCCGTTATAAACAACAGTTGCCACAAAGTTATCTTTTATCTATTCTGTCTGCCCTAACATAGGCGTACGGGCTCGATGACAGCTAAGGGGGGGGGGGGGAGGGGCAGAACGCGATATGCCCGAAAAAAAAAATTCGGGTTTACAGAGAGCGCCTGTCTTCCTTAAGCGGCGAAGAGAGCGGAGCTTACCTTGCCCCCTCCCCTCAGGTGGCTGACTCGAATTCCAATCAATCGTTTACAGTCCACGAAGACGGGACCGTTGGGAGAATATTTTGAAAATTTAACTGCCACAAACGCGTTTTCCTGCTATTCCAGCCTGTGAATACAGCAACTTCAATTTGGTCCAGTAGCCTACCTGGCTGGCCGGAATTCCAAACAACCAATCAATCGTCTCTGGGTTCGGGGATATGCGTTTTCTGCTATTCTAGCACGTGTAAACTCCAAAAGTATCCAATGGTTTTGTAACCGAAATCCCACTCTGAATTCCAACCATCCAATCAGACTGTTGCAGCTGCATTCACAAATAATAATCGATGCCCGAAAAATGTCGCACAAAGTAGAGTGACTCCAGGCAACATTTTTTAACCCATAGTCCTTACCTGACAATTTACTTTTAATTTATTTATGTCCTCCAATTGGCCCTTTATGTTATTCTTCTTAGTTTTTAACGTACGCTCCCACCGAGGGTGATATCGCAGACACTTTGTCTTATATATTGTATGTTGTATTCATATAGAAGACCACTGGGACATTGCTTCTAAAGATTAATTTATTTGATTTTATGTCTTAAATATTGACGGACTTTTATCCGCAAGAAATAATCAGCTATTTTTAGTTGCTAATTTGTAAATTAAAGTCCTATAACGCCCAATCCAGTCGTCTGTCTTACCTTGTTTGAGGGAAATTCAATTGAATAGAAATTCAACGACATTTAATACTAAAATATAGATTTTGGTATCACAGATTAATCTAAAATATAAAATGTAGATTGTGGTATCACAGATTAATCTAAAATATAAAATATAGATTGTGGTATCTCAGATTAATCTAATATATGAAATATAGATTGTGGTATCACAGATTAATCTAAAAGATTAAAATATAAAATATAGATTGTGGTATCATAGATTAATCTAAAATATGTGCTATTGTCTAATTTCTAACTTCTATTCATGACAATTTATGTAATTTCTAAATTAAGGCAATGTATAATCCAATTTATTTATATGTTCAGTGTAAATTTGAATTCTATTTCGCCTTATATATTTCTATGAACATCGAACAAATTTATAAATGTGACATTTCGAACCGGCAATCATCATTTTGAAGTAGTTTAGTGTCGCCACTGTGCTCAATTTGGTGATTGAGCGCCTGATCGGAAACATTGCGTTGATAGGTGACTCGTTCTTCGTCTGGCTGAATGGTGGACGGGGTAATGAAATTGGAAGCATCGAACGTGCTATAGTTTTCAAAGTACTATGTCAAATAGACTATACAACATTTCTTCATTTTTTTTTGGAGACAAGTGCAGGATTTTATAGTTGAGCCAATTAATATTTATATACTGTTGATCTATATTCTATTACTGTTAGAGTTGAAAGCTTAAACCCTGGTGCAAAAATAACATAGCCTAAGTTATTATAAGAGTTTTTTTTTGCCTTGATTAAGGGTCTTGTACCAGTTAGTTGAAGGAAAAAGAAGGTGGGGGAGTACGAAATGGAACCATGAACCATGGTGCATGTGATAATGCCATAAGTTTAAGCCTTAAAACCACATTCCAATGGTATTTAGAGTGAATATCAATATTTTATGGTTGGGTTTTCCTATTGATATACATCGCCCTTGGAAGAAGGCTTTGATATAAATTTATTACATTATGTGTCGTAATTGGTGCGTAGACAATAAACCGAAGACAATAAAACAACGCTACACTTTATTTCATGTCACTTTATGCTTTTTGGATACCGTTGAAGGTAGGATATACGGTTCAAAATGTTCAACTTCAGCAAGAGAAACAGGTCCGTGAATTAATGGATAGGGGAAGAATTACTTTTGTTGTGGTCTTCATTGGCTTCCATAGAATAACCCAACCAAGAGGTTAAAGTTCAATACAGGGTTAATATTGACCTGATTTGTGATGTGTACGGTTATTAGCTCATGATTTTGTATTCATACCCCGTTTAAAATTTATAATAGAATATACATTGAGGATAGACTTGATGGAAATCTAATAGAATAGAGAGACCGGGAAGTTGGTTAAAACTTGAAGAGACCCCGTTATATAGACACAGGACTAAAGTGAAAGTGTGACTCGGCTATAACAGGAAGGTTTAAATAATGTAATAACTGATTCAGCCACAATAGCAGACAACTCGAATTGAAATGGCTAGTTTTGGATGTCACCTCAAGTATTTTATCTTCACTGTGATAATTAGTTGCCATTTACTTTTGGGAGAAATCACGATTAATTATCGACCTGTTATAGGTATGTATTTCTTCTTTAGAAAACCGAAAGTAGTTGTTAATATGTAGGGTAAAGCACGAGACTGGGGTTATGCTGGGGAAAGAAAGACTGAAGAAAATAACCCGAGAAAAAGGAAAACCGAGGTCGACAAGCCAAGCTTTTTCTGTCGAAAAACCGAGCTTTTTCTGTCGAAAAACCGAAGTCGATTACTTTACCTTACTTATAAACTGTCTATGTTTACATTGCAAAATGAGAATATCCCAGAATTCCCATAAGAAAAACCTTAGATCATGTTTTTTTATAGAGAAAAAAAAACCTACCCTGGAAGAATAACCTGTTACAGGTTTAAAGAAAAACTTTCAGAAGAATAACCCCAAATTTCCCTATATATAATATATCCAAAGCTGCCCCAACTTTCAGACCGCAAGTTATTCCGAGCATAGAAATGAAATGAAATGAAATTGGGTTTAACGTCCTACTGTTCTGCTCCTATGCTGGGCTAATGAAGACGGGCATACGCCATACAGTGTGCTATGAGGGAAATTTTGCCCGGGCAGCGGCACTATCACCTACTCTTATATCGAATTCCAACTGCCAAGGGATCTTTTACGTGCATTCCAATGTATACACGGGACCTCGGTTTTTCGTCTCATCCGAGGACTAGACAGCTTTCCTTGTCAGGCCCTCCGTCCTGCATCACTGATATTCCGAGCATAGAATATACCCCAAAGATCAAAGAGATTTACCGTTATATACTATGGGATATAGTAGTAGCCTACAATTGATAACACTCAAATTGAGTTAAAATAGAAAATATGGGTAGCCTATATATTATGACGAATATTTATATTTTGTGCTGTAGTAGCTGATATCAATCTGGGATATTCTAAGGACCAGATAGGCATAAATGTAATGTTTGACCACGTTCGGTGCTACGTGTGGAACACTATTGGAGGTTGACCAGAAAACCAAATTTTTATAAGAATATTTACTACGGGCTACAAGTCAAAAATAAACATAACGCTGAAATTTAAATATTTATTTAACTGTAGGCCTATATCTGCATTTTCTGTATTTTGAAAAATTCCACACATAAATGAAGATGGTGTAGGCATACTCGTTGTTCTGTATATGTGTATTGTTTTTTTTAGGAATTTTAACTCAAAGGGTTTCCCAAGAACTTTCTCAATATGGTGATACATATATTCCTGCAAGTTATGTAAATTATTTAGAAGAATCAGGTGCACGAGTTGTTCCTATAAGGTAAGTGTATAGTTATTGTCATCCTCTAAATTTAACACCCTGAACTGAACCCTTGCATTCATGAGACAATATTTTGGTTGGCGAGAAATTTATTTGTTTATATACCATTTCCATTTGCTAGTTCTGGTTCCACCAATGACATCAGCGTTTGAACTGTGTCGTCCATGTAAACATTGATTCTAGTAAAACTCCCACTGTTTTTTAACCAGGAAATTGACCACAGGCGCTACACACCTTGGTCTTGTTCTCTTGGGGTGACGCTCTTCGAAAAAAGACTAAGGCTGTATCAATTCAAGTACGATCGACATTAAACTTAACGTGCTCATCGATTGACGGACTTCGATGGCTACGATAAGTCATGTGTGATTGGTCCATGTACGCACGTAGAGTTAAATTGACCACATAAACTGTACTAAAAGTAAAACAACACGAAATAAATAAAATTAAGATTTATGGGTATACACTTCGGCAATAATTCATCCTAATACATGTATTTTACAAAAAATATTATAGGTCTAGTTTCGTTTGATTGATTGTCTTCATTGCGCTGCATTCAGCATTATAAATTAAAATATGTGGGAAGGGTAATCTCCAAACGTCCTTCAGTTTAGCTCTGAATCATTGTTGTCAAATTAATGTCATTTGCACAATTGCACCTGACCTGTGGTGATTTATATTCAAATTTTGAAACAAAAAATTGTAATTTCTAATCAATTATGTTCATGAACTACTTGAACTGTTCAAATTGAACGGCAATCATTTACTCCTGCTTAGTGCATTCTACACCTTTGTTATTGGTCGTTTGTGAATCGGCCTTTACTAATTATTGTCACCCGAAACCATAGGATACACGACTCGTGTACTGATTAAAAAATGTTAATGGTGTCTTAAATATTAGATATTAGGATCCTATAGTTTCGAAATTGATCAATATTGAATTCTAATTCGTGTTTTTAATTTCGAATATTATGGAAAATATTTAGTTAGAGACTTAGCTCCTTTGAATGAGGAAGATGATATTTAACAGTTTATATGAGCTGTTTCCTCTTCTTAGTCATAGTTTATATTTATAACAGGGTTAATTTCTTCCTTGTAAACAACTTGATAATTTTTGATCAGTTTTTCACCGGACGTTTTGTGTAACACGCCAACCTTAACTCATAATACTTGCACCACACCCTCCCACAGCCCTTGATTTAATACGCGAGCTAGTGGGATTGATTTCAATGTTTAAATGGTCCTTTTGGGTTATATTTATATTTCAGAGCTGGTCGACCGGAATCTTATTATAAGAATATATTTTCACAGATAAATGGGTAGGGTTTTTATTATTTTAATTGCATGATTCATTTAGATTGCATGATTCATATATGTGGTGGATAATGTGAAGAAAATATTTATAGAGACCTATACGTTAAAGTCGCTGGGCGAAAAAACGTCAAAATGTGACGCAATTATTCGCTTAAAATATTGAGACGTTTGGAAATAGTTTATTTATGACCCCGAGTATGCAATGCTAACCAAGAAACTCTCCATGAACACAATCTGGCCACTCGTCGTTGATATTTCTTCACATAGTTGCTTGGGTCTAAAATAAAGAGGTCCAGGAATCTTCCACATACCCAAATGTATTCACAGAAATATACCCATCGCTATCTTGTTTTCGATAAAATATTTACCATATCCACAATAATAAAATGTTTGGTTGCATTTCATAACATGGACACATTAAGCATGCACATCTATATGTAAGTAGGATTCCCCTGTAATACATGATTCCTCTGTATATAAGTAATACAAAAGTACACGCTTCATGTAATAATTTTGTTCCCTAGAGTTTTATTTCCCGGTGGTGGTGTTGGACTGGTTACAAGTTATTATGCTCACAGTGGAAGATATATCTACGATCTAGCAAAAAAGGTAGGTAGCTATAGGTGGTAGTGCATAATTTCTTGAGACCTGTGGATATCAAGGACATTTTTCTAGGAAAATCCACAACTGAAGAATAAGCTTTGAGTGGATTTAGCGACGGCTATAATAGATGTTTACATAGATTCTATTTACATTATCTATATTTCAACTATTATAGAGAGAACTGTCATGTCTTTATCTAATCTCCCATAATGTCCCTATAACTATGAATCATTCGAATGTACGAAAACCAACACTACTGTCATCAACTACCATAGACCCATACTTTATATAAATTGTGCTATTAGATATAAAGTAATGCGAAAATCGTTAAGAATCATCTCACAATCTTCGTTTTGTCATGCTGACGATTCAGCCATATGAACACGCGACCGGAAAGCTATTTTGTTTCTTCTTAATCTATTAATTGAAATTTTGTTTACATGCCATTTCCATCATGCTGGTGGTTCGTTCAGTAATCATTTTTATATTGTCGTTCGTGGTGTATTTTAAGTTTACTTTTTACTATGCTGGTGGTTTAGCTGCATGACCAAACGTCCATGAAGAGTCCGAATTTTGTTCCGGTGTCTTTTTTAATTATTCGTCGTTTTTGGTTAGCGATGTACTTATACCTAAATTTATAGCACAATTATTTATAGCATAAATGTTTGTTTAATTGTTCTGTTTATTATTATTTCCAGGCCAATGATGCTGGTGATTATTTTCCTTTATGGGGAACTTGTCAAGGCTTTCAACTTCTCAATAATTTAACTGCCTATGAAAATTTGATAACACCTACTGATAGTGAAAATTTGCCTTTACCGTTAAATATAACTACGGAAAATGTCGGTAGGTAACACTGTGCCCAAATCACAGACAGGACAAACGACACAAGACTATTCAAATCGTAGAACCATTCTCAGGGAAAGCAAACAAATTTTTAAGGCATAGACTGTCATATTGATTGTTTTATTGAGTTCAGTGATCGCATTTTACCACCCACCAATGAGGCAGTAGTCTCTGAAAACATCCATTCTCCAGATGCAACGTGATAACTACACATTAAACGATATGTAGTGTACGACGTCCTTTCTCACCAATATATAAATAATTCTGCTAGAACATACGAGTTCCTAGCTCCCCTCTTGGTGATTTAATGATATCTGTAAAATAAAAGGTAAGACTATCAACCTGATGATATTAAATCAATTCTGTCATATCGCTGTAAACAGATTTCTAGATCTTTTGTTTTACCTTAAATAAAAAGTATAACACGGATACCATTAGCCTCTCATTGGTGATACATATCCCAAAAGTTATATTGTGTTTATATGCCCCACGAATTAAGATTTTATGTTAACATGTCTAAGATTACTTGTTACAGGTGCCAGTCGACTATTCAGTAAAATGCCAGCCTACATTTATAATATTTTGAAATACAGACCAGTAACTTTTAATAACCACCATTATAGTATGACATCAGATGTATGTACTTCTTTATATTTTGTATGATATAAGTCATTGTTATGTAATCTATTGCCAATATCTATGTTAAAATAGTCTTGTTCAGGTTTGTTTAGATCTTTGAAAATAAGTACGGACTCATTCTAATTGTTTGTTTATCGATTGAACCAAACACGTAAATCAAATCATTAACTGGTTCAGACCGATGAATTATAATTGGTTTGTAAAATATTTTGTTCTTACGATTTATGTATTTCAGACGTTTTACAATACCGCGTCTCTAAAATCTTTCTATCGAGTTCTGTCAACAAATGTAGATAGAAAAGGCGTAGAATTTATTTCAACTTTTGAAGGTAAGTTTAATAAATCAGGAATACACACCGGCACTGGGTCATTGACTAAAACCTAAGATTCGACACTAGCTAAGATTCGGAACTATACTAAGATTCGACGCTGGCTATTTCAAGTCCAAACATTTTGTATTAATTCAGATAGTTCTGCAGATAGTTCAGCATCTCGTATTTATTTGACGATACTAATTAATAATCCTAACCAGACAGTCCCGTCAATTATTAGATGGGCATTGACATTTTGGTTGCGAATATTCATTCCCCGGATATTTTTCCTTTCATTAATGCTAATAATAATCTGACCGTTATCATTTCAAAAATCGGAGCAGTGATTGGTTGGGTTCTAAAATTCTTGTTAGAATGAAAATTATTTCCTCACTGTAAACGTTATATTCCTCTGCTTTTTCAGCTTTTAATTATCCATGCATTGAGCGGATGTTTCTTTTAATTCGTCACTGCAAACTTATCATTTTCAGCTTTCAAGTATCCATTTTATGGTACACAGTGGCACCCAGAAAAGAACAGTTTTAACTGGAGTCCAAAGCTGTTAATTGACCATAGTGACCTGGCTGTCGATGTTACTCAATACTTCTCTAACTACTTTGTCAACCAAGGTATGATTATCAAAGATATAGGGGTTTCATTTCCACTGAATATTGACATTCATTGTTGTGTTAGGTAGGTGGCTGGGCGGTGAGAGTTGTCTTAGGGGTGAATCCTCTTTTGTGTAATATTATAAATGACATAATTTAAACATCTTACCTTAACAATATACATTGTTGCAATAGAAAAGGGAGAATTTGTACACACGCAAGAAATTCTAATGCTCTAAGGAAATATAGGCTAGATATCACGAAGTTAACTAGTTGGGTTTTATGCACAACTTATCTCTTTACTCATAAGAATTTATTTTTCTTTTTTCAGCCCGATTTAGTTTCCACAAGTTCGCGAACAATAATACTGAAATCCATTCCATGATTGACAACTATAAACGAACCTATTTAACAGATGGAACATTTGATGTCATTTATTTTTTTAATCTTAACGGAACGGATCCGTTTGAATAACCATTCATCCTTCTTTTATAATTTTTTACGTTTGGCGCCTATGATAACATATAATGTTTCCATATATATATATATTGCCTTGAAAACCTAACGGCGAAACATGTAGGCAGTTAAATAAAATTTCTTTAATGGTATTTTCTACTTAATCTTTTAGAATGTATATATATATATATATATATATATATTATTTATACTCATCAACTTATTCATCTTAATTTGTTTTGATAAATGTTTTATATAAATGACTGTAACCTAATGTTCATTAATAATGTAATGTATGACATGAGCTTGATAACACATTTCTGCAACTTTCTTTTAATTCAAACTGTAACATATCTGTTTTGTGCAATATCGATTAATCTCAAATGTGGAAGTTTCGTTCTTTTATGCCCATTAAACTAAACCAGGACACAAATTTAACCTTCTAACGTATTATTTTCGTTGTCAGCATACTCGAATTGTCGTTAACAACTTTTAAGTTGAAAATGCCCCAGGCATGCTTTTCTGAATGTCGGTCTCGTCTAAGTCACAGAACATGACCGCCAAAATGCAGCTTTTATTTTCTAAATGTCTTGATTGTGTAGCTAATATAGAAAAAAAAATACAACCGATTTGATAATTTTCATTGTCTATTAGTAATTTCGCTGTCCCATGATTGTGCATCATTTCCGTCACAGTCGCTTATTGCAGGAAATCTTAAAACTTGCTAAGTTGATCCCGTGACACTGAAAGACAACCCATATTACGAAGACAATGTTCTCTAAAAAGATCACAATTTCTCAATTAGAAACAACAACTGTTCTTCTCTCGGTTCACATCAGATCAACGTTTTTGTTATAGACCTATATAACACTGTCTTGTATCGATTTCATCCCCATCACAGAACTCCAGTTAAAGCAGGGGCGGATTAAGGGATTGGTCTGCCGGAGGCGGCACGTTCCGAAGGGGCCTAGTGTAGGGGGTGGGGGGTGGAGGGTCTTCTCAAAGAAAATTTTGAAAATTACATCGCCAGACAATCTGATTAAAATACAGATCTATATTTCGTTTCGTTTTTTTATACTTTCGATGGCCTACACTACATGAAGATCTGACAAGTTATAGCGATAGGTCACGTCAGGGGTCAAAAGACAGACTTATGACCCTATGACGTCAAACATTTAATTAACCAATCAGCATTTATGTTACTAGTGGGTTACCCACAGTTCCGTGAAAAACACGCCTAAAGCTCGCCGTAACAGACCGTTTCATTGGCTTATCCCTGACACCATTCAGAACACGAGTTAAATAACAACTCTTCCAGATCCAAATGTAGTAAAGACAAGTAAAACGAAATTTTGAACTATAAAAACGAAACGAAATAGGATCTGTGTTTTAACCAGATTGATCGCCAGAGTACTTTCCTGTAGATTTAGATACATACTGGAACCGATGATTTCGTTTACCGTACCTAACGAAAAACACGAAACTGAGTTTAACATTCTGCTCTTCTGTAATAACTGGATTTTAATGACGATGAGCAATTCCTTGGAATTTTCCGGTGCGGTTTCCAGTTGTCAGTGGTGCAGGACGTAGGGCCTGACAAGCGTCTAGACGCATGGATGGAGCGTAAAACCGATGAGTGTATACGTGGAATTTCCCGAAGGATCGCTACTCAGGCCAAATTTCCCATACCACACTTCATTAACAATGTTGGTGGAGAAAGGTAGGATATTAACCCCCATGTTATGGACATCTTGAAAATACTATAACGCATCTGCCATTTCCGTGTGGTAAAGCAGAGATGAAACTCACATTTTTTTTAAAAAAAAGGGAAGCTTATTCAAACCATACGTTTAATTGTCACGGCTTTCCTGAACTCATTACTGATATGGATTTATAAACATTTTTTATAAGGCGCAGTTATTGGACCTAACGGATTAAAGGAGGTCGCCTTCGTGGTAATCCAGCTTTCGGGGATTAAAATGGATTAAAAATGTAACAATGGAGTTATAGATTGTTATGATAAGAATTTACACTTTCATAATCCCCAATGTGACTAACTAACTAACATTTTAACATGTTTGGCATACGACTTTAAGAAATAAAAACAAATTAATTTAATTTCGTCAAATAAGACACCCTGTCTTAATAGTCGACTAAAGATAATTCCTCTTCTTCGTGTCTACTTTTTAATTCCTGGAGCTGGCTTTGGATTTGGGTATGTTACATTTATGTCTCTTCCTTGGTGGTTCCTGTCCCCCGGCATACTGTACGATGCTAAAATGCGATCATTTCAAAAACATTCGGATGAGCTTTAACAACTAGCTTCTTGATCCATGAATGCCATTCTTCTGTGTTCCACTGATGAGTAGCATATTCATCCTCGCCCATTGGTTTGTTACGTAGTCGGCCAATTCAGTTATTTTTGGATCTGATTGAGAGTGAGCGAATATGTGAACACTACTTGGATGATTTAATGATATTCATCATTAGTTGCCAATTGGTGATTAAGATTCATATTGAATACTTGGATGATTTTCATCATTAGTTGCGAAATGGTGAATAAAATTCACACCGTTAATTGGGTCCTAATAACAACATGTCTCTCTTCAAACGAAAGCCGACAAGTTGATATCTGAGCCTTCGTGGGAAGGATCAATTTTGGTCACGCTCTGTAACGGCGCCCATGTGGGAATACACCCAATGATGATAGAGGACTCTTAATTAGCTAGTGGTTCTGCAATGGTTAATCACCCACTCCACGGAAACAAAATTGAATAAGTAAAAAGTTAATTCATTTTAAATGCTGAAATAAAGTATATGGAGATAGTTGTTTGAAAGAAATTACTTAAAGCAAATGTTTAAATTTTAATAATCAATTTTGAAAATATTACCTGTAGTCCAGGGGCCGATTAAAACTTAATCCGGATAAAATAGTGGAACGCATTGAAACAAAATGACAGGTAGATTTAGACTAATTAGGTAACTTGAATTATTCTACAACTTTCTTAGACTAACTCACTGCCAGTTCCTTTCGCTATATATGTCTGGAAGTGGGTTACTTAGTTCATCCTTGTTAACGGGAAAGTGGCATCGTTAGGAATCCAAGTAGTTTCCGTGAACTAATTCAAATGGTTCTGTTCAAATGCTTGCAACAATGAAAAGGGGTAGCCACGCCGGTACAAAATCACGATGATTATTTGGTCAACAACGGAATCGAAAACGGAACATCCAGGTTAGGGAACCAGTGTCTTACTAACCGAGCCACCGCGGCTCCCCAGTAGAACGTAAGTGATGCGTGATTCACACTACTGCACAGAAAATAGTAAGTGAACCAAACTACCAAACATAAACAAACAAACCCTCATGTAATAAATTCGCCCCTTTTCTTGGGCTTGGGGGCCCTTTTATTGTGGGGGGGGGGGGGCATCCACTGGATTCATATCAAATTTTCTCCCCGAATACGGTGTTTTCTTTCAGTTTTATTGTTTGAGATTTTCAAAAACAAATTCGGGTCGGATTCTGGCACCTTTGGTCTTTGTCTGCGATATCACCTCGGTGGAAGCGGACGTAAAATACAACTCACACACACACACTTTGGTCAAGGTAAAAGAGGTCTCAAAATGAAATATATAGGACGTTTTTTTGGGTGGGTGGGGGTTATTTGTTTTTATTTTTAAAAAAAAATAATAATTTCTTATAATAGTGCATTTTCATTTCAAATATAACGTACCGTAGAGATTTTGTGGTATGTCACACAATTAATTTGTATGCAAATATAGTTTCCAGAAGTAGGGCCTGTCGCTGTCGCGGTTTGAAAACAAACACATCTCAACATTTTAAGCGTTGTGCGTGTAGCTCTCTTATCTTCCGAAAAACCCTAAATACCGAAAATGAACTAAATACTGAAAAAACAACACTAAATACTGAAAAAACAACAACAACATTAAATACCGAAAAAAACAACACTAAATACTGAAAAATCAACACTAATTAACGAAAAACCCCTAAGTGGGCCTACGGAAATACTGAAAAATTATGGCTCATTTATTTTGGGCGCCCAGCTCCGAAAGGGCTCCCTGGGCCTGATCTGAGCCTCGATCCATGTGCCCATGGGCTGCCAATGGCCTTCCCGTGCTCCTAATGGATTTAGGTCTTCGGACAATTGCCCCTGAACCATTACCTGTAGGTGGGTCAATAGGGCCTTCGCTTGGAAGGCTTGGAGTTCGAGAACCCAATGGGGCCCATAGCTTTAAGTATTTCGGTATTTATGGGTTTTTGGGTAATTAGTGTTTTTATTTTTCTGTATTTAGTGTTTTTTCGGTATATAATGATTTTTTCGGTACCGGTAATTTGTATAAACAAACTTTTTTCTGTATTTTTCGGTGATTTTTTTGGTATTTAATACAGCCGTTTATGACAGGACGATGGACCATATCTGTAGACTTGTAATACTGTACCCATGGCGCACGCCAGGCCAGGGCCCCCAACGTCGTTCGGATGGGACAGAGTGAGAAAACTGAGGTCATATGCCTACACATTGGCGTGCACGTAATATTATCCCTCTCTATGTATGGCGTATGATGCCAGAACGTTAAACCCGATTTCATTCATTCATGCATCCACGTCTTTATTTGACCAGACGGATGGCCGAATGGTTAGCCCGAGCGCGCTGTATCACAAGGTCTGTCATTGAGTCAACTGGCGTGGTTTCGATTCCCCGGCTGTACGTGACATGGAGTAGGGTCGCCTGTTCAATCTCGTCAGTTTTCTCTTCGTCCTCCGGTTTCCTCCCACTGCTAGGCTAAAGACCCCTACGCGCAAGCAAATTATTGAAATAAAATTGAACCATAAGTTAGTCCCGAAATAACTTAGTTTGTGTCAAGTGGACGTTAAACCCCATCTCTCTCCCCCTCTCTCTCTCTCGGAGCAGAACAATAGGGCGATAATAAATCCCATTTCATTTCATTTCTGCATTCGGCTTGAAGCAACCCTTTGGCAATTAAAGGGAAATAACCCTTTTTAACACTCGTGCTCTCTACTGCGGCGTACAGAATTAGAATTCACCGGTATTCTTGTTCACAAAGTCAGTATCCAGAAAATCGGGCTTTGCCATTATCTTTTAAATATGCGCGTACGTTTAATGGAATAATGATTTTAGGTTGAGACCAGAGTATGTATAAAGCTTTGAAAAAAATCGTCTGCTTGTGATCAACCAAAACTCGCCACGACTGCCAGATACAACAAACACAATTTGGCAACCTTTTCGCCTAGCTGCAGATTCGACCGGTCAAGCTGGCAACCTATTCAGAATAAAGACCAGAATCGCCCAAACTAATCTAGATTCACCATCCAATACAATCCAACGTTACATTGTATAAAATGAAAGTAGAATATATTATATCGTACACTCCATGTTACGCCATAGCTCAGAATTAAGATTTAATTTCGGATTATCGTACAAAAAATTCTTAGCATCTAACTACATATAGTCTAAAAGGTAATTAGATAAACTTTTGAATAAAAACCAAGAACAGTTACCACAATAATATTAAAGGGGTACGCTCTCACCCTAAACATGGCCAATTTTTCAATATTTTAAAATTGAAAGACCGTTAAAATTCGGACCATCGTACAAAACTCTGAGCATTCAACTAAATATATTCTGAATGGTAATTAAATAAGCTTTCGAAATATTTTTACTAAGAGTTGGCACAATCATATTAAATGGTCGGGATCTCGTTCTAAACATGGTGATTTTTTCAATAGTTTAAAGAAAAAGACCGTCAATATTCTGAGTCAAAATTTGGATCATCGTACAAAATTTTGAGCATCAAATTAAATATATTCTGAAAGGTGATTAAGTAGGCTTTTCAAATCTTATTAGTAAAATTTGGCACAATCATATTAAAATGGAGCGCCCTCAACCTGAACTTAGCCAATTTTTCAATATTGTAAATGTAAAGATAGACCGGTATTTTTTTAAGTTCAAATTCGGATCATTGTAAAATATTCTAAGCATCCAACTATATATATTCTAAAAGGTAGTTAAATAAGCTTTACAAATATTATTAGTAAAAGTTAGCAATCTTTCCCTTTAGAATATTGAAAAATTGGCAGTGATCAATGTTGAGAGCGCACCGAATTTTGACTGGGGATAATAACGCCTTTCCCTTTAAAATATTTTTAAAAAAATGGCTATGTTTCGGATTAGAGCGCACCTCTTTATTATGATTGTGTCAACTTTTACTAATAATTTTTGGAAAGCTCATTTAATTACCTTTGCGAATATTAGTTGGATGTTTAGAATTCTGTACGATGGTCCGAATTGTGACTCGGGATATTAACAGCCTTTCCCTTTAAATTATTGAAAATTTGCCATGTTTAGGACGAGAGGGCACCGCTTTAATATGATTGTGCCAACTTTTACTAATAATATTTTGAAAACTAATTCAATTACCTTTCAGAATATATTAGTTGGATCATCATAATTCCGTTAGCATATTTAAAAATGGGTAGTGTTCAGGTTTATACAATATAACGTTGGGTTGTATTGGTTGAATTTTGTACGATAATCCGAAATTAAATCTTAATTCTGACCTATGGCGTAATATGGTTATAGTGTACGGTATAATATATTCTACTTTCATTTTATATACAATGTAACGTTGGATTGTATTGGATGGTGAATTTAGATTATTTTAGGCGATTCTTGTCTTTATTCTTAATAGGTTGCCAACGAAAAGGTTGCCAACTTGATCGGTCGAATCTGCAGCTAGGCGAATAGGTTGCCAAATTGTGTTCGTTGCGAGAAACTCGCCCACCAAGCGAGATCTGACGTGGAGCGAAGTCAATGGCGATTATTGATGCGATTGACGCACAATACTGGATCTTCAATGAGTTACTTTCTATTTTTCACTCGGCAACCGGCTGCAGATTTCACTCGGCCAACTTCGGTTACTCCTCTACACCAAACCATGTTTCCAAACAGAGTTATCTTTCCGTGACCCGCAAATTATATTTTTAACAATGAGTTGAATTCTATAGGAGGTGTTGGAACTCCCGCAAACAGTGCCGGTGGTGCAAGTAAGTTATAAAAATAAATACAACTGACAAAAGGTTAAGGACCACCTTAAAGTAAAACAAGACAGGAATATTTGGTCATTTAAGTAATAGATATTTTTTAATTGAGGATTTCGAAAAATATAGGAGTCCATTAGATGATCTGGTCAGGAAAAGGATGAGGATTACAGACAAGAGTAGTGATAACCATCGTCATGTGTATCCCTCTCTCACTTGGAGAGAGAGAGAGAAATGGGGTTTAACGTCCACTCGACTAACATATGGTTCAATTTTATTTCCATAATTCGCTTGCGCGTAGGGATCTTTAGCTGTGGGAGGAAACTGGAGGACCCGGAGGAAACCCACGAGGTTGGACAGGCGACCCTACTCCTTGTCACGTACAACCGGGGATTCGAAACCATGCCAGTTGACTCAATGACAGACTTTATGATACAGCTAACCATTCAGCCATCCAACCCCCCCCCCCTCTCTCACTTGGATCACGTCCTCAACACCTCTTGTTTGATTAGTACCATGGTACCAAAGGAACCTGATACTATTCTTCTTGGAGTGGCAAGACTTATGCTGGAAGTATTTTGTGATGGATATTACATGGTTCCAAATAAAAACCATCTGAATTTATTGTTGATGGTTAAATATCAAACAGACCTCATTTTAAACGGTGGTGCTTATCTTTTTGACACACATAATTTTTACCTGTACTACTGCTCAAAAGCTTTTAATTTTGTTTTAAAATTCTGTTAATTCGTTGATAAATCACGTTATTCTATTCTCTAGTCATGGTAGTCAGTTAAACTTGAAACCTGTATGTTTAAGTTGTAACCACTGTAAAAAGGATGGCTGTAGAAGAATCATGTTCGTTCTGAATCTAAATGTAAAACCTATTCCCCCCCCCCTCCCCAGCCGCTGATCAACAGAAATGAGCAAAGTGAACCTGGGCACTAAACAATATTCAGAATACAAGTTATTTAGAAGTTTATTTTGTTTGTGGCTTGATAAATACAAGAGAACACTTTTCAAGACGTCGTCAGAAATGAACTGTGAAAAAACTTGTATTTAATACACCGGTATATTAGTCATGGTTTATTCAATACAGTTACTAAATGCAGCTTTAACAAACTACATTTTTTAATGGTTTATTTACAGAGAAGAAATGGGAAACATTACCAGGCTGCCAGACACGCCCCATTGATAACAAAGGTCTGCCTGCTGCCGCTGTACACAAAACACCCAACCCAGAACCAATCGATGCCACAAAATTGCCGCTAGCAGAAAAAATTCGACGACTTTCAATGTTTTTACGAAGTGAAAAAAAAGTAATCAATGAAATTATGGTGAGGTTTTATTTATTAAAGATACATTATGGGAGATGGAGATAAGATAACGAGTTAGCAGTTCTCACTATAATAGTTAAAAACTACATAATGTAAAGGGAATTTGCTGAAAATGTCAGTCAAATTGGTCCACTATGAACCGAAAACTAAGCGGATGAAAGTTTCGCCTAGCCTCGAAACTAATAGTCTCGATTGTCTATTGTTGTGATTTAATTATCAATGAGCGATAGCAGCATATAGAATTGTAATCCAGTCGACATCGAAGGCTAGCCTTGACATCGGGAGTTTATTATGGTCTGGATAAGTTAATTAATGTCTAATTAATAATTTAGATAAGATTTCAGGCCTAAAGAAAGACCTGAAATTGACAGGTTTAGCTCTTGCATAATGCATGTTTAATATTTTTCACAATAATCTTATTAAAAACACAGATTCTGCTTTATTTTTATTTTTATTTTTATTCAAGCATGTATTACGTATAAAATTCTTTTATTTGCCCATCTACATAAGACCAGTTGGTCGAGTTTGGGTGGTCGAAGCGTTAATGCGTCATTACCCGCTTGTACGTGACAAGGAGTAGGGTCGTCTGTTCAACCTCGTGCGTTTTCTCCATGTCCTCAGGGTTTCCTTCCACTGCTAAAGACCCCTAATGAAATAAAATGAACTATATGTTAGTCCCGAAATGACCTAGTGTCGAGTGAACAATAAAGCCCATTTTCCTCTCTTTCCCATTAAATCCTATTTTATTTCATTTTAGTTGTTTGAGAATTCTCTGATGAGTTGTAAAGTTGGAATTTGACCAGATTTTTTGATCGATGGCATGGTACAAGGAAAGAACGGATCCTTTTTCACTGGCCGACTTAATCTGGGTGGTGTGTTCCTAGCCAGAGCTATCGGCATCAACAAGAAAGAAATCAAACTGTCATGTTTCAAGAAGGCGGTGGAACTTTATCGTACCCTTCCTGTCACTGAAATTTTGAACCAGGATGATATGACCCCAAAAGTTATCAAGGAGAAACTGGAGAATTTTAACTCGACCGTTGCTAAGATGGAGAAAGAAACAATTGCAGAGTTACCCCCACCATCTATTTTGAAACAGATCCAAGATATTCTAACCAATCCTAAATATGCTTCAACCAATTCAGTCAGCAAAATGGAGTTGGCGGCCTCTGTGGCTAAATGTCGAGTCTGTTGTCGATATGATGTAGAGAGTTGTAAAGCTGAATCAGGGAAAGTTTATCATAAGGGAATGTACTTTATTGACAACATACTACAAGGTGCAGGTGTTTCAGTTTCCAAAAAAACTGCTAAGTCATTGTGTTATAATATGGTGGTTGAACGACTGACCACCATGAATGTTGAACATGGCAACATCTTAGATGGTGTCGAACAGTCTGTCATAACAGAAGCAGAAGCACAGGTTCAGAGCACTTTGGTAAAGGCAGCACCAAATCCTAGGGCATTTGATCTCCGTGAACAGTTTGTCAAAATGAACGAACTTAGCAGTGCCACGCATCCTGCATCCATCATTACTGTCTTGGATGGAATTTTCAACGATGTAAAATTGACGCCCATTTGTCTATACCGTCGTAGCATGAACACAGAAATAGAAAAGGAGAAAATTTTCTGTAACCTCTATCTAGCTGGTCATCTCATCATGATTGGTGAAGCAGAGAACCGAACAGATGCCCAAGCAGACGCTTACTCTAAAGCCCGATAGGTTTCACGAACTGTGACCCCGAGTTCATCCTCCCCCAACACAGTAAACTTCAACCACACGACCAAGCAGCAACAGATGTTATCGACTTTCGTGTCAAGGGCAACTGCATTTTGGAAGATAACTGTTCGAATCTTCATCGCTTACAATGGACCCGAAAACCTATATCAACACTACCAGCCAAGGATATCGTTGTCTTTGAGGACGTCAGTTGGATAGTAGATCGTAAAGTTCAAGGTTTCTATATTTTACAACATTTATGTTTTGTCAACAATATGTTGTTGGAATGGGAGTTTTTTGACAATGATGATCGTGTATTCAGGTAAGTTGCCTTAAGGCCTAGTCTGGTCTCCCGGCCATAATCTTAAGGCCTAGTCTTGTGTCTTCCGGTCTCAACTGTAAGGCTTAGTCTTGTATCTTCTGGCCTCAACTGTAAGGCCTAGTCTTGTGTCTCTTAAGACCTAGTCTTGAATCTCTTAAGACCTACTGTAGTCTTGCGTCTTCCGGCCTTAACTGTAAGACTTAGGCTGTGTTTCCTGGCCTTAGCCTTCAAGCCAGAATTTCATATTTTCTATGAAAGTCAAAACATAATTATTTCTATGTCTTTTGCTCAATAGGTTATCAACTCACTATTATACGACTATGGGCATTATTTCCCACCCTTAAAAATCATTGACACAGGAAATAATAACACAATTACCTCCCTTGTTTTCCTATTGCCTCCATGCATTAGCTATCTTCAAATGTTGGAATTCGAAAATGATAATTTTGCCAATTTCGCAGCTGGCAATAGTGAATTATAGGATTAATAGGATTATTCTTTAACAAGGTAGGACTGTGTATGGATACCATCTATTTTAAGGCTTTATTTTAATAAATTTTAAAAATATAACTTAACAAATATGAAATTGTAGCTTTAAGATCTAGTCTTGTCCCATTGATCAAAATTTTGAAATGTTCAGTTTGCTTGTTACTCTTCTTTTGTTTTTAGGGGTGGTTGAGTGGTCCAAGCTCATAAGATCTTTCATTGAGTCAAACCTCCTGGGTGTCAGTCCAAAAATGTTGGTTTGTTTTGTGTGAGTGTTAATCCCCATTTCTCTCTTTTTTTACTTTAAGATGTCAGATGAAGATACAGAAGGAAGATGTTGGAACCGAACCTGCAGTGTCTCTTAGTAAGATAGGCTCTAGAAATTTTGCAGCAGCTGATATCTTGTTTAAGCTCTACGAAACACAACCAGTCATAGAGGTAAGTTATTCTATTGAATACTTGAATTAGCTTTAGGGCTATGGATTCCTGAGCTAAATAGGGCCTACATTATATAAAGATAGGTTGCCAGGCAACTAAACATACGCCCACAGCAGCTAAATCGTCCGAGCGGTCGACAAGAGTTGTCGTATATTTGTTCTTTTGTAGGTAATTAGGGGGCATTTAATAGACAACTTCATACAGATGACATTATAATTTTCGTCGTTTGAGGGTTCACAAGGTTCTAAAAACTAAAATAAGGGCTGTAACTCAGGAAGTAATCTACAGAAATTATTGAAATTCGACAGACTTTTTCGTTTTACTAATTCAAATAATACATATCAATTTCATACAGATCGGATGATAACTTTTGTCGTTCGAACGTTCACAAGATTCAACAAAGTAGAACAAGGGCCATAACTCTAGAAGTAATTGACAGAAATTGCTGACATTCAATAGGCTTCTTCATTTCACTAATTTAAATGATGCATATGAATTTCATACAGATTGGGTGATAACTTTTGTCGTTCAAGCGTTCACAAGATTCAACAATGTGAAACAAGGGCCATAACTCTAGATGTAATTAACGGAAATTTGCTGAAACTCAATAGGCTTGTTCGTTTTACTAATTTAAACGATACCTTTAAATTTCATACAGATCGTATAATAACTTTTGTCGTTAAAGCAACCACAAGGTACAACAAAGTGAAACAAGGGCCATAACTCATGGCGTAATTAAAGGAAATTGCTGAACTTCAATAGGATTCTTCGTTTCACTAATTTAAATCATGCATATCAATTTCAAACAGATCGGATGATAACTGTTGTCATTAGAGCATTCACAAGATTCAACAAAGTGAAACAAGGGCCATAACTCTAGATGATTAACGGAAATTGCTGAAATTCAATAGGCTTCTTTGTTTTACTAATTTAAATGATGCATATAAATTTCATACAGATCGGTTGATAACTTTTCTCGTTTGAGCGTTCACAAGGTTCAATAACATGAAACAAGGGCCATAACTCTAGACGTAATAAAGTGAAATTGCTGAAATTAAATAGGCTTCTTCGTTTCACTAATTTAAATAATGCATGTAAATTTCAGAAAGATCGGATGATAACTTTTGGAGTTAGAGCGTTCACAAGGTTCAATAAAGTGAAACAAGGGCCATAACTCTAGACGTAATAAACAGAAATTGTTGAAATTCAATAGGCTTCTTCGTTTCACTAACATAAATATTGCATATAAATTTCACAAAGATCGTATGTTAACTTTTGGCATTAGAGCGTTCACAAGGTTCAACAAAGTGAAACAAGGGCCATAACTCTAGACGTAATAAACAGAAGTTATTGAAATTAAATAGGCTTCTTCATCTCACTAATGAAAACAACATATATCAATTTTAAAACAATTGGATGATAACTTTTGGCGTTAGAGCGTTCACAAGAAATTGTGGACGATGGACGGACGGACCGACGGACGTACCGACAGACGGACGGACGGGGGCGACGGCAATATACGTCCACATTTCAGTGTGGGCGTATAAAAACCAATTTAGCCAAGCATTGCATTTCTACACCCTTTCACTGAAGCAACGTTCCTGTCCCTTGAGCAGGGTTATCCTGTGACAACACCAGAAGATTGATATATGGGTGGGCTGGTCTAGTGGTCTAATGCATGCCCTTTAGATCATAAGATATGTCCTTGAATCAATTTGAGCCAAGCTTGTATGTGACAAGGAGTAGAATCTCATGTCCAGTATCGTGCATTTTTTTCCCGTTCCGTCAACATGCTGCCAATGGCTATACAAGGGACCTTTTTTCTTGTCCAGTCCATCTTGCCCTTGCAACAAGACGAAAAAAGGCTGGAAAAACCTGAGGAACTTCATTGGCCAGATTAAAAACAGATTCTTATCAATGAGCCAGTGTCCTACACACCGAGTCAGAACCCACCGAGCCAGCGGTTTACCCACAGAGGTGGGTCTTTACCCACTGAGACATTGTCTTACCAACTGAGCTGGTGGCTTAACCCCTGAGCCGATGGCTTATCCACAGAGCTGGCACCTCATGTACTGAGCCACCTTGGTTTTCGTTCTGCTCTTGTATTGCACATAAAAATGCCTTCCTGGCTAGGCACAGATTTGACCTTTAATTGATGAATGCCATTATTTAAAGTTAACCTAGATATCATGTCTTAGTAAATCGTTTTTCATTCCAGGTTTCTGCTTACACTAAACCTGATCAAGCGATAGAATCTGTCAGTTTTGATACGTTGCTTAAAGAAGCGGAGGTGTTGAAGAAAGCTGCCGAGGATGCAGGAGAAAACGTTACAGCTACTACAGCTGAGGGAACTGATTCAGAAACTGAGACCAGTGACACAGATGTTGAAATGAAGGAAGAAGTAACAGATTCACAGGCTAAGAAGAAATATCCTAGAAAACCACATTACCGTCATGCTGATAGATTTATTTTAAAAGCTGCCCAGGCACGACTAGACGAATTCATTAAAGTTAAAATGCTAAAAGATCTACTGTTTGGACCTGCTTTCCCTCATCATATCACACGCCAGATTAACGGCTTACTGTATAACCTCCCCGTTCCAGTTCGCTTTATAAATCATTCCACTAGAAATCAGATGTACACCATTGTAACGCAAAGTATGTCACCGATCAAAATTGTCGCATTTCTCAAAGCCAACGGTGGACAGTCTGGTCGCTTTCGTTTAGTCGACAAATCAGAACTTCCGACACATAAGGACATTTTACCAGAACTTAAAAGTAGGGAAATTTTAACTAAGATCAAATCCAAATTTTAGTAGAAATTTCAATTTTGATTGGCTAAGCACTAAAACCAATCAAATTGTTGGCTTTTTTTTGCTAATAAATATAAGTGCTAGTCTAATGTCTTGTCTCAATTACATCTTCAACAGTATGGTTTTGTTTCTAGTTTAAAATCCAAATATTTGTCTAAAGTCTTTACCAGTTGTGTGGTTGAGTGGTCTGATGTATGCTTTAGATCATAAGGTCTGTCATTGATTCAAGTGCCATGGTTTGTTTTGAAGGTACTTCCAACCTTATTTGTCTTATTTTCGCCAGTCATGTTTGGCCGTTTTGACTGACTTGCAGTGAAATTGACCAACTGGAGAATACTAGTAGATCATAAGGTCTGTCTAAAGTTTAGACAAATATTTGGATTTTAAACTAGATTTATAAGGGGCATTTTAAAGGGGCATTGGCGCCATTGGGTAAGATTAGATAAGAGCTGACAGTTCTCGCTATAATAGTTCAACAATAAATAATAGAAACAGAAAATGCTGAAATTTCAGTCAGATTGCTTTGCTCTGAACCGAGATATAGGTGATTCAGTTTTAGGCTACAGAGCCAATTTTCTGAAAGGTAACCTTTTCTGTGGTTCAAGTATCTGATGTGAGAATCTGGGCCCTGTTTCTCGAAATCTTAACAGTGGGAATGCAGTCGACCCTACTCTTGGAAACGAAGCTAAGCCTCTTCACTAAATGACAGACCTTATTATCCAACACGAATGCATTATCATTTGACTCCACCCCCTCCCCTGCAGTGACACATGAATGTTGTGACCAATAACCACTTTCCTGTCTTAAGGCCTTTGAAAACAGTATTCCTCATTATTAATTTGTCCCAACTAATCATGGTTCATGAATGCGTGTTCTCGATATGTTGACACTTCTACGATGGTGGGTGACTACGAGTCATGAGTGAAATAATCTTATTTCGTTTAATCTGTTATACTAATATAGAGAAAATACAATTTACATTTTATGGATATAACTTTTATGGATATAACTGTTACAACAAATAACACATCTACACAAATTTTAAAGTTGACCTCATTTCAATCAAAGTAAATACATGTACCCGTAAGTATTGTTTATATTCGCGTTACGTTTGGTAGTGGAACAGTGACACTGACATATTGTACATCGTTGACTTCAGGGTTAGGCTTGTTGTCTACCAAAGTTAGGTTAATATCTTCCACTACACTGCAAAGTCAGTAACATCATCAAGCTAACCTTTGCTAAAAGGTTAATGTTAATAACATCCACCAATTAGTCTATACACTAAACACAAGACCTGCAGCATTCAATCTCTGTGATCTGTAAATAATTAATAAAAAAACATATGAACTTACTTCAAATTTACACACTATAACTTATTACATAAACTTTATGTAGATAAGGAAAGTGAATTTTGAGATGCACTCCAATGACAAGTAGTTGATTTACATAAAAATTTACAAAAATAAGAACTGTTAATGAAAATAATAAACTGATTTACCTCAAGATAGATAATTGGAAATATTTTCTATACTTTTCTTCTGAAAAATGAAAGGGCGTAGTTTTATTATAAAACAAGGAACATGTACTACAAAAACATATAATTATTAATGTACCCCCTCGCCAACACGTACATTTGGAATTCATTTAATATAGTTAACTAAAAAAAATGTTAAAATCACAATTAATTATGATACCACAATTACAGGCTGGTAAAATCAACACAAAGTTCATACATTAGATTATAATAACCAGAATCGACTTTAAACTGATGTCTCTCACATATCAATGCCATAACTCTTGCAGTAATCATCAGATCTCGCTGAAAATCAATAGGCGTCTTGTCTCATGACCTTAAACACTGTGTATAAATTTAAAGTCAATTGGATTTTAAATTTAGCCTCTAGAGTGTTCACAAGATTTTTCAAAGTGATCAAGGGCCATAACTCTGGTAGTAATTATCGGATATCGCTGAAAATCATTAGGCTTCTTCGTCTCATGACCTTACACACTGTGTAACAATTTGGAGTCCATTGGATATTAACTTTAGCCTCTAGAGCGTTCACAAGATTTATCAAAGTGATCAAGGGCTATAACTCTGGCAGTAAATATCAGATATTAACTTTAGTCTCTAGAGCGTTCACAAGAAATTGTGGACGACGGACGTATAAAAATAAAAACAAAGTTTAAAAGAATCAACTTAATTAACAAAAACAATAATTAAACAATCAAAAACTAAACAGATAAATCAAATTCAAACGGAACAAATAAAGCAAAGAAAAGGAAAAAAGCAGTTCATTACCATTCTACATTAAAAAAATAAAGGAAATCAACTTGCGAAAAAAACTTTCATAAAATAAGAGTAAAGTAACACTAATGTTAATACTTTTTTAACGACACTACTTGGGCTCCCGGCACCCCTACACCCAAGCCTATCCACACCACAACAAAGGTCCATTTCATTGATTTTTTTCAATTTAATGGTCAAAGCCATCAAAAAAAAAACCAACCCATTTAAAACACTGAAAAAATAATTTCAAATTCTACCTTTATAATCAAGAAATATAAACTTTAAATATGTAATATGTAATTCAGATCTAATTTTCCATCAAAATCAATGTAAATGGACCTTTGTTGACCAGATAAGCAAATTACATTGATACTAACTTCAGACTTTACAATTTTGTATAGAATTCGAACATTAAATGATCATGCGACCGAACCTCCAGCATGAGGTCCCTAACAATATCTATTTAAGAATAACAGAAACCATAAATTAAAGGCGTTTTTAGGACCTGAGCTTCGACCATATTAGATAGTAAAAGCTTAATTGATTCTATTAGTTAAGTATAATATTTGAAATTAGATCTATAATATATAATTATGATTTTAATAAATCTTAGCTGACAATAACGTGCGGATTTCATTCAGTTTTAAAATTGGTACTATATAGAGCCTAGCCAGTATAGCGATTCTGAAGGGAAAATACCGCTTATGACTCATGACGTCACTCAAATATGACAGAAAAGCACTTATTTTGGTGCCATCCCACGCATTGACTGGTATATAGAGCGTTTTGATCATTTGAAACTTTGAGTTTGACCTGAAACCCTATTAATTAATAAATAGGTAATATTAATAAAACAATACTACTAGGCCTATTTATTAGTATTTAGAATATATATCATATGTAGGCCTACATACACTGTCATACAGTGCCTTTATTTACAAGTTACATCTGATTTATTAACTGATTATCAGACTTATCCATTTGTGTGTATCTCATTGATCATTCTCAGGCTCAAGTTATACTCCTGACAAGTCCACGAGTCACGATACTGTGACCCCCTGTTGGTTGCACTTACTTGTAGTTAAACTGTCACTACTACAACTTAAGGGGTATAAATAAAATGCTTGAAATGAAGTCGGACTAGGTAGATATCTAGGCCTAATTATAATGTAGACTTGTTTTCATATCGATTACCCGACGCCAAGACCACTTCTACTGTACTAGCACTAATTTCAATGTAGGCTACTTAGTAGTCTTACCCCAAAAGTTAGAAAAGACTTCGTCAGCAAAAAAAATTATTTACAATCGGTACATCTATGATTAAGATTTGATTTATGCAGTTTTAGTCAAATACTAGCCTACTATAAAGTAACAAACTTCATTTACATTACCCAGGTCAGAAAATCTCCTCAGAAAATAAAAGACAACTGTTTAGTGTTTGTAGCCCAATAAATATAAGAAGCTGACGCCGTTAAAAACAGTGTTAGCCTAAACATCAGAATATTGCGCCAAAAGCAAACCAGTTAAAAATATAATTTGCGGGTCACGGAAAGATAATTCTGTTTGGAAACATGGTTTGGTGTAGAGGAGTAACCGAAGTTGGCCGAGTGAAATCTGCAGCCGGTTGCCGAGTGAAAAATAGAAAGTAACTCATTGAAGATCCAGTATTGTGCGCGATTGACACACATGGCCAAAGTACAAGTAGTACGCAATCAAATGTGTGTTTCAGAACCATGGCCCGACACCCAGAGATATTTCTGGTGGTGACAGCTATTTTTATAATATTCTTAGGACGATATGGAAGCAGGTAATTTGGTTAGCGAGTCTAAAAATTATTTGTTGTCTTGTGACGTTTTTTTGTTAAAACAATAAAACATAATAAGTAGGGCCAGGGGATCAGACCTTTAGAATGTTTACAAAAATTGTGAGGGTTGTCTATTAATAAAATATTATTAGGTGACTGCATCATTCCATATGGTGTGCTGTAGTCTCTAGCGTCATTTGGCATATATCTGGGGTAACTGGAGTTCACTTTGCTAAACACATTGGTCGGAAAAAGGTCTGCTATTGGTAGGGTGACCCATGTACTCACAGAAATACAGTCCACCGCTGATAGTTCGAGACTACCACTGAAGCGTGCACATTCGCCGTGCCAAGACCAACTTTCTGACAGTATGATACTATAAATAGCCATGGCACGTGCAATTCTCTACAAATCTATCAACTATTACAGCCGTAAAAAATTTATTGTTGACGATTTTGAATAGCAGTTAAATTAAGCTTCTTGGTTATTACAGCAGATTTAGAAATTACGTTCGTTTCATTTTTTAAATCGCTTTATCATTAACTGTACCGTTAAGAGCGGCATCTTTTGGTTTAGTAAAAATAATATCTCTGAATCACTCGGGTTAGACAGGAACATGATACTAGCAGTAGTTTCATTTTACTTTTACAAGCTTCTTAAAACGATTGTTGAGCTACCTAACGTGCTTATTTCTAAATTCAATTTCTTGTTCTAGCTTTCTGTTACGTTTCGTAAAAAATTAGTCTTGATTATCCCGACCTGTCAATCAGACGTAGAATGGTCGATAGACTGGTTAAGCGAGACTAATTTCAAAACAAGGGCACGTAACCTATCTTTTACTCAAAAGTGTCTGGATGTTATGGACGACTCTTGGAACCTGTTTTCAGTCTATTATTTATACATGATTAATGGTCATAGCTTATTAAGTACAACATGATCGTTTATTTAGTGACTATAATTGTGTGAAACAGATTTGAGGCTTGGCATATATATAAATATTGTGGCGTAATTGTCGAGATATATGGAGATATGTAATTATGGTGGGTCACCGTACTATTTGCAAGAATATCGAGAAACATTAAGTATTTTTAGCGCATAATGAAACGAAGACGAAAGTAAAAGTTTCACTTTCAGTTTCGTTTTTAATTGTCGGAGGATACCAGTCAGCCTACCTAGAGCGATCATTGTAGTGTTCTTCAGTTTCAGGCCCGTACTTGGCTCGGGTATCCTGACGATGAAGATAGCTTCAAATGGTATTGGCAGGCAGTTATTGTTTTTGATTTAGCCCACCAATTTTTCCCAAAAAAGTGAACTTACAGAATTCGATTCTAATCTTACCCATGCCACTAGGTACTCGCATTCCGAAAAGTTATCTCTAGGCTCGGGGCCCTTGGTAAAGTGTCCCAGCTGTCCTCCTCTCTCACAGGCCCTGTAAGCTATAATTAGGGCTGTAGTGTAATTTATCTGACCATATTGTATCACATATCAGTCTCCTTTACAAATAGTTAATTACAAGATTTATCAATTCCAATCCTAAACAATATCATATTTGTGAGAAGTGGTCGAGCGGTGAATACAGAATTCAAGTGACAGTAGATAAGCCTATTTGTCTAACTGCTGCTGGGCAGTTAGAGTTAACTCCTTATTAATGCTAAATTATGTCCTATAAGCTTACTTGTACATCCAAATAAATGATCAACAAATTTGCTATCCTTCTTAAATGATTCCAATTTGAATTAGCCTATAACCCAAGAAATCGAATAATTATTTGAAATCCATCTCTAATAATTTACATTTACCTTGGACAACAGTGTGGGAGTCTGGGTATGATTCCAAAGTTGGCAGAGAAAGTCCTTCTGACTTTTTCTGGCATGGTCTCCCATGTCAGTGGTGCAGGACGCCGAAGGAGGACCTGGCAAGCAAAGTTCTCCGTCTAGTTATTTGGATGGGACGATGAACCGAACTCCTGTGTACACATTTGCATACACTTAAACGAACCCTTGACTGTTGGAATTCAAATTAAGAGTTGGACGTAGCGGCCCTGTCCAGGCAAAGTTTCCCTCAAAGCTCGCTGTATGACGTACATGTATGCCCCTCTTCATTAGCCCAATGTGCACAACGTTAAACTCCCATTTCATTTCTTTTTAAGTTTTATTAACTCCTTGAAGCTAACCCATGATTTCACCCATGTCCCATCTATTATTGAGCATTTCCTGATTTAACTGTTTAGTCATATCACCTTAAATCAAAACATTTTTTTTTTGCTGAGATTAGTGCTACATGTACTTTACTTTGAAATAAACCAAATGTTTGGTCATAGGCCAGTCTCAAACAAACCTCAATTTCAAAGTTGTCACTTTTCATTGCAGTTTACAGGCCAAAACCATAACAGAACCTCCTAAGGAA
Organism: Patella vulgata; assembly: GCF_932274485.2. Classification (NCBI taxonomy): domain Eukaryota; kingdom Metazoa; phylum Mollusca; class Gastropoda; family Patellidae; genus Patella; species Patella vulgata. Next base: position 40,670,482 of record NC_065880.2, read on the forward strand.
CCAAAGCGATTTTTTCCATCTTTTTCACCAGTAATAGATTTGCCTTATGGAAATTTGGAACCTGTTGTAAATATTTTAGAAAAAGATAGATTTATATTTGTAATGTACTATGCACCATGGTGTGCCAAATCTATGACTATGAGATGGGAATTTCAGAAAGCAGCCAAATTCATGCAAAATCAGGTGAGTTAAATCATTACCTTTATTGGTATTTAAGCTTATAAATAAATATAAACCAAATTGGATTTCTTTCATACTAGAAATGAAATGAAATGGGGTTTAACGTCCTAGTGTTCTGCACCAACTGGTTTAATGAATGACGGGCATACACCATACAGTGTGCTATGAGGAAGGATTTGCTCATACAACGGCACTACGGTCTACTCTTACACGATACCTCATTTTTTTGTCCCATCCAAATAACTAAGCATTTTTCCTTGCCAAGCCCTCCATCCTGCATCACTGACAAAGGGGAACCACATCGGAAAATCCTGATGAACTTTATTGGTCAACAAAGGGATCTAACTCATGACCTCCAGGTTAGCGAGCCAGTGTCTTACTGAGTCACCGTGGCTCCCTTTTCATACTAGAGCTGCTTGAATTGAGTAGAAAATAAATTGTACATTCACTGGATTTTATGTGTTGATTTGATTTGTGCCTTGATATTTTGTCTTCATATCAAATTTTACATAAATAATGTTAAGATGAAAGCAATTTGGTGTTCAAACTGTAACTAAAATTAGTAAACAAGCTGATTTTTGCTGCTTAAAGCTTTCAAAACAAACTTTACTTAGCCAGGGCTTAGCTTACCCCATCAGATCAATGCAATTCACTTTTTTTATTTTGACTTAAATCACACCAAAATGCGGTAGGTGAATTTTTAAAACCTCTCATAATAAATTATTTCAAAATTCTTTTTATTTGCATTAATAAAAATCTATTCAAAAATTTTAAGGTTAAATTTATTTGTATTAATTTGCAATAAAAAAAAATATTTTCATAATTTTAAGGTAAAATTTATTGGTATTAATTGTTGGTGGCCCGAAGGATCATGTCGTAAGAGATATAAATTTGTAATGTTTCCTGTTCTATATGCATACTTTTCTCAATTAGATGGATACAGATATTTAGGTAGGTGCATATTTTTTAAATATTGGGGCAATTCCATGGCAGAAAATGAAAAATGCAAAACAAGAAAATCCTTGTAATGTAAAGGAAGAAATTTTTTTTTTTTTCAAATTCAGAAATGATGCCATTTAATGAATCTGGTACAGTTTATAATGTACAAATGCTTTGGTCAAAAACTTTTAAACACAAGTTTTCTGATTGTTTTTACTAGAATTTTAGCCATTTAAACATTTAATACTACATCAGTTTCTATTTATAGAAGGGATTCAGTATTTGTGTTTTTATAAAGGATATGTCCCTCCTTGGTTATGAAATATCCATTTGTACTACATTTATTATAGCTACTCTTTAAAAAAACAAGTTTAATATACCCTAAATTACACTGTAATTCTGTTACATGCCCACCTAAAAGTTTCCAGCATTTTTTGGTTGCCTATTTTTACAAGTTACTGTTTCTAATTTTTATACGACCACATTTTCATGTGGACATATATTGTCTTCAACCCTGTTTGTGTCCGTCCGTCTGACTGTTCACATTTTTTTGTAGATACTCTACAGGTCACAATTTTTAATTGATTTTGACGAAACTTGAAATATAAGTCTATCTCCCAAAGATCTCAGTTCTTTTCGATATTGGAATGTATCGGACCATAATTTCATGGATTATGGCCCCCGATTTACGACAAAACATGTTTTTAGCTTGTCACAATTTTCATCTGATTTTAATGAAACTTGAAATGCTTGTTTATAGCCCAAAGATCTTGGTTCCTTTCGATATTTGTGCATATTGAATTGTAACTTCCTTAATTATGGGCCCTGATTGTACGAAAAATCGCCTTTTTAATTTGTGGTCCCTCTAGAGGTCACAATTATTATCCGATTTTAAAAAATATTTTATTTTATCACTGTTATACCCTAATGACGATTGAGTTCCAATTTTGTGAAAATCAACCAAAACTGCCTAAATAGCGGCTCCTTGTACGCAAATACTGTAAAAGTTTGTCATACCAAGGTTGTTGACCCTCTAAAAGTCACAATTGTTATCAGATTTTGATGAAACTTAAAATATATGTTTAGATATATGTCCCAAAGATCTTGGTTCCTTTTGCTATTTGTGCATATCTGACCGTAACTTCCTGGCCCCCGATTGTACGAAATATATCACCATTCCACCATAATGAAAGTTGAATTTGAACTTCGAACAGTAAAATCGAAATAAAACTGCCTGACAAAATGGCCGCTCTTTGTACGCATTACGCAAATTGTGAAAAAGTATGTAATACAAAGGTTGTGGACCCTCTAGAGTTCACAATTTTTATCTGGTTTTGATGAAACTTAAAATTTATCTTTATGTCCCAAAGTTCTCAGTCCCTTTCCATATTTGTGCACTTCAGACTATAACTTTTTGGATTATGGCCCCTGATTGTAGGAAAAATCGCTTTTGATTTTAGCTTGTTCTCTATCTTTATTTATTTTCTTTTTTGTACTGTTGCTACGCAAATACTTAATTCCTGGCACCAATAGATTTCCAAAATTAATTGTCAGGTGATCAAGGTTGCAAAGAGTATTTCAAATTCATTTCTGTTGTTAACTGACAGAAATTTGGTGCACTTTTTTTGCTCTTAATAAAAATTCAAAAGATTCAACTCCACAAGAAAAAATGAAATGTTATAGAGATAAAATAAAACTAGATGAAGATCAAGATCATGTAGGAATAGATGATCATCAGCTTGTTGTAAAATTGCTAAGACCACAAACTTTGAGAAAATTGAAGTCAAGAGTTCTAAAAAGTCTCCCTCATTCTCCAAATAAGAGTTCTGCAGTTGTCACAGCAATTGCATCAGATATAGGGTTGACACCCCTAAAACCTCCCAGAGCCCAAGCAGATCGAGCTCTGCCGAATGAGTTGAAAGCTGCTTTGTTAAAGTTCTATCTTTCGACATTTTGGATATGTCCTGGTAAAAAAAGATGTAGTAATAATTCTGAAGCCAGAGGAGAGGACAAAAACTGAACAGAAACAGTACCTTCTGACTATATTAAAAGAAGCTTACACAATCTTTCTTGAAGAGAACCCAAATTTGAATGTTTCCTTTTCTAAATTTGCAAGTCTATGACCTAGATATATGAAACCAAATAATTTAGGAGTTTTTTGACATTCCGTTACCATTGGGTTCACCTACACAGAAACTTTATCCATTTATGCAGAAAGCCAGTGGCCATTTTTGCCTGTTAGCTTTCACTGTATTACAGATCTGACAAAAAAAGTAGTCAAAAGTATGATCTGTAGCTCTAAATGAAATTCTGTTACCGTGGAGTTGCCCATTGATTAAGAATAATATTTAGATTATTTTGTGTCTGTGTTATATATCTGTACATTAAGGTGAATTTCCTTATAGAATTTTTACAAATGGACATTGATAAAGTGATTGCCAAGTTCAAATATGGAATATAGTGTTCAGTAATTTTTAAAATAATTAAATTATGATGGTTACTTTCAACAATTATTCAAATGTTTTCTTGTATTGGTTGATCTGTCTGTGGTTTATTGTGTATTTTCATTTTGAATTAGAGCCTACATACATGTACATGTATTTGAATATGTATCTATTCAGCAATTGTCTGTAGGTGTGTTGTTTATTAATCTATTTAAAAATTTGGTTTAGGCGCAGCTTCAGCTGAATATATGGTAAAGTTTTTAGAAGATCTCACATACCCATTATCATTATTACATACAGAAGACGAAGTAGTAGAGGTTGTAGCTAAATATGATGTAGGTTTATTTATTAATCTTTTAGTCTTTAGTTTTATTATCTGCTTTAATTTAAATGGGATATTTTTGCCATTTTTATTCTGAAAAAATAAATATGATGTAAAATGTAAGTTTATTGATTAATGTTTTAGTAAGGGCCTCCTAACATATAAGTAATTTTTATAGTCTTTAGTTTTATTATCTGCTTTAATTTATTTTAAATGGTATATTTTCCATTTTTATTCTGGGAAAAGTAAATTTTCATTTGAGAATGCTACGATAAATGATTCAAAATAAGATAAATTTATTTTATAGATAGATTTATAGATATGGTATGTTTATTGGTTAAATTTGTTATTTTTATAGACAGCACTTGTAGCATATTTTGGTTTTAATACATCACCTCAACCACCAGGTTATCTGCAGTATTATTATGCTTCTATGAGAAGTGTAGAACATGGTAATTATCTATATGTTACTTGGGTAGAAATATTGTGTTTTAGAATTGAAGGAATAGTTATAAAGTTATAATCTGTCATTGTTAAATGTATTTTTTATGTCAGTTCTATTAATCATTGTAGCACAAGTCTGAAATTTCCTAAATAATCTCATTTGCTGAAATTCGTCATTTATTGGAAGAGAACATCGTGTGTAGACAGTAGAACCCCAGACAATTGGAATTTGAAATAAGAGTAGGTTGTAGTGCCACTGCATGGCATATGCCCATCTTTATTAGCCCAGATGGAGTAGAACACACAGAAAAGGCAAACAAAATCATCACTACCAACCCTTAAATTGGGAAATAGATGGTTTAACGAAAATCACTAAGTATTTAGGTGTTAAACACTTTCAAACTTTCTGATATAGAGATTATAATTAATTCAAGTTCACTGTTTATTTCAGATCCTTATCAGGTCATGAAATATTGTATTATAACACAGTTTAATCTAGCTTCTGTATATAATCTAACCAATATATCTGATATAGCCTTAATGAGATCTTCTAATACCTCACTGGTAAGATTGCTTTTATTGTCCCCCGCCTTTCCATTGGTCCGTCCGGAAATTCGTCTGTCTGTCACACTTTTTGGGACATAATAACTTTCCTTCTAATTGAGCTAGAATGTTCAAACTTGGTTTAGGTGTTTATTAGGTCTATGCCTTGATGGAGTTCGAATACGAACATTTTCTGCTTATGGTAAGCAGGAATAAGCAATTTGATTGGGTCATGCTTTGAGGCATGATAACTTTAGTTCTAATTAAGTGAGAGTGATGAAACTTGGTGTATAGTTTCATTACATCAATACCGTAACAAAGTTCGATGCTTAGCATTTTCTGCTTAGGCTAAGTAGAGACTTTAATCTGATTGGTTGAGAATTTGGAACACAATAACTTTCCTTCTAATTGAGGTAGAATGTTCAAAATTAGTGTACCCACCCCTTGGTAGGTGTCTATTAGGTGAATGCCTTGACAGAGTCGATTATGCACATTTTCCACTAAGGTTAAGCAGAGATAAGGAATTTGATTGGTTGAGACTTTATGAAACATGATAACTTTGGTTCTAATTGGGTGAGAGTGATGAAACTCTTTTAGTATACATTCAATAATGAGAATTTTCTGCTTAGGCTAAAAGTAGCTATAAGCAATTTGTAGAGCTGCAACGATTCAGTTCGGTGCACCGATAACCGACAATAGCCGCCTCGGTTTGATCCACGATCTACAACATTCAAATTTCGATTTGGTTCAATTGCAAATTAAATTTCAAATAAAAACAACGTACACCTTACCATATGAAATAAAATGAAAGACCTGTAGCAATTAAGTCCACTTAAAAATTATTTAAAAAAACTTTGTTTTTACGTAACTTTTAATTTACGTTATTTAACAAGACACGAATGTCACTCAAAAACATAACTAAAACAGAGTGACCTCCCTTTAAAACAATTTCCGTATGCTGACGAAAGTTAATTTATTTAAAATTGGTGACGTACCGAATGTTCATTGGATGTTAATTTAGGTCAATAGCTTCGGTAATCGTTATATAAATTCTAAACGATCTCATTAGCTGATAATTCCGGTCATTATCTTCGGATATTTTCGTGTTTAACGATTATTACCCGTAGTCAAGCAAATACGACTGGAAGGTAAAATTATGGCAGACAACGTACTTTCTCGACCACCTGGTCATTTGAAATCTAAAGTTTGGGATCACTTTGGTGTAAGAAAAAACTCTAAAGATGTGGCAACTTGTAGAGTATGCTACACTGAAATATCCCATAAAACAGGAAACACAACAAACCTGTCAAACCAATAGAAGCGTTCAAGAGAATTTTAGTCTTGTGTTTTTATTGTTTTTAATGAATTATATACAGGAAAAATTACTGGCTATTGTAGCTGATAATCGAATCGAAAATAATCGAATCGAAAATAATCGAATCGAATGGTTAAAATTGATAATCGAACCGAATCGAGGTAGTTGTGAATCGTTGCAGCCCTAGCAATTTGATTGATCAAGACTTTGGAACATAACAACTCTGCTTTTCATTGAAATATAGATGTTCATTAGACAAATGTCTTGACTCAGTTCAATGATTAATATTTCCAGCTAAAGCTAAGCAGAGCTAAGCAATTTCATTGGTCGATGCTTTGGGACAAGATAACATTGATTCTAACTGATAGAGATACTTCAAAACCTGACTGAGTTTGATCGTGAACATTTTATGCTTAGACTAAGCATAGATAATCAGTTTGATTTCTCAATACTTTTGAAAAAGATAAATATGCAATGAATTAATTAATATGTGTCATCTGTTTATTTTGGAATTTCGGCGGGGGACATCAACCTCACTGTTGACTTGTTTATTATGTGCTCTAGGTTAATTTAGTTAAAGAAGAAGTACCTTACGATGACCCTTGTCAGCTCTCTATTAAATTCATATAGCCTTTGTTTTCCTTGAACAGTAAATTGATATTCAACTCGTCTCGAGCAAGAGAAAACTAGTCGAGGACCATAGATTGTTTAATGATTTGCCCTGAAGTATCCAGTCCTAAATCTTAATAGGAAATAATGGCTGCTGCTATCTGGGTTGATTCTTCTGCCAGCCGAAAATTACCAAAATTTATTATGGATTGATGATGTCTGTGTTTAATCATTACCTCCCTTGAATTGTTTCACACATTTCCACATAGAAGTGTTAGACCTAATTAGACAATTGGTAGTCACAACAGTTAGGTCATTAATTAGAGAGCAGCCCTTATTGAACATGCCTAACTCTTGCCAATGAAATTATCTGTTTCTTTGTAGAAATTTCCGTCAGATGCTAATTATACTAGTTCCTATATTGTTTCCTGGGTCTTACAGAACAGACAAAAGGTATTCATTATTATTACATTTGCTTTTATCTGTTTCAATCAAATAAGACATTTCTTTATAATAGAAGTATGATAATAAGAAAACAAGGAGGCAGACAAAATCAAATAATAAGATACAGTTCTTTAAGAAACTTTTCCTAAATAAATGCTTTATTTAAATTTTGTGACTTTCATGTTGGAAGTGAATACAAACTTCAGATATGCACCAGTTCATGTTATCTTTATGATTGACGTTTCTCTTTTTCTATATTTTCAGCCAGTTGTAAAATGGATTACACCATTAGGTGTTAAGAGTTTAACATTATCTAGACAGATAAGTCTAGGACCTAGTCTAGTTATGTTTACACCTATAAATCAACTCTTTGATATTAATACTTATATTCACATGGTAGGTAATTAGCAATCTATATATTGAAAATTTGTATCCTTTATGTCCATTATTAAAATGGATGGTGCTGCTGTGGTATTTCTGACCTTCAAGATAACAGCAAACAAAGATGACCTCTTAGTTTTAAAAATTGGATGCATAATGTTTTAACCCTTTTGGATGTAAGACAGTTCTGCTATCGTGTGATAGAACTTTATTATTTAACCATTCCTCTTGCAATTGTCCAAGAATCAGCTCTAGATTGGCTTCAGATTCCCAAACCCTAGACTGATCATAAACTTAACCAGCGGCTGCCAGGCAGGATACGCCCACATTTTCGAGAGATGGATAGAAAACAAGCTAAGACGAAAGTGTTTTTTCCTACAATCAAGGGCCATAATTCAGGAAATTACAATTGATATGCGCAAATATCGAAAAGAACCAAGATCTTTGAGTTATAAACTTACATTTTAAGTTTCAACAAAATCAGATAAAAATTGTGACCTCTATAGGGTCCACAACCTTGATATACCATATTTTTACGCAATCTGAGAACGAACGGCGGCCATTTTGTCTGTCAGTTTTGGGCCGATTTTCACGAAATTCGAACTCAACCGTCCTTAGGGTTTAACGATGATATAATAATACGGTTTTTTAAATCGGATATAAATTATGACCTTTATAGGGTCCACAAGCCAAAAAACACGTTTTTGCGTACAATCAGGGGCCATAATTCAGGAAGTTACGGTCCGATATGAACGAATATCGAAAGGAACCGAGATCTTTGGGTTATAAACTTACATTTCAAGTTTCAACAAAATCGGATAAAAATTGTGACCTCTACAGTGTTCACAAGCCAAAAACGTGATTTTTCGTACAATCAGGTCCGATAGATGCCAATATTGAAAGGAACTGAGATCTTAGGGTGATAAACCTATATTTCAAGTTTCATTGAAATCGGATAAAAAGTATGACCTGTAGACTGTTCACAAACAATTGTGGACGGAAGGACGGACAGGGGGCGACGACAATATACGTCCACATGAAAATGTGGGCGTATAAAAATACAACCATGTTACAGATAAAATTAATGATCCTCATTGACTCTCAGATTAAACAAACCTTTCAACAAAATTTGTCCAGTTTTTCTCACCCTCTCAACCAATTTGACTTACACATTATTGTTTCCTGTTGGTGGGTAAGACACTGGCTCGCTAGTCTGGAAGTCGGGTGTTCGATTCCTGCATTGGCCAAGAAAGTTCATCTAGATTTTCCGGCGTGGTTCATCCTCTTGTCAGTGATGCAGGACGAAGGACGTGACAAGGACAGCTGTCTAGTCGTTTGGATGGTACGAAAAACCGATGTCCTGTGTGCACATTGGCGTGCATGTAAAAGATCCCTTTACAGTTGGAATTCAGTATAAATTAGGCTGTAGTGCAACTGCCTGGGCAAAATTTCCCTCATAGCACACTGTCGTGTATGGCGTATGCCCATCTTCAATAGCCCAGTTCGGAGCAGAACAGTAGGACATTAAATCCCATTTCATTTCATTTGTTTCCTGTTGATGGAGCCAGGCTGCCAATAAACCTGAGGGACTTTCTAAATTTTTGTACAGTCTTATTCACAAAGAGCTTATGTTAACTTTAATTACTGTCTACCTGGTGTTTGTTCTTGTGTTGTGTACCGCTCTTAGAAGTAGTTTGTGTGTAATAAAGTGCTTTAGAATTCACACAATAATTTTGAGTCAAGATGCATCGAACATAAAATACAGGAGATATCATTTAGGTTTTATTCGCTATTTGTATTTTAATATTGCATTTATACTAACATTTTATTATAAAATTGAAAAGGGAGATTGTTAATACATATCCAAGATTAATTTTTCTGAATTCTAATATTCTTTTTTTGATATTTTTCAGCTCAAAAATATTGCCCTCCATTTTACAAGTGACTGTGTTAATTATACATCATTTTCTTCAAATACAATGATTAACTCCTATCAATTGTATAGCCTAAACACCTTACAGAAATACAATGATATAGTCAGTGTTTGTAATCAGTTAAAAAAACAAAGTTTGTCTAAAGTCTATAGTGCTAAATGTTGTGTGACATTGGCTAATCAAAGCTCTAGTAAAAATGTGTGTGAAGTGTGCCATCATAAGCAGAGTTTTAATCCCATATTACCGAGTGCTTCTAACTGTGCAATAGACGTTAAATTACATACCTCAATTTTACCCACAAAAAATCTCCAAGACATTGATGCCAAAATTTGTCACAATTCCAGACAAAATTACAACACAAATGAACATTCTAGTTTTTGTTGTGAAACTTGTGCCGAAAATAAAATAACAATTGAATCCGAAACTTTCAACAAAAATGGAAGGAGAAGAACAGACAGATATGTTTACCAAAATCTTGAATTGCTTCCCTTAAGATTATGCAAACGTTTAACTTTACAAAAACTTCAGGGTTTATACACAGTGCCAGATCTTCCTGATTTTGAAATTCCAAGTAATTTTACCAATTTAGGTTGTAAACAAAACCGAACTCTAGGGTTTTATGCCATTGATTCTATGCATCATTCTCTGTTTGCCAAAAGACTGGGTGTTGATATAGAAAGGTTAGCTGTTCTTCCTACAGCTGTTATTATAGATAGAGAGGTAGGTTCTTGTAAGTTTTTTTTTTTAAATCTTCCATAGGGGTTTGGAATTAATTTTTACAATAAAGTGTCTATTAAAAACATACCAGTAGAAACCTATCTGTATATTTCCAATGCTGCACATATGTTTGATGGTTCATATGTTTGTTGTACTTATTTAAATTTTAGCTCATAATTATATCTTATCACTTCTGCCATCCAACATGTGGTATAAATTTTCATTCATCTGCAGAACCATACATTTCTGTATACCAGATGTTTAGTGGGCAAATTTATTTTTCCGTGGTAAATGTTCTGGTACAGAGAGTATGTGGATTTAGGTTGACAGAAAAATAACAGTTTTGTATAATTTTAGGCTGAAGAACATTATATTCTCAAAGAGAATTTTACAGCCACCAATGTAGGTACGTAATCTGAATAACTTTATATTTATGTTAAAATTTAAAAAAAAACATTAGGTAGAGCAAGGAGATGAGATTACATGTATCGTTAATGTCTCTGTGAACATTTATTGTGATCTGTTTCTTATAATTACTTCAGGAGTTGTAGCCCCTGTTCACCTTAAGAAATCTTGTCTACTCTCTAGTGGCTCAATTTATCATCCAACTGACAACAGTGTTCATATTCAGCAGCCAAAGGATGCTGTTGATTTTCAATGATTTCTAATATGGTCCTCCCTTAAACACTTTGAAAAAATGTTGTTGACACCCGTGGGACGACATAAGATGGGGTCGTGTATGATTTATTGCCTGACAACCTATCTTTTTAAAAAATTTCAGTGAGTTTTATTTTGAATTTTACCATTGGTCGGTTGCAACGTGCTTTATTATCAAATGAACCAGTAGTGAATACCTGTACTCAAGATGATATGTGTATTACAGAACTAACATCTCAAACATTCCAGCAATATATCAGTAGGCAACATCAGGTATCTATATTTTATTCTTTTATCATACTACAAAGCCTACATTTTCATGTGGATGTATTATGTTGTTGCCTCTGTTCGTCGGGACATCCATTCTTATTTGTTTGTCCGATTTTTATCTGATTTTCATTATACTTGTAGTGTATGTTTATATCCCAAAGATCTTGAATGGGTCCGATTTTTTCTAGTATCGGTTCATAGACCCTGCAAAGGCCACAATTTTTGTCCAATTTATACAGTGAACATAATACAATATAATGTAACAAAGCCAAAAGGTCACAGAGAAATTTGCAAGGCACAGAATCCAAGTATCAGATTATCAGTAGATATGTGATTGGATATCTCTACTTTCATGATGCAATTATATGTCAATATTGACACTTTGCCCAAAGATTTGCCCACACTAGCATTTCGAGCAGATAGACTCAATTAGAGATTGACCAATGACAGTTCGGAAACATGTGACAAGATCGGCACACTATCCAGCAACATCTGCAAGATCAAATGGTGCCAGCTTCATGTACTGCTATTAATGTGAGGGTCCACATGTGTTCATAAGTGCTGAAGCTGACACAGTTCGTCCCTGACTATGCTCTGCCAGTGGACCTTAAATTGGAAAAATCTGATTCCAGATCATTCAATATTGCTCAAGGGCATACAGAACATGACTCTGTGGACTTCTTAAACCAAAACATGTGAACAGCTATCCCTTTCTTTTAATCTCTCACAATTCAAGCATCTGTGGGCAATATTTGATGTTGTCTCTCCTAGTATCCCCAACTGCAAGATCTCTATCAACTCTAATACTAGGCAACAAGCACAAGGATCCCACATGTAGCCATTTAGAGGGTAATTGTGTGGCAGCTAGGGGTGGACATATCCAGTCTGAAAGCCTACCAAAATCACATTTCAGGTGTATTCAGTTATTGTTTTTTAAGGTGATCGATTGCTCTCAAGCACCTGTCGTGCACCTGAATGTCGATCAAGAGAAGGTTTTTCTCCCTCCCCTTTACACAGAGAGAGAGAGAGAAATGGGGTTTAACGTCCAGTTGACACAAACCAGGTCATTTCGGGACTAACACTTGGTTTAATTTTATTTCAATAATTCGCTTGCGCGTAGGGGTCTTTAGCAGTGGGAGGAAACCAGAGGACCCGGAGAAAACCCACGAGGTTGGACAGGTGACCCTACTCCTTGTCAGGTACAACGGGGATTCGAAACCACGCCAGTTGACTCGATGACAGGCCTTATGATACAGCACGCACGTGCTAACCATTCGGCCATCCCCCCCCCCTCGACTTTACAAAGTCATGGGGAGTTTATTATCATTTATGAAACTAGGAATGGCCCCCTTACATGCAGTTATTGATCTTCAGAATCATTTCCCATACACACAACTAATCCCTCTCCTTAATATTAGATCACTCCCCTAAATTTCTAAATCACTCTTTTAGGGAAGCGATTTTTTCAATTTGTTGATTAAGGGGAACCTTTTTCGGCTCTCCTTTAAAATACAAACAACCACGACTGTGTATTATGTCTCACCAGCACTTCCAACCAAATCAGTGGTGTGATTTCATTGCATCTCAATATACATTATACATGTGTTATTATCTACAAGTATCTTGTCACATTGACAAACACAGAATCACAGATATATGAATTAAAGGAACAATAACACTCTTGCTGGCTTGACAGCTCCAGAAAATAATATCTCTATCTAAGTACTAGATGTTTAAGTGTCCTACCTGTTGTGTAAATTATCCATTACATCCTATTTTACTTGTCCAAAAGGTTCGAAAATATTTTTAAATCAAAGTTTCATTTGAAAAGGTTTATGTTAGACGTTTCAAACCATTATGTTGAATTTTTCAAAATTTTTAAATAAGGTGTGTTAAGATGAAATTTGTATCATCAATTAATTGAAATATTCTAAATTAGTACAATTTGTTGACCAGAATAAAGATTGGGACATATTATTCAGTTACAACAAGAGTGGTATTGAGCCTTTAAACATATCTATATAATTATATAACGGTCAATTCTATCATTCATATTATTTAGACATTGATGCGATAATATCAAATTCAGTGTATGATGTGCAGTCTTTTTTGCGCCATGATTGCAATTTTGACAAGTGAATAGGAAATAATGTGCTAATGTCTGTTTTTTAATAATCCTATTGTTCTATATATTTCCTACTCTAATATCTTAAACTGGCAAATATTATTTTATGTTCAGGCCTTTCAAATCACTATCAGGGCACTATTTTGCTCTGTATGCTAAAAACACAAACAAAACTCTACATAAATGGTACATTTATATTGAATCCATTTAAATAAAAGCTGGTCCATCGTTTCCATGTTACTTATAAATTCTACAGATGTTTTGATGTCTTTGATTATTGTAATATTGTTTTATTTTATAAGGATGTTGTAGTATTGGTGTATGCTCCATGGTGTGGTTTCTGTACCAGTGTAAATCATCTTTACCTATCACTGGCTAAATACTTCAAAACAAATACAAATATTGTCTTTACAAGGTACTTAATTCTTTATAACAATTTATAATTTAAATAGTAATTTATTAGCTTTATCTGCATGGGTCATTGGGTGGCAAAGGGTTTTAAATAGGCCTTGATTTGCAATATTACAACCTTTGACACTGTGGTGTGAATTAAGTGTCATCTAGAAAAACTATTTCTACCTCTCACTATTCTTCTCTGTTACCATTAGCAATTCTATGCCTTACTTTTTAATATTGCAAGAAGTCATTCACATCTAGGGGGGTTGGATGGCCGAATGGTTAGTCTGTGTCATTGAGTCAACTGGCGTGGTTTCGATTCCCCGGTTGTACGTGGTAAGGAATAGGGTCGCCTGTCCAACCTTGTGGGTTTTCTCTGGGTCCTGAATTATTGAAATAAAATTGAACTATATGTTAGTACCGAAATGACTTAGTTTTGTCGAGTGGACATTAAACCCCATTTCTCACATTTGGATGAATGGTACAAAAACTGTATACTAAATTATGCTTATTCCTTACAATATTTTCAACACACTGATATCTTATTTGTTATGATTCAAATTTAATTTCAAGCGTGAAATATTTCAATTTACAATTTTCCAAATAATTTCTGAAACCACTTGCATTTTGCAAATTTTGTCAGTTTAAGTTATAATTTTGCAAGGTAACACTAATAGAGACCACTGTAGCTAAAACACTTGTATCAAAATATACAATGGTTTTAACTACGTTCTTGTACTTCTTAGTGTCACCTTACTAACCTTTTGGATTTGCACTTGGTTCTCCTCTCCGATTTCCTTCAGCTCTTGTATTGTAGATGTTATACAACCATTTCTTACTATATTACAATTGTATTTGCTTTGATATTTAGAAAAATATAGAAAGCATCCATAACTAATTTGAAACCCAGAAGACAATATATAATAGAATTGACCATAAAAAAATAACTATGATGGTCACTATATTGACCTATTTGTCGCTTTATTCTGGTGAATTACATTTACTGAAATATAGATAGTCATGATTTTACAGTGTTTGACAAAATTTGTTCTGCTGACTTAGCATCCACTTCCACTCAGGATAATATCGCAGACTCTTATTTCCAAGGAAACTGACTGGAGTTCAAAACAAGCTGAAGAAAATGGTTCACAACAGCACACAGCTGGGAAATATGGGAATGGGTTTGAAGCGACTGACTAAACTTGATTAAATTTACTATATTCCGTTAAAAACCTTTGGCATCCAGTTTAGGTTACTTGTATTATTATTAGTGTTTTTATGTGAAAACTAATGAATTATTATATTTACAGGATAGATGGTGATAGTAATGATTTACCATGGGAATATACAGTTGAACAATATCCAACCATTATGTTCTTCCCTGCAAACAGGTAAAACACAGTGTTTATACATTCAATTATTGACACGTTCATGTTTTATGTGACATGTAGATTACTACATACTGTATATTGCATGTGCATCAAATTTAATAAATGTGATAGGTCATCTGGAACATGATTTAGTAAAGCCGCTGATTGTCATTTTAGGAGGTGTCCAGTGGACATTCAACCCTATTTCTCTATCTCTCTTGTCTGTGGGTTTGTTATAGCAAACAAGACAGTTGAACTTATAAATTTTAAAACAACACAATAATAATTTTTTTTTGTTTTTTTTACAAGGAATTTATTTAATGGTGCAATTTTGTACTTAGTATAATTATGAAATTGGCATTTGATAGGATTTTCTGGGCAAAATTTCCCTCATAGCACACTACATGGCATTTGCTTGTCTTCATTAGTCCAGTTCGTGCAGAACAGTAGGTTGGCAAATCCTACTTTGTTTCATTTCATTTGGACAATATCTTATTTTTCATGGCTTAATCTAATCCACTCTAAAATGTATTCAAATTTAAATAGCTCATAAAATGGCCAAACGTTGTTTTATGTACTTAGAGCCTGTGGTTCCTTTATACACTTTATGGCAAGTTCAAACCAATCTGATTAAAATTAATTGAGCCATCTTCACTCAAAGTGGCTAATATAGAACTCCTGTGAAAATGACCTTTCCAATTATCGAAAATTCTCCTAATCCCCTCAAACGCCAGTGACCGTATGCATATTAAAAACGTCAATTCCTTAATATTTACATGTATTCAGCCGGGATGTGAAGGCCTACTCATTAGCGCCTCATTGAATAAAACAATTAACTACTGAATAATTTTTTATATATATGAAATGAGCGAGACAAATTACCATAGCTTAAAAGGGCGATTTAACTTTAGGATTTGTTTCATAGATGCCATAGTCAAGACAGTCGCTGTAGCCATATCCCTGTATCATTTTGATCAGAATATATAGGATTAAGCCAACCATACCTCTACAATAATGGGCTTCTGATTAAAACAGGGTGTGTGTGTGAAATTTGTTATTGACACCGCTAGTATATGAACACCAATGAAGCCAATACAAATAATTATTTATGTCGGATTTTACTAAACAAATCGGTTTCAAGTAATAATCATATGAATTAGTTCATCAACATTTGTATTATTTATGTTATTGCTCATTTAGAAAAGAACTATTAAAAAAGATCTGACTCGGGTTAAGCAGAGTGATAAGAAATTTGATTGGTTGAGATTTTGTGAATTGAATTCCCATGTCATATTTGATTCATTCTATATTAACTTTGAATTTACGTGTTAAATAGGCAGAAAATGTTTTTAATCGAATTTAAATAAGCAGAAGTTTACAAATTAAAAAGATGTTGGTGGTCTAAATTTAACGTCCGATGTGAGTAGACGACAAGAAAGCCACAGATACATGTATCTGCCTCTTTTGGAATATTTTCTTTAAAAGATTTTCATAATGAAAAAGAAATGAATGTTTGTGTTATTTGCTGACTGTCTGCTAACTAAGTTTTAAACAGTAATTGATATGATGTCGATAATGGATAATACCCGGGAATTTGTTTTCTGTTTGCGTATTCTGAAAAATTCAAATAACGATATGCCGTAAAGACCATTACAAGTGTTTATTGCAAATCACCGTTGTGACCTTAAGTTGACAAATCAGGATTTGAATAATTTACAAAAGCAACCCACTCTTTCCGTTTGGTATGAAAAAAAAAAGAGCAGTATACAATTCTCAGTCTTACAATAAAAAATAATGTGGCTTGTGTATACAGTGATAAGATGTGTAGTTCCTGTGGCGTCACGTGCCAATCGACTGGATTAAGGCTGTTATAAAAAAATTGAGAAGTATTTTAGAGCGTCTGACACATAATTGGTCATATATCGAATAATTTGAATCAGATTGTGTGTAATTGGCTAAAGTGTTTATAATAAGTACTGGCTTCAAGTACATGAATTTTGATATGATCATTTTATGTGCTCTTAAACTTTTAAAATAATTAAGAAAACAAAACCAAAAAATCATCTGAAGATGATCTCCTGGTTGGATTCAATTGGATAAAAAAAAAATGGCCATCAAAACAAAAGATTTTCCCCAACACTTATAGGTGACATTTTCTTGTTTATATCGTCTGCAGAGCATGCTGAAAGTTTGAAATTTTCACTTCAGCGCATCTATCTTAACCCCATTAGCTGCTTTAAAAGACACACTGGCAGTTTGAATTTGGAGAAAAAGTGTGTGGAAATACTGCTGTCTGGGAGAAATTTCCCCACTTTCAGTGCACATGATAATAGTCTTAAAATCACTGAAGTCTTGTGTTGGTGCCATTCTGTTTCAATTGTGTAAAATTGTTTCCAAATCTGCACAACTAGAATACGGTAACAAATAAAATTTGCTAATATGAGAAAGCTTAATAGCTGACCATACAATGTGGGAGTAGACATTCCATAGACCCCTGTTATTTTCATTTCATTCATATGGGCAATCCTCATTTCAAATATTTGTTCTTTTTCTTGACAACACGATAACAAGTGGTAAGATGGTAACAGTCAACACAGCCATATTGTAATCAATAAAACAGGAAGTAGAATCAAATAATTTTGTCAATACTAACTCGACAAATACTCTGCCATGAAATAGATGACTTTCTCAAGTATCAACTTTGATGTAATACAATCAAAATAACTCAATGTGTATTTGGAACCTCTTCACTTCTTTCCAATTTTCTTCTAATCACAAGCATGTGTTCCAATAATGGCTAAAACTGCTGAAAATTTTCTTATTTGTCCATGTAATTGGCTGAGTTTTTAGCACAAGTACGCAGATTTTTTTCCTAACCATATCTTGACCTTATCTTATAGCAAAGTCATTACATTTTAATCTTTTTCAAGAAGAAAATAGTCTGTTTCCTCAAGGAGGTGGAAGAAATAGTCCTAATTTGACTGTTATTTGATGTGTTAGGCAGTAATCGTAAACTATCTTTTTCTGATATTGCACAAATTATATAGATGTCTAAACATAATACAGTTTCTGGCCTGGGTAAGAAAAGTTTCATTTTATGTCTGCAGACAGGTTTTGTGACATTTAATTTTAGTCTCATAACATACACTGGAATTTGACCCTGTGTCCACCTGGGGCTTATAATATATATAAGGCCATATATTATAGTGACGTTATACATCAGTCAAAATACACACAAGTCAAAGTTTGCCAGATTTTTTTTTTATTAAACTTTTGATGTTTAATGTGTTTTTCAGGAAATCAGATAGTGTGGTTTATCCAGAGTCTGTGCCCTACACATTATCTAATCTGGTTCGTTTCATCCTAAAGCATTCCACATTTAAACTACGAACTGAAGCTGCGGTGTCTGTGTGTACAAAGACTTGTATACAGAGGAATCGTGAATACGCTCGAAGAATGGCCTATCTTTTAAAGCAGAGATTGAATCGACTGAGAACTAGACTTAGGTTAATCACCAGATCTACGTCAGACTATGTTGAATATGCGGTGCCTGTTTTAAGTGAGAAAATCAAAAAGTTAAGCACTCAGTTAGAAACTGTGAATCAATTCTACCAATATCTACAAGAAACACGTCATCAAATAGAATATAGTCAGTTAGCTAAATTTATTGTATCTTAATATTATAAACTATAAGAAATATCTTAATATTGTAAAAGTTGATACATAGGAGTGTACAGCTACCTGAACCCCAGAACAACAAGATATAGACAGGCCTGGACCCGTATGCATAAAAATACTTGTAGTTACATGCTTACCTAAAATGTTTCAGCCTTCTACTTTATACTTGGCCAAAGTCGCCAATGTGCCACGAATAAGCTATTTTGTTATAGTTCGTTTTTGCATCAGAGTCAGCTAGATTGTCTAGTGTGTACTATGTGTACTACATGTATAGTCATAATGTTTGTATAAAAAGCAATAGTTACTTAGCTTCCACAAAAGAGCTTATTAAATGTGCTTTATATAGAACATTTATTAATGACAGTTCTTCTTAGACCTTTCTTTTCCTGGAACCAATTAGATACTGGTAGGTGGATTTTAGGAGCACTGTCAAAATTATTATTATTTAATTATTATATTGGAAATATGAGAAATCAGCATTTATTGGTGAAGTCAATTATATAATGCAAAGAATTAGAAGAGGATATTAAAGATATACAACTTTACAATAAGTTTAAATTAAATTAGGGAGAGGGGTTTAATATAGGCTGTGTCTGTTCCCCAATCCCTATTCAGATACAAAATCTGAATAAAAATATTGTTTAGAAAAGAAATAAATATGTTTTGATTTATATTGAAAATGGCTAAAGAAATCAGTTAAAATGGTTTTGAGTTTATTTATGTTTGAAATAAATTTATTTATTTTTTTTTAATTTGGTGATGGACGATTGACATTGATTGTATTATATATTGTTGACTATGGTTATATTTTATATTTTTAACTTTGTTGATCACTGTATTATATATCTACCAAAGTATTTGTGTCTTGGTGTATTTCTTTTATAAGCTCATTCATGAATACTTATGGTAGGACTGAGTCCTAAGGACCCAACTGATCTGTATCATCCCATTAATTACAGTTACCTAGTTGATTAAATAAAATGGTAACCTCAAAGTTCTGATGTTATCTGGTAGTTATTATGCAGATCATTCATATATATATATATTCCATACACTTCCACAGCCTAATCAACAGTATTTATGATAATGAAAAGGCATGTTTAACAGATACAGTCCTAATACAAACAGATGAATGTTTAACAGATACAGTCCTAATACAAATAGATAAATTAACAGATCTAGTCTTAATACGAACAGATACATGTTTAACAGATCTAGTCTTAATACAAACAGATACATGTTTAACAGATCTAGTCTTAATACAAACAGATAACTGTTTAACAAATCTAGTCTTAATACAAACAGATATATGTGTTAACAGATCTAGTCTTAATACAGATACATGGTTAACAGATCTAGTCTTAATACAGATAAATGTATAACAAATCTAGTCTTAATACAAACAGATACATGTTTAACAAATATAGTCTTTTAAGATATAAACAGATACATGTATAACAGATACATGTATAGTCTTAATCAGGCCCGGCGGAGTTGGGGATAGGGTTATTGCACGCAAGTAATTATGCGGTTAGATACGAGGCCTGATTTTAAAGCGAGAATTTCATATTTTCTAAGAAAGTCAAAACATAATTATTTCTATTTCTTTTGCTCAATAGGTTGTCAACTCACTATTATACGATCATTCACCTCGGAAATAATAACACCATTACCTCCCTTGTTTTTCTATTCCACCCCATGGAATAGCTATTTTAAAACGTTTGAATTTGAACTTGAAAATGATATTTTTGCCAATTTCTCAACTGGCAATAGTGAATTCTAGGATTAATAGGATTATTCTTTAACAAGGAAGGACTGTTTATAGATACCATCTATTTTAAGCTTTTATTTTAATACATTTTAAAAATATAACTTAAAAGTATGAAATTATCGCTTTAACATAGAAGGGAGACTTCTAGTAGGTAGACTATCAGGTTGAGAGACCGGTTTATTCCCACGAAGGCGCAGTTATTGACCGTAATGGATTAAACGAGGTCGTTTTCGACGCCTTCGTGGGAATCCAGCTCCTAGGAATTAAAATAGATTAAAAACGTAACAATGGTGTTATAGATTGTTATAAGAATTTACACTTTCCTAATCCCCAATGTAACTAATTAACCAACATTTTAGCATCATTTTTGGCATAAGAAATAAAAACATAACTACACTATAACAAAAATTAATTTAATTTCGCCAAATTAGACACTCTGTCTAAATACTCGACTAAAGTCAATTCCTCTTCCTCGTGTCTTCCTTTTAATTCTTGAAGCTGGATTTGGATTTGAACATATTTATATCTCTTCCTTGGTGTTCCTGTCCCTCAGCATACTGAACGATTCTAATCTCATTAATATTTTGTTCTTGTTGTAGAAATGTGATCATTTCAAAAACATTCGGATGGGCTATTCCAACTAGCTTCTTGATTCTTGCATGCCATCCTTCCAGAGTGTTGTTGGTTCTGTGCTCCTCTGTGTCGTAGTGGTTCCACTGATGAGTTGATTTTAATTAGTTGCCAATTGGTTAATAAAATTCAGAGTGAACATAAATTCATAAAATCTTTTAACACCGTTAATTTGATCCTAATAACAACATGCCTCTCTTCAAACGAAAGCCGACAAGTCGATATCTGCGCCTTCGTGGGAAGGATTAATTTTGTCCACACTCTGTAACTGCGCCTTCGTGGGAATACACCGAGAGACCCCCCTACAATTGCGAGTGTCACGATTAGTCAACTGAACAGTCGATCTTTATTTGGGGTGCTCCCAGTGCACTTTGCCGGCAGCCTTTGATGTCAAATTTTGCCGTTAATCCTAGAACAATGGTGTTATAAACTATAGTCCATATCTTTTTAAAGAATAGAACTGTATTGATTTTAACATTAAATAACATTAATTAATTTACACATATAAAAATGTATTGATTTTAACAAATTTAACATTATTAAATAATATTAAATAATTTACAGATATAAAAATGCATTACAATTTACACATTTGGTCTGCTTGACTTTATTCGGTACTTATAACCATTGTGTATTAAATTTCGGCCTCCTCGATTATTGAAGATAAAGCGAATATTAA
The DNA here is from genome assembly GCF_932274485.2 of Patella vulgata. Taxonomy (NCBI): domain Eukaryota; kingdom Metazoa; phylum Mollusca; class Gastropoda; family Patellidae; genus Patella; species Patella vulgata. Next base: position 40,692,330 of record NC_065880.2, read on the forward strand.
CCTGAACGTTTGCCATTTTAAAATAAATATAATTTCGACACAGATCGACCATCTATTTATATTAATATAGTGAATTGAATTCATGTTTGAAGGCATAACGCCGGCATGAACTGTGTTCAAAATGTCATTAATTAGTTGGTTAATAAATTTTATTAAGAGGATTAAGAGCTCATTAACGCTGAACACTAGTGAACAGCTCTTGAGCGACTACATTTAAACAGAGTATAGTTTTAAGATCAATTAAATGATTAACAGTCTGCCGGCATAGTGGGAACACACCCTTTATTTCAACCTCATCTCATTCCTGCTGTATCTATGACGATCAGGTGATTAAAAAAAGGGATATAGTTTTTCTCACACTCTTTCCTTGTGTCCCTTATCCATCAAATAATTCATTGCTATCAGTTATGACCAGTTGAAACAAGCGGTTGCCATGCAAGGTATGCCCGCATTTCGCGAGAAATGTATGGGGAAGAGGCAACATCATCCTCTCATTCAAGATCTTTTGATCCTTAACATATTTGTTTAGTTTCCTCAGAATGGGACAATTGCAGCGCCTCTGGGGGTCTATATTAAAATTCATACATATTTCACATTCTGCGTAAAAAAACAGGGGGACAGTGCACACCAAAACTGAGCCCATCCAAGCTTCATCTAAATCGGATAAAAATTGTGACCTCTAGATAGTCCACAACCTTCTTCTTCCTCTTTCCTCTAGTTTTACATTCACTTTGCTTTTTTAGCGAGCGACTCCACAAACAAAAACGTGATATTTCGTACAATCAAGAGTCATAATCCAGACTGTTACGGCCCTTTATGCGCCAATATCGAAAGGAAACCAGATCTTTGGGATATATCAGATTGGATGAAAATTCGAACCGCTGGGTTGTCCACAACTTGGATATTACATGCTTTTAAGGGTAGCGGAGATTTTGTCCGGCAGTTTCGGTCCGCTTTTCATGAAATTTGTAGTCAGTCGTAATTATGGTGTAACGGTGATATATTTGAACGGTTTTTACAATCAAATAAAAACTGTGAGCTCTAAAGGGTCCACAAGCTAAAAATATATATATAGGAAGTGAGGATACTATATGCGCCAATATCGAAACAAACCGAAATCTTTCGGTTATAAACATACATCGTATAAAAATTGTGACGTCTAGAGTACGTGTCATCATCGGTATCCCCAATGTTCTCATTCCGTGTTCTACTCCACTATACCCTGGGTTAATCCATAGGGTTTCCACGGTTTCAAATTATCTGCACTGGCCGTGATTGAAGCTAAAGTCTGCGAACCAATCAAAAAACAGCATACAAACCAGTCGTTCGGCGTTCGTTTTTATAAGGAGATAACCAAATAAATGTCCATTTACTGAATGATTTATGTAAATAATGTATGTATTTTTAATTCATTGTCAAAATCTGTAGTATGTTTCACGGATTTCAAATATGTATAACATCTATATGTTTGATTTTTGTTATTATTATTACTCTTCTTTCTTTGTCTAAAATGTTTTATTATTATTGAACTTATACTTGATAATTTGATTCACAATAACTTGTCTACGATATCACGTGGACGTAAAATTTCGGGAACGAGCGAACGATTCTCAATAAAACCCTTGAACATATATATGATATATATATAATTTGTTGTTAATAGATATGCATTTAGAATAATTTGGACATCTCTCGTTTAGGCTAACGCCTAACCTTGTCCGATGAGAGTTACTTCCTTTTCAATTAACGATTTATGGGAGTGGTCGATAAAAATATAACAATCATCAAGGGCGGATAACTCGAAGACGTGTTCCCCCATAGATTAACCCAGGGGTTAGTGGAGTAGAACGGAATGAAACCAGTGGGGATACCGAGGATGCTAGAGTGTCCACTACCTAGGTATTATTATGCATATATTTATCAAGTTCAGTATCTCAGGAAACCCACATAGTCTGGGTTTGCATGGTAAGGGATTTAGAAAAGGAATAAAATTTCAATTCACCTGCTGAGTAATTTTATTAGCCGGAAATCGCTTAGAAAGCGTCTCTTGACAATCTAGAACCCAGGAGCTGCCGGGGCCTATGCGGCCCCTGGACCCTTGCCTGAAAACCTAGAATGGTAGCCCCCCCCCCTCCCCCAATCAAGAATTGCTTCCGTCGGCCCTGATTAATATAAACAGATAAATATTTAACAAATCTAGTCTTAATACAAACAGATAAATATTTAACAAATCTAGTCTTAATACAAACAGATACATGTTTACCAGATATAGTCCTAATACAGAATAATGTTTTAACAGATCTAGCCGTACTACAGATACATGTTTAACAGATGAAGAGCCCCGGGGAAGAACGATCTAGGTTACTTTTTCAATGAACCCCAGTTAATGGCGCTATCTGGTAGCAAATTGTATAAGCTTTCTGTGGAACAATCAATTTCAGGTAAAAACAACCGGAGTCACATCGAACCAAGGCCCTTCAGAAATGGCCTCCCGGACAAATACGTCCACCGTACCCTTTATTTGACCTTAGTTTGGCTGAAAAGTGGAAGTCAGTTGTTGTACTGGTAATTTTGATTCGTATTAAACATCATTTGAAGTTGTAATTAAACCCGCTCGTTGTTCTGTTCACGCCAAGAATTTTCATCCCATAGTCCATTTCGTGTTTTATGCGAAAAGACAAAAATGTGACTTAGATCGTTCTTTCCAAGGACTCTTCAGATATAGTCATACTACAGACGGAAACATGTTTAACAGATATAGTCTTAATACAAACCAATCTGATTACAATACAGATCTATATTGCGTTTCAGTCTTTTTTATACTTTCGATGGTCTACACTAGATGAAGATCTGACCAATTGTACTGGGAGATTACGTCAGGTATCATACGAGCGGCTTTTGATGACCTGATTAATCACTCAGCATTGACGTTTCTAGCGGTTTACCCGCAGAGCACGCCAAGAACTCGCCGTATCAGACCGTTTCATTGGCCAATTCCTCACATCAACTAGAACGCCTGTTATATAACAACTCTTCCAGATCCTAGTGTTGTGAAGACAAGTAAAACGATATTGTGAACTATAAAAAACGAAACGAAATAGGATCTGTGTTTAATCAGATTGAATACAAACAGATAAATGTTTAAAATATATAGTCTTAATACAGACATAACAGAAATAGTTTTAATACAAATAGACCATTGAGGTCAGAGTTTTATGTAGACTATCTTTATTTGGTATTAATAGGTTTTTTTGCGAACTTGGTGTAGTGCATAGGGCCTGGCAAAGACAATGTATAGTTCAGATGGGACGAAAAACCGAGGTCACGTGTACACATTGGCGTGCACGTAAAAGAATCATTCACAGTTGAAATTGAGTAGGTCATAGTGCCATTGTCCGGGCAAAATTTTCCCCATAGTACACTGTATGGTGTATGGCCGTCTTCAATAGCCCAGTGGGTGCATCCGATTTCATTTCATTTTTTTGTCTTAAAAGCTGATATACACTGTGAATTGAAGTCAAAATATTCGGTAAGAATTTTGAATTGACAAAATCCGTCTTTATATTTAAATAGTTTGCGGGTGTGGTACAGAATAATGTTAATACATGAATGCTTTGACATTATATTTAGAATGTAAAATCTGTACTCTATTAAGTTTTTAAATTTTGTCACAGAATATTGGATATGATATAAACATGCTTTAATAGCTAATGAAATTCTGATACTGAAACTAATGGTTATCAAAATTGTTTGTAGAAAGGTGTAAATCTCCTTTTAAGAATTTTATACTTTTTTGTTTTTCAAGCATAGAAACATGTAATTAGTTGTGCTATATTAAGTTTCATTCCAGTATACCAGACCTGTTGATGAAAAAAAAGCCCCAATTTATCATAGGTTATTAAATTTGCCAGAAAAAAATTTTTAAACGGCTCCTCTAGATTTCAATTTGATAATTTAGAAACATCGATATTCTTATTTTCTTTTGTTTTTTGCTGAAAGATATCAACAACTGACTTCTTTCTTTGAATAGAAAAATCGCACGGTATAATTCGTTTTCACTTTACAAATTGATTTACTGCAAGGCTGCATCCAACCAATTGGATTTTCTATAGGACAATTGCTTGTTTTTCATTTCAATATCAGATTTAAGGCGACATTGGTATCATTTATTTCAGTTCAGACATTTGCCATCAAATAAAGCAAAGGACCTTGCAGAAGATTTTGAAGCAGTTTTTTTGTGGAATATTTATAAAAACTTAAGTTTTCCTTTGATCTTCAGGGGTTTCTATTCTCGATAAAATAACCTCTGATCTTGGAATGGATTATTCTTACAATTCCAATGATCTAGGTTGATTAGTTTAAAAAAAACAGTGCCGCGATTAGGAACCCTTATCAAATTTAAAATAACTTTTAGTTTAATTACAGTTTTGACGACAGGCTACAATTTGTAAGATAATTGGCCTCGTATATCGAAAACAGAACCCGTTTATCGAATAAAGATATGGTATATCGAATAATAATATTAGTCTGGATGCGTTGTCAATATTTGAGAATAGTAGGCCATTGGCTAGATTATCCAGTAATTTACATTATCATAAACAAAGTCTAAGGGAGGTAACTAGTCTAAAACAAGATGTCGACGCCCATGAAATTAATTTAAGAATGCCATTTCAGAAAATCCATTTGATTGCATTGCCAGTTCAATATCTAACACTCTAATTTTTTTTTATTGTAAAATTTCTTTCTTCATGGTCCATATTTATGTTGGTTTTTAAATTTAATTAATCCTAATTCGTCGTCACGATTCATGTTCGTTTATGTTAATGAAAGAATTATGGGATTTATTGCGGGAAGGGGCGAAAACAAACACATCAGTATAGTTCAAAGTTTTTAACAATGGAGAGGAATTGACACTCATCCGACCAGTGAATATTTAAGTGAATAGAAGACATGTCTTTAAATGGCATTAAAATAGACACATTCTCGTATTATCAGCACAGAGCATTTCTTCGTTTCGTTGTGAATTTTCTGGTAGTTTTAGTTTTTACAGCAGAATAAAAAATACGAGGGAAATAAAGGAATCCCGATCATCAAGTCCTAGTAACCCTATTTTTGGCGCTCGCTGTTCGTTGTTTTGGGAGAATCACAGACGCCAACTCCTAAAGTTCATTCCCTTTCTGATCTTCTTATATTAATTAAAGTTGCAATTTCAAATTTTCAAGTTATATTTTTAAAATGTATTAAAATAAAGCCTTAAAATAGATGGTACCCATAAACAACCCTACCTTGTTAAAGAATAATCCTACAATTCGCTATTGCCAGCTGAGAAATTGGCAAAAATATCATTTTTAACTTCAAATTCCAACGTTGGAAAATGGCTGCCCCATGTTGTCAATAGCAAAACAGGGGAAGTAATTGTGTTGTTATTTCCTGTGTCATAGATTTTTAAGGGTGGGAAATAATGCCCATGATCGTATAATAGTGATTTGATAACCTATTGAGCAAAAGAAATAGAAATAATTATGTTTTGACTTTCTTAGAAAATTTGAAATTCTCGCTTTAAACAGCAGAAACAGGAAAGTCATAGTTTTTAGGATTTCTATGATAATGCAGTTATAATGCATTTGCCCTGTCCGTCGATCACTTGCTTGTTTGCTCTCTTATAGGCCATGAATATTTTTCAAAGTTTGGGTTCTCATGAGTAGAAGGCGGTTGGAATTGAATTTGATCGCAATCGCCATTTTTGTCCGGAGTTACTCCCCATTAATTAGCTCAATTCTGTTTGTAGGCTCCCAAGAGGCCATGGCGTTTGACGAATCTTATTCAAAGTTTATGATAATGCTATTAATGGTTCTGATGAGTAGACCTCAACTGTAGAATTTGAACGCATTCGCTGTTTTTAGTTCCAGAGTTATGGTCTTTAATTGGCGTAAATTTGCCTGTCTGCTCTCTAGAGACCACAATTTTTGACGAATCTTTAGTATGGTTCTCATGAGTATGGTCCTTTAATTAGCATACTTTGCCTGTCAGCTTACTAGAGGTTACAATTTTTGACGAATCTTTTTCACATCTTAAGATAATGATTCTTATCGGTAGACAGCAATTGGAATTGAATTTGCGCGCAATCGCTAATTTTGTTCCGTAGTTATGGTCGAGTTATTGCCCTTTGAGATAATTATTCTTATGAGTAGACTACAATAACAATTGCATTTGAGCTCTCTTGCCTTTCCTAAACAGACTTATCACTCAACTTTATTCCAATAATTCGCTTGCGTGCGCGTAGGGGACTTTAGCAGTGGGAGAAACCAGAGGACCTGGAGAAAACCCACGAGGTTGGACAGGCGACACTACTCCTTGTCACGTACATGTACAACCGGAAAATAGAAACCACGACATTTGACTCAATGACAAAGCTGCTGTGTGGGCCTATTTCCGCTTTTTTCGTTGCTATCTTTTTATTTATGTCAAGCTATTTAAAAATATAAAAAAAAATATGTGAAAATATGTCACTTAAGAAAACAATTTTAGATTTATTGACTGTCATGATTTAGTTAGCGCAGCACATTAAATGATAAAAAGCTCGTATTTTATTGGATGACTTGCCTCTGGAGTTTATATGATGATATATCTTTAACCTGTAATCAGTATACTTAATAAATACAGCTAATCATTTACTCTTCAGCTAGTCTTTATACTGCTAGACAATTATATCTTCTAACACTGACATCATCATTTTTTCATTCTCTAAAACATCTAAAGAAAGCTTAGTTGGAGGAAATTATGTTAGTTTACATTAAAGGGAAGGATCGCTAAATAGTATCCCAAGATTAGATCTAGACAAATTAACTCGCATCATGGTTTTCATTAAGAACCTTTTTTATATAATAGAAAGGCACAACAACATTTTCTGAAGTTTATTAGCTATATGATTTCCCACAGTGATGTCACATGCTTTTGAAAGAGTTAGCATTGTATGATTGTATTTTGCCAGATCGTCAGTTTGATGACGCCTTCTGCGAATTCTAAACAACTGGATTTAACAAACCCGCGAACTCTGTAACACTTCCCAAAGAACGACGCCGGTACATAAAAAAAATCCTGAAAATAGAGAGAATACTTTCTGTGTTAATACAGTTGAAATATTGCTGATTATTAACTCTTTTTTTTTAAAAAAAAAACAAAGGCATTAAATGTAAAGATTATATATCATATATAATCTTACAAGACTGATTTTACTCAACAGCTATAAAATCCGATAATGTGTATGAGATAGCAAGATTTTTCTCAAATAATTCAAACAGTGATAGTGTCCCGCCACTGTTATTGTATTGCATGTATTTGTTATATTTAAATCTTGATAGAGTAAATGCAGCTCTTTAAATATGGAAGCATGATGTGTGATAATATAATTTTAAATTCACAATATTTTGAAAGAACTATGTCTGGTAACCACGAAAACACCTTTCCATCCCGTTGTAGTCAATACGCTACTGATTCAGCTATCCTTTGAATAAATGACCTGCATGCAGTTTTGCGTTTGTGACGTTAAAGATGCATTATGTAAGATTTAGATAAAGAGCTAGCCGTTTTTGCTTTTATAAGTCTCGATTATACCTTTTACGGTTTAATTTTTAAATCTCGCGTTTGTTTAATTCGATTTAAATCTCGGCCATCCGATGCTTTAGTGAGTTGATTATAGGCTGGTCATGTTAATAACTGTTTAAATATTAATTTATATAACATTTTAAACCAAAATACAGACCTGCAATGGGCAGCTTTTGCTCTTAGATAATGCATATTTAATGTATCGATGAATTATATACTAGCGGGTGAAAATCTATGCCAAATACACCACCAATTCGTATGATTTCATATTAACAAACCACTCTGTTGTAAAGTGAACGGAGATTGATTTTAGTAAAGTAATTTCTGAGATGTTCTTAAACAATCTGACCAAATGGCCCAATACCCTGCGGTTAAAACCATGACCAATTATATTTCTGATTTCAATTTAGTTCTAGAAACAAATATAAACATAATTATTGTAGCATATTGGTTCTCTTCACCCATACTGATTATTATCGCAATTTATTTTATGCACGGGTGTCGCAGGAGTAAATGAAATTCCAAGAACAAAAATTACAAATCTGTCCATAAAGTGCCGGTACAAAAAAAAGCCCTACCGTAATTTCGTTCAATTCTATCCTTTACCATATTGCATCATGTCGTATAAAAAGTTAGCTGTTCTTTATATTGTCTTTGGAAATCGTTTAATCTATTGCAATAATAGAAAATCTCGTACAAGTTTTTTCTAATATAAACTGTGTGAACGTTAGTCAATAATGAAAGAACAGAAAGTATGCCAGACAGCAGCTAAACCGTCCGGTCAGTCCATAAAGGTTGTCACAATTGGATAATAAGTTTAGCCTCTCGATAAGCAATTATCGGAAATCGTTGAAAGTCATAGAAAGTTTCCTTTCGAGTGAAAATTCACTGCCGGGCCAGTTTGGAGAATGTCCCACCACCCTGCATGACTGGTCTTTAATAATATTTACCACCCATTCAATGGGTTCTTTTAGCGTCAAGGTAATGATCGTGGTCAGTACTATGTGGGGCGTAACCTGAGGTTAACTATTTACAATTTAAAGGTTTAACAGATGATGAATCTCTCAATGGTAAGTAGAAACATTTATTGTAAATAACCCGAGGATATCAATAGGTTTAATACATTTGGATTTGAGGCCAATACATCACTACATACTTATACGGTGCTGCCACATAGTTATATTACTATATTCATTTGCTAGAAAACAATCCTTTATTTTATCAGACTTTCGGGACAAGTAAAATATATACATGATTATATTAGCAATCCATTCTGAAAGAACACACGAATTCCCGATGCTCGATGACCATGTGCATTACGGCAAAATAAATCAAACTACAGATATATTAAATATTATCGATTATATTTATCTAAGAATAAGACACGCTCAGTTGAGTTGTGCAGTTAGTAAAATACTTGTTCAAAACCGGAAGTTAAAAGTTTTTGGTTGTTGCACGGATTAGCCTCGATCGGCTCAGACCCAATTGTCTCTGCTTCGTCTACGACGAATTTACAGATATGGTTGAACGAAAAAAGACATTCAGTATTTATTTTGGATAAGCAGAATGCATTGTTGGCTAGCTGGTGGCCAGAGAAACAAATTCTCTTAAGACATTGGGTGAGCTGTGTATGCGGACAGCCATCTACCCAGTTACACGATGAATTCTATTTTGTCTAGACTAATATTCGCCGTAGTCAAAACGCGGACAATTAATTGCAGACGTAGTAATACAGACTGGTTAGGGAAAGGTTGGCGCCTTTTACTCATTTTTGGCCCCCGCGTACTATTTTATGTATACATTTACACTAAATAGGAAATAATGCTTTGTTTCCGTCCAAAACTCTTCATATGTATGTATATTTTTATTCTTGTTTTTAACGAATGGCGTCTCCATTATACAATATCCAGTATTCCTTGAAATTGTGTAAGAATTCCAGAGAGGAAGTTTGAGAGTTAATAAGAGAAGTTGGTGCACAATATTATATCTTTTAACCCTCTATAAAATAACATTAACCCTTTATAAAAAAACAACACAATCCTTTCCATGAATTAATTAAACATGTGCATCGACATCAATCGATTTTCGTTACACTAAAATGATATCATTATATGCCGAAGTGGATGATTTAGTAAAGTTGTCGAAGCTTTCATTTGTCTATTGAGAAATTTCTACACAAAACTATAAAATAACATTATATTGACCTTTATAACAAGCCACAATCTTTTACAAAAATTACTTAATGTGTTCATCGACATAAATCGATTTTTGTTGCTAAATTGATATGATTACATGCCGAAGTGGTTGGATTTGGAAATTTGACGAAGCTTTCATTTGTCCATTGAGAAATCTCCACGCAGAAATGTTACCTAATTTTATTCTTTTAGGTGTTTACGGGTGCAGAAACACGATGCTGATAGTAGTGCTAGTAAAACCATTATGTTGTCATTCAATCCATCTTTTTACAGAGTTCAACTTAAGACCTTTCTGATTACAGTATTGTTAATTCTCGAGCATGTATCAGGAAATAACTTAGAATATTTTTTGAATTCTATCATGTTTTAAGTAGTACAGGTTAGACTAGAATGAGAAAGTGAATGTTGAAGAAAATTTTACAATATTAAGCGTCAGAACTTTAAGTGGTTCAGATTTTATGCCTCCTCATTTTGGATCGATTAGACATGAAATAAGGGGAGTTCTAAAGAGCACATCAATTTACAATGTTTAATGTCCAGCAAAAATATACCGAAGACCGGCAGATACAAATGAGCATTAAATATACATTAAATTAGAAACACACCGAAAATCAGCGAATTGTTAGGTTCCCCTTCAATACATTAAGAAAAAAAACATGTCTTCTTTTGTAAATGCACAGAAAAAAGAATCTGTTGATCATGAAAAGTTAGACCAACTACAGTATTTGTATACTATTCTTTGTATTTGTGTACACACGTGCAGAGCACGAAAACGATTTCTGATTATGACATTTGCAATAGAAAACAAAATTAGACTTTCCTATTCAAATATTTCTCCAAGAAGTGAATCTGTACATTAATGATGAAATTCACCTAAGCGTTTCGAGGAAATAAATTCTATTATGGCACGTCAGCGATTGAGTGTCATTAATTTATTGACATCTTAGTTTAAACCCTTTAACATCTGATTTTCGTTTTGATTTGGATGACCAGGTATAAATATGATCATCTTTCTAAACGGACATTTAATTGATATTTTTCCGATTTTAAACCGACATTCAATATGATTTAAACTGAACGTGATTTAAACTGCACAACTCTACGGAGTGGTGATAGTAATAAGGCATATTCAAGCATTTTGGAGTATTTAATGAAAACAAATAACTAAAGAATACTTAGAATTATTATTCTAAATATACCAGATACCCAGATTATTTATAATACACAACATTACTGCTTCACCCTTTTAATGATATTCTTCAATAGCAATTTCTGAAATTCTAACCAGATTAACGCACTTGGACGTTGTAACGTTTCTAACTGTGATGATGTCTTCAATGAAATCGATTACACTAGAATAATGCATTTGGGAAACATGTCTTTTTTCCCTTGATTATCTCCATTGTTGTGAGCTTTTTTCGTTCACGCAACCGTGTACACGGGGTCTCATATTTCGTCCCAACAGTCATTTAGAGGCTGTTCCTTGCCATATCCCCCGCCCTGCGCAACAGTAACAGGGGAAAACCACGGTGGAAAATTTCGACTATGTTATCACTACAGGCCCGTTACTGTACATCCACTGGACATGTGCACTTGATTTAATTTGTCGTTTACTTTTGGTGTTCATTACTTGCAATACCTGTGTATTGTGTGTTTGTCCGCGGGTTTGACTTATGAGTGTTTGTGTGTGTTGCAGACCTACTGCAATTTTCCCGATTTTAAAATATGGATGGGACAATCGATTTGTTTACAGAATAGAATCTCCATGCTGATTTTAAGACCAGAACATTTGGCAATGTGTTGAGTAACAGATTTAACCCCAGTGGCTTTAACCTGATCGGGGAGTCACGGTGGCTCAGTGTGTAGGACGTTGGCTCGCTAACCAAAATGGGACGAAACATCGAGGCTTCGTGCACACATTGGCATGCACGTAAAAGGACCCTTGATAGTTGGAATTCGTATAAGAACAGGCCGTAGCGCCGCTGTCCGAGCAAACCTCCCCTCATAGCACACTGTATGGCCGAGTCAGAGCAGTCATTTTTTAACCGGATTGAAAGAACTGATCAAAGTGGTAACTGGAGGAAAAAAGACGTGAACAAGGGCAATGGCAATATTTTGTTGTACTGAATAGCTCATGAAGCCGGTAGGTACCCATTCGGCCCTTTTTTGCCTCCATGTTAGCTTAAGACAAGCCAAAAGGCCACGACAAATAGTGTTAATCTTGCTCTGTCCCTATGTCATGTTCTTAATTTGGTTCAGTGGTATCTATTTCGTGTAGTCATTGGTTTCAACAATGGCATTCATTTCATGGCTGCAACAGTTTAAACTCTTGTTTTTCGTTAAGGATGATGTTTTAATCATGAATTTTGGTTTCTTGATAGAAGGCACAAGGTTTTCGAGATAACATTGGCATAGGCAATACACATTAATTCAATAATATTTCTTTATTTAACACACACTTCCCTTTCGCCATCCGAGAATTATTCAGATAATCAACGTTATAACTGTTCATTATTTAATAATTAAGTCCAATTATAGAGCTACATTTACATATTTTGTAGTTTTATTTCAATTTTGGCCTTTGATGTAAAACGGTTTCCATTTTTTAATCTACATCCAATTCCCTGGGAATTTCAACAGAAGACACCTAATTCGATCATATTTTATTATCGTATTTCTATTCAGCTATTCTGTTATTAGTGTTTTAACTGTAAAAAAACCCCTTTATATTGTGAGTGTACTGGACTCATTGATGAATATTTTAAATTTAACGGTGGCTGGGATCGGTCATAAAATAACGTATCAAAGCTTGATAATCTAATTATGATTCTAAATAAATACGATTATTATGTAGTTATATTTTTAGTTATGATCAATAAAATAGTAATGATATTGTTTACTCTTTGACGTAAAGTAAATCACTCATTGACCCCTCCAACATATTTGTTTAAAAACGAAAATGTGCTATTTTAATTAATTATGGCGATATTTACTAATAATCTCAAATAGGGTTGTTAAATATTAAAAACGAGGTCCCGTGTATACATTGGAATGCACGTAAAAGATCCCTTGGCAGTTGGAATTCGATATAAGAGTAGGCGATAGTGCCGCTGCCCGGGCAAAATTTCCCTCATAGCACACTGTATGGCGTATGCCCGTCTTCATTAGCCTAGTTTAGGAGCAGAACAGTAGGACGTTAAACCCCATTTCATTTCATTTCTATTAAATTAGTTGTTCAAATAAGCGATACGCTGATTCTCTTTAACAGATCAAGGCATTACCAGATTAAATAATAGACACATTAAAAATATTAAATTAAAATCGTTCATTTAAAACGTTCAGTTTAAATGATATTGGATGTCGGTTTAATATCTTTTAATGTCTTTTAAATGTCCGTTTAAAATGATGATAATATTTATTCCTGGTCTACTAAAACGAAAGTTGCGTGTTAAACGCTTTAAACCAAGATGCCAATAAATTAATGACGCGCCATCGCTGAACCCATCTCCTCCGAAAGCTTAGGTACATTTCATCAATGAGCACATATGCACAGGTTTGGAGAAATATTTGAAAACGAAGGATTAATTGGGTTATCTATTGCAATTGAATTTACAAAAGTCGTTTTCTTGCTCTGCACGTCTGTATATACACAAATACAAAGAATAGCAATGGGATGGAACAGGAACCCGACGATGTTTTAAACCTCAGCATGTCTCTAATTTAATGCAATATTCAATGGTTAGTTTCTCTGTCGATCTTCAGTATACATTTTAGGTAGACCATAAACATAGTAAACTAATATGCTCGTTACCATTTCTCCTTATTTTATGTCTAATCGATGCAACATGAGGAGGCATATATGAACGACTTATCTTAATGGTCTGACACTTAATATGAATATTGTCAAATGTTCTTCGACATTCACTTTCTCATTCCAGTCTAACCAGTAATACTTGAAACATGCTAGAAATAAAAAAATAGCCTAAGTTATTTCCTGATTCCTGCTCTAGCATTGACAATACTGTAATCAGAAACGTCTTTAGTTGAACTCCGTAAAAAGATGGATTGAATGACAACATAATGGTTTTTACTAGCACTACAATTGGCATCATGCTTCTGCACCAGTTACCACCTAAAAGAAGAAATTAGATAACGTTTTTGTGTGGAGATTTCTCAATGGACAAAATAAATGAAAGCTTTGTCAAATTTGCAAATCCAACCACTTCGGCATGTAATCATATCATTTTAGCGAAACAAAAATCGATTTATGCGATGAACACATTTAAGTAATTTTTGTAAAAGATTGTGGCTTGTTATAAAGGTCAATATAATGTTATTTTATAGAGGGTTAAAAGATATAACATTGTGCACCTACTTCTCTTATTATCTCTCAAACGTCCTCTCCGGAATTTCAATGAATACTAGACATTAAAACAGACACCTTTCTTTACAAAATATGACAGTGTGTATTATAAAAAGGAGTATTTCAAAGATAACATAAAAAAGCACATAAAAAGCCATTCTTTATAAATGTATGTTATTTTCATGTCAATATTAAATGTAACTGTTAGAATCCCAGTTATAGACTTATTATTCCGGTACACTAAATGAATAATTAATTCATAAGACAAATATAAATATAGCACATCTCTTGAATTATTGTCTTTTCTTTTTATAACGATTATTTTAAGACATCGCTTAAACAGACTTACCACAGTTTAAAGGGTGGCTGTCAACGTTTCGGTGATAGCGGCAGTAACACTGGGAGAAAGCATTGCTCGACTTTGAATTTCGATAGGGTTGTTCATTAGGTCAAACCGAGCAATCCCAACATGTTTGAATATGACATATAAAGAACTCTGGCGTGCGGGCAGAAGTGACGACAATATACTCCCAAAGGAAATTTCGGAGCTTAAGAATGAAAAGTAAAAAAAAAAAACCCAGAACAATTCGGTTCAAAAACAAAATAGTGACTGCTTTTGAAAAAGAAACATGATGACCAATTCGGCTAAACAGCTGGTATTCTTTTATAAAATTGGTTTACTTTACTGAAATACCAATAGTCATCAACATTTCATAAATAATAAATATATCATTAATACATAGTCACTAATTATGTTCCTGAAATCTACTAAATTAAAGAATAGTTTCTTGGTAGATGAAAATAGTAACAGAACTGTGTGGAACCAGTGAACATTTATATCGTGTTGAAATAAACGCAAAAGTATTACAACCGATGGTATATTTCAAAGGGTATCTAGGGGTATTTACAATAAATGTGTTACATATACACTGATATATATCTAAGGGTATTTACAATAGATGTAATGCAACCAATAGTATATATCTAAGGGTATTTTCAATAAATGTATTTCAACCAATGGTATATCTAAGGGTATTTACAATAAATATAGTACAACCGATGGAATATATCTAAGGGTATCAACAATAAATGGGACGTGTAGTTTTACTTTAATTCCCAGTACAACATTTCCACGACAACTTAATTCTTCTGATATTTCAGCAACAATTGTTTACAGTGACCGAATTGTCGTTATTGTATTGTCGACGTCAAAAATAACCTCAATTTAAGACATTCGTTATAGAATATTGGTCCAATAGATAAATGTGTTCGCTTGAGGATGACTCAAGCCTTTTTAGGTGGACTTAGACTATCCCTTATTTATCATTAAGATGTAGAGTAAACAATTTTGTTCTGGAAGTCTCAAAAAATAACGATTGGGTTTTTAGTTAAAACAATAACATAACTATATCATCCATAATGTTTTCAATTTTTTTTATGAAATCATTTAAATGTTTGATATAATTTGTAGAATATGGATATCTATAAGAAGTCTTTCCTTGTCGGTCACATTTTGCAATATTTTGGGCGCTACTGACAATAAAGCATTCCTGTCGGTGATTAGTAGGACCGAAACGTGGTAATCGCTCTGCAGAGTTTTTCGCATAGGTTTTATCGCGCACCAATTACTTGCAGCGTTTTTGTTTTTGAGAGTTTGATTGTGAAATTCTTGACATCGTTTGACACACCTACATGTATTGACATCGAAATTACTAATCAAAGTCAGCACTTCTGAAACCGCGTTTATACAAACTTGCTGAGAGTCTGGAAAAATATTTTAAAAATTTCTGTTGGGCGTATATTCCAATTCTTGGTAACCGATGTTTTACTTTACATCTGATACTGATCTTACTAGACCAGAAGTTAATTATATTAAAATTATAGCTGGAATGAGCCAGGATGTCAACTAAATATTATGATCAATAGTAGTTACCTTTAATTAATGCTCTAGAAAAACTGAAAGAGAGTAAAAAATTAAAGCTTAAACTATGATGTCCATGAATTAATAGTGCTATATGACTGTAAAATCTATTTCTACAAATCACTAATGTGCATTTCAGCATTGATGCACATATTCAGTTTTAAAAGAAATATTTGAAAAGGAAGGCCAGTTTAGTTTGCGTATGCAAATGCATTTGCAGAAATCGTTTTCGTGCTCTGCACTTCTATACAACATATACAAAGAATAGCAATAACATTCCGTGCTTAGAATATTTTTTTCTCCACATTTGAGCAAATAATGTTTCTCTTACGAGACTGACAATACTCCGATTCTGTGCTTGCCTCTAATTTAATGCAATATTCAATGGTTATTTGTCTCTGTCGATCTTCGGCATACATTTTAGCTGGACCATAAACATATTAAATTAATATGCTCGTTACCATTCCATCTTATTTTATGTCTAATCGATGCAACATGAGGAGGCATATGATATGAACGACATTAATGGTCTGACACTTAATATCAATATCGTCAAGTGTTCTTCGACATTCACTTTCTCAGTCCAGTCTAAGGAGAAATGGAAAGTTGGTTGGCCAAATGGTTTAACGCGTGCGCACTGGATCGTAAGGTCTGTCAGTGAGTCAAGTGACGTGGTTTCGATTCTCGGCTCGTACGTGACAAGGAGAGGTGTCGCCTGTCAAACCCCTACGCGCAACTACATGTTAGTCCCGAAATGACGTGGTTTGTGTCGAGTGGACATTAAACTCTCTCTCTCTCTTTCTCTCTCCAAAAAATATTCTGATTTATATCCTGGTGCATGCTTTATCATTGACAATACTGTAATCGAGAAGGTCTGTAAAAAGACGGATTGAATGACAACATAATGGTTTTTACGCGGCACCGTGTTTCTGCACCAGTTACCACCTAAAATAGTAAATTAGATTAAGTTTTATGTGGAAATATCTCAATAGACAAATGAAAGCTTCGTCAAATTTGCAAATCCAACCACTTCGGCATAATCGTATCATTTTCGCATAACGAAAATCGATTTATTTCGATGCACACATTTAAGTAATTTATGGAAATGATTTTGGCTTGTTATAAAAGGTCAAGAATTTCAGGAAATGTAACTATAGCAATAGAACAATAATTCGTATGTAAAATATGTTTAAATAGAGTTTGATTTCTCTGCACACCCCAAAAACAAAACACAACCACCACCACCATAAAAAAAAACTTACAGGAAGCAATTATTTATGCCCCTTTTTTGTACATTGTATTGCGCTGTATAATTATTGAGATCAACCTTTATTTAAAAAACAATACAATGTCCTAGACTAATTATGACGAGGCACTTTATGGATTATTTAAATATTCACATTGTCTAAAATTATTATATATTTTTTTTACAACAGTTCTGTAGAAAGAAATAAAAACCAATAACAATTCAGTATAAATGCTAGTAGAGTTTAAAAAAGGAAATACTTAACAAATTCTGTATAATCCTGACAATAAGAAGTGTTGAATAAAGCATTACTTTACCAAAATACGAATGGCTGAATGCAATTCGTGTTTCTTATAAAAACAGATCATTTGTGATGACATAAAAAGCCAAATGTATTAAACCTAATGGTTGACACCTCGGGATATTTACAATAAATGTTTCTACTTACCATTGAGAGCATGATCATCTATTAAACCTTTAAATTGTCAATAGTTAACATAGGGTTACGATTTATTCCAAATTATCGTATTCACCATATTTCTTATCTAGATTCTAAATGGAGAGTATTGGATGAATGGTAAAGGTGAGTAATCATGGTCGTAGCTTAAGGAATATGCATTGCTCCTTTAAATCTCAGTAGACAATTTTCTTGAGTACTCACGGCTTCTGATATTTCATCATCAAATTTTTACAGTCACTCAATAGACGTTAATGTATTGTCGACGTCAAAAATAATGTCAATTTAAGACGATGATTATAGAATATTGGTTGAATTATGAAAGTCGTTATCTTGACTTTCAGTCTGGCTTCCTCAGATCCTAATTTTACTGTGAAGTTAGGAGTTAAATTTAACTGTGACATGCTGAAATGGTTATGTTTGTCCCCGCATTTTGAACATGCCTGCCCCGTTAAATTGGGAACATAACCTAAAATGAACGTAAATGGGTTGAAAAGCACATATCAATATAAACTGCAGGGGCGTGTTCAGGTCTGGGGGATTAACCGAGTATTGTATAAAATCAAAATATTTTAGCTAAGAGAGAGAGAGAGAGAGAGAGAGAGAGAGAGAATGGGGTTTAACGTCCACTCGACACAAACTAGGTCATTTCGGGACTAACATATGGTTTAATTTTATTTCATTAATTCGCTTGCGAGTAGGGGTCTTTAGCAGTGGGAGGAAACCGGAGGACCCGGAGAAAACCCACGAGGTTGGACAGGCGACCCTACTCCTTGTCACGTACAACCACCGGGGAATCGAAACCACGCCAGTTGATTCAATGACAGACTTTATGATACAGCGCGCACACGCTAACCATTTAGCCATCCAACCCCCCTATTTTAGCTTATGTAGGTACACTCGTGTATAGGATTAGAATGGAGTGAGGCCAAAACGGTGACATTTTGTTTTTTATATACAATATTTTAATTTTAGAAAAGGGTTGAGGAACAGACTAGGCCTATATGACCTGTGTCTGCGGCAATGTTTGTTCGACGTTATTTTGATGAATGTAGGAGAACAAAATATGCTCTGAAACATCGGACCCCTCTCTGGACACGTACCTGAACTGATTTATATTCTATTTTATGTTAAGCGAAATACGCGAGCCGTACAAATTGAATAGCACTCGTTTAGGCCTGTTCTACGGAATAGTTTGCGAGTTCCGGTAACAAAAAGGGATGGATAGACATACAGACAAACTTACTGTTTGGTTGAAGTTTGCTTTAACGCCTGCTTTCGGCAGTTTCCGGCATAAAGAATTCAGGTTCTGTCTTGCCCTTCTCCACCACACCCAACAACGAATGGAAAGCAAATCTCGTTTAGAGGACAAAGTATGTTATTGGCGGGATGTTGAGTCCATTTATTTCATCAACGCCAAACGTGTCTGACAGATCTGATTTGTTATGTGAAAATGTCAA
This sequence comes from Patella vulgata, assembly GCF_932274485.2. Classification (NCBI taxonomy): domain Eukaryota; kingdom Metazoa; phylum Mollusca; class Gastropoda; family Patellidae; genus Patella; species Patella vulgata. Next base: position 40,711,577 of record NC_065880.2, read on the forward strand.
AGTGTATGCACACTGGAATATAAACAAGCACGCAATAAAAAATATGTTTAGTCTGTTGCAATCACTGCCAACATGAAATAGACACCGTTGAACCGAAGTAAATCATGTCATTTATTGATGTGTTGATGTTTAAAGTTAATCACTCATATGATAGACTAACGATGAGAATGGAGGCAAATAACATGATTGACGGATGTTGTAGATTACATAGACATAATGCTATAACAGATTACAATCATTGTGTAACTGTTTGTTCAACCAGCCCAGAATTACCACCTTGTTCAATTCTGTCAATCAATTTAAAGCTATTGGGATTATGTCTGTTACTCCACTCAATACCAAGTTTTCTGGTCTCAAAATCAGCACGGAGGTTCCATTCTGTATATTAGATACCAAACAAATCGATTGTTCCATCCAGATTTTTAAACAAAGAAAAGGGAGTTTTTCCAACTGATGGAAACTGTAATGGAAATTGATGAGAGAACGATCATCAATCAGTTTTCTTCTCGTCTTGCTAAATCCCATAAAGTTTATGATTAATAATTCATTCATCATGGATATGCACATTGAATCACTGAAGTGTGAACATGTCCATCTGTCCATTAGCACTCCCGTGATGGCATGATTAAGCGAATTTTTATTTCGGAGATCCTGTGGATGTTAAATATTTGTAATTCGTTGTTCCTCAATGCTTTACAATAGTTAGAAATAGTTACCGTCTAGTTTCTTCATTACTAATACTTTACCTCGTACAAGTGCAAACCGATATCCCTAGCTTCATAACTCACGGTCCATGCACTTGTTTTGGCGGTTGTAAAGGCATCCCAATCAGTAATAACGGACGTTACTGGATATAGTAGTCCAATAACATTCGAAAATAGTAGACTCATTTAACCAACGAGTAAAGACGTTTTGTTAGTAAAATCTGTTAACGAAGGTTAATTAAACTCTTTAATTAATAGGGCGCGAAGACTAGACAGGCCCGCGATATCACCTAGTATAGGGGAGAAGCGAAGTTAAATTCACACTTAGGCAGATAACTACTCATGCAGAAGGGTTTAAATGTTTCAACGCATTTTCTACCATAAATTCTACCGGAAAAATATGTCATATTAAAATACGTAGCTTGAACTGCAGATCTTTTAAAAGGTCGATTTAAAATCCAGTTTTTTGGTCAAATGACTTTTGCTGTTCTCTCTATTTTGTTGACGTTTGGTCTCAAAGGGCACTTTGAGTCTCTTTTCTCAATCACAAATCCAGCAGATTTCCCTTGAGAACTGCAGTCCATTGATGTTGATTGCTTTCCTTGCCAATACCCTGTTTGCAAAATTAGGATTAATGTGGCTATAAGAACGATGCTGAAACGCTAGTTGGCTTTCAGTTCTCAATAATAGAAAAAACGAATTCTTATTTGTCCCTGTGTCATGATATTCTCAAGTCGATCAATAGCCGGATTTAAAAAAATTGATAGCGAATGTCATATTTAATCGATATCTCCGGGCAAAACAATGATATTTTTTGCAACTTCGAGAAATCCGACGTATAAATTCTACGAACCCTACATTTAGAGAAAAAAAAGTGTCTCTCGTTGCACGACATATTAAAACAATTCGGTTATCTTCTAAACAGTCTATTCATGAGCACGTTTCTTAATAAGATTTTCTGGTATTTTTTTTTTTAAATTTTCACAATAGATCAATAGATCAAGAAAAAATTGTAGCAATTCAAATAGTATTTCAGCTATCGACCATAGACATTACATTTTTGGAGATATAATCGAGTTTTGGTTATACCCTGTTCACACATCCACCACGACCGCGCTGTGGCTTAAAAATGCCGGTCTTTGTAAGCGTGGTAGTAAAAGTGTGGTGTGGTAGGAGCGTGGGATAACGGGATTGGACACGACCTCGCTACTCGGGTTTGGAACATGATCCTATCCGCGTAGCCAAGTCATGGTGGTGAAGAAAGTGTGGCGACAGCGTAGTGAGATCGGGAACAGCGTACCGAGAACGGGGAGAACGCCCATGATCACACTCTTAATACGCTGCATGACAAAGACCACGCCACGCTCTCTCTGCGACCAAGTAGATCGCGCTACTCTCTCACCACGCTCCTAAGGTTTTCGTAAAGCCCTTTCATACACGTTCTAAGGTTTTCGTAAAGCCCTTTTCACACATAATGAAGTCCTCGCTACGCGCTCGCTATCGAGCGCAAAATTTATATAGAACGTTTCTAAACACTTGACTGGAGTGAGCTGAGCATAGTGGGCTCGTATTGAGGTCGTGGCTGGATCGTGGCTGGGGCACGCTCGTTAGCGCGAGCCTTACGCTGCCACTAAGCTCACCCCCACTCTCACTACGCGCTAGACACGCTTTTCGGCCACGACTTCGCTGCGCGGATCTGGAACACGATTCTATCCGCGTAACGAAGTCGGAGGTGGTCAGCGTTGCGCGGTCTTCTAGAACGAGACAGCAACGTGGTTGAACGGGATGTGGTAAGAGCGTAGCGGTGACGTATGGGATGAACATTTCTGCTATTTTGCACGTACTGAGAGAGTTGTTGTCTTCACACTTGATGGGGTTTTCCGCATTTCACCGCGACCTCATCACGTTTTTTTTCAAATTTTGCGCGCAGTAAGTCCGTAGCGAGGTCTTGGTTATGTGTGAAGGGGGCTTAAAGAAAAAACAGGATAAAAAAGATTAGAGAATAGATAAAATGGTGATGGATTTAATGGTACAATATAGATTGTATTTGCTTTACTAGAAGTATACCATGATGGAGTTTATGAAATATATGTTGAAGTAATCTATGTATATTCTTGTTCCCTGCAATTGCCTGATTGTGAAAATCAGCGATGTCTTCAAAAAATACAGATATAGGCCTATCAATTTTCAGAAAATCCAGGTTCTAGTCAAATGAGATTCGGGGCAGATTGAAGAAATTCTGGATAGGTTCAGGATTCCCATGATCCACAACCACCTACATAATATATATGTTTTTCGACTCACAAACGTGGCGAGATATGATAAATTTTCCTTAGGCCCATGATCGTGGATTATCTATCAGATGTGTTTCATCGCTAATTTATCATTAAAGCCTGACAGATTGAAATTCCAAAAAGTCATCATCGATTTATAAAGATTGTATTGGACAAAAAAATAAAGATTAGGAGATACGAGATTTAGGTATTGTGTATATTACAATTACTAAAACCAAATATTAACAAAACTTTTTGAAGTACTCTTGACGAGGCTGTCACTTTATCAATAATCTAGATGGATAGGCTAATAACTAGCAAAAGAGGTTAAGATGTAATTAAATGTTAGCAATTTGCAATGATGTTTTTGCACACTAAATAACGCACTGACAGTTCTAAATGAATTTAAAAAGTGCTTTATGGACGAGCTAATACCTTAATATGTTAAGAGATTTTATAATGTCCAACTTGTCACCCAAATCATTATAAATCTTTCCTTTGGCATATTTTATTCCTCTGTAAAACGTGGTGTCAGGTTATGTCAAACGAAGCACTCTCCCTTCAAGTTCAGTACAGCCGTTTAAATCTGTGTAGATGTTAGTATAAAAGGCAGAGAAGGGAAACCACAAAATACTAAGCAAACCATTAAGGAATACCAAGCACACAGAGGAAATAGAAACCCACGAAATTATGGTCAGTGCATTACCCCCCCCACCCCCCTGCCCGTGAGAGAGAGAGAGAGAGAGAGAGTTGGGGTATTTATTATTCAATTTTATTTCACTACTTTGCTTGCGCGTAGGGTTCTTTAGCAGTGGGAGGAAACCCACGAGGTTGGACAGGCGACCCCACTCCTTGTCAAGTACAAGTGGAGATTCGAAACCACGCCACTTGACTCAATGACAGACCGTTTGATATAACGCGCACGCGCTAAACCACTAGGCCCCCACTAGTGGGTCCTGGGAACAAGTTTACAATTTATCTGGATGGGAGATGAGATCATGAACAATCGGAAACACCAACAATCTCTAAGTGGTTATATGATCTGAATGGAAATTTATTAATAATAGAGTGTTGTACCATATATGCATATGAGTGGGACTGTTGGCTGTAGCGTGCAGGACATCAGCACGTATCCGGGTGATTGATGTACTATTGCTTTTAAACTTAACCAATCTTGGGCGAGATATCAAATTTGTTTGATTTTTTAAAATAATGTATTAAATGTCACGAAATTGAAGTTTTGGTAGTTTAAAATCGGTTAAATTTTAAAAATCTGTTAATTTTGGTCATTTCAAAGGCTGTCCCAAAAATGGGACGCTGCCCACAAGAGGGTACATGTTTTAATAAAAGTATAAACAATAGCAGTGGAAATTATAATGACGGTTTAACAAAGAAACAACTAGTTTTTATTTTGATCAGATAATTTATTTCATTTCTAATTATATTTGTATAAAATATCAAGCGTTAAATAATGTAAAATCCCATGTAGGCTAAAGTCCCATTTTGCTGTCTATTTTTACTAAATCTCTTTAATCGGCGTTAAAAAATTACAGGTGACGGAAAATTCTTCTGGTTGATCCAGACATATTCTCCTACTTAATTTATTCGGGGGGTTTAATAAAAATATCGGTACTATTAAGCCGTCCTTGTCATCCAATATCCGACCAAAGGCTTCATTTACACTCAGTAACCTATAAAAAAAATAAACAAGGTCAATTTTTAAAAATTCATGTAAAATTATACAAAACACTATCTGTGCTGTAAGATTGAAAAATTTCACAATTTGGAACTTAGTATGTACAAAATGGCAAATGTGAAAAACATGCCCTTTAATGGGCAGCGTCCCAAAAATGAGACGGACTTTATTCAGCTCACTAAAAGTAATCTATTTTGATTATTCTTGGACAAAGTCATATTTGAGAACCTAGAACACATAACCTTTATTATGATCTAAAATTTTCCCGAAATATATATCGTAAAAGGATTACTGACCTTTGACCTTTTTGACTTTCGTAGGCTGTGTTATTACGGACGCCATCTTGGAAGGGGAGGTAACTCCATGTGACTTTTTTCTAGTCAATGTCAATTAGGCTCTTTATGTATTATACTAATATTGTTACTTTAATAATATCTTGATTTTCTTTGTTTTAATTTTGATTTGTAGGGTCGTCCCAAAAAAGGGACGCTGTCCTTGAATGGTAATTGCTCATGGGGAGGTAATTTTATTTAAGTCACGATTGTCCGGTCTATTTTTTGCCGCGGCACAGAATTCTAAAATCTTCGTGAACGTTGCCTGTCCATCTATACACAGTCCATGATCAAACTCTTGTAGAATTGATATGCCGTACTGGTAATGGGGCGCTTAACCTTATTTGGGGGTATAAAAGTTCAGATTTAAGTGTTATAAAACTTTTCCTAAGTGATATTTACACGAGAAATATTAACAACTATGTTTCAAGGTTACTGATTTTAATTGTTCATCATTGCCACATTTTGGGTAATGCTTTATTATTAATTGCACCTATATCTCCTTTGAATGGAAATGTAGGTTTTGTGGTTTGTCTACAAATGAGTCGATATTAAGTGCTACATCTTCATGCTCAGCATAGGAAGTAGGAAAGTCAAACCATTTTATAGATTTATATTAAGGTTAAGTTTTACATATTATGTAGCTTATTAATATATAATAGACCAGGAGCCCAGAGGGTCAAACCTAGACGAAAGAGGTACCAATATCTGACCATATAGCCATCAACATACTAACCTGGGATGTCTGCCGGGGCCCAGTCCCCGTGTGTGGCCCTGGTGATCCACAGAATGACCCATATGGGTTAAACTCATTCATTCGAGGTACCGGTCGAAACCTATTTTAATTGAAAGAGTACACCTCACAGAGTACGAAATTGCCCATAACAGACGATTTTGGCCCTGGAATGGCCCAAACTGACACTCTAAATATGGACCCCAGAGGGCTTGAAAAAAAGGTTATATTCATACATTCGAGGTACCCGTTGAAACTAATGTCAAATGAAAGTGTACACCCCACTGAATACGAAGTGGCTCATAACAGATGATTTTGGCCAAGGGCGGATTGGGCCATCGGCCCGCAAATTTACTAATTATACTAAATATTCCTACGTATTCAATATTCCTAACTGGTTAATCAAATGGTCCAAAGTTTAACCCATTTTGGGCGTCATTATAAGGGTCACCAGGGTCACACCCAGGGACCGGACCCCGGCAGGCGCCCATTTCTGTACATCCCAGATTAGTATCTAGATGGCTATATGGTTAGTTATTGGTACCTCGTTTGTCTAGGTTCGGCCGTCTGGGCTCCCGGTTTATAAGGTATTTTAATCTATTATAAACAATCTATTGGTGCTATACTATATTTCATCAAATTTGACAAAACCTCACGAAAATCATATGAATGATTCAGGGTTTGTAACCTTAGTAACCTGGTTCCATAGCATGATTCTATAAATTAGAAAACTATCCAAGTTGAACATATTTCCCAAAGGACCCACAGTGTATACAGAATATTTACAAATGTATAGTTTATCATTATATATACGTGACTGACGTCTGCATGTCTATTCCGGTCTGGCGGGAACACTGGCGCTGTCCTGAGGCTGAAATTGGGAGTATAAGGGCGGCTCCAACCTATGAGTGACATACGCCTGGTGGCGTCTCCGGGCTCTAGTTGTAGTTAACGTAATAGGTAAACGTGTTTGTATATGTATGCTCCGATCGAAGCTGTCAAATTAGAATTTTCGCTTGAAGAGACGATTTACATGCACTTAGTCTATTCTCCAATGTATACTTATTTTGTAAAGTTAAATAGTGTTAAACGTACAAAAATATTAGTCTGTACTAAGAATACAGGTATATGAAACTCAGTTCCGAGCTTAGACATGGATATAGCAAGAGTTTAGGCCATTCTGTTGATTTGTCAAAACTAAAAACTATATATATATATATATAACAATAGTTTGTTTTTGGTATTAGTAATTCTTGATACCATGCTTCACGTAAAGTAAGCAAGGGGCAATATTTTGCTTATAAATGCTTGATATTATATTACTATAAATCAGGAACAAAGCTCACTCTTTGGTTGTTGCATTTTTTTTCTTTTGTTAAATATCCATTTGCTACAACCATTAAACTGTCGCTAATCCCCTGTGGACATTTATGTAAACATTTTTGAACAGCTAAGATACTGTAAATATATATGCGATTATTGATAATTTTCAAAGAAGAATGCAAACAAAATCTCCTCCCTGGACAATTCATCGTGACAGAACGTTTTTAAATGTGACATTTGTTCTAGCCATTGCTCGGTGAGTTGTGACCTATTCTAAAAGAAAACACGAATAAGCTTAACCTTGGAGTGTCTGTTAATATCAGCAAGCATCTAACGGGACAGACAACAATACAAAATGATCAGAGTATTCTTCCGCTTGCCGGAGCTGTGTGTGATTAGTTTTATTGTTTATTAACTTGTTATAACGGGACTATATAATCAATAATTACCAGTGGGTTAATATGATTGACGATCTGTATAATAGTCAGTTAAGATTATGACAAGATTAGCTTGCCATCTTCATCTTCCCTTTTGTACATACTAGACACATTACAGAAATTATTTTATGTTCTTGATTCTTGTTCCCGCATCTTCATAAATAATTCACAGATTTATGGAAGCTGTAAGGCATTAAGTATTTACTACTATTTTACTTAACGTTATCTAGTACGGAACGAGAGGCTAGAAAACTAAAAAAAAATGCAGAAAGTGTTTCCTGGAACGTTAACATGAAATAAGGCTGCTTCATGGCAAGGTAGTGGCGGTGTATGACTATTTTGGTGCACCATCCTCTTGATCCAAAGAGACTTTAGTATATAACCCTAACCTTAAAATTTCATTCTACAGCTTTAGTACATTCAGTCAGTCTCTAATAACGACGTCATAAAAATGAAGTTTAAAGTCCCACTTTCTGCCCCAACCGGGATAATGATTGGGTAAATGATGAGGGATTTTAGTAGACATTTAAATTTATCGTCATTAGATCTGATTAAATTATGGAGGCACTTTTGATGTTGGGTAATGCGTGTTTAAATTATTGTGGGCTTATTATGTAATTTGTAGTAATAAGCTTTTTTGTTAGCCAAATTATTCGTGATTGAATACATCTCTAATTACAAATCGAATAATAGATTTGTAATAGAGTCCACTGACGTGGTTTCGAATCCCCGGTTGTACGTGACACGGAGTAGGGTCGCCTGTCCAACCTCGTGGGTTTTTTCGGGGTCCTCCGGTTTCCTCCCACTGCTAAAGACCCCTACGCACAAGCGAATTATTGAAATAAGGTTGAACCATATGTTAGTCCCGAAATGACCTAGTTTGTGTGGAGTGGAAGTTAAACCCCATTCTCGGTCTGTCTCTCCCTCCGTTATATTTTAAAAGCATAAACGCCTTGTATCTCCTGAGATATATATGCAAGTATTCCTCTATTCCTCAAATATAGTTGTCTATAATGTTCAGTACGATTAGCCATAACAAGAAACAAAGCTACTACTTGTTTTTTTCTATTGACCCATCACTAGAGTTTTTCTTAAGAAAAGTGACATGGTTGATAAAAATATTTCTGCTTCAGCGATAATGGCGATTGAAAATCAACACACTGGGAAATTAAATGTTGGCTTACATCGCATCATCGACTTTGGGAAAAACCAACTTATTTTAGATGCTAATTTTTTTACATGGATAGTTTTAGCGTGGTTAGAATCAGTTCGATAATGGCGTACACGTGTGATTAATCCGAACGCTCTCGTTTCAAAACTACTGGATGTCAAATATTCATCCCTTCTCGGCCGGCAAATCACTTTTACAATTGCTGGGGTAATAAAGCGCCATTAGCAAAATCAACCTGAATTATTTTTGTAGGATGAATGTTTTCTATTATTAAATGTTACACATAACTATCGGTTTTATCACTATTAATCATAGCTAGATGGTATGAAACAAATAATGTTTTCCAATTCTATGTGGGTATTGTACCAGCAACTGTCTATATAATGGATACTTATATAATTTATGACAACCTTTTCCCCTTTCGTTGAATGAAATAGACACATCATGATGCGTAAGTACGGTCGGGATTAATCGTCTATTTCCGTGACTCCATTAAATTAAACACTGATGTCAACCACAACATCAAGTAATAATTTGGTTTTGCTTTTGTCAGCTCTCTTCTTAATAAAACGTATGGGGGTGGGGGGTGGGGTGGAGATAAAGGGCCGTGTTGTAGTAATTCATAATATGTACAGCGATTAGTCTTAAAAATAAGAAATCTAAAATCTGGAAGCATACCAGGGGATGATGTATAAATAACACAGAAGATACAAAGATATTAGCGTTTTTATTATTTTGAGCGACGGCTCTGTAAGTGAGGCGCTGACTCGATAACCATTAGGAGGTCCGGGTTTCGATACCGGTGTTAGCCGAGTAAGTTCTCCGGGATTTGTCTCCCTTTGTCGATGGTAGTGGACAGTGTCTAGACGTTCGGATGGGAAACATGGAACCCTTAACAGTTGGAATTCAATTGCTATAGCACACTGTGTAGGGTATGCACGTCTTCATTATCCCAGTCGGAGCAGAACAGTAGGACGTTAAACCCCATTTCATTTCCGTCTTCATTAGCCTAGTCGGTACAGAAAAGTAGGACGATAAATCCCATTTAATTTCAATTGACAGCAACTCAAAATTCGTTGTCGAGATATCTCCATTTGAAAATCTATATGGAAATAAAACGAGTCGGGTAAAAATGTACACATCGCGAACTACGAAACAAACATCTTAAGACGCCAGTTAAAACTGCTAACAAGCCTTCTTATATAGCAAGAATATCTTCAAGCCTTCATTCCAATCACTCTCTTGTAGTAGACACATCAAAGATGCACAATTACGGCCTGGTTTCGCGATCTTACGGAGAACCGCCAAAATTTGCAATGTTTGGCAGAAGAATGGACAAATATTGCTATTCAGACGCCGGCTGGCTCACCAGTGGTGTAAAGTGTAAGCATTGTAGTCATAGTAAGAGTCATGTCGTGTTTTGAGAAATTACAAAATTGGTGATTACTGTGAACACAATATTAATCGATTTTATTATAAAAAAATTAGAATGCACATTTTAATTTTTTCCTTTGAGGTGCTATTCTGGAGGTCTAAAGGTACCAGAGAATACCATACTATAGAAGTGAGTAGAATTGTTTATAGCGAGACGATACCTTTGATAAACCTATGTATTTATAAAAGAAACTGTAAAGCTGCAGACTGTCAAACATATTCACAAGATAAATGCGTGGTGCCTAATGGACGTACAGTGTGTTTTTTTATAAAGGTTCAGAAAGGTTCTACGCCGTCAACGGAATACGAAGACTAAATTGACTTTCCTTTGCCTAGTCATGGTTTAGTTTACCATATGACACAAACTATTTCAAAATTCAAAGCATTTATAATAATATGATATGTCATTGATATGGCAGTAATGGTTATAATTACACATGATAGGTGGATATTATCTGCCGATTTCACTTACTCCTTTTGTACTTTGTTATTGCACGGTAAAATACTAATAATAGTTTAGAAGATTACAGACTGCTTCTGAGCAGATTCAGATCTCTTACAAATTGCAGCAAATTGCAACAAATTGCTTTTTCCGAAATTCATAAAACGAAATAACGTAGCTTAAAGATAGTTTCCGCGGCTAAAATAATAGCATTTTGCCAAATGCCCAGTATAAATAAACACCAGTACGATAAATATTCCATGTAGATTAAACAATAATTTAACTTCACTGAAGCCGAATTAATCGAATTAGTATCTTTTGTGAATGCGTGACAGGACACAGGTTGACTAGTTGTCGTCATTGGGGGGATAGCTTAGTTATTATATTCAGCATTCGCAGTCTTGTTCAAACGGCTTATTGATAAAACGGCAGTATCGGTAGCGAGCTGCATGGTTAAGTTGAAATCACTCTAATCATCACCCGTTCTTCGACGTGCTGGAATAAAAGACAAATCTAGTCTCGAGTTTTTAATATCCGTTCTTCTAGTCTGGAAGGTAAGCACCGTTATTATTCTATGTTTATTTATCCTGTGATTGTCAATGTATAATTGTTTTGGTGTAATTACATATCGCATTGCATACCACTCACATCAATAGCTTTTACTGCCAAAGAAACCAAAATGGCACCTCTCAAAGTTTTGCATCTATCTTGTGTCTGGAAAGCCGCAGTTTATTGCAACTCCAGTTATATGTCATGGTTAAATTGCTAGCTATTTTCATATCCAATTGTTTTATTTATTCAAATGTATTTGGCATATAATCATACAATGGTTTATAGCTAGACTGTATATCTAAAACCTAGATAATTATATACAGATAAAGGACAAACCGTCTACAGCACAAATAATCATAGGTTATATAGATATAACTCTTACAAAAGCGCCAAGGATACATTAATGCTAGATAAAAGCCCCAGTGGTCTTTGAAATTTAACATGTCATCCATTCACTGCCAACAGTTATATATATGTTGAAATGTACCGTATATTATCATTCACAACCACATGGTACAATTATATTTCCCCTCTCAATGTCTTGGAGGTCTACTGTCAAAGTTAATAATATTTTTAACAATGTTATAAGCCTTTCTTACAAGCTATGTTTTCTTAAACACACGTCTTCATCCTCGGCGTTACTCCATTGTGTTTAAAACACATGTTCGTCCTCCTTTAGTTGTGAGGGTAGGGGAACAAGGAGGGTCTCATAGGTGACATAGCCTAGGGCCTGTCTTCATCTGAATCCGACACTGATCAATGTACACCTTATCCCTTCTTATTCTTTTTGTTCACATATAACAATTTGTAACGATAATTCACAACAATGATTCGTATAAAGTTAGCATGCCACAATATGGCACAATGTCTGATCAAACCTATTGCAAATTGCTTCTGTTTGTTTGTATATGACTTATGTTCTGTCGTGTAATACTTATAGACAGTTTCATTTGTTTGTTTGATTCTATGATTACATCACTGCATGAAAAGTAGTGTTGTATTTAGTTCCGCCATTAAATGAAAAGTGAACTTCATTTGATATGGAAAAACATATCATTTGACAACATTCAACAATATGGTGCACTATAAAATGACTTTCATATTACATGTACATTAGTTATAATAGGTTTGTTATGGTTTACACATCGCATTTGACGACATTACACAATATGGTTCACGTTAACCCGACTTTCATTGTATGTAGTGTTATAATTAGTTTACACATCGCATTTGCATGACCATATTCCACGATGTGGTGCACTATAACTCGACTTTCATTGAACGTAGTGTTATCATTAGTTTGTTTTTGGCTTGCACGTCGCATTTGACAATATTCCACTACTATATGGTGCACCATAAAATGATTTTCATGGTATGTAGTGTTATAATTAGTATGTTAAGGTGTACACATTATCACTGACAACATTGCACAATATGGTGAAAATAGCACGACTCTTATATAATTTTTATGGCTTACACATTATCACTTACATGCCACAATATGTTGCACCATAACATAAATTTTATAGCAGACAGTGTTATGATTAGTTTCGCCATTAAATGTAACTATTCCACATTATGCTACATTCGATATGGTATACATTATATTAGACACCAGAATTGATGGCGTATCTATGATAACATTGTTGTTTTTTTTTAAATATCGAACTATATGATTTACATAATGTTTATGTTTTAGTATAAAAATTAAAAACATTTTGCATAGACCCTTCATCGTCATTGTTTATATTCGAAATATTAATACACTTAAAAATAAATCTTAGAATAGGATAAAACAAGACTGTAATGTTTTGGCGCACTTCATGCTTTAACATAGTTCTACATTTAAATCTTATCATAATCTGACAATTAATTTGTAATTAAAGAATATAACAAGGGTTCTGTTTTTGTTGATTAATTGTACAGATAATTATTGTTTTCATTTATAATTGCTTTACAGGGCTGTGTATTTTATTCATGCATCATTTAATATATTTTATCTTTATTGATACTTTATATATATCATAATTATGTAGACGCAGTTGAAATTATTTGCAGGTGCTCTTCTAAAAAAAATCAATAACTGTTCCAATTTTATTTCGTTTCATATTAATCTTATCAAGATCTAACGCAGTTTCGTATTATCAATAGTAATTTATCGCCCCTCTCTCCACAGTTGAAATTATTTCTGATATACACACTCAAGAATAGTTATTATATTTATGGTGGTCGTTGAGAAATGGCTCACAAAATATTACTAGAGATAAAATATATATTCGGTATTATGATGTAGAAGAAAGAATAATAAAACTAGTCTTCATCGGTCGCTCATTAGGGGTGTGAAAGAGTGATGATCTATAAACATCGCTCCATGAAACATCGAAACATTTGGGGTGTTCATATGATTATCGCGGTGTTAGAAATCTGAACACCTTTACACCCAAATGGGTTAGTCTACTCGGAAAAAAAGTCTACTCGGAAAAAAAAGTCGAACAGTTATTATTTGAAAATGATAATTACAATTTTAAAAATTTAACCAGGAATTTTGTGGTTCGTGTGTTCAAATGATCATGAAGGTGTTAGTAATGTGAACACCGAGATGTGTAGCCTACTCGGAACACTGGTCGACCCCAGGTATTTCAAAATGATAATTATAAATAGTTCTTGTATTTCCGCCTAGAGACAAAAAGATCTGGATGATTGTCATGTTTTATAAATTGTAGAAATTAGTGATCGTTTGATCCATGAAATGAGGTGATTATTTTCACCATTTGTTTCCCTAGATATGTGAAAACGGTAGTGGAACCTTAGCATGTGAAAGCAGTTTGAATTCCAAAGGGAAGTTTCAAATGCCACGGCCCTACACACGCTTTACAAGCTGGCATAAAATGCTAAAATAAATTCCTAAAGAATCGAATCGAAAGTTCCCAGGAACACATATTTTGCCAAATCATGGAAGATTCAAATGCCACACCACTATACTGGCATAAACTACTAAAAAAAATATCAAAAAATCGAGTGGAAAGATTCCACTGAACGCATACTCTACCAAATCAGGGGAAAAATGTACTGTATCGATTTTTGAAATTGTTAAAGATTTGACTTATATTAACTTATATTATATGAATCGAATGTAATCGAATTGTTCTGAATTAAAAGCGCTGATATTTTATATATTGATTAGGTAGAACGAGTGTCTAATTTTAACCCCAGTCTTTATGTCTATTACTTGATTATCTGCTCCTGATAACAACTATTTTTATTGCCTATCATTCCGTTTCTGATTGAATCAGTTTTTTTCACTGTCGGCTGTGCGATCAATGGCGTTGACTGCCGTGTGAAAAATGATAGCACTTCTCGGTTTTTCCGCAATTTGACTTCCCTGCCATTTTCTTATCGTTTAGCCAACTCTTTTAGAAAAGTGTTTTTAGAATCCCAATAAGTCTGGGGTGACTCAGTGAATTAAAGGTTTGTCAAATCACTACTTTAGTAGGATATTGAATGATGCTGTCTTGATATGAACGAAATTATTTAAAACTCTTGGCTTTCAGACCCAATTGTCCACCTGACCACCGGATGGTCGGTATAATGCGACATATGCCATGAGCTTTTCTTTAGATAATTATTACTTATGTACTGATTTTCGGAATGAATATTCGGTGGTAAGCCAAATAAACAAGAAACTAACTCCATGGTAAATAGTAATTGGGCGTGATCCAAAACAAGTCCATCTTTCTTTCCGAATAGCTATCCTCATCTGGAATACTGGTCCGTGTCATGGATATCACTGTTCAGCTAATATATAAAGAAAAAGCTCTTGAGTAACATATACTGATTCAAATACTCACGCTTATCATGGTAAAATATATCTCATGCTGCAACCTATATTAAGTAAAAATAAAAAAAAAGTATTGAAAGGTTAGTTTAGTACATTGTATTCTTGTTGGATATAATTTTGAAGTAATATTTAATTTTGCTTCTGTTAATACTTTGTTTGGATCATAGTGTAGGTCAAGAATTTATGTTAACACCATTGTAAACGTTTCAGGACAAATCCAGACAGCTGATTGAGAACTGTTCTGTTTGACTATAAAAGACATGTCTGGTAATGGTAAAAATAAGTGTAAAGGATTTGAACAATGAATTCACTTAGGAGAGTACATTATCCACTAGATCAAGCCGATCAGTAGTTTAAAAGACATCTGACGAGAAGCCCTCTTAAAAATAATTAGAATGTCTGAACGCGTCACAAGGGATCTGAGAATTTTTTTTTAAATATACAAAATCTTGTAAACATTCAGTGTAGACCTATCTATTTATAACTATGGTAACGATAATGTTAATAATTGGATTTTTTTCCCTAGAATCTGTAATGCCCCTAATTGCATTTTAACGATTTGAAAAACAATAATTTGTACAAAAATTTTGTTTAAACCCAACCAAACATTCTAACATCAGTCTTGTTAAACAATCTATGTATATTTTATTTATGTAAGACATAGAATAAATGTAGCATTCTAATGATCTGTCTTGGGTTAAATGGACAATAACCCTGTTTTGAGTTCGTAAAAGGTAGTTTTCCAATCTACATACAGAGCCGATATATGGTTTTTTTTAGACCCCCTGGGCAACATGTATTTTTGGGCTAGCAAATGTTGACCCATCGGCCACACCTAATATACATTGTTCTTGGTCATAGTTTATTTACTATACAGTATAAAATGTTTTACATAATATAATTTAAAATTGTCATACACCGATTCAGAGTTCATAAAGGAACTAATTGTCACTTAATCTTTCGAGGCCTCCCAGCAGGCGGAGGGTCCCTGGCTGCAGTCCCGGCAGGTTCATGCCTTAATCCGATCCTATCTAAATATGAACACTAGGATGCACACTGGCTTTTTGTCAGTTTTTAAGGGCAAAATGTGTACATTACGTGACCGGAACCAACCTCCAAGTGAAGGACAAAACACTCTTGAAGTCAGTTTTGACTGGATTAGAACTGAAATTCAACTCTGAATTATCACTCTTTTAGCTGTTAGCGGTGACAGGTTTCATGTTCAGGGCGTACTTCGTATACTTTTTCGCATCACTATGTCTCATCTGAGATGATCACTCGACCAACAGATTGTGTTCACATTTATATTCATTTGTGTGCTATTGTAGAAATGGAAAGTACGCTTCACGACCATTTACGGGAAGCACGGAAAATGCAATGTTTACTTTCGCGAGTAAAACTTGTAAAAGCCCCCTTTAATCTCTAGACAGTCGAACCAGACGTTTGTTGTTGAGGAAGGACGAGATCGGAAAATCGTTCGGTAATACAGTGCAAACACATTGTAATGGACAAATAATTATCAGAGATGCTAGATTTACCCGAGCAGCCTTCTCCCAGTGGCTTCCAACCGAGAAATATTATTTTGGTGTTATCGTCTGAGAAAACCAGGCGTTCATCGCTAATGAAAGATACCTCGACCTTCAGTTGCATCTCAAAATATTCCACGCGATATTTATGTTAATGCACCAATCTAGAATTTGATTTTAACAAAATCGGCAACTCCTAAAGGATTACTTTAGCAGAGAATTATCAGAAATACTTCCATTAATGAGACGTTGAAAAGAAGAAAGGAATTTTCACCGGCAAATGGCGTGATATAATCTCTCTGAGGTAAACTGCTTTTCTCTTCGCTTGCACAATATCAGCTTTATGTAAATGGGGGTGATATTTTGGACTTAGTGCAGTGGTCATTCTAGCAACTTAGCGCTTCACAAATTACGACACTTCAACAAAATTAGTGGACATTAAGACATCGGTAATTTGCAATCGACATTTCACTGTTGGTATTAATCGATCGTGTATTTAAGCCATTTCGTTCCATTTGTGTTTGCGGAACCAAATACAGTATAGTGGGTTTTAGAGTAGGAGTTGCGTGTAAGCTGCTGTGACAACTAAATGCCATGTAGAATACTTGGTTTTACGCACATTGTTAATTCAGTTGGTGGTTTCATTTGGGAATACAGGAGGTCAAGCACATGTATTCGCAGGGTGATCGGACACAATTTGCATTGTTTTGCATACCTCGTGTCATCTTGCTAGTATTGTCTCGAGTGAATGTAGTTCTGGTTTTATTTTTTTGAATTGCCGGTGATATTAAATTTGTTTTATCCTAGTCTTCCTCGAAGATACTTATCAAATTATTAATAAGATGGACACAATATAGGTGGCATTTATTTGTGAAATTTCATCCGAATTTTCTGCACTTAAAGATGCATTATGTAAGAGCTAAATTATTGTCATCAAATGTTATATAAATTATTTTTTCGTTAAACGATATTATAAGCGCCACTAACGGAGACTGTCAATTGGAGGACTTCATTTATTATCATGGCAATGGTACCTAAAAATCGACACTAATTAGGCTATTTCTTGTCAAAACTTCAAACATTTATAACTTGGCTCAGAGTAAAGTAACTTGACTGGAATTTTCAATATATTCTTTTTTCATTATCTATTTTAAACTATTATAGCAAGAACAGCCAGCCCTTTAACTAAATCTTTAACACTTTTCCTTAATTCTAAACATTTTATATTATTCGAATTTTATTGTCAGATGTTTGCTTTAATTTATGTATAATGGTTGACGTGTATGAATATTATTTATTGTTATTGGGGTTATAATAGCCCGCAAAATGGGATATATGTCATCTTTAGATTGTTGAAATACAAGAAAAAAAATTGCCGTCATTTTGATTATATCATTTATTTATACATAACGCAGCCGTAGAATTAAATGAAAACACATTTATTACCGGAATATCAATAAAAACTAGAGAATTGGTGTATCATTTCCACATATTTCTAACTACAGATGTTTATCTGAAAGCCATTTGTCAAGCTCACACTGAAATATATCGACCCGGTTTAAAAATAGACTAATTTAAACAGCGAGAAGCCAATGTTTTAATATGTCTGGTTCAAGTATTCAATATAGAGCAACAATATCGACAAGATGTAATATATGAAACAATATTATTATTATGTTATGTTTTTGTGCTTTTGTTTCCAGTGGCACAATAATATTTGAACGTCAATGCAGAACGTAGAATGGTATTTGCTATAAAACATATATTATTGTCATTTCAGTCTCTGTTCTTTTTGATAAGAGAATACAACGTAGCTTCGTGTAAGGCCATACCCTGTCGCGGTATACGATTTGATAAGATACGGTGTCCTCGGGTGCTTTCGTATCAAATCGTCAGTTTTCAACAAATTTCTATTGGTATCCTGGGCACTTATGTCGTACTACAGGAAAACACCCATGAGATACACAAAGAAAGGGTTAGATCTAAATATTAAGGCCACCTGCAGATTTCGTCAAGGTCGTGAGATGTAAACAGGGCTAGCGCTAACCCTACCTCAAGACCTAGCCCCTAGCCTAACCCACGACACTCGGCAACAACCATGTGCCCTAACCCTGTTTACATCTCGTGGTGGGGGATCACGTGGGTAAGACGCTGGCTCGCTAGCCTGGAGGTCGGGTGTTCGACGCATTGGCCGAGAAAGTTCATCCAGATTTTCCGGCGTGGTTCCCCCTTGTCAGTGATACAGGACGGAGGGCCTGACGAGAACGGCTGTCTAGTCCTTCGGATGAGACGAAAAATCGAGGTCCCGTGTATACATTGGAATGCACGTAAAAAATCCCTTGGCAGTTGGAATTCGATATAAGAGTAGGCGATAGTGCTGCTGCCCGGGCAAAATTTCCCTCATAGCACACTGTATGGCGTATGTCCGTCTTCATTAGCCAAGTATAGGAGCAGAACAGTAGGACGTTAAACCCCATTTCATTTCATTTCATTTCACATCTCGTGGTCTTGAGGGAAATCTGCAGATAGCCTTAGTATTTAGATCTAACCCAAAGAAAGCCATGTCTGGTGATTAAACTGTTATTTCAACCAAATCACACAAAGATATTAGAAGATTGCAAGAAATCGTAGATTGAGTAGATTGGATGTTATGGTCTGCTCTACGATAAGCCATAATTTGATGGTGTACGTAGTATCGTGAGAAGTCGCAGGGTGTAAGGTCGGTTTTAGACACGATTTCTCATTGAAAATTTAAAGGGACAAGAGGATAGAAGTAGAACGGTTGTTGTTTAAGTATTATGTCCAACACGAGAAGAGTATTCTAAAAGATTCCGACTAAAACCAGCTTTAGTACCTGCTTGACTTTCCTTTATCCAATAACTAATACTGATAGCATATGACGTTAGTTTAAATTTGTTTGAACATGTATGAGTTACATTCTCAATAGTTATTTGACATTGAGTTTGTATCTGCTTCCACCCACATGCAATACATACAATTTTTCTTCCAATATTTTTTATTACCGGTACAACAAAAATCATACATTTAAGTTCATATTTGTATTTAAAATAAACAATATCCTTTCTGGACTACCACAGTTCTAAACAATGATTATAAACTATTTGCAAAACGTCTAATAAGAAATAATACAGGCAGGTGTATGACTTCACATTATCTTGCCATTAATTTCCATATTTCCATTACTACTGTCTTTATGGTCGTGAGGACACAATGTTTCTCTTAGTATCCATTTGGCTAGGGTCTAAGACATTCTTCAAATCTACCTTCCGGCTAGAAATAAATAAAAGTTTCCAACCATATATTACTTACGTTGTCTTGAGCAAGCCAGTAACAGTAAAACCAAACTAAATCCATTGTCCTTGGTCAATAGGATCAAGTTTTCTATTAGCCTCTAATAGTGAGAATCTTGTCGATAGATATTTAATCTCTTGTCATCACTTATCGAGGTTTATTTTTGGTTTTCTTAAATTGTTAGGTCGGAAGATGTGGTGCTGTTTTGATGAGATAATGGATCTGTTTGATTTTATTAACCCGAAACCGTTATCTAATATTTCAAAGACGGAAGACCAGTGAAAATTACAATGCGATGGAAACTTTTGTGACCGGAGACCAAAATGAATCAGAAAATAATCTGAGGAATCCTCTTATGAGAGCAAAATGTCAGTGATTCGAATATCAAAGATGTGCATTAGTGTGACTCTGGACCATAATTATTTTTCATCAAAAGACTCAGTCGGCTTAGAAAATTCATTTTTCTCGTCTTAGTAAAAAGCTCACCAAAATAAAAATTCATTTTAAATTCCATTTGAAAGCCTGTCTTCAGAACGGCTGATTCAAAATTTTAAGAATGTAACGAAACGAAACGCGATGGAGTGTAGTCTCAGTAAAAATTGAATAATATAAACCAATTTGAAAGTGGGTCTCTAAGCTATTATAGACATATTAAAGTTTTTCCGTCCTTGTGATAATGTTCCATCCGATTTAAAAATAAATTCTTTCACATATTTTCTAGAAAGTTACAAAAAATAAGGACATAGAAATCATTAGATGTTTTATAAAATAGTGTTGTACTATAATGAACACGCATAGGTATCCATTTAATTACAGCTGATAAATCTATAATGTATTGTGTGAATACCACATGTTGAGATAAAGGGTAGACAAGATGGAATATTAACTAATGTATATAATTGTCATGTAGTGAACAATGCATAGGTAATGATACTTCAATCATTTGTTAATACCCATTCATCTTATTACTTATATCAATATCTATACAAATATTACACAAACACCTTAATTAACACATTCAGATAGAATTTGTACTCTCACAATATCAATTACAAAAGAAGTAATGCAATGAATTTTATTCCATAAACAATAGTGTATTAATGTGTAATGAGCATCACCAAAAGGTTAACGATGTGTCATGAGGCGAACGCCCTTGTACAAAGATAATGAAATGGCTGCTTAAAGATACATTATGGGAGATTCGGTAACGAGTTGGCAGTTCTCACTATAATAATTAAAAACTAGATAACGTAAAGGCAATTTGCTGAAAATTTCATTCAAATTGATCCACTATGAACCGAGAACTAAGCGACTGAAATTCCCATAAGCCTCGGTCATCATTACTAAAGTCAGTACGATAAACAGCATAGTCTCGATTATCCATTTAATCGTTTAATCGAGAAGGAAAGTTATGCAGTAAATCGGCTTACAATCCACTAAAGATCGCAGGCTAGCGCTGCCATCTAGAGTTGATTATGTTCTGGATAGGTTAATTAATGTCTAATTAATAATTTAGATAAGATTCCCGGCTTAAAGAAAGACCTGAAATAGGCAGATTTAGCTCTTGCGTAATGTATGTTTAATTCTTTGAATTGGACCAGTATTGTTATGCCCCCAGTAAAATGTGAAATGGAATGGGGTTTAGCGTCCTACTGAAGATGGGCATACACTGGGCAGGGGCGTTTCCACCTACTTTGGTTTGCTAGCGGGTTAGATCCCAGTGTTGACCGGGAAAGTTAATTAGAATGTGGGACGTGTCAAAGAACAGCGTCTAGTCGTGTACCCGGAATTCGATTAGAGTAGATCGTAAGGTCGCTGTCAGAGCAAAATGTCATCCGTAGCACGCTGCATGGCGTATGCCCGTCTGCATTAGCCTAGTCGTAGCAGAACGGTAGGACGTTTAAGCCCATTTCATTTGTATTGATAGATAAACGCGAATCACACTTAGTCGCCCATCGAGGGGAAAACTGATCGTTGTTATATTCACAGACAAATTAACACAGAACTTGAGATAATTGTGTATAAGTGTCACAGTGATTTACCAGTTTTATTCATTAGGGTATATATGGGGCGACGCATTTAAGGTTCATGCTTTGAAGATATTTTTGTCGATTTAGTATAAGCAATATTGCAATGGTTACGTGATTGCATATTAGATTTGAACTATCACACATATTGTATACGGCTCAACGGAAATGGTCAAGTAATCGCTACCATTGCCCTAGGAGGGTGTCTGACGTACGTATATAATTTACAGTGAATTAGATCTATGTTAGAATCTTGTTTGAGGTTTATTAGAGTGTATACTTCTGCTTAAAAGAATCGCGTCTTAGAATGACAATAAAGACACACATACGAATGTCAGCGTATACATTGTTTATATTGCCATGTGAACCTTTGAAGTGCCTTTGTCCTAAAATATGCTGATAAGTGGCATTTGGTCTTATAAAAAGAGAAAACCTACCCCACCTCAAGCGTAAGACCATTGTATATACATATAGCACTAAACCTATACATCATTTATACACTTATTAAATATACGGTTAAATTGGCCATATCACCTACGCTGTCATTTGAACTTAATTACACTTAATTACGTCAGTCAATGTAGCGACGATTGTCGGTTATTTTGTCGCGTTGTCGGGTTGATTTTGTCGACATGTCGACTTGTCGCCTCCATTTTGTCGACAAGTCGAGAATATAGAATGGCCGGTAACAGCCACCATAGATTGGTCTAGACTTATCATAGAAAAATCTATCAACAAACGACAAAGGAATAAAACTAACATCAAGCCGCTTACAACAAGTTTTTCATCTGAATAAGCATTATTACTGTATGATTAGGAATGGGGTGTACTATCTCTTCTACACATCAGAAGGGTGTATCTGGGTCGGCAAGCGAAGCGATATTTTACTGAATTACCATTGTGGAGAGTCGAATTGTCCATTCATAAATACATAAATTCATGATCAAATCTGCGGGAGTCAGACTGGTAAGTGTGAACCGAAACAAGAAATTCAACACATTCTTCTCAAAAATAGATACGAAGCAGTAAAGTTGCGCTATGAATCCAGATAATGACACAACAGCTACCTATGCAATAGTGGAACTTCCTCGGCTTTTTATCCCCCCCCCCCATTATTCAGCGCTCCCACATCACATCATGACTACCTTTCTCAACATCTATCGCTAAATCGATTTAGATTCAAACACATTTAAAGGAGGAGAGAGAGAGAGAGAGAGAGAGAGAGACGCGCGCGTACGGGTCTTTAGCAGTGGCAGGAAACCGGATGACCCGGAGAAAACCCACGAGGTTGGACAGACGACCCTACTCCTTGTCACGTACAACCGGGGAATAGAAACCACACCAGTTGACTCAATGACAGACCTTATGATGCAGCGCGCACACGCTAACCATTCGGTCCACATTTAAAGGACATGATGACCAGCAATATTGACCACGAACATGAACAATTACTATAACCATGTGATTACCCCGTCTTTAACACCATTATTGTAAGCCTCACATTTTCTGAAGATTTTAAAAGTACCACAGAAGATATCTTAGATTAGATATATAAAGGGGAAACATTTATCACCTCGTTCTATGTCAACGGGTTTATAGTACTAACGAGGGAGAGTTTTATCTCCAAAAAAGCGACGCCGCCAACCCCAATCCCTCGAGCAATCTGTTACACACTATCACTTTGCACACGGTAATCAGATTTCCATCTGATCTCATCCATATGGCTAGATGTTCTAAACAGTACCACATATGTACGAAAATGGGGAACATCATTATCTTTGTTTGACACAACATTGTTTTCGTGATAGTCACCGGTACATTGCATTTTCAACTACACTTCTTCCTATTCCGTATATATGTCATTGGACTGTTTACCCGAATAACCAATCTGTACGTGGCACCCTAGATCTCGTAATCTCGTCCTAAATTATTTGCAAGAACACAATTATGTTGAAACCAAAAGGCCGGTGTTATACCAATTAAACCTGTTTCTCACAACTTAGTCCCGAGCCCAGGGGCACCCCAATTTAGGGTAATCTACATATAGTCTTATTGTCAGGTAAAATTAACCGCCTCCAGTGAAAACGACATTTCCGGTAAAACTGTGACCTATGGAAGCGTAGAGGGGTCAATAGCGCGATGGATAAAGCGATAATAATATGGTAATATGTCTACACATTGTGATCGTAGCGATTATTTTACCCCCGAAAAGACTAATTTTGCTGAGCGAATTGAATTAACGAACTATTTTGTAGGTCATCATTGCCTTTTAATGCAAACACGTGCGTTAAGATAATTGCTATTCTAAAGCTTTGTCAACATATTCCAATTATGCGACATAGCGCATGGCGATATTTTGTGAACATGTCGACCTATACTACAGCGAAATGGAATATGTTGACAAAGCTTAACACATTTAAACGGAAATGACGACATACAACATAGCGCGTGGATTCAATTAACTCAGCAAAAATGGTCTTTTCGGGGCTAAACTACTCCTTTAAGAGGTAAAATCATAGCGAGAGAGAGAGAAATGGGGTTTAACGTCCACTCGACACAAACTAGGTCATTTCGGGACTAATACATGGTTTAATTTTATTTCAATAATTCGCTTGCGCGTAGGGGTCTTTAGCAGTGGGAGGAAACCGGGGGACTCGGAGAAACCTAAAATCATAGCAAAGATCACAATATGTTGACATATTACTGTATTAATATTGCGGTATGTATCGCGCTATTGATACTATATGCTTCCATAGTGGCCCGCCAGGTATGTTCCCATTTCCTAACTACATCACCATGTAAGACATACACCTCTGATATTCCTGACATTGAGAGAAAACCTGACAAATGAGACGCCGTCATAGGGATACATATCGATAAAAAAAAAATAAAAATAAAACAACTAAATAAATATAAGTTTTAATATACGGCCATTTACAAGTTGTGCAAATTTCTATTCAATCTAATTAAAATACAGATTTATATTTCGTTTCGTTTTTTATACTTTCAATGGCCTACACTACACGAAGATTGTCGTACGAGCGGCCTTTGACCCTATGACGTCAGACATTGATCAATCAATCAGAGTTGACGTTTCTAGTGGTTTACCCACAGTTCTGTGCATGGCACGCCAAGAAGTCGCCGTAACATACCGTTTCATTGGCTAATCCCTCACTTCAACCAAAACGGTGGTAATATACAAACTCTTCCAGATCCTAGTGTAGTAAAAACATGTAAAACGAAATTTTGAACGATAAAAAAGAAAACGAAACGAAAAAGGATCTGTGTTTTAATCAGATTGATTTCGATTAGTAACGTGATGCGGTAACATAGAAAACAATGTGACATAACTAACATAAATAATAACATGATTAATAACGTGATATAGTAACATAGATAGCATGCATGCTATCGAATATAAAATATAGATCAACACATGAAATTTGACATCCAGAAAAATATAGCCTTGATTATAATTTGTTTGTGCTTAAACCGTGACAGACCGTGACAGAATAATACAAAACGGAATGAGATTATTATATCGTAGATTGGGGACACGAACTTCATTTATCAAAATGTCTGACTTTCAAGATTGACCTTCATATCTCAA
The DNA here is from genome assembly GCF_932274485.2 of Patella vulgata. Lineage (NCBI taxonomy): Eukaryota > Metazoa > Mollusca > Gastropoda > Patellidae > Patella > Patella vulgata. Next base: position 40,736,987 of record NC_065880.2, read on the forward strand.
TTTATATCATATTATAAAATACCAACAACTCTTATTAATTCAAGACATAATTTCCTCCCGTATACGTGGAAGGACACGGAATATAATATTCAAAACATGCAATGTTTTCTACCGGAATAATCGACCTAACACCTAAAACTCAGAAGTCACCGATTTATGGACACGTAAAGATAATTATTGTCCTCGCGGGAAGAGCGTTTTTAGCTTTAATTTCACATTATTTCTTTCTAACAGAACCAGGATGTGGTCCATTTATTAACACAAGAATCAACAAAGAATGGCATTAGAGTTTAACGTCTCGCCAATACAACACTTCGGTCACTATGAAAGCATAATATTGTTTTTTTCCATTCCAATGCTAACGGGTTCTTTTACGTGTACACCAACATGAACACGGCATGACCTCGGTCTTTCGTCCTACCCGCACGAGTAGGTACACTTTCCTTGATAAGCCCACATTCGCCATCCCTGACAAGCCCGTCCCATTCCTGACAAATTAACAAAGAAAATAACCAAGTGATTACAGGTTTTTTTTTTTAAAAAAATGTTTTTTTCTTATTCGAACAAAGTCTTCTAATTCGTTTTTTTACCAACTGAAAGGAGACAACCGATTTGATTTAGATAAAAAAAAATATATACAGCATTGGTTGATCTGATGTGTTATTGTGATGGAAATCTTCCTTAAGATTAGATATGTATTTCAAAAGCGGAAGGTTTATTTATGATTTACTTGGTCGACAGTGTTATATAAAATCGATTATTTCTTAATTCTGTCTTGATCTATAAACTTACCTTTGCTACGAAGACAGGTGGCTATTCCTCATAACAAATATATATCGACAATGGGATTTATCGTTGATTCAAAAGTCACCAACTTATATGGATTTAACATTGAGAGATAGACCCTGGAAATTTTACAGGGCATATGACAGGCTGCTCATGCTGGGAATCGCACCAACGACCTCTTGACATGACATTCATACACCTCCACCGAGTGAGCCAAATAGTAACACCACAGGAAAACCAAGACGAACACGGACACATAGACCCCAAATATTTTCACCCGTGCTAACGCGGGAAATACAGACAAGAAAAAAGGTTCCGATCTCATCTCCATTTGTAATTGAATAGTTCTCTAAATATGAAACTATTAATGTTGTTGTTATCAAATGATTAGCGGAACAAAGGGACAGTGATATGGTACTTATGGCTTCTTATTAGGGATAAAAACACAGATGCTCTACCATAATTAGATTACTTACAGAAACTACATTAGCGTATTGAGCCCATCGCATCGTTTGATGTGGTATAATATCTCCTTGAGAATATTCTATTATTTGATTTATGGGAGTATATACATGTTTTCTACTCTATTTCATGCCTGAATTCATGGCTAGAATTGCTTGTCCGGGAATAGCATTGAAGTAAAGCCTAGCTTGTAATGGTTAGTGTCAACCAAATCTCATGCTCCACCACAATTGTAGGGCTGCACTGGATTCCAGGCGGCTGATGAGGTTTTCATAGAATTAGCTTACAATGGCTAGCGATAACTATTACACCATGCCTCACCGCTCTCCGATATTTTCAGATATTGATAATCTAACCAAGACAAGACTAGAAAGAAATGTCTATAATCGGAGCTTTATGACTGAAAGAGTCGCGAATATTTTTATGGAATATGATAACCGTTAGGTTGAACGTCTGAGGCAGGATTCCTGCTAGTGAAATATCAATGACGTTTTAGAAATCAAAGGAAATGCGGCTAAGCAAATATGACAATCCTTTTACTACCCTGTTACTGATAAAAGTGACAGATTCACTTAGTGTTTGTTGAACTATAGGGAGAAAATTATTCATAAGCTATTGAATATATTAATCGAAAATATCACGCAAAAAAAAACAAAAATGCGAACAATACGAATCTCGACTATTTTATGACATTCACTAGCAGAATACCCGGCTTCGCTCGGGGGTCATAACTCCGAAACCGGAAGTGGTAGACTAAAGCCACCTGGCCTATGTTACTCCCCGGTCCGAGCTACCCCTATACCCCAAATTTCAGACTCGGGGCAGACCTAATGTAGCCGCCAACCCCGAACAGACCAGCTTCGCTCTGGGGTCATAACTCCGAAACCGGAACTGGTAGACTAACGCCACCTGGCCTATGTTACTCCCCGGTCCGAGCTACCCCTATACCCCAAATTTCAGACTCGGGGCAGATGTAGCCGCCAACCCCGAACAGACAGACTTCGCTCGGGGGTCATAACTCCGAAACCGGAAGTGGTAGACTAACGCCACCTTGCCTATGTTACTCCCCGGTCCGAGCTACCCATATACCCCAAATTTCAGACTCGAGGCAGACCTAGTGTAGCCGCCAATCCCGAACAGACCGGCTTCGCTCGGGGGTCATAACTCCGAAACCGGAAGTGGTAGACTAACGCCACCTGGCCTATGTTACTCCTCGGTCCGAGCTACCCCTATACCCCAAATTTCAGACCCGGGGCAGACCTAGTGTAGCCGCCAACCCCGAACAGACAGGCAGAGAGACAGACAGACAGACAAACGACAGTCACAAATATATATATAGGTTATCGTTTAATCTTATTTCAATAATTCGCCCGCGCGTAGCATTCGGAGAAAATCTATGAGGTTAGGCAGGTGATCCTACTTCTTGTCACGTACTAGTGTGGGATCGAAACGGCGGCACTTGATTTAATGATAGACCTTATGATCTAATGCGCACACGTTAGACGATTCAGTTACCCGTCGCCGTTCAGAAAAGTAGAAATACACATGTGATAAAAATATAATACGGGTTAGTACTGTACTATATCAGTTAAATTAATCATTCACTTTATTTGCTTTCCTTACCTTATATCGTATATTAATTTTTTTTTCTCCAAAAGTAAGATCATATTTTTATTATTTGTATTTCATGACGAGAATTACATTATTTGTTTATCAAATACCATAATATATAATTTTATTACATAGTTTTTAAATTTTTTAAACACAAACCCAGGGTATCCATAAAGTTGAAAAAGTCTTCTCGGTAAATCAAAAACACAAAACAGTCTACACACAAGAGTTAAATGTGTGTTATTTGTGTCGAAAGCGAAACATAACTGCTTTTCGGTTTATATGGAAATAAAATGCACATTTTCGTAGCTAGTAGCTATGATGTTTCTTTTGATGGTCAATTTAAGATCTGACACATTGGATTTTGTAATTTGTTTTGTAATAAATCGACTATTTTCCTACAGACTTCTCATGCTAATAACTGAATATCATATTATTATAGAGATGCAGACTAGTTAAATTATGCCTATCATATTAGCTAACAATATACGGGGCATAACTTGGACAATTACCACAAAATTCCAACCCAGGCTAAATTAATTGTACCAGTAGTCTCGAATCTGTTTCACAGTGGTAAACCCAAGCCTGCTTCTAACACTGTACAAGATGACCAACATTTAAGTTCACGTGCAGTATAGGTCTACATGTGACGTCACATCGCAAGGCGTCGATAATACGTGCGTTGTTTACATCGGAGGTAGTAACACAAACTGGTCCGTGCAACAGAATAAGTGACCATTCCCCATTTTACGCCTTCGCGTACTATTTGATGCACCCATTTACACTATATAAGAAAAATGGTCTCTTTTTGCGATGCGATCTTTTAGAAAACTGTCTGGTTATTTCAGTCTTTAGAAGGCTCGGATTAAATATTCACTATCGTTCAGATAGCAGGACAATAAAATCAACACATACATAGATTCTTTGATGTACTAATAATACCTAGGCGGCAACTACCGCTTGTGCGGATCTGGGTAACATAAGTTAGGTACACGATAAACCGTTCAGCAACAACACACACGTAAAACAAAACAAACTGTACAAGGTCCAGAAGCTAAAATCCTAACAGAATCAGTCCATCAGTTACGTGAACTCGCCACAAGATAACATCCGTCTTAGCTGAGTCCGGTGGACAGATGAGTCCAGTGGTCCAGTGGACATTATCAGAAAATTCCGGAAAGAATAAGCATTACCTACTCGCCCAGATAATAATAATAATATTAATAATTTATCATTTATATAGCGCCGAATATCCAGTGGAGCTTTACAAACACAATTTGTAAGATTGAAAAATAAAAACAATAAAATACACAAACATATTACAATAATACAGTTTACACATAGAGACAAGCGATTGTTTCGAAACGTAGTTAATCATGATGCATTTTCAGGGATTCATTTGAACTATTCCGTAGTTCAAGTGCAGTATAGCTAAAGACTCGTGTTCCTGCGATTGTCTTATTTTTTGGTTTAACTAGCAGGGACTATTAGTCGATTGCCATAAACCCGTTTTGACTTTTGTGGAAGGTTGGACAGGATCACTTCTAAAAACGAAGGAATGGAACACTATTTAACAGTAAACAATTAGAGGAGGCTCGGTACAGATCGCGGCTAAAATCAGCACTGCTGGAGCAAACAGTGTATCTCGTCTGTTGTTTTTTATCGGACAAACAGACAGACGTTCCCACTACATCTATAAAAATATCAACGGATGTTAAAGGACAATACTGCTGTCAGTCGTTATCACATATGTGATAGAACTGGTTAAACACGTTCCAAATATAATTTTAACACGGAGATCATTGCTACGATAGATGCGTAATCACGGTTTCTACAAAAGGAAATGACGAACACAAAAGGAAAACATGAGTTATCCTTCCATATAACTCACTGAAGTGACGAGTGATAACAGATACTAACAATTCCTTCGAAGACCAAAAGTTGTTATGTGAGACTGTGCGAGGATATCTGACAACTCAAAAAATAATTGAATGTCACGTGTGTTTATTCATTCTATACTTAATAAAATATGGTAATGCACGGACTTTTTCTATATTTGTTCGTTTTCTCTTTTCTAGTGACAGTCAATTTATGTTTTGAATTGTCAGATATCCTCTCACAGTCTCATATAACAACTTTTGGTCTTCGAAGGAATTATTAGCGAGCAGAAATTTGCCAGTGTATTTGTTAACACTCGTCACTTCAGTCAGTTATATAGAAAGATAACTCGTGTTTTCCTTTTGCGTTCGTCAGTTCCGTTTGTTGAAACCTTGATTTGTGTCAAAATTATTTATATTTGGAACGTGTTAAACCTGTTATATCACATATGTAATAATGACTGACACCAATATTGTCCTTTAAAAAGGTAGTCTTATATCAGCCGTAATCTGAAACTAACCCAACCTATGGTAAAATAACAGATTTCATCTTTCCATATTGAGATTAAGAAATGAAATGAAATGAAATGAAATGGAGTTTAACGTCCCACTGTTCTGCTCCTAACCTGGGCTAATGAAGACGGGCATACGCCATACAGTGTGCTATGAGGGAAATTTTGCACTACGGCCTACTCTTATATCGAATTCCAACTGCCAGGGGATCTTTTACGTGCACGCCAATGTGTACACGGGACATTGAGATTAAGAGATTTTGATATATATTACACTAACAAAATTATATTACAATAATATTACATTGTTCATAAAATACACTTAAATATAAATGTTATTCATGTAGAATGCAGGTAATGATAATGGATTAATTCCGAATTATATCGGTTTATAATGTAATGATTAGTTAATGATCAAATGTCATCAAATCAACTTCAAAATTGCACTAAACTTCATTCAAAACAACATAACGTAATGAAACAACTGAATAGTGTTGATTTAGTTAATGAGAACTCACAGCGATTCAATATGATCGTATTGAAGTCTTTAACAGGCTTTCGATTTAACGCTCTTCAATGAAAACTAAAATTGCTTTAGGAAAAGCGTTTGAATGGTAAGCATGAATTGTGAGATATTAACCAAATAAGAACTATTGCAATTTGCTTATTGCACTGTGTCAAATACGCGTCAATGCGATAATTTAGATGTGCATTGGAACTGTTTCTAAATGGTAACTTTAATGAAGTCATAGGGTGATAACTCTAATTACCCACACCAATAAAAGTTAATTTGATTGCTTCGGTTAATACTTTTGAATTGCGGATTGGGAAAAGTTCAACCTTTGGTTCAGCAAATATGTGTAATTTAAAATCCCAATTAAGATAATGTTCTGATTAGTAATATAAATTAGTATATAGTCGTTGACACATAATTATTTTCAATTCTATAATCACAAAATGCTCGTTGTCGTCGTTATTGGGATGATATCCTCATCCACTAAAATTGGAAAATGCAAATAATTATCAGTTACGATCCAAAAACTATGTTATTCAAAAGATAAACCGGTTTCATGAATAAGCCCCCCCCCCCCCACTTCTCATCATTTGGAAATACTATCGTATTAAAGGAGTAAATATGGCATTACAAAAGATCGCTCTTCACTCAGTCAGAAATAATAACGATAAGGGTATTTTATTGCTTTAGTTTTATAGAGAGGTTTTAAAATTAAGTCGGATTTTGCTCCTTTTAAGATTTACTTATTTAAAGATATACTTACTCTGTGGTCTCGATTCTAAAAACATGGCTGTCGACCCGGAAACGTATCTAGTAAGTGGGAAATTTTATGTTATCAAAAATGTTATATCGACATGAAACTTGTTCCTTAAATTGCGCATCGATTCACACACGTCACCATTCCAAAATGGCACCAATCAGGGCATGTTCAGTTCCATGTAGTACACTTGTACTTTTAAAAACCTGCCTTTATCTAAAAAATATATTGCCTTGACAGTTGGAGTAGAATGCACACAGAACGTAAGAAAATAGAAATAACTCTGTAAGTGCCATCTCATACTTATATATTTATTGTGTTCATTTACAATTATTAATATATTCCTTTTTTAGAAAAGCACTTACAAATATAATATTCTGTTAAATTGTTTTGAATTGCTAATACACGTTTACAGGGGTTGTGCGGTGTTTGTGAGGTGGACCCTTTTCCATGAAGCTTGTTTTGCTTCCAGGTCGGATCTGTAGAGCGAAGTGGGCGCATATGGTCAATCCCCGGGTCCATTCACTTGATTAGATAGTATTTTGTATTGTTATACTGGCAATATCAGTGCGTGATGTGTCCTGTCCAGGAGTTTTTCTTCTGGGTTTCTGTTTATGTGTGGTGCGGTCCTCCTAATAACCTATGGTGGGCATCATGACCTTGAGACACAAAACGATTTAAAAGTAATCAATTATTATCAAATTAATTTGCTATCAAAGATTAGTCTACAGTTATATTATTCTATTTTATATACTTTACGAATCCCTTAAGATATAGACAGTAATTTTATTCTGCATAAGAAAATCTCGGATCTGTTTTTGTCTACGGAGAGAAGATGTTGATCACACGACTGTCATCTTGAAATAAAACATCACTGATTGCCTTGACACAAGCCTTTAATTTAACCCCATCTATTCCCCACTCGAACTGTGAATTTATTGTGTGGGTTATGGAATCATCAAGGAATGTAATCTCATAAAGAGAAGAACTGAAAGTGGAATGGATGGGAAGACATCGTGTCATGGGTTATAAAGCGTGATTAGTTAGTCTGATAATACGTACATGTTTATCATTCTCACATATAAAATCAAGAAAAGGTCACACAATATCGTTATTTATGACAAAAGGGATCAAAATCGTGTTGTCCTGTCATATCAAGCGATATTATGGAAAAATTACATGCATTGCCAGACACGATACGATCACCTTTAGGTTAAATTGATCTGTTTTTCATGTAACAAGAATTGGAAATCCTGTACGGAAGTTAATTTGTACTTTTATATTATCAATCTGTTTCATTCGATTTTCTGAATTTGACGATTCTCCATAGATAACGTTTTTTTGGAAATTTTTTGGTACATTCAATATTTCAATCAATCAAATATCACGGGTCATAAACCGTCCATGTTTTATGAAAATACAAGCTTGAAAGGTGACGTGAAAAATGAAAGGACAATATGATAAACCCAGATGGCTTGCAAAAACGGAAGCGGTAGCCAACGGTTGTTTTCTTTAGGCGGCCCCGCCTAGTAGTATAAGCCCATATTTAATGTAATAATCAATTGATTCTACCTACTTTACTTCATTCGATTTTCATTCAACTTGCTATGTGGCTTTATATTCCTATGAGTTAATCTGATATTTCAGAAACATTCAAGGCGGCGCATATTGTAATGGCGGCCGTATGACCTGGTGGTTGGTTGGTTTCTGGGGTTTTACGTCGATGACCTGTATCATCGTAGCCTTTTATACACCCGTCTCATTTTCCCTAAATTTACATCGATTTGTCACCGGGCATTATCTTCTATATGGAAGACATATGGAATTGGTGTTGTGAACCAAGAGATCTATAGAGGTTGTAACCCCGTATTGACTAAATATACGACTTGATTCTTCAATTGACACGCTATTCAATTAGCCGTTAGTCACAGTCTTCATGTCAATTATACCATAGAAAAGTCTAGTAAGCGAATCAGAAATCACTTTCTAGCGCCTCTTTTCTAGTAATGATGGCCTTAAGTAACTAGTCACAGACAACGCTAAACTTCTGTCGTTAGTAAAGAACTACAAAGTATTTATGAATGACCGGGCCATGCAATAATTGTTCTCGTCTGTGTACTCAGACGATCTGGAGTAGATTTTTACCTTCAAGACTGACAGTATATTGTATAGTTAAGTCTATCAATAGTAACATTGCTTTCTATATGTCTATAGAAATAACGAGCTAGACGAAAGAACACTTCCTTTGATAAGCGATTAGCGTATGGACATTAATGAAATTTCGGAATATATGGAGAATCTCAATATTTACCCTGAAACTGATTATAGGTTGATGCAAATCTTTCAACTAAAGACATCTATATCTTTGCATAAAATGGCGCCCGTTTATCGATAAAATGTTAGTTTTACGTTTTGTTATCGCCTGCCTAATGGCAGGATTTCACGACCGTAGTCGATTTAAATTCAAGAATATTTGTGTCCTTCGGGACGGTTTGATGTTCTTTTGGAAATCCCATAGAGGCTGTTCCTGACTTAAGCCTTGTATTAGTTGGAGATTTAGTATTCATATGGAAATTAGTTATAGTGGTAAGGTAACTCTATTGATATTGTCTCTTCATGGATTGATTGGTAACTATACTGTGAGTATGGTTTGCCCGGGACCCGTAAAGAAGTTAATATTCTCATCTAGTTTAGGTCCTTTTTTAATTTCGAATTTACATGGTTGTTGATGGATTGGTAAGATTGTCACACGCTAAATTTAGTATTCAGGATGAAATCTAAAGCATCATTTACAGTGAGTTTTCCCCTGATATTAAATATCTTTGTATACTGCAATACAAATAAGTCACCATTTAAATGTCTATTATGTTGACCCCATTTGCGTAAAGTATTTTATTGCCAGTCCATACGATGAGCTCCGAACAGTGAACCTTGCTACAGAGACTGCATCATGTCGTCTATCTATAATAGTATGTATTAATGACTATTGGTAAAGATGCCAGATCTTAGAGATATAATCTAAATCTACAACACCCATGTCGTTGAGGTTAGCATTAGATTAGTCTAGTGATGGCGAGTCAGCAAGTTTCTAATGATTTTCATTTCATTTCATCCAAGCACCAAATAGTCTCACGTCTCTAATGGCTAAATGATATTATGTCACTATTCGGGTGGTATAATCAGCAAGTTCAACCGTGGGGTATGGTTATTAAATATGTCGTGTGATAATCAGTTTTCGTATACAAGACAGATTGGTTATAATAAGCGCGTTCTGTCTTGGTCATTTCGTCTTTCCTGATTAGAACGATTCAAATTGCTTTATCAATCTTCCTTTTGATTGTCCAGTATACATTGGTGGTACAATACATGTACAAATTGACCTTTGAAATTATTGCACAACAAATACAAAACGACTTAAAATCCATATACATTTCTAAAACATTTTGCCTTAGACGTAATATATTGTCATCACCCTGTCCATAATACCGTCTTCATTTAACTATTCATAAGGACGATCCCACGTCATTAAAAAGTTGTAAATCCTCTATGGTATTTTTTTTGTTGAACGATTCGAAGTACAAAGTTGACGGTGGGCGAAAATTGTGATTTCTTCATATGTGGAGTTACTGCTCTTATTATCACAAAACATTTTTTATGACTGGATGTGAGGGACCGATAAAATTTGGATAACTATAAAATCTTTGATTGTCGTCCAAAATATTTTGTTTCTGTTCAAAAAGGACCTATTTAGCCCCCACAATGACAGTAGTGGTGAGATAGTGACGGAAGTTTTTATACGCAGTGTGGTTTCTGACGCGAAATAAACTGAAAAAAAGAAAAGAAATGGCAACAAAACAAAAATGTTGCCGACATCTTTTCAAAATGACTACCAAAGTGTATTATTTATACATAATCAAGACTCATTCAGTTCACTGAATCACTTTCAATCAGTCTTTATTCTCTGATGTTTAGGTACGTGCACCTATCGATTATAGAGATTATCTAAATGTGAGTGCGAAGGAGGGAATAAGAGTTGATATACATGTACCAGTTAATGGCTTACTACTAAATGCTATGAATCATGCAAGTGTAAGTCATTTCATCGTCTGGTAGGTCTTGTTTAGATGATTGTTCAGATATGTAAAACAAATGGCACGTGGTGCCTTGGGCAGGAGAACATCAAATTGTTGCAAACAACTAAATAGTCATTTTCACCCACTGTGTGTTGTTGGTCCAGCCTTGATATATGGCCGAAATAACCAGCCATTTAAGCTCCTTTCCCAATCCCCAACCACTAACTTATTGGCATGGGAGTCTTAGGCATGTGCTTCTTGATGATCTGGTGGATCCTGCTGGAAGATAACCGTCATTAAATGTACAATATAGTTCCTATTATTTGAGATAAAGCTTAATTATTCTATTCAGGTTAGTGTTGTTTGTTTGATGCAAATTTTACATTTCGTATTCTTTCTCGGTAGATTGCTGCTCTTGTAGATCGGCAAAGTAAAGATAATAATAATTTAAAAATCGACGGAATGATACATATTCCTTAATTGAGCAGTTGTATCACAGTGTGTTTTTTCATATGTTAGATATCGAGGTCGTGGGTGGTTTCTATTTATAAACAGCAACATAACGCCATAATTGTTATAGATGTAGGTAGTAAAAAGCTAATGACAAAGTGAATGGCAATGTCTTTTAAAATAAAAAGCACAAATTAAATTAAAAGCCATGTCTGAAATTCAAAATAAACTTTTCAGCAAAGAATTCGATAGTCACGCATATGCTTTTTGTCCTGATCTTCTGATTCACAACATCGATTTCAAGTATGTCCCAAAAATGCAAATCGTTGCTAAAAAATGAAATGGGGTTTAATGTCCTACTGTTCTACCCCGACTGGGCTAATGAAGACGGGTGTTACTAAAAGAACACAATTCGCATTTGTTATCTGCGGAACCGAGAATAGGTTATAATATAACAGATTATACTAAAGAATCTTTTATACCACAATTCTCCCCATACAAGCTACAATAGCAACTATGGACAGTATGCTATTATACGATCTATCGAAAGTCTTATGTCAAAGTGTATCATTTAGTTCCTAAATACCCTAAAATATATTTCAGTTTTAAAAACATTATACATGTTAAATCAGTATTTGTTAAGTGCTTAGCAAAAATAATATAATGACGATGATGTCCCCAATCTCTCTAAACTCTATACCTAAAAGAACTAAGCATAAGCCATCTAAACTATCTCCGTCTTCATTAGCCCAGTCAGAGCAGAACAGTAGGACGTTAAACCTCATTTCATTTCATTTATTGCCCCTGTCTTTATCATAATTGTTACCTGTTAACTATTTTTACAACTGTGCAACATTTCCTTTTAATTTAAAATACATTGTCATTCTCTAAGTTCAAATATTTCGTATATGACACAGGACATAAAGTTCATAACCGTTTAATCTTTAAACCACTATACTAATACAGGTCTATCAATATTTCGGATAATTCTATTCACTTGACAAGATTAACCATAATTAACATAAATATCAAATTAATTATTAGTAACATTTATTATAATTATTCATATAGTATATGTTAATAAGTCAATTATTCTAAATATCACGAGTGTGGTATATGTGAATCCAGGTCAGTTCAACTGCGACGTCAAAAGAAATAAAATGGAGTTTAACATCCTAATTTTGTGCTCCGTGCAGTATGCTATGATGGAAATTTTGCCCGGACAGCGGCGTAACAACCTACTCTTATTTCGAATTCAAACTGTCAAAGTATCAAGGTGTCTATTCTTAAGCTTTATTGGAGTCGATTTGTTTTAGAATGTTATGATATAACATTATATAAATATTTATATGATTTTATAGCTGTGGCGAGTGTCGTGTCGAACCCCCGTTGTACGTGACAAGGAGTAGGGTCGCCTGTCCAACTTCGTGGGTTTTCTCCGGGTCCTCCGGTTTCCTCCAACTGCTAAAGACCCCTACGCGCAAGCGAATTATTGAAATAAAATTAAACCATATGTTTGTCCCGAAATGATCTAGTTTGGGTCGAGTGGACGTTAAACCCCATTTCTACCTCTCTCTCTCGAGTGTCGTACTTGGGACAGAGTATCTCTACCAATTCTCGTTGCTGGTTATTATTATTTTGATAATTGCACATGTCAACTTTCTCTATTACTGTTAGGATTTATTAAGTAAGCAACGTTGTTTGTATCATAAGCATTTGTATTTATGGTATTAGCTGAACAAATCCACGGACCATTATAGTATTTATTACTTACTTATTAGTAATCTGTATATAATCCAATTACTTCGTAGACTGCCAGACTAAAACCATCATAATGGAAATACAATTTCTGGGTTTTAAGTCTCTGTAATATTATACCAAATTACAGGGTCCTTTGGTGACTTGATATCAGTATGATTTAAATAAATGGACTAATATTATCCGGTAATTAATATATTTTAGTATCGGCCATTAGTTAAATAAATAAAGGCAGTGGCTATTGTTACGACGAGTCGTAAAAATAGTCCCGCAGGCTATTGTTACGACGATGATTTCACAGCCCTCCATCGGCGAAGTTAAAAACTGAATAGTCGTAAAAACAGTCCTAACCCTAACCCTTCCCATCTCTTAATTGCTGCCTTCAGTTCTGAAAACGTTGAAAATACTGCTCCTTTTTCAAAGCTGGTGTTGGGGAGATTGGCAGCCATTTTGGAATTCGTTCTAAATTTGGCTCAGACTCGTCGTAACAATAGCCACTTTGATAAATAGAACCATGATATTGGACTGACCCACTATACAAATTAGCATCATTTTGTAATTAAATGAAAGTAGCAAATGAATTAAAACTGCTGACCGTCATTTGCATTTTTCGGACGATATCTTATGTATCACGTCCTAATCCACGTTAAAATATCAAACTGGCATTTAAAAAAAAACAACACTTAATTAAGAAAACATACCAGAATATCAACATTAGATAATCACTCGGATTATACCAAACACTTTCTAACCTCCGCGGAGGATGTCGACTGATGCAAAATTTTCAATGCACCATACCTTTTTGAATGATATTCCTTTTAGATATTCGGGTTTCACAATAATATTTTAGGATTAATTTGCAATAGCTGTTCACGCCACTAAAACTATACGTGTAATCATGGAACAGATTCGCTTATACGAATGGTTCTGGCATTGTGGAGATAAGTTGTTAAAAACCCAAGTCATATACCATTGTGTTTCTGGAATCTGTCACCCTTTGATCTGTTCTTAAAGTCCCGATGCTCCATTTCAGGTCTATTAAACTACAATATGGTGAAGATGCATCTTTAATAGAGATATCAGTCTAAAAATTTGTTCAATTCCTTTCAGTATTTACAAAATTGAAATTCCGTCGACCAATGCTGCTTCGTTATGTAATAAGCCCGGTGTTATTTTGTTGTCCGCGAAAATTTATTGGTAGGCCTGTTTTGAATCCGATTTAATCCAAGTCGGGACATGATCTAACGTCAGTAAATAATCAATCTGAGTACATATTAGCGTGGATTAACCCGTGAGAAATTTGATATTTTAGCGAAATGCAAATGGTGAATCGTTACTTTAAATCAAAGGGTTTTGATAAATGAACACGAAATTAAAGATAACAAAAATAACCTCAAGCATTTATCCATTCACCACATAGGACTTTCGCTCCCCGTCTGTGAGAATTTCAGTGGCAATTTCCCTACATTATTTTGATGGATTAAACTGACAAAAAGATAGAAAATATGAGTAGGAATTAGAAATATGATGAAATGTTGATCATGAAATCAAAAGCATTACCTCCGAAGGGGTTTTTAATATACGAGATATCATGTATGAAAATAACGCCATTAATATGTAATAAATACACCCAAAACAAATGAAGACCACAAAACCTATAGGGCATTTGTCAAAGATTATGGACACTTTTATCCAATAAAAGTACATGTCTCTCTCTACCACAAGGGACAGATAAGCATTGAAGACGCATAAGAGCAATGGGGGAAATTTTGTCTAGACAGTGATATTCTGCCTACTCTTACTGCTATTTTTTAAATGCACAGGGTTCCTTTTCGTGCGCTGCCACAGGGGAAAAAGGGCACATGTCATGCCAGAAACACATTATAGCCCCCTTGGAAATGAAATGAAATGAAATAGGGTTTAACGTCCTACTGTCTGCTCCTATACTGGGCTAATGAAGACGGGCATACGCCATACAGTGTGTTATATGGGAAGTTTGCCCGGGCAGCGGCACTATGGCCTACTCTTATATCGAATTCCAACTGCCAAGGAATATTTTACGTGCACGCCAATGTATACATGGGACTTCGGTTTTCGTCCCACCCGAACAAGTAGACAGCTGTCCTTGTCAGGCCCTTCGTCCTGCATTCACTGACAAAGAGAAACCAAGTCGGAAAATCCCGATGAACTTTCTCGGCCAATGCAGAGATCGAACACGCGACCTCCAGGTTAGCGAGCCAGCGTCTTACTCACTTAGCCACCGTGGCTCCCAGCCCCTTTGGAGGCTGAGATAGCAAATCGCCGGCCTTCGCTTACCTGTGTAAACCTGTTCATATTGCAACAAATAGAGAGTTTAGAATTATGATTTTACCAAGATATATTATATGGTTTTTCGATCAACTGGAGGGTTGAAGGGGAAATAAACATAAAAAGTTATATAAAAGTTGATTTAATAAATAGTTATTTAGATAAAGTTTTAAAAGTATAAAAAAAAAATGTATTTTAAAATTTCTTTAATCATGAAAAAGTCAACTGTGCGCAGGCACTGAACAAAGCAGTTACAATGTGATGTTGGGTGGGGGCGTCACTGAATCTTTTGCCCTGGGGCGCCACATAGGCTTGTGAGGGCCCTCACTGAGCTCCTCTGTTTTTGAAGCCTTCATTTGGAAAGGCTATTTTAAGTCTTCGAAAGTCTCCTCCTTACTACTCAAACTTTTAGTACTAGGCTATGAACCAAAAGCAAAGAAATACCTAATATGTCCTCATTATTGATAGTGATAGGTGCTAAGTGTAGCAGTTATATGATGGGCTTTGAACGAATTTAGGCACAGGGTTATAATGATGCCATCTTAAAGTGACAGATAAGTTTATGATTATAGCAGTGTACCTTTCTGAGCTGCTAAGAGAAATAAAATTTTGTAAATTAAAGTTACTGATTTTTCAGGGAAACAGGGCACATGTCCGACGAGACCTTTCAATGAAATTTCCCCATAATTCCATAGAGAATTTCAAATTTTCAAATTGTATTTTCTTAAAGTGGTTAAAATGTGGCATGTGCCCTTCTACCCCCGAGGTCTTCAAATGGATGCTACCCATTTTATACACCCCTAACTATATTATCAACGACAAATTCTTATAAGCGTGATCAAACTACTTGGTGGTAATTGTACAGTGGTGAAAAATAAAGAACCTTATATCAAATTGAAAATTCTCGCAATTTCTAGCGGGAGTTTTATCTCTTTTTTTAAGAGATATCAAGTGTTAAATGCAAAGGTTAAAAAGGAAGATATTCTTGAAATAAATTAGAATTGCGAAATACATAACATAGTCCTTTAGTATGAAGTTTGGTTTTTGATTTAATAATTCCCTCTATTGGAAGGGTGTGCACAGCAATACAAAACATAAGATTCCTCTTTCTTGTATCACGATATAATTTTCAGTGAGCAGCTGTGGGTGAATTGAATATTTTCAAGTCTTAATGAATCAGCAGTTTATAGTAGTTACAATACCCTTCATTACGCCCACGAATCGCCTTTGAAGCGATAACAATGCGTGAGTGTGCCATTTTTGTTCTCTGTTTTTGAGACGACTTTCTAAAATTGGAACAATTGTCACAAAAGTCATACGTGGCAAATTGTTTGCACGAGAACTTTATGAAAAACGTCAACATTATACGTGTGTCATTATTGTCAGCTAAGAAGACTTCTTTCCTGAAAATAAAGTTTTTATTACCGATTTTATTTTATACTTATTACAATTACCTAAGTTGTGGCTACATTCAGTCGATGTATCAGCCTCGATGAATGGATGAATGGAATGGAGTTTAACGTCCTACTTGACCGCACCAACTGGACTAATGACTCGAACGACTACACGCATTCATTACGAGTCTCTCGGTTCTGCACTACGGACAAGGGGAACACACGATAGAAAATCTCGGGGAACTTCCTCGACCATTCCTTCAGACTCGCTGATATTGTACAGGAAGCGGTGTAATAAACACTATGAGGGAAGATTAATCATTAATTGCACTGGGTTGTGTGTTTCTTGGTGCTATACTTTTCTATATATCGGACATAGAGTTTGCCATATTGCCGAATAGCTTGTACAGTATGCAAGTCGCGAGTGCGATCTCGGGTTAGTGGATGACAAAGAGTACGGTTGTTTGTTAACTTCATAGATTTTCTTTGATTCCCTGAACCAGTTATTGAAATATCAATCTGTTAGAACCGAAGTGTCCTTATCATGTTGACGTTAAGCGGTTTTGTGTGTACCAGTATCGCATTCAAATACTGGATTTTTTTCACATCTCAGCCTCAATGTATCAACTAAATACTTTAAATACTCACAGGAAAGGCTCTATTTCTCAACTAGTGTATCAACTACGTAATCAAATCTAAACATTTATTTTGCGTGAAGTTTTCAAAGAAGTTTATCCCCTTTAAATCATTGCTGATCTTGAGATCAAGGGAATGGAAAATCAATCAGTTCTCTAAAGTCTGACTAAAACTGATATTAATTTCATGAAACATTATAAACTAGGAGTTAATTAACAGAACAGATTACATTATAGTCACTTAACCAGTGAACGGTGGTTGTTTATATGACGTGTAATCAATCATAATTCCACTCCACTACCATGTATAGATGGCATATCGTGAAATCTAAATACATCAATTAATATGGACGTGTTTCCTATAAATGCCAGTATTCATAAGGATCGAGTGAAAACACTGAACATAATTATCAACAAACATGACTTGATCTGGTCATGAGTCATGGCCCTGTATTAATATTGTAAAGTTATTGTGGTGGTGATTATTTGTATTTATCACTATAATTACCCATATTACAGAAGATCAATAAAAGGGGTACACTATAGAAATTTGCGGGTATAGCCGTTTATTTTATACCCCCCACATGCATATTGTCGTCATCCCTGTCTGTTCGTCCACAATTCTTGTAAACGCTCTACAGGTCAGAAATTTTGAGATTAAGATTATGTCATGATTGTTCAGCTAATCCTTAAGGTTTGAGAGTTTTTTTTCTATCTCTCTTAAACAAATATAATACATGTAGTTGTGGCATCTTTAATGCACAGACCAACCCATTCTTCACGGAAGTAATTTTGTTCTCAGATGTTCGCAATTCTATAATAAACAACAGTCTTTTCATTAAAATACTACATATTTTTGATTTTATTTGGCCAATTTGATTCATTGTTTCTTTAAGTAAAACTTAGTTTAATATCACACTAGCTGACTTGAAGAATATCTGTATCGATTATCACTTACTGTAGTGATCTGTAGAATACTTTATTAAAATGATCACTGTTACAAACAAGACTAGGGACTATTTGATTGATCAGTGTCCGGGTCATGATTTTTTTATGAACATTAAATATTTTTTCTCCTCACAGTATTGGTTTTTTTTTATCCTGGAGTTCATCCTCGTGATTTATCTTCACATACATGTAGTTGCAAATTGGGAAAGGGATTTCTTATATGAAAGAGAATGGGGTTTAAGGTCCACTCGACACAAACTAGGTAACTTAGGGACTGACATTTAGTTCAATTCTATTTCAAGGGGTCTTTAGCAGTGGGCGGAAACCGTTTTCTTTTTTGACCAGGCATAACATTAACCGAAGCTGCATTGAAATGTGAATTCGCTCCAATCAAACTTGCTCTAAATTGTATTTGCATTCCAAAGATCTTGAGGCAATGCACCTATATCTACTATCTAGACCTATTTGAGATATATGTGATTTGAACTGGAACCGTAGGTCGGGGTGGAATTCGCAATGTGAATCTTATAAATTAGATCCACCTTTCATGGTTTAGATTTAATTTATAAGATTCACATTACGAATTCCATCCCAAATTACGTTTCAGTTGATTTTTTAATCTGCGACACCGCCCCCACCCCCTCCACCGCCAATGGAAGCAGACGTTAAGTCCAACAAACCAATCAACTATTCAGTAGTTAGCTCGATTCACAATGTATATCATAAGCTGCGTTCACACTGCATGCTCATTCAATGCGAATTCTGGAGACCGAATTCCGGAATTCGGATTGGTTTGTCTCGGATTAAAAGCGGTGCGTCACATAACAGCTCATTCGGATTGAATTCAAATTGAAACGCGCCACATTGAAGGCGCATAACTAGCAGACGTGAAGGTCATTCATATCCAAGATGGATGCGCCCGTGATTCGTATTCGTGATTATCTGTTGCTAATATTTAATTTCGGTGGGGGTGGGGGCAAGGCTACATCAGCGACGCCGTGTCTTGCATCTTCGGCATCTTGCCATTGAGCGTCGGCACGATTTCGCCTGCACCAGAATCAAAAACGAATGAGGGTGATTACTCTCCTGGTCGCGTTTGCTATGCATCAACAAGTATGTACATGCACTCCACTCTCGACTCGGTACTAGCGAAGATACATTTCATAATTAAAATCCTTTCTCAGCACTAAACATGCACAAGGCAAAGCAATGAATGTTGTCATTGTAATCGAACTACATACAATACATGCTAGAGACTAGACACTAGTAGACTCAAGACGTCTGGAGCTGCCCTGCCCTGCCCTGCCCTGTCCCTTATAAATGAACAGCCGTGATCTAAACACATCATATCTTTGCATTTTTAACTGGTTATTACCACAGCGAGGTAGGGCTATGTCTATGTAGCCTAGGCTATACCTCAACTGATTAGTGTTTGCCGCATAATTTTTTCATTTATTTGCAGCATATTACCCCCGTGTTTATTAAAAGTTAAACAACATGAAAATGTCAGTATACTGAATGTTGAGAACTTACATTCAAGGATACGATCTTTTTGTAAGACTAACAGGAAATTGAATTTTAGCCACCTTAGGCAGTATCTAGATAGACGACAAACATAAAAATGTAATTTAACCATGATATAGCGTATACATATAAGAAAGATAACACCTAGTATTAATATACATACACGTGTACTTACATCTTTAAAAGCTTATGTCTGTTATCATATATTTATATGCTAATATGTTAAAAAGGTTTGATGAGGATACGAAAATGTTAACTGTTTCAGATCAAACCAAATCATTCAACGCTAATGGTTGACCGACGGGGTTCTGGTCGTTCAATCTTTAAGCAATATGTTGGGTTTGTTTGAGCCACTGGAGTTAGTTTACTGGTCCCAGACGTAACACACAATGTGAACCCCGTAACCTTAACTAAGAATGGTATATTTTCGGTTGACGGCCAGATTCCCGGAATGTCGTCCATGTTACTGCATTGTCAGTGGCTAAATACATACTTAAAATCTAAATATCCTTCAATATTGAAAAATAAAACAACAAAAAATATTATAATGTAGCAGTTGGGGACCAAGTAAATGATGATGTATTTTGGAAATAGTCGGTTGTGAGTTTCTCTTCTATCTTGGCTTTTTTATATTAAATTTGTTCTGAGACATCCATGTAAAGAAAAGATTTATAACTTACACAAACGAGCCAGTCTGACATCTGTGTTTGTCTCAACATCTGTATCTGTTTTAAAATACAGCGACGATGTAACGACTTCTAAAACAGGAATATCCATAATCAATATTCCTTCATAGAATTTTCGAAAAGTAGTTTCTCAATAAAACCAAAAAAAAATATTAGTTTTAAATATCAAACACGTGCTTTTGATTTTCTTTTATAAAAACATTGACGCGAAAATGTTTAAAGCTTGAAGCACCATTCTAGGTATTAAAACATGCTTAAGTTAAAGATGGTCATGATTAAAGATTCCTCCATCAAACAGTATTTGTTTCTTTAACAGATGAGAGTTTAGGCTTCTATAAGAACTAGTACTAAATAGAACGGTGTTCAAAATAGGAATAAAGCCAATAATTCAGAAGACGATTTGCCGCTGTCTAAATTCTTCTTCGTCAAGAACCATTGATAGCTATGGTTCTCCTCGGCCAGTTCTTTTTGTGAAAAGAATGTTTGTTGTAAATTTGTTCCATTCTATTCCTGTTATTTACTTCACAGCAACATTGATCGCAATGAAACACTCGAAGTACTGAAGATACGTTATCGAAATGAAAAGTCTGCATTGTTTGCCTTAAGTGGTTGAAATTCGTTGAACGAGGATAGTGATTAAAAACGTGAAGCAGTCACTCCCAAACTTGATTGCGAAGGGTGGCTGAATAGTTCTAAGCCTATCTATGTACAAGGTCTATGGTTTCCATTTATTTTCCTACATAATCTACTTCGAGGTTTACACATTTTTGTCAACGATGTTGCAAGACACTGGATGTCGGCCAGGAAATTCAGCTCCCTAAAAAAGTCGTTCATAGCTGACTGGCTATTCCTTTTTCTTATTTTTGGAAACAGGTGGAAGTCTGACGGGGCCAAATCAAGGGAGGAAGGTGCATGGTCAATGAGTTCGAATCATGGATCGCTGACATGGCAATCACCTATTTATGAACAGGCGCATTGTCTTGTTGAAACAAGATGCCTTTAGTGAACATTCCCCGTCGCTTACCTTTGATAGCTTCACTGTCTCGGTAGGTCACCGTAATATCTGCCATTGATAGTCTGGCCTTTTTGAAGATAGTCAATCAGCAGAATACCCCTGGAATCCAAAAGAATGAAGTCATCACAGAGACAGAGAGGGAGGTAGAGAGATTTTAGTGAATAAAATCTATTGTTTCTGTGCGTAAGGCTCTTCGAATCAAATCTCTTTACCCTGGTCCCCAGTCACCATCGACAGTTCTATTGTACAGTTAAAAAAAATGGTGACGGGTCTCTTGGTTAGAATTCAACATGTGCCTGGATAAACCGATAAATAACTCAAACGCGTGCGCAGTACCCATTTTTTTAACATTAGAAGTGTACAGATTATTGTTGTCGTTACGTAACCCTTATAAATTCAAAACTTAATATTTTGAGCTAAAATCTCATTAGGGCGGAACCCAATTATGTATTCCTGCTCAGTCTCTTATGACTGTAGTTTCGATTGTCCGTTCATCCATTCCCCCAATTTATTTGCCACTCTTACACCTTTAATACCGCATGAAGTACGATTTCGTTCTATCCATTAGAGAAACACAAAAGTACAAATAATACAAAGTGACAACATTAAGGGCCATTCATATCTAGCCAATATTTTACTTGTCAGATTTATAAATGAATCATTATTGACCGTTTTATCAGTAAACGTGACCTTAACAGGCATACGTGTATGTAGAAATATAAACATCTGACGCCTACCATATAGTCATTTGTGAAAATAAATATGCTAACATGATTAACTGTGTGATTTGTTTATATTTCAAACTTCATTACTCTCTGATGAGGAATATTATAAGACTACACCTTGATTTGTCAAGTTTATCAAAAAGAAAGCACTGTACACAATTTATTTTTTTGTGCCTTATGTAAAAGGTGTTGTAAATGTCAATATTTGCATGAGCTTTAAAAAAAAAATGACAATATGGTATTTATAATTTAAAGAGACATTATGCGAGATTTACATAAAGAGCTGGTAGTTCTTGCGTTAATAGTTCCTAATGATAAATGAATATATTGCAAATTTTTGTCAAATTACATTATTCTGAGCGAAGTAATGAGTGGCTACTTTTATCATGTTTCAGACAGTGGGGGCAATTAAATTTGTATTACTTTTAATCTGAATAAGACTTTTAACATATAGGAATATGTCAGTGACGTGATGCATTTCCTAGAAATATGACAGACATTGTATAATCCACTCAATAGCCAAGCCATTCGATGATCTAGAGAGTTGCTCATGGGTGTGTTATCTGAATAAATGTCCAAACAAAAAATAATTTATATAATAATTGAAGCCAGAAAAAAAGACTCCTGCAATAGGCAGAATTAGATCTTACATAATGCCTAGTATTCCCATATAATTTTACATGACATGGCGTTTTAAACGGTGTAGGTGCTTCGTTGACTTACCATAACTTTTTGATGAGTTTTCAAGCATCGCCTTTCTTAAATCAGAGACTCATATAAGAAACTGTTAACTTTAACCAGATAATTTCGATTTGGAAAATGAGGTATACTTCGGCGGTCTTTGAATCGTTGGCTACCTCAATGCATGCGCATTTAATTATTTTTTGCTGATATTTGCGATTATTCTGACTGTCACTGTTACAACGTTTAAGTATGATTCGCTTTGAACTTTGCTTAAAAAGCGCAGGCGTTCAAACGACAAAATGAACTTCGCATACCGATCACCGGGTTAACTTAAGCATCTGAACACCACTGTGTATCCATAATGTATTAAAGTATTGATATGTTCTTGAAGGCGGTCTCACGAAAATACAAAAGTGGATTTTCTTCTGGAAGTGCTTTAATTAGCGTACCATTGTTGAATTTAAAATTATCCCTGTATGATCAATGATCTTAAGCCTATTATACATGTATGTCATTCCATTTCATTCTAGTCTGAGATTTATGAAAGAGAACTAAGGATTGGGTGATAAATAAAATCTCCTACTCGTCTTTTTTGATATCAAAGTAAAACAAAAAAAAAACCTCGGCACAGCCTCGTTTGTTTTTTACTTTATCGACTTGTGTTGATATTATTTGATATCAAAAAAAAGTAGGAGATTCTCTATATGTTTGAGATTCCAGAAACGATATTGCCAATTACTATAAAACAAAGTCAAATAGAATGGCTTCTGGTATATTATCATATTTGATTGTGTCCAATATTTTGCGTTTGAATTCAAACTCGGGGCATGAACTGGGGTTTATTTTAAAGTTACTTAACTTGTAGCAGCGTTCCCACCGACTCTTCTTCGATTTATAAACGGCATGGGTTCATTTATGGCGTCGCTTACACTTTGGCGTATAAATAAGTATGGTGTCCAAATTTACTGCATTCTACATTTTATTCATTCTAGATAGAACAATTCACTACTCCCTCGTGTAATAAATTTGAAGTGTTACTTACTTAGAAGTCGTGATGCAGATTAATTTAAAATACAAGACGAAACGATTTTTAAGTTTTGCTATAAAACGTGGTGTAATATGACGTTCACTTTTGGTTGGCGTGGATAATGACAGTATTGATTTGATTTGCAGAGTGGTTAATGATAAAATGACGATCTTAAGATCCAGAAAGCCCCTTTTCCACTCTAACAAACATAATAGATCTTCAGTGTATGTACATTTTCATTGATTTTTGAAGATATTTCAAAAACATAATATTAGTGACTTTTTTTATGAACCAAGTGCGGCATATGTAAAGCAAGTAATGGGGAACTGCATCATTGACAGGATCCATAATAAGCTCCTTTATTCGTCGATAAATGCATTTTTGGGCATCGGATTGGAACAATCTAACAGCCCCGTGGTTCCTTTACACTGTTACAAATACCAGAAAATATGGATATATTTAGGCGAGCCCCCCCCCCCCTCCGCCATGCCTCTTTAAAATCTATTTTGTTTGTCTGTTACTCCCGCTGGCCATTAATTTCAAAACTCAAATCAAATACCATTTAATACAAAAATACATATTGCGAATCGGAAATAATATTATGGCCCATTGAAATAGCTCGCCAAAGCGACG
This sequence comes from Patella vulgata, assembly GCF_932274485.2. Classification (NCBI taxonomy): domain Eukaryota; kingdom Metazoa; phylum Mollusca; class Gastropoda; family Patellidae; genus Patella; species Patella vulgata. The sequence goes on from NC_065880.2 coordinate 40,761,365, forward strand.
CGGCAATCTACTTTTATTTTCTACTTAACAATAACTACATCTTTACATATCGTTTAATTCAATATATATAAGCAATTTGGGGCCAAGTCAGCTATGACGGAATTGAAATGATTATTTTAGTCTTTTATCTGTCAGGATGATATTTCTTAGAATTGGTTCTGAAGCCTTTCGGTGAATACTACAGAACACGAGTGGTTCTAGGTTGTACAAACATGCACTTCTCATGCTCATGTTTGTATAAAACAAGGATGTTAAAGAATGTAAACTTTTAGCTAAAGCTGCTTTGAATTAAAATATCGTCCATCAAATCGTCCATCAAACATTATTTGTTTGCCAAAGAGATGAGAGTTTAAGCCCATAAAAGAACTAGTACTAAATAGATACTTGTTCAAAATAGAAATAAAGCCAATGAATCGAAAGATGATTTGTCATTGGATGAAGTTTTCTTCTTCATCAAGATCAAGAAACATTGTTATCTACCACCCGTGAGAGATTTGTCATGGTAAATTTGCTGTCTTTGCTTGCATGCTCAACAATAAAACAGACCAAGTTCAGGTGGATTTATTTATAAGATATTAATTATATCAAGAATATGTCTGCATTGTTTGCCTTAAGTGGTTGGAATTTGTTGAAACATCCTTTCCTAACGTAGACAGTTAAAACCATGCATGAAATATCTGGCACTTAACGTGTACATTGCTTAAATGACTAAATAAATGCCAATTATATAATGCTGTCTGTAACTGATGAGCTATGGATTATATACAAGATGCCAGGAATCATTCCATGGTCCAGATCGTAACTTACTTCCTGCAAAAAAACAGCCCCGTGATTGCTGTAAATTGTTCGTTCATCTTTCCACATTATTTAGTCGTCAGCTTCCTTCCTTATTTTGACCATAAGTACGTGTTGTCAAATGAAGGAGGTTCCGCGAAATCTGAATGATTCAAACCATTAACATTAATTCAACAAAAAAATGGCAGCATTAGCAGTCATTGTATTCACCACCGTTTTACTTATTCGTTATGTCCGCTATTAAACCTTTGTATTAATAGGTTTGACCTTGATAGAAATGTGTCAATACAGCCATTTATTTCTGACCAATTTCATGAATGTGTCTTATACTTTGCACCTAAGGTTGTTTACGCTAAATATATCCGACCTCATACAATACATATCAGGAGCCTATAGCTAGCTACAATGCACTTCGATTGCTGCCTCTAGCTATTTCGTGCTATAAACGTTACCTTTTAACGAAAACTTGTTTAATTAAAAAAACAAAACAAAATGATTTGGTGATACATGTGAGAGGGGACGGGGGGGGGCGCTAAGATCGATTCCTTGGTGATTGAACAATGTGTAACAATTGGCTATCATCAGATATGTCACTATCAGAACAGAAAAAGAAATAGTTTCTTTTGCTGTGTTGCTGCACTTTACCCAGCAATTAGTAACTTCTATGGAATACAATTATTGCTTATTACTCTAAACAATTTAATTAGTAACTGGTGAGTAAAAACCAATAAAACCATCAATCCACTGGCTTTATTATCAGACAATAATTGCGCTGAAGAGGAAGGCTTATTTGCCGTCAAAATCCCACCATGAGCGTGATGGTACATACACAAACATGTGTTTATATTGCATAATAGGTCCCGGGAATGGTCAGCAATTCATTGTCTTATGTTATTCCTAGAGGTCCTTGGTCACCGTTAATCAATTTAAAGAGAATGGCCGGCATTGGGCCGTTTATTGAATGTGGATAGCTCATGACGTGATAGAATGGAAGACGGTGTTATATTATGAAGTTTCTAGGGAATACTGTCTTGTAGACAGCTTAGTTATTGAATTAATCATGGATGTTATAATTAGTACATTCAAGTCACATAAAATATCTAAATATAGACATAAATATTTCTGAATACAACCAAGATACAAATCATACACGGGAGGTATATTTTAAATAGTTTGTTAGACCATTATGGCCCCGACATTAGTAGCCTATCATTCTGGTGATGTCAAAGCGAACTACAACAAAAGTGTGGTTTAGCCCTAGGTTTGGCTCTGAGCCCTGCATATTATGAACGATATTATGCAAATGGTTAATGTATGTATTTTGGTGACATTAATAATTTATAATTAACGATTGCAGTATAATTTCCACATAATATGGCGACTTACTAATATCTGTAACATGTGCTATATTCACAAAGAATCTATTTAGAGAAAGCAAAATTTTCTTGCGACGGATTGAATGTAGTAACTAAAGCAAGGAAAATGGGAAATCTATCATTGAAAATTACACCCATATCCTTAAAAATAGCCAAACGATGGATAAAATATTGAGAAAAACAAATATAATCAACAATCTAAAGCAACCTTCCAATCTAGCTAGGATTATAACATCTTCTAAATATGATTCAGTCGCTTCAATACAAGTAGTTTCAAAATGTGGTAATTCAAAGCGTAAAACCTGTGACATTATCATTGAAGGATCATCCATAAAAATTAATGATGATAATACATTTTATGTCAAAAAAGCAATGAATTGTCAATCGAACTATGTAATTTACCTTATAGCGTGCCCGGGATGCAAGGGAAAATATATAGGAAAGACCCAAAATGATGCTTAGGTTCAGAATGAACCTCCATCGACAGCACATACATCAACCAAAATACAGGATGATCCCGCTCAGTGGGCATCTTGAAGTAAATTTAGTGTTTTTCCTTTAATAGCAAAAACAACGACCACTTGGAGGCAAAAGAAAGCTATTATATTGAAAAGTACCACCAGAAATTTAATTCTAAATAGGAGAATAATTAAATAAAATAGAGACCGTGGTGGGATGAATATTTGCAGCCTGTAGGCCACGGAGTAACTACCCTTGCCTGTATAATTTATCATGTAACTATGGCATTGTGACGTCACAGACTATTGTTAATTGAGAGAGAGAAATGGGGTTTAACGTCCACACGACACAAACTAGGTCATTTTGGGACTAACATATGCGCGTAGGGGTCTTTAGCAGTGGGAGGAAACCGGAGGACCCGGAGAAAACCCACGAGGTTGGACAGGTGATCCTACTCCTTGTCACGTACAACCGGGGATTCGAAACCACGCCAGTTGACTCAATGACAGACTTTATGATACAGCGCGCGCACGCTAACCATTCAGCCATCCACCCCCCCCCCCCCTATTGTTAATTGAATTATTGTATAATAAATGCCTGATAGAAATGGGATCAAGTAAACTGCTAATCGCAAACTCGAATGTTTCGTATTTCCTAACGAATAGAGAATTAAAAACCATTCCTAATATCCCTTGTCTATGATATATCTATAATATCTTATCAGTCACAGACATCCTTGTAATTGAGTATATTTATCGGTTTGGTTTTATTTCAAAGACAAACTTAACTTTAAGTGCCAGAATTGCACGCTTTTTATCGCGTATATGTTACGAAAGGAAGCCATCTCTTTCAGTGCATCCCAGTCACTTAAGGCTAACAATGAAGTCATTTCCTCGATAACGTATTTTATTTAATCGTTGTGAAAAAATCCACTTGGACTGTTTGTCAACGATCAATGATGATGTGAGCAATACAAGAGAGCAAATTTACCATGACAAAGGTTCTGGCAACAAAATACACTGAGGAGGAGAGTCATGGATAACAAAGGTTCTTGATGAAGAAGACTTAAATCCTCTTCTGAATCATTGGCCTTTTTCCCGGGTTTCAAACAATCTTTTCTGGAAGAATCTTTAATTTAAATCCGTTATTTTCTTTGAATGCCACAGGCTACTGAAACATTGTCAACTGCGCTAGTATTGGAACTTAGAATATTATGCGTGTATCGTTGTTAAGATAGAAAGAAATGGCAAATATTTTGTAGAGTCGCCTTGGAGGTGGGACATGGGTGGCTGACATATTTAATAGTAAAATGGTATACTCACTCCAAACTGCTTTTATAAGAAATTAACTATGTTAACCAGCGATGCAAAATAAGCCCACATACTTTACCCCGTTTTTTTCTTACGTAAGTAATACTGCAATAATCATTAATTAGCAGTTTCGCCATTAAATTCTAAGCTATATACAACATATATATAACACCATTAAATTTCTTGGTTATTATGCAGTTATTTTAAAATTTATAAATTCAACCGTTGGTTCCTTATAGTGAAGAAACAAATACGTGTTCTTTTATATAGATGTTGTCAAGTCTACAGTTCTAGTTATAAACATACGCCACCTCCTAATTTGGAGATCCGATCAAAACCCATGTGTGCCTTGTAGATCAATTTGTCAGGTTTATCTTTCTGGGCAGTATCCTTGATAAAACTGGAGGAACTGACAAGGATATCCAAGGTTAGGATATATAAAGTTCATGATGCATTCACTCTTATAAACATGTAACTATAAATCTCTTTGATCTTTCTATGGCAGGAATAACATGCGATCGGAAAGCTGGTTTCGGCTTTGAATACATGTCCAGGGAATTTTGGGGTTTTCTTGATGCGACGCGAGATTATTCCTATAATGTGTACTGTACTGGAACTGGGGAAAACACAAATTTGGACTGGCAATTCTACATACAATCGGGAAATCTAAACCACGCCACTTGACTCAATTACTGACCTAAGTATTTGTCACTGTGCATTATCCGGAGTCCTATAGACCCGGTAGCTTAAGGCTTTGGTCATGGGGCTGTAGGCAACAGCTTTCCTTTAAAGATGTATCATGTAAGAGCTAATTCTGCCTATTACAAGTCTTTCTTTTGGCCTCAAATCTTGTATAAATTAATTAGACCATCGGATGCTCGCGATTTTCAGTGTATTGAAACACGTCCGCCATTTAATAATTTGGTTTAAAAACGGATAATCGAGATGTTGTGTACTATTGTAACAATGGTAGCAATGGCAATCGAGATTTCGATTGAAGTAATTTGACTGTAATTTCTCATGTGTTCAATTCTCTTTATCTATTATAGCGAGAACTGTCAGCCCTTTATCTAAATCTTACATAATACACCTTTAATAATGCAAAATAAACCAACACCATATTCATTTCTTTATTTCAAATTAATGTTTAACGCCAAGTTAAGTCATTATTGTCAATCCTTCAGTTAGTCATCCTTAGTGTCGGATTGATCCAATGTGACTTCGTTTGTTGAGGAAAATTCGTAGTTGTGGTGAAGAGATTCTTGGTAGTTTACCATACAAAAAGTCTGGTTATTTCTAATTTCTGGTGGTGCAATTAAGTCCGTTTCTATACTCGCACTATATATCACTTTGTTGCCTGAAATATATCGAAGACTTGATTTTAATAATTTGTCAGATTATTTTAAACTTATGTATGAGATGAATCTAGGCTAGGCAGATAATCTGAATAAAACCGTAGGAAAATAATCCCTGTTAATAAGTCGCCAGTTTTTAATCATATATTCTTTGTTCTGTGTTCTTCACTTTTATCAAAATCTCAATATTTGTATCTCTAAATCACAATTTGGTCATACAAATTAATATATGTACATTGAAATTAACAAATGTATGATAAATGCCTCATTTGAACTACATTTCAAAAGTGTTTGAAAAACGAATATTATTTATTAAATTCGAATACTGCCCAACAAGTCTTTAAAAAGGAAAATATGTAAGAATCACTTGCTGGGGTGGGGCATTAAGAACCAGAATACTTTTAGGGATTATCGTCCATTTAAAACAATTATACAGTTTGTATGGAATCAAGCCAGTTTTTATGCATTTAAACAATACAAAATAACATTGTCGATTGTTTTTATCTTTTTTGTTCTTGGCTTTCATTGGAATTAAAACAAAAATTGAGTCTGTTAACCATAACTTCATAAGTCAATAGACTCAATTTTTGTTTTAATTCCAGTGAAAGCCAAATAAACATAACACAGGCAATAGACTCAATTTTTGTTTTAATTCCAGTGAAAGCCAAATAAACATAACACAGGCTTATGAAGTTATGGTCAACAAACTCAATTTTGGTTTTAATTCCAGTGGAAGCCAAAAAACAAAAAAAGATAAAAACAATCGACAATGTTATTTTTTATTGTTTAAATACCTAAAATAACTGAATATCTACTGCAATTTTCATAGTTAGTTGTCTCTTTATAATTCCTTTAAATTTTAGCAAGAAGCCGCGCATTTTCATGGCATAATGGTCATAGTGGGTTTTAATGAACACCTTGAACTTGTAGATTTTATGTATAAGAACCATGGCATCTGGAATTAAGTGCAGACACTATTTCAAAATTTCTCAATTTATGACCACTATATCTGCCAATCTGAGTTTGTTACTGCAGGGCCAGTTGCTACACTGAACTTCACACAACGAAAACACCGCACCGATTACAATACTCTGTCACTGATGATGGGTCGTTAGTTGGTACGTGCGGAGGTTTTTGTTGCGTTGAAATCGAATGGATATAATTTAGATGACAACATTCGGCGCAGTTCCACGCCAGTAAACCTTTATTTTATAAATAAACGTTGACACAATTCGCACTAAAAATGCGCGATGAGCAATAACTGGAATGATTTAATACATAATTATATTTAAAATTCTATCTTTCACGGGGTCTGGCCTATTTTTTTAACTCTTGAACTATAGGAGCAAAATTCATTATTTTTCTTTATCAAAATTCCATTCCGTGTGTGCCTCAAACGGTTTATAAGTTAGAAAGAGCATCCGTCTTCAGTTATGTTTGGTCAGAACGACTCCAGAAAGACACCTTTGATAGAAAAATCTTGACCTATCGGCCTCCGTTTTTCTGTCATCTGGATTCCTTTCTTCGAGTCTTCCTTTCCCCAGCATAGCCCCAGATTCGTGCTGTATCCGATACAGAACAGACTCCAGTTGTTCAACTCGAATTTCAAGCCTGGATGCATTTGTACATTATATTTTGCTCAATTTAAAATTTTCTTTGCTATTTCAATAGTGACATATCCCCAGGCCCCGAGTTCACAAAGCATTCTTAGACTTCAGAATTTACTCAACTTTCAATCACTATTTATGAGAAATATCTTTGATCCAGAAACGCAAAACTTGGCACATAGTTTTTTCTGGATGTATTTGATACATTAAAACAACAAAAGTTTTCTAAAGGGTAATATTTTATTTAAGATAAGGCGAACAATTTTCAGTAAATTCTTAACTTAAGTCTCAGAATGCTTTGTGAACTCGGGGCCAGGTCTGTAAAATTAATTTCCTGTCGGTCCGAAAACTGCATGCTTTAAAATGTACATTCTCGCCTTCTGTTTCTTTATTTCTAAGAGCATAGTTCAACTTTATGATGTTAATACCACTAACATGTGATTGACAATTCCCTTTATATATCCCGTGTTTATATATTCAAGCGATTAGTTTACCCCACTAGCAATGTTATTAACAAATTAAGATTTTACGTCTATATCAGACAAAACATCACTCTAATACATGTTTTCTTTCAATATCTGATTCCATATGATGGATTATTTTGCGTTGATAAATTCATCATTGTGGGGAAACGGACCGTTTGATTTAAGTTCAGTATCAGTTAACGAGACGTGTGGCCCGCCATAAACACAAAACTCTCAAATACAGATAAAGTCTCGGAATCTTTGAAGAATTTCTCTCAAGACGTTTACTTAAGATTGTTAGCAAAATTGGTCATTTTGTCATAAAGCGTTCTACAAATCTCTGCAATAGCCAATAAGTGAATCTAATCGATATGGAAAATTGTCTACATCAGCCGCAGACCTAGCGACAAGTTAAACCAATTTTCTTTTAAGCGCAACCTTTAAGGAACCTTACATTCTAAGTTGATAAAGATGCCCGCTATGTTAGCTATTTATATGTGACCAGAATTATAAATTTATCGCACGTGAAGTGAACGTTTCTATCTAGAATAAAGAAGCCGTAGTATGTAATAAATTATAGAAGGTCTGGAAAGAAAATTTACAAGTATTGAAACGGCCATATGTTTGTCTATATAGACTATGAAACAGTCAGATTACTTAAACCTTGAATCTGTTACATTATAGTCTTCCGATCAATCCATTAACCATTGGTGGGCGATGAAGTATGCGCATCGGGTAACTTATCTCCAGCTATCCACGGCTCTAGTTATGCACTTGACTATCAGCGATATTATTCTGGGTAGAAGCGGGAGTCATTGTCAGTTTAGATTTCGAAGCTGTCGTCACTCCTACCATAGAATGAGGTCACTTCTTCAATGACATGACTCTCTTTTCTCACCAGACCACATTGTATGATGCTTTAACCCCTTTTATCACAGAAATATATAAATATATTCCTATATATAAATGTATTTCTATATATAAATATATTTCTAGGCTTTTTATGACATGAGATGACGTCATTTTCGTTACTCTTCCCATAAAGCTATGTCTTTACTCTCCTCGGCGGTGAGCAATGAAAAGCTGGCGCCAGTCTTCCACTTTGATCATGAACTGATAATGTCGCGATTACTCCCCAATATCTTGAGTTAAAATGCGCCACTCTTCCACTAAGAAGCGGGCATCAGTTTTACTCTTCCCACCGATGATTTCGCGATTCCTCTCCCATACTATGGGTTGTTTGTGCCACTCTTCTAGTTACCCTTTCTGAGATGATGTTATCGATACTTCCATGGGAATAAACCTTTATAATTGGACCTAGTAAATCAAATTGTATTGCTCACTTTAGTAATCGTTGTTGTTTTGCCCAGGTTAACTAAAAAAATATAATTCCAATTTTGACATTTTAATAATGATTCATTTAAATGGCGGGATGTTATGTCTTTTTTTATTCTAACTGTCAACTTTATTCAGAGAATAATCTGTCATATTATCCCTATACTGCCTATCTTATATATACTTTCATTAATAGAGTTGTATTTGCTACTGGTGTCAAGTCGTATCTAATATATGTCTATCTTCAAATAGCTGTGTACTTTAACTTGCTTTTATAATATATGTTATAATGGTATTGATTGTATTTTGACCATAAAAATGTATGTGTACGCATCGATTCCAGTTCAGTTTCATTATAAAAGACGTATTCTGCTCTCTGTAGTTCGTCGGGATTTTATAAATCTTTATGGTCGCCAAAAGATAAATGGGCTCTAAAGCCTGTCCCCATCAATGATTATTTGTAGCGGATAGCCGGATCGAAAGAGAAAAACATTCAGCGCCCACCATACCGATCTTTCATCACCAGTTTCATGTAACCAATGAGACAACATACTCCATCGCGTTTGTTGTTGCATACAGTGGCAAGAAGGCTACAGACGTTTGGTCACCCGAGTAACCATCTCGAAAGATGGCAGTGCCTCAAAGTAACAATACGTCTTTTAGCGACCAGTTCCTTAAAAATGCCTTGCACCGCGGGAGCTTTGATATGACGTATTTTCTCGAAAAGCCTTATTTCATCAATCACCCATGCTTTACCTGGTTTCGCGAATAATTCGTGCTATGAAAATTCCCACGCCGACAGAGCTTTAATACAATCTAATAATTGGCGAACAGTTAATGAAATATCTCCATGCTTCCAATACTCTCCCATAACCCATGTTCGTGAACGTTGCATTAAAAGTGCAAAATGCTATGTAAAAAATTAAGACATAATGAATGAAATGAATCAATGAAATGGGATTTAACGATCGAACGCTGCGTTTAAAAGTTCAGAAGAATCTGTATCCGTTGAATTTTTTTATACATAAAGTAACATATTAAGACAAATATAAGGTGTCAATATATAGTATCAGTTTTATATAACATAGGACGCGTTTGTTATTTAGTGATACATCGTATATCAATTTTATACTGTAATATCGTCATCTATCATTATTGACATCTTTTAAAAGGTCACCGCGAATAGAGTTTTTGCCATCTGTCGCAGAAATATGTTTCTTATCACCCGGAAATTACATGTCCTAGTTTTTTGAAAAGAACAATTAAATAAGATAATGATGGATATCACTTGTTTCAAATCATTATCTTTATTCTTTAGTTAACACATATTTTAATCTATCCCCTGGGGCCCTATTTAACTTACAGCACAAACAAGTAAGAAGGTTAGATATATTTAAGCCCCGACATGCCATAATAAAGGTTAAATATAAATTATTCAAATGGCTATGGCTCATATTGGCTTCTATTGATCTCACAAAGAAAAAAAAAGTTCTGAAGCTTGAGTATAGTCTGGAAGCTCAGTGCGTGGTAGTGGGGGTGGGGGTCCATCAAATGGGCACAAAACCAAACTCAACTTTTCTATAGTAAAATTTTGCGCAGAATACGTTGCCGAGAGGTAATCAGTCTGCCATTGAGTTGTTTTCGAGATATTCGAGATCAAAGGTCAAATGAGTTCATTTGCACTGAAAATGAATGCGTATCATGAAAATAATCTGAAAATGATCGAAAGTAACCACCCTTTCAATAAAAAGGTAAACTTGCTAAATTCACCTTTGTTCTTTGTGACCCCGGAAGTCAAAAGGCCAAGTTTTCCATTTTAGCACTAGGAAGATTTAAAGCAATAGATGTCGGCGTAAAATATAAATACTAAAGCAATAGATGTCGGCGTAAAATATAAATACTAAAGCAATAGATGTCGGCGTAAAATATAAATATCGGCGTAAAATATAAATACTAAAGCAATAGATACTAAAGCAAAACCTGTTCTAATTACCATAGAAAAGTTGGGTCTGGTTTTGTGCCCATTTGATGGACCCCCTCCCCCACATTCTGAGCCTCTGGTCTAGTAGTGTCTATTTATTTAGTGTCTATTTATGTTAAAAGATTACAAAACCTTTAAAGTAAACGAAATGCGATGGAGATTAAAGTCGGGTAATTTTATCTGGACAACATACACTTCCTGTGATTTTACTTCATATCCGGTCATGTCTCGATTATTCCTCTTTATTATAAAGTCTGATAATGAAAAGAACAATAATCTAAAATACGGATCACTAAATTAGTTTCAATTATGACTTTTTTTTGGTTCTCTTTATCTCTTGGGAACATCTTCTGCTACCAATGATAATTTTTAAATGATAGCAACATGGATTTCTGTTGAACACGTTGACACGAAATAAAAGAATTTTCAGTGTTTAATATATGATAATTATTTGAAATATACCATGCCTTATATAAAATAAATATCCCCTACATTTATACTTTCTAATCGCAATGCTAATAATTATCTTGATTATGTGTTTTTATGGTTATATATCCATCGTTTTGGCATAAGGAGATCAAAAGTATTGACAAAGCTGCTGCTGCTATGGAATTGGCTACATGTAATCAGGTATTTGCTGATTGGGTCAAATACAGACAACGTTTGTAAGATGGATTGATTTTGGACAATTATATTTAGCGTTTGACCTCAACAAGCACAGATTTTTAAAAGAAAATTACCTTCCAATACCATGTCCTATTTATGCAGCGGTTTACCAATAGGGCCTATGTTGTAATTTTATAATCTTATAATGATCATCAAATTTCATATTGTAGTTCTCAAGAGAGGGGGTGGGGGATCACGTGGTTAAGTGGGTCGCTAGCCTGGAGGTCAGGTGTTCGATCCCTGCATTGGCCGAGAAAGTTCATCCAGATTTTCCGGCGTGGTTTCCCCTTGTCAGTGATGCAGGACGGGAGGCCTGACAAGGACAGCTGTCTAGTCGTTCGGATGGGACGAAAAACCGAGGTCCCGTGTACATATTGGCGTGCACGTAAAAGATCCTTGGCAGTTGGATTTCGATATAAGAGTAGGCCGTAGCGCTTGTTGTCGACATCAGTTTGGCCCCTATACCTTGTAAATATATTTGGCAAAGATGGCGTAATACAATCAGTCGGTTCAAAAGAAACCACAGCCAATTTAAATTTCAAAGAATTAAATATATCTCACTTATATTGTAGTAAAGATCAAAAGTCTGAAGACGATAATTGATGTCTAGAATGTTAAATATCTTAAAAGACATGGATATTTTTTTCTCGTCATAAAGATAAATATAAGTGGGATACAGTTAATGCATCGGAAAATTGGCCGTCGCTGAAACTTGCTTTGAACGAAAATTCTGCACTTACTATTATGGTGTTGATTGGGTAAAAAATATTGTCTCTGTAACTCATTTCTTTTTTTTATTTTCAAGTGTTGCCATTCAACTTATTTCAAGTTTCTTGCGTTCATAATTGAAATCATATATTAACACCACGCAATAAATCCCTCTCAACGTTCTATTAAGCTAGGTTTATACTGTCGACTTTTTGTCAGTAAATCATACACTGTCCCAGACTAAACATTCCTTTATAATGTGCAGACAATAAAATTGATGAAATGTCTTTTATATCATATTATTATATTCCCGTTTCCTTTTCCTTGCCGTGCCTGTAAAAAAATAACACGTAGCATTTGGAATTCTAAACAAAATATGCGAAAATGTCGCTCTTCTTGAAAAATTCTCCTGCTCGCAACGCACACGTAAACATATACATGAAAGTTACCATGTTAATCTCAAAACGATCGACACATAATCTTAATTCGATTTTAAAAACCATTCCAATTTTGTATTCCATTATGTTTTATCCTAAAACAGTTACTATTCACTCTACTAAAATGTTTAACATTAACAAGGCAAAAAAATTGTATTAACAAGGTTCTGGAATTTGGCCTGATAAACAGACACCTCGTATTTATTCATAAAGGACACGATTGGGTAAAAAAAACTGTGAATGTAAAAGATATGGGATCTAATAATATTGTCTGGCACTTTTATCTTTTTGTCTCCTGAGATTTAATATACGCCGAGTAAATCATATTATTTACAATATTCACTCAATAACTGAAGAAATATTCGATGAAAACAAAAGCTTCAGTTAAAAAAAACCCAAACAAAATCAACACATATATGTTCTACACGCCCACTATTTGTCAATGGTAAACTTAAAGAAGTCTAAATATCCATATTATAGAACTGTACTATAGAACTGTAGTTTATCTAGGTGAAATATATTTAGTGAATAATTTTTAAGAAACAGCGATGTTAAATTATAGATTCTTCCGTATGAGAGATGTGGGATAGGACGCTTGTGTCGAGTGGACCTACCCTCCCCCCCTTTCTTTCTCTTTCTCTCGCTCTCTCGTGACATAACTATTGCTCGGGTATTTTTATATAATCCCTAGTAGCCTCTAGTAGTTCGGTGGTGCTCGAACCCTGGTATTATAAATAAAAGGTTTTGTTTCTGGATGACTTCTACTAACTTCAGGCCCAGGAAGCAATATACAAAGGGTAGCCAATGTAAGGGCAGAATTCTTAAAATATTTTAGTTAAGTTTTTATGAATAAGGCGCCAGATAATAACTGACATGGGCGACAAATACTCAACATTCTCATCATATATCTAATTTATTCTCCGGCGACTTGCAAGTTAAATAGTCACGAGATGTTGAGGCGATTTTATCATAGTATATTATAAACCAAATAAATGATTTCTCGCCATCAAATATTCACTTCTATTTGTCAGTATGAACAGAATTGATCGGGTTTATTTAATTTAGGATTCGTACTGTAAACCCTTTCAATGCCCAGATTTTGGGTTTTTTTTGGTTGTCTATATAGGGCAGACAGAGCAAAACAGCAGCGTTATTCGCAGAATTTTCTTAGCGAAAGAATGCTAAAGGACATCAGAATTTTGATATAAAATCAGTATTACTGTTTTACTATTATGCTCTGTTCATGTCCTTTCTTTGTTTTTAATTTCAGAGGAAAGTGTATTTTCCAAGTTCATAACATACGGATGTATATTTGCTAAGAAACAGGTTAGTTTACAAAATTTTTCAGTGCTTTTACATTTAAATTCAATGTATTATTTTCGTCAAAAAGATCTTAAAGTAAGTTATAGATCAATCAGCAACCCAAGCAGATGTAGTTGCTAACCGGAATGGATAACAGAACACTATCCTAACCCATATGAAGTTACAAATTCGACAGTCTTGTGTTTTCATATATTTGTTCGTTATCTTCTTTAATTTGTTCGTTATCCCTTTTAATAAGACACTTGACTTAATGTAATTTCACGTTTGGTTAGTTAATTGCAGATAACCATAAAATAATCATCGTCGAATTTATCCATTCCGAAAAATACGATTAGAACTTCAGCAAAACGTTCGCTTTATTGCTTTTATATAATTTTATTACCAGGAGTTAAGTTAAACCTACAAACTGTAATTCACACATATACGCTCATCGGCCCTTTCTCTTCTTCTGTGGCTTGATCCCACTGCTAAAGTGCCTTGCATGTAACCCAGTCGATTTCTGTTGACGTTAGACTTTATTCCTTTATATCCCCTCGTTGGTTTATTTATCACATACATGTACTTAGTTATCCGGCGTTTACAGTTAACAAATCCCCATAATAACGCAATAATCACCAATTGTCAATTTTATCCTTAAGTACTGCACCAAGTACCAAATAAATAGCACCATTAAGTTCAACCGTATTGTTTCCTATAGCCATCCAGCAAACTAAAGTTCTTTTTTGTTATACAGAAATAAACAAAAAATTGTTTCTAATAAATGACCAATAATCTATAAAATAGTGTACGTGTTTACAACTACATTCCCTAACAAACATATAAAACCGTCAGACTTTATTAGTCTTCAGAGGATAATGTTTTTGCCAATTGAAAACCATTGATGCTATTCACCCAAACCATCTAAATGTCATTTACAGTGCCTTTGATTAATTATAACTGACCTCATACTTGTACTGAAAATTACAGATCATATAATTGACTTGCCGGTTGTACGAACTCTTAATGTTAAGTTGGGAGTCATTTGTGTAGCACTTTGTCTAAATATACAAGTGTTATTTGCGAGCTCTCTTGATAGGAAGTTATGCAGAAATAATTTGCTCTAATGCTCATTTTTATGAGGTTTTATTGGACTATATGGATAACTTCTGACGTGTTTGAGAATACACACGAAATTCAGCCTAACGGGAGTTGGGGCTTAACTAAGTGGTATTGATTTTTGGCAATTTGGATGGACCCAAGAGAAAGTGTCTTCATCTCTTGATCTGGCTTTTCCTTTACAACGGATACTAAAAAATATTATAACTAGAAGTTTTGTCTTTGTGAGTGGTTGTAATATGAGTGACGCTAAGAGATAAAATATTATGTGATTTCTTTGTGGATTCCCTCGTTGAATTAAGATATTTTTTTGATATACCAATCTCAGCTTTTGTGGAGTTACTGGCAAGTAAGATTATTTTTTTTTCTTTTAAAAGCAGACGAACAGATTAGAATTTAAGCTTCATCTATTGAGTATTTCGTTGGCAAATGTATTTTTCTACATTTGGAGAGATTACTCTGTAAATAGTTGTATGTGACAAGAATAATAAGACACGCACAACGAATCAAATTAGTAATTGTTAGCATTATGGACCTCCAACACGATGTGCTCCCATCGGAGATATATTGTGATTGCATAACACATGTGGTTAACAAAAGAAAAGGTATAAGTAAAGCATATCCCACCCCGTGCATGACTAATCCACAACAATAACACATACTTATTAATGTTAAATTTACGTGTGTAACTTCTAGGATATGATTCATGTATTTCAAACTATCTGAAGCACGAAAACATAATACCGCTAGGAGAAATTGACTGTATTATTTGATTTGAAATATATTTACGCGGCATGACGCTCTTACGAAGATAAACTGAGGTTTTTTATATTGATTTCTTTTATCTCTTAATCTTAAAACGTTGATTCAAATGTTTAACTCGTTTATAATAATAATAATAATTGATTTATATAGCGCCAACAATTCAACTCAGTGAGCTGCTCTCGGGCGCTTTACATAAGTACAACTAATATAAAATTACAACAATCACAACACATTAATCCATAAAAAAGACATAAACAAAAACACGATGTATCAATCTGATTAAAACACAGATCCTATTTCGTTTCGTTTTTCAAAATTCGTTTTACTTGTCTTTACTACACTAGGATCTGGAAGAGTTGTTATCTTTGACGTGTTCTAGATGATGCGAGGGATTAGCAAATGAAACGCTCTGTTATGGCATGCTCTCGGTATGAACTGCAGGGTGATGTGGTGTCAGGTGTTCTTTGAAGATTAAGCATACATTTTATAGAACACGACACCCACCACTTATTTTGTAGCAAACGGGTCACAAGGTTGTAGCAACAAGGCTAAAATAAACATTGAATCTGATGTATTATTTAGATTAGTAATGGGCCAAGGTTTACACCATTAAAGTTTTAATTCAAAATATTAATGGGTTATATTCCAAAAATACCGTTATCTACAGACGTGAAACATTATACACCGACAGATTTTCGCCTCATAAAAATTTAACCACATGTAAATTCAAATAAAATCAACAATTTAATTTTTGACTGAAAGTGGTCTATCCATGTTAACTACGATTAATTTTGATCCAGCAAAGGCTTGGATCATTTCACTGCTTCTGGGTGATAATGATGCGAATTATGGGAAGATTAGTGTCCATTGCATACCTAATTATCAAATTATCCACAACTTTATCAGTTATTTAGGGATTTTTTAAAATGCACATTTTATCACCTTTACCAGAGAAAATATTTGCAATATTCGCATTAGTATTAGTTTTATATGGAACATGTCGTAAATTAGTAGAATAGACTCTATTTGGGTGTATATTACCTAGTTCCAACCGTTTTAATTAAAATAGTGGTCTAAATTTTACTCGTAAAGTGCGCAACAAACCAAGTCGTTCATATCTGTTTTAATTAAAAGGGTGTTGTAGTATGGATAATCAAACAGATCCGACTATATAAAATAACAAATCACGAAGAACATACTGGCTTAAAGTTTAAAGGAAAAAAAAAATAGAATTAATTATTGTTACTGTATATTTTAAACACACACAGATGGTGGTGTGGAATCAAGAGAAACCAATGTAAACTTAAGTTACCATAACTTAAAGATACATTATGCAAGATTTAGATAAAGAGCTAGCTATTCTTGCTATAATAGTTCGAAAATAGATAATGTAAAATGAATAATTTGAAAATTTCATTCAAATTAATATATTGCGAGCGAAGGTATTAGCCTTTGAAGGTTTGACAAGTCGTGTGCATTAATTTCAACCACCGTACTGGTTGTTCGAAGCTAAGTCTCTCTCCTCCATTTTTAGCTTAAATCAAAATATGGCTGAACTGTTCTAATCTACATGTATTTAACATCGGAGAAATCCGATGCCATCGAGAGTTGATTATGGCCTGGATAAGTTAATTAATGTCTTAATTAATAATTTAGAAAATATTTCAGGCCTAAAGTTTCTATTGATTAATTTGAATAATGTTTGGATCAAATGCTTTATTATCAATGTGCGGTTGATAAGTTTCAATTTTGAAATGTAATAAGTTTTTATTCTAGCATGCAAGGGCTTCACATAAAGTAGTCACATCTTCCGTTTTTTTAAATCGCACCCTATTTCATACCGGTTTATCATAATAAAACATCTTTGGTAAGAAATCAATCTTTAATTTTATTAACAAAGATTGATAGTCGTCTACAATTTCTCTCGGTGTATCTGGTAAACGTCAGAAACATGTTAGTCTGTGATCGACTATTTACTGATAATTTACTATTTTGTGAGTTATTCGAGTTGATAGTCTAGTAGGTGTAACATTATTACATTAACTTTACAATCCATGGCTTACTGGTTCATGTCAAATCTAATAATGACATTATTTAAAAAGAGATTTCAATTGTGAAACATTTGTCTTCTAAAACTTATGCTAAAACAAAGTGTGTTTGTTAAATTTGTGGTATTCTCGATAAATATGAAATGCACGAAGTCAGATTTTGCAGCGTCAAAACAAAACCGGCCACTCAATTTTCAGCATATTACCTCTAAGTTCGGAATCCCAAGGGGGTCAGTGTTGTAAATATGTATTCAATGGGGGCTGAAACGTAGGATTAAATGTATGAAAGTAAACACAGTGGCCATTCGACCAATGGAATCTCATATAATTATTAGTCTCAGAAATATAAACAGAAGTCTAATGTTAATAAAACAAAACGAAATCAATAATTAATGTTAATAAAACGAAACCAAATCAATAAATTAATGTTAATAAAAAGGAAATAAAAATATTTATGCTAATAAAATGAAACGAAATCAATAAACTAATGAGCAACAAAAGTAAGCATCTTGGTGTCTATCTTAATGAAACATGATAATACAATTCTAACCATTAAAGACAAATTGTGTTTATTTAACTGCTTCATCAGACTTGATTCTCCCATGATTTTTATTGTCCAAATTAACGCTTTTATTATATTAGACTTCCAGCTCAGTCTGGCGAAATAAAAAAGACATCCCAATAATTTGCAATAACGATTTTACAGTGCTTAATCATAAGATATTTCAGTGATTTGTTCCAACGAACAGACATTTAACATCCCTTACATTACATTTCTTTACCGCCATTCTTATATAAAGATATGTTTTGAAACAATGAAATGTACACTGGCCAGCAGCTATGTAGTACGGTCTCACGAATAGTTAGGCAATCTCTCAACAGTTTTCAATAATAAATACATGCAAATTAGTGACAAGGCGAACACCCCATTAAATTTAAAACAAACAACCAAACTCCCAGACTTTTCTTTAATAATAGACGGAGAACCCCATTAAATTTGTTAGATCACAGTATGCAAATGATGGAATTGTCCAAAAGTACGTGTTAGCACACCACGGAAATCCTAACAGTAAGATTGTACTACTACTATCAGACTAACTTGTTTTAGGGGATCGATGCTTTCTTGTCACGACACCAGAACTAATTTTTAATCTGAACTCTATAACATTTATCATCTATTTTAAACAGTATTTGATATTACAAGAATCAACTCGAATCATCCAATTATTATTTCAATTACAATTAGGATGTTTCCTCGTTAAACATACGTTTATAGAAAGCCCACAATCTTATATAGAAGTAAAGGTTTCAGTTATTCAAAAGACGGATATATATTTACGCCTCGCAAATAAGGCCACGTTATTATATTATGTTATTACATTGTATGGTTTTAAACACGTTTTCAAGGTTTACTGATTTGGACTTGAATTGTTTATTTCTGATTGAATTAATTCCTTTATTGATGCATGTTTGGAGAACATTTGTAGACGAATTCAGAATTGTATGCTATATGTAATATAGTACTAGTAGTGTTTAAACCTTTCTGTATAAATCAAATTAATGGAAAAAGAATAATTTAAAAAGAACATTTGCAATTAGTGTTGTATTTGTTAGTTCCAGGACACTTTAATGATTTACACAAACCTAGTTAGGAGTTTCAGACGAGTTTCATTGTTGTGGTCTGGTTATAGTAAGCTCAATTTAACTTATGTTTGATTTTTGAATTGCTAATTGATTATTAGACGTTGTCGAAGTTGGACAAGCGTTTTTATTTACTTGCCAGAGAAAATAAGATTAGCGGAATGCGTTTCTGGTTTGTGTCTAAAGTGGCTGTGTGGAGGAGGCCGCACAGACGTCAAAGACTACTTCATAAAAGCCTAATATACTCAGATTTACTTTTTAAACACTCTTCAAGACGGAAAATGTAGATATTTTTTCCAATTGTAAAATCTTCGATAAACAAGAATGACTCTAGGCAGTAATAGTTTTTCGATTTTCAATACAGACTAGGTGAAACTATATCCATTAACATTCATTAAAATTTAATGAGTCCAGGTTGCAGATGATTTGGTATTGGTGTTCCGATTTCAGCACAGAACAGTGGTCAATGAATTACGAACTATTCTAGGGGCTTGGGCGTTCTTAAATGAATACGCATCTTGACTCGACGTATTTGTTTTAACAAATTACACAAATGGGGGTGTGGGTGGATGGCCGAATGGTTAGCGCGTGCGCGTTGTATCATAAGGTCTGTCATTAAGTCAAGTGGCGTGGTTTCGATTTCCCAGTTGTGCGTGACAAGGAGTAGGTTTTCTCCGGGTTCTCCGGTTTCCCGACACTGCTAAAGACCCCTACGCGCAAGCGAATTATTGAAATAAAATTGAACCATATGTTAGTCCCGAAATGACCTAGTTTGTGTCGAGTGGATGTTAAACCCCATTTCTCTCTCTTTCGATATCTAATATTTGGGGCTTGTAGTTTGTCATTCATTCTATTCAATCTAGATCATAGTTTGATTATCATATAAAGAACTGTATTAGTCATGTGGTTAGGGTTGGTATTAGACATGTAACCATACAATATAAACATAACATTAATACGATTGTAAAAGAAATGAAATGGTGTTTAATTTCCCACTTTTCATCGCTGGCTCGGCTAATCATGACGGACATACGCCATGCAGTGTAGTATTAGGGAAATTTGCCCTGACAACAGCTCCGCGGCCTACTCTTATCGAATCTCAACTGTCAAGGGTTTTTTACGTGCACGCCCACACTACCTCAGTTTTTTGCCCCATCCAAACGACTAGACAGCTGTCCTTATTAGACCCCCCTTCCTTGCACCAGTGACAAAGTGCTACCAAGCCGGAAAAAACGAGAAACTTTCTAGGCCAACATCGGGAGCTAACCCAAAACCACCAGACTAGTGGACCCGAGATATCCAAGCAAGCGAGCTAGCGTCAACGGAAGTCGTTCGGATGGGATGAAAGACCGAGGTCCCGTGTACACGTTGGCTTTCCCGTAAAAGAACCCTTGGTAGTTGGAATTCGGTATAAGAGTAGGCCGTAGCCCCGCTGTCCGGGCAAAATTTCCTTCATACCTCACTGTATGGCGTATGCCCGTCTTCATTTGCCCGGTACAGAACAGTAGGACGCTAAACCCCATTTCATTTCATTTTGTTTCACCGCGGCTCCCCACTGCAAAGGTGATGTTGTTCTCTTACGAACACATGGCCTATTCTAATGATAATATCAGCAAAAACAGATCTAAGTCGTTATTTTATGTAATATTATGTGTAATGTTTACTGTCAGTTCAACAGTTTGTAATCCGACGGTAGTTATTAAATGGGTGTTATGTCACGAAGGTGTTAGAATCATGACAAAATAAGTAATATACACCACTACTGGTAGTATTTTTGTGTATTCGACAGTGGTGGATATTACAAGTAGTCACGCTTTTACTCCAAACATGTCATCTTTTATAGCTAGGAGAGCCACGGTGACTCAGTGAGTAGGCGCTTGCTCAATAAGGTTCCCCCAGGATTTTCCAGAATATAACCACATTAACTTCACCCAAGTACACTCTCTATCCACTAGAGTTCATAGATTGATTTTCCTTCTTATTTGCACGTTAAACAAAGTAACGATCTATATTATATTATGACGTGTTTGTCGGTGGGTAAAACAGACTCATAGATTCCAGCCCCCATAAAAGTAATAACTGTTTTGTTATGTATGTGTGTGTGTGTGCTTTTTCTTTCTGAAATACGCCACAGACCAATTTTCATTCTTTTTATAGTTCCAACTAACAAGCTTTTGTTATTTTGTTGTGCTGTTGTATGAGTTTTGTTATTTTGTTGCGTTGTTGTATGAGTTTTGTTATTTTGTTGTGCTGTTGTATGAGTTTTGTTTTTTCGTTGTTTATGATCTACTCTGCACTCTTAAAGGACTCGAAACATCTTCTGTCCAATGTGAAAATAATAGCGGCTGATTATAATTGCTCTTTCTCCGTAAAAAATTCCACTTATGAAACCTGATTCGCGACAAAGTTGGGTTAGATTCGAAGATGTACGTATATTGAGGTAAGGTTTCGGGATAATCTATCTCCATTTGCACTGCTAGGAGAGTCGAATGTTTACTTGTTGAAACAATCCAATAACCTCATATTTGTGTAAAAGTTACTCTCAAAAGTCAACCCCTAAAAATATTTGTCACGTTAAGTATTTTCCCATGTAGTACCTCTTCTGTAGAATCCCCAGGTAATTGTTGAACCATTGATATTCAGTAATTAGTGTGGCGTCATCTGACTTAATCATATAATTAATGTAAACATATCGATTCGGCTACAGCATGATGAAAGCTTCACGATATATTAGTTAATTTAACATGGTCTGTCGGTATTGACCATGTGTCTGACTCGGGGTTCCTCAGAGACATACTGGATTCACATTCAGACAAACTATTATTTGATATCCTAAAATTATTCTTGCTATGTTTCACCTTTGTTTAACGAAGGGATTAATTTCATTTCATTCAATTTCCACTATTTCATACCGTAATATTTAAGGATTTAACCCTCAAATCTTTTCCTTGATCTCGATGATGAATTGAAAACGTAATTGTATATATATAGGATTCGGATATGATTGGAGTAAACGAACGTAGAAATCGTTTCACATATTTTTCATAGTTCAAACACAGTGGTATAATCAAAATAGTCTAAGAAAATCCCCTTGCTAAATCATTTTCTATTTGAGCTTCAATTAGTTGTTTTATGGGTTTTATTTGTCTGGGACAAAAAATTGCCAGAACCGAGATGAGCAAGTTGTCAATATAAAACATGTGTCGTGGATTCCAGCGATAAGATTCGTTGTCTAACTAACAGTACACACACCGTTTGCAATGTTAACGTCCCCAAAAGAAAGACAAAACCAAGTGTTCTATGTATACTAACCGTGCCCTGTTTCGTGCGCGATATTCATCATCATTTTATAGAGCTAAATGTAGAAATGAAATATACGTGATATCGGTTCAAGTGACATAACCTATATCCCAATATCTTTTAAAACTTTGGCTATATTAGACCACTTTAAGTTGCTGTATTCAGAGGCTGGAATAGCAGGAAAACGCGTTTGCAGCCGTCAACTTTTCTTGGGGGTCCCTCGCAGAAGTCCGGCGCTGCCGTCTGTAACCCGATTTCTTTTCGGGCATTTCGGATTCTGTCCCCTAACTGTCACCGAGCCCATACGCCTATGATTGCAATTTTAGTTTGAGAAGTACACTTTAATCTTGCAATTCTGAACAATATCAGGACACGGCAACAACATGTGAGAATGGTGGTCTAACATTCGTGGAAATCCGCCACAGTCCAATTCTTTCAAACACAAAATGATTGAATTCATAGTACGGGAATGTCGAAAATCAAGATTTTGTGGCGAAGACAGACACAGAGTATAAAATGTAGCTTTTGAAAAGCTGGGATCAGTACAACTACCATAGTTCTGTTGAAGACGCAATGGTATGCCAAGGTCAGGACTGAACACAAAAAACGCACCATTGCCTTGGCTAAAGAGGGCCAAAGCCCCAGTGCAGTCGACAGGGACTTGGGTCTCATCTTGTTGTCATTCAGGGGCTGGTCTATAATTCCTAGAGATCGACCAAGACCTGGGCGGCTATGCTCGCAACGCCTTGACAAGATCCGCACATCATCGGTCAATATCTGCAGGATATACTGCTGCTCCTGTGAGCTGTCCACCAGAGGTGCCGCCTACACCAAAAATTACATTTAGGTAGCATTGAATCATTAGTGTGTTTGCACTGCGTCTCAGTTGACCAAAACATTGCTGAATAAAGACAGGAATGCTAGCTGTAATAATGAATATAGGATATCTGTTATTTAATGGATAGATTAACCGTACCTTGTCACAGTCACGAAACCAGTTACTCGTCGCTGAATGGAGTTATAATTTATTTAACATTCAACTTGCCAAAGGTACCTTCTAGTTATGTAAGCCGCAGGATTTGTTACTTATGAATTCCTAAACGAAAAACTTTAACTTACGTTTTAATGAAAAAGCCATTTGGACTAATAATTTAAATAATGTACATCAAATAAAAACTTATTTTTTGTTACTACCTGCTGGGCAAATATTTGAACCGTAATTCAAGTAATGGAACCATTGTTAACAATTTTAAAACATATAAAATCATACATGCTTGATGTAAGTTTTATAACTTAAAACAGATACGAACCAAAAAAATCAGTAGTAATATTAAAAACATCGTTTCAAGAAATTTGTAATATTTATTTGGTTTTAATAGCCCCTTGGATGTTTGGTGGAGATGAAATGCTACACTTATGATTTATCCTTTTATTTGTATTGATTTTATCAACACCTACTATAAGTGTTCTATATTGACTGCAATCTTTTTAATCAACTATACTTTACAGTGAATAAAAGACGCTGTTATGAGCTCAGGGCAAGGTTTCTCGCATTAAAAATATCACAGAGAACTACGATTATAAACGGTTTATACAGTATGAGGAAAATATAAAAGGGGGATCATTAGGGGAGATGAAAACGATTTCAAGTTCAAGACTACACAGTTAAGATTAAGTATGAAAATAGTTGTATAAAAATAGTTTATAAGACCAAAATAGCCCCCCCCACCCCCATAATTGCCGTATTTACCTTTACTTGCCCCTCACCCCACCCCCAATAACATAGGATCTGTCGATTGTAAATCTGTTCCGCCTCATACTTGTCTCAGACCTTAAATCTATTACTCTTATTTATGAATTTGCCAAGGGCAGTAACAAGTTAGTGTACGAGAGAGTTGTTTCGGTCGTGGCAGGCTTATAATTTATAGCAAATGGTAACAGTAGAAAAATGACGAATTTATCTAATTCAACTGACACAGCTTTAGAATTTGGAATGTTGCTTTGAATGTTTGAATAGGAATGTTAAGTGAGGTATTGGTAAATCGATACCCCTACTTGTTATACAGTAATGAGTTTGTTTAACAGTAATTAACTGTGTCATCTACACTATTTCTTCATATAATGTATCTACTTTGTAATGCAGGCGGAACCCTATAATTATAGAATTTGAAGATTTATCCCAGCGGGGAAATTATAATCGTAGCTGAAAGTGATTCAAAACAATGTGATATTTCAAAATATACAGATAATTTTATGCGCACACATTGCAATGTGGTCGGATTTTGTTGTTGCCCGTATCCGTCCGTCTGTTCGGCGTCCAGAATTGCACACAGGCGCACCAGAGGCTAAAGATATTATTCGATTGATTTGAAATCCATACACATTGTTAATGATCATGAGACGAAGACGTTTATATATTTACAATAATTTCCGATAATCAGTGTCGGGAGTTTTTGTCCTAACCAATTAAGTGCCTAAAGTTATTCGACATTCTTGAAATTTATGCAAATTATGTATGTTCAAGAGACGAATAGGCCGAGTTATAATCCGATTACCAGTACATGTGTTATAAAGAATCCATTAAATTTTAATTATTTCTGATAATACTTTAAGCTTGTTCCTCTTGGTCAGTTGTTAGTGTCTTATAATATTCTCGTTACATACAAAGGAATATAAAAAAGCAACTGTTATGAGCCTGACAACTTATTTTTTGATGGTTGTTATCATTTACTAGAGACTATTTACGGTACATATTGTTCCACACTGATCTGGAGTTTTGGGTCACATATAATATTGAGCCGTAAACGGAGACCAGAAACATCATAATTTTGAAAACATGTATCAGGGAATAATCTAGTACAATAAACTACAAATATTCTTCTGATAAAACCATGTCCTGTCCTGTCTTTGAAGTATCTAGATAATGGGAGTAATTTTGTTACAGCAATTGATAATTGTATTAGAAATGCTCTCTTATTTTAGCATTGACATTTGAGTTCACTTGTTCTATCCTATCGCATTACGCCCTATTTGTAAACCAAATAATGACTTCTTTAAATTGCCTCACAGGCGTAATTCTTTGTTAAACGACTCCCTGGATTTTTAACAAGTATACTAACAGAGAGTTTACTAGAAATGACTTTGCCTCGTTAATTACCCACAAGGAATGGACAGAAAGTGAAGAGTTATACTTCATGAATCTAGATTGATATGTTTTGATTTATTTGAATAAAAAAAGAACAACTTTGATATCTTGAAAGATTTATTATGTTCTTTAAATGTTAAAGTTGACGTTGATCCTAGCCATCTTGTTTTACTGATCTCGATTACGTGAACGATTTTCACGATCTGCAAATATTTGAAGTTAGTGTTCTTTTTTCAATTTCAAATAAAATAAAAGCACGAAATCAAAGGTTTTACGTTTTGCTGAACCTTTTCAGCTTTTTTTTTATTTCGGATTAAAGATTCTGATATCCCAAATTTACCATATAGGGTCAATGAGTTAAACAACACTAGCCAAGTAGGAAATTGTTGTTCAAACCAATATTCAGAATGCGGGCTTTATTTAGAAACTGAAGTACCTTTTGGGAAGCAGATCTGTCTCAAAGTAAATATATTTTCTATTAGTGGTGTTTACAGTTTAAATTAAAGATAATAACGTACATCACGTCAAATATAAGCACGTGGTCACAATGGCCATTTATCATGAAAGCTGTATAATATCTTTTGTCCCTTGTTGGCGATTAGCTTTTATCCACATTTTCTGTAGTCTAGAGAGGTTTAAAATACACAATATAATAAATATACGAGTCCATCCTTGACATAACAAATGGAAATAAACCATCTTTATTCATTTTTGATTTACGCGTACAGAACGTGTTGCAAAAAACAGATCCCATAAAATAGCTGTTATAAATGTAAAGTTTGATTTGTTCAGACATAAACCTTATTTCACGGCGCAAATAATGGCGTAAAAACTGCAAGACATATAGATTTTTTAACCTCTTTTTCTTAAAGTCTCCTTTTAGCGTATAAGCGGTGTTCGGTAATCCAGGTTTACATCAATATGGGGGACAAATACAGGAACAATTAGTTCTAATTGGATCGTAGAATATTAAGAAAAATGTGCTAGCAGTAGGAAAAATATGTGAATATTATTCGCTATTTATATAGTTTTAAACACTACACATTTTTCTTATTATAGCCGTTTGACAGTTTAGAAGAGAGAGTGGTCTTTCTTATTGATTTTTCTTGCCATAGATATATCACTGTGACAGGTAAGTACAACATAGAGATATAAAAAATACCGATATTGAGCTGATCATTGATAATGTGAAGAAACAACGCGACATTTCTATAAATTCTTTGTAGTTACAAGCGTTATACAGTGCCATCTAACTTGATGAATTTATTAGCTTGCCGAATTCACCATGAAAGCCTCGATTGATTTCAGGCCAATTTCATTTTTTCAGAAACAAATCCGGAAAGTTTTTAGAGTGCAGATGACTGTGAATAAGGATTTTAGATGCTGAAAGGCATTCGTCTTGAACAATGTAAACGCATTCTTTAGCTTACAAATTGTTTTGCCAATAGAAGCGAGAGGCTGTTTTCAAGAAAATACATTACAGTTGTTAGTAGTAATTCTAGTCATGGAACAAGTTAATTTCTATTATTTGGAACCTTTAAACAGTGCATCGTAAACATTAAATCATTTGTTTCACTGGTAATTGTTATTTGCATCGACCAAGTGTCGATTTAAGAGCATATAATAGATAGTCGTTTATCGTGTTGCATCAATACCATTAGGGCTATTCTTTTAAACATTTCCTTGAAAAGATGCTTCTAAAAAAAAAATTAAAAAAAATGCACTGACTTTTTCGACATTTAAAGATGTGAAGAAGTTGACGTCATTACCCAATTTGAAGACATTGGTTCAGGCGTTCGGCTATTTAAAGTAATTCCTTAAATACAATTTATATAAAGTCACGGATTAACACTTAAAATCACATCAATTTCTTTCCCAGGAAATTCAAATATGTGGTGGATGAAATTCAAGATTTTAAACATGGCGGAGGCTAGGTTACAGGTTGAAGCCAGCTTGACAATAAGATTTAATTTAATGAGATTACTTTACAAATTTCACTTTCTAACACGCTGACATTTCACAAAAAATACTTTTAGTGTCGATGTATTTCATAGCGGCAACTTGTTCCGATTGACGCATTCTTTCATCAAATAGCCTGAATTTATCCCCACGCTAACGTTTTGGTCATCAATTCAATTTACAATACGACAGAAATACCAGGAGACCATGAAATTAATGTTTTCTTTCAAGCGAGTGGTTTTGCTGTCGCATGTTGAAATAAAGTGAACCTAAACTTTCACAAATTACAGGGCTTCGAGGCTTTACTCCAGGGGGTATGTAAGAATAAATTAAGCATCACATTGCAATGTATTTCATCTTCAATATTAAACGATTTCATTTAAGGGGTATTTCACGTGTTTGATTAGCAATATTTAAAGGCATGTGCTTTATCTAAAATGATAATACTAATAATAATAGTCTATTCATATTGCGCAGTATCCATGCATGAGCATGCCCAAAGCGCAGTCAAAAAATAATCACAACTGTCATAAGGTGAATGCTTTCTTAAACAAAAAGGTTTTAAGTCTGGATCTAAACACAGCAATATCTGGAGAGTTCTTTTTTTCCAGTGGTAGATCCTTCAACTCTGTTGGGGCTGAGTAGGGAAAAGTCCTTTGTCCAAAACGGCCTGTTTTAGGCTTAGGTACTACAAGGAGTTTCTTATCTACAGACCTTAGGGTCCTTGCAGGAGTATAGGATTGTAAGAGACCACTCAGGTAATTTGGGGCAGTACCATTTAAACATCGAAATGTATACAGAATTTTAAATTTGATTCTGTAACTAACAGGAAGAAAATGGAGTTCTTTGAGAATTGGTGTTATGTGACTGTAACGAGGAGCCAGAGATATTATTCTAGCTGCTGTGTTCTGGGTCTTTTGGAGTCGCGAAACAAGAGAAGTAGGAGCACCAGCCAGTAAACTCTTGCAGTAATCTATTCTGGAAAGAATCAACGAGGACACCAGTATCTTAGTAGAATCAGCATTAAGATACTTCCTGATGCACCCAATGTTCCGTAGAATGAGATAGCACACTTTAAATGGTTGATATGGGTTTCCATATTAAGACTGCTATCAAACATCACTCCAAGATTTCTTATGCTATTTGAAATTGTAATAGAGAGATTGCCAACATGGACATAGGTTATACCGCAAAGATCACTCTAGATTCAGGAACAAGAAGTAAAGTTTCAGTTTTCTCATTATTAAGTTTTAGTTTATTTCCTGTCATCCACAGTTTAATTTGTTCATAACACTTTGAAAGTTGGGATTTGGTTGAAGCAGCTGACATTGATGTAGACTTGAATATAGACATAATTTGAGAGTCGTCAGCGTAAAAATGTTTAATAATAAGTGAACCCAAGTCTTTAGTGTATAGGGTGAACAGTACCGGCCCAATACAGATCATTGGGGGAACTCCACAGATTAAATCAACAGGAGTAGAGACACAATCGTGAACGGCAACACTTTGACTTCTGTCTATTAAATATGACCAGAACCAATCCAATGCGTTACCAGCAAGTCTATAGTCATCTTTTAGTCTCGAAAGTAGATTATTATGGTTGATGGTATCAAATGCTGCACTCAAATCAAATAGTACCAAAAGAGCAACATTGCCACTGTAAATAGCAATACGTATATCATTGAACACACGAAGAAGAGCAGATTCCGTAGAATGGAATGGCCGATAAGCAGATTGATAAGGCTCGAAAAGATTATGTAGTGACAGACGTTCTAAAAGACGAAGACAAGCTGCACGTTTGGATAGAGATATGATGATCAATAGTATAGATCTAAAGCGATTTGTTCAGAGTGCCAAAAACGTAAAAGCTACCCAGAAAACACTACATTCTGATTCTGTTACAGCCCTATTGCTTCCAGTTACTAAACTGATTTATTGATGGTTTATTGGATTTGGTGTCAGAAAAAAATATTACTTCTACATAAATCGCTTTTCAAAAATCATCTTGCCCAACCCGGCATCAGAGAAGTGAGTTCCACATATTGCGCGGAGTGTATCCCAATTCGGACAACTGTTGCTTTCAAACAACATTTCACTAAAATGTAAATGGGGTAAGTATATATTTACTAAGTGATTCAGAAAGACAACGGCTATACATGTAAAACACTCTTGGAAACGGTTATCAGTAAATACCATTGCGTGTACAGACGATATACGGATCCCTTGAAAGTACTCCAGTTTTCCCCCCGTTTCTAAAGACCTATCAATCGTTCAATTAACCAAAAAATATCCTTGTACGTCAAATTGAATGATGAAAACAAGTAAATATCTACCAGTATTATTCGTCTATCTCTTTATCCTTAGTTCTTCAATTAATTAAAATAGAAACAAATATCTGTTAAAAGTTTGGCGTGACTGATCTGAAAAAACGTGTCAGAAGCAAGTTAAGCGGAAAACATAAGGATACTGGATTGCCCGAAAAAAAACCCCAAAGAGTTGACTCTTTTTATCGCCCTTGTGTGTGAGTAATGAGGTCGTGCACTTTGGCCCCACCTTAAAATCTTTATATTCCCTTTTCATGGATTCGTAGAAGGTTTCCACAAATATGGTTATTATAGATAATCTGCACTCGAAAAGATATGCTGTCTATATATACTAGCAGCAGCAAAAGTTTGTAATCAGAGATTTGCTATAATAAAGTATTCTTACAAGTGAGATGTTCTTTTTTAAAATGTATTAAATGCTATAGATATCTGTTCTCACGTGTAAGTCATGTTTATATAAGAAAGTGGAGTTTTTGATAATAAACGACTAATATGCTGTTTATGAACACTTCCAAAATATCGATTTGTAAACCTATTACGTGCGAGACAACAGCATTCTCAAAGAAAACGAAAACAAACTGTATACATCTCCAACGCCAAATGTCATTTTATCGAATAAGGAAATCACGCGGTACCAATCCCGCAGTTACATTTCCTATTCCATAGATTTCTGATGGCGATTATGTTAAGCGAGTCTCGAGTCAGATAATTAGTTTCACGCGCTACTGCTTGTTTTAAGCGCACATTATCTAAAATAATAATTACATTGTTTGTGTGAAGAGTAGTTTGGGCGACTTGAATAACTTCATTTTAAAACTGTTGATTTTGCCGTCTGTAACGGAAACGCTACCTAATGTTGCGTTGAGCTCAATTACATCCTCGGGGGTCGCAGATGGGTTAATGCAGCATCAAATCCCCGCGGAGTTGTATGTTGTTTGATAGCTGGAGTCTCTTTAAAAAAAAATGGCAACTCTCAGACTAGAGATTAATCTAAGTATTTAGATGTAGTTTGTCTGACCGAACATCAACCATGTACTGTGATATAGAACAGAAGATAACATTAAGGTTTTACGAGATACGGTTGTATTTGGTTCTCCTGTACAGCATTATCATTTCATAAAACACAGATAACATCAGATTTGGTTCTGAAGTAGGTTTCCACGTATATAGTCCAACGGGCAGTCTAGTATATTGGGAAATGTCGGCGGTTGTCCACCTGACACATTGAGGGTTCTATAATTGGTAGCGATACATCAGATAAGTATATAATTTAAACAATAAGCATATACTAACTTTGAAAGGCATTTGGTGAACGGGATATATAATAAACTGACAATTTTATGGATAACATTCACTAGGTTTATTAACTGCAACGTTTCAATGAGGATACTCTCACCGTTATCAAGCAATGATACAATCAAACATGCTACAGAAGGTTATATACAAGTAGAAAACAATAAACCAATCAGAATATACATTAAACACGTATAAAATTTAAACATACATTAAACAATAAAACCACCTCTAAATGCTACATTCATTGAAAATCTAAATACAAATATCAAACTATATACATGTGTAACTCGAGGCGGCAGTCTCTGTATGTCTACATCCAGGAATAGACATTACATTTCCGTTTGCTTCAAGGTTGATTTCATAATCTAATTCTTGTGACATAACTAGGGAGTTGTAGTGCGAAACCATACTGGATTCAATGGTCCACAGGTGATATTTCTTCTAAAGTGATGATTCCATATACTGGGAATGCCTAGCGGGATTCTGATTTATAATTTCACTAAAACCGTGGATACTTTTTATTGGCTGTACAGTGAACCAGGTTACTTCCGTGCAAAATGCCTTAGACCAATCGCCTTACAGTCTGTGATCCGATGAAATTGCTTGTGCTTGGTTATGGATAGCGCTATGATCATCCATTAACTAAAAGACACGTTTCGGTGGACTCTGATGCTATAAAGTCAAAAGAGGCTAGTGAAGGAAGGACAAGAGATTGTCTACTTGTCACCAATGCTGGTAGTTATTGGGAATTGATCATTCCTGCTTTGTTCACATATTCACATACTCACCCGGAAGACTTATTGTAACAATAGTATTTGAAAAAGACAGTAGAACCCGTGTTTGTGGTACAATATCACGTTTTCAGTAGAAGCAAAAATTTAACGTAACGTTCAAGCTCGATATTTTGCTAATGGAGTTATGTAAAAAAAATATTGTGATAATGGATATTTGCAATCAGAATAATAAGTAGCCAACTGAAGTCTTTTTCAGGGGCGTCGTCAGACAAATACGGGTAAAAGCCATGCAACCAAAAGGCCACATGTCCCCACATGCCCGGCCGGGTATCCGTGATATTGGTTTGAATATGTTGTTACAAACCACACTGGGATTATGCCCATTATTGAAGCCCGATATCATTTTTACTTTTGTAGGGATTGGAGATCATAACAACTGCGACGGGTTTATCTTTTGGTAGGTGATTCTAAAATTCCGAATGGAGTGGTGTGGAAAGCGACTACACATTCTATGTGGGCCGGCAAAGAATGTTGGCTTCCAGCTTTGGTAATGTCGCATGTACAAATTGGCGGAGAAGTATATGGCATGTGTAATCCATGGCATAGCTTATAAGCAGATCTTATTAGGGTCATATTTCATAGATTGTCTTTTCGTCAATTTACTGTTTTACAGCTATGATTACGTGTTGTTTTAAACCAATGAGAACACATCAGCTTTAATTTAGTTCTACAAAGAAAAAGTCATGTTCCATTCAGACATTTGTAAAGTTTGTAAATAATCAGTAGGCTCGTGTTCCTGTTGTTCAAATTTTCATGACTATTAAAGGATTTTCTCAGCTCCGTTGACAATAAGCTTTACGAACCCGATGATGCTCTAGGCACGGAAGACAACATGTCCTATTAGTGAAAGGATAATAATCCTGCCCGTACACTGTTTCACAGGATAACGCCCAATTTCCTTTTATTGGATCGAAGAGGGTCAGTATCATAACAACACGTTTGATACGAAACTCACGCCGACATATTTGTCTTAACTCTGTGTGCTGGAGTCTCGCATTACATGACGTTTTACTACCTATTTGTTCAGAACAAGTACCCATCGGTTCATTTAGCACGATGTATGGTTATTTAGCACGGGCTTAAATCCAACTCTTTCCCATTGATTTTCTTATATGACTGAAACACAAACGTCAAGATCCTTTGGTGCTTATAAGGTCTCTCGTGTTATTATGTCAAAGCCTGATATGTAGAGACCCCGTTGTTATAACTGAGTAAATACATGTATATTCATTGGTGTATTGTAAAACTTAGATTAAGTGCTTTTGGGTACCTTTGTGGTTAACATGTTATTGTTGTACGTTTGTTAATTCCTTCATAAGAGAGTGGTTAGATTCAGATAAAAACGCCCGTATTAAAACAAAAGTTTATCTTAAATATGTTTTACTTTAAAAAGAAAAGGCTAGCCGCATCCAGACTATTAAAGTAATCGTTATTTATTAAATATAATCATAAGTAATTGAAAATAAATCATTTCAATAAGCGAGGAACATAAGTGAATTGAACATAGACCATCCATCCAGCGGGGATTTAGAGAACAATGTTATCCAGAAATTCAACATGATGGAAATTATGCAAATTGCCTTCTCAGAATAAGTTGGTTCGCTACTTTATCATAATTATACAGGAAGAAAATAGACGTTAAGCTTCAACATACTTATATTCGTCTGAAAATGATTGAATAAATGTTTGTAAAATTATTACCGTTGCTGTTGCTATCCCGTATTTGGTATTTAGAACTATCTCTGTTTTATTTCGTATTAAATTGGCCATGTAGGGTAGAAAACAACCACTGGGGAATATACTTACAACGATTTTCTTCCTAGTCCCCACCGAGAGAGCTGAATTAAAGAGCTGTCTATTGCAGAATTAATGTTAAATTGCGTTCGTGTATTCGCGTATACTAAGGTATGTTTGGCGGCGTTTTAAAGACCGGTGAACAGACTTTAGTTGAATGTTTCTACGTGTTATAGTATTAACTGTTGAGGAATCGATTTAGCATACTGCAAGTTAAGGAATTGTATTTCAAATAGATTCAACGGTAACATATTCATCGTATTATTACAATGTCGGGTGTTCTAACAGAATTCGTTTAATAAGGTAATTTATTTTGTTTGTAATTTTTTCTCCCTCTTAGAGGATTTTGGAATACAACTTCTCATTCGTTTTTCATAGAATAGTACTTGACAGTAGGTTCCCGAAGTTCTAGATCTAGTATCACATTCTTAATGTTTAGAGAGGTAGTATCACCAGTAAATAAGTATGCAAATAATTTCCTTCTAAACAAACAGTTTACCTCGAGAAGTACTAGATCTAGTATCACATTCTTAATGTTTAGAGAGGTAGTATCACCAGTAAATAAGTATGCAAATAATTTCCTTCTAAACAAACAGTTTACCTCGAGAACAAATTGTTATGTGATCTGTCGGGTTTTTGTTTGTTTCAAGACTTCTCCATATGTATTGGTTTTATGGACCGTACATAAATAACAATGACCCAATTATGTTTATAGAAATCCGTTACCTTACAGATACTTGCTAATGTATCGAGAATTATACTATTCAAAAAAAGTAGGGGATATTTGATTTTGGGGGCATAATACTAAAATATGCAAATGACTACGAAAAAAGTCACTATAGAACCTAACAGAAGAAACATTTCCAGTTACATGTGACGCCCAAACGCACCAATAGCTACCGCATGGAATGCAGGTGATGCTTGGGATCATCATGGGGGTCCAACCCAAGATTTGCACGACTCTGACTTTGAATGTTACAGTCATTGTGGCATTGAATTCCAGGGTGGAAACATCAGTTTTGATATGCGTCGGCTTACCCAAAATGAAAGGTTACGTGCCCTTGGCATGCTACAGATCGGCACAACACAGGCGGTTGTGGCGCGGACGATGAATGTTTCTCAGTCTGTCATAAGCAGGCTATGGTCCAGATACCGTGATACACAATCTGTACAGGACAGACCACGCTCAGGTCGACCAAGGGCGAGAACTCAAGCCCAGGATCGATTTATCCGTACCTTGGCCTTGAGAAATCGTGTCATCACAGCAAATCAGATCAGCGCTCGTCTTCAAACAGACACTGGTGTGAGAGTGAGTGGCCAGACGATTCGGAATCGACTGCATAGAGGTCACCTTCGCGCCCGACGTCCTCGCGTGATCCCTTGTTTGAGAGATCATCACATTCAGGCAAGACGTCGTTGGTGTAGGGATCGTCAACACTGGGATAATCGACGCTGGAGCAATGTGATGTTTTCAAATGAGTCAAGGTTCACTGTTGATTTTTTGGACAGACGTAGGAGGGTGTGGCGTCGTCGAAACGAGCGCTTCCAAGACGTTAACGTCATCAGACATGATCGATTTGGGGGTGGTTCTGTTATGGTGTGGGGAGGCATCACTGTTGCTGGAAGAACGGCTTTACATGTTGTTGCAGGGCGTGTTACAGGCCAGTACTACCGGGACAACATCTTGGCAGTCCATGTTGTGCCGTTCGCACGACGTCATGGCCGCCGTTTCATCTTCCAGGATGACAACGCAAGATGTCACAGGGCCAGGATCGTTACAGGTTACCTCCAACAACAGAACATCACCACATTACCTTGGCCAGCACTGAGTCCCGACCTCTCCCCCATCGAGCATGTCTGGGACATGCTTGGACAGAGGTTACGTCAACGTCAACAACGTCCTGCCAATGTGCAAGAACTTGCTGCTGCGTTGCAACAGGAATGGGACAATCTGGACCAAAATGACCTTAGACGTCTCATTAGGAGTATGCCACGTCGGATCAATGCTTGTTTGGCAAACAGAGGAGGATTTACCCGTTACTGACTTGGTTGTGATGCTGTGGTAACTTTGCTGTTTGACCCCGGGTATCATTTTACCCTTATAATGGTCAGTCTGTGCCTTACTTAGTCTAACGATCATTTGGAATAAATCGATGAATGTTAACTTCATTTCATTTTGTCATTTGTTTCTCCGTCAGTTTCATTAGGTGACTTTAATAACACTTAAAAATCAAATATCCCCTACTTTTTTTGAATAGTATATATAATGATTATTTGTTAAGCACAATACATATGCCAATCTTCATTATGTTATAATTGGAATATTTACAAACAAGTACAAATTTTGTATAGTATATGGTAAAGTTTTGTAACAGTTCATATAGTTTCAAGCATAAATTTGGTTCTCATAGGACCGATTATCTTTGACAGTGCACAATATCAGATTTTCTTTCTGGGGTAAATTGTGTTGTTAAACACAACCCTGATACTTGTGTGGCTGAAAAGTTCGAAAAGGATAGATCAACTGGGTTGAAACAAGAAGAAACAGGTACCATCATTGAATAAGCATAGACACATGAACTGCAGCTTTAGTGTTCGTAACAGATTATCTTGTGAATCTACCCATTGAAATCACCAGAAATGGACACAACTGGCTATAGAACAGTCATCAAATACCTGCAACTGAAAGGACTAACCCCAACACAGATACATCCCGACATGATCTCCATTTGAGGGGATGATTCCCCTTCCTTTTCCACAGTAAAGAAGTGGGTGGGCTGCGGAATTTAAGCGTGGCAGAGAGAGAGAGAGCCTTGAGGATGACTCGCGTCCTGGAAGGTCACTAACAGCAACCATTCAAGAAAACATTACCCGGGTGCATGACATGGTGGTTGGTGGCTGATCGACGATTGACCACTCGACATATTGCCAGTTTTGTGGGCATATCTCATGAGAGGGTTGAGCACATCATCGCCAACGAGTTAGGAATGATAAAAGTGTCTGCAAGAATGGTGCCAAAGCTCTTGACAGCGGATCAGAAACGTGTCATATTCCTGACGCACCGTGACAATCTGCGCCATTTTAAGGCAGATGCTGATATTTTTGGCGAGATTTGTAACCATGGATGAGACCTGTCGTCATTTTCTTATATCGTATTCAACTGTCAAAATCTGAACTATAAAACAATTGATTACAGTTTGTTTTTTATTTTACAATCAAAGCAGATATCCTAGGTTTAGAGCAACAGTAAAATACTTGGATAATCAAGGTGGTGTGTTTGTGGGGGGGGGGGGGAACTAAACGTGAATGACTTACACTTTTTCGGGGGTGGGGGTGGCTAAATGGTCTAATAGTTGTGCTTTAGGGCACAAAATACGGCGTGGTTTCGATCCTACACATGTACGTGATAAGGGGCAGGGTCGCATGTCTAACCTCGTGGGTTTTCGTCTCTCCTAAGGACTCCTACGCGCAAGCGAATTATTGTACCCAAGATGAATTGGTTTGTGTCGGGTGGAAGCTAAGCCCTGTGTATTAGTAAGCTATTTGCAATCAAAAATATCTGGACCGGCGGTCTAGTTACACTTTAAACTGGTTTTGAAAAACAAAACAGTTGAAAAAAAATCCCTGGTTTAGAATAAAATTAAAACAGCTAATAAAGAGAAGTAATCAAAAATTGTGAAATGTTTGTCTTTTATTAAGTCAGATAATCAAACTTGTCAAAGATTTTTATCCACTGAATGTTAGCTGTTACTTCTTTGTGTCTTGTTTGTGGTTGTTTTATTTTGCATCAATATTTCAAATCTTTTAATTCTTCTAGAAGTTGATTAGAATGTGGTTTGTGAATCTTATATTAACTTCTAAGGTTTATCATAT
Organism: Patella vulgata; assembly: GCF_932274485.2. Classification (NCBI taxonomy): domain Eukaryota; kingdom Metazoa; phylum Mollusca; class Gastropoda; family Patellidae; genus Patella; species Patella vulgata. The sequence goes on from NC_065880.2 coordinate 40,799,215, forward strand.
GCTAAGACCACGAGCTTGCTGTATGATTAAAATATTTATATGATATAAAGTTCCATCTGTCCATTTTGTAATATAGTCTGTTCATTCTATTTTTTTTTTTTTTTTTTTTTTTGTAAATACCCCAGATACCGGGGAAAAGATGACATTTGAATGTTTCCGAAAAATCGGTTATTTTGTGTTGATATATTTTATGTTGTTGTATTTTAGGCGCATTATAAAATGAAATAAATGTTGCTGTCGGTATTATTGTTATACAGTATTACCAAGAGACATTATGGCGTCACTAAGTTGTATAGGGCAGATTTCAGTGACGTCTTAATGACAAACATTACCGAGATCCCGCCCGTATACACGTTGTTGTGCAAGAAAAAAGAACCCTTGGCAATTGATGCAGATAAGTAGGACGTTAAGTCCAGTTTCATTTCATTTCATTTTATTCCCCATAACATCTCATGGGTACAATTAATAATTAGTCTAAGGTTTGAAATGTGTGGTCGTGCAACTTGCTTCATGCATAGCTGTCAATTTAATGGCTGTCCACAGTTCTCGGGAGAATATATTTCAAACGGTGCACGTTGAGCTGTCGTTGACTGCTGTGAACTATAAATCAAACATGTAGACACCATTAAAACACCCATTATAGTTAGTGATGATCTTTGATATATTAAATATAGTGTAGCAGAAATCACGCCTTTCGAAATGTCGTCATTTATTTTATTATATTTAAACCACTGGGCTGGTGACTCTGCTGGTGGCCTTTTCAAATCAAATTATACTTACTTATACTTAAGACCCATTGTAGATTTCGTCATAGGTTGACGAAATCACGGCTATCGAAATGTCGTCATTTATTTCATTATATTTAAACCACTGGACTGGCGACTCTGTTGGCCATGGCATTTTCAAGTCAAATTGTACTTTTATGTAGTTCAAGCAAATTGTTGTATTTAACCACTTGGCTGGTGAACATGCTAGCTCTTGTTAGAACTATATAGGCTACACTTATCGAAATAAAGAATTCTGTCGATTTTCAGCGCTTTTCTGAGTATAACTTATTCTCCTAAAGATTGTTTATCTATATTTCTGCATAATTTTTTATGAAATTAAATTACACAGACTATATCAGATCCCTTATATTTAGAATTCAAACTGACTTTGATTGACGGTTCTAATTCATCTGCCAAAAATATACTTAAATTCTAAAGATGGTTTATCTATATTTCTACATAATTTTTTTATCTTTTATCATGAAATAATAAATATTACAAGTTTTAACACTTTTATAGTGCAAAGTCCTGGTGTATAAGGCTGATATCAATAGGTCGAAAATACCTCAAGTATTAATTCATTTAACCACTATGAGCCCAGCATAGTGTGGTTTACTAATTCTGAATTAAGATAGGCATTATGATTCAATAGGCAGTATTGGCCCCCAACGATATAGCTTATGTGGAATTTAGTTTCCCCCAATTCCGAAGCATTGACAACGAGCATTGTAGAAATCATTAACCATTGCTACATCTACATAGCAATAATGAACGATTGTATGCTGTTAAACACCACTCAAACGGGAATCGATTAAGCGTTTCGGAAGCGTATAGTTCATTTTAGAACTAGCCGCAGTGACAGTTAAATTCTGCATTGAATTTCGAGGATACTGTTGTATCGAATCGTGACAACATGCATAATATGGGACATGGATCCGGTTTCTAGAGAAAAGACAAATTTATGTTCAACATACTTGTAGATAGAAAGTGGGTCAGGGGAACAAAAACATCACAAATAGTGTAACAATGGATAATGAACTATTAATGCTCTCAGCCATTGCTTAAGAAATATGGCAAAGGCCAGGCTGTGAATCTTATAGTTTTTGTTCTTTGTTTACATGAACTGGTAACAGACCTGAAAGACTGAAAGAAAAATGAGCTGTAATAAATACCATAGTTATTTGATTACTTAGTATTGTTTAGGGTGTTGTTACGCGGTTCTTTATAAGTTGCTGGTCAAAATATATTTTTTGTTTTATTGATATGCCGTCCCCCCGTGATTAACATTATGACCACTTCTTTAAAAATATACGATAACGGTAAGCTCGGTTAACGTGATTCGTCAGCAGTTTGTCATGTCTTCGTGTCAAACTTAATCCCGCTATGCTCCCCCGTAGAGTAAACTCAGATCTATAAACCATTAAGATAGAGAAAACATTCATATACACTAAAACTCTGTGTTTGGGTATAAATCATAGGTCCCATATAACACAACTAGTTTGAAGATCAATGTGGATTGGCACAAACATTATGTATTTCCTGTAGTTACGAATATATAGTCTACCCAATAACAGTGAACGCCGAAAAGTAGGACGTTCAGGCCCATTGCATTACACAAAAGTAGAACGTCAAAAAAATCATTGCATTTCATTTCACACTTCACTCAAAACAGCTACACCAATTAGTAGATTTTAATATGAAGAGGTTTAGAACTATCGAAGTTGAACCAATGTAAATATGTCATTATTGGCGTGTTGTTATGAAAATATCAAGTATGCTAAAAGGTGTGTGCTCAGTTGATGCCATTACGTTACATGCATAAATAGTAAACATTCCAGCTTGTGTTTGAGTTATGAGTTGATTATATATAACTTAAAGTTGATTGTCTGGTATTCCTAGTAAGATATCTGGCGTTCATTCAGTGAGCATCAGCTGTCTGCGTTACGTGGTATAAGGTAACTATTCATCTCTCTTGTTAGTTATATAAAAAGACTTCAAAAATCCAAGTTCAAACTATCGCTCAAATTATGCAGTTATGGGTGTCGTACAATTTCATATAGCTAACCAACTTTTGGATTATCGTTCTAACGTCCTGGTGATGGTTTTCATATTCAAACCTTCTTTAAGTGTACCCTCAGAAAACACCACACTTCACCTGCAGGCACATCTTCACACACGCGCAATTTGTATAGAAAAGTAGATGTTAAACCCCATTTAATTTCATTTCATTTAGACACTGGTGTATTAAAGAGACATGTTGTAGTATGTATTCCAATTAAATGCAATAGAACTATATCCCATCAGTATTGACCTTCCGCGAAAAAAATCAATTTTATTTTCCAATATGCTAGATCATTTGAATTTGTGATACATTCTTAGTAGAATTTAGCTTGGTACTATTTGAAGTTACTAATTCATTTCGTAACTGCAAAAGCTTTCAAAAGATTCCGCATTATTGTTTTGTGTTAATTTCTCCATTGATATTTAATTGGCAGGCTATGTGCTCTTTTTCCGGATTGTTACATGTCGGGTCTTTACAATATTAGTATTGACATTGTCGAATATATGAATAATCAAATCCCATCTTGAGTTTTAAGTCCCTCAAAGAACCTTGGTGTATTTTTGGTGCCTGATGAGTAACAATGTAAGTAGACCAAGCACAAACCAGGATACTTTTATTTTAGTGGGTTGTGTTTGATGGCTGTTGTGAAATAATTAACTGTCTAAGATTCTTGAAATGCCAAGTTGTATTAGCACTTGGAGAATGACATGTTGAACACTATAGGGTTAATCCACCTGCTTCTACACAGAGCCGGGTCTTCACGGGTTTACAATTTCTGTAAACATCGACTGTTAAGCCACATGTGGGGTGTATTAACGTTAAGTTCACCTAGGAATAGTGTTCTAAAGGTAATATTATATCATTCTGTCTACGGTAAGTATAATCGACGTATAAGCTTGGCACTTCTTAGGCTTTATTAAGACGTAAGAACACAGATATATTAGGTTGCTTTGTAGCGAAAAAACTGTTAGTGGTTGCAAAATATATAATTCTTAACTTTTCCAAATGAATATTGATTGTAATACACATTTTTAAATTGTCATTTTTGACTCATAAGACAGTAGATCTGTAAATTGTATTTAGTTTATTATCAAAATTCAATTTCATATGATTTCAGATATGGCAAGTGAAGTTGCAAATAACCATATCAATGTAGCATATGGTCTTCTGTCAAGTTGCTAAATGCATGGGTTTCATAAATATTTGAGTATGTAATTCTAGAAGACAATAATAGTGACTAGTACCATCTTGTATTTACAAACATAAACCAAGACATAATTACTCGTTCATCATCATACAGAACACATTATGGGAAGTCAATGGGTTCAAAATTCTTAACCATCTGTTCGCTGTTCCATTGTGTTTATTATAAATATTTACCTTTTTGGCATTTATTACTTAGGTACCTCTCCTACTTATCTAATTTCTTATTTTAAAAGCTTTCGGGCAGTCGAATGTGACATATCCGTTTTGGTGGTTTTCAAGTAGATATTTGAACGCTCGATCTTTCCATATCGGCCCACAGTAGGTATCTACCTGTAAATTACGTGTAAATACTCTTTCAGCTTTATAGACCAAAGATCTGGAAATCGTAAAGTCTGTTTTCAATTAGTAGACATATTATTAATTTTGGAGTATAATGTAGCCTGGCTGTTGTTGTTCTCTACAGTGAGGAGATAACTTTAGCAAGAGAGTGAGTTTAGTCAGTTACATGTTAAACGTTCTAACAATCGCTATATAGGATTCTAACCTCAGGTTAAAAATCGATAATGGAAACAATTGTCGTGGGTTAAATAACGGTAGAGTTTTAAACGGAGAGAAATTTGTTCATTATATTATCCGAATGGATGTTATTGTGATGTGCATTACGGAATGAATAGACGGTAAGCATATTTTGATATACCGTTACTTTATTTGATATAATTTATTTCGGGTTTGTTTATAGCAAATACATTACCGAATATAATATGTCGAAGACGAGATGTGTGTTAACATACCGGTATGTACATTACATGTTTGACAAAACCTTTGATATCACCAAAGCAGGTGTTTCATTTTTACATCTTTATTCAGATAGAAAAACTAAAGAATTTGGCTGATATAAATTTTAATTCCATGATGTCATCATCGGAAAAGATTCTGTTAACTTTTTGACGGCTAATAAATGAGTTCTGTAAAGATAATTTATATATATAGCTTTGAATTCATTTGAATACGACGCGAAATAACATTTGTTAGACATGTACGCTTCTAAAATACATGAGAAGTGGTCTCGGATGTTCTAGACGGAATAAGTCTGCACAATCTCATGAACGACACTCCCGAGTACTGTTGAAGAGACATCAGCTCAGTGGTTTCTAAATAACGTGGTACAACGAAATTTGGTATCAGATTTGGCATACACTACTTCGTGCACTATACATGTCACTACTTTAAGCTAAACGGTAGAATAAGATAATTGTAGTAGTTGCTTTAATGAACCGAAAAAATACAAGTGTGGACATTGTATTATCTGAAAGCCATAATGCTATATCTATGTAACCATTAACAGTACACTTTTGAACTGGATTTCAATCGACAACTGATCATATTATCTGGAATTCTTTACTTACTCTAACAATTTATAATCATTAAAACTCGACCTTAAAATATTCTGAATTGTACATAAATATGAGAATTATTTTGGTTTGGTTTGTTTGTAAACAGAAGCAAAGATATATAGTTTGTTTGCGTCTATATATAGGTTTGTTAAATATTTTCGTCTTATTGATTTGATATAATAGAATTCATAGAAATCATATACGTTTTAAAACATTTATTAGGTAAACATATGTCTTTATATAGACCCATTGAAGTATGGGCAATGTTAAATATCTCGATAAATTAATATTGTGTTTTGTTTGTTCTTAGGTTCTTTTGGTAATGTTATATTACTTAGTAGGTGATATATATAGCGATCGAAACTACATTATTATGGGGTTTTAATAATCGATGTCATTCAAATAGCTGTTTGTCTACGAAATAAATTTCAAGGGAGAAGTAAACCATGGAACAAAAAAATGTAAATAACTGCTTTTAAAAAAATGTTTTCTTGCGCATGCGCATTTCATGTTCATGGGTGAGGTCAAACTGTAAATTGTACTTGCGCAAACAGTCACACACAACGGTTTCTCCTTCTTAAAATACATTTTTCGAATTAAATACAGAACGAATCTACAACGCAGACCAAATAAGGAAGACTACTAATTCGCAATCAAGAAGAAAATCGACCCACATTATGTCCCTTTAGCCTCTTTAAGCATTATACTTATCACATACTGAAAATGTCTGTTTTTACCAATGTTGATACTCGGTTGGATTTTTATCATCTACTCAGTCAACTCAGCGTACCTCAGCAGATATAGGTATTATTTAGGTATATATTATCTATAATCTTAGCATATTGCTCTCGCTATTGTTTTCACAACCACGGGGAGTATATTAGCCAAAGTTAATGTCCAGCCCAGATGAAAGACTTAACACTTAAGACATCTTTCTCTCTTTGATATTTAGAACATATGCTGAGGTCATCTGGTACCGATATTTGATAATAAAAATAAGCGGTATTTTTCTGATTAGTAAGAAAATCACTGTAAAAACAGCTAGAAATAGAATACATATATCTCTCTTTCTCAACACAAACACAGCTAGCGTGTATCACGTATTATTACTTATACGATGCGGCCTGAACTTGCTTGAAGTAATTCTTACCCGTTGCATACGCAACCGGGGCGAAACCACCATTCCCTCTATCTTAAATTTACAAAGATCAATTTAAAATTCGTTTTCAATTGTCTTCAAGACTCCGATAAATTGATTAAGCGCTTCACCCGTTTTCATTTTTTTGCAGAGATAATGAAGACTGTCAAACACCGTGGAGTGTGCTAAGGGAGAATTATTGTCCTGGTCAGTTTCATTTCAATCTACACTTCATCGAATTGCAATTGTCAAGGGTAATTTTACGTGCTCTCCAATTGGTGAAACTCCGTTCTTTTGCTCCATCCGAATGACTAGACGTTTTATTTGGTAGCCCCTATGTCCTGCATTACTGATGACTCTCAGTGAACACAAAATTTTACCAAAGGCGATGCAATTGACGAACCCACTAGCTTAGAGAAGGCGATCCTAATCCTTGTCACGTGCAAGTGTGGCATGAAACATATGACTTACATATATACAGACGTAGTGATATATTTAAAGTCAGTTTATACTCACAGGGTTCAGGATAGACCCCGCATTGATTTTTTTGTTGGCTGAATCAATTTTCGTTAAGTTAAAATCTCTGTAAAATATTTAGATGTCATATTTCAATTATCGTAAGTGACCCGGTTTTTCCAACATAAAATGGACATCAATTGATTTTATAACAACTTCCGCAATCAGCCAAATACGGTAACTCAATGTATACTTATGTTGAAATACTTTCCTACGTTTTTCCATTTGGAGCACGACAGCCGGAATTCAATTGCTGCCCGGGCAAAATGCACCCCATAACACACTACATGGTTTATGCCCGTCTTCATTAGCCAGGTTGGAAGTATTTTATTCATTCATTTATTCATTGTTTCCATTTAGACCATCGTTGTTTTCCAATTATTGGTAACAGTGTTACGGTATCTGTAACTGAGAACAAAAAATAAAGCACTGGGCGAAAACTGAATCAAAGAACCAATAAACAGAAACAGATTTTTGTAGTTGACGGTTCTTGTTTATCATTTACTACTAACTGCAAATTAGAAACAGAAACCTTATACTAAATAAAATCAAAGAAAGTTCACAAGATTTAAAAATTGTGGCGTGCAATAAATTAAAGTAAATTTCTCTAGTTCTTTTAATTTTTTACAATGAACGTTCTTTGATGAACCAGGCGATGCGTCAGAGCGTAAGTGAAATTGCAAACCATACCTCTGATGTAGACTGGACTAACCAGGCTCTAGCAACTGACATTCAATTTTGACTGCCCACGTATTTCGACGAACACAACTGATTAGAAATTATAATAAAAGGTTTAAGAAATGAATGTTAACCATTGTCATAGATATCATCTATAAATATTTATTATGTTTAGACTGTAGAAATTTTACATACACACACTCGTATCTATATGTATAAACGTCTATATACATTTTCTTTAATCGGACATTGAAAATATTATATTTACAGAGTTATTAATTTTAATTTAAACTTATTTTATTGCATCGACATATCATTGTACAATACAAAAGGATTAAACAAAAGTTCTAACAACTTATAAACGTCTTCTCCTTAATAAATCCCAGTAATTGATGAGAATATTTCATATGATAGATACGAAGTTATATTCATTTCATTGAACTAATCATTGATATATTGCATTAGATGTTCAATTCATATAAATGGAATATTTTAAGAAATAATACTTATAAATTTGCGGAATATGAAATAAACACATTTACATTTACAAAATAAAAAAACAACAAAAAAAAAAACATACATACAGAGTTATTGGGTTCGCATTGTCGGTTGTGCATGAAAGATAGTTTGGCAAGTAACGTCGTCTAGTCGTTTGGGTGGGAGGCATACGGATTTCAAGTATAGAGCTGACAATTGTCGAAAACGCCCCTCGACGGTAAATACTTCCCGCAAAACACATAGCATGGCATATGTTCGTCTTCAGTAGCCGGATTAGCAGGACGTTAAACCTCATTTCAGTTCTATCAAGAGACATCTTTGTGTTATCAGCTGCGCGCTTCATTGCCTTGAACATCAGTGGAATCTCCGACTTATGTACGAAGAAAGTACCTCGTATATTGATTACAAGTTAAAGCACATGTAGTAAACATTATACTCCACTGAATTTACACGTTTATTTGATATCTAACTAAGCTGAAAATTAACACTTCATTCCTTGTGTATCAGATTATCACATCAAGCAGACGTCATCAATTCGTATCAAAATTACAATCTTGAATTACTTGTATATGTGGTTACTTCTCATGTCTCCCTAAAGTCCGATACAAACGAATAGACAAGTGTGCATAACATCACCAGATCTGCTAGGCGTCTTTGTTGATATGGTTATTGACTCATCTCGAACCCACTTTAAAATACAATACCCATTTTAAAGACTGACAAAGTGTCGTCAAAACCTACGGACACCAGATATATGGCTAGTTCTGACCATGAATGACAAATTGAAAATTTAATTTCTTCCATGGTAATACAAGTCGGGTAGGCCCATTTTTGTTTTTAAAATCGTTTAAACACTTCTCTTTTAAACAAGATCACGGAATCTCGGATCACGGCGTGGTTCCCCGTTTTCAGTAGCGCAGGACGCAGGGCCCCGTAAGGGACAATGCATAGTCGTTCGAATGTGACGAAAATCCGAGGTCCCATAAACACGTTAAAGAAACTTTGACATTAGAAACAAGAGTAGGCTGTAGCGCCGCTGTCCGGGCAAAATTTCGCCCTTGAGCATACTGTATGGCGTATGCCCGTCTTCATTTCAACCAGTATAAAAAAATGCACTTTACTTCAAACTTATTTAATCAATCGGGAGGTTGGATGGCCGAATGGTTAGCATGCGCGCGCTGTATCTTACGGTCTGTCATTGAGTCAACTGGCGGGGTTTCGTTTCCCCGATTGTACGTGACAAGGAGTAGGGTCGCCTGTCCAACCTGGTGGGTTTTCACCGGGTCCCCTTGTTTCCTTCCACTGCTAAAGACCCCTACTCGCAAGCGAGTTATTGAAATAGAATTGAACCATGTGTTAGTCCCGAAATGACCTAGTTTGTGTCGAGTGGACGTTAAACCCCATCCCTCTCTCTCTCTCTCTCTCTCTCTCTCTCTCATTAAACGGGTTTAATTACTCGGACCGGTCTTGCATATATCACCCTTTCTGTTTATAGGTTACAGCGAAGGTGTCATGGGGTTTCCAAGCGTTTACGGTTTATTGTCGAAGCCTTTAATAGCGTAATATATTGGTTTTTTTTTCAACAATCTTAGACACTGTTAACAAAGCGTGTGTTTCGTCATGCATACTTTGTCTGAGAAGCCAAGAATATATTACTTACACTTATCTTACTAATTGGACACAATATAAGACTATCAGCAGATGTAGGTTAAATCAATCATGTACCGAGACCATAAACTTTCTTAGGCGAAATAGCATCGCTTTGATTTAGGTCAAAATTCTTTAGAGTAATGATTGCCTAACCTCTGTAGATTACATATATTGCAGAGAACTATTTGCTAGTTTAAGTTTGTTTCTAACTGAAACAATCGACTGTTGAAAAAAAAAATAAGATGCATCCAAACATTACTTCTCGATACTTATGAACACATGCGTTTCTCTGTTTCCGGTTGTTCCGGTTCTGACATTATAGCCGAAGTCGTGAACCAAACAGAGAATTCTTACTAAAGTTAGAACACACCTTACCACTTATTATTTGAGTGGGAAGTTTTCATAGCTGGGAAATCTCGAGGAAATAAAACTTTCAAACCCGGAACCTATACATGGATGGAACCCGGAACCTCTTGGCTAGTTAACTGATGTCTTTTTCACTGAGTCACCGTGACTCCCCTCATACTAGAAGCATCTTTGTAACAGATACAAGTTGAAACATGGAGACTAAACGAGGGCGCGTTATAGGTTACGGGCGATCAATACAAATGAATTTTAATAGAGTTGTGAATTAGAAATGAAAGAGGAGTAGGTAATAGGGGTAACAGATGTTTATATGTATATATATATATAAGATAGTTATTGTACATTATGAAAGTGTATATCAATAATAGTATACGTTGCTTATGGCGTAGGGGTAAGTGCTATATATACTGTAAGTATTTTGAGATCTAAAATCAAGATCAGTCGTGTACACATCAACGTACGTAAAATTATAATACGTAATTTGAAAAATAGTTGGGAGTAAACGTCGTTATACGACACAGTTCTCCCCATCACATTGCACATCATAGGAATGAAATATTCGATATGCGAATTTAAAATTTGATGTTTATAATATGTGAACATGGCATGATTATCATTTACTTGTGGGTAATGTACTGTTTATCTTGTTAATGTACTGTTTAAAAGTCGTTAAAAATTACGAGGAGTTTTCTCGGTCATCACCGAGATCGGACCCGGGACCTCCTGGCGTGAGCCCGCGTCTCACAAACGTGCATGTACATGTATATCCAATAAATGCAGTATTGCCACCCCTTGAAAATGAAATGGGGTTTAACGTCCTACTGTGCTGCTCCGATTGGGCTAACGAAGATGGGCCACCCCTATAAGGTTACATTGACATTATGTCAGTTTCCACAAAATACAAAGTTGTAGTTATGATAATAATCCATCAATTCTGTTTTTTCTTTATAAATAATAATTTATTCATTGAACAAAGCATTTCTTTTCTAAACATTTTCCTCATTTATTTTTTGTGATTTTTCAAATTTTAAATTGAAATGAAGTTGCGTGCCAGTACAGTTCTGTCACAATAGATCTGGTGACTGCTCTTCCCATGAAAGACCACAACGTTAATTTCCTTAGAGAAAAAGAACGCAATGTGATGAATTGGAAGGCAATGTGGTTATCAAAGCAAAAATTGTAAATATCCTTCACTTGGATAAACGAGAATGACTATGGGTTCAGCATCGCCTCTCCGAATTTGCAAAATGATATTATTATCCGTGGTATGAAATATGACATGAAGAATTTCAATTAGCTATCAAATACATATAATCAATTACAAATTTCAAGTATCGTTTCATTTAGTTGTGATTGGAAGTGACGCCTCTGATGCACAAATGCATGTTTATTAAAGCGCCGATATGTCAAAATAAATGTTAAATATAGAGTTTAAGTCCCCACAATCAGAACTCTTTTTTTTTTTTTATTAAAAAGCATTTTGATATAATAATTATTCAAATCGATCTATTCTAAGTTAAAATTTAATTTGGTTAGTATTGATTTCCCACCGCCACTGCCACAGAAAAATATAAGAATCTTGATAATTCTATCCATTCTTTGTTTCTGGAATCGAATGGGGTTTTACGTCTCGTTAATACAATACTTCGGTCATTTTGAGGCTAACATGCAGTTATTTTCTTCTGTCTTCACGTGTGCAATGCTAGCAAAGAGATATTTTGCCCGGACATCGGTTTTTCCGTCTACTCATCTAATGTAAAGGATTCTTTAACGTGCATGCTACTCAGTACACTGGTGGACCATTGTTTATCATATCATCCGACCGAGTAGGCGATACTTTACTTGTGAGCGCAGCAGGCGCTGTCCCTGACAAGTCTCCGACAAATTCCAAGATTCTTTTAGGCCCACACTCAATCATTTTGCTTTTTTCAGAATTGATCCATGTGTCGGTTTCGTTGATTTGATTTGATGCAGTTTTTTTTTAAAATTGACATCGGCATAAAGTAAAACCGCCAAACCAGAATATCGCTGATATTCTGACAATTGCCTTGGGAATAAAATGATATTACACATTATGTTTGTTTTTGTAATGGATTAGAAATATCCTCTATCTGCATCCCAATATCTTACACCACCAAAAAACAACGTGATTTTTAAGATTTAATAGAAAGCGCGAACAATAAATCACAAACGATTCAAAAGGAATTTGTAGCGGGTGATAAATTCGACTGAATATGATTGAATAAAGAAGAATTGATAATGTCACTGTCATGAATTTAAATGGTGGTATAGAACAGAATATAATGAATATATTTTGTGATAGATATTTCGCGTGATAATTCTGCTACTATGATCCTCGACGTATTACAGATCACATGCTCAACGAAGCAATAAATAACACATTGTGTTTTAAAATTACACAATTCTGTCGCATTAATGGTTATGATGGTATCGGGCTAAAAGAATGGTATTAGTAATTTGGTTTTCTATACGTGGCAACTGGTTATGTCCAGTAATATACAGTTAACATTGCCCCGACTCGACGTAGTTTAAATTTTGAAAGTTCCTGTATTTTTCAAGTACAATTAATAATCATACTGTTACATTTTATTTAATCCGGTGGTGTAAATCCATACCGTTTTTTTGGTTTGGAAAAAAAACCGCTACCTGATTATTGCCCGGGAAGGGGGTAGCGGAGATACTTGTACTGGGGCAAGGAAAACACTACACCGACTTGCAGTGAGAAATGAATTCTAGTTGTTATTTTGCTACTGAATTGCCCAGTTTGAATTATTTGATCTATGGCTAAATCTTTAAAATATCTTTCAGTTTATGTCTATACATCTACATGAGTATGTGTCATTTCGCTAGACTTTTAATTCCATACCACGTTATTAAATGTTAAAGCGCTATCATGAAATTATAGCTTTGTAACATAAGCGGGTTTGGAAGAACAGACAGTAGCAATTATGTGAATTATTCTCGGAATAGGCTCGGGCGTATGTTATTTTCATATATCTACATAATTTCCATATTGTAGAATTTATCATGTAATTTAAAATGAATCAGAATCATTACTGATCCCATGTTTAAGAGAATAGTAGTTATTTGATAGTTAAATAAAACGAAATGGAGTTCAACGTCTTATACTTTGATAGCGTAAAATATTCACTGTATAGTTCATTTGAAGAAACCAATGTTAGCATTTCTCAGGTTTTTGCACTTACTTTAAAGGAGCTAAATCTCTATCCTTTGGAAAGTAAAATGAACGAAAATTGGCAATAAAAACCATATTGATATAATACGAGTGTATATAACGGATTTACAATTTTGTTAGTCGAAATACGTGAACAGTGCAAATTGAGAGGGGTAGTTGCTCGAGCCTGGTTTGTCCGGTCTACACCCGAAGTATGGCTTGACAATTCACTAAATCTATGTGTTAAGGCTAGCTCAGTTTTTGTCAAGGTCGTTGAGATGTTATTGAGGATAGGGCACGTGATTGTTGGCGAGAGGTTAAGTCTCCACATAAGCACCGATCTAGGATGATGAAAATTTGGTTCGTGATATTTCCTAGTTTTAAAAAAAAATATACATGCAATACATTAGATTTATATACATGGTTGGTTTGACTGGGGTTTTTTTGGTGTTGGTGGCGCTGATGGCCTTCCTTTGGTGTCGCTTGTGGTATTCTGGTAATTTGGTTTCTGAAGAAAAAGGAATAAATTTGAGACTCTCGGGTAAGAGCCACATTAGTGTGTTTCCTACTAAGAATTGGATTTTCTAAAAATGTGTTTGTTCCACTATCACCGGGTTAGGGCTAGAGATTCTTATATCTAGCTGATTTTATCTAAAACAGTTTAGGGTTTGGTAGATTGTTTGTTTTGGGCTAGAGTGAGGACTGTGTACTAAGATATCGTTTAGGTTTTTTTTTTAGACTATGCAATTATACGTTATGTGTGAAGATTTTCGAGTGATTTTCCCGAAGATCAGTATATTGTTTTCTAATGATTTGGGACGCACTAGCTAAGTTGCGTAAATGGGATGGGGGGACTGTTATTTTCAATTTGTCAACTCAGAATTCTTCTCTAGATAGCCTAAACGTTTTAATTTCTTCTATTGGTGTGACAATGAGATCAGAAATGCCATGTTTTGGTTGGTTAAAATGAATTGAGACCGGTTTGTCTTTTTTGTCTGACCGGTGACCGTTAATTCTTTCTCTAAGTGCATTTTGGGTCTCCCCTACGTATTGTTTGTCACATTGTCTGCATGAAATTAGATAAATTATGTTTGAACTGCTGCTAGAAAGTTGGTCTAATATTGGGAATTGTGTGTCAGATGTTTTGTTATGGAACTGGTCAGATATGTTTATGATTTTGCATGTTTGACATCTGGAATGGCCACAAGTTTTGGTTTTAACTACTGATTGCATATTGTTTGTTTTTTTGGCTTCAAGTTCAGCTAGAGTATTGGCCTGTGTTTTTGGTGTTGCTACTTTTAAAAACGGCAGTGTCAAGGAAATCTATGCTGTTATGACTTACATTTGCAGATAATTTGATGACAGATGGATGATGATTACTCAGAATGTTGAAAAACGTTCATAGATTCTGATTTTAATGGGCAGAGTGGCAGAACATCCCTTTCCCACTCCACCATGAAGAGATTTGCATAACTTGGGGCAAATCGTTTTCCCATCGCAGTTTCGGAAGATTGGAGGCATACTTGGTGTTGAAAGCGAAGTCATTCCTTCTCAGACAAATGCCGAGTAATTTGAGGATTTCTTCGTCCGGTCTGGATGCTTGCGAGTTCCTAAGAAATGCTTTCCTAACTGCTTTAACTCCTGTGGTATTATCGATGTTCGTGTACATGGATATTAAAATGGTGTGCCCGGGGACTCTTAACTGTTTGATTTTGTGAATAAAATCATAAGTGTCTTTAAGGTAGGATAGGTGTTGGTATGCTAGGAGTAATAAGAAATGGTCTATACATGTATATTTTGATACGTTGTATGATTCGTTGCCACAGTCTGATATTATCGGGCGTCCCTTCGGCAATTTATTAGGTATAAACTATTGCGTTTCTGGATTTTTATGTATTTTTGGTAGCGTATAGAGATGTCGTTGTCGTCAGTCAGATTTAGTGGATAGATAATCATATTGTTTTGCTGTTATGTATTCCTTGTCTTGCAAGGATGGCTTCGTTTTCTTTCAATTCTACTTTGCCCTTGAAGTTTGGTAGTGTGGTGGGGTTTGGTGAAGGTACAGTCGAGATAAATTGGTTGTAGCTGCTGATGTTTTGTTTGGTAGGCGATCTGGTTGTCTAGTCGGCATCGGGAAGAGGTGGTGAAGAGCTTGGTTGTTGGGAAAACTGCTCTAGTCTAGCCACTGCGAGCAGATCTAGCATCTGCTCGTGTATCCTTCCTCCCTGTTGTTGAGTCCGACGTGTATAACCATTTCCGCGGGTGAAGGTCCCATGTATATATTTATGTAGGATCTATTTGACCTCGCGACCTTTGGCGAAAAAACACGACCTAAACAAACACAGCTGTTTAGCCTCGTTCACCATAGTCTTGGTCACCCAGAACCTCCTAGTCTTCAATACGGAGGGTCTGGGACCGTTGTCAATATTTGACGAACAGTACATCGCTCATGTGGTTGATTATCCAGTATCTTTGGCCAAGACAAGTAAATCCCATAATTCTTTCAATATTATAAACAAACATGAATCGAGACGACAAATTAGGATTAATTAAGAAACGTAGATATGGCCCATGAAGAGAGAAATTTTAGAATATTTTTTTTAAAGGTGTTGGATATTGAACTGGCAATGCAATACAATGGATTTTCTGAAATGGCATGCTTAAATTAATATCATGGGCGTCGACATTTTGTTTTACTACTAGTTACCTCCCTTAGACTTTGTCTATGATAATGTAAAAAGACCGGATAATCTAGCCAATGACCTATTATTCTCAAATGTTGACAACGCATCCAGACTGATAGAGACTACGTTCATCAAGGCGCTTCATTTCAAATCCCGATATAGCAATAATATTCACTGTGTCTTACATATTGGATGTCAGTAGTCCATATTTTCACAGTATGATATCAGAAGATATTGATTGGAATGGGCCAATAATTCGTGTTTGTAATGTCGAAAACCCTGTGCCCTTTAAGAGAAACGAAGACACTGTCCTGTAGTTGTGTCTTTTAAAGTGGGCATACCAAAGAAAACTTTGGGTATCCAATCAAGTAAACTTTACTTGAATAATCATGTAAACAATCAAGTAAACGCTTATTGTGTATTAAAGTAAGCTTTACTTCACTTGCGTACTACAGTAAATAAAGTAAACTCAACGCCACGTCTGTACGACAGTAAACTTTAATGGTGTACTAAAGTAAACTTTACTTCACTTGTGTACCACAGTACACAAGTAGTGAGCCACGAGGACAGTGATAGATCATAAATATAAAACACAGAGTGGAATGTTAATGTTCCTTGTATATAATTTCTAACCAGATAAAGGATAATAATAGAGTAACACGTGTTGCTAGTTGCCATAAAAGACAGTCTGCTCCATTTACTCCTTTTGAATAACAATCCTAGCTGTTTACGTTGCTATACATTTTAATTGCTATACAAATGAATAGCGTTATAGACTGATAATGGACACACCTTTTCATGATGGTCATCAGTATATGAATTTACAATAATCAGTCAAACTTGAAATATTAACAACCTCATTTCATTTTATTTATTGTTAAATACTTTATATATTCAGATATAAAAATGTTTATGATTTAACTCGAAAATGCAGCTTTTATTGTTTTCTAGTCGTAATCAATAATGTTGAATTTTGTTTTTAGAAATCCATAATAATGAATATTTCAATAAAATGACTGACGGTGTTTTATTCTTTGATAGCATTCGAATTACGCTCAAATTCTAATATGGAAAAGACATATCTATTTTTATTACTTTTAACGTGGTTAACGACAAGTTGCTACGCCTAAATTGTTCATAAAAGTATGAATACAATTTATACCATGGGCCAGTAATACATTGTTTTCTCTATAATATAATAATAATGTTTTTACTTAATATAATTGACATTTAAAACGTGTCATATCGTTCTGACTGATCCATGTTAAACGTTAATTCTGCGGTCATGCTAGCAAATGAAATTCAATGTAATAAAGCATTTTTTAGCACATTGTCTGATATATTTTTAGACGTCACTACCCTGTCGAGTTGAGGATACAACGACTATGACAATTTTATTTTCATAGTTAATTTTCGATTGTATTTACTCACTAATTGTAAAGTATTTATTTCCCAGCTTAATCGGTCTGCCAGAGCATGCTCAGGTTATTTGTGTTTGTTAGGTTTACAGATTTATACGTAAGCCGTTATTTTATTTTATATGTTATTTTCCATCTAACTCAACGTTATAAATAGGCAGGGTATGCTTGCCTGCTACGATTTTCCATTATGACACTGTTTTCTCAATTAGCAAGTCTACACCAGACTTTTTATATTGACCACACGTTAGGGATTGACTGTACATTATATTTATTTTAAATTATTCCAATAATGACTAACTTCAACCAGGCATACACTGAAGTAAGTAAAGGGTATAATTTATGCAGTTATGCGTCGTAAATAACAGATGAAATAAATAATTAAATTTCCACACTCTTGTATTGTGCAACTAAATGGTCCACATAGTTCCAACAATTCAGAACAACACGAATTATTTCAGCTCTTTAAGTAAATTCTAAAAATGAATATAGCTATGTTCAATACAACATTTTTACAAAATATTTTTCTTTTTGAAAAACATTATCAATATTTTCTATTGGGGACAGATTTAGCGTATTTAAAATCGCGCTTCCTAAAATACAAGTAGGCACATCGCAGATGTTACGCCATTATAGTCATCGGAAACTATATATTCTAGACAACTGATGACACTTCCGAGATAAAATATCGATACAATTTGACAGATACAAAATCTCAACAATCACCCCAATATCGTTTATCTATTACATTTTGTAGCTATGGTTGAAGAAGGGTTTGTTGGATAACAACCTTTAGCGCGAATGCGTACAGCTGTGTTGTGTACACAATTACCATATCCAAACCATGGGTGGTGTATAAAGTGTCGTGCAATTTCTCATTTATTCGGGTAGTTCACTCAGCTAACAATTTATGTTACTTTTTTATGCGCCACATTAAAAATTTGAAAAAATTTGTGGACACTATAGCGGTTAAAGTTAATATCCGATTGACTTTAAAGGTATACTCAGTGTTTAAAGTCATGAGCGGGAGAATCCCATTGAGACGAACAAATATATTGAATTTCAAATCTAAATCTATGATATTAAATGTTTTGTATACTAAATGTTAGCATGGGACATAACTAGAAGCCAAACAAATTCTAATGATTTCTGATAATTACTTAATGAGTTGTTACACTTAATCAGATTCTAGTGTATTATAATGTTTCATTACCGACAAAAGAACAAAAATATGCGATAAGCCTTGTTGACTGCTGTGGGTGTATGTTTCGTCGCTCGGCAACCTATCATTATTGTTTCAATTCGGTGTTTAGCAACTCGCCGACATCTTTCTTACTTCTATAAAAATGAAGATGTGCATGTTGTAGTAACATTGTATATGGTATATAATTATATGTTCTTAATAGCAGCAGGTTTACTTAAAAGTGTGAAAATTTGAACTAGTTGAACTTTTATAGGTTTATTTAAGCAAACTGTTTCCATCTCATTGTCCCATACTTCGCATTGCATGGTATGCACGAACCTTACATGATGCCAGAAACTGCTTTCAATACAAAACATCATTATTGAACAGACGGAATAGCTAGGATCACCTGCTCTCTGTTAAAATATATAATTGAGTTGATTCATCTTTATTTTTCAGAGTCTGAATTCTATCATCTCTTCATGGAGAGCTGCTTAAAATTGTGACTTCAGAAGTT
Organism: Patella vulgata; assembly: GCF_932274485.2. NCBI lineage: Eukaryota > Metazoa > Mollusca > Gastropoda > Patellidae > Patella > Patella vulgata. Next base: position 40,818,488 of record NC_065880.2, read on the forward strand.
AATACCCACAGGAAATGATGACGTTGTTATTTTACTATGTGTTAAAAGAAACTGTTGGGAATTCTTTAAATAGATGGATTTAATAAAAGGATAATGTTACGTTTAGAAACAGACGCTTTTCGAAATGGATATGTAACCTGTGTCTTGTTTTATTGAAATACCAAGCTAAAGTTCAATGGATTACGTCTTATGATGAATCTGAGATTGTGTGGTCGTTAATGAACAAATATCAATGGAGTATAATGTGTGACGTGATCCTTTGAGGAAGAATTTCGGATTATAGACAAATCTAATTTTTCAATAAGTTTTATTATTGAGTGTAGCAGCGTTGGTGATTACCAAAAATGACTCCAAAACGATTCTTAATATTCCTGTTATTTTTATTATCTTTATTATGCTCTGTCTGTGTGGGGAGAGTTCAGGTGAATCTCCAAGCTTTGGTGCCAAATCATTTTGGATGGGCGGAGGAATTTAAGCGAATATTTTTAACCCGTCTGTTTTCGTTTCAACGCGACAGACGTTATAGAGCAGTATTCAATACTTTTCACCCACACGTCAAGATGACGTTGTTAAAACAAGACAGTCCTAAAGAAATCCTTGGTGCATTCTGTGATGAAATCTTTCCGTCAAACACAACAACTATCCTACATATCAACAACCCTTTATCAATTAGACGTCGTACTGCCGCGAGTCAATATGTTACTGAATTAGCTGTTTATTTTGGTATTCCACTTATTTCATGGGATGCTGACGATTCAGGGGGCTCTCAGGTATGTTGTTATTGGCATTTTATCTGATAAATTTATCTTCATATTCAAGGAATAAAATGAAAATTATATTTTCGTATTTTCCTTTTTTCAACTTTAGTATTACTCACCGTATGCCAAAAATGCATTACCCTAAATCTCTAAAACTGTGTTAATGTAAAATGTCAAAAGGAAAACTCTGATACTGTTTTAATTGTATATTTTACTATAGTCGACTGCAGTTTGAGAAACACTTGAGATCAGCAAATAGAGTGGTTATGGCTGTGAGTGATCACTTCATTCTGTATAATGATATGAACATTAAAAGCTCTGAACAATAACATGAAAAGGTTTTCTAAAACCTTGGAAGAATATCAAATTTGAATTCTTTGAATGCTGCCATAACAAGTGTAGTTAATAGTAATTCCATGAGGTCAGAGTACACTAGAAGAGGTCTTAGTTTGAGTGAGAAATTCCTCTAGGAGCAAATCTTGCCATCGGTTATTATGGAATCTCTCGACAGCTATAAAAATAATGAATAATTTTCAGAATATGGCCCCGTTTGTATAGACATATACTATTGTACAAATTGTTAGTAGATGACACGGTTCTCTAAGCAGAAGAAAACCAATCATCTTTATGATCGGGAATATATTACTCTTTGATTCCGAAGATAAATGTCGGTTTTGCTCATGGTTACAGTTTAAAAGGTCATCCTAAAGATGATGTACGTTTCATTTTATGACATTTGCTTGTTACCCATTTGATTGGGATCCTTTTTAAAAGTGCAAAGCAATTATACGGGTAGGATTTATCCCCAGTCTCAGATTGGGCACAAATTTCAGTCCAAGTTTTAGATGAAGGTACCACGTTTTAGTTTAAAGATACATTTCACGATAATGCTAAAGAAGCGCCCTAAGTTAAAACAGCAGATAAAATGCTCATATAAAAGTGGTATGTACTTGGCTACAGGTTATTCATAATTTATTGAGACATCTTCACTCAAAGTCGCGAATATAGACCTGCACGAAAAACGATTTGCCAGTCATCCAAAACGCTCCAAGTTTTCCGAAACGCCAGTGACACAGTGACCACATGTTTATTAGGAGTCAGAGCCAGTCGGCGTGGGTGTGTACTCGTTAACACTCGACTGATTCTATGAGTAGATGTTTTTCACCTGAAATTCATGGAACGACCTTAATGTTTCAATCTAAGTTAAGGGTGACCAAGAAGTTAGTTATAAATAAGGAGCCATGTTTCAATCAACACCTATAACACACTCTCCTTGACATGACCAGCTTTATGTTACAATCAAAGAAAAGCTGATAAACATAATCGATCAGGTTATGATCGTACACGAGATTTATTTAGGTGTTTGTAATTCCTCTATTTTCCTTCATATCGGATCAACATGAATTGTAAAGTTAATAGTCAGAATCAGTTCAGTCTTATTGGGTATTAAACGGTTTAAAAACAATCGGGTTTCCGCAAGGCCGGCCAACTATTATACCCAATCCAGTATAGTGCCATATGACACATGTTTCTTAACAGTTGGTTGTTTAATCAGAGATAGTATTGTCTACCAATGGCTATGATCTATATTTCTATATGTACATGTATAGAATTACTTCATCATAGTTTTTGTTTCTTTATTTCAGAATCGTGTTGAATCCCGGACATTACAGATAGCACCCACCATTCATCATCAAACACAGGCCATGTTTACTTTATTACAAAGATATAACTGGACTCTTATTTCTATAGTTACATCAACAACTGCCGGCCATATAGATTTTATATCAGAACTCAGGGCTCTCTCTAAAAACTCTCTTAAAGTCAAATCTTCAACATATGGACACCAACAAATTAGGTATGTATGGCAAAATATTTCTGCAAGATGTAATTAATGACGAACGCAATACTACTTCTTAATGTTTCCAATTCCAGTGCCATACCGATATTTACAGACTTTCACCCACGTTTAGCTAGAATCACGCTGATTTATATTATGATATATTGAATTTTTATGTAGTCTGGCAATGACATTAGGGATACTCTTTTCATATTGGCTAAACTACAAAGTACTTTACTTTGTCTATATTAACATTAAAGGCCATCACCAGTTTACCTTCGTAAACGAAAACGACCGCATCCATTATAATCTCTACCAATAAATATATGTATCAAACACCAAATCCGCCAGAAACACACACAGATACTAGTTTTATAAAACATTTAGGATACAACAATATACATTTTTGTTAGGTACATCATACCATATTATTTAATTGGGCGGTTTTGTTACTTTTTCCCAAAGTCCAATCCCTAATTATCGCATCGCCGGAAAGTCGAAAACCATTTTAAATTCAGCCCCTTTGACTCTTTATGTATTCAAAAATAACCGCCAGTCGATATTTTCCACAAAATATGTATTAAACTAACCACTTAAATCAATTTGAATCATTAATAAAATTCTGACGCTGGTGGCGGCTGACTAGATCGAAGATGACATGGAACTTTAGAAATGTGTGGATTAAAATATGGACTTTACAGTACTCTTTTACAACGGAAACTGAGTGGTCATTTCAGTGATAAAAATGGATGAATTATCAAGATAAAATATTTTGCCGAAGTGCTGTTTTCTGGGGGGGGGGGGGGGTAGTAGCTTATTCCAAAACTATCGACGATAACACGGAATAAATAATTAAAATTATACTTTTAATAAACGAGTGTCCAGAACTGGCTAACGGTCATAATAACGAGATAGGTATCGCTTGGGCTAACCGGTCACCAGACTAAAGTTACAGTAGAATATATACAAGCTTAGGATTAAAATAATTATATAATAATATTTGATCAGAAATGTTAAATTGTACATCGGAAACGGATATTTAATTACGTAATATATATCGTTACATTAAGTATAAACCCAAAGAGTTAAAACACTTGAAAGATTGATGAGATATCAATTCAGATATAGGTCAATTACTATTTTAACTAAAATTATATAATAAAACATATACAAAGATACACTATAACAATTTCAATCTCAAAACAAAGAGCAAAATTCTGAGATATATTTAAATGGAATGCACGGTTCCTATTTAACCATAGAGTTATTCGTCTGGTGAAGACTTCATTTGGTATTATAATAACAGAGTAGATTAAGGGTCTCTAAAGACTCTCTATATCTAATTAATCTCTAGGAATGCATCCACTGGTTTCTACTATACTAATGTCACGATAGCACAATTTATGACCACCTGGGACCTTCTATGATTTGCATGTTTAGTTTACACTAGACAAGCATTTCGTATATAAAAAGTATCACATTGACAAAAGCAATTGGTAAATATACCGGTATTTTAAAAAAACAATATGCAGTTTTTAGTGCTCACGCTTGATGTTAGTCTAATATATACATACTTTCTGCTAAGACTTTTAGAGTTTGTTATGCAAATAATACTATGGGATACCCGAACAAACACTTGGTGAATTTTTGGATTATCTATTTAAAACCATAATGTATCTGTTTTAAATCCACTTTTAAGAAACTTTGATATTACAGCCCCCTCTCATAATATAGTAACCATGTGGTTTACGACGTTGATTTCTCATGCAAGACCTTTGCAACTTCCCATAATACACGCACCAGATATTATATATTCTATCCAGCCAACCCTTCAAAATCTTTATGTACAAATTAACCTTTTGCGTTGTATATACGACAAACCTGAAAAAACGTTTTCACAATATAACCATCATAAATAAGCTAAACTCTTTGTAATCCTAAATGGGTTTACACGGCCTTATGAATCTATCACCCTCTGTCAACCTTTATAATCATTATATACTCTTAAAAAAAAGTAGGGGATATTGAAATGCAAATACCTTTGCAGGTTGCGATATGATAAATAGTCATGGACATTTGACATGCTTTGAGAGTATGTTCACAGATGAAGAACTTATCGCCCCAACAGAACCACTGAGCTGCACATGCGACACGCAATAGCGCCATACACCTGGGAGGGGTTTATTGTCAAATTTGACACTTCAAGGAGGAGTTGATGAAAACTGCCGCGTGCTGGTTTATCTATCCATGTTTGCTTTCCTATCGGTTCTTGCATACGATTTACTGTTTAGCGTATCTTTGCTTTAGTGTGTTACGTTTAATTTGATCGGGAGACGTGTTCGTCGACGTCCACGTCAACCGAAACCGACAACACTGCAAGAATTGGCCGTGGCACTGCAAGAGGAGTGGGTCAGATTGCCACAAATCGTGATTGGACGGTTGATTAGGAGCATGTCTTGACGAATTGCTTAATGTCTGAGGATTGACGGAGCAATTACTCATTATTAAGACAAAAATCAAAAACGTCCATTTTCACTTTTGACGGTGTATCTCTTTGCGAGTGAAATGGGGCCGTCAGATAAGCTGCCCATATGAACTGTTTATGTTCATGTGTAGGCAATTGGCCTGTTATTTACATACACTGGTTACCTCTAATAAAAAAAAGCAGTGCATTTCCGCAGTTTTGTATTGTTTCTGAATATCCCCTACTTTTTTGAAGAGTATAAATCGATCAATCCCTTTGCAACTTTTACAACCATGATACAAACACTTTACAACCATGATACATATCTTTATCAAACCCTTTACAATTTTTACAACAATGATACATCTATATCAAACTCTTTACAACCGTTACATCTATGATAAATCTATCAAACTTTTTACAACTTTTACAAGCGTTACAACCATGATAAATTTATCACCCCCTGTCTCAAAATCCTTTATAAGCTTAATGAATATATCAACTCCTTTACAACTTTACAACCGGTACAGCCATGATAAATCTATTCCAAACCCTATACAACCTTTACAATGGTTACAACCATGATAAATCTATTTCAAACCCTTTACAACAGTTACAACCATGATAAATCTATATCAGCGCCTTTACAACCGTTACAACTATGACCAATTTGTCAACACCTGTCTTTACAACCTTTATAATCTTAATGAATATATCAACACCTTTACAACCTTTTCAACCATGATAAATCTATTTCAAACCCTATGCAACATTTACAACCGTTACAACTATGATAAATCTATATCAAACCCTATACAACCTCTTCAACCATGATAAATCTATCAACCGCTTTCTTTAAATCTGTATAATGTGCTGAATATATTATCCCTTTACAATCGTTACAACAATGATAAATCCAACCCTTTGCGACCTTGATGATTCAAACCCCCTAGAACCGTAACGAATCAAACCCTTTAGAGCCTTGATGAATCAAACCCTTTTTGTAGCCTTTACAACATTGATAATCAGTCAGACCTTTTACAATCTTGATGAATCTAAACACCTTCACAATCCTGATCAAACACCTTCACAATCCTGACCAAACTCCTTACATCCTTACTGAAAGTCACACCCTAACAAGTATCGTATAATATAATACAAAAGATCAAAATTAATTGTGTTAGATTACAGACACCTTGTTGTATACCAACCCCAATAACTATACACCGACCATCCCCACTGATATCGCCACCCTAGTATTAAACAAATGCACCTTTGTATATTCCATGAATGTTTTTATTCCCCACTACCCACTCAACTATACAATAATAAACCAAAATAAATAAGATAACGGTATTGCGTGTGAACTGACGTAATGTTACGACCATATATTTTAAATAATGCCCGAAAGGACAAATAATAGTATTGGTTTTATTACACTATATAGTAAGAATATATCAAACATTTATTTGAAAAATGCTCGGGCTGTTACACATCATTAGAGAACATAATATGACAGTTCGTTTATTTATTATATATACTTGTCTAAATAACGTAGCGCCGCCGTCCGAACAAAATTTCCCTCATAGCTCACGGTATGCCCATCTTCATTAGCCCAGTTCATTTCATTTTGTCTAAATAAAACATGAGTTATGTCTATATGTTCATGTCACCACTGAATAGGCTGATTGGCTTTAATGCTGTATTTTTATGAGACTGGTATGAAAAAGCAAGAGTCTGTTCGATTTCAAATAGCCTGTCATGAAAATCTGTCATGGAAAGAAATTTTATAAAATAATCAAAACAATCTGTAAGCAGGTGTTAAATGTCATTTCAACCCTTAGATACATTTTCATTAACGGGGTGGTGGCCGTAAAGTTTTTGGGTGAGTTTTAGATCATTAGGTCTATTATTGTTAAATGTCGCGGTTTGAATCGAAAGTTGGACGCGAGAAAGGTTGTAGTCGCTAGACTGTGTTCCTGCCTTTTCTACGTGTACCCCAGTTTCATCCCACTACTAAAGAATCTCCCCCTCTCTCTCTCTCTCTCTCTCTTCTCTCTCTCCCTCTCCCTCGCTCTCTCTCTTGATTGTTGTACTTTGTTTTATTTTATTTTTACTTATATTTTTGAATTATATATGCTCAAACAATATATTGAGATGTTCATCGCTATTTTTAATTTCAGAATCGAAGTTATATCAAATATTATTTTACGAAATATTACGAATAAAAGTCAAACAATGAAAGAATTAACGGGATTAATAGAAACAGAAAGTCGTGTTATTCTGCTACATTCAAACAGGTGTGTAATATCTGTAGGTAATAGTATATATTTATATAACAGTTATCTTGTCTACACCTTTATTACCTCAGGTAAGATGTAATACAATCTAACAACTTATCTGATTCAAGGCATATATATTTTGAGTAAGTAACGAAAGGGTTCAATACCAAGCTTCTTTTACTCGGTGTCAAAACACCAATAATTAATAATACCCTTTCGAAATATAATTCACTACGCATATTGAGAAATACATTTTGGAAGCGAAGACCATCTCTTTGTTTATATGCTTTATACAAGACAGCGACCAGCATTTCGAGAAGTATTTATTCAACTTCCGTTTAAATAAAAATAAAAATGCTTATTTAGTCTGTGTATGCATGAAACGTATAAAGCGGATTAGAACAATTTTTTGAATATGGCGGCCATCCAGGGCAGAGATATTTTCTCAAAGTAGATAGTTCTCTGTGTGCAGAATGAATATTTTATTCATATATACGATATTGATATTGAATTATCTTCCTTTTCTGGCACAATACAACCCGAATACTCTCAAGCATAAAGAATGGGAGCGCCAATTTAAAGTTTTATCTATAATCTTATTAGTTCTCGTATCTATTGTTATCTATGGAACTTTAATCTGATAAGTACTTGTCAAGAATTTGTTAAAATAAATAGCTGCAAGCTGTGCCAGATAGACAATTAGTCAATACCTTTATAATAGAAGATTCCCGCTTTCTTGTTATCTGTATAATCTTATCATCTAATTCTAACTTTTTATAGCGGATATGATACTGATACTATTAAAGAATGTTTTTGAAAGTGGCTAACATTTGACATGTTCAGCTGTTATCTAAAAGAACCTCAATATATTCAAATTCCACGTAAATAAATATAGCAAAAGCACTAGAAGCCTCAAAATATACATCAACATGTACATACAATAGGTATTCCGCTAACATAAACGTCTGACTAATTTCAGTGAAATTATAATTGAAAGTAAAAGGTTCATGTGTGTATTTTCTTTAAGGTGCAATTTTTAACGCCCATAATGTATGCTATATGATATATTGTCTCCCCTGTCCGTCCATTTGGCTGACGTTTGTTGGGATTGTATGCGCTCAGACTTATTGCTCCAGTCACCAAACCTTTGTAAACGTCATAGTATCATACTTTATACAGTATTTTTAGATTTATGTTCAAACGTGTTGGGATTGTTTAGATAACAGAGTTATTGTTCAGCTCACCGAGACCCCGTAACCACACTACAGGTCAGAGTTATTGAAACCTTTTTTCTTTTAAATCTAATGGATCAAAATTCAGAGCCGCGCATATATATTTTGCAGAGTTATGACCCCAAACCCTGAAAACTTGTAAATGTTCAATAGACCAGAGCCTTTGCCGACGTTTTTTTTCTGATTCGCGCTTATTTTTAGATAGAATTGTTGCCCCTGTAACCAAAACGTAAATACTACTCAATTTCTATTTATTTAGATATTACTGTGTTGGTCAGTTGGTGATAATTGATCCAACATCAATATTTTCAACTATGTCTCACAATATGTTTTTTCTCACTGCTACTTTCGTTGGGCAAAAATATCATATCGTCTTGTCTAAAGCATGAGATTCACCATGGATATCTTGAGATACATAAACTTGAAGTAAACCTAACTAACCTCTTAGCTATGTTATCCTTTCGCTTCCAAATCACGAATATTCACCAAAACCTGGAGTAAAATTGTCATTTTCATTGTGTGATTTTTTGACCAGGAACTGGTGGATTACCACTACTTATCTTGTTCTTCTTGTTCTTTTTCTTCTTGGTGTGACGCTCTTCGAAAAAGCAACGAAAAGGCCTAAGGCTCCGTCAATTCATGTCTGATCGAAATGAAAATTTGCGAATTAGATTTTTGAATTTCATCCAACAACTTGGTCAGTTTCTGGTCCATAATAAATCGTACTTGTTTTACGAATGTCCCATGTTTTATTTCAGTTTACAATCAAAGTATATCATGGATTATGCACATGAATTAGGGATAGCGGGTACAGAATATGTGTGGATCTTATCACAGTCAGCCATTCCAACAGCTAAATATGCTCCACGTTCCTTCCATTTAGGTTTACTAGGTAAATATCATTCATTAATCATTCTAAAATATCTTTTAAAAATAGCATTAAACGGAGGCATATAGGCTTATGTCTAAAGTCTAGTGTGCCTATTTTTATGTATAAAGCCAAATTATTAAATCCAGGGCCAAATAACTCTGTAGAAATACTGAAATGTGAGAAATAGGGATGTTATACTATGCACCATTCTCTCTAATTTTCTCCAATATTAATCCGTTTGGCCAACACATTTTTACTTACCTAATGCCCCAGCTTAATGTTATTTTTTAAGGGATTTCCCATTTTACAACCTCCTGTGGAATTATGCCGAAAGATCGGATAATTCTGATTGCACGAATTAGAATCAGAATATGAAATGGTTATAACTAAGTTTCGAAATATATGCACGAACATTGAAATTATGGAACCTATTATTAAAATGGCGAATGGTCTCGGTCTCTCACAGAATTTTCTTTAATTAAAAGAACATATATGTATATTTTAATACAGGTGTATCATATGATCATGGTAAAGTAGCAATGGAAAATGCTATAAAAATGGCAGCAACTACATGGGTAACAGCATTAAATAATATAGCCATGAAACGAACTCTTATATCATCAATATCACCGAATTTAACATGTGAAGGCAACAGTCACATGTTTTGGAAAAATGGATCTAAATTTTACGAGTAAGTTTTTTTTTGTTTTTTTTGGGAGGAAAAGATGAACACCTGCCTACAATATTTATAGACGACGGTTCTGTTTGAAAACCACCGAAAAATGTTTATTTGTGTTGTTACTATACGATGCTAATCTCAGAATATCTATCAAGCATACACTGTAACAAAAATTTCCGTGAAAAAACGTAAAAAATTCCGGAAACAAAAATTACCAGGAAAATTTTATCCGTATTTGTTTTTCCTGTAATTTACAGAAATTCCTTCAATTAACATAAATTCCATTTTCAAATACAGAAAAAAAAAATCCTGGTAAATTTTGTTTCCTGACCATGAAGGTGATAAAAATTTCATTGAATTAACCATTGACTTTATACGCGTGCGTGAAATAGCTTTATTTAACGTCCGCTTCCACCGAAGTGATATCGCAAATAATTTTTAAACGTAACCTCTTTTCGCTATTATAAGAATCGAGAGCAAGGTATCACAAACCGCTACTCGTCAGTGGTTGGAGGCATTCAGATGTAAGTTTGCGGTATTATCAATTCGCAGGTATGCAAACTCTGCCATAGAGACAAACCGACTTACACTGGCCTACCGGTTGTACTATCCGTGCTTGATTACTAAATATTACAACCTTAACACCCGCAGCATTAAAACATACTTTTACATTTTTATGAAAATACTTACAATCTGATTACCGTATGATGAATAACAATACACTTTATAGATCTTATAAATAATGGAAATTAGATATACATGTCAATTAATATACCAAACGTTACAAAATATGATTCTTCATATTATGGTTAATAAATTGAAATGAATACTATAACATGATGATTATTAGGAATGATTATATATGTATACGATTACTTATCGTTGCATCGTTTATCCCGTAAAACAACAGAATTAAGTCCATTACAGAACGGAATAAAACATTTTATCCCCAAATTTCACGGAACTTCCTTGTCATTCCACCGTTTATTCCGTAAAATAACAGAATTAAGTCCGTTATAGAAGGGACTAAAACATTTTATCCCTAAATTTCACGGAAATTTCCTGTTTAATACTGAATATTCCACAGAAATACATAAAACACGTAATTTGAAGAAATAATTCAGACAATTAACACAATTTCTCCAAAAAATCCATCGATTAACAGAAAAAAGGTGTTAAATTACGGAATTCGGCCACATAAAATATGGATATTTTTTACAGTGTAGGGCCGTAACTAGCTCAGAGTAACGAGGGGGCCAGAAGTGTTCTCAAAGGGGTGCTGTAAAACTGACAGACAATGTATATCTATTGTTTTATGGTCGACAATTTTTTCGGGGGGTGGAGGGGGGGGGGGCGAAACATTTTGCAGGGGGTGGGCCTAATCAAGCAACAAGCAAGTAAATCATTCCAATAAAGAAAAAATAACAACAAAATTTCATTTCTCTTTCAGTCATCTCAGAAATGTGACAGTAACTGGTCCCCCAAATATACGATTTAATGAGACTGGTATTTTAATGTCTACAGAGTTAAAAATCATGAACATCCAGCGAAGAGGAACTGGTAAAATGTGGGAACAGGTACTTCAACACTACATAATATATATATTTACTATTTATTTATTGAACTTCACAAAGCTAGTCGACGTTATTTTACTTTCGTATTAGCTAATCTCCAAGTTTTTGATCGATGCAGATGTTTTAGGAAACCACATGTATACAATGTATACTTTATGGGAGCTAAATCACTAATACTTGGGACCTAGAAAGTGACATAAATGGGTCGCAACGCATATAATAAGTAATATGAATGTACATAAACTGAATTACATTCAATCGTTTCCGTATTTACTTTAATTTCAAATCAGTTATTTTCGACGAAATCGAATGGCAATCTCTAGTGCCTGGTTAGTCCACATCGATAGTATTTATTGCGCATGCTCTACAATTACGAATATGACGTCACCGTTTGGGCATGACTTGTGGAATATGTCTAGCCTTGTTACAAATAGCGCTGAAAAGCATTACCAATGGTAAAATGTTATTTTATCTTAAATATTGGATATCAGGGTCCGTATTCAAAGGTGATCTTAAAGTTGGATAAAATACTTAATTTTTCCACTTATCCAAGTTTGTTACCTTAAATCGGTATTCAAAGGCTGTATGTTACATCTCCTTGGCTATGTGAAAAACGTAACTGTACATTTAAATTATGGAATACCCGCAATCGCCAAAAAGCATGAATTTCTAACTAATGGAATACCCGCCACTGCCAAATATCACGAATTTCTATCTTCGCACGCATGTTTTGTCCCCTTAAAAGAAGCACTGTAATCATAGTAATTAAACTAGTATATTATTTTATGGAAAATTCAATTTCAATAGATTTCAATTGCAGTTATCGAATAGTGGTAGTATAATGGAGTATATTGTAAACTTTATTATTTTAAAAATATATAAAGAATATAAAACAATATCTTAGCAATACACGGGGCCAGCAATCATCATCATATTTTTGAAAATTTATTTACAAACGAAGACAAGAACATGTTGCAAACAATACTACTGCCAATTCGCAGATAACTTCAAATATGTATATTGGAGAAATTGTTTCTCATGGTAGTATAAATGTTTTTCGAAATCTACAATGAAATATCAACCCAGTGTTAAATTTTAAAAATGAATTTAACGCATTAAACGTTATTATAAGAGAGTCGTGGAAAACATGAATAAGCAATACGAAAAGGATAAAAATGATCGGATATAAATATATCCGCTATCATTTCTGTGGTAGTAACCAACATCAAAGCTGACGATGAAAAAAAAAACGTTTGAGACCAGCTACGCTCGGCGACATTGTCTTTGTTCCAATTTCAATCCCCTGCTACTACACGGTGTACTCAGGTTAAAAGAAGTCATTATAATCTCACTTAACTTTAAGGTACCTCCCATAGGTCACTTAAAGTTAAGTGGATTTTTCTCACCTAAACTGGCCTTTGAATACCACTAAAAGACTAAACACTTAAAAGTTAAAGCAACTTAAACATACATTATGCAAGAGCTAAATCTGTCAATTGCACGTCTTTATTTAAGCCTGAAATGTTATCTAAATTATTAATTAGACATTAATTAATTTATCCAGACCATAATCAGCTCCCGATGGCATCGCTAGCCTGCGAGATATTATCTCCCATAATGTATCTTTAACATAAGGGACAATTTTATACTTATCATTGCCTTTGAATACCACTTACCCTTAACTTACAGGAAGTTACGTATAATTAAGATATCATTTGAATACGGACCCAGAAGTCCATCTTTTCCGGTAAGATCACAACATCAATGTTGATTTAAATTGATAAATGATTCGTGTTTTCAATGTCGAAGACTTTCGATGATACTGAGTTAGAGACTTAGCTACGTTAAACATTTTATTCACAGTACACGATTCTTTCAAATTTGCAGCTTCAAATTGAATTTATTTTCAGGTGGGCTCGTGGAATAAAGAAGGTTTAGTAATGAAAGATATAACCTGGCCTGGTGAAGCTGCAGGCCCACCTCGTGGTAAACCAGCTAGAAAGTTTGTTAGAGTTGTAACATTACAAGAGAATCCATACGTAATATATTTGCCTTCAGATCCTATCACTGGTGGATGCAATCCTACAGCTGTACCCTGCAAAGTTTATGAACGTGATGAAAATAAAAATAGGTAAGGCTTTATTGTAATTGCTGCATTGTAGTTTTGAAAGGTTCACGAAAAACAAAATTTTCAGTTTACATATGTTATTTTAAAAATCACACGCCATGGTAAATAAAAAAAATAGTCATATTACAAGCGCACAGGGCCGACTCTTTATTTCCTTTAAAGCGACATTAGAACTTTCAGTCTAATTATCAACAATTACAGTACGCCTACTTAGAGCAAAACATATTTCGCCACCCCTACCCACCTCTTTAAACATACACATCTCAATAATGAATTTGTAGATTGTTTTTAGAGTTTGAATATTGTCTAATTTGAAAACATGGTAGGCCTAACTGTACAGTCAATTTGCGATAAATCAATTTTTGTTTTAAGTCAGTGGCGAGGACGATTTATTGGTTTTGACTTCTGATTTTGATTTTAGATCATCGTGTCAGCTATTCGGGTATGCATATGACATTTCTGTTTAGAAAGGTTTCATCAAGAGTATAAGCCTTTAACTTATCTATTTCAGATTAAGTAATATCACTATTCCTAAATGTTGTATTGGACTTAGTATTGATCTTTTAAAGATATTAAGTAATGAATTAGATTTTGATTATGAACTGTTTGAAGTTGAAGATGGACAGTGGGGTGCGGAAAATCAGGTTCGTATATATCACTACGATTTAATACCTTTATTGAGACTACCGGACGTTGGTCTTTCTCTTAAAGATTCTAACGTGGATTAAATAATACGCCATTATTCACCGTTTGATTTTAAAGATATATTGGCAAAGATACTTGTTATCAAAAACATTATATCTTTCGATTTGCTTTCGGGATACTTGAAGAGAAAAGGTCTTTTATGAACAATCCGCAAATGTTTTAAATCATCTTTGTTTTAAAAAAAAAAGGATTTATTGCATTTGATGGTGAACCGGCATGTTGCATTAAATATACATCCAAGTAGCACGAAAGTGTGTTTATATAAATGTAAGTTTTGTTGGTATATACGTATCACTTATTATGCTATGTACTATTGCAACTTTGAAAAAATATAATTTGTTTAAACTAACAACAGCTTATACGTTATGTCATTATTTGATTCCAACTACAAACTATACGTAAGATCTGTATTATTCGTCTAAACTGCGGTTTCTATGTATCTGTTACTTACACAAACATCCCATAATGATTTCAATCAAGAGTGATATACATCTATATTTGGATACTATAGCTCAGTCTTCTGAAATCCACGTCACACCAGATTCACCTATTAAAAGCTATGTGCCATTCTTATTTTTACGGAAAACACAAACTAAAATTATAGATTTTTTTTAATAAAAAAAGAAATTGCTGCCTGTCTTTAAAGCATTTAAACGTATATTTTCAATGATGCACCTGTCTCTGTTTATTTTCACGATAAGCTATTATCTAATATTTTAGGACACTAACGAATGGAATGGATTACCGAGAGCTTTAGTTGACAAGAAAGCCGATTGGGTTGTAACGTCGTTAAAGATTAACCCAGAAAGGGCATCGGTGGTAGATTTTTCTGCACCATATCTTGAAACAGGAATAACCATTATCGTAGCTATTAGAGAAGGTGCTATTTCAGCCACAGCATTCTTAGGTTAGACTCTTTTATGGATTCTGACATTGTATTTAGTATTTCAGTTCGCCGTCTACAACAAAAAAACAACTTAACAGTCCTGTAATGACTTTTCACAAATGGTGAAATAACAACTTAATTAATCTCATCATGTTCCAAGATTTTGTGTTATTTTGTAGCAATTCTAATTTTTATGTTCTGTACAAATCCCATTTCATTTTTCCATATCACAAATGTTTCTAAATCAGGTGGTAGGGAGACTCACACACAATAGGAAACATTTCTTACTGATATGAGATTTTATTTTTTTTTGTTTATATTTTTAACAGGGAAGCTGGAAACTCGCCTCCAATCGTCTAGCGAATCAAACGTTGATAACTCTTGTTAAGTAGTTCAAATTTGTAAGAAACACATGGACAAACAGCTGGATTTAGTCGAAGACAGAAACTAACACTGTAACACAAATTGGAACAGACAAAGCAAAGGTCCTAATTTCTCGATCTGTTTTATTTCAGAACCGTATGATTATCCTTCATGGACATTGATCCTGGTATTTAGTGTACATGCTACCGGAGCTTCTATATTTATATTTGAATGGCTGAGTCCGTATGGTCTGAATCAAGGAAAAACCACTTTGCGAGGTAACTGAGGTAAATCTTGTGGATGATATCAATAAAGAGAAACAAACAGTTATGGACAATTACTGAATCATCAATAGAAAGTTATATCACCGGGGTGCTGGAAAGCAAGACCCATGACCTTTAGGAAAAATATGAGCCAATAGCAAATTTATTGTGACCAATTACAATAATAACCAATGGATATGAAGGATGATTATCAACCCCATGTGAACCACATACTTGTCCAATATTTCCATTTCAATTTTCATATTATTTCAAATGTTTATTCTGTGTAAACCTCTTGATTTAGGTGAACATAAAGTGTTGAATTGGTAGAACCTATGCGTAATTTCGCAGTGTAATGAAAACTGGACAGTACTTCAGTGTTCATATCATTTATAATGTCACTGGCGTAATATTTAACACCATCTTTTTGAATATAAAGTTTATGTTCAATTGAATTGAGTTGGTCCCACATTTAGCCAATGAAAAGATGTGTTTCCTTGAGAAATGATTTCTTTAACCAATGGAGTGACTCAAATCAGACTCAAAGTGAACAGATAAATAGTAAAGTTAGACCTTATGAGAGTAGGTCAATAATTTTTCAAAGTCGGATCTCAATAAACAGTTATGTTTAAACAGATAATTTTACGACAATATTTGCGTTTTGAAGGATTAAACGGAAGTCATCTTAATTTTAGTTTCTTATTTTGACTTCAAAGGTTGTCTGCTAAACAAAACATGACATTATCTACACACGTTTTATTGCTAAACAAATCAAACTATAAAATTAAATAAAATAGGCAATTTACTACCTTTTCAGAGCACAAATTCTCATTATTCCGATCTTTCTGGTTGATATGGGCCATGTTATTCAGTGCTGCTGTATCAACAGATACACCTCGAGGTGTTTCCAGCAGATTTCTGGCAAATATGTGGGCTTTGTTTGCTTTGGTCTTCCTTGCAAGTTATACTGCCAACCTGGCTGCCTTTATGATTACAAAAGAGGAATATTATGATCTGTCAGGTATTCAGGATCTAAGGGTAAGTGTGTGTTATTAATCGTTACCAAAAGAGCGTTTTTTTTACAATATATGTTATAGATATATACACCAGTTCATAATCAAATAGTCTACCCTGGGTCACGGACAAAATTATGTTATCAATAGCGCCCAAAGTATTGCAAAAAGTGATATGGAGGAATTATAGTTAACACAGAATAAACTATTTACTTAACCAACAAACAAGGAAAGATATGTTATACACATCACAGCCAACATTTAAATGATTTCATAAAATAAATTGAAAAAATTATGATTGACGAAAAAAGATGCTTTGTTGCGACATACATGAAATCTTACAACCCGCATTATTATCTTCCTTTAATGTCATTCAATTAAACTGATTTTGTTCTGTGGGAGTTACATGATATATTTCTCTATCACATATTTTATTCTTGTTGTGCTTTTTACGCCGCTTTGTCAAAAAAATTATTTTATATCATTATGATGTGTAAAATGTGGATATCTATAACATACCTTTGCAATACTTATCAAAAACGCTCTTGTCGGTTATTAGTATATATACGGAAACTCAAATACGAAATATATCTTGCTCCCTGAATTTCATATTTTAAATTTGAAGCTTTAATTTTAAACTTAATTTTCAACATTATCAGATAAAAATAAGAGATAGTTCATATTTAAGCTTCCGTGCTGATCACAATTATTAATCATCTGCTTGTTTGGTTAGACTTTTAAAATTTAACTTACAGCTTAATATATATATATAGCTATTTACTCAAGCAACGGGTGGCATGATAAATATAGAATTTAATGTAATTTGAGTTTGAGAATGCATATTGCTGTCTGGTGGCAAAAAATAGTATCATTATCTGTTACTACAGTCTATTCAAACCTTGTAATTTGCTCTCATATCCTATTATGTAACTTCTTTACAGTTGAAGAATCCCTATGTCACAAAACCACCATTTAAATACGCTACTATACCTAGCGGAAGTACGGAGTCTAATATTAAAAAGAATCACCCAGATATGTATAATTATATGAAGAAATATAATGTACCTACCGTGGCGGATGGTGTAGCAGCTTTAAAGAAACAGTAAGTAATTAGACAATATTTGGTACTCATTTGAGCATAGCCAAATTTATGAAAATAATGTAATTTAATGAAATTTTAACATCCTTAGCCCTGATGTGTGATAAGCTATGTGAATTGCAATTATTCACTCGGTTTTAGGACACGGACTATACACTCCACACAGACATTTCTTTGCCTATAACATTTTTTTTTTAACATTCCGATAATCTTTAAAACCACAAAGAGCCCAACATGGCCTAATCATCTGGTAAAATATTAGAGTAGTGACGTGATTTTAGTAGGCGATCAGCCTATTTCATGTTTGTTTACGTCTTTACCCCCACCTCAAATTCATTAATATTCACCAAATCTTGACCAAAAATACAAATTCAAACACACTTTTTGTAACCATATTATTTGATTCTAGACCAAAAAGACAACTAAATGGGGTGGGGAGAAAGAAAGAGACAATTGCTATAAATAAACGCACTATATCGTGAGATCAGGGGAAGCAATTACTAGACTCAGTCCATCCATAATATGATATAGTGACATTCTTGTCTCCGTTGATAGATCATTTAATGGCATGATGATTAGGTCTCTTGATATTTTTAAAGAGTTTATATGGTTAGGGTATACGGCTTTGTTAACTAATTACCCAACCAAAATATAATATTTAAATCTTGGCTATGTTTGTTTATCAATAATTTCAGAGAGATACAAGCCTTTATTTATGATGCTACGGTATTGGAATATTTAGCTGGACAGGATAAACATTGTCGTCTAATAACAGTGGGTAGTTGGTATGCTATGACTGGTTACGGTGTAGCATTTCCTCATGGTTCACAATGGAAAGATAAAGTTAACAAAATCATATTAGAACAACAGGATAAAGGTACGTAAAAGTATCAAAAATAGGAATTGTTCCTGTTGGAAGTTATTCCTTACGTTTTCTTAATTTTGAAGAATTGATCCAGAGAATTTTTTTTTTGTTGGCTACCTGATTGGATAATTGTACTTCAGAGATAATATCAATTGTTAAGGCGCAAATTCCTCCGCACTTGTACAGTCAAAAATTTGCCGTTTCAATGTTGAATGTCGTAATGACGTCAGCATGCTCACAACTTGCGGGTAGCTAAGCAGAAGAAGATAAAGACAATCCTTAATCCACAACTGATTCAATAATGCCTATTCATATGTCTTCCACAGTTACAATAGCATCAATGCCTTACATTAATAATGGTTTTGAAAGATTTACTTCCCGTCGAGTTTTTGAATGGGATCTTAATGAGTGTGTGGGACTTTCGTCGAAACTTAACTGGGCAATGTTGATTATTAAATGGGGAAAGTTGACATAATTATACAGAGTGTAATACCGTACACAGTCACTGATACTGTTAACCAACAAAGTATTAAATTCGTCAACTTTGAAGTTTCGTTTTTAATTATTTTATACGGTCCTCTTTATTCACCCAGTTTGCATTGAAATCCTAAATTTAAGTTATGTCCCTTTGATGTGGAGTTAGCTTTTGTTGATTTTATACCGACCAGCTTTATTTCTCTGTATTTGCTATGTATTACTTAACATCGATGCTAGCAGAAAATTACTGTCAAAACAACACATTTTCCCAGATATAAGTGATGATGGCTGGTATAGATATGTTCTCTTGAGGTTAAAATGAATCACTAATTCGAGGCCCAAAGCCTGATTTGGTCTGATACCATAATGCTTTTACCAGAAAAAATGTAATCATAGATTTGAGACATAAGGAATGAATTAGTATGTCAGTCAACCAATAAAATGACAGCCAGTTAAATATAGGGGATGCTCTGATGTTAGTCGGGAACATCTCAAATTGACGAATTGCAATCTAATGACGCAGAATTCTATCATGTCACAGAAAACGGAGGTGGTGAGTCGAGTCATGACGTAATTAAACACTACGAATATATTTCAGCTGTCATGGTTGGTTGAGAAATTTTCTTTTGCGACCAGTGCATGCTTTGTAGCGGAATTCCCGCCCCCTTTCACTCGATTGTCACTATTTTGGGGATTTAGAGAATTCAAATACGGGACATTCAATCGAGTATCAGCAATGTATGCATATTTTATGGAGTGTATTAAACATTAAAGACAACGTGATCTCTATGACGTAGTGTCTGCATGCTTTTTTTTCTAAATGATAAATGGCGGATGTATTAAAACAATTTAATATATATTTAAATCACCTTTGTACCCAAATTACTGAATTGATGACAATACATTTTGTTTTACCGGTTTTAAAACATTACTCAACATATATTGGCGTAATTACAGACAAGACTCTCAAATGAATATAGGCCTACCTTCGAAGCGGTCGGATAAAGGGAAATAACCACCATTATGGCCATTAATTACCACATGGGGCCGCCGATTGTACAAAATGACGCTGTTCGGTACACTCTAAGTTTTTATTTGTTTGCAGGAGAATTAGAAAGATTACAGAAGTTCTGGTTAGCAGGCGCATGTCAAAAGAAAAAGAAGAGAAAGGGAATTTCCAGTCATACTTTAGGAATTTTAAACTTTACTAGTGCATTTATTCTATTAGCCTGTGGTATGGTATTAGGCGCCATTTTATTGGGTATTGAACATTGTTACTTCCGGTTTGGAAGGAGTAAATTAAAGAAATGGGATAAATGTGGTTGTTGTGCTTTAGTTAGTTTGGTAAGTATACATGTATATAGCCCAGTTTCAAAAATAACATAACAATTTGTAAATTTGTGGTGGTCAAATTATTCCAGGCCACTAGCTCTATCTTATCTTAGTAAATTTATATTTATAGTAATGGACATTATTGATAAATCGAATCCCTTGAGTAACCCTCTAAAACATTTTTGGAAATAACTTCCCGTTGCGCCTTCTAACGTTTATATCGAAATGGATGCAAGGTACAACATTAAATAAACATATGAAATGAGTTCAAAGTACTACTCTTCTACAGCAACCGGAAAAATGTTGACGGGCATACAATGTGCCATGGGTAAACTTTTGCCCTGAAAGCGGCGTTTCAGCCTATTAATAATTCGAATTTCAACCCCATACGAATGATTAGAAACTGTTCTTTGCCAGACCCCCAGCATTCACCACTGACAACAAGGGGAATCCACGCTGGAAAAACTTGAGGTACTTTTCGGATCGACCTTCGGACCGACCCCCTGGTTAGTGTTGCTCCCTGTAAACATTATATGACATTGGCATAATTATTTTAATTGGCTCATTAGCAAATATAACTACTCTACATCCTAATTTTAATTTAATTTTAGTATAATGTTTTATATTACAGAGTATGGGTAAATCTTTAACATTTGAACAATCTGTATTAGAAGCTATACAAACACATCGTAAACGACGATGTAAAGATGCTTTATGTGAAACACAGCTATGGAAAATAAAACATGAATTAGATTTAGCATTATTGAAAATAGATAAATTAGAAGATAGAGGGTATGTATACTTTAGTAATCAGGCCCGTATGAAACTTACATAAACAATGAAAAGGGGTCAGAATCTCTTTTATTGTCCGTCACACTCAAACATATGCAATTTGTATGTCAGTATTGTAGATAAATATATATATTTGGCACAAATATATACAACATTTAAGAAATAATTTGTGGGAGCATTTAATATTCAGGCCCCTGGCTACAGTCCACCAGCCAACCAGCCCTATTAGTAATCTAATTAGTGGTTAATATCCTACGTTTCTGCCCATTCCTGGCTAATCAAGAGGGTCATATCAACTAAGTTAAAATTTCCTCCTAAATATAAAGGTATTTCCTCCTAAATATAAGGTATTTCCTCCTAAATATAAGGTATGTCCTACATCATTAGGTGGTCGGTATTCTTAGAAAGTTAAGGGGGTAAACCTCCTCAGCTTTAAGGTAACACAATTTCAGGAAATTCCTTTAAATTGTATTCAATTGTTAAGTTCAAATCGAAAATCAACTTTGAATCATGGTTCATACTCGAGGTATTTTAAGTTCACGGAAGAATTATCTGCTTTTATAATTCATCCCTGAATTTCATTACGTGTATCTCATGGTAAGGGGCGTTTCCTCAACATTTCAGAATATACTGTGTTAAAACATCTCACTTTCTACAATTTGAGAAAATTCTTTCTGAAATAATGAGACGATGTTTATTTCAAACTAAGGTGAGGTGCGCTAAAAGCAGACGACATGTAGTTGGCTCTTCTTTTTAACATAGAAGATTGTCTAGCAACTAAAGTGATACGTTATGGAAACACCCTTGCTTATAGGTTCCTTAAAGTAACGATGCGCCATTGTCCTTTGTCGCTAGAATGTCACATTTCTCATGGTTTAATCCACGCTAATAATAATATGTACTAGTGTTCATTATTTGACATCTGATTAAGAAAACATAAATCAAAATACCAACGCTAGATAATATCCCGGCTTGATTTCAAATTGAATTTTCGTGGGCAATGGCTTATTGCATAGCGAGCGGCATAGATGGATGAAATTTCAAATCCACATATCTTTTAAATACTGAACGGAATTGAACCATTTTTGGACTGATATTCCTAATAGAGATTAATCTTTCACAATATTGTAGTTTGCAAGTTTTTCCTTTTCTCAGTTGAATAGAGATTTGGGTTAAATACCTTACATAAGGTGAACATAAATTAAATACCGCGGCCCTTGAAATGTTGTTTGTATTAGTGATGGAACAAGCTCCTTTGGTTAAATTTTCATTTCTGCGGATTAGTCGGAAATTCATTTGTTACAAATTTTAGTTTCATTTTGACTAAAACTGTCGATTGATGAACACCAAATGGGTTATATGTCAACACCGATTTTAAATACGGACGTAAAATTTTGAACTAAGACAGTTTGTCAAGTTGTTTTAGCAAAACGAATCAACACATATAGTGTTTTTTTCTACTTTGAACGTCGAGGGTGTGCCATTTCAACAGTACTTGCAAAATGTTGGATAGACCGATGGTGATTCTCAAAATATCCCTAACTTGATAAAGATGAATTATAGGACCTTGTCATTAGCATATAAGACCGTGTAAAGCCCGTGTATTGAAAACGTTTTGTTAAACGCCAACTGCAGTTAAATCAATCTTTACAATTAAAAAGAAAGCAACGTACCTAACAAACACACTACGTAACTGCAACGTTGTAGTGGGGTAGACATGGAATAATAGCAATTTGTTTGACTCTAAAAGAAAATAAAACGTTCTAAATAAATGTTTTTATGTATTATTCAATCCCTTTATCAACATTACACCAACTAAAAAAAGAAAATAAAGTACGATCTAGTGTTGTGAGAATAGCAAACGTTATAGCTTCAGCAACTTTGTTGATTAAATATTACATTTCTATAATATGAGCTAAATGTTGACGAATCTGATTTTATAGGAAACAGAATAAATTAGAGGGAGGTAATTCAGTATGGAGATATAATCCTGTGGGTTACAGACAACCTAACGGTATCCCTAGAAGAAAAAGTATAGAAAAAAGTTTTATACGAGAAGAGGATGTGGGCTCCTCTGAAAGACTTTTATTTAAAGATCAAGAGGATACTCGGAGTGAGGGGAATATTACGCCGAGGCGCAGGGCGGTTTTACGGCGATCTCCAAGTTATACAAACGCTATAAGTATTAGTGAATGTGACGATTTAGACGAAGCACAAAAAAATAAAAAACGATACCATGAAGGTAAATTTTATGTGGAAGTAAACAATGACCCTGAGACTGAAAGTATGTTTTGATATTTTACTTACATGATGATGATGTTTTGTCTATGTGAATATTGCTAAAGTGCTTGGAGAGTGTGCGACAGTGGGAACAATTAAAATGCCGTGATTATTAAGAAAAGTTAACGAAAGGAATTGGCAGACAGTCTGAATCATTGTCACACCTTGAATAGGTCAATGCTGAAAACGGTGACCTGAAGTGTAAGGCGTAAATGTGTGGGGTACGCTTTTTCGGTTTGGAATTGGGTGTATTTTCTGTCAACATTTTTGGACGTGGACTTCTCTAAGTGTACAGACAGAAAAATTGTACAATATTATGTGAATTATTTAATCATCCTTTTTTTCTATCTATGTGCTTGTAACAAACCAATCTATTTTTTTTAAAAGTATCAACACATTAATGGTTATAAATTATAACACAGACTTACGGAAAACAGACTAATTTATTTGGGCGACATTTCAGACAGTGTTCCCTCAACGTTATCAAGCTTAACGTTGAGAGAATACTCTTCGAAATGTTGCCCAAATAAATTAGTAACTGTTTTCTATAAGTATGACGTGTTATAGTTTATTGCTCTATCCAGTTACTAAATGCAATTAAAATATTATTAATTGTAATATTATCGAATTCAAGAACTACTCGAAAAACACGAGACTCATATATACACTTCATTCTTATTACGAAAATAAATATACATCTAACTTCTAAAAGATAAAAGTAAGTTGGCTATAAACTATATTTTGTGTTGTATATAAAATCATTCTTTTTTATCATTAGACACATTTATAACATAAGATGTTCTTATTATATGTACGGGTAATTGTTGTGTTTTGATATTAATTATGGGTAGATAAATATATAAATCTAGAATTCTAATTTAAAGTATCAAACTTCTAACCAGTTGTTTGGACTATTACTTTCGTCTGACATTCTACAGCCAATCAGGTACTTCCTCTCATAGAATGGTTTGGTTGGAGTAAAAATTTGATTTATTTTGTAATCTACGTAATTAACCAACTTGTTATATTGTCTTATTTCGAACTTGTTATCGAAAATAAACAATTTAGCTGTGAAGGTTTCGATATTAAGGACGAAATCAATGGTTTTTCGCGAATGATTAACAGATTGGTTTGCTACAGCCATTCATAATTTTTGTGTGTCCATTCAAATGTGTTTTCATTCTAATTTTGCGAGATAATCTATGCAAGCGTGAGTGTATTTTGAGTGGCACGTGTGGCCATATTTTGTTCGTGCAGGACGCTGGGATGTAATTAATATAATATTTCATTCCAACCATACATCCAATTTTTGTTATTTTCCCAGTTTATTTTTCGTATTTGTATTTTATGATGTATTTTGGATTTGGCACATTGGACCATACCATGTGGAAGTTTTTTTTCATTTTAAAGAACTGATTTTAATTTGGGGGCGCCTAGTTCAGATCTCGAAGCTGTTGTTCTCCATTTTCTTGACAGTTACGGTTTTAGACGTATGTTTCTAAGTTTAACATAGAAATAATGCAACCAAAGACTGTACATATTATATTGGCCCTATTAAATAAATTATATTACCCATAGTAACATAATTTCTTTTAATTGCATTATAGAATAATTCCCCAATTCATATTTACTGATGTTTTATGCTTACTTTATCATCTACTGTAAATATAGGTATTGCAATTGTTACATGCGATCACGTTTCATTGAAAATAAACAGATTTATAAATTTTGTGTGTTTGAATAGCTAACCCATATAATTCGTACGCTATAATCGCATATTTATTAAACATTAAAGTAAAACATGAAGTCACTATACAAGAATATGCGCTAATTGAAAAATTGAGAAAAATGAACACCTGCGATAGTGGTAGACTTTACCAAAAACCTATTTTGGTACTTCTCCACAAGTCAACATTTAGGAAATTGTTCCTAACTTTTATAGCACCCAATATCACATTCGTCGCTGGATGTTACAATCTACCAGGCTACGCTAATGTTATTGAAAATAAATGCAAATAACCGATCTGTCTACGGAATAAATGAACCCTATCGATACCCATTACTTCTGACAAGAGAATACTTAATCGTCCGAAAATTATCTCCCGTGGAACACATCTGTGTAGACTGTCATAGAACTTAAATATATTATTCAGTAGTATACGATGGTAGCTTATGATGACAGTATTTTGTCAGTCAACAGCCATTTTTCAATTTATTTTGAGGTTATCTCCGTTATGTTGAGTAGTATACACGCATCCATTAACCAAATGGAATATTTCATTTCCGTAACGACACACGATGTCATGAAAATGGGATAATAACATGTCAGATCAACCATTTATTTTCGTCAAGTTTTAAGAAGACATAGAATTTACCGCTAGTTACCATGAAAACGGCGACAATAAATATAGGTGTTCTGTCGCTAAAACATTTATAATTGTTTACTATCAATATTTTCTTCCCACTAAGATCTGTGATTAAGGGTTAAACGTGTTAAATCATCAGCGGTTAATACTTTGAAGGTAATGAATATTTTTTATTGGTGCATATTTATAAATGTTCACACAATATAGTAGCTGTGTGAGTAACTGCAGTAGATCCAGGGTTAGGTTCCGGTGGTGACTGAGATTTTCCGCCGTGATTCCCTTCTCAGTTATTTAAGACTGAGAGGTGGCATGGATGAGTGTCGGAAGGGTAGACAAACCGAGGTCTTGTGTGCACGTTGGCGTATATATTCTTCAAAAAAAGTAGGGGATATTCAGAAACAATACAAAACTGCGGAAATGCACTTATGTTTTTATTAGAGGTAACCAGTGTATGTTAATAACAGGACAATTGCCTACACATGAATATAAACAGTTCATATGGGCGGCTTATCTTACGGCCCCATTTCACTCGCAAAGAGATACACTGTCAAAAGTGAAAATGGACGTTTTTGATTTTTGTCTTAATAATGAGTAATTGCTCCACCAATCCCCAGACATTCAGCAATTCATCGTGGCATGCTCCTAATCAACCGTCCAATCATGATTTGGGGCAATCTGACCCACCCCTCTAGCAGTGCCACGGCCAATTCTTGCAGTGTTGTCGGTTGACGTTGACTTCAAATTAAAGGTAACACACTAAAACAAAGATACGCTATACAGGAAATCTTATGCAAGAACCGATAGGAAAGCAAACATGGATAGGATACACCAGCACGCGGCAGTATTCATCAACCCTTGCTTGAAGTGTCAAATTTGACTATAAACCCCCTCCCACGTGTATGGCGCTATTGCGTGTCGCATGTGCAGCTCAATGATTCTATAGGGGCGATAAGTTCTTCATCTGTGAACATACTCTCAAAGCATGTCAAGTGTCCATAACTATTTATCATATCACAACCTGCATAGGTATTTGCATTTCAATATCCCCTACTTTCTTTGAAGAGTATATTATGTAATTGACATTTCACAGCTCTATTTTCGAAAGAAGCATAGGCCGTAGCTCCACTGTCCGTCATTGCACCAATCTGGTTAAAACACAGATCCTATTTCGTTTTTATAGTTCAAAATTTCGTTTTACTTGTCTTTACTACAGTAGGATCGGGAAGAGTTGTTATTTAAGTCGTGTTCTGAATGGTGTCGGGGATAAGCCAATGTTACGGCGAGCGTTAGGCCTGTTTTGCACGGAACTGTGGGTAATCCACTAGTAACATCAATGCTGATTGGTTTATCATATGTCTGACGTCATAAGGTCAAAAGTCGGTCTTTTGACCCCTGACGCGACCTATCGCTATAACTTGTCAGATCTCCATGTAGTGTAGGCCATCGAAAGTATAAAAAAACGAAACGAAATATAGAACTGTATTTTAATCAGATTGTCATTGCACACTACATTGTGTATCCCCGTCTCCATTAGCTCGGTTGGTACAGAAACGCATGCGGTCATCTCATTTCATTTCCCACAATATACCTAAACCTATGGTTTACCATATAAATTACGAATATGAATGTATTATTAATCCG
The DNA here is from genome assembly GCF_932274485.2 of Patella vulgata. Taxonomy (NCBI): domain Eukaryota; kingdom Metazoa; phylum Mollusca; class Gastropoda; family Patellidae; genus Patella; species Patella vulgata. The sequence goes on from NC_065880.2 coordinate 40,846,398, forward strand.
AGCAAGATCTATTGAGACGGCGAAATAACGGAACTGTACAAGAACAATTGAGACTGAGTTGCCGACTTGTAATAATATCAATTATATCTTTAGCGGTCTATTCTAGTGGGTTCTTCAAGCGCAAACCGCTGTAGCGCGGATACGAATCAGCCAATTGATACAAGGAGGAAATACTGACGTAAGCCAATTTATATCAAATCTTCCAAAAACAAATTTATGAACAAAGAACTCCAGATTTTCTAGTTTAAGTCATTGTACATTTCTATTACAGTCACGGCGTTTACGTTCACAGAATATTTTAATTGTATGTTGAAATGAAATGCATGGGCTAACAAAGACGTGGTATTTCCAACCGTTACCTTCAAATTCATGAAATCATGTAAATTGAGTACCATACAAATTTATTTTGATGAGTCCGTTTCTTGGGGCAACAATTTGTCTTTCACATTTTTAATTTGAATGCTTGTGACAGAGCTAAATTTTCTAGAAAATATGTTACACAGCTTTTTGACAATACCCAAAGGGGTTATTCTTATTATATTACGATCGCACGGTCAATCTTGCTGCTGATACGCCAAAGTGGGGCCTGACAAGCTCCGGCCTATATTCAGACTTTAGACCCTCTTGAATTAATACAAGCCGTTTTGTAATAGGGACGCGTTTGGTAATGGTTACCCTATTCGATATTACAATTCCCGTAAAGACACTGTTACGCGTTAGGTAATAGCTACGAGTAACAGTGTCTTTACGAGAATTGTAATAGCGAATTTGGTAATTCTAGGTTCCCACTGTCGTGCTATGCGTTACTATAGGATTATCCCTAATACAGACTTTTGGCAAGCGTAAATTCTGGTCCGTATCGATATTTCCTGTGACGTCAACGATGTGTGTGTATTTCTCATACGTGACACGGCACACGGATACGACAGTACGTACAGCTTTCATACGAAAAATGTCCATATAACATCGCCGTCCTTTTACCGTCTTTTTTGCTACCTTTAGACGCTGAAATGTTGTACCAGAGTTTTTATGAATCTATGTGTATCCTAGAACACGAAGGTACATATTGGGTTTGATTTAAACCTTGATAAACACTTGAATTTAATCATTATTTTTGATGAGTTTTCTCTGAATTTTCATATTTTCCTGCCTGCCTGTGTGTGTATTACTGTGTATGCTACTTAATATACGTGCTAAATGGAGGTGGGACCTTACAAATCTGTAAATGATGTGATTCTATGGTAAAGGGGTATAAACTTTCTGAAATGATACATTAGTGAAACCAAAAATTGCTGTCGAGTCGAAGCCGATTCGACATTAAATAGTATTTAATATCTCAGCGACTGTCGAACGACTTTACCCCTTCCAGGAATTTGTTGGCTAGACACACTTGACTAGTACTGATGGTAATCTTGGTAGATAACTGCCATCATGCTGTAACAGAACTAAGCTTGATACAGCTTTTCATTCGTACGCGGCGCGAAAATCTACCAAAGCTCTAAAACTACGTTGACCAACGTATCACGTGACGATACGGGTACGGATGGGAAAAATACCGCTTTCCAAAAGTCTCTATTGAGTCCACGATCTGCTACGTGCAGATAAGTTCGGACACGTTTCGATATGCTCAACACGATTGCTATTACTGACCTCAATATAAGACCAGATAGGATCACCATGATAACTCCACGATTAAAACATCGATTTCAATCGTAGCACGAATCGTGACCTCTAGAGGGTTCATAAGTTAAAAACGCGAAATGTGTAACGGTGATATGTTTGAACGGTTTTTAAAATTAGATAAAAATTGTGTTCTCTATTCGGTCCACAAGCTAAACACGTGATTTGTCGTACAGTCAGGGGCCATAATACTTGAAGTTACGGTACGATATGTACGAATATCGAAAGTTACCAAGATCTTCAGGATATAAACATATATTTTAATTTTCATCAAAATCGGATAAAAATTGTGATCTCTACGGGGTCTACAACCGTGGTATTACATACTTTTACACTATATGCGTACGAAATTGGACCTCAACTGTAATTAAAGTTTAACGGTTTTATATTCGAACTGGTTTTAAAATCGGATAAACGTTGTGTCCTCTGGAAGGTCCACAAGCTAAAAACGCTATTTCTAGAACAATAATCATGAGTGAATATCGAAAGCAACCCCGAGATCTTTGGGATAAAAACATATATTTTAAGTTTCATCAAATTCGTATTACATATTTTTATACGCCCACATTTTCATGTGGACGTATATTGTCGTCGCCCCTGTCCGTCCGGACGTCCGTCGACAATTGTTTGTGAACAGTCTACAGGTCACAATTTTTATCTGATGTCAATGAAACTTGAAATATAGGTTTATCACCCTAAGATCTCGGTTCCTTTCGATATTGGCATCTATCGGACCGTAACTTCATGGATTATGGCCCCTGATTGCACGAAAAATCACGTTTTTGGCTTGTGAACACTGTAGAGGTCACAATTTTTATCCGATTTTTTGAAACTTGAAATGTAAGTTTATAACCCAAAGATCTTAGTTCCTTTCGATATTCGCGCATATCGAACCGTATCTTCCTGAATTATGGCCCCTGATTGTACGTAAAAACGCGTTTTTTGGCTTATGGACCCTATAGAGGTCATAATTTTCATCCGATTTAAAAAAAACGTGTTAATATATCACCGTTACACCCTAAGGACGGCTGAGTTCTAATTTCGTGAAAATCGGCCCAAAACTGACTGACAAAATGGCCGCCCTTCGTTCTCAAATAGCGTAAAAATATGGTATATCAAGGTTGTGGACCCTATAGAGGTCACAATTTTTATCCGATTTTGTTGAAACTTGACATGTTAGTTTATAACACAAAGATCTCGGTTCCTTTCGATATTCGCGCACATCGGACCGTAACTTCATGAATTATGGCCCCTTATTGTATGACAAATCGTGTTTTTAGCTTGTGGACCATATAGAGGTCATAATTTTTATCCGATTTAAAAAAAACGTTTTATTATATCACCATTAAACCCTAATGGCAGTTGAGTTTGAATTTCGTGAAAATCGGCCCCAAACTGACAGACAAAATGGCCGCCGTTCGTTCTCAAATAGCGTAGAATATAGTATATCAAGGTTGTGGACCCTATAGAGGTCACAATTTTTATCCGATTTTGTTAAAACTTGAAATGTAAGTTTATAACCCAAACATCTCGCTTCCCTTCGATATTCGCGCATATCCTGAATTATAGCCCCTGATTGTACGAAAAATCACGTTTTTAGCTTGTGGACCCTATAGAGGTCATAATTTTTATCCGATTTAAAAAAACGTATTATTATATCACCGTTACACCCTAAGGACGACTGAGTTCGAATTTCGTGAAAATCGGTCCAAAACTGACAGACATAATGGCCGCCCCTCGTTCTCAAATAGCGTAAAAATATGGTATATCAAGGTTGTGGACCCTATAGAGGTAACAATTTTTATCCGATTTTGTTGAAACTTGAAATGTAAGTTTATAACTCAAAGATCTTGGTTCCTTTCGATATTTGCGCATATTGAATTATAATTTCCTGAATTATGGCCCTTGATTGTAGGAAAAATCACTTTCGTTTAGCTTGTTTTCTATCCATCTCTCGAAAATGTGGGCGTATACTGCCTGGCAGCCGCTGGTTACACTATTTGCGTACGAGGAGCGGCCATTTTGCCTGACCGTGTCGGTCCGATTTAAGCGAAATTCGGACTCGGCCATCCTTAGGGCGTCTTTGACATAGAATTTAATTTAAATAACATCTGTCAAACATGTGTTAGGCGACCACCAAAATCTATAAATGTTCGTTAAGCTCAATCTCAAACCGCCATCTTGAACTCCACCAGTAGTTTTTAACTACAAATTCTCTACTATGATCCCTACTATCAGAATCCGTTATCAAACTTTATTCCCACCGCAATTTTCTCGGATCTGGAGGTTGTACTGTACCCGGAATTTATTTCAAAGGAAAAGATACACATTTACACATCGTATTCAGTATATATTCATAATTTTAAGGAAAAGGCGTACTATCATGTTTGCGTAATTACATTGAATTACTGGCCGGCATGTTTTGTTATTGTAGATAAAGTTTGTTAAATAAGTATATAGATCGCTTATATCATTTATATTCAATTTGAAATAAGTTCGTGGTATAAATTTGCAAATGCTTAAAATTGCATTTCCGAGACGAGAAGTCGGGGGCAAATACACGAGAAGTTGAAGCTTTTCAACACAGGCGAGAAAGCGAGAATTTCAGGAACATAATCGCTTATTCTCTTCCTCGACTTCTCGCATAAAATTGCCATAACAGACTTCCATAAAAAAAAACGACGAAGCGGTTTAACATAAACTAATTTCACACACGATTCTATTTGATCTACGTTGCATCATTCAAATACATTACAATTCTACAAATTAACTGAACATGAAATCAGAAAGGAAGACATCCAAAGTTGGTTAAAGTAACTTTTAAAAAATACAACAGATGAACGCAATGTTAATTTGACCCAGGATCATAGGATATTCCTTTAATAGATCAGTGTTCATTTATATACAATACTACTATAGATAGAACTGAAGTAGAATGCAATCTGAATGTCACTAAAAATATTAGAAAAAATATTAAAACAGCGTGATTTCGTAATATCTATAGAGGCATATTATACACAGATCACAATTCTATGGAATATAATTATTGCTTAATTACTGAGCGACAAATCGACTAGGCTCCTCTAGTCTTTCTCGAGCAGAGCAATGATGTTGTTTTTGACTGCCACATCATCATACCGTTTTCGATAAATTGTTTCAAAGGCATTTAGTAGTTGAACTGGAGTACATAGGTCACACTTCTATGCAATACAATTACTGGTTATTACTGAACGAAAGGGCAATAGGTGCTTTATGCGTCTTTATCATATTTCTATTAACAGCCGTTTGTTTAGTGAAGTTACGTGCAAGATGATACGATCTTGGGCATTTCGCCACTTTCGTCATGTTTTGAAAAGACATGGAAAGACAACGTTGTGTTACTGGAACAAAGACTAGCAATTCTCCACCCCACCAACGTTAAATCCATAACATTTCTTGACATAACATAACACTTTTTGAAGATTCCGATTATCCTAATCTTTATAGAGACAAAATTTCCAACGGATCACAATTATCCGATAAAAATATTTAAGGGGGTCACCAATTAAATTATGTCACTGTCTATAGATTAATTTGATTTAAAGTTTAAAACAAATTGAGATGATCAACTCCCAAAATTCGGATAGATTTAACAGTGGAGAATTACTAGTCTTTGTTTTCCCCACCCCTTCGAAACATGCCTGAAGGGTCGGAATGCTAATGACCTTTGGAAAGTTTACCTGTTCAGTTTTGTTAGGACAGGATATTGTACTTTTGTTTTTATAACTATCTGTGTACTTGATAAACAACCGGTTTACGGACCTGAATTCAAACATATTATTTTTATATCTATTTTGTTCTCAGTTTCTTTTAAGACATCTGACGTCTTAATTATACGTTAAATTGGATATTACAACTATAAACCAAGTTACAAGAGTACTGAATTTATTGAATCATAGCTCTGGGCAGCTTAATTGTGGTTGAAACATTAGAGGTGTTAAGATAAATACATTTTTCAAACCTAACTTATTTAGTTGGGCTAGAAGATAAATTGTCTTTTTTCACATTTGAGGTTTTTTTTAAATAATGATCAACGAAGAACAACTGCGGATAAACCACAGTCAATAGATAATGCCATCAATTGTGTAAGCTGTAAAGATTATTTCAATGCTAGATATAAATCTTTTAAAATAATAAAAAAGAAAACAAGAACACGCTTTAATCCATCTAAGTCATTCTGAGTTGTGAGTGAAACCAATATCCCCTGTTTTACATTTTCTGAAGCAAATAGCGGATTTTGAAGAGAGGAGAAATACCACTAGTGAATGGATTAAGTCGGGTAATTATTTCATGTATTAAAGAATGACAAAATGAAATGAAATGGGATTTAACGTCCTAGTGTTCTACTCCGACCGGGGTAATAAAGAAGTGGGATACACCATACAGTGTGCAATGAGGGAAATTGTTCCCGGACAGAGGCGCTGTGGACTACTCTTATATCGAATACCAACTGCCAATGTGTACCTCGGGTTTTCGGCCCAACCAAACGACTATGTGCTGTCCTTTGCCATGACCTCTGTCCTGCACCACTGACAAGGAGGGGGGAGCACCCCAGAAGACCCCGATGAACACTCGGTTATCAAGCCAACGCATGACAGTTTGTTGATTTTCATGAGCATGTGTACCCTAGTGAACATTTATTTACAGAGCTATAAAACTTAAATTCGTAGTTTGATTAATGCTGTATCCCGAAATTTTGCTTGGTTTAAATTTAGTCGGATATTCTAATTGGCCTTTTGTTACATAACTCGAACACAAATGATATTAAAGAGTTGAGTTTATTGTGACATTAACCATTGTGCAGAAGTGATTGTTTTAGCTTAGAAGATTAATTGCGTCTGTATTGGATGCTGCTTAAGGTTTGAGCCAACTCATCTATTGTTAACGTCTTTGTAGCGCTCTTAACATAAAACTGCATGATAAAGCATGGTGTTTTGGTATAAAAAAAACCCAATTTCATTATAACGCGGTCTTAAATTATACAGATTCCTACTTAAAACCAAAATGAAGACTAATGATGGCATGCAGTCGTATATTTCATGTTATCTGAAACAATCTATACCCACATTTCTTTCAATATAGATAAAGTGCTCAGTTATTATTGTTAGTAAAGCAGTAATAATAAAAATAAAATAAAACCAAGTACGAACAATCCAAACCATTAGACAAAATTTCAAGTCCTAAACATTCTGTCGCCCTGTCCCTTTTTGTGTGTATTGAGCTGTTACAAAAATAGGGCACAAAATACGGACGTAACCCACCTACCAATCATTTCATTCTTTTTTTACAAAGCAAAGCATAAAAAAATATTCTTAAATATGGCAATTCAAATACTTGTCTAGTGGGACAAATAATGGTGACTATATGAAGTCGAAACCGATAAACAGAGTAGGACATACTATTAAACAGTACCAAAGAACAGCGACTCGGTTAAGATTATAAATCCGCTAAAAAGTAAAAATTACTAGCCCCAAATCACGGCTTTAAAGCGATTCAAGTCCATTGCATGACTGTGGAAGTTATGTTTACAGTACAAAACAATGATCCTAACACTGGTACCAAAGGGACACCATATTTTAGATCATCCGATCGAACCATCTTAGTGCTACAACGAATCTTACAGGCAATCTATTTAGTAAGATTTGTTGGTCGATGGAATAGAATGCAGCACTCACATTAACTTGAAAACGTGACGTGTATATGTTACGAAACGTCGTCATTAAACAATAGAGAAGTAGTTATATCCATATATACGTTGTGTTGTATTTTGTTATGAATAGCACTCACATTTACCTAAGCATTGACTCATGTCAGTGTTTACTCGTAAAAGAACAGTTTGTTTGAATACGGTGGGTTTTGTAAGCAGATTGTAAATTTACTCGGCACCTGGTAGCTCTATATGCAACAACACTATTAATGTGGAAATGAAGTTATTGAGCCATTTTAGACACTAAGATTGTTTCATGATTATTGGAATAATTGACCCTTCTTTCAGAGAAATACAGATATTATCAGTTATTGTTTCAAATAGTTTATTGAAAGACGATTTCAGCAATTAGGTTGGCAATGGATCTGAGTTATACTGAACCAGCGGCTGCCAGGCAGGATACGCTCACATTTTGCAAGAGATGGATAGAGAACAAGCTAAAAACAAAATGATTTTTTGTACAATCAGGGGCCATAATCCAGAAAGTTATGGTCTGAAATGCGCAAATATCAAAATCGGTTAAGAATTATGACCTCTAGAGGGTCCATAACCTTTGTATTAATACTTATACACCATTTGTGTACAAAGAGCGGCCATTTTGTCGGGCACTTTCATTTTGATTTTCCCGAAATTCGAATCCATCCTTCATTATGGTGGAATAGTGATATATCTAAACGGTTTTTAAAATCGGGCAAAAAATTGGGACCTCTAGAGAATCCACAAGCTAAAAATGAGATTTTTTGACCAATCAGGGGCCATAATCCAGGAAGTTACGTTGGATATGTGTGATTATCAAAAGGAACCAAGATCTTTATGATAAAAATGAAATGAAATGAAATGGGGTTTAACGTCCTACTGTTCTGCTCCTATACTGGGCTAATGAAGACGGGCATACGCCATACAGTGTGCTATGAGGGAAATTTTGCCCGGGCAGCGGCACTATCGCCTACTCTTATATCGAATTCCAACTGCCAGGGATAAAAACATATATTCAAAGTTTCATCCAAATCGGATAAAAACTGTGGTCTCTAAGAGGGTCCACAACCTTGCTATTTTAACACTATATGCGTACAAGGGGCAGCCATTACGTCCGTCAGTTTTTGTCCGATTTTCACGAAATTCGAACTCAACCACCCTTAGTGTATAACTGTGATATATTCATACTTTTTTTAAATCGAATAAAATAGTGACATCTGTAGGGATCCCAAGTTCAAAACGCGATTTCTCGTACAATCAAGGGCAATAATTCGGGAAGTTACGATCCGATATGCGCGAATATCGACAGGAAACAAGATATTTGGTGTTATAAACATGCATATCAAGGTTCATCAAAATCGGATTAAAATTGTGACCTCTAGGAGGTCCACAACCTTGATATACCAGATGTTTGCCCTATTTGCATACAAGGCGCGGCCATTTTGTCCGACAGTTTTGGTCCGATTTTCACGAAATTCGACCTCAACCATCATTAGGGTGTGCCGTTGATATACTAAAACGTTTTTTAAATTGGATAACAATTGTGACCTCTAAAGGGACCACAAGCTAAAAGCGCGATTTTTCGTAAAATCAGGGGTCATAATTCAAGACGTTACGATCCGATATGCGCCAATATCGACATGAAACAAGATATTTGGACTATAAACATGGATTTCAAGTTTCATCAGAATCGGATTAAAATTGTGACCTCTAGAGTGCCCACAAGCTAAAAACGTGATTTTTCGTACAATCAGGGGTCATAATCCATGATTTATGGTCCGATTTATGCCAATATCGAAAGGAATCGAGATCTTCGGCCTATATTTCAAGTTTCGTCAAAATCGGATAAAAATTGTGACCTGTAGAGTGTCCACAAACAAATTGTGGACGGACGGACGGACTTCCAGGGGCGACGACAATATACGTCCACATAAAACGCATGATATATCAAATCTCCGATGCTGTTGGTGGCGGGAAAAGTGATATGTGTTTTCTGTAAATAGTCGGAAAATGAACTTTAACATTCATCACTAGATGCTCATTCCAATTCATTTAAAACGCGCAATATGTTTCATAGAAGAAATGGGAAAACTGATTAGTCTTGGTTTCACTGTCAATTTGAGAAGTGACGCCTATGAATCCAATTCCAATTGTATAAATCTATCATGGACTGTCTTTTTTTAGATAATCAGTTTATAACACTGTTTTGCCAGTTTTGTTTCTTATTCAGTCGTTCCCGAACAGAATTATCCGGTTTATATCGTCTGCAGATGATGACGAATGTTGCGCAATTCATCATATCCTTGTAAATCCTGGTATTCCCTTTAGAAATTTATCGTTTGCAATATTGTAGTTTGCAGCAAGGGATTCAAATGCCTCAGATGACGACAAAATACTTCAATAATTACAGTTTTTAATAATTTGTTTATTTGATTTATGAAAGCAGTAACAAACAAAAAATAAACCATTCGGCTATCAGCGTTTTCATTTATTTAAATTTGAATAACGTTGATAGTTGCAAATCAATTGTAATAATTTATAAAGCCAAATATTCTGAAATACCTGTGGATTCTGGAAAATTTAATAATTTCTTTTATGGACCATCTATATAAATTTGAAAATGCTAACCTGTGCACACTTACTGATTGAAAGTGCTCCTTTAAGTCAATTCATACAATATTCAGATTCAAGTTTTGACTAGTGTGCTAATTTATGTTTTACCTTTCCTAGTATGCATATTTATTGTAAATAAAAATACTGCGGACAAACATGATCAACAGTCAAGTCAAGAACTAATCACCAATTAATTAAAACATAAAGCGAAGATGTTCCCCATATACGGGGTATTTTTGAGTACATTTTTGAGTATATTATTATTGTAGCAAAGCGCACATGGCGTCCACATCCCAAAAGTCCACTAAAGGTAACCGATATGCAAATATTATCTCGCTCCGGGGTGAAGACAACCTCCGCGAATCCCCCTTTCTCCCAGTGCTTCAGTGTCCTTAAAAATGCCTTAAAATAATTGTTCCTCAAGTTGTTCGTCATATATTGATAAAGTAGTCGTTTACTTGCGCCACACCCAACCGTTCCCAAGTTTTGTGAATAATATAATGAGATCATGTTGATCGAATTGAACAGGTGCCACATTTGATATTGAATTAATATTGGAATTGTCAACCTTCCTTTATAGATTCCACTCACAATTTTTGTACTAGGAAGATTCTGTCTGAATTGGATGTATCTCATACAGGTTTATTTTTATGTCGTAACGATGTACCGTATTTAATGTTGAAGTACTTTGGTGAAGATTTGTGAAGTTCTAGTTTTTGCTTCAACCATTTCGTTTGCAATTTTATTGGTAAGCAAACCGGTGGAAGTGATTTATTTGTAGCTTTTTAAAGATATGCCCTATTCGATGTTTGAAAATACTGCTGCTTAGTATCTAAGTTATTACCGTTGCTTCACAAATCCCGTGCACAGTTTTAGTAAATAATTATGTCGCTGCAGCCGAGCTATATCATAAAGCTGCGCCATTTTTCTTTGATGGGCAAATGACCTTGCTACAAAATGTCTGTTTTATTAAACCAGCGAACAGGAAGATTCTGGTCGTACAGGACAGGGCTGCTATTTATTGTTACATCATAAAAAGATACCCTGATTTAATTTATTTGTTTTCATTCTGTTATCACCATTTCGGAGTCAGTCTAATGTTGAAATTTCCAGACCGATTCTAGATTGCTACAAGTGCTTTTTACCCCTGGGGTATTAGCAGTATCCGTCTCGATTGCGTGTTTTACGGCATGGTCATTGAAATCACCTTTGAGTAAGAAGTTGGAAATGACATATGGGAAATAATTACTGGTGTGATTCCTGACCAATTTAATATTGTACTATTGTACTGTCATGTCATTTCTTAGAGCAAAATCAGGTTGTCCCGCGATCTGCAATGATTTGTATATCTAATTTGAACATTTCGGTCTTTAAATCTTAAGTTTTGCCTAGAATTGGGCTTAAATATAACTAACACACCCAGCTAATGATAATGTGATCGTTTTATACACCGATTGAATCTTAGCGGGAGGATGATACCTATTGATTTTTAAATTTGAAGCTTTGGGATCCGATTGTATGAACAATGTTGATTTTTGGCATTCTAGGACTTTCTGTTCCAGAAGACACATATTACGTGTCCGGAAAAGGTTGTGAACTCGATAGAGATTGCAGATTTCTTGAAGGCTTGAGCCTTAACAAATTATATCCAAGTTTTACTTTCGGATACTGCGAGCTTCAAGTGATATTTCAAGTGGTACCAGGTGTTTAGGAAAGAGTAACCTCGCGCTCGACACCCGTCATAACGTGGAACCACAAAGACAACAGCGGTAAGAATTTATGGGGCCAGCAATTCTCGAACATAAATTGCAACCAGTTCATGCTGTTCCATGTCTCTGAAAATGCCTGTTTGGTGCATAGGTCTTAAACAGTTTTATAAGTCAGTAATAAACAACCTCTCAACATTTTCTTACAGTAAGGATTCAGAATTTTTGCATATATAATTGAAAAGTTTGGTGGTATCTAAACAAGTTCTTGTGTGATTGACTCGAAACGCATTAATATTGAAAGGGAAATAATACTTTTTTAAAGTTGTACATCCAAGCTTTATGTCACGAGCTTATTTGCGTATTATGTAGGTTTAATGGGGAGGTAATACTAATAATACTGAAACTCTTACTGGGAGGTTTAAATACGTGATAAAAGTAATCCCGGACAGCCATTAACAGCTACATATTATTTTGTGTTGGCATTGTCTTTGAGGCCAGTCTTCTAGCTATTATAAATTTGTTTCTTTGTCTTGGCCGTTGTTAATAAAACGAAATGATTTTAACATCCCAGCACATTCCGCACCGACCAGGGGGAAATCTTAACTGGACAATGGGTTTCCACCAACTCCTCTTCGAATGCCAAGGCTTCCGTGCACGCCAAGACGGTTATCGGTCCATATTTATTTCGTTTTTTTATTAGGAAAACACCATACAAGGCTTGTAAAGGTGAATAGAAGATCTTGCTGCGAAGTTGATGCCATCACTCATCATTCAATGTCAGACGTGGCAATATAATTGGCCACACGAGATAGTTTTGATTTTTCCGAATATATTGTCGATCAAAGTCACTGAAAAAAAGTATCATATGTTTATTATAAGTTAAAAATAATATTATAAGTGTCACTCTACTAATTATTGTCATATAATCATCTTCATAAAGCGTTCGATAACGATATGATTTATCGGTATAGGTTTGATTGAGGAAGGTAGTTATACATCAGAGGGATGAAGCGTTCGAGTGAAGCGTGACAAGATTACTACCAACCAGATCTAAATGGAAAAATATGACAAATTGACAGGATATTACATTAACTAACGGTATAACAAGTTTGCGTGTCTGTCATATTGGATTAAATAATACAGCATGTTATTCAAACTCAATTTGCAAACAAGATAGATATATTGACATGTGACACAATACTTATGATATGTTTGGTTATATATGGGGTACGGTGCTAACGGGTTAATTAAGGCCAAATTACAACACGATTTATAACATGATATATTTCACAGAAAATGGCCAGGGGAGATAATTCATATTACTTGTACCCAACCATGCTACTGGGTCGCAAACACGATAGTGCGAAATAAATAGTTTAAATGATGCTACATATTTGTTTTACAGGTACAATGAATGACAGTGTTTAAATGATGCTACAAATTTGTTTTACAATGAATGGCACTGTGTTAATCAAAGGGTTAAAATAAATCAAGGCAAATAAAGTTGTTACATATATACATGAATAATCATAACAGATAACTTCTAAATATGGAAATAACGGTAACGGTCGGTTTATAATACTGCTACAAATATTAACTAGCTATAATTAATAGCAGATACGATTGGTCGTTAAATCGTGGCGATACGAACAGTGAGACTTAATAATAGTCAGGTATCTCCATCTTGACATATTGACTAGATTCAATAGATTAAAGGGGTGTGTTATAGTCTGATGGATAATTTAATCTTGACAGTTTGTCTGAAGTATATTGTATATATAATCAGATATATACTAGCAGTCTGGTATGAATGAATCCCTGGATCCTCGTTGTGCTGGATAAGTTGATGGCAAAAAGCTGGACATGTTTTTGAATAATAGGAATGCCTAACCTATATGATGCGTATTGGTAAAATCCCGATCGCAAATGCCTGGTGGAATAATCAAGTTTACATTCATTAATTGTCTTGGCCGCTAACGTTTGAAACTAATTAATATTTTGTAATCAGATTTACACGGATATATGCATGTACATAGTATTATTTTCATTGTATTGTCCATTCCTAACCTCGATAATAAAACATATCAAGGTCATCCAATTCGACGAAGTGCGGAAGATCATTAGTGCCAATTAAATCAAAAAGAACATTACGAGATAATTTTAAGGTCGCCTTACACTAAAATACCAGTGATTTACCGTACTTTATTTTCTTTTACGGAACGAATATGCATATTAAGATTAATGCGACTGATCTAACGTTAATGCAGCCATGTCGTAATTATAAGATAGTAACTCGAGATGTGAACTCGTAATAATGAGATAAGTTTTTTTTATTTTGATTTTCACAAACGGTCTACCGTAGAGAGCCGACTTGGATAGGCTGCATGGTTCTGTTGAGGGTAACCTATGGGTTTTAGTATGATGAGATTTATTGTTGTGTAAAAATAACATAAAGTCCAGTATTTAATGTTCGCACGCTTTTCGGTTTTTGTTTGGTTTTGTGTTGTTTTTACTTTAGTTACGAAACTATCACAAATTGCTCTAAGGGCGATCATTTGTTACTTGAAGTTGCGATAAGAGTGTTAATTATGGCTAGAACATTTTATTGTTTATCTTTAGCGCTGATGAAAGCATCAGTCTAAATAAAGATGGTGACCGATCTGTATTTGACTTTTTACGATATCGACAAGTTTTCTGTTCTATAAAACAGGTCATACGAAGAAATTGGTTTAATTCGGCAAGCTATTCGATATGTTGTTTTAACATAGGTTGTTGGATAACAAAGCAGACAAACACCAGCTACTTTGTCGAAAGTGGTTAATACTATCATTGTTTTTTATTATGACGTTATTCAAAAAGATCACGATATTTGTAGCCTCAAAAGAATGGATAATAATATTTGGTTTGCAAGAAGTGGGGCTGGTAAGGGTCGATGAATATCAGTCGATTCCTTCAGATTACCTACAAAGCAAGCAATGCCACATCAAAAGTGGGTGGATAATAATTGTAGTCTTCATAGTGTCAACACAATTCCGTTACAATTGATCATAAACCTTAAGATTAAAATATGAGTGTCTGTGTAAATAAACTATCTTGTTATAAGAATACAACAAAATTCTTTTAGTTATTCTAATTGAAGCGAACACTTGGACTTGAGTTGTATAAGCAAAACCAGTTTGGAAGGTATAACTATGTTAATTTCACTAAACCCTATGAAACGTTTAAATTTGAGACGTTATTGGCTGGGGTAAAAGCGGATAATCCTTCCCCTTCTTTGCCAAATACCTTGTCCATAACTTATTCAAAACATAAGTTAATGTCGAAGAGATCTTATTTATCCCAACCAGTATATTATGTATACATGTATATAATACATTGATTAAGATAACAGTATATTTCACCAACTAAGATAACAGAAGTTTAATAGCGGTAGACATATTAAAGTTAGCTTTCAATGGATTATCAAAGTAAAGTTTCATTAGCAAATAGGAAAATCGTATCGCAATGGCGTTTTTAATCATCATATGAGAATAACGAAGAATAAATGTCAGAAACGTCTGTTTTAAACTGTTTATAGCGTTGGTGTAACACCTTTCTGTACTTTCCTTAAACTGTTTTGTTTTTGTTTGCGAAATGACGGCACAACACTGCATTGATGAGCCTACCTTATATTTCGTCGTCTATCAGGATTTAATTTACAATTTCGAAGTTTCTATGTATATTTTTCACTGATATTTGAATCTGTATTTTACACTATATAGTATCAGCTGGGCTTTGTAACCATTTATTTGATAACAGGCACCCGTTTCTTTGGTGGGAATAATTGACAACTGTCATTCTGGGAATTTGATTTTGTGTTAGGTATGTCGAAATTTGACATCTGCTAGACGTTATTATGAACTTTTGCGTCATGCGACAAACATTCATGACAGCGACTGTGAAAATTGCTAAACGCCAAAGAATATAACATAAAACTCGTAGAATATCTGCAAATTATTGCTTTCTACATATTGAATTGGTTTTTATAATGGGTATCGTTAGTATGCACCAAATCCAGTCCACCCCAACCTAATAGATGTAGAAATGGGTACCCGTCCCAAGCTGCAATGTCATTTATAATCATACTCGTGTGATTACAAATATTTTACTCATATTTGCCATGTCATGTTTTTTTATTGTAGATTTAAGTTATATATAGATTTAATCACATTGGCCAGGAAGCGATGTCCATATATTTTTTTAAAATTTAGAAATGGATGTGGAAATGCATATTTGGAAACCTTATGACTGAGATCGCTGTTTTTGACAGAAATAACTTGAACTGTATATCGAGGACAGGGAAAAGCCAACGGCCACATTTGGATAAGACATCGGGCGAATAAACCTACATTCTTAGAATACGTTGGAGTTTGAGAAACAGTTGGTTTCGCTATTGGCTAGACGTGATTGAAAAGTTATTCTGTTGAGGTGAATACACTTTCAGTTCCTTCCTGTTCCTATATCATCATTACTGATTGCTCCCATAGATCTTTATATTGACACAATTCTTCAGTTGATCAATGATTATCTGAAACCCAATATAACTATACCACGATGGTTGTAATATAGAGTTACAAATTATAACCCTATAGGAAATACTTTCACAATAATAAAAACATTCAGATACTAGAATCCGGTAGTCTTTACTTTATATTGTTCAATTAACAGTAATTCACATTTTTTTTTAAATTTAAAAGGCGACCTGACAGTCATGCTGGTTTAAAAAAAAGTTCAGTGACACAGAACACATCCCACAATGCAAACTGTTTCAAAGTGGTAATGTGAAAGACTTTTTTTTACCACTGTGGAAGTTGACATACTTCAACGTGTGGCATCCCATCCTAATGTTCTAGCAATGCACGATATTCCTGTTGCATGTTATGGTTGTTTTAAAACAAGTACGAGCATGTCATTTAGATTAGATGGCAAAAAATGCAATTTTATACGCCCCTGTCCGTCTGTCTGTCCACAATTTGTTTGTGAACAGTCTACAGGTCACAATTTTTATCCGATTTTGACGAAACTTGAAATATAGGTTTATCACCCTAAGATCTCAGTTCCTTTCGATATTGGCATGTATCGGACCGTAACTTCATGGATTATGACCCCTGATTGTACGAGAAATCACGTGTTTAGCTTGTGCACACTCTAGAGGTCACAATTTCGATCCGATTTTGATGAAACTTGAAATGCATGTTTATATCCCAAATATCTTGTTTCCTTTCGATATTTACGCACATCGGATCGTATCGTCCTGAATTACGGTCCCTGGTTGTACGAAAAATCGCGTTTTTAGCTTGTGGTCCTTCTAGAGGTAACAATTTTTAACCGATTTCAAAAACCGTTTTAATATATCACCGTTACACCCTAATGATGGTTGAGTTCAAATTTCGTGAAAATCGGACCAAAATTGCCGGGCACAATGGCCGCCCCTTGCAAATAGTGTACAATATGGTATCCCAAGGTTCTATCAATCGTACTACATTCATTAACTCGCCCCGATATCATCATTATCAGTGATGGCAGCGTCCAATATTTATTGCGGATCCGTCTGCCTAAGACGTAGTAAATACCGTATATACAATGCTTATACTTTATAAGCATTGGGTGTTGCCTTTGGGTGGGGAGATACTGTATTTAACATTATCATCCAAAGAGTATCTTTACTACAGATTTACTCGCTGATTCGATTTAGCTCACCCTTCTTTAAGAATAAAAGCACGAAAATAATTGGGGTTAAGTCCGTTTATCACCGTCTGAACTATTATTCGTCACAGTTGCATGTATATCTGTATTATTTCGTTGTACCATATTGATTATCGGCCGACATATTAACCTCTAGAGGCCTCGATCTAATTCTCCGATTGGTATTGTCCATCAAATAATCATTTTGTAAATGAAGGATAACGATTATGGTGATGATAATTCTTAGCAGTAGATGTCATAATAACATAACGTGTCTACAATGGACGGTAAAGATGGCACTGCTTTAGCTGTCTGAAGATGGTCTAACATACGACTGAAAAATAGAGGAAATTATTTTATTTGGGACTTATTGATCGCATCACTTTTAAACACTATTTATAGACGAGATATACACACAATCTATGCGTTTATGGTATTTGTCAAACAGTTTCCTAACTCGATTTGATTAGAGGACCAGCCCCATCGTACAGTCGTGTGTCTCCTGACAGTTCCTCACAATTTATCATACTGAATAAAAGCAGAACAACTTTGCACTTTATCTCAACCCAATTTATCTAATTTGTCTTCTTTTAATCCACTTTAACATCTACTTAATGTCCAGCGTAATTTGTTAATAAACAAAACATTTAGTACTTTCTCTGCAAACCATTCATTATGTATTATTGGCCATTGTACAGTCTACGCCATTTATGTATTTGCATTGATGGTTCACTTGTATTAATATTACAGAATAGATTGTCACTGAAAAGTTGTGCCGTTAGGGCACCGGACTCGAGATGGAATGTCTCGGTATCGATTCGCGGCGTCTGCTGGGAAGAGTCTTCAGAATTTGCAGGACCGGTTGCAACTTGTGATGGGCATTATAACGTCTGCGAGGATGAGATGAACACGAAGTTGGTATGAAAAAGTTATATTTCGAAGAAAACTAGGCGAAGAGGATACAACGTAACCACAGAAATTCCTAAATCCATTTAAATGGTGACTATTAAAATTATGTTTGTGTAAGAAATATAAAGCGAATATTAATTGTGGGTACTCCCAAATCGCAACAACAAAGGACGTTAAGGTCATGGTACACTTACCATCGAGGTTAAGATCTCGCGGGCTGTTTGATACAAATATGTGACCCATTGGGTTTTTAGGTTTGTTAAACTTTATATTCAGCATATGAATCGATTATAATGATACTAATAAAACGATGTTATATAGGTAGATATAATTAGTTAGGGGTATATAATGGCAGCCAGAATACATGATAGAAAAAATTGACATGTGAACAATTTTAAGACCAAGTGACGGTAGATGAGAATGATTTTCTCTAATAAAAAAACACACAAAAAAATTATGTTATGTTTTGAGCTTTCTTGACTTAGGATGTTTAGATCAATTTAACCCAGTCGGTCACCTACGACCCATCTCAAAAGTCAAGGTCAAAAATGTCAAACTGAAAGTAAATAAACAACAACTAATTTTCGGTTAGGAGACTTCCCAAGGCTTTGCTCTGAAAAAGGGTAAAATTTTCAATAATCTTCATGATGGTTTGGGTTTTCCAGGGTTAAATGGATAATACCACACACAGCCAAAAATTGCTCAAATAATGCTGGTTAATGTATACAGTGACGGATCATGGCAACAGAGGGTAACAGAGGCAAATGCCTAGGGCCCGGCGATTTGGTGAGAAAAATTTTTTTTTATATATCTTATGTATATCTTATATTTATTTTGATATACTCCACAGACCACTATTTCAGGTCGAAATTTCAAAACAAATTCTTGGCGGAGGAACCCCGGATCCCCTCATTCAGAGGGCAAAAGCCCCCCCCCCCACACACACACGGATCCTCCTAGGGTGTCATCTTGCCACAGACGACCTCATGGTCCGTCTCTGAATGTATAGATCATTACTGATTTTTTTTTTCATCCGTGGTTTTCGTCGTTTAGTGCTGCCACTGTATCATAATATCTTTTATGACCTTAAAGTCTTATAGTAAAAAGCATAAATCATTAAAACATATCCGTTAATTAGAGTTTGAAAAACGACCAAGGTTTGACTTCGTACATTTTTATTTAAAACAGATAGACCGTGCCAAAACTCATTAGTGTTTTTCATTATATAACAAAGCGTCATTCGTTTTATTAAGTGATATTATAGTTCATCCATAAAATTGCAGATGATAAAAGTTTCCATATCTAACACCAGCTAAAAAAGCTTCCACGCTTATATAATGGTTTTATATTCAAATTTCTATATCGCAGTTAAATGGATCTTTTTTCAACCGATTTGCATCCAAACCTCGTTAAGCTCTGGGGAGATAAGAAAAATTGGTTCCATACATGACTGCCGTTAAATGTCCCGATCTGGGAATAGACAAACTGGTTCTTCACTTGCACAATCAAATTTGATGTCGCCAGGAGGCAGTCTTGCAACTCACAAGGGTTTTTATTATGAATGGCTGCTTTGATTGAAGAATGTTCGTGAATATAACAATATGTGACGATTGTATTCGACTCCTGATCCCGCCGTTTAAACTATTCTAAGTTAGCCACATACATGTTTATCGAGACAGAATGGTGTCCGTCATTATCTAATTAGAAAGCTGACTATCTTTTAGCTCTGTGGGGTAAGTCGTCATTCTTGTTGTTTTGTATATTCTATTATTTTCATTCATAGTTCTGTGGTTTTCTTTAACATGCCATTAGTGTACATGCCTTTTTTCTTTTTCATATTTCTTGCCGGCAGTTAATTTGATATAATTAACTCTTGTCGGGGCATATTCACTAACTGTTCGATATTTTTTTTATTAATTGCACTTGTCAACCATTAAACACACTAACACTATTTATGGAATAACAATCACTGGTTTATTACAGGCATGGACAGGGGGTCTACTTGCATTCAGTAGACTACCAGAATTATCTTTAAATAACCATTGTTTGTTGCAAGACATACTGGTGGTGCCGATGTCACTTCATAAAAATTTGATTTCTGAAATCTAAAAAAACACAATTAATACAGTTTCATTACCAACTTAGATCAAATACGCAGTGCCATGCTTTATCCGTATGCAATCCATTCAGATTTGATCAAATGACGTTCATTGACCCCACTTTAAAATATATTGGAAATACAAACATTTCTCACATTTTCCACTTCTCCTGAACTGCTTTGATATAGGCATGTTGCTCAGTGATGATCAATCCGAATTGTACAAATGAAGTTCCTCGGATCCATGGAATATGTTGATTGAGCACTGAATGGGCAATTTGAAATATTTACTACACCACTTGATTTGATAGATAATTAGCTTGCTCATACTTATCCTGAATTGGCATGTTAGGGTCAGTGTTCGACACCAGTAAAAGACAAATGCAGATGAACTGCCGCTATAGATATGTAGCTATTTTCTCGTAGACAGAGAATCATTAACAATGATATTAACCCCGTGTCCAACGTCTATTAAAAAACAGTTCTCTCTGGTAGACGCAGATAAATTTATACATTTTTAGAATACAGTTCGAATTGGTAAGATCACTTAACAATGCTACTTTCATGTATAATATATATAATATTTCTTGAAGAAGATGATCCCCCCCCCCCATTTCACAAGATGGATAACGATGACATGTACAAAAAATCCTTAAAGCATGCTTTCGACGGGTCAGCAAGGCTACCGGACCTAATACTAGTTCCTCCGAAGGAATATATAAACGATATATCCGTTCGTAAAATTAAGAAAAGTGCTTAATCGGGAACATCTAGCATTTACTAGAAACAGATTCGAGTATGATAATAGTTCTAATTATCTGGCTATCACTAAAATGCCGAAATGGGCTAACAATTTTCTAAGAATACTTATAATTTAAGCACAATTCGTCTGATATCTACACTGAAGATGTATAGAGTCATTAACTCTTCCGGATGGGAAGGTAAGGAAAGTGCATGTTAACTTTATGGTCATAATAACCAAAATATATTATGTTTTTAAACACTTTTATCGAATGTATCACACATCAATTTCGTTATCAGTGCAATTCTGTTGGATGCTCGGTTACATACTGAATAGTTTGCGGGTTACATCAACATTAACAGTATATTCTAGATAAGTTTTTCAATTATAGTACATATTCATTTCGATCATCGTTTATGAACAGTTCCCACGACCGATTTATTCAAAATAACATAACCATGAATAAATTCGTGTTTATCGGAATATATCGACCACATTCATGTCATTTCCAAGTGTCATATTGTAGTCCAAAGGTCCACGACATTTAATTGCTTTATATTGAAGTACAGGTAACATCTGTTATCAATTTATTGTTTGTCGTGTTTTTGTAAGCTAACGGGTTATTTAAAAATATAGAACATTCGGCGTATACATAATAGTGGTCAATGTAGAATCTATCAGGGAGATAGTATTTACGCGTCAATTAAATATATCTAGAATAATAGCCAATAGAGACATGTTATATTTACCAATCAAGTCAATATGACGGCCATAACTCCATTTTATTTTATTTCATTTATACATAATAGCTACACGATAAATACTTTCGTGGGAATGTATCTCTAATTCAATTATTAATATATTAAAAGAACAACGTATCAAATTTTATTTAAACCCCTATATATATTCAAATAAACATACAAGTATTTATTTTCTAGTATATTGTCATTAACAAGATTAGTGGGTCACTATAAACCGACAAAAATTCAAAACTGTATTCATTCTCTGACGCGTAAGACAATATTTTGATTTTGAAGTAACACTTTTCATTAGAGATAATAACGTGTCATAATGGCAAACGGGGTAAAAAAAAATCATAAAGTAATTTCCGTAAGCCGTGAAATGAAATGTTAAAAAAAACATGAAACCGCTCTAATTGAATACTTAATTTGATATATTAAAAAAGGAAAGATCAAAGCCAAAAATAAAAGAAAACGAAATTAATGGTAAGCGATAAATAGAAACACACTAGTAGTAAAATCACAATATTTCTGACAATCTGTAAAATTGAAGTTGTACAGTTTTTACTATAAACTAGGTTTAATAATAGTAAAACAGATAAAAAGAAGAGATATTATGTGCCTCTGAGAAATTCTGAGCGACTGGAAAAATAGATGGCTGCATGGTTTGCTTATTCTGAAAGAAGACGAAGATTTTGTTTTGTAAAGTAGATTTGCACATCATAAATTAGTTAATATAGTCCCGAACATTGTTGTCAATGAATCTCTTCTAACGATTGACACTATTAAATTTTCAAATGTGAGCCCCCTTTTGTTACGAGTAAACTGGGAAGTTGCCTCATAATGTACAATAATTGGCAATATATATATTGTTTATTTATTTTTACAATTGAATAATTCTTTGCATTTAAATAAATTACTGTCTTTGGGTTATTATGTGTATAAAAGAACATAACTAGCGAAACAACATAACAGAGACCATTCATTACAAGATGGGGGTATCTTGAAGCTGAGTGACAGAAAAACATTTTATCTTTTTTGTTTCCCATTGACGTATGCATGTGCTTATAATCTTTTCATTTGATATAAAAACGTATTTCCGTCTTAATGGAGTTACATTGGAGTCATATTGAGGTCCATGGAGAAGTCTATTTAGAAGTCCAATTCATAAGTCCATTATAAAGCATAACGAGAAAGTCGAGGGTTTGACTGTAACTGGATTGTTACACATGACGATTCACTGCCGAAACTAAGAATGTCTGCCAGAATTTGGTAATGCATTGAAAAGGATAGGCTGTCATATTTCACCCAGGGCCGTCTTAGTGCATGGGCACATTGGGCAGTTGCCCTGGGGGTGGGAGGGGGCAAGAACATTAGGGCCCCATGCCAATCTATGTATATTATACTCGTACGTGGTTGGGACTGGCATAATATTTTTAAATACTGTTTTGGTTTTATGTACATGTTTAATTTTATCGACCATTTACATTTTTATTCCTGTGAGTAGTTGTGTAGGCAGGGGTCTATGATGCTGTTAAGACGGCCGCTGATTCGACCGACCGGATCTATTATATATTTGATTTGGTCCTTCGACACAGGATAGTGTTTACAATAAGACATAGCAACTAATTCGTTAGGAGTATGAAGATAACTGTATTTTTCAGTCTCAATATTAGGGATTGGCCCCACATAAGCCTATTGATACGTCCACGTGTTACATATAAGGGAGATCAGGCGATTTCCAACCGTCACTTTTAGATTTAAGCCCCTAGTTAACCAACAGATATATATATATATATATATATATATATATATATATATATATATATATATATATATATATATATATATACTCATTTCGACCCTTTGAAATTTTGTGTATGTTTCCTAGCAGTATAAAAGAAAGGCGCTTACTGATTTTCGACATTAATTTTTCGGAGTTATGAACCTTTGCTTGGACCATTGTTAACATTCCTGAAGTTACAGTTTTTTATTATCTTCTCGCGTTCAAACTTGTCTCGATTGTCTGAATATATAAGGTATAGAAACTCATTGGTGTTCATCGATTTCTTGTGTTAACATTCAAAAATGTTACAACCCTAGTTAACTCTCTGGGGGAACACTTATTCGATTTCTCTGAGTGTACGTAAAAACAGTAACATTGCGAAAAGTATATTTGGTTGTCTGGCAACCCATCTTTTATGCCGTTAACATTTTGATATTTTATTTCTACGTTCATGCAATGTTTGTACTGTTTGATAAAAAGAAAGAGGAACATGGAACAATAACATGAAATCATAAATAAGTCCCATATCATATATTTTTAGTTACACCTGAAATGAAATGAAATGGGTTTATCGTCCTACTGTTCTGCTCCGACTGGGCTAAGGAAGACGGGCATACGCCATACAGTGTGCTATGAGGGAAATTTTGCTCAGACAGCAGCGGCTCTCTGGCCTACTCTAATATCGAATTTCAACTGACAAGGGATCTTTTACGTGCAAGCCAATGTATACAAGGGTCCTCTGTTTTTCGTACCATCCGAACTACTAGACAGCTGTCCTTTTCAGGCCGTCCGTTCTGCACCACTGACAAGGGGGACCACGCCGGAAAATCCCGATGAACTTGTTTGGCCTATGCGGGGATCGAACACACGACCTCCAGGCTAGCGAGCCAGCGTCCTAGCCACCTCGCCACCGTGGCTCCCTTAGTTAAACCTACATAGAATATTATTCCATTATCTTGCCATGAAATCGAGTGTTATCTAATATGTCGATATGCAACTATAAATGCATACGGTATTTTCATGATCGTCGATTCATTAGTCAGTGACAGTAAATATCAAAGGTTAATAGAAAACTGTCAGATGTCAGACTTTCTGCCAACATGAAGGTTAAAGACACGAGTTTACCAATATTTCACGTTCTACATCAATGCTATCGTAAAATCCCTATATCACTTCACTATAAATTGACTCATTTAACAAATCGACAGCAATTTAATCTTGATAATGTGTGAAGGCTATGCAATGTTTGATCCATCATTTTGAATGTTCCATTAACTTTAATCAAAACAAAACATAAGATCAATTAGCAATCAAAGACTAGAAAAAGAAAATGCGTTCCTTTGTATTTACCGTTACAGAATACAAATGACTAAATTTGAAGAAAACTATTATAAATAAGTTGATCTTAATGAAATGGGAAACTTCAGTAGAGCAATTACACTTAACGTTCAAGATTTACGGCCCAACTCTTCTTTCATGTACGGGTCTCACTTTGTCTACGAAAAATAACGCAAATTTTTCTTTGATTTAAGGTTATTTTATTTACAATGAATATCTAAAGAGATACTTTGGTGACCATGATAGTCAGTATGCCTTTGGATTCTTCCAGAAAGGCAGTAACTCTTCGTCCGTCTTGCAATATGTGGGTTGAAAGGTGTAAATGTCTGTATGGGCCAATCGGGGTCGTTTTCCCTTTTAAATTTTATCTACAGACATAAAAATTAAACCGGTCACATCAAGTACATTGTTTGTTATCAGTTTATAAACCATGTTCTATTTCTAAATGAATTGAAACAAAAACAATACTATTGTCATCGCCTGCTATATTCCGTATCCTCCAAACTTCAACAGTTTTAAAATGCAGGGTTTAGAAACTAAATGTCTTCAGTAGTTGGGAAGCAAAATGGACTTTGTGTGGTAAGCGAAATTATCGGAAAATCAAAAATGGACATACTTCCGACGGTTGCATGTGACGGGGCATCAACAGTCAAAATTGCTAAATGTTTATTTAACAGGTGCGACCAGTTAGGTCTAAATATAAGAAACAGGTGAATCGCCCTTTTATGTCAGAACATATAAAATAAACGTCTTTTTTATTGAGTTAAGTTACCAGCGTACTTTAACACAAGGTGGAGTCTAGCAACAACCAAAAAATAATATGGAACGAAATGTTTGTATAAGTTTAATTGGGCCGGGCATGGGTGAAAAATTCAATTAGGCGTTTACTCGCACAACCCAGAAAAAAAAGCTGGAACTGCATTGATACGAAACTGCTAATCTGTTAACATTTGGTACTTGGCTTCTTTTTCCGTTTGTTTAAATGCATGTATCTGAGGATATGGAGTTTATATCTATTTTTTTTCTACATAAACAAATTGTAGAAGTAATTAATACCCATTTTTACACCAGAAATTCATATTGTCAGGCACATTTTATACAATTATATAGCATATGTAGTATTAATGGAGGAATTCACTGAACCATCTATGGATATTGCTACAAAGCTATTCGATGTAATTGAACTTTATATTATTATTATTTTCAGAAGTTGTTCACTTAGTAAACCTCAAAACATCGGTACGCCGGAAAAGGCGCACTCTATGACATATGGATACAAGGCAACTGCAAAAACATAAGTTATGTTGATGTTGAAATATATTCAACATAATAAAGCTTCTTTAGATTCATCGTTTCTATTTTTATCTGAATTGCATCCGTCTGCACATTGGGATATTTCGCCCTATACTCAACATCCAATAACTCACGTAATCGGAATCAATAAACTCTCTATTGAAATTGTCTTTGAACCTTTCTTCGCCTAAATTTGTGTTTGCGGCTAAAAATAAGTCGTCTTGTTGAAGCTTGATTAAAAATAACAAATGTTCGATAAGCCCCCAGGATTGAGTAAGTATTTAAAAGTGATTTGATTCGTAATACTTTCAAACATTGCTATAATATTTTACTTTAAGGGGTATTTAATTTGTCTAAGGTCAAAGTGATTTTTGGACATGTAAAATAATAGTGTGCGTTTTCAGTGTAAACATGGTTCCTTGGTTATCAATGATTGATAAATAAAGAATTGTAGAAGATACCTAAAATACCGTTATTTTAATCAATATGGGTATGATAGGTGACAGACTGTGTTGTGTTACAAAAACAAGGCTTGTTAATACACGGAGAAAGAAGCAAGATTGAAGTATCTACTCGCTTTATGTTTGAATCATTAAAACAATCGATATGAAATATGGTTGCCTACTTTTACTTTAAATCCAGTCGTGAAAAGAATGGATTGTTGCTTGCAAGTAATTGAAGAAGCAACCAATTTCCCAACCAAGCGATGTAGAATAATTTTCCAATCCTATCTGACAGAGAGAATTCTAAGATCACGGTAGTCTCGGGAGAACGTTTCTCGCCTCCGAACACAAAATCCTTTTCTATTGTCTCGGGTCATAACATGCTTTATTGCCATATTTTGGCGATTTGCCACTACAGTAGACATACTATTTCTTTTCAATTGCTTTGTTTAAAAATGTTTCTTGGCAGTTCCATTAAATGAGCCATTATTGAAAAAATCGACTTCTATTGTTTACGTGACGATAATTGCGACCAGGACAAGTAAATTTCCGTTTTAATATTTTTCCGTCGCTCGCCAGTAAGTATAGCACAAACAGAATGCTTCCCGATGGCTGTCTTTAAGAAACTTTCGTTAGTTTTTCAGACAAAAATTAAATTCGCTGAGTAACATTTAAGAGATTTAGTTATCTAACTCTCAGATACAAACTAGCCGCGGTGGCTCAGTGGGTAAGGGGCAGGCTCGCTTACCTACGGTGTTGGAGGAGAAAGTTCCTCTGATTTTCCGGCGTGGTTTCCCGTTGTAAGTGGTGCAGGACGGGGGGGTGGTCTTACAAGGAACAGCGTCTAGTCGTTCGGATGGGACGAAAAACACAGGTCCCGTGTACACCTTGGTTTGTACGTAAAATAAACCTTCATCAAACCATCCATCATAACACACTGCCTTGCTGGAGCACAGCAGTGGGACGTTAAACCCCATTTCATTCATTAATTCATAAACAAACACTAATCGGATAAAAGCCGATAACATAATTTTCTTGTAAGAATTCAAGTTATCATTTTTGGCATTTCCTAACTGTAGATTAATATAGCAATTTATACTTAATATTTACTCAATCTAGATGTTTATGCTGTCACTCTTTACAAACCTTTGTCCACTATTTATAGTTAAATGTGGTAATGTGCTGTTATTAAGAATACCGTAGTGGATAATGTTGTTCAAGCATTCTGGAAGTATAATAAACACATTAACTAAATGTATTTGCCTTTTCAAGCTGTAATTATGTTCCACGGCAACATCGCCAATTAGCTAAATATCAATACTCCGAATACAATTCATGCTAACATAATTGATGACATAAAAATTTGATCAAATGACAATGGTCCTGTTTAGTCTTTCAAAGAATAACGCACACACGCATATCATTGTGAGCTGACGATTAAAACTCTTTACAAATTTTAATAGGATCAAATTTGACCTGAAATCGATCACTAAGATAATAAGTAATCAATCGAGGTTTGTTCAACATAATGATCACGGGCTTAATATGGTCCCCGACAACAGACGCAACGTGTATTTCTCACAGTTTCAACAACATTAGGCAGTCAATCGGAACTAATCAGAACGTAGCCGAGTTTGTCGTGAATCTGTTGAGCTTGGGCATTAGATATGTACTGATCTGGGCTATTTGTGTCATTTACTCCAGGGAATGTGCCCATTGACCGAACATGTTTGTCGTCTGATATTAGGATATTGAGGAGAATGGAATCTATGAGATACATATTAAAAACATGGATGTAATTCCTTGCATACTAATAAATAAATTTCCACACCCCTGGAGGATTAATAACGGTATACAGACTTGATTTAACCCAACGCTACTGCAACAATATATATTTCAATACCGATGATTCATAATAGCCTCGACTAGTTCAGAACCTCGATGATGACATAATAATCATTAATTGTCAATTTAATTATTAATTACTGCAAAATAATTAAAAAAAGCACCATTAAATTGCATGTAAAAATGGTCATTATGAAGTTGTTTAAAAATAAATTTTCTGTCTTATGTATAATTGCATGGTGAACGGAAGGGGGGAGGGCGTAAATAAGACTGAACACGCGGCGGCTTGTGAACGTTACTAAACATCAGCAAAAGTGCCCTTGGCTTATGCTACCGGGAGGCATCACCATATCTGCCAAGGAGTCGCAGTGGTCTACCATCCGGAAATAATTGCACTTAAGTACTACCTTTGTTCAACGGCATGGCCGAACCTGTGTGTTCCAGATTTATAATGCAGCGACACCAGATAAGCCACTACTTCATACCGTGCCCTCTATCCAATACAGGATATGCTGGATAGGCGAGTTCAACCTCTGGCGACAGCTTCTACTGAGGGAATCGTTTGCACTAGTACCCCCATACTAAGTCTGTTACTACTGAAAATGAAACCTGTTCACGTGACCAATGATATCCACGCTCTTAACGATTGCCGGGCTTACACTTGGTTTAGCCTAATATGTTTATAACTATACTCTTCAAAAAAGTAGGGGGTATTGAAATGCAAATACCAATGCAGGTTGAGAGTATGTTCACAGATGAAGAACTTATCGCCCCAACAGAACCACTGAGCTGCATGTGCGACACGCAAAAGCGCCATACACGTGGGAGGGGTTCATTGTCAAATTTGACACTTCAAGGAAGGGTTGATGAAAACTGCCGCTTGCTGGTTTATCCTATCCGTGTTTGCTTTCCTATCGGTTCTTGCATAAGATTGACTGTTTAGCATATCTTTGCTTTAGTGTATTACGTTTAATTTGATCGGGAGACGTGTTCGTCGACGTCAACATCAAACGGCAATACTGCAAGAATTGGTCGTGGCACTGCAAGAGGAGTGGGTCAGATTGCCCCAAATCGTGATTGGACGGTTGATTAGGAGCATGCCCCGACGAAATGCTGAATGTCTGGGGATTGGTGGAGCAATTACTCATGATTAAGACAAAAATCAAAAACGTCCATTTTCACTTTTGACAGTGTATCAGTGAAATGGGGCCGTCAGATAAGTCGCCCATATGAACTGTTTATGTTCATGTGTAGGCAATTGGCCTGTTATTAGCAAACACTGGTTACCTCTAATAAAAACAGCAGTGCATTTCCGCAGTTTTGTATTGTTTCTGAATATTCCCTACTTTCTTTGAAGAGTATATGATGAATATTTTAAAACATTTTACACAGATATTCCCCAATCTGTGTAAGCATGACAGTTAGGTGTCAAATACAGTCCAGGGTTCTGTTACAACACCAACTCATTTTTGTACCCTAGTCGAACACGTAATACCACTTCTCATTATTAGAACACTTGATAATGACTTGGCATGTGTTTGGAAAGTCCACAGGTTTGTATTGTATGACTACCCGCGTTCTCATTTGTATGCTTAAGAAAGTCATCTGGCAGCCATGGCAGCAATCTGCTGAGATATTATCATGCGATGGTCATAAATTAAAGAAAGTAGGCAATGAAACAGGAAAGATAAATGGACGTACTGCTAAAATTATAGGTATCAACCTTGTTATAAGTTAGCTTATTTATAAAATATTAGATATACTTCATTTCTTTCCCTACCTTTAGTTTTCATTCTAATCAATAATGTCTGATGGAATAACTCTAATATATTACCATATAACCATCACGTCTTTGTGTCTCAAAGAATGCTTCATATGTGGAGTCATAGCCGGAGTGTCAAATTGTTTGTTTTAATAATTGCTAAACTCGTTCAGCTTCGTAATTGCTTACCGTTGATATTTACACAACGATGGGGGTTCTAGCTAAAGTTTTAGGCAAGTGATAGTATAATAGATTTCGGGGATCGTTTTCAGCAAACATTTCTCTGACTTTTCAAAAACAGCAATTGATAGTTGGTCTATGCAAAGCATCAATCTATTCACCGCTGTCTGATTTCGATAAAATCGTTTTACAAGTCATGTTTTATTTAAATCTTCGCCTGAAGGTAATTGGGGATACTTCACACCATTTACGCCGAAGGAAATATTAAATACAGACAGGGTCGACTAAAAGCGCTTAGCGCGTTTACATAAAGACTCCTAATTGAAATCTGTCGAATTCGTGGGCACTTATATACTTGTCAATGAAGAAGATATTGGAAAAACAATTTTCTTTCTTGTCTGCTTTATTGAACATTTTTGTAATATCGTTTTCTTTGCTTGAATAACCATCGCATATTTGAGAACTAATGAGCGATACTGGACTTATGTTTGCCTTCAATTAGCCACAAGAAAAAGCTACAAAACTCGGTAATACAAGGATGACATGGTTTATACTTGATTTAATATCTCTGCTCTGTAGCTTCAGTAAAATAATGTTTGGTTCTGTATGCCAGCTATATTAATTCTCTAGGGTGTTTATGGAGATTGAGATAAAGTTACTTGATGAAACTCAGAGGATTGAATTCTAGCTTAATGACATCAAGTTCTTTTTTAAAATATAGGTTAATTAAAGAAGACTACTTTTGCATTGCCATTGAATTTGTTTATATAGATCTATGGATCTATATTCTTTTGTACTGTGGGGAATATTCTCATTGTAATACAAATCGACATTTTGCTTTTTTTCTTCTTACACAATAAAACTTTGGATTATTTTTATAGCTTGTTAACGAAATCTTGTAAGAAAATCAGCCTGCACAAGGACTTAGCTTCTGGGGGGGGGGGGCAAAAGTTTTATGGTCTAGCAAGCTATTTTCCCTTTTTAAAAATTTAATCACATGATAAAACTTTTAAAGATGGCTTCAAACATTCGATACAAATGTCTTGCTTTAGAATAGAAACATATTGCCACGTTGAAATCCTTAACATTACAATGAAATTGTAACGGAATTTGAAAAAGATTTGACAAGTTATAGCAAATAGTTCATTTTCTTAGAGTACATGTATTGATTTACTAAATAGTATTTTTAAAAGGATGGTAGACACGATATCGCTAATAAACAAAAGACTTGTATATATATATATATATAGTTCTGACAAACAAATTAAATCCCCCATTGGCGTCTAAATTCTTCAAGGTTTTTTTTCACATAAATGAAATTAGTTAAAGAAAATAAAAGGTGCCAATTACCGGATAAAACTCCCCATTGATTGCAGTTTAAAACTAATAACAATGACCTTAAAACATACGAAACTAATGGTTTGACGAGGTAGGATGGACGTCAACAGACTTTCTGCATTAATAACGTCCACCTTAAGTGTTCCAGAAATACCATTGTAAATATTGGCAAGGAAATAAAAGACCATTCCTCTCGAGTTTCCACCGTAGGCAGTCACTATTTTCAACTCCAAGTGATCAAATCATATTGCTTATTGTCCATATCAGGCAAAGAGATATGTTAGTTTTCTAATTATTTCTAGCAGATGGCGCCTGTGTAATGCTCAGGGCAGCTAATTGGACACGAGAAAGAAATAATGGCTGTATATAAAGGCTACAGATCAATGTACATGTAAATATATACTGTAACCCTTCTAGTAATAGAGAGCAAGATTAGGGTATTAGGTCGTTTGAGGAAACAACTGAAGGGGAAATGTTACTTTGATTTAGATCAAAGCTCAATATTTAACGCTTGAGCTGTGTACGGGGTAAATAACTGCAGCGTTTCATGTAAAAATATGTAGACTCCATGCATGTGCTAATGAAATGTTTCTGCTGTAGTAAGCAGAGTTATGTTCTATCACACATTTGTCGATTTGAAGATACAAATTTTTACTATATTTTATCAGAAATTGATAACTTGAGATATTTAATCAATGGAATTTGATGTGAGAAAAACTATTCAAATTATGATTTTAGCACACA
The DNA here is from genome assembly GCF_932274485.2 of Patella vulgata. NCBI lineage: Eukaryota > Metazoa > Mollusca > Gastropoda > Patellidae > Patella > Patella vulgata. Next base: position 40,879,064 of record NC_065880.2, read on the forward strand.
CGAATGAAGACGGCTGTAATAATGGCGAGGTTTAAGAAATCATCAATATAAGCGAAAGCATGTTTTTTGCTTGAATATTCTGTGGAACGTGTTAATCTGCTGTTACCATGGAGTTATTTAGTTATTAATATACTAATTCTAAGAATATCTTTCTCGAGTTAACAAAGTAATGTAAATTGTTATATTTTCGACAAGATTTTCACGGACCAAAAGTATTTCCGATATTTTAAACCACAATTATGATTTCAGTCTAATGTGTTTCCCTTTTAAAATATATAATGATTTTCAGTCTTGAAAATGATTTCTTAAAGAAAGTGTGTTACATAGAATGGGAAAATAACATTTTTCTTAGATTTTTATGAGGGGTGTTTCGTTGACTTAACAATTTCGGCTAACGGGGCAATAACTACAAGAATAATAAATGAGCCAGCTGCACCCCCACAAGGTTCTACGTGAACATCATTACAATTTCTAAAAGATATACAAAAAATACTCTCAAATATTCCCGCCCCTAGGAGTGTTCACAATATTATACATTAAGATTGCTTAATATTCATTTGAAAATCTGAACTTCAAGAATGTTCTTTTAAAATAAAGATGTGGTGCTAGAAAGAATAGTGTTTAGAGGGATAAGGGTCACGGACATTGTACTAGTAGTAGCATGCAACATTTAGGCATATAGAATGTGAGTAACAAGGTGTTCCATTTACTTTCCCACACTATGTACACGTCCACATAAACTGTGGTAGTTTATTGTCGTCACCCATTTTTGTCGGTCTGTTCATAATTTATTGTAAAATCTGGAAAGGTCAAAGTATTAGTAAAAAATTGAGCTGGTCTTAGGGAAGAACCCTTAGGAAATTCAGATTTAGGCATCAATATTGCGCGGGCAATTGGCGAACAGTGCTTTGACTTCTTGCTGTCCCAATTCAAAATGCTGGTGGTAGGCATATTGTGGTGGGCATGTTTAATCGGTATCAATAATTTTCTTTTCATACATTATATGTATAATTTTATTACCTTCGTCCGTCTGACTAATGAATGTTTTCGAGCGCGATAGAGGTCTTGACGAATCAATTCGTATCTCTGTGGGATTGCTCATTAGGTTAAAAGAAAGAAACCTCTTTCCAGGAATATTTTGAATAATTTCATTTACGTTCAAATTTATGAAGGTTTGTGAACGCGTCAAAGAATAGAGATCTTAGCATAATGCGTTAAAACTTTGTGGCGTTTATTGACAATAATTGTATAGCTAGCACAGCTGATGGACGTGAAATGAAATGAAATGAAATGAAATGAAATGGGGTTTAACGTCCTACTGTTCTGCTCCGAACTGGGCTAATGAAGACGGGCATACGCCATACAGTGTGCTATGAGGGAAATTTTGCCCGGACAGCGGCACTATGGCCTACTCTTATATAGAATTCCAACTGTCGAGGAATCTTTTACGTGCACTTCAATGTGTACACGGGACCTCGGTTTTTCGTCCTATCCGAACGACTAGACAGCTGTCCTTGTCAGGCCCTCCGTCATGCATCACTGACAAGGAACCACGCCGGAAAATCTGGATGAACTTTCTCGGCAAATGGAGGGATCGAACACCCGATCTCCAAGCTAGCGAGCCAGCGTCTTACCCACTTAGCCACGTGATCCCCAGCTGATGGACGTATTGGGGGACTTGGTTAGCCCCTTGCTATGTCTCAGATATTTCGTTTACACACTGTAAAAGTAAAAATTATTATATCACATTCACACGTACATGTGATCTGATCCGCTTGGACTAATTTGATCGTTATTTTAACTTAATTTAATATTCGCTTTGAATAGTGAATATAATTAACATATTGGGTAATCAAGAATGTTACTCTTACGATAGCAATTAACCCCACTGGATGCTATCGGTTTAAATATTATATACATGTATATTAGCTTTGACTGGAGTTGAGTCTCGCTAGACTACCTTTAATACTGTATAGCTATTTGTACAATCGACGCATTAACATCAGAGAACGTTTAGAGAGCAGTGCTAATTCCTTGAACATGTAACCGAATGTCTCACAGTTAATACAATCTCGTTTACCAGAAGGAACAAGTGTATGATTAGTAAGTATTATTTATTCATTTGTTATATTCTCTCGCATTCCCACATTTGAAGAATCTGCTTTTCAAAGCGGACATATTGACGCACTCTGTTGTGATGAGTAACCAGGTACGAGTTGTTTGTTTTTAAAAGAAAAAAATATGGGGCGCCAGAACCTCGACAGAATCATGTTTGTTGAGGTCCCATGTTCGTTTCGGGTGTTGGCCGAGAAAGTTCATCGGGATTTTCCGGCGTGGTTGTGCAAGACGGGGGCCTGAAAAGAGACAATATATAGTGGTTAGGATGGTACCTCAACAAACCCTTGACATGTACAGTTGGAATTCGAAATAAGAGTATACCATAGTGCCGCTGTCTGGGGAAATTTTCCCTCATAGTTGACTGTATAGCATATGTCTGTCTTCATTAGCCCAGTAGGAGGTTAAACACCATTTCATTTTGGTTTTAGTTGGTGTATGTTTAACATTGACAAAAGGGCGCCCACTCCAGTGAATCGGTTTTCGTCATCTATGTAATAGATTGTTATAGATTTAATATATTTAGATTAAATATATTTGAATAATATAAGATAAGAAAAATGACAGGGTGTATGCTCCTTTGTTGTATTGTTTGAGATTGATGTAATTACCAAAACCTGTGATGGAGACTGTACCGTATGCTTTTAATAATAGTAATAATAATACTATCCAATCCTCTAGGGAATGCTCTATGCGCTAGAAAATGTTCTCACTTTGGATTGTTAATGATAGTGACTAAATAACCAAGTTTTCATTTTGGATTTGATAACTGACACAGAATCACATTGTAAGATATGTTCTGGAAGGGTATTCCACACAATTGATGCACTGTTTTGGAAAGTTATGAATCTAAATTATAGGTGGGTACATCAAATAACAATTTGCTTTCTGATCGTAATGTGCATTTATGATGATACAATGATGCTAGATTTTTGGCGATAAAATGGAGCAGATTTGTTAATAGATCGATAAGTAAAAGATACGATTTTAATTTTAATCTTTTCTCGAACACGGAGCCAATGTAATTCGTTTAAGATTGGGTGATGTGTGATCTTGATTTAGTTATAGTGACAATGTAAGCAGTACAATTTTGTAATCTGTTGAGCTTTGAAACTTGTTTGTTTAATATCAGTTAGTAAAGAATTACAATAGTCGATTCTGGACAGGACAAATGACTGAGCTAAGGATGCAGCAGCATATTCTGTTATAAGATGGCGTATGGACCCGATGACATATTTTTTACAGATTTTGTTCACGTGATCTTCTAAACCGGGACGAGAATCTGAAATGAAAGAACCCCAATATTCTTTACAGTCCTAGACACAGGAATGTCGGTGTTCCAAATGTTGATCGATTGAATGTCACACCTTTTCCCTCAAGGTCCACAAAGAATGTTATGTCGTAAACTCCGACCCCTAGCTTCTATAATTGCAGATTAAAACGGAATTACACAAAATGTAGCCACCATTCCAATTAAAGAACTGTATTATTAAGGATATATCAATAATTGTACCATTAAGAAACTCCGGGTGTCTAATTAACCTCAATAATAGCTGTTTGTCTATAAAGTAAGTAACAATGGATAAATCTGACAGTCACCAAGAAAGGTCTAAATACATGATAAGCCAAATGTCACCCATGAACGAGGTCCTGTACACGTGCACAAACCAGTTGGTCCGGCTATAAATAGATAAGTGCTACCCCTTTCTGGCTATGCATTTTCTCTGTAAATATTTAACGTTTAATGTAAACATTGGTGAACTCAAATTGATAATTTATTGTTACAACTCTACCGGTCAGGTGTTTACAACTTGTCTGTCCTGATCCATATTTTAGCAGCGTTGGGTGCATCTAGTGCACTCGTATTGATAACTCATATTATCAAAGGTAAACACAAATCCAGGTTAATAATTATGAGTGTTACAAATCAATAAGGGTTTTGTTGATTCGATTAAAAGATATATGTACTTGAAATAACAGTCTTACTACCTGATAACAGCTTAAATACATATTACCATTGGATAACTTCTAGAAGAGTACGAACAAGAAATCGTGCTTTAGTTATATTCGAGATATATTATTATGTACACAATATAATATATTTTGTTGTGTTTGTCAACACGGGTATAACACTTGGTTATATGGTGTGTTTACAGCTTGATATCCCAGTCTTGATTTATTTCGTCTTGTGCTACGAAGTGGCTGGCTGAACTGCCATACCCAGAAAAACACACGCTTTCGGTGGGTAAAAATGGGTAACGCTAATGTCAGCGTTTACTTGAAATCCTATACGACAAAGGGTGTACCAAGCTCCTTTAGGATGTCGTTGCCAAGTAAGAAGGGCGGAACAGATTATTTTAGGCATGTTTTTTTCACAGACTTAAACGCCTAAAAATTGGTTGGACAGACATATTGCACACTGGCATTGGTTTTTAAGAGTAAGTAATTCCAAATATAAAATGAAAAATACGTGTACGTAAATTTCATCACTGAAAATTGTCTAATAGTAAGGTTTTCTGTTTAGAAAATAGGTATGAAAGGGAGGAAATGAAATTGATGCTTGACTGAATAGACCAGTAATTATGATATATTCAACCACACCATACACACAAAGCAAGGTCTAGATGCATCAACAAAATATTTAAAACGCAGACCTTTTTTTCTTTTTTTTTTTGGTGGGGGGCGGAGTGGTAAATATCTTTCCTTGGATGACAGCCTGTGTAACATGGGGCGATTTCGGGCTCAAAATGCGATCTAGAGTAAAAGGTAGAAAATCATAAGCGACTATCAGACACCGTACTATTGGAGAATATCTGCGTTAGAAAATCTGGAGTAGTAAGTCTCGGGTAGAAATAGAAGTAAGAATTCTGACGATCGCATTTTGAACCTGATATCACGCCATAGCGTAAGTCTTGTAAGACCTAACATAATGACTAAGCATTGAAAGATACACACAGCAGTAACTGATCAACTGTGGGATAGAATTAAAATTCCCAAATCTCAAAATCTAAAACGCAATCATAAAATACACTAGTTAAAAAAAGGGGAACATTTTATAATTATCCATCTTGTAAAAAAAGTATTAAAAATAAATATGAAAATGTACTGTTATAAGAAAAAAGATTTATGGATAAATATACTCTTCAAAAAAAGTAGGGGATATTCAGAAAAAATACAAAACTGCGGAAATGCACTGCTGTTTTTATTAGAGGTAACCAGTGTATGTTAATAACAGGCCAATTGCCTACACATGAACATAAACAGGTCATATGGTCGACTTATCTGACGGCCCCATTTGACTCGCAAAGAGATACACTGTCAAAAGTGAAAATGGACGTTTTTGATTTTTGTCTTAATAATGAGTAATTGCTCCACCAATCCTCAGACATTCAGCATTTCGTCGTGGCATGCTCCTAATCAACCGTCCAATCACGATTTGGGGCAATCTGACCCACTTCTTTGCCACGGCCAATTCTTGCAGTGTTGACCGTTGACGTTACCGCCGACGAGCATGTCTCCCGATCAAATTAAACGTAATACACTAAAGCAAAGATATGCTAAACAGTAAATCTTATGCAAGAACCGATAGGAAAGCAAACATGGATAGATAAACCAGCACGCGGCAGTTTTCATCAACCCTTCCTTGAAGTGTCAAATTTGACAATGAACCTCTCCCACGTGTATGACGCTATTGCGTGTTGTACTTACAACTCAGTGGTTTTGTTGGGGCGATAAATTCTTCATCTGTGAACATACTCTCAAAGTATGTCAAGTGTCCATGACTATTTATCATATCACAACCTGCATAGGCATTTGCATTTCAATATCCCCTACTTTTTTTAAGTGTATATTTTCAATCTTAAATGGTGTCTATATTTTACAAGGAAATATACTAATATATCAAAATTGGTGAAAATGAATGTTGAAGATTAATACCACACCAAGGCTTACAGCCAATAATTATTCATAAGCTTATTATCTAAGTGAGATTGTGTTGGTGACCTAGACGGTAGCTGAACTACAGACAAAAAATAACAGGAAAAGACAATTATAGGTTTCATAAAGAAAAGAAAAAATACATGATTGTTTCTTGTATCTTAAATATGATCACAGTTCCGTCTGGTCTTAAGAAGATTGTGTAATCCCTAGATACCAATACACTAGGAGATCATATAGTATCTTCAGTATGGTAATAGCCTTCAACTGTACCCTACAGTACACTAAAACGTTTTCTAATATATTCGCCATTTAAAGATCTCATAAAGTAAAATTATAATTATCACTCAAAATCAAACGGATATGCGAGTGGGATTATATTATTGGCAAATATACAGGTTGCTGTCTTGCTTAAAGTGTCAGAATGCAAAGTCTCTGGCGGGTCAACAAACTAGTAAATTGTAGCAATTAACCAAGACTATATATAACGCATCTTGGCTTGAAACAAACACCACGTATACTTTAGCCAACTGGGGGTCTGGGCCAACGCTGTCAATCTAAATTCGTAATTGAAAATGCATTACTCTTAAATACCATTAATCAAGTCCTAACCTATGCAAACACCTCGAAAGTTATAACAAATTATGGAATAGTATTCGCTAAACGCCGTTTATTAAAATATTGAAAAATGACTAATTGCATATCAAAAGCAATATCATGATTACATGTAGCTAGGCAACGTTGCTCGTGAGTTATTACAACTTCGGGAAAATATTGATTTCTGTATAATCATGATTGTGAAAAAATAAACAAAAAAGGGAAAGTATGTTCAGACTAGGTAGTGCATGGTTATCTGTTGTACCAATAGCTTATTTTGGAATTTATAATATAATTAGGAACTGTTAAGAAATTAAATTATGAAAAACATGAAGAGCTATGACCAGGAATTGAATGTCTGGATCAACTTAAATGAGGTGACAAAACCCCGCGACACGCCTAGAGATAGAAAATGACAAATCTCGGAAAAAAATTGTACATTTATAAATAGGTGGTAGTCACAGCACGTCCATTTCAACAACTGTCATTTATCATTGAAATGGGGCGATTACACAATAAGCCAATTTGATCAGCCCTGAAGAAACGTGGAAGATTTTCACTATTCTTCGATAGCTTTATAATAATTTTAAATGTTTTATTATAATAATTGTCGAGATTTCTTTTAAGATAAGAAATTACAATAATTATGGTAAAATGGTGACCACCATAATCGACCTATTCCATGATTATTTCAGTGACTACAAGAATTTTTTAAATAAAGTTCAGTACCACCTATGCTGGTCATCTGGTCCATATTGAGACCCCATATGGCGGGCAAAGACACGTCGTCTAATACCAAAATTATTAATTATCCAATCCATTCCAGATTTTCGGTACAGACGCTATATATTCATTCCAGATTTTCGGTATAAACGCTATATATGCGTTTCGGATTTTCGGTACAAACGCTATATATTCTTTCCAGAATTTCGGTACATACGCCATATACTCATTCCAGTCATTCAGTACAAACGCTATATATATTCATTCCAGATTTTCGGTACGGACGCTATATATATTTCAGGCTTTCAGTAGAAACACTGTACATTTAGCCCTGATAATCGGTACAAACGCTACATATTAATTTCAGAGTTTTGGTCCAACGCGATGTATCACAGATGAAAGGACCAAATCAACGATTTTGAAAAAGGGAATTAGGAATGCAGAATGATGTGTAGATCTGCAAATATGTCTAGAACTCGTTTTTACTATCTATTTGCGGTTCAACTGACGATCACATGAGTTTTCAACTAATGTCCGAAAGATTCAGCGAACTTGTTCTAGGCCGTGTTTGATCATTGATAGAAATGAATCTGAATCATCGGTATATTTTCTTCCTGGTCAAACTTGAAAACCAATCCTCAATGATGCACGCTATGTATTTATATGAGAATATCGATCATCGTTCTTATCAAATTCATATATGATCCTCAAACACAATTCGGAAGTATTTCCCATTACCAACGTTTTTACGGAATATATGGCAAGCTGGCTGATAATTAAAATTTTAAAATTGTTGTCATGTAGATGAGTTTCTGATAACCATATTAGTATAGTTGCTAGTGTTTAGTTTAGCACGACAACCAATAAAGATCATGTACGATTTTTGCTTTTCTTGTAACCGTAGACATATATATGAATAGATGACCCCAATAATCTTATAAACCAACTATATGCATCTTTAAGAAATAATGAAAAAACAAGGTCGTCGCATAGCCGAAGGTACACTATTCATTTAATTCTATAATGAAGTTTCTGTTTTGTGTTGGTTGCAAACATAATCTAATTTCGAATGCTCTTATTTCCACCTCTTACAAGAGATCTGTTTTTTCTCTCCGTCAATTAATGTCAAGCTTCCCGAGTTAGATGAACACATGTTATCTGTATTGTTATATTAATAAACGACTATACAACACAATACAATCCTATATCAAACCAAAACAGTTTCAAAATTGAAATATCGATTTAAATGTGTTGTGGTTTCAAGAAAAAATGAGTAACTGTAAGTTTTAGTAAACTTAAAGAAGGGAAGTCCGGGTTTTTAAGTCGATATTTGCTAATATTCAAACTGTTTATTGTATTATAACCATGCATCGGTTCCATTTAAATCATAGAACGTAGTAGGCCTGCAACCAAAATTTCTAGCTTGCTTAGAAACACAATTCCGCCACAAGGTCCTCTCTACTAACCAAACTATACATTTTTGGAAAGCTTATAACACCAGGAACATAAATCCAGAGAGTTCCAAGTAAAATGTTTGCAATAAATCAATTTAGGGCCAGATGAAAATTCTGATAATTGTCAAGTAAATGCTATATTTATACTAACAATTCTTAAGTTGGCATAAATTTAAATATTGGCGAAAACACCCAATGCCTTCATCCTCGGCAAAGAATATGGTATTGGTTAAATTTTGATTTAAACCAAAATGCAGAAAACATAATGGACAAGGAACCATGCAGAATTTTGGAAATCCATTAACGGTAATAGAGAGTTATCTCCCTTTCTGTCAAATGGCGAGCGGTTGCTTACCCACAAATTATGGAAGGAGCGCCTAGTCTTATGAGCAAGGGGATATGTTCGTGTTTATTAAAATGTTTATGAAGTAATGGAGACCGGGAACTGTACGTAGTTTTGTAAATCGCATTAAAACCACGTGATTTTTCCACTAAAATATAAACCCATACCCACATAGCCTTTCAATTAGACCCTACATTACTAGAGGTAGCTGTAAACCTCTACTTCAGATATTTAAGGCCATATTACAAACCGTATCTATAATTGTGTAATTTGCTAACAAATATAGATATAAGACAAGAACTAATTATTTTTTGAAGTAAAACAATCATTGGAAATCAAAATTACGCAGTTAAATATTATCAAAGTTAGTCGTTATCAGCATCGCTGTCACTACATGTATAAACATTAAATTCGGTTTCTCTAACAGTCTTTTTGTTTCATTTTCACATTTACTACACTCACACAGATGAGATATGTACATGTACAAGACAACACCGGCATATAAGTTCTCCCAAAACAGTATTTCTACTAATATATCTGTAAACCTTTAGTTCAGATTAGATTTGAGGCTAAATTCCTAACAAATATTTGAATTGAAACAAAGCATCCATAGATATGCTATTTTCTCACTAAAATAGATATATAGCAAACCTAAATAATACTGTATAATGTATTGCGTATGCCCATCTTCATTATACGGGCTAATGCAGAACAGTAAGGCATTAAACTCAATTTGATTTCTTTTCTCTTCATATCTGTAGATGCTATGTTTTAGTTTAAATATTTGTGCGAACTTTAGCTCAAGTCCTATTTGAAGAAAGGTTGACCTTATATAGGCCCTTGTCTGTAGTTAAATCGAATAAATTCTGTTATCAATAATTAATGATAAGTTTCCATAAAGGCAGATAACCACTATACTGTAAATTGATTTCCATAATTCCGTATGCCCCCTCGTCCAATATGTTTTCCGTATTTTGGTTTAAATCAAAATTTAAGCAGTAGCATATTCTTAGCATAAGATGAAGACATCGGGTGTTTTTGCCAATATTTAATTTTAGGTCAACAAAACAATGTTTAGTATAAATATAGCATTTACTTGACAATTATCAGAATTTTCATATGGCCCTAAATCGAGTTATTGCAAACATTTGCTTGGAATTCTCTGGATTTGTGTTCCTGATGTTGTAAGCTTTTCAAAAATGTATAGTTTGTTTAGTAGGGAGGACCTTGTAGCGGAACTCCACGCTAGACATTTTGGCGGCAGGCCTATAGAAGCAGGGGGCCGATAACCCCAAATATTCATTTAAATGTCACCAGTCCCAATTATGTCAGCATGAATCGAATTACAAAGTGTTATTATTTTCATGTCAATTAAATATTCATTTATTGATAATAAAATGGTAAGTCATTAAGTATTCGCTACAATGCCTTCATGAATATAATAATACTAATTTAAGCCATATATTCTAGTCGGTCAAAACTGAGGCTTTGTCTTGCATTAGCAAGCGCATATCCATAGAGTATACATCCTACGTCTGAAGGAACATCAGACAGTAGGACAAACGCCCCCCCCCCCCCCCTGCCCTAAATTAGTAGATACTTGATGGATATACATGTAGTTGCCCCGTCGTCTTGCTGCGTTCCGTTTAAGGTGTAAAATATAAGTATAGGAAAAATATAGCTCATATTATCTAATTATACTCTGTAGAGATTTGGGACATTAAACCCCATTTCATTTAATCTGTAATAGAAGTATTACCGCCATCATTTACAATCTATTTAATTGAATTTAACGTTACTGTTTTCGGTAATCCACGCCTAGTATTCATAGAAAATAAAAATCCCAGCACATTCGCTTTAATTTAATGGAGATACTATTAATTCGATGACATTACATGAAAAAGTCACCACTTTTCATTCAGATTTCTGATCTGAAATTGCGGAAGTTTTTGTAACCCAAGAGATTTAAAATCTTGAATAACGTGACAGGGACGCGTGTTTAGCTTTTCATTGATTGCTTCTTAGGCATTTAAAAACAAATGGTAAAATTAATTCGTCGAGGCAACCACGAATTCCCTTGGCTCTTGGGCTTTAAGTATAAAGCAAATTTCAATTTTCATCGTGGTGTTCCTGGTAGGGAGTTAATTGTCAAAGCAGTATGTTTTAGCTTCAATAGCAGTTTAAATCTTACATTTACAATTATTTTGTAAAAAGTGTTAACGTATTATTATTCTAAAGGTGTAATGCACGACCTGACACTTCAATACAAGTGTGTCATTCTTTTTAAAGTGGCAGTATTTCCACATTCGAATATTGTTTCCCTAATAACCTACCTGACCGTCCTAGTCAATCAGCTTGGTTTTCTTTTCAAATAACATTGTTACTGAAAAGGGATGTCCAAGATACCGAAATGCATGCATGTCGCGCCGTCGCTTGCGCATTGTGTAGTATACATTTCAATACGTGTAGATGCGAATATACGACGGCAGGCATTTAACTTCCGGTTTTAAAATCGGCGCACGATGATTTAATGTAACTATTTGGAAGTGGGTGATACGAATCGCTTCGCCTATTTTGAAAGGATATGCTTAAAATAGTTAAAGAGAAGAGATGCGTTTCAGAAGCGATGAAATTTCTGCATCTTCGTGTTAACTTCATCGCATCGCTGTCTTCCCCACCGGATCGCGCCACATATAAGTATCTAGAAACCCAGACACAAACAGGAAATGCGAAGGCGACAATTCCTCATTTTGTCTAGTTCCCCCGTTTTAAATGACGGGGCGAAGATAGTAAATGACTTTCTATATGTGTCACTCACATGCATAAGATTTGTATACAGAATATGGTTGTCGATTTTGTAATAAAAATGATTGAGTTCGCTAATGTTGTTTAGATATATTAGTGCACCGACTGGGCTATTGAAGACGGACATACGCCATGCAGTGGGTTATGGGAGGGGAATTTTGTTCTTTTACGCGAACGCCAATGTATACACTTACCCCGTGTATACATAGCAGTGGGCTATTGGGGGGGGGGGGGTTGCTCGAACAGCTGCGCTAGGGAGAACTCTTATATCGAATTCCAACTGACAAGGGTTCGTGTACGTGAACGCCTATGTATACACGGGATCCCGGAGTTTCGTCGCTTTCGAACAGCTAGATAGCTGTCCTTGTCAGGCCTCCCGTCCTGCCTCACTGACAAGGGAAAACCACGCCGGACATTCCCGATGAACTTTCTCGGCCTAGCGACCAATGTAAGTACTTTAGAGTTATCTGTAAACCTTTGACAAGATATGATATAATAATATACACCTGCAAGGTTCCAATAAACTGATAAACAGGAAGCACAGTATATAGCAGGAAACATTTGCAGGAATTGTCATTTCAACTGTCTGTAATAGGGCGGAAACGTCAATCCACATCTCAAATACAGAAAATGAGAAGGATATTATAGCAAGGTAGGAAATCATGATTCCACTTCGAATTGATCTCTTTCTTCTTCTGGTTTAAGTTTAGCTCCGAAGACACTGTTATTTACTTTTGTAACGTGTCCCCCACACACACACACACACTCCAAGATATTAAATCTACTGTGATTAACAACTTAATTTGTCGATATTTCTCGTACAATGTTAGTTTTGCAGGAGAGATGTTAATCCTATACATTCAATTCATGACGCAGAATTTTTTGATTATCGTAAAGCACGGTGTAGACTCAAGAAGAAAATTCTCAGAACCTCAACAAAAAGTAGTGATTTAAGCAATAGATGAAATTGCGGAGGAAGGGGTGGGGGTGTATATCTGTATCATCAATTATTTTATTGTTATCTAAATTATTGGCATTGTTAAAAACGTTGTCGTAATAAAAACTCAAAATGGACATTTCGAGAAAACTGCTCGGTTAATTCCTACCGTATTCCATTCTCCCATTATTTGCAGTATAAATTACGTAAATAAAATCAAATTGCTTTCTACACACAAATTGTTCACAGCCGTATACCTCAGAAGATTGGCCGACTTCATTCGCAGCGGATATACAAGCTTTGTTGACGTAATGTCGATTGTACATAAACTTTATTATAGTCTGATTTCATTAATATACAGAATGGAGACTATAAAGAAGGAAAATAGAACCACCGTAAAACTTACCCGACATTAAGATATGTTTGATTAGTGATTATGTCCAACATAAAATGACTTATTGGTAACCTTTAAATGGATTGGTCAAGCGATAAATTAATTTAAACATATAAAAATCACGACCCTTATTCTATATTAACGTCTTTATGGTAATTTCTTAGCTAATCAAATTACACGCACTTGCGACGTTCTACATGTCCACGTGCCAGTTAAGGGTCTCTCTGATGGAAGGAAGCCGCTTTCTTGAATAGAATATAATTGAAAATGCTTGAACTTGCTGTACATTTGTAATAGTCTGCATCTTGGCGCTGCACGGGGTAGTCTACTCAATAAGCCCTTTGCTGTACAGAAGCACACTTTCTTTAAGAAATAAATTCTCGCCAATTTACTTTCTTGAATCGCTAACGAACCGAATTGAATTTTGAACAATTTACTAGCGATATAATACAGAAGATTTTATTTTACAAAAGTCCACTTAACGATGCATTATGTTAGATTTAGATAAAGTGTTGGATGTTATTGCTATAATAGTTTAAAAATAGATAGTGAAAAATAAATATATTGAATATATTTCTTTATTCTGAGCGAATCATTGCTGTAGCAACGGTACTTGACAACCGAGACTTGTCCATTTTATCGTTAAATTTTTAAATCCCGCGGATGTTTAAATCCATTTAAATCTCGACCACTAATGATTATAGGCCTGTCATGTTAATAAATGTCTAAATAATCATTTATATAACATTTGAAATCAAAAGAAATACCTGCAATATACACATCTTTAATGACTCTGTTGGTTGACCAGTAGTCGGTTGACATCCACAATTTTTATCTGCTGAAAGTTCCTCCGGATTTTCCGGCGCGGTTTCCGCTTGTCAGTGGCGAAGGATGGAGGGCAAAGACATTGTCTAGTCGTTCGGATGGGACATAAAAACGTGTACACATTGGCGTAAACGTAAAAGATCCCTTGGCAGGTGGAATTCGAAATAAGAGAAGGCCGTAGTGTCGCTATCCGGGAAATATTGACCGCATAGCACACTATAAGACGCAAGTAGGACTTTATACCTTATTTATTTAATTTCATAAGGAAAAACATCGCAGAACAAAAAGTAAACCGTTCGAACTCTTCAACATCCGAGCTTGGTAGATTATTTATACGGTCAAGAAAGATCCTGTTAAGGTTCTGCATTATGAACCAACAACCAAGTGAAGTTCTGGATGAAGGTTTTAAATAGCACAAATCAATGACTCGTGTGTGGCTTGGAAGATATGATTTCTGCTACTGCAGAACGCCAATCTATGTTTAATTTTCTGATATGTTTTTGTTAAACAAATTTTCGTTGAACAAAGAGAAGTGTGTGAAGAAGTTCAAAGAAATCAGTTTATATTTTTTTGCATGTAGATTTAAATATCTGGACGAAGTTATCTTAACCACATCTTTGCCTTTTGATTTTACCCCACGAGAAAGTTTTTGTCTTTTCGAGACAATCATAATTGCTTTATAAGCCATTTACCATTTACTAATTTATGTCGATTGCCTTTGATAAATATTCCGATGATAATTATCTGTTCAACAGACTATATTATACATTCTCTCTGAATTAATGTCACCTCACTTACCGTGGCGGAAAATATAAGCCAGATGGATACCCATGAGATAATAAATTGCATGATAATTATTAATTTGTCATGGTATTGATCTGAAACGTGTTGTTTACAGCTTTAGTATATGTAAATAACACGGGTAAATAAATGTCGATTTATTCATTGTTTTTGTGGGGGGTTTTGGGTTTTTTTTTTTCAAACTGGACTTTTTGTACCAATGACTGTTCCCCAAGTACTGCTCATTGTGTTCTTGTTTTATGGGGCGGCGTTCTTCGAAAAAAAAAGCCCAAGGCTCCGCCAATTCATGTACGCTCGATCCGAAACTTGTTATGACTGTTCCTTGAACACATGCGCATCGATAAGCCGACTTCGATTATTTATATGATTGTGATGACGTCATAGTCAGTTCCTGCTCCATGGTAGGAGAATACTTGCTTTTTCAAGGCTTTCATCGAATGAGATTGTGTTTAACATCCTAGTTCACAGCACCAACCGGAATAATGAACAAGCACCATGGTGATATTTTGCGTTTCCAACCACTTTTCAGCGATTTCTAACTGTCAGAAGTTGTGTCAGTCCCTGAGTACTGTACCACTAGCACAGATCCAGATCTCTCGAGAAATCCAGACCTTAGCGTTAGTGAGCCAGCGCCATACTGACTGAGATACTTTGGCTTCCTAGATACATGTATTTCAGGCCCGGCGGAGTGAAGAGGGGGGGGGGGGCTATCCCGCAATAATTTTCCCGCAATATTATTTCATTGTTCACGATGCTAACTGCGAATGTCAGTAGTTCAAAATACGTATTTTAGTTTTACAATTTGCAATTCTCATTGCTCAACAATACCAATGCCACAGAATGTTAAAATACAGAATACACTTTTCAATAATACAAAATACAGTAGAATAGTTATTTTGCACATTACACTTCTGCATTCTGTATTTTGCATAATAGACCCTTGCATAGTAGAACATATACCTTATATGGGATCTACGACGAACGTCATTTGCATACGGAAAAAAGTCCGGACTATGACGGAAATTAATGATTTACGCGATATAGCCATAAGGTCACCTGGATACGAAATGAAGTTAGCACACATATTCCTAGCGCCAATAAAAACCTAGATATAATTATCACGAAAATAATTGTTACCTTTATATTAGAAAACGACATATTAATGCAAAGTATATATGTAATAGACCCCCCCCCCCCCATAAAAAAAATATACTATTACCGTAAACATACTAAAATATCGCACACTAGGCTAACTGAGCACGCAGAAAAGTGGTACGTCCACGCTGCATCAAAACGCACCGAAACCAGCTTTGGTGGCAAAATGGTTTTTTTTGTTTGATGGAATCAAGGGATGAATAAACTTCTAGAATACAAATTTTCAGAAGCTTCCAAAGCTGGCTTTTAGAGAAATATCACAGTAAACATATTAAAACCATGGGGGGGGGGGGTCGGGTGAGGGTAGGCTCATCGCGCACGCAATAACTTATAAAATAGCTTTGGTGGCTCCCAAGATCTTTATTTCACCAAATCAACAGATGAATAAGATATGAACAGGCCAATTTTCATTAACTTTCTATGTTGGCGGGGTTGGCGGGTGCAATAAACAAGGGGTACGTCCACACTGCACCAAAAAACACTCCAAACTGGCTTTGGTGGCAAATTGTTTTGTATTTCACAGAGTCAAGGGATGAATAACTATTAGAATACAAAAATCCAGAAGCCTCCTATGCTGGCTTTTAGAGATATATTACCGTAAACGTACTAAATATGTGAGGGAAGCGGGATAGGGTAGGCTCACTGCGCACACAATAACTTCTAAATTAGCTTTGGTGGCTCCAAGATCTTTATTTCACCAAATCGACAGATGCATAAGGTGTGAACATGCAAAATTTCATTAACTTTCTATGTTGGGGTATCGAGTTATACCACCGAAAAGTTCCCAGCACCGGATTCGAGGCGGAATTCGTGGGTACAATAAACAAGGGGTACGCCCACGTTTCATCAAAAAGCACCCGAACCAGCTTTGGTGGCAACATGCTTTGTATTTCACAGAGTCAAGGGATGAATAAACTACGAGAATACAAAAATCCAGAAGCCTTCTATGCTGGCTTTTGGAGATATATTACCGTAGACATACTAAATATGTAGGGAATCGAGTTAGGGTAGGCTCACTGCGCACACAATAACTTCTAAACTAGCTTTGGTGGCTCCAAGATCTTTATTTCAGCAAATTTTCTCTTCTTTTTTTTGGGGGGGTGGGGTGGTCTATTACATAGTATTATATACTTTGCATTAATATGTCTTAAAATGTTATTTTCTAATATAAAGGTAACAATTATTTTCGTGATAATTATATCTAGGTTTCTATTGGCGCTAGGAATATGTGTGCTAACTTCGTTTCGAATCCGGGTGCTGGAATACGGGTGAGAGATTCCGCTCGGTTACTATAAGATTCTTTAACCTTACCCAAAAAAGGGGTTTTAGAAACCTGTCAATTAATAAGATATTCAATTTAATTTTTAACAAGAAATTGATTCACTTGAATTATCTGTTTTTTTACCGATGAGAACAAATAAGAATAGTCTCGTTAAACCAGACTATTATCTTTCAGAATCCTCTAATCGTCGAACTGATTACATTATAGAGCCTAGACGCTGAAGACTAATAAAATCGTGTATTGCCCCCTTCTAATGACCTCGGCCTTATGGCTTTATCCCGTAAATCATTAATTTCCGTCATAGTCCGGATTTTTTTCCGTATGCAAATGACGTACGTCGTACATCCCATATAAGGTATATGTTCTACTATGCAAGGTTCTATTTTGCATTTGTCTATTATGCAAAATGCAGAATGCAGAAGTGTAATGTGCAAAATAACTAGTCTACTGTATTTTGTATTATTGAAAAGTGTATTCTGTATTTTAACACCGTGACATTGGTATTGTTGAGCAATGGAAATTGAAAATTGTAAAACTAAAATACGTATTTTGAACTACTGACATTTTGCAGTTTGCACCGTGAACAATGAAATGATATTGGCAACGTTATCCTTCCATAGTTTCTCCTGGTTATTTATTGCACGCAAGTAACTGTTCTATTAAATACAAAGACGCTTGATTTTAACATAGAAGTGAGCAGAGAGAGAGAGAGAGAGAGAGAGAGTAATGGAGTTTAACGTCCACTCAACACAAACTAGGACATTTCGGGACTAACATATGGTTTTTAATTATATTTCAATAATTCGCTTGCGCGTGGGGGTCTTTAGCAGTGGGAGGAAACCGGAGGACCCGGAGAAAATCCACGGGGTTGGACAGGCGACGAAGTGAGTAGAAGTGAGACTTCTAGAACGTAGACTTTCAGAAGAAGAAAACCCTGCTATATGCTCTATACTGATCCCTAGGTTAAGAGGCCCACGGTTGTGAGGGTCGCGATAGATAACTGAACAGCCAATCTTTATTTCAAGTCCATCTCACGTCCGTTGTATCTATGACATAATACTATTAGGTAATTAGAAAAACGACGGGATTTTATTTATACTGTTTTTTTATGTTCCTTATCTATCAAATAATTCACTGCTATCAGTTATGATCAGTTAAAACAAGCGGTTGTCATGCAAGATATGCCCACATGTAGCAAGAAATGGATGGGAAAGAGGTAAAATCAATAGAGTTTATCCTCTCAATCAAGATATTTTGAATTTAAGTTTCACCAGAATTGGATAACAACGGTAGCCCCCCCCCCCTCTGGTGGGCCTCAAAATCCGTACATATTTCAAATTTTGCTTTAAAAGCAGGGGCTATAGCTCTAGAATGTAAAGTCTGATGCTACCAAAGTCGAACTCATCCAAGATCTTTTGATCCTTACAGTTTAACTTTCATCGTGAAAGGTCCACAAGCTTCATTCATATTTCACATTTTGTGTAAAAGGCAGGGACAGGTCAGTGCGAAAATTGAACTCACCCAAGAACTAGTGATACTTGTATTAAGTTTCATCTAAATCGGATAAAATTGTGACCTCTAGAATGTCCACAACATGGGTATTACATGCTTTTATTATACTAGCTATTTGACGGGGAAGTTTCGGTCCCATTTTCAGAAAATATAGTTGAACAGTTTTGAACATAAGATACAATTTGTGACCTCTGAGAGCCCATAATCTAAAAACGTGATATTTCGTACAATCAGGGGGTCATAATCCAGAACGTTACGGTCCAATACGCGCCAATATCGAAAGCAACCTAGATCTTTATATAATTTAAGTTTAATCAAAATTGGATAAAAAATTCGAACCGCTGGATGATCTACAACCTGGGTATTACGGTCAGATCTAAATAGTATATCCACCGGCAAAATTTCTTAAAGGTCACGAGATGTAAACAGGGTTAGGGTACGTAGTAGTTGCCGAGGATTGTGGGTTAGGGTAAGGGCTACATCTTACGCTAGACCTGTTTACATCTCGTGACCTTGGTGAAATCTGCAGGTGACCGTAATATTTAGATCTAACCTGGGTTCGGTCGGATTTTCAGGAAATGTGAACTCAACCGTAATTGTGGTCTAACAGTCAGTGGTATATTCGAACGCTTTTTAAATCGGATAAAAATTGTAACCTCTAGAGGGACCACAAGCTAAAAACGCAATTTTTTGTACAATCAGGGGCTATAATTCAGGAAGTTACATTACAATCCCATATGCACGAATATGGAAAGGGACCAAACATACATTTCAAGTTCCATCAAAATTGGGTGAAAATTGTGATCTCTTGAGTGTCCATAAGCTAAAAACGTGTTTTTCCTACAATCAGAGGTCATAATCCATGACGTTACGGTCCGATACATGCCTGTTTCGAAAGGAACCGAGACTTTTGGGAGATAGACCTATATTTCAAGTTTCGTCAATATCGGATAAAAATTGTGACCTGATATAATTGAACGGTTTTTACAATCAAATGAAAACTCTTACTTCTACAGGGTCCACAAACTAAAATGTGATTGTTCGTACAATCAGGGCCATAATCCAGGAAGTGGTGGTCCTATATACGCCAATATCGACAGGAACCGAGATCTTTCGGTAATAAACATGAATTCAAAATCGGATAAAACTTGTGTCGTCTAGAGTGTCCACAACCTTGATATTATTATGCATATATATTTGTCAAGTTCGGCATCACAGGATTAAACCACCATAGATTGTGTTTTCATGGTAAGGGAGTTAGAAAAAATAAAATTTCACTTCATTCCTGAGTAATTTTATTAGATCTCCGACGATCTAGACCCTAAGAGCTTCTGGGGCCTAGGTGGCCCCTGGACCCTCGCCTAAGGACCTAGGATGGTAGCCCCCCTCCTCCCTCAACAAGAATTGTTTCCGCCGGCCCTGTATTTTAACTAATTCAAAAACGGTACCGCAAGTGCAACGAGCTACCCCCCCCCCCCCCCCCAGAAAAAAAAAACCAAACTAATTAACGACAGTTAAAACAGTTTTTTAATGAAGAAAATAAGAGATAAAGTAAGGAGATGTGTTTATAATGATTATATACCAAGGTAATCTGCACATAAACAGTCTTGTGTTTGTAATAAACTGAAAACATTGATCAAACCCATAGTAAGACGACGTGAAATATATAATATACAAGGATTAAAAACACTTAAAATGTACAATAATGTCGGAACAAATGTAGTTGAATACAGTGTCAGGCATAAAAAAAAACAATTTTGCACTGAGTACAAAACAGTAATACCAAAGGAGTAAAAAAAGTAACAGTGTACAATGGACCAGGAACTGAGTATGACATCATCGCAGCCATCTTAGAAATTGTGGCGTCATATCAAAAATCAAGGAACAAGCATGTTAAGTGTCATGTCGATCGTACGTGAATTAGCAGAGCCATGGGCTTTTTGAGGAGAGTGTCGATCCCCGAGAAGAACAAGATGGGTAACACTTGTGGCCCAGTTCCTGTCCAAAGAGTTAGTGATTTTGGTTGGAATTCATAGGTACTGAAGTATATTTTAGAGAGGATCAAATTAAATAGAGTTTGATGATATATGTTGATATATAGCTGTATCGTGTAACCCTATCGATTTATTGTGTAGAGTTACAATAGATCCACTGGGAGTCTAGATTTATTAGCCACTGTTGATTACCCCAGCAAATCTTTCATAGAATTTCAATCCGACTATTGACGTAGAATACTCACTTTTATAGACATACCCATCTGATAAGTGAGCAGTTTGTAATGGTGCCAACTCCTATTTATTTTAAAATTGCCACAACTACGTGGAGTAAATCACAGAATAGTAATGTTGTGGGGAATCATCCTGTCAATCATTGTGATTTAGCCGTTTTAATATCACGGCAAAACATAGTTCGTCACTTGACTCTATGACATACTTTATAGTTTAAAACTCACGTGTTAGACCACGCAATCCTCACCACGTCCACACCCCGACCGACACACTCCCATCCTACGATACACCCCTAGCAGATATAATTGCAAAATGCGAGCTTGAATTTAATATCGGTAAAATAACGCCCGAAACATTTTCAGCACTAGATTTCGATGTTCTTTCGAGGTCAGGTCAGGTCATATTTTGTATGCCCACCAACCATACTATTATCGACTGAGAGTGAAAAAAAGGTCTCAAAAAATAAAAAAAACAACGGTATCGTATCATGTCAACCGGTAGCATTAACCCGATTAACTGATTGTCTGTGCTGTGCAAAGGTCACAGCTACTCCATAGCGAAAGCATAATAAAGACTTGGGATCCCACTACAGGTGATGTTTTCTTCATAATGACGTTATTTTAGAATGAAAATAGAAAAGACTTCCCTGACAAGAACTCGTATTGATTTTTTGAATTGATCTCTAAGGGATATATGTCTGTGAGATATTAACTGGGTGCCGAAGGTTAATAAATCTCCATTTTGATCGGACCGAGAGTATAATACCATAAGATGCATTGATATCATAAATCCTAAATATATTATCAGACAGGATTTGAAGTGATGTCGCCAATTTACCAGACAGACAACATGATGGTATCCTCAGATGAAAAGCTATAGAACTTTAACGTAGTTAACATACCATCATGTAGACTACTAAATCATTCAACAGTATCAACTAGATTGATTTTATTTATTTAACAAATAATGTTGTTGTAATTCTATTACCGTTATTATGATTTTTATTTGTGGCGAAAAATATCACTATGATACATAAGTACTTTAGCATAAATTACAGAAGTGGTATCAGGTGGTCTATAAGATTAAACATTGCGCTGTCACTTTGTCTGCTATAACTTATTATCTTTCTCATTTGTATTTTCTGTACTGCCACCATGTATATTAGTTATATGACTATATTTTGTTGAGGGTTCGCGGCGGCTAAGTATGTAAGACACTGGCTCGCTAGCCTGGAGGTCGTGTGTTCGGTCCCTGCATTGGCCGAGAAATTTCATCCAAATTTTTCGGGGTGGTTCCCCCCTTGTCAGTGATGCAGGACGGAGGGCCTGACAAGGAGAGCTGTCTAATCGTTCGGATGGACGAAAAACCGAGGTCCCGTGTACAGATTGGCGTTCACGTAAAAGATCCATTGACAGTTGAAATTCGATATAAGAGTAGGCCGTAGTGCCACTGTCCGGGCAAAATTTCCCTTATAGCACACTGTATGGCGTATGCCCGTCTTCGGAGCAGAACAGTAGGACGTTAAACCCCATTTCATGTCATATTTTGTTGAGCAATTGTCCCGCATTGTGTATTTTACGACATAGTGTAAGAGCTGAAGTTGTTATGGTTAAAGGACAATGTTGGTGTCAGTCATTATCACATATGTGATAAAACTGGTTAACACGTTCGAAATATGATTTTAACGCAGAGATCATTGCTACGATAGATGCGTTATCAAGATTTCAAGAAACGGAAGTAACAAACGCAAAAGGAAAACACGAGTTATCCTTCTATATAACTGACTGAAGTGACAAGTGATAACAGATACACGGGAGAATTTCTGCTCACTAATAATACCTTCTAAAACCAAAAGTGTTATGTGAGGCTGTTGGAGAATATCTGATAATTCAAAAAAGTAATTGAGTGTCACTAGATAAGGGAAAACGAGAAAAATAGTAATAGTCCATACATTTCCTTGTTTTTATTCATTCTCTAAACAGCTGACAATGCACGGACTTTTTCTATTTTTCTCGTTTGCTCTTATCTAGTGACAGTCAATTATTTTTTGGAATTGTCAGATATCCTCTCACGCAGTCTCATATAACATGTATCTGTTATCGCTCGTTATTTCAGTCAGTTATGTAGAAGGCTAACTCGTGTTTTACTTTTGCGTTATAGCGCATTTATCGTAGCAATGATCTATGTGTTAACATTATATTTGGAAAGTGTTTAACCAGTTTTATCACATAGTGATAATGACTGACACCAATATTGTCCTTTATGTATGCGTCTCACAAATGCTGTTTATATCAGTTGATTTCATCACTTTAACACAATAATGTCTATTATAGTCCAAGATGGGTATTTCTGGGATTGTGGTCAAAAAGTGGTGTCGAATGAGCATAACCGTCCTTTAAATTTCATGAAGCGACTCACTGCGAATGAATATTTGCTTGGCCCTAGAATGTCTTGGCAGTGGCAAATTATTGTCCACTTCAAAATTTATTCCAGTAAAGCTTTATGGAATCTTTCTATGGCTATTCTGCCATTATCAGACCGGTCAAATTTCATGTTTTTTAATTAGTGAATGAAAAATACTACAGCTCACACTATGAGTTACATTGACCGTTATTAACCATTATTAACAAATGGTGATGTATTCTTAATAAATAGAACATTGATTGATATCATTACGCGCTCTCGGCCTTTAATGTTTTGAGGGGTATCAAATGAACAATAACTAAATTCTAGACAGGATGTTTTTATCTCCTAATTAATGTCGTATAATATTTTCAAGTCAACATGTTTAGAACCATTATTGGATTAAGCTTTGGTTGTACGCTCTCGACTGTACAGTGCAGTGACTCTCCGGATCCATTCAATTAAATTGATAGTACTTATTTATTACAATGTGTATGTGGTATGATATTATCTTGTCCAGTGGTTTGTCTTCTAGTTCTCTGATTTGTATATTATTTGTGGTGTGTTTCCCCTACACTTGCTATAATATTACCTGCTTGGTGATAAGGTGACTCGGTGAATATCGCGCTTGCTCACTAAACATGAAATCCAGGGTTTGGTATTGGGCCGAGAATGTTCCCCTCAGTGGTGCGGGACAGGGGATCTGGTAAGACAGTGCATCTAGTCGTTTGGATGTGGCGAAAGACCCAACAACTGGAATTCGAAATAAGAATAAGCCGTAGCGACGGTGTTAATCTAATATTCCTTCATAGCACACTGCCTTAATTGTCGCAAAAAAGTCACTACGTAAGCGACTTGCCTTTAATTTGGATTTAAATGGGTGTCCATATAAGATATATTAGTGACAGTCAAATAAACTATAACGATCTGTCTGGCCTATTGATAGAAATTTGACTTATGATTGCTATGGTTTCGTTAATGTCGTTAATATAATCATATGACATCTTGTAAAAATTAGTAGGTTGTAATGTGTGACTTAGATTAAGCTTTGAAGTCTTCTAACCGTTAATATGGTCTGACGATAAAGCCTTATCATGTTTATCTCTTCCTTGAGATTTAAGCCAGAATTAGTAAGGTGCCTAATATAGAAAATCTAGTTGACCATTAAGAATCAGACCACCATTAATTTCCTCATTGACTTTAGTGTTCTTTACCCGGCTCCCACTTCTTTACAAACTTTCGTTGGTCTGAATGCTTTCCACCACAAACGGAGCAACACCGGGTCATATCTTTGCACCAAAGTGTGTATGATGTTGACCACTGAAAATTTGAGATTCACAAACTTGCCGTACCAACCTCTTGGCTCTCCCGTGGGTACCAAACAATGTTATATTTTTATCTCCATTGATAAATTTCAAAAAAGTTTCGGGTTATTTAATTCTACCTGAAGCTTTTGTACAGATTAACAATATTATTCACTTAATTTTAATCTCATTTTCTACCAGTCACTTTACCGACTTATTTAATGTACAACAAATATTATAGATAAAATAGCGTATAGTTTACCATGTTTTAATAAACAGATCTAAAGCATCACTGCGTGTAAATTATCTTTTATTGTATCCTAAAGTCGTTTTTTTTTCCGAATCGATGAACTAATGCAACAAACGTAACCATTGTCACTTACTAAACCCAACGTAATCCATCAATTTCCGAAATTAAACCACAAACAGGCTCACAAGTAAAACAAAGAAAATAGAAACAAAAATATTAATATATATCTCGTATTACCCAGCCAGGTCAGCAACTTCACATCAAATAGATGTAAGCATGGTGTCAATGCTTCGAGACCATTCTTTCTTTTTCAGATTTATTCATTTGTGTGTTCAACATTTTTGAATTTTTTCACTGACGGTTGATATCTAATAAAAATAAATTTTGATTTTGACAAACATTTTCCTGTGTTCATTAGTGTTTTCTATTCCGCTGTCTAGGGTTCTAATATAAGAATATTTATGGTTTAGCTCTCAACTAATGCTTTCGTTGTTTTTAAATAAATGACTACGTGACGTGATTCAAATGAAGTCGATCGTGTCTTAACCAGTGTTGGTGCTTCATCACATGGAAAACATTAACGGGCGGACAATTCTCCTTTCAAAAAAGATGAATTAAGAAAAGATGTGTAGAGGCATCAGTGGATTAGTTTACACAGAGTAATTTAAATCCTAACAGCTTAACCGGATCTCGCCTTTACACTTCATCAACTCTCACAGGAAGTAGTTAATCATTGGTCAATATTGATAGCGAAAGATTAAGCTCACGTGATGATGATTGACTTGTGGTAATCGACGAGAGGAAATAACATGATGTAATAGAAGAACAGTTATTGCCTGGTATTGAATTCCCAAGCTTTAGTTGCATGCAATAATCACTATTTCGGTGCTTTAACCTATAGAATGGTAATATCCATGGAAATGACAATATCCTTTACTGCGTTCAATCACCATTCGTATAATCCATTGCGTTTATTCGAGGTTTCAACTAATTGGTACCCACAGAAGTACAAATAGGTGTTTCACCTTCATGATTTACAATGAACTAAACAAGCAACCGTGAAAATCTTCTAGTCATGCCAAAGGGTTTTATTATTACATTACCATTCTTTGTTCTTCATTATATGATAGTTCCGTCGTCCAAGTAGCTTCGCCATCTGACATTCTATTCCGCACTATAAATTCTGACTAATATCGCGCAGGAAACATATTATGCTTAATCTATCTATAACTCCTGGCACAACTTCTAATCTATTTGGAAAGTTCACACAGCGAACGAGTTCTGTTTTGCTTATGCATTGTACAAAAGAAATAAGTTTTAGAATATTCTTGGGCTTAGCAAAGCCTCCGGATTTAAGCGTCCCATGATCCATAAGATCTTTGCAAGTCGTCGATTCCATTTCATAGACAAGATAATTTTTGGGGAGACATTCAATACTTCAACTGTATGTATACTAATAAATCGAAACTAAATCATTTATATTTAAAACAGAATAACAGAATCATAGTATTAACTTGTCTATGAAGGGTCCACGTCTAAAAATGTGTATCCAACTTTTGAAACAAAGTCGGCTACACACAAAAAAGTTATTGTTTGGTTGGCATTCATAAACTTAATCTGTATTAGTGTAGGTACCCAAATGTGAGACAATTTTTTTAAGGAATAAGAAGTGTTATCAAAAGCCTTTTAGATACTATAAAATGTAACAGTTTTTATTTGATAGCAGATAATCAAATCAATGTAAAGCGAAAACATATGTGGATCAACTCACCACTCAACAAATCGCTCTCCATTAAAAATTCAATACAATTATCTTTACGAATTTCCCTTGATTTATCGCATTGGTTATAAAAGTCTGAAATCTTTCAAGCTTTTAAGATTAATGTAAAAGTTTACATATGATAACAGATAGGTAGCGTCTAATCAAATTAAAACTGACTGAAAGTGTAAAGTATTTATAATTAATGCGTCGCAAGAAATCGACCATCAATCTCTAGGAGCAAACACAGATGACTTAACGATATATTGAGTTCATAAAATGAAGCAAAGCATTCAGAAATGCTCTTGTAATAGAAAGACTGTATTCCTAGCACGTTCTCGTTATTGGAAAACTAAACACATGTTAATGGTGGGTAATAGAGGATTAACTTTAATGTCATCGCGGCACGAGTAACCCACGTTGATACATTTAAGAGGTTCTTAATATATCTCTCTATTTCTCCTTTCAAACGTGAAATTACCCTTTCCAGGGTAATACTGTGTCGTAATGTAATCATCAGGTTTCGTATTAATCTTCTGTCTTACAGGGTATTATTTTAACTATTAGTCGGTCGTTGGACGTTGGCGTTGTAGGCTTCGCCCAGGTGCACAACGATTGGCCTTAAATATCAATTAAAGATGCACTATTCAAGAGCTACTGTGGACCTTTCTTTAGGCCGTATCTGTTATTTTAATAATTAATTAGACATTTATTAACCTGATTTTAATTAGATTAGAACGGTTCGATCATTTAATGATTTAATTTAAAATGGAGAAGCGAGGCTAAGGACCGTGGTTATGACAATAAACAATCAATGCACACAGCTTGTCAAAACTTCGCTCAGAATGAAATTTTCAATATATTCATTTTGTATTATCTATTTTTGAACTATTATGGCAAGAACGGCTAGTTCTGTATCGAAATCTTTCATGATGTATCTTTAAGATGACTAGTTGGGGAAGGTGTTCATATTTGTCAATCATAATTACGTTGTTTGGACAATGACGTACAATATATACAATTTTACCCTAGAAACTGTGCAATCTGTAAATGTCGAGGGTGGGAGGGAGGGGACGAGGGTGGAGGGCGATTCGTGTAACGCGTGCGCTTTAGATCATAGAGTTTGTAATTGAGTCGGGTGTCGTGGTTTCGATCGCAGTATGTGGCATAATACAGAGAATTTAAACAAAACTCATTCATCTTATTCGAGCACATGATGAACGAAGAACCCTTCGTTTAAGCGTTAACATTAAATAGGAAGTATAGTCAATTTCAAATAGCCTCTTTATACAGAAGGTGGATAACGGTTTATTCCTACATCACTGCCCACACCAACAACACGAAAGGTTGGGTGTACGAGTGGATCATAAGTCTTGGGGTCTGTGAGAACAGTAGGACGTGAAACCCCATTTCGATCCCCTCACTTATGATGACGTTTTCCGACTGAAATAATAATACAAACGTCTATGAAACGTTCCTATCGACCACTGGTCAATTCTGAAAAATGACCCTAATTATTTCTTTTTCTGTTTTTGTACCAGAATGAGAAGGAAACTGTCAAAATTTACACTTTCCTGCTTATTGATATATTTACCAGGTGGTAATTTCATCATAGTCTAGATGATAACCTGACATTTGATCCATCATCTTTTCAAGTAATTCTCTGTTTTTATTTGTAGTAGACATGTTATTAGAGAGACAAACAATTAGAAATAACATCCCCACATCGCAAACAAGTTCTAGTTATAAAAGTATCTCACATAAAAATGTTCTGATATTTATAGGTCAGTGAGTAAGACCATTTCAACAAAAAGGGCAAGAATTTGAAGACGAATAGACAAAAGGTTTAAGACGTTCTTTCCCTGCAGCTGGGGTTTATCCTTTTATATTCAATAGCTGGGATTGTTCCAGTTGTTTAATCGCACTGGTATATATGTACATTGACAAATACCAGACACAATTGCTTCCCGAAGACTTTCCAATTCATGGAATCGTTGAGTTGTACTAATACAGTCCAGTCCGAGAATTAAGTTCATTTGATATCTGTCAGCTCTAATGGGATTTGAATTCTAATACCAATGCTAATCGTAGACGATGGACGTCGGGTATTGAGTCAGTTATTTGACCGGCTAATCAGAATAACTTTAACCGTTAATACGAACCGTAGACAATAATTATTTAACTCATTGGATACACACCAATCTACCCATCGTCTATGATTTCCCGAATTCAAATAATTGTAATATCGTTTATTTATAACGGTATGTAATCACCATAATTTGTCTTATGGTGACAAATGTTTCTCATTGACAAAAATGAAATGGGAATTGGCTTCCGGCTTTTCTGCGTCCGCTGGGCTAAACACGGGCTCACGCCATACAGTGTGCTATGGGCGACTGTTGCCCGAATTCCAACTGTCAAAGGTTATTATACGTGGATACCAACGTGTACACGTCCCATCAGAACGACTAGACGCTGTCCCTGCCAGGTCCTCCGTCCTACAACACTGACAAGGGTGAAACCACGCTGAGAATTGTCTTCAACATAATGGCTCCCCCGCCTGGACAAATATCGCATTGACAGATACAAAGGTAAAACAGGCAGAAACTTGAAGGAAAAGTGAACATAACTGGTGGTCAGTGGAATATATATTAATGTTCTCCTTCACATCATTATACCTTTGCCTCGCAACTCTATATAAATTAATGCCCGTATAAAATTAATTTAGGGAATACGAGATTTGTAATAGAATTCAAATAAGGACTTTATGAATATTTTTTATATGCAATATTCAGTAAAGGAACGTTTCTTACCCTGGCAATGGCAATCATCATTTAAAGTAGCTGATCTTCGTATTTGACTGAAAAGTTAACCAAATGAGTTATGCAAATGCATTGGTTGTGGATTGGAGGGGGAGGGAGTGGAGTACCCTTGATTCATACAGAAAACGTATTTCTGTAAAACAAAAATGGAAACACGCTCAATAAAACGAAATAGATTTGTAGTTTACTTGTGTTGTCGACATGAAATTAAAGAGAGAAGTTGTGTTTAACATCCACTCTACACAAACAACATACGGTTTAATTGTATTTCAATAATTCGCTTGTGTGTAGGGGTCTTTAGCAGTGGGGAGGAATACCCGAGGACCAGGAGAAGACCCATGAAATTGGACAGGCGACCCTACTCCTTGTCAAGTACCAGCGGGAAGTCGAAACAACAACTCTTGACTCAATGACTGACCTTGTGAATAACGCCCACTCTTTAAACTATTCGGCAACCCAACCACCCGTCATGAATTTAACAATACGAATTCACTAGCTATGTCAAACACGTCTTTCATTACTGCACAACTGTCTTGTATTGGTAATAAACGTTTTCTTGAAGACAAAAAAAAAGAAAAAAAGAGATTGCTTTATGCCTATACCATTTAATTCTAAAAAAATATAAACTATTTATAAAAGATTTAGAAACGGAAGTGGTTGTTCTTGCTATACTGATAGATAATGAATATATTGAAAATTTCAGTCTAATTCCTTTATTCTGACAGAACATAGCGTAAATAGTACCATTGCAACGATAATAAACATACCCTCGTTTGTCCATTTTAACGTTTAACGAAGATATGGCAGACATGTCTAGTCCACTTAATATCACATCCACCCGAAGATCAAGAGAGTTGATTATGGGCTTGCTATGTGAATAAATGTCTAAATAGTAAGTTATATAACATTTGAAGCCGGAATATAGACCCGCAGCAGTAGGCAAGTTTAGCTCTTACATAACGCATATTTAATTTCAAGTCGGTTATCTTAAAGGGGAATTTTTTACTAAAAGAAGACATAGACCCCACTTTCCTATTATTAAAGGGGCTCATCACCAATAGGAAAGAAACTGACCACGATCTATCAGCAACCACAATACTAATAAGATTACTAGTATTAAATTACCTTGACCAGATCTTTCTTGATCTCCATTTATATGATTCTAATATAATTAACTCATTATTCCCACAAGCCATAATTATACCTTGTTACTTATAATGGACTAAGATTAAACCCACTTCTTTGGTTAATTTTACATAAGTCTATTGGCTATGTAACATAATGTTTCTAGAGAAGTTATTAAGGGACAGGGCGGGAGAGATATATTCCTGTAAAGCTAATGTTTTCCAAACAAAATACTTGATGAGAAAAAAAAACCTGTAATCATCAGAGCCATATTGTCAGAAGTGATATTTTGCTTCGGGTACAATAATACTAGTACCATGATCCATGTTTGTGGAGAACCCAATCTGTGTATTCAGTTCGTCTTAGGCGCGATTCCCATTGGCGTTAACCGTATGAAATTAGGTTTCAATTGAATGGAAAAAAAATCAAATACAGTATGAGGGAAATTTTGCCGTTCCACATATTGTAGAGAAGTCATATCTCACGCACTCAAATTGAATGAGTGATAGGCGTATATATAAAAACAATTATTATTTCATAAACAATTAATTCTGGGTTAATAACAAAATAACATGTCTGACACTCCTGGTGGAAAGTTTCCACTATCCATATAAGGGTGGTTCACGACGTCATGAGGCATAATGACCAATCATCATAATTAATTACGCAATATCTGTCTATTGAAGGGGCGACACACGGCAGATTCTTTTGGGAGAGTTTGTATCAGCAGATTTGCTCTGGCGGATTTGGGTGGGAGTGGGATTGACATAATGACTTTAATGTAATCTATGCGTGTAACCTATGTATCCAGTGCTTGATATAAAATGTTAAAACGTACTATTGTATTGTTGTTCCTGGTTGACAAACGTGAAAAGGAGTCTTAAGTAATGAGTTACAAATATAACCAGAGACAATTCTAGACGATCACAAAGCTAATAAAATATGTAGCAGAGAAGAGTCTATGCGTCACAGGTCGGATGTTTTTGATAAGGTGGCGTTCCACATCTAACTATAGACGCATATCGCTACATATGTTGTCCCATGTCAGGCCCTCTGGCCTGCATCACTGACAAGGGCGGGGGGGGGGGGGCGGGCACGCCGGAAAATCCCGATGGACTTTCTCGGCCAATGCAGGGATCTTACTCACTTAGCCACCGTGGCTCCCATGAATCGAAACAGTTAAACGTTCGAACGTCAGCCAGATTACTTCTAAAAAATCAAGTAAATTTCATTGGAAAGAAAGACGGTTTTTTTTACCGAGCGAGATTTATTCGACCTATGGATATTTCATTAGATTGTTAGTTACTAGTGGAAATCTAGATTTATATGAATACATTCTCCCAGTTTTGATACACTCATCCAGCATCCAGCAAATTGTATCTCACCTTTAGATTTTGCTCCCCTTTATGCTCTTCTTTTAATTAAACATACCATAACACCGACTTTATGAGATTACAGTATAATTTGATTGGCATAGTTTTTTATTCATGATATATATTATTTAAAGATTAGTAGATACAGGGCGTCAAACATGTTGTTTTATTACTGTTATATTTAGTACACTTTATTGAATTTCATCTTGGTGATACCACACGCGATACTCTTAATTATTCCAATTATATTAGTAACGTACAGCATTTTTTGATGACGCACGTCATGGTGATGACAGGATGTGTAGAATATTGTCAATTTGAAGTAAACTGGTACAAAGATTATGTAATAAAAGAAAGCGACCTTACAGCTATAATCAAGTTGTACCAGGAGCGCCATGCCCATTATTTTATCAGTATTAACTATATCTAGAAATAGCAGCACACTTTGGCATGAATTTAACTTAATTTATATTGAGCTTTATCTTATCCTGCACCGATTAAAACAAAATCTGCTTTCAAAACAGTTTAATAGTCAATTTATTTTGGGTGTTTTGCCATAAACAAGGAGGCCTACTTGCTTCAAATAGATAACACTTAATGCACAAAGAGTGTTGTTTTAGGATCTGTTGTGAAGATGCTGCAATAATTATGGCATTTTTAAGCATAAATATAAAATTCACGATCTGTCCATACGCGTTGCGAATAACCGTATGAGAAATCAGATGTATGGCCCCTCTAGTCGAAACTGTATCATCGCTCCGCAGGTCAGGGTCCTGTTTCTTGAAATCTTAACTAAAGATAAAATACAAATTTTAGTAGATACTTCAATTTTGATTGGCTAAGCACTAATATTATCCAATTTTGATTTTATCTTAGTTAAAATTTCGTGAAATAGGCCCCACAGTTATAAAGGGTTTTGGGACTGTTTAACTAGAAATAAGGATAAACCCTTTCTCGAAAGTTAGCTTGGTGCATAATTCATTTACGGAGTTATTGCCCTTGTATAGAACATATAATCGCTCTACAGGTCAAATTAACAATCATTTCCCTTGTCGTCGAAATCTTGTAATGTTCCTGGGATTGTTTCACTTGTAGTGATCAAAATTTATGAAATATTTCTTGCTCACATGTTGGAAATGTTCGAGTACATTCCTACTACCTGTAAAATCAACAAATTTACAAAATACAACAAGTAAATAGCTTTTCTAATATCAGCCACGGTTTAAACGCGTCGAGATTTTACTGATCTGTGTGTGCAATTGCTGTTATTTCCCTATGTCTAGAAGAACAGCCAATATGTCAATTCTAATGCATATCTCATGTACTTACAGAACACTGGGGTGTGGTATTTAAACCCCTTTACAAATATTACAAACATTAGATTTGAAAATAGTTTTAGCTCGATTGTTCTTACAGATGCATTATGCAAGAGCTAAATCTTCCTGTCTTTTTTTCTGGCTTCAATTTTTATATAAATTACTATTGAGATATTTATTCAACTTTCTAGAACATCGAGTGGCTGAGATATTGAATGGATTATAATCGGTTAACGTTTAAATGGATTCCACTCAATAAAACGATTGGCAATGATACAATCGACTATTTCGTGTCAAAATACTCATAACTTAGACTAAAATAAAGAAATATTGACTAAAATTTTCGACATACTCATTTTTCATTATCTATGTTTGAAGACCAGCTCTTTCTTTCTAAATCTTACATAATGTATCTTTAATAAGATGTTTGTGATGAAAATATATAATAAGGTAGTACGCCCCTAATAACAACTAACTTCTTACTGACCCATTCCGTTTTCTCAGATGATTTTTAACTCCAACTTTTTCACCATCTGTCATTTTGCATGAGTTATCTCAATACCAAAAACTTCTCTGTTTTCATGAAGTTAGTTTGACGTAAAGTCGCTCGTGTATAGCAACTGATAAAATGGATATAGAAAATAACAGAGTCGAAGTTCTCCTGCTTCAAATAACTCAATTGGTTTAAAAGGAATTGTGCTCAATTCGCGTAACTTTTGACTGAACGATAGACGAAATAATCTGTTTTTAAAAAATTGTGTGAAATTTGATTAAGAGAAAATCATCTCTTTCGTCAGTTAAATGAAGCAGTCGCGATGCATTAACTATATGGTTTATTTAGAATTGTGAAGTTTGTGTAAAGAATTAGTGTTGAGGGTTGTGCTGGATGTTTGGACCCACATGGCGAGTAGCCATAGTCGCGCAGCGACCCATTTCAAATTCCTGGCACTACTTTTCAGCGACAGCCCACAGGGTAGGGAAAACCGATATTTGTTCACCCCTTCAAAACGGCTGTGTATTGAGGACAGTAAGTTACTGATTACGAAAGAAGAGTTCAGCCTTTGACTAGAAAAATAAAATTATGCGGACCAATCGGGTATGGAATGCCTATTTCTGTCCACGATTTTCGTAATAGAATTCGAGTCACTCCGCTGCGCACTGATGACGTAATTCGTAGTTTTACACAATCCAAGTTGCCGAAACGAGCTCATAGGCGCCAAAAAACCCTACAAAACAGATATCTAAATTATTTTCTTAATTTAGGATTTTATTTTGTCGCGGATTCAGCGATGACAACTGGCAAATAACTGCTGACCGATTTATCAGCCAATGAAATCACTGCAATTTGCTGTGATCTTTATAGGTAAACAAAACGTCGTAACAAAACATACATAAACCGGATTCGTCTATTTGTGAGTGCACGTTTGCTACAACGTTCGTATGTAGTACATACTATAAATATTCGAAACCGATTAACTCAGCATGATTGAGGCGATGGATTTGTAGACACTCGAGACCAATTCTTGCGCCCGTGGGCAGTATGGTATACGTCCTGATCACCGGTGATAATAAAGATGCACGACGTCAACTGGAAAGATAGTGGCACCTCTGGAACACCATTCGCACTATTCCGCCAGATACGCGTCAGATGTATGATATTGGCAGAACAGTCTTAAATGTTGCCGCCCTTGTCGTTTGATGTATGGTGTTAGCAAATGGCATACTATTTGGGAAATAGTGTAACGTTACACTAAAAGATGTCATTGAATATAACTATGACAACTTTTTTGATTAGGAACGCCTGACTGTGCCATCGCCTGCTTGGTCCATGCGTATTTGCGCATGGACCAAGCAGGCGATGGCTTAATTGGCCACCTCACTAAGAACTAGTATATTATAATCCTTGAGTGGCATTTAGCGATTGAACACATTAAAAACACAACACAGTTTATATGGAAATACAATCACTGGTTTATAAGTATAGCACGACGTTTCGACGTATATTGACAATGCACAACACTAGGAACGCCATTTTGTCTGGATCGTGACGAATGATACATCTATTGAGGAAGGTTGTCCAGGCGATTTTGATATGGTTTTATTGTATAAGATTTTAAACTACAATTATCCCTTTAAAGTAAAGTAATAGCAGTACTGACAACGCATTATCAGCATACTGTGTATATGGAATGATGGACTATATATTATAGTTTGGAATTTATAGATGACTATAAAATCATGATGCATGTGTTTTAGAGATACGTACGCCATACCATACCGTTGGTGTTGCTGTTCCACGAAGCCTTTGTCCGGAAAAAAAATGTTCCTTGCTCATGGCACATTGCATGACGTATGCCCCGCGTTCTTTAGTCCATTTGGTGCAGAAAACATGTTAAGCCCATTTAATTTCTACAAGACCCTGCCTATTTCGATTCGCCCCATCGATAATTAGTTGTTCCCCAAATTACTCTGATGATTTGTAATTTAGAAATTCCAAACGTTTTTTTACTTCATTTGATGCAAACACTATCACGGTGACGTGCAACGACATTCTGCGTATAAGTTATTTGTATCGGCCTTTGATTTCACAGGCTTGGCAGATCGGTTTAGATAACTTTTGCAAGAGGTAGAGGTGACTTACACAAACAATGATCAACCATTTTTTCATCTTCTGATAAAGGTAATTAAGATAAATTGGTAATCACTCTACTAGATAAATATCTTTTTCTCTTTGATCATAGAGGGCATCAGTTAAATATAACTAAATGAATAAAGCTAGTCATTGTCACGAATATATCATGACTAATTTCACTTTTTAAAATGATTATTGTCTCCTCAAAAAGAATGATCGCCAGTAAGGTGGCGTCTTACCACGATTTGTGTGCTAAAATATAGTTATTTTTCTCTTCTTTGGACTATTGCTGTTCAGGGGTGTGTTAAGATGAATATTTGTTTCTCTAATCGGTTTTCAGCGTGACGTTGGAACTAATGAATGCTTTAATATTCCTATATTCATATCAAACACTTTTAATGTTTTTATTTACTAATGACGGTATCATCTTCACAACCTTGTACTTATTCGTCAGTTCTCTTTATTTACTCTTCATGGTTGCCAAAACGTAACTTGACATTCTTCATGGTAGGTAAGAACGACTTGTTTTGTTTATGTTGCTAACCGAGGATTCGGCAACAATTAAATGTAAATATAAACCAAAAGGGAACACAAATACATCGTTGCTTTTGTTCAAGCAGCTGTAAAGGATTCCTTTGCCACACAGTATATATATATAATATACTTCTGCAAGCATTTCTAGCTCGTGTTCTACATAAACAACGTATATTGATTACGTCACCTGTTCAAAGACCTTCTTGCACAAGCAAATAAGCATCGTGTTTTTATTAACTTTTCATTTGTATTTCAATTCCCAAATCGTATTAACTCAAATTTATTTTTTTCTTTAAGAAACCAATTTCATTCAGGGCGTCTTAAGATTCCAGATTTTAATTTATTTTGTGTCAAAGACCGACTCTTTACTTTACAATGTAAAATCAAGTTTAATGTTTCAATACATCAGCTGTAGTTATTAGTTGT
The DNA here is from genome assembly GCF_932274485.2 of Patella vulgata. Taxonomy (NCBI): domain Eukaryota; kingdom Metazoa; phylum Mollusca; class Gastropoda; family Patellidae; genus Patella; species Patella vulgata. The sequence goes on from NC_065880.2 coordinate 40,916,115, forward strand.
GTCCCTTGACAGTTGATCCATAAAATTACCATTCTTTTTTAGCGGGTACAGCATGACTTAAGACACAGGAACAATCGCGTGAGAGTATCGACAAGAGAGATGAATACTATTGCATTAATTAGGTGGAATTGCATAATATCTTGTATTGGTTTTATTTTCATTTCAAGTGATTTAAATGACACAAAATTTTACCTCTTCAATGGCAGTAACTCAATATTCGATTTAATGCAATAAACACTTATTAAAATCTTTTTAACTCCCGTGGAATATTATAATCATATAATATATGCACATACCAATATTCTAATTACATTTGCTTTGTTCGATTGGTGAAGTAATGTGCAAATAAAAAGGTCAACAATGCTACCAAATAAAATTCCACCACTAAGTAAAAATACATTCTTAAAGATGTATCAGTTTTCGTGTTCCATAAACATAGTAAAGGGATATACTTATCAGGTTTAATTTTCTTATTATTTATTTGAAACGCACTAGCTATGATATTAATTTACTCTCCAAATTATGAATCATGTTCTCCCAACTGCATTTAAGCATACAAACTGGACTGAATGACTTAACTAAAGTCATTTTGTATCCAAAAGGGATTAACTTTTAATTAAACTTGAGTGAATGAATGACTTACATAAATATTATTTGTATCCGAAAGGGGTTAATTTCTTTTTATTAAACTTGAAAGTCAAAGTTTGTTTCGCCCCTGAAGTGGATAAGAAGTGTTTCTGATTCTTATATTGATATATCACCGGTGAGACACGCATAGTCTAAGCAACATATCCTGATCTACATATGTACGTCAAAAACCGATCTATCTTTATTCAAATAGTGTGTTAGAGGTGGTTAGATATACTTTCCTATATTTACGCTGCAACGAGCAGACAAATGTGATGGATGCTACAAGTCATGAAAATGTATTTTGCTTGTTAATGAGAATTTGATGAATCGTACATAATGAAGTGAAGACATATGTTTATTCACAAGAATGTATCTACATCAGAGGAGAAACTTTACATACTGTCTGATAGCCTATTACAAAATATCCTGTAAGATGGATTATACAATTTTTCACCTAATTATCATTTGGAAGTGTTGTTACTGTGTGTCCACCCTTCTTTCATGTAGTCTTGTATGTATATTTAGGAAATAGTTCTTGTCAATATATTACAGTTTTATTCAATCGGTAAATGTCTGATCGATCTTACTTAGTTGTAGTTAATAACGGACGATGTGCTTACTGTTTATAAAACATCTGATACCACGTTTCGTTTGTTTTGGAAGCATAGTTTCACTTGAGGTACTTTTATGGTTATTCTCTATTAACTAGATAGTCTAAAGTTTGTTTTGTTTTGTTTTTTTTTTGGGGGGGGGGATGGCCGAATGGTTAGCACACGCGCGCTGTATCATACGGTCTGTGATTGAGTCAACTGGCGGGGTTTCGATTCCCCGGTTGTACGTGAGAAGGAGTAGGGTCGCCTGTCCAACCTCGTGGGTTTTCTCCGGGTCCTCCGGTTTCCTCCCACAGCTAAGGACCCTACGCGCAAGCGAATTATGGAAATAAAAAAATTGAACCATATGTTAGTCCCGAAATGACCTAGTTTGTGTCGAGTGGACGTTAAACCCCATTTCTTCTTCTAAAGTTTGACTTGATTTAACTACACACAGTTAATAGTCTATTGCACGAGCTAGGCAATAATGTCTACATTTCCTAGAAAATATAACACCACTTCGTGTTTATTTTGTATTTTATTTTTTGGTACTTTCGTACTTACACAATGAGACCAGTGGTGGGACTGAACATTGCCCTGGGGTTGTCTTTTGACAAGTATGTGTAGCTTAGCCGTCTCTAATCCATGTCTAAGCTATCTCCCTCTTTACTTACAAGTCACTGGACAAGTTACTAAAGGCAGGTGTAGAGCACTGAACAGGCTACATTATCTTTTTGTTTTACTACTGTATTTGACCTTCAACTTTGCACGACCTGAAACCTTAGGCATGACATGGTATTATTTTTCGATTGCTCTAATTCCGTAAATCGCTGTCACTATTTAGACCTTTTTATATTTTGGAAATCTAAAGTTTTGAGGCAGAAAGTTATTCTTTTGATTTTCCACGGATCAAGTGGAATATACAAAAACCAGATGTTATTATGAAATATTGTAAAATGTATTACAAATTTATTACATATCAATATCGTTATTACTTTTTTTGAAATAAACAAAGAAATAATAGATCTATTAACGGCTAGACACATGGGTTATTTTTTGTATCAACCTGTCAATTTAGTTTCGTATTTTGACATAATTGATAGATACATGGTCGGTGGTATCTTCATCTAATTAAATTCATCGCTCATTCCATTTAGTTATTTTGATGTCTGTATGACGTCTTTACCAGCGAGGCATGTGCTAACCCCACATCTTCATTTTACTATTTTATTCAATAACGAAACGAGTGACTTGTAATAACATATAATTTAATAACAACTCTTTTTGACATTGTGCATATTCAACAATCTAGAAAGATTGAAACTGAATTTAATAACGATATGACCTTTATCAATTTATTAAATGTACATTATATAAAAAATGTTTTGTATCAAGTTGCAAGTCCATCATCTGTGACGAAATGATCAATACGATTTTGTTTTGTTTTTTTCACATTCCCGTAAGCCTCATCAACACAACCATCCACTTTGTAAAATTATCTATTTTTTCTCTGTTTCCCATTTTTTAAAAGATTTAATAAAACTCTTGATATTTGAAATGGGTGTCTTAAGATTTATCAATCATTCAAAGGGGCGATATGAAGATATGACTATAACTGGCACTATAAATCATTTTTATATATGTTAGTTCAATAGGAATTGTTTGACATATTGTTTTCTTACCCGCTTTAAAATGGCGCCCACGGGAAATATTCTTAATATTTTAATCCGATTAGGTGTTCAAAGATATCAATTTTAACACCTTTAAAAAAAATAATCTAAAAAAAGAAGCTTAATTTCTATTAATAGGACATTAAAGGAAAATTAAGTTTAAATATTGTTTTGGAAAGGTATTGGGTATGGAAGAGGGATATTAATAAGCATTATTAGCCCATCTGTTGAGCCCACAATACGTTTATTTTATTTCTAATGCAGGGAAATTAATATCATAGACTAAAACTTGAATTATCAAATATTTATACATCGCCAACGACCGATTTGCAATCGAATGCTGTCTCCCTAGTGCCTTAGAATTAGAGTGACGTGTGCTGGTTTTTTGACTTGATATATCTTACAAGACATCATTTGGCAACAGCTATATATATAATTTATGGTTAAAATTTATTTTCCAATCAATGGTTACCGATGATATCTTTAAAAAGATCCAAAATAATGTATTAATCTCTGATATAGAGCTATTTAGATAGATTACCTTGACGTTATCTTCTTGAATTAGGTTAGAATGTAAATATGTTGTTCGCAGAACACGTCTAAATTGCAGGGGTACATCATATCAGTACGTTCAGACACTAATAAAAAAAGTACCTGGTAACTGGTTTATAAAAGCAAACATTAAGGATTTTAATGGTTTATTCCAGAACAACTGTTTTCATCTTAAGTCTTAACTTTATCAACATGCAAATAGCATCAATAATTAGACATCTGTTAGGTATTATGTTTCTCCGCAGCGATTAAAGATTTCTCTTACTAAATATTGCCAAATCAACCAGACTTTCTTTCTTTAACGGAATGAAATGGGGTTTGGCGTCCTACTCTTTCTTTAAACCAAGACGGCAAAATTTTTTAACGAGATATAATAACAACAATTTCTAAAAGTTGGTAGTGGGGAGGGGTTTGAGGGGGGTTGGTTAACGCGTGCGATTTAGATTATAAGGTCAGTCATTAAGTCAAGTGGGGTGGTAAGTGACAAGGAGTAGAATCGCCTGTTCATCCACGGGTCCTCCGGTGTCCTCCCACAGCTAAACATCCGTACGCGCAAGCGAAATGTTGAAATAAAATAGAACCATATGTTCAGTCTCGAAATGACCTAGTTGTGTCGAATGGGCATTCAACCCAATTTCTCTCTCTGCATGCACAATTGACAAGCTTTTCTCGACCCTTGCCATGTTGCGGCTTTTTAGTGATACTACATGTATATCCACATATATTCGCTCAGGGCCTAATTAGACAGGGGCTTAAATTCACCCGGGGGTCAAATTTGCCCGGGGTCCAAATTCGATGGCCTAAAACATTCACGGGGTCATGCGGCGACGAATCGTGATGGGCGAACATGCACACCCGTACATACGCATACATAAAGACATCTTTGATTTTATTTATAATCTTGACCCTTTAAAGTATAACTTGGTCAGCTATGAAACTGAACGGATATAATTATAAATATACTATTCAAAAAAAGTAGGGGATATTTGATTTTGGGGGCATAATACTAAAATATGCAAATGACTACGAAAAAAGTCACTATAGAACCTAACAGAAGAAACATTTCCAGTTACATGTGACGCCCAAACGCACCAATAGCTACCGCATGGAATGCATGTGATGCTTGGGATCATCATGGGGGTCCAACCCAAGATTTGCACGACTCTGACTTTGAATGTTACAGTCATTGTGGCATTGAATTCCAGGGTGGAAACATCAGTTTAATTGTTTTAGTGACCAGAAAACAAATTTTGATATGCGTCGGCTTACCCAAAATGAAAGGTTACGTGCCCTTGGCATGCTACAGATCGGCACAACACAGGCGGTTGTGGCGCGGACGATGAATGTTTCTCAGTCTGCCATAAGCAGGCTATGGTCCAGATACCGTGATACACAATCTGTACAGGACAGACCACGCTCAGGTCGACCAAGGGCGACAACTCAAGCCCAGGATCGATTTATCCGTACCTTGGCCTTGAGAAATCGTGTCATCACAGCAAATCAGATCAGCGCTCGTCTTCAAACAGACACTGGTGTGAGAGTGAGTGGCCAGACGATTCGGAATCGACTGCATAGGGGTCACCTTCGCGCCCGACGTCCTCGCGTGATCCCTTGTTTGAGAGATCATCACATTCAGGCAAGACGTCGTTGGTGTAGACATCGTCAACACTGGGATAATCGACGCTGGAGCAATGTGATGTTTTCAGATGAGTCAAGGTTCACTGTTGATTTTTTGGACAGACGTAGGAGGGTGTGGCGTCGTCGAAACGAGCGCTTCCAAGACGTTAACGTCATCAGACATGATCGATTTGGGGGTGGTTCTGTTATGGTGTGGGGAGGCATCACTGTTGCTGGAAGAACGGCTTTACATGTTGTTGCAGGGCGTGTTACAGGCCAGTACTACCGGGACAACATCTTGGCAGTCCATGTTGTGCCGTTCGCACGACGTCATGGCCGCCGTTTCATCTTCCAGGATGACAACGCAAGATGTCACAGGACCAGCATCGTTACAGGTTACCTCCAACAACAGAACATCACCACATTACCTTGGCCAGCACTGAGTCCCGACCTCCCCCCCATCGAGCATGTCTGGGACATGCTTGGACAGAGGTTACGTCAACAACGTCAACAACGTCCTGCCAATGTCCAAGAACTTGCTGCTGCGTTGCAACAGGAATGGGACAATCTGGACCAAAATGACCTTAGACGTCTCATTAGGAGTATGCCACGTCGGATCAATGCAAACAGAGGGGGATTTACCCGTTACTGACTTGGTTGTTATGCTGTGGTATCATTTTACCCTTATAATGGTCAGTCTGTGCCTTACTTAGTCTAACGATCATTTGGAATAAATCGATGAATGTGAACTTCATTTCATTTTGTCATTTGTTTCTTCGTCAGTTTCATTAGGTGACTTTAATAACACTTAAAAATCAAATATCCCCTACTTTTTTTGAATAGTATATTAGGTTAAGTGTCCTTTATATGATCCGAATCGATTGAAGATATCCTGTCGTTTTCGAAATTTCCAAATATCTTACCGAATCCAAGCAGCCTGAAATTCGATGTGTTAATTCTTAACATCTCGCATGTCTTTAGCTTATTTTGCAGAGCTAAGCCTTGTGTAATACCAATACCAAAGGGACGATATTATGTTTTAAACTGTCAGTAGTTCGATGATAAAGTGATAAGAATACAGAGGAAAATCTTCATGGAATCAATGATGTACATAGACATGAAACATGATCGGCTTTGGTGTGGGGGTTCTTGCCTGTGGGGGATCATCCGATGAACGTTAAAAAAATGCAAATATGGGTTAATTTGTGGTTAACATTAAATTTGAAAGTTTATATCATCTCTGTATCTTTCTGCATTCCAACGTTTTATGTGGAATGAAAAGAAAATAACTCAGTGACATATCATGTTCTATTCTATAGTGAATTGATCTCTAAAAAGACAAATTTATTTCTCAATAAAACCTTTAGCTGGAAACAACAAAATTTATTTTATCAGTGTTGAAGAGAAAATCATTAAATCAAGATAGATGTTTTTGGTGAGTTCTTTTTTTCCCTAAAAAGCTGTTTTAAATTGAATTTGTCGATTTTGAGTTTTTGTGTTTAAGCCCATACCATCAGAGATCTATATTATTGCTTATGGTTCCAAACTAAAAATATACAAAACAATACAATACAATACATATTGAAATTAAAGACGGCAAAATAAAACTACATTTGTATGCTAACGTTTTCACCGCATTTATTATACAATCTATATATATATTTGAGACTGTCGTTTGTCTGTCAGTCTGTCTGTCTGTCTGTTTGTTCGGGGTTGGCGGCTCCATTAGGTCTGCCCCGAGTCTGAAATTTGGGTTATAGGGGTAGCTCGGACCGGGGAGTAACATAGGCCAAGTGGTGTTAGTCTACCACTTCCGGTTTCGGAGTTATGACCCCCGAGCGAAGCCCGTCTGTTCGGGGTTGGCGGCTACACTAGGTCTGTCCCAGTCTGAAATTTGGGGTATAGGGGTAGCTCGGACCGGGGAATAACATAGGCCAGGTGGCGTTAGTCTACCACTTCCGGTTTCGGAGTTATAACCCCCGAGCGAAGTCTGTCTGTTCGGGGTTGACGGCTACATCTGCCCCGAGTCTGAAATTTGGGGTATCCGGGTAGCTCGGACCGGGGAGTAACATAGGCCAGGTGGCGTTAGTCTACCACTTCCGGTTTCGGAGTTATGGCCCCCGAGCGAAGCCGGTCTGTTCGGGGTTGGCGGCTACACAAGGTCTGCCCCGACTCTCAAATTTGGGGTATAGGGGTAGCTCGGACCGGGGAGTAACATAGGCCAGGTGGCGTTAGTCTACCACTTCCGGTTTCGGAGTTATGACCCCCGAGCGAAGCCGGTCTATTCGGGGTTGACGGCTACACTAGGGCTGCCCCGAGTCTGAAATTTAGGGTATAGGGGTAGCTCGGACCGGGGAGTAATATAGACTAGGTGGCGTTAGTCTACCACTTCCGGTTTTGGAGTTATGACCCCCGAGCGAAGTCTGTCTGTTCGGGGTTGGCGGCTACATCTTCCCCGAGTCTGACATTTGGGGTATAGGGGTAGCTCGGACCGGGAAGTAATCTACCACTTCCGGTTTCGGAGTTATGACCCCCGAGCGAAGCCGGCCTGTTCGGGGTTGGCGGCTACACTAGGTCTGCCCCGAGTCTGAAATTTGGGGTATAGGGGTAGCTCGGACCGGGGAGTAACATAGGCCAGATGGCGTTAGGCTACCCCTTCCGGTTTCGGAGTTATGACCCCCGGGAGAAGTCTGTCCATTCGGGGTTCGCGGCTACACCAGGGCTGCCCCGAGTCTGAAATTTGGGGTATAGGGGGAGCTCGGACCGGGGAGTAACATAGGCCAGGTGGCGTTAGTCTACCACTTCCGGTTTCGGAATTATGATAACCGAGCGAAGCCGGTCTGTTCAGGGTTGGCGGCTACACTAGGTCTTCCCCGAGTCTGAAATTTGGGGTATAGGGGTAGCTCGGACTGGGGAGTAACATAGGCCAGGTGGCGTTAGTCTACCACTTCCGGTTTCGGAGTTATGACCCCCGAGCGAAGCCGGCCTGTTCGGGGCTGGCGGCTACACTAGGTCTGCCCCGAGTCTGAAATTTGGGGTATAGGGTAGCTCGGACCGGGGAGTAACATAGGCCAGGTGGCCTATCGTTTAATTGACAGGCGTTAACTCCACCTACATAATCTTTGTTGTCTTTTGCCTGCTGTCATCATATCCGAATTTGTGTTTTACCTTTTTGGATTTTTATAACAATTGAACAAAATGAGTGAGAGGGTAAATTTTCATTCTTACTTGTATTTTGGGCATGCATTAAATCAATTGAATATAGGACATAATATTATAATACAATTATGATAAATCTATAGGTATACACCAGTGGCGTCGTGCCTATTGGGGAAATAAAAATATTTTTATTGATATTATTAAGACAGAAGACCTGTCCGTCTGTATTAGTCATCACACGGTCTCCAGGAATTGTATAATTTGTCATTATGTTTGTTTAGTTTATTGCACTTTAAATAGTTTAGATGTCATTAATTGTTAAGGCATCGCTCAACAGCGGCCTCGCTTGGTACACTCTATCATTTAGCCTCGATCCGGGAGTACGACGTCAACGTAACGGTTAATCTCCGCTCACGACGCCATTTAAAATTAAATCAGTCAACGAAATCCCGTTTAAATCCAAGCTGAATCCAAGCCACCCGTGGGTCTACAGAGTTGATTTTGTGCTTGTTGTGTAAATAAAGATCTAATTTATAATTTCTATGACATCTAAAGCCTAAATAAAGACTTGCAATAATCAGATTTAGCTCTTGCATAATGTATGTTTAAGTCTATATAAAGAAAAAACACTAAATTTGCCCCCACCACATACTTCAAGATGCCCACTGAGCGGGATCATCCTGTATTTTGGTTGAAGTATATGCTGACAAGCAGTAGGGTGGCTTTAACAATCTCGTGGATTCTCCCCGGGTTCCTTCGTTTTCCTCCAACTGCTAAAGATCCCTACGCACAGGGGATTTATTGATATAAAAATTGCACGATATTTTAACATAGTATGTTTCGAGTGGATGTTAAACCCCATTTATCTCTCATTGTACCGAACGGCCTGTGCTTTAAATGAAACTTTACATGTATACATTTCATTTTATCCTTTTGATGTCTTATTTAGAGAGATATGGTTTGGTATTTTATCTTTTCAACAGGTATAAATATTTCAAAAAAAATTACGAATACAGCCCATGCACCCGATTAGATTTTATTACATACTTCGAGAAGGTATTTGTTGAGTAATAAAACCTTCTAGTAGTTTATCGAGGGCTGGCCGTCTTTACCGCAGGGTACAAATAAAACCTTCTAGTAGTTTACCGAGGTTCGGGTGCTTCCGGAGTCCAAAATGGCCGCTTTATATAAATGAGAATTTTGGGGATAGCTAACCCGAACCCTAACCCTAACCCTTTTTAAAAGACTGAACTTGGGTCTAATTTAGTTTTTACTTCTCTTAAAAGGGTTAGGGTTAGGGTTCTGGTTAGTATTCCCCTAAATACTCATTTGTATAAAGCGGCCATTTTGGTATGAGTTCTGGCTTGTTCTGGAATTTGTTGCTTCTAGTGGTGATAATAATTGTACCGTGCGGTAAGTACGGCCAGCCCTCGATAAACTACTAGAAGGTTTTATTACTCAACAAATACCTTCTCGAAGTATGTAATAAAATCTAATCGGGTAGCCCATAAGACATAACACTGATTAGTGTCACTACTTTACCTTTTTGGATAATTCCTTTATCATCTTTCTAAAACATTGTATTTAATTAAATCACAAAAAAATACAAAGGCTGGGTGGTAGAAGTGAGGGTGATTAGATTAATTCAATTAACAAACTAATGACATCATATTAAATCTGGTTTTACTTATGATATGGCCATGCTGTCTAAATTTGTTGCCTGACATTATAGTAGATCAGTGGCGTATGTTTTCCTACTAGTTGTATCACTATACCACCAGACCATTCACCTTACATGATTTTCTAAATTATACATTTTCAACGGGAAAGCAGTCCTGAAAATATGTTCATGGAAACTCCTAATAGAAGATTGGGCACATATTCGTGTCTAATTGTTTCTTCGATCCCGGTGTTAATCGAGAAAGTTCCTCTAGATTTTACAGTATGGTCTCCTCCTATCAATGGTTAAGACAACCAGGTCTCGCGTACAAATTGGCTTTTACTTGAAGGATCCCTTGGAAGTTCGAATTCGAAGAAGAGTAGGCGGAAACGTTGCTTTCTTGGCAAAACTTCCCCACATCATTACTGCATGCTGTATGCTCAACCCGATTCAATTTTCATTTCATTTCATTTGGTATACAGCATAGCTATCAATCAGTGTTATTTTTTTTATTTATTTATTTTTTTAACGCATCGTCAGAATAAGGCAGTCTGGTGGAGTAAAAAAAACAAATACTTGAAATAATACATTTTACAGCTCTTGTTTGTGTGTGTTCATACTTTGATGTGAGATGAAATTACACAACAACATATGTAATAATAAGGTAAGACATGACCAGAAAAATGTATTAATGAAGTTTTAGTTTACAAACATTAACGACATGGTGTATAACTCTGGATTAACATCACCAAGTACATCAACCTTTTATTTTACTCAATAATCTGTAAGATTACTTGAACCTTACGAAGTCATGCAGTGAGTGATGAAAACGTCTTTTAACCTGTTACCTACACTACACGAAATAGTTCTAGTTAAAGGGAGGGCTTCCTCGAAATTTGATGATACCATCTTAAATATCGGTTAATAATTGCACGTATTATTATTAAGAAGTTCTATTAGATGTTAGGGGTAAGCATACACTGTTTTAAAGTTCGGATGGCTCTATTTTTGGAACCTTAAAATATACGAAAATGGTTCTTAAAGCACATATTAATGTACTATGAATGTATATAAAGTGATTTATATTCAATTTTACCCCTGATTAGTTTTATCGTTCTTCTACATTGTCTTGTTGTTCATTACAAATGGCACCCAAAACCGTAGAATACACGAATCTTGTACTGACTTTAACATGTTCATTATATCATAAATATTGGATATTAGGATCCCATATTTTCACGGCAAGATAAAAACATCAATATTGATTGAAGTGGACCAATATTGAATTTTAAATCGTGTTTTTCATTTCGAACCTTTTCGAAAATACTCAGTTATAGGTTTAGCTCCTTTAAGTCACAAATTTCGTTGCAAGTAAACGAAACAATAGCTGGATTTAGATAACATTAATATTTAAACAGATCTCATAAGATTTTTTTCATCGTTCAAAATCTTTTATTAGTGGATTTATATATTTCACATTGAGTTTACCGATTTCTGAATACTGTACATTTTAATAAATTCACGAAATTATGAAGTTTATACCACTTTAATGTTGGAAGAATTACCCCCTCCCCCATATGAATATAATAGTACATGTTAATGGTGTCTGTTGGAGTCATTATTGTCTACTACGTAAGCCATTCTGTTCTCAGATAACATCAAGTGGGAAATAATTAAAGCCACTAACTCGAGTATAAATATCTTATAACTCAGGTATAAATATCTTATATACAGTATTACACTTTAACCTCTTGCCAGATATATACTGAAATATTGGATACATACACACATGCGTACTCGGAGTACTATGTGTACATTGACTTGTGGCTGCTACCTTGTTATGTCCCAACATTGTGCATGGATAATTGGTAAATACAGGAGGTGAGAATTTGTCTTCACATTTAGAAGTAAGTGTTTATTTAAATGTTGAAGAATGTTTATATTTCTATCCACTTGTACGATAATTTATTGGGGCTTTTTTTTTAAAAAAAAAAGAATAATACTTTTATTAATTTGTTTCCTTAATGTTTTGTTAAACTTTCCACTCGTGTAGTTTACGAAAAAAATGTTATTATGGCTGCGATATTTGCATTGATTATCTATGCTGTGCATTGTTTTCATTCTTGTGCAACATCCAATTAGTGAAACAGCTCCATCTTTATATTAAAACGTATTAAGAATTTGAAAAAAAAAATGTTTTTGAATTTAGATTAATCTCTTAAACACGAATATAATTATTTGTCTAATACCGGTAGATGAAATCAAATTCATTTGTCGCACTCGTGCATGTATAATAGGAAGAAATCGGTTCAGGATTTCATTTCCGCCGTATGATAGGCTTGCTTTTTCGTTACTGTTCGTACGCCCTGAGATTGTTACAAGAACTAAAGTTAATGACTTTATGATGAAGTGTCTATGGTCTGTGATCACATTTGGTCAACAGAGTTCAATCTCTATTTAATCTGTCTCGTAGTCATCATAACAATCAGTGTACCGATTATAGAAATAAGTTATAGAAACATTCCGTGACCATAGATAACGGTACAACTTTACTACAACAATAATAGTACTCATAAAGATAGGGTCTGAAAGATAAAATTATTAACGGTTAAAGTGGCGAAACATATTGCTGCCCAGTGCTACAATATTACAACAGATACAGCTATATATTAGTTTAATTTCAGTCCGATTGAATACGGATCTACATTTCGAGTTTTTTTTATACTTTCGAAAAAACTAACATTTAAAATAAAAAAAAGTAGGATTAGTGGAATCTGATTAAAACACAGAACAAATTTCGTTTCGATTTGTATAGTTTAAAATTTCAAATCTACTTGTCTTTACTATACTAGAATCTGGAAGAGTTGTTATATAACGGCAAGTTCTTGGTGTGAGCTGCACGGGGCTGTGGGTAACCCACTAGAAACATCAACGCTGATTGGTTAATCAAATGCCTGATGTCATAGGGTCAAAAGCCGCTCGTATGACCTCCGGCGCGACCTTTCACTACAACCGGTCAGATCTTCATGTAGTAGGGTCCATCCAAAGTATAAAAAAACGAAACGAAATAAAGATATGTATTTTAATCAGATTGGGATTAATGCTGAATGCAAAACAATTATAATGTCTTAAAGAATATTTCAGTGATCTAGTCGAAGGGGAGTCTTACCCAAAATGTGTTAACCCGTAGAAATGGAAACCTTGAACAAAGGGGTTAAGGGTATAGGGTTGCCATATTGTTTTATGATTCAGAAAAAAATATAGCTAATATACATCTGTAACTTTGTTAAAGCTTCGTATTTGATTTATGTTCGCTTTATGAAAGAGTTAATAATCTTGCCGCTTATTAATCTTTCTGCTTTCCACTTATACCAACAATAATATTGGTGTTTCACATTCTCTTATTCTAACATATGCCCTTCCTTGTTTTCTTTTGGCTGATATTTATTGTTACATGTGTAACGCGAAGCTTTCATTGTGCTTAGAATAAACTCTTACATGTGATAAGCGTTTTGTAGATACATGTTCTACCATCTTATATTACGCAAGCTGCATAAATATCATGAAACGCACACTGATAAGATGTACAACATTTAGAATAATTATGATGTCTTCAGCTGAAAAACTGACAATTACTCATCTTGAAAGTATCATTCTTTCTTCACACATCTTAGAAGCTTTGATTTGGGATTTGATCACTCTTTTGCTTGCATACAAGGATTCACAATTATCTGGTGATTTTTTTAATTTTAACAGCTTGCTCAGATCTCTAAAACAAAGGGTCTAATGATTTTGAACTATTGCGAAACTTATTTCCATAGTAAGATGACGTCAACACACAAAAGAACTGTGGTTTTACTAGATTATGGAATTCGAAAAAAGACAATTATCATTAAAGACAAATATAGTCCGAGCTATTTTTAGACAAATGTTTCCTTCCCCTGCATATGTCCTCCATAATTCGATCAAGAGTGCTTGAGAAGGATTTGCAACGTTATTGTAGGAATGAAATGAAATGAATTGGGGCTAAACGCCTACTGTTCTGTTCCGACTGGACTAATGAAGACGGTGTCTGCATCAGAGATAGTTTGATGTTATGAGTTTACAACTTTTAATATAGAGGCTTAATAGACGTATGCATTTGAAACTAACAGTAATTACACGTGAGAAGGTACACAGACTATTTTGCTTACCTTTTTATTTTTAAAAAAAATCAAGATAAGGATATAGTTCACAGATATCTGGCACTCAATCTTGTCAAAGTTTTTATAGAAAGTACAGATCTAGTTAGAGCTCTATCTAGTTTCACCTGCGCAACATGTTGGGTGTTTTTACCCCAGTCTTGGCAGCCTGTATTCTGCTTTTGCCGTTTTCGTTTTTCCTCACACCTACATTTTGGCAAACGCTGATGTCAGAAAACCATGGTGGTAATTGTGTCTACAGTGAGAGAAGTTCTCCGATTTAAAAAATAAAGTGAACAATGTAACGATTAGGTTATATATATATATATTAAAGATGCTTTTCTTCACCCATCCTCTTCATTTAACCCTGGTCTGTCGTCAGGAGACAAGAGTTTGGGTTTGTGATTTTTAAATGTACAGTGTATATTTGAGATGCTAAACGGCAAAGTCTTGCATAACTAAAATTGTATAAACTCGTTTGTTTCAGATGCGGTAATCAGCAGTTATCAAGCGTTTTAACCCTTTTCGCTAGACCTTTTTAGTTTTTGATTTTACCCAGTTAACAAATAAACTTAACGTCTCGCATCCCGATGTTACATTTTATTAGGTTTACTTTTATTCTTTTAACGAACCGTGTTAACATTTACTGTGGTTATTTGTACTGCAGACTTCCATTCTCGTTACAAATGGATATTTTTTATGTCATCAATTCTGAAAGATCTCCATTTGCTTCCAGTCCGTCAACGCAACAACTTTAAAATACTGTATATTACACATTCTGCTCTGTATGACGATTCTTCAACTCAATACCTCAGAGACCTTCTAAACACTAATATGCTTTCCAGAATCCTTCGATCACAATCAGACAATCTCTTAAGCCTTTTTCAAATACTAACTCCGTAGATACATCCTTCGAAATGAGTGCTCCAAATTTATGGAATTCGATATCAAACGAAACCAAAAGCACAAATTTTATAAGAGTTTTTAAAATGTATCTTTAAACTGGTTCAATACGGTTCTAGCTGTGTTTGTGTCAGACTTTTGTCACACGTGTATTAAATCATGTTTCAGTGATTTTAATGGTTATATCGTTTAACTGATTAATGTTTATCATTGTTGTAATTTTATTTATTTTTAAAGTTGTACTCATGTAAAAACAAAGCACCCGAGAGCAGTTCGCAGAATTGATGTGTCGGCCCTAAATAAATTGCTTGTTATTATATATTTATTACTAATTACCAAAAAACACTGCAGACTTCCTGCAGCTACAATTTATGTTTTGTGGGTTGACGCCCGCTGTAATAGGTAGATCATGGTGTGAGTAGGAAATCTCTAATCAAACTAATTGATTTGGCTATAAAAGGTAGTCGGTGTCAATTGACAGTAATCAGCATTACCTTGAAAAAGTATATTATAAAGGTTACACCTTATGACATTATCTTCTTGGCATGTGTATAGATCGATGGTTGACAAATTATATAACAGGGTTCGGATTCGGTCTCAAAGAGGGTTGTCTTACAGTTGTATTACTCTCAGGGTTCGGCGTATGATTGTTTTAAAACCAAAAATGGGCAATGCATAATGACGACGCCAATCACATTAAATATTTAAAATTAATGATACTTTCCACGTATTTTTAAATTTGAAATAGAGTAATATTGCTCGACTGTAACTCAAGATATGCTGTTTTCTGAAATACTTATAATTCGATATAGCTTCAGACAACGATTATGGTGGTGAGAAATCGGAGGCCATAGGAATTTACTTTTTAAAGATATAATGAAAAACTGCAAATTCTTATAGACATTTGTCTAAAACTCACTTTAAGCTAACCAATAATAAATGAATACAGTTCATCTGAATGTATAGAACATCATTTTATTGTATCTGACAATGATATTAGTATTTGGAAATCAACTTCAACCTGTTGTGTAACTCTAATAAAACCACGTCAATTGTAGACACAGTTTGATTATCGCGAACGTGTTTTCTTTAAAACTTCATTTTGTTAGAAATTCGACAGAAACGGGACTCTCTGAACGACTTCAAAATCTGTCAAATTACAGTCCAATTTTCTTAGAAATAAACATTTCTGAAAAGAGAAAAGGAACTGGATGCAAATTGAATAAGCAAATGTCATAAAGGCATTCTATGCACCACTGTACGAACTTGGTCACAAGGGCAACAATACAAACATAACAAATCAGGTTTATTTGATTAAATAAGATTCATACGCCAGGGTGTTATTTAAATAAACATAATATACGTCTAATCCAGTCACACTGTATTCATGAATAAATATTGTGTTGTTTATTGATATTTTTTGGATAAATATATCAACATTGCATACCTACCTATAAACATAACACGGGTACTTAGATTAAGAAGAGAAACGCATTAAATTACCAAATGTTACGCAGATGTATTCAAAAAAAGTTGTTTTGATATAGTTTAAGGATACTGTGATTTCATTAGACAGTTGTTAATGTATTTGGTAAGGTATTAATTCTGTGTAGTTTAATGGCCGAGAGTAAGACATTAAGTAATATATTGATACTGCACGAGGACGTTAGTCCGAGTGTTGTTTCAATATATTACACAATTTCTTGCTCGAGATCATTAAATAACTTAAAATACATACATTATTCCGCGCCTGCTTTTCCAATCGTATAGCGAGCCCAATAGTTCATCTATACTTTGAAATGATGTACAATTGGCACGGTGTCAGTACATGTTTTTTTAAATAATGGTACGCTAATGGTGACGCCACGTCTGTATTTTAATCGTCAGTAAAAAAACTCCCAATATTCTTGTGATATGGTACTTTATGTAAGCTTATAAAGAATCAGATTTGGAGGCACTATTTCTAGAAAAGTCTTCAGTGAAAGGGTAATATTTAGTAAAGCGTCAGAAATGTCCTGAGGTGTATTTTATTTGGAAACCTGATCCAGAGTATGGTTAACAAGCGTGTAATGAAATTATTCTGAATCGTTATACACAAATTCCAACAATTTGTACATTTCCGAAGCAATTTTTTAATTATTACTACACTTACTATGCTAAAGTTGTATTTCCGACTGGAGTCCAACTGGAAAATGTCCATCATAAGTCGGTAGGACGCGAGACGCAGTAAGCTCGATATTTCCAGGACTCTCACTCATGTTGTTCCAGGAATGCAATGAACAATAATGTATTGCTGAAAAAATAAATGAGCTGTCTTTGAATGATGTATATATAACACATTCTGGTCTTAACAGAAGTACGGGGTAAAGAGCACAAGAACGTCTAAAACATTGTGCAATTTTGCTGGCAGGAATTTTTATTTTCGTGCTTTAGTATTCGCAAAGTATTATAGAACTTGGTAAAACTGTTGATAGCTGAAACAGATAATAATTATATACCATTACACTCTAATTTTACTTCAACAATTTAATTTGTTCAAAAGTTATCAGCTGAAGAATTCATTCGTTAGTATCAATGTTACTCCAGTTCTAAGTTTGAAAATAAATATAATAATCTGAAAAAAAAGAAGAGAAATGGGGCTTAACGTTCACGCGTCAAAAACTATGTAATTTCAGGACCTATGATATACTACAATGTTATTTCAATAGTTCGCTGGCGCGTAGATGTCTTTAACGGTGGGATCAATCCGTAAGACGTGAAGAATACCCACGAGGTTGGAAAGGCGACCCTACTCCTTGTTACCGAAATCAAACCACTTGACACAATGACAGATATCGACCACCCAATGCCCCTCTTGATAGTAGGAACTGCATTACTAACTTAATAACGTGCTAAGCAACATATTTATTGGGCCGAGTTCATATTCGGAAATCAGCCCCCAAAAGTCGTAGACGGTATTATAAAGATAAATAAATTACAAATACTACTGTACTATTTTTTTGTTAACCGCCCACAACGTTAACTTGTTCTTCCAGAGCATGCATCAAACAACGCCAAAAAAAATAATCAAAATCCAGATTTAGAGAAAATGAAAAGTCAAAGGTTTACTACGGTTTGGTTTAGATGACTATCATTTTCGATCTCGAGAGACAACACCAACCCGCTGATTCATGGGGTATATAAAATAAAGACACGCAAACTAATGTAGGTGTGATGTTGTTTTATATAGCAATTGTATAAGAGCGTGCAAACAATTTTCAGTTGACGAAGCTGCTCGTTCGAGGTCGGTGTTTTTTGGAAGTGTATACATATTATAAAAGAAATTAGGGGGCTACGGTGGCTCAGTGTATAATACACTAGCTCACTTACCAGAAGGTCCTGGATTTTCAAGCGTGATATTCACTGGTCCGTGGTGTAGGACTGGGCGCCTGACAATTAACAAAGTCGTTCAGGTGGGTGGGAAAACCGAGGTCCCGTGTACATCTTGGAGTAGGCCTACGCGTAAAATAACCCTTGACAGTTGGAATTCAAATAGCACTCTGCATGACATATGTCCGTCTTCAATAGCCTGGTCGGTGGAGACAAGTAGGACATTAAGGGCAAGGTAAAGTGACACCATCTTGTTGCATAGTAGTCTCAACACCAACAAGGCTGAAGATATTATTTCTCAACACAGAATAATGGCCCTTGGATACACACGTCCAAAATAAACTCTATTACTCACAATAGACTATTTCACTGTCAATACCCCTTTAATTCGTACATCCGCGTGTTATCACGTAAACGAAAATTTCAGTTTCATCACTTTCTTGCCCAATCGCGGTTACACCTACAGACAAAACGATAAAACTTGGGGACAGCTATTATCTCTTTATTTATACTCTGATCTATGTAGTACAGTAGTCGAGTCCTAGATTTTCAAGTTGCTTTCCTATTTCCTTGTAGTGTGAGATTTCCACGTCCTTGCTACCACGGTGTTGGGATCCGCCATTTTCTTTTTCAATAATTGTTAACTGACAACGCTTAGCGGAACATTGTATCGATATGCAAAGGTCATTTACATCACCATACATACAATTATGTCATATTCCCTTTAGTAATAACACATTTCGCCGTTGTATAAATGTAAACAATGTTTCGTAGTTAGCTTTTCGTGTCCGAATATCTGGTATGTCTTTGACCTTGTGCTAATATCAATGAGCAAAGTGTTAATTTTAAATACAAATTTTTAATTTTTTAATTTAAACAACCGAGGAATACGGTTAATTCATATCAAAATACAAATGAGGTGTCATTTACGGGATTTGATAATATTAAAAATAAAATAAGTCATGCATGAACTCATTGATGCGAGCAACACTTCCTTTGAGCGGTAATTCGACACAAAAGGGTAAATAAAAATGCAGTAAATACTTTTTGACTTATACTATCACAATTATCCTTACATCAGATCGTAAATCGTAATATTATAGGCTATTGCGCTTCATTTGCAAGAACATTATTCATATGGACCGTTCTGTAAATTGATGAAAACAGAACTGTCAAAATCTAAGCTATCATGACTGCCGTTGTCAAGTGTTGGTAAATGTTAGCAAAAAAGCTTGTTTCTAAATTTTGGATAGATTATTATTCATTTATGTTAGAATAATAATCATTTTGAGGGTCTGATATAGAATTTGTTACCTAGATATAATTCATTTCTATGGAGTACCATTTGAAACACATCATATTTTCCAATCAATCATTCAGCTGGACCTTTCCACATTCAATAGTGGACTATAAGTGTACAATCTAAGATTAAACAAGTGTTGAGTGTGAATAAATATTGAATAAATTAAATTTAAAACAAATTATTTTACTGTAAAACTTAGTAAAAATGTTCATTGTTTAATTGTAAGTGCATCGTTATGCTCCCTGGCACAAAGTTTCAGTTGGTGAATTAAGAAGTAATACAAATGATAACAATGTGTATTCATTATAAAAAAAATTGCTGAAAACCAAAAGCAGTTTCAAGGAAATTGTGATGTAGTATTTACAATTTTCCACACAGACCCGAAACATTTAATCCAAATGATGTTTATGATGGTACTCCATACAAAAAGTCTGAACGTTGTCCCTTGAAAAAAATGGAGGATATTTCAAAAAAAAGTTTAATTATATGGACGTGGTGTGCTAAAGTCTTGATGGTTATAGTATATATATTCAGGTATCTCTGTGAGACTTTGTGATTTCCCATGTTGAGTTGTTTACCCTGTAGCTGTGCAGTGCTGAATGGTATATTTGCTTCATATTTTCCAAAGTTACAAATTCCAAAGTCATTATTTGTTATTTTCATCCATTTTTTATTGTTCAGCATCATCTAAAGCACGTTTAGACATCAAAATAAAGGCACTAAAGTTGTTGTGAATTATTTTTTGAGCCCCCCCCCCCCCCCATTTCAGGTGTTGTGACAATTTGTGTCACTTTACCTTGCCCTTAAACCCCATTCTATTCATTCATTCATAAGAATTTACTAGCGTTACACTAAACGTTCACGAACGTCGACCTATTTTTTTTTAAAAAAATCATAAAATTATAATCTAACGATTACAGATCATTTGTAAATATGATATCATAATACAAATAGTAAACTGACAAGTTGTATATCATTTTGATAGTATCCATCCTGTTTGTAATAAACACGAGATAAATTCACAGCTGTAATAAATTAAACAACAATACCATATGTATTGTTACTTGAAATTAACAATTATTATAATAAGTAATAATGACATTTAACTATTGATTTATCTGTTTACGTATAGCAAGTTACAATTGGTTCTATGCCAATTCCATCCCGAGCGTCACATGACTGAGATTATCTAGCGCCAATGGTGGTGAAATCTACACAGCACGTGGAAGGCTATCAGATGAGTGACAGTTTCATTTCATGTGTATAATAAATACCCCGTGAGTTTTAAGTCTAATGGAATACTAGATACAGCTAGAGATCTGGGTAAATGAATTTTCTTTTATTTTTTAGTAATATATTTGATGTAATTGCGTTTAAGGTTTACAGAGCTATTGACTGAACATCGATTTTATTTTATTAACATGTACATGTATACTAATAACTTTGTAAAATAGAAATGGCGTTTTTGAACGAAAAATTAACTGATAATTTTATTATCGTCTGCATTTTGGATAGGGTTAAAAGTAAAAGTACCGTTGAGGTTATTGGGGGAATCGTTGGTATCGTCGATCATTCCTTTACGACACTCGCTTTCCAGGTTTCTTATTTGAATTATCATGCCGTCACCAAGGTACTGCTGGATAGACTGACTTACATGGGATACCGTATCACATTCTTGGAAATGTGCCGAATCTGTCCGTTCAATTTGTTTATATTTTATATGTATGTAAGGGTCTACTATATTCCATTTTGGACATAAACTTGGTTGTCGTAATATTAAAGCAGTTATAACTACTGTTACTATATTACACGTTTTAAATTAAAACATGACTTCAATTGAAATAAAATAGTCGACTGATGTGTAGCAAACTGTAAATTAGATATAGACTTTTATTCTCCATCTATATTGTCCTTTTAATAGTGAGAAATCGATAATCACTAAAGAATTGCGTGCCAGTTCATTCGAATTAGTAATAACAAGTTTACGGTTAATAACATTCCATTCAGTTCGCCTATTTGGTCCATAAATTTTTGTTAAAATGACTTGTAAACGTGTGGAAATATGTAATAACAATTGAGGATTGATTCGATAACAATTGCCTTAAAAACATTAATTTATATTTATAAATTTTAAGTTTCATTACATATTTAAGGGCCCACTGCGACAGAAAGCCAATGGACATTTTTTCTTATTATAATTTAACCATGTAAGATTTTTAGATTAGTCAGTTGTCGACAGCCGATTATAAATGAAAGAAAGATGCTTTTAAGTTAGACAAAGTGTCTTAATTCTATATTTGCCGTTTATTTTGGAAAGCTAAAGAACATTTGAAAGAAAACAGTGGCCATTAATGTTATTTTGTACAAACATTATGGTATACAACCATGTTTCAAATACAGCCTTTATTGTGTGTACTGTATTGTTTATTCTGTCTGTGATTTGGTGAGCAGTATTTTAGTAGAATGACACTAGAGTACCCACAAAAACCCCACAAGACTAGGCAGCCGATTTACTATTATATTGCTTACTCACCTGCAGTTTGAGTTCATAGTTGAATAGACATAAGGGAAGTTAACATGTTTAATTGTTCAATTTGTATTATCAATTTGTTTAGTAGCAGATATTCAGTATTACAGGTTTCGAATTTGTCCATTGTAAGATTTTGTGACGTGGCATTCTAAATCACGTAACATTCTACATAATCAATTCATTTTCTCATTTGCTAAATGTGAAGGGAAGGTGGAGAGAGAGAGAAAGAGAAATGGGGTTTAACGTCCACTCGACACATACTAGGTCATTTCAGAACTAACACATGGTTTAATTTTATTTCAATAATTCGCTTGCGCGTAGCGGTCTTTAGCAGTGCGAGGAAACCGAAGGACCCGGAGAAAACCCACGAGATTGG
Source organism: Patella vulgata (assembly GCF_932274485.2). Lineage (NCBI taxonomy): Eukaryota > Metazoa > Mollusca > Gastropoda > Patellidae > Patella > Patella vulgata. The sequence goes on from NC_065880.2 coordinate 40,938,655, forward strand.
ACAGGCGACCCTACTCCTTGTCACATACAACTGGGGATTCGAAACCACGCCAGTTGACTCAATGACAGGCCTTATGATACAGCACGCACGTGCTAACCATTCGGCCATCCAACCCCCCGAAGGGAAGGTGGGCGCGATGGTTGTGTGATTAAGCCCTCGACAACCAAAATGTTCATGGCTTGGGCCGAAAACAACCATCAGCCTTTTTTCAAGGACGGTTCTCACATGCTGGAATTGGCGTCTGTCTAACTAATAACGAAAGTTTTTCTTGTCACTCGGATGGGACCAAAACTGGCGCCCGGTCTACAGACTGATCATGCACGTAAAAGAAATTCACCTCCTCAGATTGCACATGTGACCATTGATATGAAATTACCATATGAAGTTTCAAAATGAACACAGTATTATGCCTAACACTTTTCCATTCTTTTCAGTGCGACCACCCAAATTGTATCGCTATCACTGGTCTGTTATGTTGCGTATTAAATCTGTATTGCCCATGAATATAATATTGCCAATGCACAGAGCAAATGCTGCCCATATTTTCAATCTGCTTATACATGTATCTGGTAATAATATTGTATTATTCCCTTTGAAATTGTTCAATTAATCACGCAGAAAGATAATACAGTTTGGGAATTGCTATCAAGTTATTTCCTTTTATGTATATAGTTTTACGCTTTATTTATATTGATCAAATGGTTTTCAATTTTATTCATATGAAATTGTTTATACCGAGAGATCTTGATTACAAATAAAAAGGGCGGGCATGTTCTCTGGGCAATTGATGAATTGTATTTGACTCTTTCAATTAGACGAAAAGGATTCAACGGCTATTTATCATTTTTTATTGTGTATTATATATGAGTATATGATTTATAAACACAGTTTGTTATTGGGTATTACATATAATATAAGGACGATTTATAACAATAATATGTTATATTGCGTATGATTTATAGCCTTAATCTGTATTGTGTTGCAATTTTACCACAATACTGGAGCTAAAATTTAGTTTGATTTGTATATCGACAAATATTCAATTGTTTCTACATAATGCATTGATGGGCGGAATCTATTATCACAACCAACCACATTTTAACCTTTCTTGACTCTTTATCTTACAGATTACAAGACCCAAAATGAACGACAGAGTTTGAAACCCACCCAGTGTTGAAATTAGGAGCATCTTCCAATATGGACGTTCACGTGTGGCTTGTGTGGTTATTTTCTGTGGTGTATTTGTGGGATTTTTGTTATTCACAGAGGCCGCTTCCGGTGACTTTTCATGTTTTGTTTCCTAAACACCAATTCTGGAGTTCAAATATAAATAGAACTCTGAAGGCCACTTTATTTAGTCCGTCCGCAGCCAGGAAACGTTTTGGAGAATATAGAAATGTGTACAGAGTTTTCAGGCCTGACATCAAGTTAACGTGGTTAGAAAGAGATTCGCCTAATGAAATATTAGAGGCTTTTTGTGACCAAAGTACCCCTTCCAATGCTATAACAGTTTTCCATGTAAATAATCCGTATGTGTTCCCACAGAGAGCTGCTGCTAACAGATACATTAGACAATTAGTTCAAGTTTTAGGATTACCCATGATTTCATGGGATACAGATTTTGCCGGTGCTTTGGAGGTATGTATCATATTGAATTATTATTGATTGTCAAGGAAAAGAATCCAAATGAAATGGGGTTTAACGTCATACCAGTATGCTGTAGCGGAAGTTCTGGTTATTTAGCCGACCTTACACATTTGAATAGTATACAATACAGTGTAGTTCGAAAGAGATAAATAAAACTCGATACAGTATACATCTTATTAAAACTGCTTGGCATACGAAATATGCTATATATATGTGTAGCATTTCCATACCAATACTACTAATTCAAAACATCTATACAGCTTATTAACTGAAATATTCTTATAATAAATATGTGGTTGAGAACTTACATAAATCAAATATTAATGAAACGCCAAGCCAAAGCAAATACTGATTTTGTATATAAAATACACCTGGCCGCAGTAAAAACGTGTTTAGAAATAGAATGCGGGATGTACATCATACATTCTGGTTCCTGGTTTGGCTCACTAGTTTGTCTAACTGCATCTGATTTCTGGACACTGCATTTTATTTAGCCGACCCCGCGCACTACCGGCACCCGCACTACTATTTAGATTTCATGCTGAAATAATCTAATCATTGATTCTGCTAGCATATACACTTTATTGAGGTCTAAAATAGTCCAGTCTTCAACCCACGACGGAGATTTATGCCAGTGATTCTGGCTGTAAGCTCATATTGTCAACAATAAGCCATGATGTGACAGTTGCCTAAGCGAGAGTTGTCATTTGTGACAATATTCAGGACAATTGCTTAATCAGCTCAGTGTCTGATCAAATCTAATTTTATTCTACAGGTATTTGTATTAAACTCTAAAATGTCAATATGATATATCGCCCCCGGAAGACTTTTAAATTCATTTCCCGAATATAAGCCAATCAGATTTCCTAATCAATATTATTAACATTTAAACGTATCACATGACAGAAAACTGACTAAAATTAGGGACCAAGAAAGGCTAGAAATTATTATTTATTTATTTTTTAATTAAAAAGGTTATGACAACATGAAGAGGTTAAATAACCGTTTGACTTTGATGTAAGCAGATAAAAACTCATATATCCTCTGGGTATTAAGATACTTAAGACAAAATAATCTCACTAAATGTCATAAACATTGCATTGAGATTACTTGATAACAAAGACTAGAGAATGGCAAACCCCCAGATCCCTCTTGGACACAGCTATAGTTTAGAACATTGTCTTCCTGGTTAATTAGGTTTAAACTATGATTATATCGTGTTCTCTATGGTTGAAAAGCGAATTAATTCCTTGATCATTCCTGCTTTTCTGGCATGAATTATTTAATTAAAAGTATTAAATTTATTATCTTTTACTGGGGTCAAATACAAACACCAACTGGGCTAATGAAGACGGCGGTAATAATTAGAAGTATTAAACTTGTTATATCTTTCAGACACCACCGACTAGTTTTAACCCTTGACGTTGACGCGGTCTCGGGTCGATTTGTCCGTGACTTAAGACACAATGATTAACTTAATGATATTGGTAGGCAGGTGAAAGAGATTTAATAGTCGACATGTTAGGTCTACTGCCTGGAGCATAGTAAGAATAACCTCTAATACATTTCGATTTATTTGATTTAAATCTTTAAATAACAGTCGGGGCATCTAAACTGCTAGTACCGGACACCTAGAAATTTGAACTAGTAAGTCTGCCTTGAGAACAACAGATATCAGAAAATGTTGAAAATTTCGGTCACGGCAGTCCGATGACCCGTATTTAGTGTTTAGGTTAACCAATAAACTTTCTTGAGATGAGGGGTGGGTACCGGTATATTTTCTTTTTAAATTTTCATAATAGCTTGCCTCTGTTTGTATAATATTCACATTACTTTCATCAATCAGATCAAATGGGGACAATGGTTACATAGAATGTGCAATGAGAATTAGAACACCATAATTATGTATATTAATATATCAATTTATAAAACTGCAGGAAACCCAGTCTTAAACAATTAACATGTCTGAAAATAGGTCAGTCCTTTGAAAAGTGCTAATCTTTTGACGTAATTATATTAATTAAGTCTTTAACTGTGGTTTGTACAAAAAAAATTAAAAATATACTTTGATGTTGTATTTATACGATATTATGCGAATCGTAAAGATTTTTTTCATATCATAATACCTCATTACAAATAATTTCTAGTTAATTACTACTATACTATATAACATGGAATATATTTAAATATGAAAGTAAGATTACTTAACTGCAAGACATGTCTTATTGAGAATGGTTTATAAAATTTGCACTAAAAACGCTTGAATTTGTAAAATGGTATTTAAATAGCATTACGTGTTATATATATTAAAACCCACAAAGATTTTCCCAGAACGTCATAACCTGATTACCCTTTGCGGTATCTAGTCCATTTTCCTTAAACATACATTATGCGAGAGCTAAATCTGCCAATTACAAGTCTTTCTTTAGGCCTGGAATGTTATCTAAATTATTAATTAGACATTAATTAACTTATCCAGACCATAATCAACTCTCGGTGGCATCACTAGCCTGCGATATTTACTGGATTATGATCCCATTTTCTGCTCGACTTCCATTCATAATTTAATCATGAAATGGATGATCGAGACTATGTTTTTTATGGTACAGACTTAAGTAATGATGATCGAGGCTAGGCCGAAATTTCAATCGCTTAATTATCGGTTCATAGTGGATCAATTTGACTGAAATTTTCAGCGAATTAACTTTACATTATCTAGTTTTTAAATATTATAGTGATAACTGCCAGCTCTTAATCTTATCTCCCATAATGTATCTTTAAGTAAATTTAACCCCGAAAAGGCTGAAAAAATGTTCGTTAGTTAGTACTTTAGACGACTGAAAATGTAGGTTAAATAATATCGGGGATTCAACGTTCGCGGATAGCATTTAGTTATAATGTAGACTTTGACGGGCGATTACCAGAAATCAGTTATAGTGTGAACTTTAGATGGCTATACTTACTATAGGATTGACCAATGTATGAATCAATGTGAATGACCCGAAAGTCTATACTTGCTACATTAGTATGGACCTTTAATACACTTTAGTTATAAAGACCGCGACAGTACATGTTCCAATGAAATGATCGGGTTCTATCCTGGGCCCTTATTCACGAAAACTTAAACTAAGTTACAACCGAAATTTTAAGAAATACTGCAACTTCATTGGATATATGCAAATTGATTTTACTGGTCAGCCAATCGAATTAAAATGATTTCCTTAAATCTATGCAGCGTTGCAAACTATGAGAGAGAGAGAGAGAGATGGGGTTTAACGTTCACTCGACACAAACTAAGTCATTTCGGGACTAACATATGGTTTAATTTTATTTCAATAATTCGCTTGCGCGTAGGCGTCTTGCAAACAATGAAATAAAGTATAAATGTAGCCGGAGTATGGAAGACATGAGTGCACATCCATCTGAAATAAAAGTTCTCGGTTAATAGATTATGCAATTTATTAATGGAAAGTTTAATAGGGCTTTTATTCTAACCAGTTTCTACGTAATCCAAATTAATAATGATTAAATCTGGAATTAATAATGGAATCTGTCTATTGGCCTTTGGGGACGAATGTCTGTGATGTCACTAGTATTAAATACCAATATTTATGTATGTGTTTCAATCATTTGCCCCAGTAACTATGTTACAAGATTGATTACAAAATGTGAAACTAAATTGCATTATTTTGACCTTTAATCCTCATAATTTGTGAGGAAACTTGTTTTACCTAACCGATATTATGTTTCTGGCTATGCGTCCGCCCACTTTTAAGGTTTCAGAGATTAGACCATTAAAGTCCCATTTCATATTAAATTTCATCGATTTTCATCAGCACATGTTTTCAAATTCCAAAGAATAGACGGGGTATTACCATTGACTTCCTTTGGTCATTATTGTATTTTTAGAAAATATTAACTGATTGTACTAAATTAAATTTAAAGTGGTTCTTTAACACTTCAAATGTTTTTACATTTTGTTGTACGGATTGTTTTATCTGTCAAATTATGTACAATCGTGTAATTTGCCATGCAAAATCTAAATATGGTATTTTATTTTATGTTTTAGCCTCAACATGATTCCCGTATTTTACAAATAGCACCGTCGTTATACCATCAAAGCCATGTGATGTTAGGTTTACTTAAGCGATATAACTGGACAGATTTCTCAATAATTACAACCACAGATCCGGGTTACGAGGAGTTCGTCAATGCTATCCGGGCACAAGTGAAAGAGACAGAAAATATTCCCCGTTTTGCTCCTTCTGGTGTACCTAACTTCAGGTAAGTACTATGAATAGTGCAGATTGTTGATAACGAAAGCCGGCCGATTATGGACCGAGAATAAAACACGTGGATAGTTTAAACCTGCAGAGTTGACAACGAAAGTGTTGCTCGTTAACGTAACCGGATGTAAATGCGCGTATACAATCCTAGACAAATGAAATTTGGAAACTATACAAAATACAGTATATTATAGTCGCAAACAAACTAACATATTGTATTTACGATCATTTATTGTAAAGAGTTCTCCTTCAATCCGTCAAATAGGTTTGATTATTTTTGTATCTATATACATTCATTAACACTTTTAAGTGTACTTGCGATCGGATGGGATAATGAAAGACACATCGTGAAGAAACTGAAAGTTGGCCACATTTGACTAAATGAAACTTCTAAAGAGTTTTTTTTTGTAATTTCGACCAGCTGATCTATATTGGAATTCCGATCTATTTTTCATAAGAGACAAATCGAACAGCATATATTTATAAGAATACCATGGGGACGTATTTTCGACAACTTAAATTGCTTGGCATCGACGGTAACTTAAAACTGGTATTTTCTTACCATAGGTTACTATATATTCAGTTACCAGTTTTAAGAGAAGCCACTGGTAATTTTTACCATGATAAACACTATACAGAAATGTAAAGGTTCTAAGTGACATGAATACATTTGCCTTTATAAAACATAAAAAACCCATAAAATTAAAAAAATTTCCTTCAGAAAAAAAGTAAAGTATTCCTTTATTAATACAATAGCCGTTTTTCTTCAAGCCATGAAGTAATTACTTACATTTATAAAGATGCTAATTATACGAACAAATAAATGAGATGCTTCGTCAGTATGTACAGTCGAATTCTGTTATCTCGACTATGGTGACGTGTTGTGCGTCGTGTTTTCATATGCTGCCTTGCATTACACCTTTACATGTTTCAACATGTGTTATTATTTAAACTTTTTTTCCAAATGGCAGAAGAAGAAAATAAGGAAACGATTTTTTGAACCAAACACCGCCTTCCTCTTTTTGTACGCCTTCTCATTATATTTGACATCTTAAATATGATATAATTATATATATTTAATTTGAAGCGGAAGCTAAGTTAATGAAAAAGGCAAAAGTAGTTTATATCTTTAATTCCTATGTATGTATAATTATTTTTCTTATATGTAATAAAGATTATAGATTTTAAAGTTGTCGCGGGGTTATGTTGAAAGAACAGGAACTGTATGAAATTTATGAAAAATGAGTAAATGTTTAAATGGGATAGTCTTAGTGGAATGAGCGTTGAACATAATATTATACTTTTTCACCGAACCTCTGAAGCGAAAAAGATTTTTTTTTTTTTTTTGGAAGATGCTGTTAGTTACCTACAGTATTGTAAATAAACATGTTTAATCCCTATTTTAGTCAAGTATGTGCAATGTGGGAGACAACTAATCGGATCAACGTTTTGAAAATTGCTAGACGCCTACGTTCAAGTGCGACACTAGATTAAAGATTGCGTCCATTTCGTCAGTAGCGTCACCAGAACCAGCAATTATCGACTTTAAAGACTAGATACGCGACTAACAACTAACAAATTTGACAGATCATCTAAGAGTCTGACAGTTTTATAGCTTGGATCACAGGCGCCTGTAACGTGGAAAATATTTCAAAAATAACATTAAGCTATGACTAAGTATATTGTTTAAAGTCCGTTATGTCCATATTCGTAAGCGACATTATCAAATAACTGGTCTGATTCCGATTTCTAACTCGGGACAAATGACTCATCTAAAACCGTTTCTCTTTCAGTAGATATTGGGCATGCTCGATTGTCATACCTGAAAGTTCCGAATTGACAGAATTGCAATCGAGTTAGGTGGAATTCAGTTCTGTCAACGTTCTGTCAGTCCCGACAACTGAGGTGGTGTGAGTAGAATCGTGACGTAATTAAACACAACGATTATGTTTCAGCTGTCATGGTTGGTTGAGATATTTACTTATGCAGTCGGCACATGCGTTCTAGCTCCAGATTCACATTTTCACTCGATTGTCATTATTTTGGGGGTTGACGGAATTCAATTTCGGAATGTTCAATCGAGCATCCCGATAATAATACCATCTTTAAGTCACGTAGACAATTTTTTTAAACGTCATCGTAGACTCGATTGTCAACCTAGCCAAAATTAGTAAGTATTGCCACAGGTTGACGGAATCTAGAGTTGTGAACTTTGATCCAAATTGTTTTAATCCAACCCGTTTCTAACATCGGTATTATTATATCTACTGAAAGAGAATCGGTTTCAAACGGGTTATTCGCCCCTGGGTTAGAAATCGGAATCAGACTAGTTATTTGATAATCTCGATTACGAACATGGACGTAATAGACTTTAGCCATTATACTTCGTCATAGCTTGATGTTATTTTTTAAATATTTCCACGTTACAGGCGCCTGTGGCTTGGATGTTGGTCCGATTATCTGTTATCATATTATTTCTTTTGGTAGAACATAAACGGATAGCCATCTCTTCTTTTAAAGCCTGAACAGTTGAAAGAAGGGCTAACAATACAACGGACTAATTTAGCCTATAAGAGAGAGCACATGCAAATCAATCTGGTCTCGATGAGGCTAATTAGCCAATTAGCATCAGGTATTACGGTTTCAGGAGCACTATGGCATCACCGCAGCCGTCTTAGAATTACGACGTCATATCAAGTTTCATGTTGATGGTTGCTGGTCTAAAAAAGATATACAATTGCTGAAATCAAATATCTTTTCTCTAAATTACTGTTGACGAATATGATGTAGAGTAACTCTAAGGTATTTTAGCGGGAACCCACATGATAAATAATTATAAATTGGCATGAAAACTTTGCTCAATGTACTGTAAACAAAATATACACGAACTATAAGATGAAGATGGATGCTACAACTGTTTTGAAACATTAATCTTTAAAGCCGAGTTCCTGGCACATGTTATATAGAAATTTAATTTAGATTAATGTAAGGTATTAGTGACTTTATTAATACTATGATGTTTCACTAAGATATTGAAAGGAAATGTTACAAAGGACGTATAGTCTTACATAGGCAATGTTTTATTCTGCACCAATTCTGTTCCTTTAAAGCAAGATGCCCAGGTATATATAAATGGTGAAAATGGAACGTATTTTGTCGTTACGTAGCCATTAATACGTCGTAAATTGACCAGTTTATCCGACAATATAAAATAACACTACTGGTATAATTGCTGGAATTTATTTTATCAAATTGCAAATGATAATCTTTTTTATTTCTTATCGTGCGAGGAACTAGATTCTTTTTTTCCGTCGAAATCAGACGATAGATTTTAAGTAAACTTTGATTTAGGACATTATCTAAACGTCGACTATGGGCTATATTTTATTCCTGGGACCTTTCCTTTAATGAACTCCTGACTTTTATCCGTTTCTGTTCAAGCATCAAACAGTAATACGATTAGAGTTTGTTGTCAAGGATAATTAATTAATTAATCATAAAATATCTCTATTAATATAGTTATATAAGAACCAGGGCAATATTCTTATTAGATTGTATAACCTAATTTTGTAAGTGGCGGTGAGTGCAATGATCTTTAAGTAAATCTTTAAGTAAATCTTTCAAAACGAGCATATAATTCCCTAGATCTTTTTTTTTCTTAAGCAATATTCAAAGCAGCCGTATGTTTATATTGGCTCCATACTTGGTCTGAGCTTTTCCTTTCAAATAATTCAATTAATAATTTTCTTCTGGTTTGTGATTAGGGATTAAAAACGAATTTAATTCTCGTTTTAGACATAGAAAAAATGTCTGATAAGATTCATTGGGTTTATTGCTGTTTTCTTATATAGATTTATATTTAATTGGTTTGTTGGATTTTTTTATTTCTTTCAGATTTAAACTGTTATCGAAAATAATAATCAGCGATGCGACGAATACGACAAAAACACGAGAAGAGTTAAAGACATTATTTGATACAGATACAAGGATCATTCTCCTACATTCAAATAGGTTTGTTATTTTCATTTGAAAAGCGAGTTAAAGGGTGAACTTCTTAGAGATAATAACAGACAGCTTTATGGATAACATTCACTAGTTTTATTAACTGCAACGTTTCAATGAGATAGTTAACTGGTAAGATGCTATCGAGGACAGCATTCCAGTACTTATGTTTCAGCAAGGCCATTCAATATTGTTTGCTATACGTACAATGCAGAAAATCTGTCAAAAATTGATTGACTGATCATTTCCACTCGTTTTACTTCAGCAACATACGGTTGATCACGCTCGCCCTAATTCGGACGTCCACTCTACTCGACACCTCTAACTTTATTCTCTTGCGTAGGAGCTAATACAACATACTATCTTGGCAAAGCTTCAAACACTCATAACTTCGTCCAGAATAAAGTAATTTGAATGAAATTTTTAAGGTATTCGTGTTTCATTTTCGAACTGTTATAGTCAAAACGACCAGCTCTTTATCTAAATATTAGATTATGTATCTATAAAGGCAAAACTGTGTTGTTTTAGTTTAGTTCTACTATTATAAAGGTTTTTGGACTATAAGTGTAGTACTATAGGACTTCTTTCTCGTTGTGTTTGTTTCTTCGTGATCGCAACAAGACTACGGCATAAAATATTTTTACAACTTTATTGCTAAGCTGTAATGGCTTTGCAGGTTCCTCGTTCACAATAATAATGGCTGCTAGGAATTTCTGAATGAGCTCTGATCCAACTCGCTCTACACCCTATTTTATACCCCCTAATTTCTGCAGGTCTTCGATAACCTTGACGTTAATTTCCATCCCATATATGTAATAAACCTCTTTATTTCACACGACTAAGATAGGAGACATTACCTTATTTTCGTCTAACAACCATAGGTCAATTAACAGCCAGAATTTGATGGATATTTTGACAATGATTATGATTTAACCAAAATATCACTGGTTTTTTTATGTATAACTATATATTCACGTTCATTAAGTACGTGTGATTTGACTCTATAGACAAGAGTGAAGCAACAATTTTGCAAAGAACCAAAATTGTCTCAAGGACCAAAGTGTTACATTTGACAGAAAAACACAAGTAAAATTAATATTCCAAAAATTTTATTTTTTAACGCAGTTTACTCCGGACTATTTACACCCCGTTATTAATGTGATTAAATTTTCCGAATCAGCTGGAAAAAAATCTGTTTAATTTTGATATTTAGTAGAATGCAGAAAACACACGCGGATAAACTTTCTCATTGTGTTTAAGATGGTGTGTATTTATGTCTTGGTGAATTTAATTATTGCAACATGCTAAACATTGCGAAATACGACAAAATAACACAGAGAAGGGCTATTTTAACAGTTTATAGCAACTCTATATTTAATAAAACTTGACATAAAGCTAATTTGCCCAGCTTAATGATCGCCTTGCTAGTAATTATCCTAATTGCCTTCTCCAACATCTCCATTAAAGTAGAGAGAACAAAGTATTATTTTTTTATCTGTAAGTAATAACAGTAATAAAACCAGCAAGTCTCGAAATAATTACATTAATTTTTTTTTTTAAAACTTCTGTTTATTACCGTGTTTAATTACACTCAACCCATCTTATTGTCACGTGTGCCTATAGTTACTTGTCAGTAACTTGCATTCTTTCCAGTTTTAGTTTAACCGAATCGAAAAATAAACAACAACCTATTGCAATAAGATTATGAAATAAGACTTAAATTAATGGCTGTTTCTTTCAAGGGAATTGTTTTCACGATTTCCTGAGTGGGACTCTGTTTGTTTTTTATTGTGTATCTGATGTCTTTTGTCGATTAATATTTTATCAGTCTAATTAAAGTTACCCTGCTATTTCTTTCCGTTTTATTTCCCAGTAGTTTTCTCAAAAACAACATCTCGGTCTGGAGAAATGTTTCATTGCGCTCTTTTAAGATTGACTGAAATGTGACTGGTCGAATCCGGGTCGTATAGATTAAGTAAATCGAGTGAGACTGCAAAGTTCGAAAGGGAATTTGTAAAATGTGTATGAAAACGGTGGGGGTTTATTTAAAGTAGACGACGTAAGCAGGCTCAGCACATATTAATAGAATGTCAGAATAAAGAAAGCAAAACACCTTCCATTATCATTCTAAACGCACATCTAATGTGGTATTTGATAACTCTCAATTTAAGCTGTATCCCCATTACTGCTTATTAATCTCTATTAGGCAATACATGAAAAATATAAAACAAAATCTAACTGAAAAAAAGAACATGATTACCAGATAGACAGTACAATTAAAACTAAAAAATGAAACGAAACGAAGCGAATCATATAACAAAAGCGGAAACCGGGTGTCCATCTTTAATAGTTAAAGCTCTGGAAGCCTTATAATAAAGTAAAACCCAGAGTCGGTGACTAAAGTAATCTACGAATATTTTGGAAAACCAGACAACATCCATGCCTGCTACAACTGTATACTATATTAAAGTTGATAAACATGTCAGTGACATAATCAATGATGTCGAGACACTGTTATGTTAATCATGATGGACCATGATGTGTATTGTCATGTTTTTCAGTCGAGACTCTAAGGAAATCATTGACATAGCTGTGGAACTTGGTTTAACTGGCAAAGAATACATGTGGATTATAACATCATCAGCAATAGCCAGAGGCAGATCATATGCTTATAGGGGATTTCCTTTTGGTCTTTTTGGTAAGTCTTTAAATCTGGCACTTCCTAATTACATATTTCTACGTTGAGAAAACAAGCCGCCATTTGTACTTTATCAGAGCATAATATGGTTTAAAACTCAAGAATTGCAAGTGCAATAAAGGTGAAGGTTATGGCTGTTGTCGTTGGAAATACAAACATACGGTAAGCGTGTTATACCATAATAAATGTAAAATGAGAGAGAGAGAGAGAGAGAGAGAGAGAGAGAGAGAGAGCGAAATGGGGTTTAAAGTCCACTCGATACAGACTAGGTCATTTCGGGACTAACATATGGTTTTAATTTTATTTCAATAATTCACTTGCGCGTAGAGGTCTTTAGCAGTGGTAGGAAACCGGTGGACCCGGAGAAAACCCACGAGGTTGGACAGGCAACCCTACTCCTTGTCACGTACAACCGGGGATTCGAAACCACGCCAGTTGACTCAATGACAGGCCTCGTGATATAGCAAATGTAAAATAAATAAACAACCACAAGCACGGAATTTAAAGGGATGTCAACGCAAATTACAAATTTTATGACGTGCTTTATTTAGAGACCGACTAGAATAAGGTACTATTTCAGTCCTTTTCTTTGGTTAATTGCTTAATACAATATTGACGGTGCCTCACTGTTAGTTTTTAAATTTGATGTGTAATGGGCAGGGAGAGAATGAGATAATCTATGTTCTGTTTGTAAAATGCTTATATGTGTCCTATCGTATTAATGATGTCAAAGGTACTGGGAAAGGGATGTGCCGTTTCAAGTACCACTACTACTACCACTATTTCGGGTGAACGTCCATTTCAGCCTAGAGTAATATCGCCTTTCTAAAGACATATTATCTGGCTTAAATAGTGACTATTTGTCTCCTTTTTCAACGCCTAATCTCCGTGGGGTAACATTAGTCCCCGACATATCATTGATTAATTTTCCATGCCATCTATTATGAAATATTGCCGTGTGAACAATGGGTGATACTGAATATTTGGCGTTTCGCAATGTGCAGTTATCGTTCAAACCGCACAGCAGTGTTTCTGTCTTGTATTTCTTTAATACATCAGGGCCAAAATCAGTTGTTTTGTTCTGAATAACTTTGTTATAAGCAACTAAAACATGATAACATAGATTAAATACATTAACTTTCATATGTTTTATCTGTTATTCGTTTTCCACGAAACATTCTCTTAATTTAATACTGTTTTGAAATCTGATGACGATCTACTGCAGTAACTAAATTCAGAACTTTATCAATGATTATGAAAAGAACGCAAATATCACCTAATGGATTTTAATGCATACCGAAAGTCAATTACCAAACGCCAGACAGGGGAAACTCTGATATTAACTAAGATATCATGCCAAGCTGAACGGCAATCTGGAATAAAGTGTACTGGTAATCTACACCTATTAAAATAAATTATTACTTATGTTTGAACTTTGGGAATAGGTTAAAGTATATCGTTAGATTGTATATTAAAATTACACTATTAACCGTTTATTTTAGGCTATTTATGAATTATTTTATCGTAAACTTAGACCGCATGGTGAACGACTTTTACGAACAAAAGAAATTTTTTTTGTCATTATTTTTTGTTGTCTTTTTTTTTTTTTTATCATATTGTGATATTCCATGTTACACTTGTTCCATTTACACTACATTGTGAATTGGGTTTATGCTTAGAATTTATTTATCATTAAAGGCTATTTATGACGGTATAATTAAATTTGAAGAAACAATAAACTGTCTCTGGTTAATTTGAAGAAGTCATCTAACTATTGATAATTTTGGTCCCTTTAGTAGGTTAAAGTGGCGAAGTCTACCATCCTCACAAAAATTATAGACCATTTCAAATCTTTTGTGATATGGGTGATATCGTACAATTTCGAAATTAGAATTTTGTAACTTCAACATCTATTGGGATGTATAACTCGTAAAAATCCTTATAAAAATACTTTTGTAATAATATTGAACAGAATGGACGAATAGTACTAGTAGAATTTTGAAATTAGAAATTTGTAACTTGATTATCCATTGGGGTGTAGATCTCGTAAAAATATTATTTCGGGAATTAGATCCTTTAAATGTCATGGAAAATTATTTCATACTCCTATACCTAACGTTATCTGAAGATATTGCTTTGTTATTTTATTTATTGTTAACTTTTATTAAACACGTTCAGTTTACAATTTATAAAAAAATATCGCATTACAGCTAAAATAAGGTTTCAGATTACAATAGCTGACTAATTAACCCTTGAGGGAATATACCATAAGATAAATATGGTTTAACGTCCACTCGACACAAACTAGTTCATTTTGGGATTAGCATATGGTTCAATTTTATTGAGCGTAGGGGTCTTTAGCAGTGGGATGAAACCGGAGAACCCGGAGAAAACCTATGAGGTTGGGCAGGTGACCAAACTCCTTGTCACGTGTAACTGGGGACTCGAAACTATGCCAGCTGACTCAATGGCAGACCTTGTGATACAGCGCGCATGAGCTAACCATTCGGCCATCCAACCCCCCAGTTTCTAAAAGACTTTGATGTCAAGTACTCTTCATATATTTGACTTATATTAGGAACCTAAACTCTGTATATTACTGTTTTACCCATCAGACGTTGATGTCAAGGATAGCTCTTCATATACTTGACTTTCATAAGGAACCAAAAGTCTGTATATATTACTGTTTTACCTATTGATAGATACGTGTATTTAAAGCGACGATCCTTTACCATTTTGCTTCTAGGTTTCCTTTTGAAAAAAATATATAATAGACTCCGCTCCAAAATTGAACATTGTTATAACCATCATTCTTGATATTTGGAATCTGAAATAAAGATTGAGTTAAGACGTTTACGTCTGGGTTCCAATTACTACAATTTTGTGAATCCCAGTGAATTTGAACCTTTAAACGACATGTCCCCAAGCGCTACGCATCTTGATGTTGTTTTTCTTGTGGGCCTAAGACTCTGCCAATTCAAGTATGATTGATATGAAACTCGGGAGGCTTGTTCCTTGAACAGTTGCGCATCGATTGTTGTATGACGTCACAATTCCAAGATGGCTGCGATGACGTCATGACCCGTCTCTGGTCCATATAATTCGCTCTTACTTGTTGAATGAAAACCATGATCATAAGGCTAAATTAAAATCGATAATCAAATGAATATGAGGGCCATAAATACTAAATGAGCTGATTAATATTTTGGCTTCCAGCTATATCTTATGAACGAGAATTACAGGCTATGCAGAACAGTTTAGTGCGGTCAGTAGATATTTGGATGGAAGGATTAAAACAAATGGCTAGACAACGTCTTACCGCCACGGCTAATTTATCACCTGGTTTTACCTGTAATGATAGTAATCATTTATACTGGAAAGATGGAGAAACTGTTTACAGGTAATGTATACCTCTCGCTATTTACCTGTCATGATACCTGTCAATCATGTTAGAAATATAATCAGCAAGGATGTACGTGATAACGACTATAAGATCATTCTTCTTTGGGAGGAATTAAGCTAGTTCATGTGTAGTATATAAAAACATTATTTTGGCATTTTTCAATGTAAACGAAGCTCTTGTAGCTCAGATTCCTCAATATTTGTAATTCAATAACGAATTCTGTTTTCTATTTGGTAAGGCTTACAAATTTTTAGATATGTTTCCAATTACGCAGTGTATGTTTATATAAGTGAAACATACATATTTCATGGTAGTGTGATATTTTATCTACCAGCCGATATATACCTGTAATATAGTTTACCAATTCTTGGCGTTTTGTTTCTTTAAAATGTACTAAAATGTACATACAAAATGTACTTAACGTTATAATAACTATAATCCGGTATAATGCGAATCAATAATACTCTCTAATATTGAACTCAAATTTGAAATGAATTTGAGTGTAATGTCCTATTTTTCTGCACCTGTCAGACTTATGAAGGGTCGACATACACCATGCAGTGTGCTATGAGTCAACTTTGCCAGGACAGATTAGCTATTGCACTTCATCGAAATACAACTGTCAAGTATCATTTGACATGTTCAGTGATTGTCCTATGTGTTTGTACCATCCGAACGATAAGACGCTATTCCATGACAATCCCCCATCCTGCACAACTGACAAAGGAAAGCCATTTTTTGAAAATCCAGGGGATCTTTAATTACCAAGGTAAAACAAATGAGCAATGTAAGAATATCAAACTCGTTGAATTTGTCCAGCGAAAAGCATGCGATTTTAAAAGAGTGAGAGGCAGATGTTTAAGGCTAAGGGTGTTTAATCTTTTATTTGCCCCGTAGCAACTCGATTACCTATTACCAATCCGGGTTTAATGTCGGACAATGTATTTAATGTAATTGGGCTATTAGATATCATAAATTCAAAACAACTGCGAATACGAGAAGGAAACCATATTCTTTTATATTGTAGATGTCTTACTGAGACTAAGTATTCATTTTTATACAGCCACATTGTGATTTAACAATATTTATTTGGAATTTTTAAAATCTTACAACTAAATTAATGTATTTTGCAGTCACCCCTGTTCGCTCTCCCTGAAATCTATATGGATTTATATCTCTCTGATTTTCTACGACTTTCTATAAAAAAATTCAGTTATTCCCCTTTGATACGACATCTTGTTAGCGCTCTATGGGCCTCAATTATCAGTTTACCTTTCCAAAATTCATACTGGTAGTTTGTCCTACTGAAAGAATATTTACATTGGGGCTTCAGTTACAATCTGATCTTTCCTTGAAAAAAAAGAAACAAACATTTCGGAACTAATATATTATATTTCAACAATTCCCTTTCATTGGGATGCGGGGGGGGGGGGGCAGAGGACACGGAGAAAACAGATCGATATCAGTCAATGGAATAATCCAGTTGATTTTCAATGTTTTTCATGGATCTCATCAAGAGTCGTGCCCCTTTGTTAATGAATCTTGTTTAACAGTAACTTATACTTCTGAAATGTATATTGTTGGTCTATCCTTCCTTTTGACTTTCAATAATAACTTCCAGGGTTACTCCCCTTAGTTCCGATTATTGACAAATTAAATATCGCTAGAAAATGATCTTAGTTAATGGAAATGTTGGGTAATTGGTCCTGTGTAGCCGCTTATGTTTATGTTTCGATATCCGAATTGTTTCAATGGGAACAATTCGTCATAAGTTACTTTTTTTAATTTAATATGCCATGCTCAGCATGTCATCTTGCTTTGAAATTGCTATCCGACCAGCAAACAAGTTAATGATTTGATTGTCTATGTGGGGTCTATTTCAAGAATATTTTTGACTAATGTAAAATAATTAGTATGTTCAATACGATTAAGTAATTATAATTGTAGTTCGAGATTTATATTTATACTATCTTTGATAGCAATAATACACTATTAATATGCTCTATACACTATAATCAAGTCTTCCTCATAAATATTCAGTAGATTAAATCTGTTTTAATAAATGTAATACTAAATTATTCCAATCTCTCGCTACAACATGTTGCCATTATTGACCCATTTCACGCCGCCAGTAAATCTCTGTAATTCACTTAGTATCGTAATATCCCCTATGGCACGCTGGAGTCAGAGAACATAATTTGAATATACATGTACACAAAAAAAGCCACAAAGGTTGCTAGCTGTAGTTTTCTGTACAATTGATTTCTGACACATTCTTGTCTTTTTGCAGATATTTAAAGGATGTGATTATTCGGGGTACTGATCCGGTCAAATTTACCGATAATGGTGTTCTCAAATATACAGAATTTAAGATACTTAACGTTCAAAGAAAAGGCCCCATTCACAGAGATTTTGTTGAGGTAAAGAAATTCACTAATTTGACAAAAACAAAATGTAAATTGATAGTTATTCAAATCGATCTAAAATTACAATTGGCTTTAAAGAAATTATGTGCTGTTTACTCAGAAAACTACATGATTAACTACATGCAATTCTACTTTACACTATTGGACACTGTATCTTTGGTGTTGTTGAATCAACTTAAAAGAGATCATGACACTTGTTTGTCCTTTGAAATCCCTTTTGTTTCACCGATTTTAGAATAAATAATTTATAAGTTAGAATTGAAAATTGTACTCTCTATATTCTCAAAATGATGGATCATTTTCCAAATGAACTTAAATGCATCCTGATGCTGGTGATTTAAATGGGTCATAAACATCGAAGCTACCGGAATAAAAACTTAAAACTTTAACCCAAAATTGTAACTATGCAAGGGACAGTCTGGTTATAATGAAGCTCCTTGGCTTTTATTTCATTTTGAGTCATGTTGTCTTGGTTATGCCTTCTCTGTTATAAGGTCATAATAGATTCAACTTAATATTATGACAAATTTAGACATTGTTCACTTCTGTTTAAAATGTGCAATTGCGTTGTAATAATTTAGTAATATACGTATTTGCGCTGCCTATTCAGAAAATGGAACCTCTCGCAAGACAAGGGGCAAATTGACATGGAAAACTTAGATATAAATTCAGCTTGGTGGATTTGTTGCATAAAAGCCCAACGTCAGTGGCAGAAAATCATTGATTTCAATGCCCTTATCTATGAGGAAAGGGATGTGACAGTCGTTGAATTTTCGTGAAGGATTACACTTAGTGCTTCTTTAATACCCGATATTACAGGTTGGTAAATGGACATCGTTGGGTATAGAGATGCAGGATATAACATGGCCAGGTGAAGCTGCTGGACCACCTAAAGGTAAACCAGAGAAATATCATCTACGTGTTGTTACGTGGAAAGAAGAACCGTACGTGATGTATAGAAACCATAACGATGCTGGTATTTGTGATATAGGGACCGTACCATGTCGCGTATATCCTCGAGATGAAGACACAAACATGTAAGAAGATTATGACTACATAAAATTTTTTTAACTTATTTATTTCAGACACCCATATCGCTGTACCGTGACAACAAATTCTCGTGTCGGACTTAATGATATACAACATGGCATACTTTTGTTATGGCTTTGATAATAGTTGTGTTTGATTTTATATACATACACCATTTCTGATGGCAAACCTTCTAAAGAGCCCCGCGATATCGAAACGTATTCTTAATTAGAATGCTCTATTTTATAGTTCTTTGTGAGATAAAACCATACTCCACTCTGTGTTCGCGTTCATTAAATTAAGGGAGACTTCTGTCAATACAGCGGTCTATTTCTGGAGTGTTTTATCTAAAAGAATAGAAAATTAGTCTTTACCCCAAATTAATTTCAAAGCAAATGTATGGAAACGCAATTAGTCAGTAATGTACCGTTGACTGTGCTTGGCCTTGGGACAATATTGCTATTTACCGAATGTTTAAAATAGATTGCTATTTTATTAGAATTTTTTGTTTCTTTAAGTTTTACCTATTTTACCTTTAAGTATCACTGCTCTCTGTTACAACCAGTATGTAGATATAGACTAATAGACCTGCATAATTATGCACATATAAATCCAATTGACAAATGGCGCCATAAATGATGGTATCATTGAAATATGATAATGATTATATCGAGTGTGCAGTAATAATATAATGTGTTTCTCTTGGCATGTAAATTAATATTTGATTACGGTGTGATTATAATATATAGTGCGGGCTTGAGATTTGGGCTGAAACATGCAAATAAATAAAAGTGTGCAAAAATCTGGTGTTAAAAGTACGTTTGAAAATATGCAGCCGTAAACTAAATTCAAATGAACTGCGATTTAACGTCCTGCTTTATTGTACCAGTAGTAAATGAAAAAAACTTTGTTTGAATTTCTTGTTTTATTTCTTACCAAGAATCAAATTCCTCGATTGTTTTAAAGACGTTTGTGATGTCTATGCACTTATTCTGTAAGTAATGGGATTATTTCACGTTTAACCCATTTCCACGCCCAACCCAAATTCTAAAAACAAAATCTAAATCCCGAATTCATTGAAATCCATACTCTAGTTATGTAGAGTGCAGTTTTTAGACGACAAGGGAAGTGGGCTCAGTTCATCAAATATATTTTATATAACCCCCGAGTTAAAGCTCTATAAAGCTAATAAACCTGCTAAAGCGAGGATGTTAGAAAATAAGCGAAGTGAAATTGTCTATTAATGTTTACATGTTTCAGACGAACTGGTAACACAACGGTGGTAAAATGCTGTGCTGGATTAAGTATTGATCTCCTCAAGTCTCTAGCTCAGCGGTTAGATTTTGATTATGAACTGTTTGAAATGCCTGACGGCCAGTTTGGATCTGAAGACAATGTATGTTTAATATAAATTTTGTTTATTACAATCAAAATAATAGTTGCTGTTTGAACTGTAGATGCGTGCTATTAATCAACTTTAAAATCATATGAGACCCAATAACATGAAACCGAAGTGAGGAAAATATATCTGAAATTCGCCAATCTTATTAAAATTAATGTCGGATACGATTCGTTTTATTTATGAAGTCGTAATAACTAGGTTAACATTTGACATATTTTCTTTGAACTTCGTATTCAGAACAAGTGAACTTTATGACTAATCAAATCAGACATTAATTATATTGGTCACTTCTTGAAAATGCCCCTGTCCAGACACGCCTATCTAGTATATAATACGCCTATGGTCTTTGACATAAGATTATTTATTGCTGCCGGTTATAATTTTATGTCAGTAAAGACATTAATCGGGTTTGATAACAGGAAATTCTAAATTACATGACATTATTGTTCTTTCGATCAAATAACAGTATATTTAACACAGGTTCTAAAAACAGAAGTAGGCTACATGAAACTAATTTAGCATCCTACCATCCTGGAATGTGTTATTTTAGAACAAACTCGATCTGTTTATCTACGATACAATTGTGCACACTTTCTTTACAAAGCTTTGGAATATGACGAGGCCGCCCCTCAAAATAGAAATATGTCAAATAAACGGAGTACAGTATTGTCAAACTTAGTATCAATCATAGCCCTAGCAATGGATATATTATTATATTACAGAGAACAGGTGAATGGAATGGAGTTATGGGTGGGCTACAAAGTAAACAGGCCGATTTGGCCATAACGTCATTAAAGATAACCCCTGAAAGAAGTGAGGCAGTTGACTTTTCTGTACCATTTCTAGAAACGGGCATAACTATTATAGTAGCACTTAGAGACGGCGCTATTTCACCAACAGCTTTCTTGGGTAGGCAACGTTTTAACTCTCTAGATTACTGTATTATTTTTAAAATTTCATTTCTTTGTTCTTTTTTAAAGTTTCCGAATATATTTTTGTAGATTGCCAAAGAAGAAATCCATAAATATAAATCTCAAAAGAAAGATATAATGTTTAATATATGATTACTTAAAGATAGGTTACTTATGCACGATCTAAACATGACTATTGCCGTCTTTTTTGTTCTTTAGACATTTATTTACATAAAAAGCCCATATTGAATGGGATATTGAATGGATTGGGTCATCCTCGCTGTATAATTGTTTAACGTTGAAATGGACGTCACTCAAGATTGGGCTTCGTTTATTGTACTTAACAATCTGCTATTTCTTGTCAAAACTTCAAACACTCATAACTTCGCTCAGAATAAAGTAATTTGGCAGAAATTTCCAATATATTCATTTTAAATTATCTATGTTTGAACTATTATAGCAAGACCGGACAGCTCTTTTCGAAATCGTAAATAATGCATCTTTAATTAATGTGTATTTTCAGAGCCGTATGACTACCCAGCTTGGTGTTTAATTCTGTTGTTTAGTGTCCACGCTACGGGAACTTCTATATTTATCTATGAATGGCTGAGTCCTTACGGTCTTAATCAAGGAGGCAAAAGTCCTTTGAGAGGTAACTGAGGTAAATCTTGGGTGTGATATTTGAAACGGTTAGTCGCATATATATACCTCTGGTATGCGGATATTTGTCGAGTTACTGGTCACCCGAGTAATCGCCTCACATGAACTCGGTTTATCTGGTAAAACTGAGCAGAAATTGTATAGTTGGTTGGGTGAATGTACATTAAATAAGTTGGTTGAGTGTTCAGTGAATAAGAGATACCGCTTAATTGAGAAACTAGAGTAAGTAATCTGGAAATTTGAAATAGTCTAGATTTTCATGTCCCGTTTATATTTATCAGGCATAATGCTGGTTTGGTTAAGCTGCATGTAGAGCAAAGGTGCGAGTTTCCTTTTCCTACTACCGATGTACAGACCTAACATATTCCGAACATCGAAAGAGAATATCGATCTTGCACACGGCTCAACGCAGAAACAGTTATGCCACATTTATGAACGAAATATATGTACAATCACAACATTAGTAAAACCACTTAATTATGAGAACAGTGACACTTTGAACAACTTAATGAAACCATATGCAACAATATTATGAACGCTGATTCTCAAATAGAAATGCCTGTTCCAATTAATGGTTCGATTTCATTGAGTATTTACAAAGTAAGATGAATTGAATATTTCCGGTATCACCTACAGACGATACAAATAAGCCAGCGTCACCTATACGAGTTGGGTAAAACATTAGAATGGGTCTCTCAAGCTGGGAGATTAACGAAATTATGTAGGTATTTTGATGAGGTCATACTATCAAAGTTTTAATGATCCATGTATTTTTTTTAATCCTCTCCGAAAAACAACGGTCGTATTGTTTAGCCGTAATAAAAGTAAAATTGTCGCGCGTGGGTTACTCAAATATGGCTTTTTTTAATGTTTCAGAGCACAAATTCTCATTATTCCGATCTTTTTGGTTAATATGGGCCATGTTATTCAGTGCTGCTGTATCAACAGATACACCTCGAGGTGTTTCCAGCAGATTTCTAGCAAATATTTGGGCTTTGTTTGCATTGGTCTTCCTTGCAAGTTATACTGCCAACCTGGCTGCCTTTATGATTACAAAAGAAGAATATTATGATTTATCAGGCATACAAGACTGGAGGGTAAGTTAGTCGATAGATTTTAATGCCGTGTACACCACACGGCACCCGTCGCTAATTTTCTCACACGCTGTTTAATGAGTTTTTATCTCTATTACACAAAAACTGCTTCAATGAGTTGGTGTCACACAAAAACTGCTTCAATGAGTTTGTATCACACAAAAACTGCTTCAATGAGTTTGTATCACACAAAAACTGCTTTAATGAGTTTGTATCACACAAAAACTGTGTTAATGAGTTTGTATCACACAAAAACTATGTTAATGAGTTTGTATCTCACACAACTGCATTGTACATTTGCTCTATTAATATGGTATAATGCCTTCAACGTACAAGTAAAGAAATTATGCTTTAATATGTATGAGTATTTATTTTAAGACCCATTTATAACATTTGCAACAGGTCCGCACTAACTTAATCTGAACCTGGCTTACATCAGTTTATATCCCACAGAAGCTGCTTTGATGAGCATCCTAAGCAAACTTCTGCAATGAGTTTGTATCCCATAAAGGGCACTCATTTTTAAGCTTCTACAACATAGTATACATTTAAAAGCAGACACGCATTCTGTGCTCTTGGGGTGGTTTACTGGGTCCCAACCGCGACTCATCTTGTTGTTCTTCTTCTTGGGGGCGACGATCGACATGATACTTGACATGCTTGTTCCTTGAACAATGCCAATCGATTGACGGACTTATATGACGTCACAATTCCAAGATGGCTGTGACGACGTCATGCTCGATTCCTAGTTCATAGTACGCTCATACGTGTCTGTATATTTCAGCTAAGAACACCATATGCTACCAAGCCACCATTTAAATTTGCCACTTTACCAAATGATACGACGGAAATCAACATGTTAAAGAATCATAGAACCATGGCGGAATATATGAAAAGATTTAACAAACCAACAGTTAAACAGGCTATCATTGCACTTAAAAAACAGTAAGTCTCTAGTTGCATAATATAAACATTATAGATCTCGTTGTACTATACAATATTGTTGGTAGTTTACTGGCAATCTAACAAGCATCGTTTTCTTAAACGACTAAACAAAATGAGTGGAACGACTCGATCTGCGATGAAACAAGACGGCTAAAACCCTTCTAGATATACAATGAAATCATACATCTTACTGTTCCGTCCCCACAAGGCTAATACGCTGTTCATTGCCAATCAGCCTGGACAATCCCGAGGAACCTTTTCGGCCAACAACCAGGATCGTGCTCACTGTGACGTCCAAAAGAACAAATGTTGAGAATAAAAATATTCAAAAATTTCAATAATTTAAGGCCAAAATGTTTTGGGTTTTTTTTTTACTAAAAGTACATATGATTGTTTATGAATTTAATGAAGACGGGCATACGCCACGCAGTGTGATATGGGAGAAATATTGCCCGGACAGCGACACTATGAACCACTCTTATATCGAATTCCAACTGGTTCTTTTAGGTGCACGCATATGTATAGACGAGGTCGAACACGGGTCTTCCCGCGGCTCCGGTTAGATTATACCACAAAAAATCATAATATGTTGCAGCCCCCCCCCCCCCCCGTGAAAAAATTTTCTACCATAAAAAATAGATATACATTGTCCGTCAATATTACAGCACCCCTGAGAACACTTCCCGTCCCCCCTTGTTGCTCTGAGCTAGTTACGGCCCTGATATGTTTACTATGTAATCAAACTCCCCAAAAAATGAGAAGCCCTTGGTATTAATAGTCCTATAAAGAGTAAACATACCCTGCCTCTTGTACGTTCAGCAAACGAATTTTTAAAATTATTTCAACAAACTATATTTCTTCTGACTATTTCAGGGAAATCCAAGCTTTTATTTATGATGCCACAGTATTACAATATTATGTTGGTAAAGATGATGGATGTAAATTAAGAGCTGTTGGTAAATGGTACGCCATGTCAGGCTATGGTGTGGGTTTTCCGAAAGGTTCGCCCTGGGTAGAGAAGGTCAACGAAGCCATGTTAGACCTACAGGATATTGGTGAGTTTATCAGAAACCTTCCTTCAGCTTCATTTACTTCTCTAGAAAACCTTCCCTACCCACCACAATTATTTATTGAGGACATTTTAGACGGACGATTTATATGTGTGTACTTAAAGATCTGCAATGTAAAACAACCATCAAAAGTTTATATATTTTTTACAATAATGTGTATACGTAACATAGCATACCTTACACTAGAAAGCTATAATTGGGGTTAACGTCTTACGCTGGTGCTTGTCTGTGATATCACCCAAGGTGGAGGCGGACGTAAAACCCCACGAACGAACGTACCCTGGTGCACCAACCGGAATAATAGGAAATTATATCATGATAGCGGCGTTAAGGCCTATTATAACACAAAAACGACCGTCAAGTAATTTGTTTTTGTACTCTATTGTTTAAATAATCATAATCTTTTAGAGGCATTTAGTAACTGGATAGAGCAATAAGTTATAACACATACTTATGGAATAACAATGGTTTATTGTTTAAATACTCGTAAATCTGATTTTAAAAATGATCGATAACTCTTTAATCAACAGGATAGGTTATAACATATCAACGTTATGTTAACAGATTTTCGTATTGTATTTAAGGTGAAATCGAACGACTAAAAAAATTCTGGTTAGCCGGTGTCTGTCACAAAAAACAAAAGAAAGGAATGTCGAGTCAGACTCTTGGAATACTGAATTTCACAAGTGCTTTTATTTTACTGGGAGGAGGCATGTTCCTCGGTGCGGTTTTGCTTATTCTTGAACATCTCTACTTTCGGTTTGGACGAAAAACTATACGGAAGTGGGATAAATGTGGTTGTTGTTCATTGGTTAGTTTGGTAAGTATATGGGTGTTTGTGAATAAAAATCCCATTTCTTTCAGTTTTGATCATAGCAAGCTTTGGCTCTTCTATTGCGGAAGCAGACGTTAAACGACCATGTTACACTGCAATAGCTGCGATTTAGCTGTTCTGATAATTTATATTTCTGAACTCTAGGATGACATTTGATTAACACTTTGGGGTGCTTGTTTTATCAGATGTTTCCGCAGCTCAAATCTTATTATAATATTGTATTGCATTTGAACTTTAAAAAAAACCAGTAATTATTGGCCCTCTTGTTGAACACATATCATCGTCATTTCATGAATTGTTGCACTTTTGGCTTAATCCTGGCATTGGTTTGCTTTTATTTAATGGAGCCGCGAGGGCTCAGTAAGACGTTGACTTGCTAACTAGGGGTCCTGACAAGGAACAACGTACAGTCGTTCGGATGGCAGGTCCCGTGGACACATTGGCGTGCACGTAAAGGAACCCTTGGCAGTTGGAATTCGATATAAGAGAAGGTCGTAGCGCCGTTATCCGGGCAAAATTTCACCCCGTATGGCGTATGCCAATCTGCATTAACCCAGTCGGAGCAGAGCAGTAGGGCGTTAAACCTTATTTCATTTTTTTTTAAATTAACAGAGTATGGGGAAATCACTTAATTTTGAACAGTCTGTTATGGAAGCTATTGATTTACACAGACGACATAAGTGCAAGGATCCAATTTGTGAAACTCAGTTATGGAAAGTTCGACATGAATTAGACTTAGCGTTGTTAAAAATAAGTAATCTTCAAAAACAGATAGCGTAAGTATTGTCTGTATTAAAATTGAAAAATAAAGTTTTATCTAATAATAAACCCAGATGCCATATCTGCAAATTGGTGCTAAATTTATTAAAGGGTCTTTATAGAAGATTGGATAAATAGCTGGCAGTTCTCACTATAATAGTTAAAAACTAGATACTGTAAAGGGGGTACGCTGAAAATTTCCGTCAAATTGCTCCACTCTGAACCGAGATAGCAGCGATTGAATTTTAGGCCTAGCCGCGATGATCATTACAAATTTTTTAAAAAAATAGTCTCGATTATTCACTTTTGCATTTAATCACCAATGAACGTTCATCAGCAGATCGGATTCAAATCCAGTGAAAACCCGACATATAAGATGGCATCGAGAATTGATTAAGGTCTTTTTATATTAATATATGTCTAATTATATTAATAGTTTATATAACATTTCGGGCCTAAAGAAAGACCTGCAATAGGCATATTTAGCTTTTGCATAATGTATGTTTAAGTGCAACTCTCGTTCAGTTTAAAAGCTTATTTTGGTAATTTTCTAGGCGACGCAATGCAGAAGACAGCAACGATGTTTGGAAGTACGACCCTGAGAGCACGCGCCAGCAGAATGGATTGCCTCGACACAGAAATAAAGGAGACCGAAAATCAAATAATTCGGATAACCTTCAGTCTGACCCGCTGACAGGGAAAGAAGCCGAAGCCCAGCTAGACAAAGAAAATATTGGCAGTGCAAGTGGAACTCAAAGTGAAGATGACGATATTGGCGAAGGAGAAGGTAGAATGGGTAAAAATAGAAGACATGATGGGAATTATTACATGGGGGTGGGTAAGGGCATGGACATCGAAAGTGTTATATACTGAAACCATGTATATTACATAAAAATCTCATTGTCATTATATTTTAATTGGACACATCTCAGTCATTGTATAAATTAACATCTCACATCATATTATAAGAACATTTTCCATGTAAGATTTATATTCCGGGTTGTTAAATCTAGTATTATTATTATTATTATAAAGTTTAGAGATTAAAATGAATAACACACACAGATGTTCAAGGAGATGGTATATAGAATGTATGTTTTTTCTGCTATAATACTGTATATGTATTTTGTATGTAATTCTATGCAAAATAATGATAGATTGGGAGGAAATAAATGGGCATCTTCCTGGGCTAACCCAAACTGCTGTCGCCAAAATTTATTTATATACTAACTCTATTAATGAATTATGTAACCAATGTGTCAAAATAACATTCAGCTTGAAAGTTAGCCTGTCTTATTGCAAACCAGAGAGGGTTAATCGCTTCTGTATTGGCAGTGTCGCGGTTCTGCTCGGTACTGGGGACCTTCCTCCGCTTAGTGGAGTAGAGCGGAACGATACCAATGGGGATATCGCAGATGGGTTTGGACCAGATCCTACCTTTATTTAGTTACAAACTAAGAGTCCTAAACCTGGACACTTTTGCAGATAAAAGGGCTACCCTCAGTCATTTGTAAAACATGATGTGTTGAACTGAGACACTCAAATTTTATTTTGAGAAAGTTATATTTTTTCAGCATGCTTTAACAACAACTGTAATTTGTACATACATGTACATACATGTACAAACGATGGTTGATTGATCGTTGCGATTTTCCCTTTCCATGTGAAATAAAACGAAAACATTAAGTGTTAATTTTGAGCTATTGTCATTATGAGATACTATAATACCTAAATTATGTAGCTAGTTGTGGGGTGAGGAGAACTATATTCCTTTATAAACGTAATGTGAGTGTTAATAAAACAGCACCCTGGCAATGTGTCTCTTTGAATGTGTTAACAAAACATGAGAGAAAATTCGGTTCAAGAACAAAAAAAGAAATATATGGTATTTATTTTCAAATTATTAGTATTCATTACCCAATTATATGAAATTTATTATTATCAACTGACATTTTATTGTACATAATTATATCAACAATATGTAATAATATACATAAATAGGTACAATAGTATATTCTCGAGCATACTTTATTGTAAATAAATCATTATTTAATAAATGTGAGTTATGCCCCTTTTAATTCAAGATACTTTCCCGGGTACAAACTGGGTGATTTGATGATATATTTGGACTAAAAACATATTCAAACTAATTAATCTCAAAAATTTTCCTCATATCCCTCTCAAAACTCTGTATTCGCCGGAAGATACCTATTATTATTTTCTGTCAACTTCTTTTTCCGCCGTTTAATTGTAGAGTCTCTTGTACGTTGACACCCCTCAATGTTCCCCAAACCGCCTAATACCATTTGATCAAGAAAACAACTAATCCGGGCAATCCCTTCGTCAAACAAGCACACAAAAAGCTGGCATGCAACACTTGGGTTGCCAGTTAGTGATACCCTGACATTTTTGCCCAGTGCTTGCCCCATGGGTGTTTTTGGGGTAGTTCAGTATAGATTG
Source organism: Patella vulgata (assembly GCF_932274485.2). Taxonomy (NCBI): domain Eukaryota; kingdom Metazoa; phylum Mollusca; class Gastropoda; family Patellidae; genus Patella; species Patella vulgata. Next base: position 40,968,282 of record NC_065880.2, read on the forward strand.
GGTGTCTATACTTTCCATATATACCACATCTGCCAAACTTTTATTGGAATTAACCACACGACAAATACTGTCGGGACAATGTATCTTTAATCAATAGGTTAAACCACGAGCGTGTTACGTCACCGTGGATGAGATTTAGGGCCCTTTCCTGGTTAGATACAAAGTGCAACCGATGATTTAGTTGCAAAAATTTGACTAAAATTAAGGTCGCCATGATTGTACTTTGGGCGGGGAAAGTTTATACAGAGAGGAAACGTATATGATAAAGATAGGTAATTGTACTTTGGGCGGGGAAAGTTTATACAGAGAGGAAACGTATATGATAAAGATAGGTAATTGGGGCATTTACAAGACAATTTCACAGATGTGGCACCATCTTGATCAAAAGCAGGTATGGGGTTCGCCATGATAAACTAGAGAAGTAGCATACAGGTAAACATGCAACTGTCAGTCCTGCATTTAAACCTAACCAACCTCTTAACTCTCGTATTGGTCCACCTCAAGAACATGACTATTCACCACACAGAATAGCCAGAACAACCAAAATAACAAAGAATTTATGAATATTATTGAGCACTTCCACATATATTTTAACAATGTCATTCAATGTGAATGACAGGATTATTTTCTTTCTCATCAAACATAGTTTCCAATAAACGTTTTTGATCATTACCACGGCGATAAAGTCTCATCATTAATGTTGGTTTAGCAGGCGAGGCAATGGTATCTCCGGCTAAAGGATCCACCACCATTGCATCAGGTGTACCAGCCCCACTGCCTGTTCTCTCACGTATATAGTCTGGCAAATTCACAGGATTAAATTCACAAGATTTTCTGTGGCTGGATAATCTTTCTAACTGTCCAATAAAATCACAACCGCTATATCTAAACGGGCATCCAACCTGAAAACAGCATCATCCAATTCAGTCAATACATTCCCCAAATGAGCATCTACACCAAATGAAATGGGGTTTAGCGTCCTACTGTTTTGCTCCTAAACTGGGCTAATGAAGACGTGCATCTACACCCAAGTTTAAACACTCTAGTCTAGTCAGATGCAGAGTCATTGTGTTCCAGAGTTTTAACCAGTCAAATTGCTTATCTCTACTTCACCCAACAAGTAAATGTTCATCATCCAACATAGTCAACAAATTCACCTAACAAAAAACCTACACCAAGTTTGAACATTCTACTAAAGTTAGAAATTGAGTTATTATGTCCCAAAAAGGTGATGAATGGACAGACTGACAGGCCGAAGGAACTCTACCTTCTTTGAAAGAAGGGGGACAAATAAAATAGTATTGCTTACTATTTGATCTCCTATAATATTCTCCAGTATAAAGTCATGATGTAATGAACATCTTGAAATTGGTTTCCTGTTCAATAAAAGTAAGATGGTGTATTAAACCTGCCCAAAGATGATTCAATAATAAAAAAGATAATTTTTGTTAACTACATGTACCTGTTAATACAAAATACAAATTAACAGTCAACACTAATGTAAAATTATCATATAATTTCAAATATTTCAAACCTTGTCAGGTACAACTGGGGAATCGAAACTGCGCCAGTTGATTCAATGACAGACCTTATGATACAGTGCGCACATGCTAACCATTAGGCCACCCAACCATCCTATAGTAGATGAATAAAAAATAATTTACCTTGAATAAAGAATGTTACATTGTTCATTCAGAATGGGTCTAAGAGTAAAGATCCAATTCACAGAAATCGCAGCTAATATCTAAATGATTTACAAAAAAAGGAAAAAGGGGAACTACTCCTGTTGACATAACTTACCTGTCCTCTGGACATGTCTTGCTATTTTTAAGCCATTGCATAATACACTATAATAATAAAGGAAAATTATTAATAAATATCTACAAAAATTAAATAATATTGTGCATGCTTTCCTATCACTAGCCAGTATGTAAATTTAATTTTAATTATAATATTTCACAAATCTAAACATTGCTTAAAAAAGATAAAGAGACTTTCGTTTTAAAAAAATATAAAGATACAATCATGCAGGAATAATATACAACAGGGAAATGAAATGGGGTTTGTTGTCCTACTTTTCTCCACCAACTGGGATAATGAAGGATATACAATATACACATACACCATGCAGTGTGCTATAGGTATGACTGTAAGGGAATTTTTCCCTAGACAGCAGTGTTTATCGAATTCCAACTAGCAAGGGGTTTTTTTTTATGTGTATGCCACAGCATGGCAACATGTATTCAGGACCTCAGCTTTTTTGTACCATCCAAACGAATATGGCTGGCCATAATCTCGACAGAACTGGTGAAGCTTGGTTTAAACAAAACCATTGCTTTTGGGATGTGGTACACACACTGTAGTAGGTGTGTTGAAATATCAGGAGATTTACTGTTGTAGGCCGTAATTACATTTTAACCAATGGTACAAATAATTTTGGGGTGTTTGGGTCAGGTAAATGAACCTTATTTTAAAGCAATAATTATTAATAATGTACAATGTACCATACCTTTTTGCAATAGCTGTGACCACAGGGTGCTCGCTGTGGTTCTATAAAAACCTCTTGACATATTGAGCAGTATAAATGACGACTTACCGACTCAGGATTTAAGAAATATCTGGGGCTGAAATATGTAAGCTAATTATTATATAAGTAAATGAAATAGTCTTAGTTGGACTGAAATGCTATTTAAAAAACGTAAATGTTTTTTGAAGGCATAGCCAGTATTGACAAATTATTCATCTTGGTTCCAATTAATTCAAGACATTGAAATAATAACACTATTATAAAAAAAATAATATTGTAAAGCAAAATACTGTACTTACTTTTGATCAATGTCATTGGAATGCCATGTCAGAAATGAAACAAAATTGGGATTAACCAGGCTGATGAGATATGAGTGAAATTTTGCCAGGATGGACATTGGCGCTACACCCAGGCCTACATGTAGTCTACTATTAAATGGAATCCCAACTGTCAAGAGTTCTTTTACGTGCAAGCCAACATGTAAGCATAGACCAGACCTCAGTTTTTCATCCGTTCCCAAAGATTTGGTGCTGTACTTTGCCAAGCCCTCTGTCTTGCACCACTGACAAATGGACACATAATATACATACTATGACTGTAGGTACACTAGCCTTAGTCTATTTTGTTTGTGATGACAAGGGGGTCATGGTGGCTAAGTGGGTAAGACGCTGGCTCGCTAGCCTGGAGAAAGTTCACCCAGATTTCCGGCGTGGTTCCCCCTTGTCAATGATGCAGGACGGAGGGCCTGACAAGGACAGCTGTCTAGTCATTCGGATGATACGGAAAACTGAGGTCCCGTGTACACATTGGCGTGCACGTAAAAGATCCCTTGACAGTTGGAATTCGATATAAGAGTAGGTCGTAGTGTCGCTGTCCAGGCAAAATTTCCCTCATAGCACACCGTATGGCGTATGCCCATCTTCATTAGCCCAGTTCGGAGCAAAACAGTAGGACGTTAAACCCCATTTCATTTCATTTTGTGATGACAAAACTCTAGTAATAGTAATAAGCTTATCTTATACTTATAGATAGTATACACTGAATCTGATATAATCATTCCGTGTCTTTCAATTTCATTGATATATCTATATTTAGTTTCTGGTACTTCACAACTGATAAGATTTTGCTATACGTCTATGTTGATTGCTTAAGCTTTGTAGGGCACATGAAGAGACGGTATTGTAATAATTGTATACTGGTATTTTGATTTTGTTCAATGAAGTCCACGGCATTAGCCCACTACTACTGGCACTAGACATGTAAATGTAAATATATAGGCTACCTTAATAAACATTTAGGAGAATGAGACCAAATCTCATTTAGTTTAGGCACTATATTTACCTCTCATCTTCAATGATTTTCGAAAACTTTCCTCCTTTTGACTTCGATTTTGACATGTTTGTTTACTTCTAGAAACTTGAATTTGCCAATTTGCCAGAAAAAAGGGCCCATTCTTAAAGAGTTATGCAAGGGGAACAACTCTAACAAGATTTGACATTATTGGCATGGAGTAAGACTACAAAATATAGAACCACTTCGCCAGTTACGCATATCTCGATTTTTATGCTGCTTTCGGGTTTACTGGAACTATACTCGGACATCTTGATCTAACAAGTAGGGGATGTCATTTCCCATTATGATTTAGAACTAATGAAGTTCTCCCGCTTAAGGGCAAATTACTAATCACGATGCACGAGACCGAATAGTTCAATGTATATTTCCTTAACTACGCCATGGTTCGCTCTATAAGTTAATAAATGATGAAGAAAAGGAAGGTTATATGCATTTTTGTGTCATATCTTTGTGGTGGGATTGTGTGTGGGGGGGGGGGCGGTAGAATGTTACGTGCGATTTTGATCATAAGGTCTGTGATTGAGTCAGATGTCGTGGTTTGATCCCCATTCTTGTACATAACAATTAGGTTGATTGTCTGGCATGAATTTTCTCCAGGTCTTCCTGGTTTCGTTCAATGCTTAAGACCCATACGCGCAAGCAAATTATTGAAATAAAGATAAAGATCGGGCCATTTGTTAGTCTGGAAATAATCTAGTTTGTGTGGAGTAGAACTAGGGGTTCAAACGAGAGGACCGAAAATATTCTGCACAAACCAGTCACTTTTATAGCAAAATAATAATTTCTAGAAATATTCTTTTTATATATTTCTTATTAGATCTATTGTCTCTCTTTTTCAAGTACAGAGATTGTAGTATACTATTTTATCTTTTGTTATTTTATTTTAGACATGGGGAAGAAGATTATAAAAGTTATGTAGATAGTCAATCCAAAGTTGACATTAGGACGTGCCTAAGGGTGAAGATAAGTGGTATACAATATAGGCAAATAAAGTCATAAGCCACCATAAAATCCGTTTATCGTCAGACCCTCTACAAATACTTTCATATCTTTACACTTAGCTACATGTTATTTGTAACCCGGTAGGGCATAAAATTTGAAGTAAATATAATCAAAATGTATGACTAATATTTACGTCTAAAAATTATGAATGATTATAATTTTGGATTTAGCTTTTTAACTGTTTAGCCTTTATGTTATTTAGTGGTATTCAGCACACGTTATTCTTGTTTTAATTATATTTATATATAATTGTTTTACAATAAAACAAATACGTTCATAGTTATAATATGTACTTTTGAGCAGAATTTGCGTCCTTCTTACCATGGGGTTTTGGCCATCTAATAATACCAGTTGTCCAATTGTATAACAGCAATGAACAAATTACAGTTATTTTCTAAATGTACTCATTATATATAGTTTATAAGAACAACACACAGTATACACAATTTTCACAGAAATTCGAACGCTAAATAATGTCAATACATTTAACATAATATTATATTAGTGACAGATCTGTAAGATATCAAAGTAGCACGTTTAAAGCGGTTAAAGTAATTAATTCCATTAAGAGTAATAGACTGCATTAATAGTAATTACATTCACAACAAAACACAACTAAAATCTCCCCTTCCCAGGGCAGATGGGCGGCTAACTGAAGCACCGTTCCTCTGATTTTTAAATGCTAACGGAAGGGGAATAATTACAATACACATTACACAACTTTATTGTGGATATGTATTTGTGGTAATGTTGATATTGGTTTGAGTTTGTTGAATCTGTCATGTTTATAATTTAGGCTTCTGTCTGTTGAGGACAATTTTGTTCTGGACCGTGGAGTGTTCCCTCTTGTCGGCCTTCTCCCAATGTTGGCTGTTTTTTCGACCCCTTTCGTCTGTTTTCCTAGAATTATTGCCAGACTTGATACCTTGCTTTTGTCGTGAACCTTTTTCATATGCGGAACCGAAACAGATGGGGGAATTGCTGACTTTCTAAACGATGGAGATTTTTGAGATGAAAGTACATCGTAAATTGTGTGTAAATCTCCAAATACATCTTTATATTCAGAACTTTTCGTTTTATCGAATTCACTGTGACGAAAACTACGTACTAAGTGACCGCGTTCGTATGATGTCAATTCGAGTAAAGATCTAGCTGCCATGCTACTCTTTCTGATTCCGATATCGCCGTCTTTTGGATGAAAGTCGAAGCTAGTGGTTACTATTGGTAACGATTGAACAGAGGATTTACTCACGGTACCAACATTTATCCCTGTCACTTGGGGAGATTTTGGGGTATCACCATTCTGTACGAATTTGAAATCTCCATTAATTTTGTCCTGAATCTGTTGGTACATTTGGCGTTGTCGATCGCCCCTTTGTCTTTCTCGCTTTCCGTAATGGGACCATTCTCTACAACTTCGGTATTTGGTCGTATCGAACTGAGCTGGGGATGCCTTCCCTATGTCTTGCAAAACATTGGCGATATCGCGAAATCCGAGACGTCTGGCAATGATGTACGGCGTGAATCCTTGATTGTCAGGAATATCAACAGAAACGTGATACCGCACGTATAAATTTACCAATGATGTCACTACTGAACAACAATTTACTTTGGTAGCGTGATGAAGCGCTGTATAACCATCGTTGTCTTTATCTTTTAGATCTAACTCAGCGCCAAAATCTCTCAAGAATACGTCAAGTTCTCTGTCGCATTTCAAAACACAAATCCAAGACAATACGCTTCTATTGTTCTTCTCATCCTTATAATGTACATCAGCGCCCTTCTTTAATAAATACTGGAAAATTCGTATTCTTTTAGAGCTATCTCTCACTCGAAGAGCAGCTATTAACACATTTTCTCCGAAATCATTTTTAGCATTAATATCCAGTTTTCGGCCCAACAGAGATTTAATGCTGCGAATTCGTCCGTGAAGAACATTCTGATATAAGGTATTGGCTGTAGAAATCCTAGGAGAACTGCTGTAAATTTCGTTCCAATCCATGACTGAGGCAACTAGATCTTTGAATGTATTCCTTAAAGCATATGATTTAACTATTAGAGCGGTTCAGGTCTTATACACTTATTGTCCACAAATACTTTACAAGTGTAAATGGCACACCTGTAAGATTACGCACATAAATACATAAATTAAGTTACATATTGTTATTATCTACTTTAAATGCTAGAGACATATTTTAAAATGTAGATAAAGTTCATGTCCTATAGTAACATAATAAGCAGATCTCCCTAGACAAATCCAATTGCCTATAGTGTCGGATATAAGGGGCAGTTAGTAGTGACGTATCTCCTTATCCAGACCGTCAAATAATTATAAACCTCCCGAGTTTATCTACTGGTATATCAGTTAATACACAAACATCACAATTGATATAGTCTTAATATCAATAATTATTGTAGATCCCGGCCACTCATTGATGTCTAACACGGTTTATGTAAAAACATTCACAACAACATTTTCTATAGAGTTGCCAGATAACTTTTATCCGCTATATCATTGTATCACCACGAAATCTGTATTGTCTTCTTAAATAATATTCTGATCAGGTGGGTGAATCGTCTTTGTACTTTGATCATTAGTTTCCCCATTTATTGTAGCGGAAAAATCAATCCACTGGTATCCAATATTGGTTGTGCAATTTTTAACCCACAATCGAAATCAGTACTATATACAGATAAATCGAAAGTATGGGTTGCCATAATCATATAACTATCGGCATTAAATTAGAAAGAACATTGTCCAAAATATCAATCGTTAGTGTATTTTTAATGTATATCGTTTATTAATGTATATCGTTTTTAGCAGACTACTGGTAATGTTCACGCACTCTAAGGGTAGAAATATATATGCAATAACCCCCAGTGTTAATATTGACCTTCTCTCTTGGCAAAATGTCTACCGTCCTATTGCCTACATGCCAAATTATAATACTAGTTTAAATAAGGTTCGAGCACAATAAGACATGTAACAACGATAGTATTATGCTGTCTATAAAATATACAGTAGTTGACCCATGCCTGGCGATTATTTGATATATTATACCTATCTAACATGTAAAGATCGAATGACGTATTCAAGCTGTGTATGGTTTTGGGATCATGAAGTTTTGATTAAATTTCAATCAAACCGTATTATTTTCCCGTATTCGATATATCAATGTATCAATGTGCTGTATTTCAGATAAACATTAAAGTCTCGATGCGCCATTGACATTTTCGCATTTCTCAGGGTTTAATTCACGCTAATATATAAAAGAAACAAAATCAAATGTCCCCACTTGAATTCAATTGGATTTTTTTTAAAAAGGTCTATCAATACATTTTCGCGGAAAACAAAGTAGCGGTGGGCTTATTGCAATGCTAGCAGCATAGATTGATGCAATTTTAATTCTACATATCTTTGTGAATACTGAAAGGAACTGAACCATTTTTGGAATGGTATATTCCTACTAGCGATTTTTCTTTCACAATATTGTAGTTTGCATGTGATTTTATAGTGACTCATCGGGGTTTTAATTAAATATTTAAGTAAATATTGTCTACGAAATACGCGATTTTGAGAATGTACTGGACTACTGGATAATGAACACAATCTACAGAAAGAATTGCATCTTATCATCGATCAGAAAGGGGAAATATTGGCTCATGGAGCTGTGATATGTCTAACATCGTATGAACATACATTAATTTTTCATTTTTTTAATATATATACATCGGATATCCCCCGTTACCATCACAGACAAATGACACAGGTATAAGTAAATATATCCAAGTTAATTAAGAATTTACTTTTTGACTTTTTAGGTAACGTAAACATTGTAGACAGACAGACTAGACTGGTGGACCGACGACTGTGGGTTGCGCAATGCACGACTAAATAGAAATAGTAAAAGTCATATCGTGAGTACTATGAGATCAATACTCGTGTGCACTTCATTTATTCATATAGAGTTGTTATAATGCACCAGAAAAAAGTCACCTTTGTGAACAAACTTCAATAATATGTACAAAATAGGCTATTTAAACTTATACAATATTTCAAAAAGAAAATAACAATGACATTCATGCTCATACATACAACTTATTTCTTATATACAAAACAAGTCAATTGAACAACTACTCGGTCTTTTAAAACATACAGAGATGGATTTATGTAACATCACTTACAAGCATTAAATTCGGGCCTAGCACTCACGTCACTTCCATATTACGAATTCATACATTTATTCAGATACCGGAGAGATCCGATCGCTCCGAACCGAATGATAAAAGTTTGAATTAGAATGTAGTACCATACGTAGCCAAATTTACGTCTCGATACGATCAACACGATTGCTACGACTGACCTCAGTATATGATAATCGATACGATTAATCCACGATTAAAATCGTAGCGCGAATCGAGATAGTGTGAAACTAGCATAACAGCAAGCATTTAATTTCAGTGTGAATATTAGTGACATAATTTAGTCCACCATAGGCCACCAGACCACAAAGTAATGATATAACACGAATCATTTGAATAACACTAAATAATAAGTGAAAGTGCCAAAAAATCCCATACATTCCATTTTGAATATTGATATATCCCATTTGGGTGAACCAATACGTATATTGGTATAGTTTCTGTTTGCGTTAGGCAGGTTAACCACATTTCTCATTTACATGTAGGTGGCCAACAATTTTGGTCGTACTTCCGTGTCCAACTCGCACATTGCGATTGCATTTCAACTAAAGTTATATCCCGTATTTATTAGCCCACTCGGTGCAGAAAAATAGGGCGTTAAACCCCATTCATTTCATTTCCTTAGATATTTGTTTGTTAACTGAGAAAGTCCTATATGTGCACTATTGTCATTGCCACTGCCGTCTTCTAATCTATTTGATCTTAAACAACACATCAGCTTCTTAAATGCTTTTCGAAAATCGTCATTGAGCAAAGCGTACACGATAAAGTTCATCCCACCACTGGACATACCAAAAATTCCAAAAAGGTCCAATAATGTGTCATTAATGCACACAAACGTTTTTAAAATTGAACAGGTTATCCATGGAAACCAACATAGAAAAAACACGGTGTTAATAATGAGAAATGTTTTGATCATTTTCATGTGGCTTATTATTGGGGTTTTTACAGCAACTGATGGGGATGCTACGAAAACCGTAGTGTTCATTCTACTCCTATGTCGAACAGCAACTCTGAGAATACTTATGTTTAAAAACAAACAGAGAGCCAGTGAAATATAAAAGGATAATCCAGTTCCATAAAAATAAAACTTTTTGGACACAACTCCATAAAAACAGCCTTTAAATTCATGTCTGGCGTTGAGAAAGAATGGAAATAAACCGAAGCAAGACGAAATCATCCATGAAACAGCGATTGATTTCTTGGCCGAAGCTGACGTAAAAAGTATCTCATATTTAAATGGATAACAAATGTACATAAATCTTTCAAAGGAAATAAGAACAACACACAACATGGATTCACAAATAGTAATATAAACAGAAACAAATACCGATGCACACACAAAATAATTTTCATCAAGATGTCGCCGAACGCCTGGTAAACGTAGAACGAATTCGTAAAACATCAAAATGCCTGTTAACATATCCGAGATCGCTAACGATATAACATACATATTCGCAATACTTCTAAGTCTTGCTGTTTTCAAAACCGCCAGAATAGTCAAGGCGTTAGCACAAGTCGTAAAAATGGATTGAAAGAACTCAATAGCTGCCGTCAGATTCCCGTCCAATCCACCAGCAACTATTTTGGAAACATTATCTCCATCTTTGCACGTATTGGGTCCGAAATATAAAATGTCGTTTATAGATGCGTTAGTTAAAACGTCAAATGTTCCATTGTTTTCCATTTCAATACAAAGATCTCATCCACCTCGATTATTTCTATATTTGATTACATCAAGAGAACCATCTTCTCCCAGGACATGTTTTCAGAAACTGTTTTCCACGATTCAAGCAATTGTCGCATTTCATTTACCATTACATTATAGCTTCTAAGTAACCTCAATGCATGTGACGAGGGCATTTATTTTTAATGAACTACGCAAACACTAAAAATGTGAATCTAATTAATGACATCAAATGATAACTTGTGTCAATAATTTATATGAAGCGTTATATTAATATATTTGTCAGTAAATTGATGTTTAATGGACAGGTTAATTGGTTGGTGTAGATATACATGATGATACATCAACCTATGATAACATGTTATTAGAATTGCTGCTATTGGTATTAAGCTTTCATCTACTAAACACTAAACAAGACAAATACTTTTTTGGAATGTTTATTTACTGTGATTTTAAAGCAATGTTGTCAGTCGAAAATATTATTTAATGCTTTCGAACTCAATTTCGCCATATGCAATGTCTTTCTTTAAATAATTTTTGTAATATGGGGAATTAGTTTAAAGTCACATTTCCATCCAATTTAAATGTTAGATACTCACAATATGACCCGTAACGCATATACAACACAAGAAATCCAGATATCTATCCAGAAAATGTTTGCATGAGAGAAAATTAGTCAAATTTGGTGGGGTTTTTTTTTTATCTTATTGAAGTAAAGAATAATAAACAAAATTAAACTATATGGTGTAAATGATTCATGCATTTTAATTTTTGTTTGTGTTTATTCAGTTAAGATTGCATTATTCCAATAGTTTCAAACGATTTGAAATTAAACAAACTTTCTTTTTGTCTGCAATATATTAAATAGACTATAATTAAGGTTGTAGCCCATTCCCTGTCATGGAATAATCCCATTGAACTATATAATGGACGATGTTACGCTTAGGACACATACCTAGTTGGAACAAATTGTTGTCTCTCGAGTGGAAGTAGTCCTGCCTAACACAATTTTATTTTAGTAATAAATAATTGGAACATCTTTCAATGAACAGTTTTGAAACATTTGTTTCAGAATTTATTTTTTTGGAGAATGAGAGAATTCACATAAAGAAAAGGTTATTCGGGACTGTAGCCCCTGATAATACCATTGTTGCGTTTTGTGATAGCCATAGAACGAAACAGTTAGTAAAGAGCAAGCTCAAGAAAGGCAAGTGTAAGTCGTCCACATCACTCTAAAGATCTGCTAGCGAAATGGTGCAATAGTTTGGAACTGGAATTCAAAAGATGATACTATACTAATGTTTAAGATAATTTGATCTGTATGGCATATATGTTACATATTGTATATAACGTTAAATGATGCTTTAATGTGTATATTTGTATCCTAGGAGGGGTAACAAAGGGTCATTCATACATATTTCTTTTAGTCGAATAAAATACTGTTTACTCTCGAACACAGAGAGATATCTTTCAGCTTTCAGTGCAAGCTATTTTCTATGATGTCCTCTATTATCATTCTGTTTGTGTAATACATCATTTATATATCAATTATACTCTGGCATACTTGTTTAGCGTAACATTGCCAATAGATTTATATTGGATATCAGTACAATTAACGACTTAAAGCTGACTCGAATGCGTGCGATTTGATTAAAATATATCTTCAAATCCTACTTGAAAAACCAAGGTATTATAATAATGGAAAATTTCTCAAGTGCAACACGTTGATTTACATCAATTACAACCTTTTATCCAATGACATGTAGGACAAAGTTGGTTCCAGTGACAATGTGCTACTTGTTTGCTCAATGAGGAAGGACAGTGTCGTTTACGCGAGACCTCTGGGTTTCGTCGTATCCAAACGACTAAGCGCCAAAGATATAGTTGGAAAATCGCGAGGAACGTTCTCCGACAATATGGGGATCCAACCTGGAGCATCTGGTTAGTGAACAAGTGCCGTACTCACAGAGCCATCGTGACTACCTAATGGCCTACTAAATGAACTATAGGAATCAACTGTCGTCTCGTGTCTACCTTATACAGAATAAATGATACTGACATCACAGCTAATAAAATCTGTAACTCTTTTATATTAGACACAGTTGAATAACGTGTCATACTGTCATCTATGCCATGACAAAATCTATATTTCCCGATGGAGAGATGGGGGCGAGGGTATTCAAATAACTTTCTTGTGCCCAGAGGTCTCTAAAAGCAGTAGGAAAGCGAAGACCATTGAGAAAACCCACAAGGATTGCAAGTGTACAGCGTTGAATCCCAAACGCCGAACTTGATTAGATGACGTCCATATTATGTTCTAAAGGGTGCGTCTCAAATTTCAGGTTAGAAAGCATCCTTGTTGTATACACAAATAAAACCTTGACCTGAATATAAAGAAATGTATATCCGTGACATGACTTTCTAAAACTTTCTCCAAAAATAAAACCCGGACATTTCACTAAAATGTAATGTTGATAATCTTAAAGCGATAATTTCATATTTTCTAAGAAAGTCAAAACATAATTATTTCTATGTCTTTTGCTCAATAGGTTATCAACTCACTTTTATACGACCATGGGCATTATTTCCCACCCTTAAAGATCATTGACACAGGAAAACAGGAAATAATAACACAATTACCTCCCTTGTTTTCCTATTGCCTACATGCATTAGCTACCTTCAAACGTTGGAATTTGAAGTTGAAAATGATATTTTTGCCAATTTCTCAGCTGGCAATAGTGACTTATAGGATTAATAGGATTATTCTTTAACAAGGTAGGGCTGTTTATGGATACCATCTATTTTAAGGCTTTATTTTAATAAATTTTAAAAATATAACTTAAAAATATGAAATTGCAGCTTTAAGTTAGTCCGTGTTTGCTAGAAACAAGCCTGTACCTTCTGTTATTTTTTTTCCGATCAAATCCAAACCCCAATGCTAGATCATATGAATATAATGTGTAGCCATGGACTCCCAAGTTGGCAAATACCGAATATGGCAAATACCAAGACTCTTATAACAAGACACATCTTAAAGTTAAATCAAGGAGGCCTGATTTGGATGCGAAATTACCAAACAGGCCCAAAAATTACATGCTGGGATTGTATGTTTACAAACACCGCAAATGGTAGGAAATAAAATGAAATGAAGTGAGGTTTAACGTCCCACATTTGTGCAACGACAAGTGGAAATCAGGCCTGAAAATCCCAAGGAACTTTCTCGGCCAATGGCGGGAGCGAATCCGAGATTTCAATGAGCGTGCAAGTCTTCCCCAAAAGTTAGGAGAGATGAATATTTCTCGAAAACATCTTATCAAAAATAAGTGATGTGGTTTTGTAAGATGTCACCCAAATACAATGCCACTGGTTTGTTACATTCGAGATAGATGAACCGCTGTGACTCCTCAGATTCAGTCATACACTATAGTTAAACAAACGATGACAGGGTACTGATATGGTTTCCGTTATTTACATCAGTTGTTTTATAGGTTTTCAGGTGTTGTATTACTTATAGTATGAACATTCCTTGACATGTTTACAGACATAGTTAATACGAGAATATATTTCTTTGTTTAATATCCTACCATGAATTAGCAACCCTGAAGAAATCAGATTAAGATCGATGTTGAAAGAATCCAAGATTACGTTCAATTCTGCACACAGTCTATAATCATTGAATGAAATATGAGAACGAAAGTCAGCTACTAGCAGGGCCCTCACAATCCTATGTGGCACCCCATGGCAAAAGTTTCAGTGACGCCCCCCACTCGCTGCATTCTGTAACTGCTTTGTTCAGTGTCTGCGATCAGTTGATACTCTTAACACTTTGTCTAAATAACTATTTATTAAATCAACTTACATGTAAATTTTTAAATTTATTTCCCCTTCAACTCTCCATTTTATCGAAAAACCCGGAAAAATCATAATTCTACCCTCTCTATTTGCTGAAATATGTCCTGGTTTACACATGTTTAGGAGAAGCGAAGGCCGGTGATTTGTTATCTCAGTATCAAAAGCTAAGCACTTAGATAATTATCCGCCTCCCTAGCCCCCCCCCCCAAGAAGACGCCCTCGGGCATATACCCCTCGACCCCTATGTGAGGGCCCTGGCTACTGGTACAAAATGATAAAACATTATACTAGGATATAAATTTCAAATAATAATTAAAAATGAAAACAAAACCAAAAAACTTGCAAAAACGCTGGTGCATTTTTAAGATTAATTGTATTTACATTTAAAAAATGTAAAATAACGAAGTCTCCCTATGGGAAGTCAATCTATATACTGAGCGCCATGTAAAACGCATCACTTTTTTTTCCAAAATATTTTATTACTAGGTGGTTTTGTATGTATAATATTATGCAATACTATGAACTATTGTTTCACACAATGCTCCCAAACGCAAAAAATATCGGCCCGTGTGCACAAAAAAAATTGCACGAGCTGCACATGAAAAACCCAATATTCACGTACAGCATTGTGTGTGCGCCCTTTAAAAGCATGTATTCAAATTAATGTGCAGTACATGAACTGTGAAACGTCAATCTGTCGTAATTCGTCTTCAAGACGAATCGATGGGGTAGGGGAAGTGTAATGGTGTGGGGAGGCTTCACATTTCATCACCGGACCGCCCTACACATTTGAAGGGTCGCGTTAATGTTGTAGCTTACTGTGATGATGTCTTGCAACCAATTGTTGTTCCAATGTTTCGAGCGCACCCACAACTTCAGCAACAGGATAATGCACGTCCGCATACCGCCCGTTTTAGTATGGACTACCTGGCTGCTAACAACATCAATGTCTTGGACTGGCCAGCCATGTCTCCGGACATGGCACCGATAGAACATGTCTGGGATGAGATTGGACGCCGTATGTATCGGAGACCACAGATGCACACCATTGCTGCTTTAGAAGCTGCTCTTGTCCAAGAATGGAACAATTTGCCCCAGGCCTTCTTTCAAACATTGGTTAATTCCATGCAACGTCGCTGCACAGCGTGCGTAAGAGCCCGTGGAGGACACACGCGCTACTGACATCTGTGTCGTACTTTTGGTTTTAACCCCTCTGACTTTGTACCGTTGATTACAGATTAAACATCCATAAGTGTACAAATGTGTTGTTATTGATGTGTTCCCATTTGAATGTTGTTCACAATAAGAAGCAAAATAAATAAGATATGTTTACAGGATCATTTTGTTATACGAAAAACTAAGTGATGCGTTTTCCAAGGGCCTTATAAAGGGCGACGTCGTGTTAAAAAGTCAACGTCGCTTTTTGTCTCAATAGCTTAACATTGGAAAAAGCGACGCACGACACGAGAAGTGGCCGAAATAGAACACCATAGGGTTCAGACACGCAAAGCTTTGCGGTTAGCCTATTATGTGTTATGAGTTGGTGGGGGATTACTGCATATTGTATCCCATAACACAACACTTTTAATATTTAATCTTTATGTTTGTTTTGATGTGTCTGGCCTTGATCCTGAATGCCAAACAGGATCCAGCCTTGTTTCTCTGAAAACCAAGATTTCAAAGAATCTAGTGTACAACAACAGGGAAGGAAAATGCCTATTGAAGGATATCTATAGTAAATTTAAATAACAGGATAAGATAAGAAAGATAACATCGTCAGCATTTCCGTTTACATTACACTGCGTGCTATATAAAAGGTTCTTCGGTATTCTAGTCGAATCACACAACTCAATCACTTTCAAAATTATACGAGGAGCTTCATCATGAGGATGTGGATGGTATTACTATGTTTGGGTTTACTACAAGTTCCAGTACAAGGAATAGAAATTCCTCAACACGAAGCTTGTTATATGCAGTCTCTGTACACAGCATTCGTACCACAGAACAGGAACATTCAGTTTGCGGTCCTGACATTGGATGGTGCTGGGCGTGACGAAACCTACGACCCATCACCCAGCAATCCTCACGGCGGTAATCTACCCAACAACCCAGTGAATTACCTTGTCAGAACTCGAACCAACACAGAACATGCAGAGCGTTTGCTAGTAAATGAAGCAGAGGGGATGATTAATCGCTACAGACAGCAAAATGGACGTCTTCCACGCACTATGCATTTGCTGTCGTTTCTGGAACCGTGTGCAGATTGTGGACCAACATTAGTTAACTTTCTCCGAAACTATGTCTCTCAGGGTGTAAGCGTGTTCTTAGGTTACATGGATGAATACCGCCGAATGAGTATTGGAGACAGAATTCAAAACATGATGGCCTACGCACAAGCGAATATTCCTTATGACCAGATCAATGAACCTCCACCAGATCACAATGAATTGAGACGAAAGAAAAGAAGTTCAAATTCATGGTGCCAATATCCAAGGCCTGCGTTCCTTAGATTTATCTATTGTGGCTCATGTTTGGCATAAATCTAATCTGATTTTAATACAATCGTTTCTTCCTCTTGGATAAATCGAGAACATTTTGTTATGCTTTATTACCATAACAAGTGGGGTTTTTTATGCTTAATATTACAAAACGTAATACCTTAATTATGATTTTTGTTGTTATGTGCAGGTCTTCTTTTTCCATTGAGATCAATTTTGGTATTTTGCAAGACTCCATCCTGGCATTTAAGCAATTCGTCTATGATTTGTTCATTTCAACCTCCTTGATTGAAAATGCTTAGAGATTGTAAAAATTACCTAAAATTTATATTGGCTTATTTGTCATTTTAGCCGTTTATATTGCAACATAAAACCAGATATTTTAATCAGTTTTGAAAACTGAAACGGATCTTGCCAGATGTTACAGCTGTGTTTAACGATGTAATTTATCAATGAGTCAGAGGCCAAGTCAACGTGTCAATATTAGCCCGTTGAAAGATGGCAATTGTATGTTCTCCACCATTATTCCGATGGGGCTCGATCTCGTGAACAATAATAGGTAATGTCGGGGAATCTTTAATAGTTCTTTCGGGTTTAATATATAAGGGGGACCACAGTGGAACAGTGAGTAAGGCGGTAGCTCACTAACCAGGGGTTCCGGGATTTGGTCACGGCGCTAGGCGGTACCGTTTTCAGCAGTCCAAGAAGGTGGATGGGGAGGGGTGCTGGCTGGCAAGGAAATGCGTATAGTGGGACGTTGGCATGTTGGAATTCAAATGTTGTCCGGACAAAATATCCCTCGTAGGACACTGTATAGCATATCCCCGTCTTCATTAGGCTGGTTGGTGCAGAAAAGTGGGTGGCTAAAGGTCCCTTGGCAGTTAGCACACTGTATGGTGTGTGTCCGTCATCATTAGCCCAGTCGGGGCAGAACAATGTGACGTTAAACCCCATTTCATTTTTGGAGCCACGGTAGCTAAGTGAGTAAGACGCTGGATCGCTAACCTAAAGGTCGCCTGTTGATTTTCCGGCGTGGTTTCCCCGTGTCACTGGTTCAGAGCGGGGTGGGGGTGACAAGGACAAGTGTCTAGTCGTTTGGATGGGACGAAAAACGACGTCCCGTGTGCGAATTGGCGTGCATGTCAAAGACCCCTTCGCAGTTGGAATTCGGTATAAGAGTAGGCCGTAGCGCTGCTGTCCGGTCCAAAATTCCCTCATAGCACACTGTATGGCGTATGCCCGTCTTCATTAGCCCACTCGGGGCAGAACAGTGTCAGTGGGGAGTTAAGCCACATTTCATTTCATTTCCCTGTAAGGGATACAGGGAAGTAACTCGTGTACTGTAATCGGGTTTCAGACGGACACAGATCACCAAAGCTATTTTTAGTCTTCCTCTCCCTTTTCCTTTTTCCCCCTTTTGCATGGCGATTTTTGTTGACTTTTTGGTGTAGAATCGAGGAAAAGGGTTTGAAAATACATTTTCTGCCAGGTTTTGGTGAATATTCATAATTTTGATGCGGAAGGATACAAGAGTTGAGAGGTTGGTTAGGTTGAAATGTAGGACCTGAAATTGCATGTTTATTTGTCTCTACTTCCAGCTTGTGTATCTCAAGTTTTTCATGAAGAACCTCATACGTGCTTTTGGTCAAGTGGTTGCCACATGTTGCTCCATCTGTGGTAGAAAGCGTTCTACCCAACGAAAATTTGGGAAAAAGTTAGAGCCGGTCTAAGATACGAGAATTAACATTGGAGTCAATGGGGAAATCTTTAGTGATCTGTGGCCAGACAACATTGTCCTTATTCCACACTATAACCTTATCTAATCCTTACATCAGCAAGTGAGGTCAATTGAACCTTTCTATAGCAGCGGGACGATTTACCCAATACCACCCAATACCACCCGAATATCACCACATACTACCCAATACTACAACATAGTGGTGCCAAATGAGCATATTACTTGATTTTTTTCAAAAATAGTGAGATGTATCGTGGGAAATGTACTTCAAATGTGATTACGGATGTCTGGCTGTTCCATATCACCCAAATAATAACCCAATACTACCAAATACTACCCAATATTATAAAATACAAACCTAATATCGTCAATTAGCAGCACATCATTATAATAAATAATTGCAACGAATATTCGATAATTTACAGAAAATTAAAATATTTACGCAGTTATCTCCCTTTACAACTGACAAATAGATTTTAGATTGCTACTCAGATTAATCACCTTGTTGGGCTTTGCAGTTTCTTTCCAAGACAAAAAGAAGTTTTAAAAGAAGTTAACAAACATTTAAAAATGCATTAAAATAAAATCAGTTTATAAAATAAACAGTCAAGCATCCAAATAAAAGAGTATTTTAGAGGTTGATTTAAAAATGTTCATTTAACGGTCTCGTGGTCGTTTGTTCGTCCCTAAAGTTTTACATCCACTTCCACTTAAGGTGATATCGTAGACAAGTCTCGTGGCCTACTCAAAAGTCTTCTTATATTATAATTATTTCTTCATCCTGGTGATTTTAGTATGATAACACGCTGTCTACAAGTGCACGCGGTCCTGTAAAAATCATTTGGGTATAATATGTCAGGAAAGCATACGCATTTATCTTTATATCTATCTTTTAATGACTTATTAACGCGTCTTCTTTGTCTTTTAAATGATTCCGGTTTCAAACCAGTCGCCTTTGAAAAAAAAAAATTTTGTCAAAATTTCACCGCATCTTCGAATATCGACACTATTGAACAAATTCTAAGTATTCTACGGTATATACCCACAGGTGACGGTGTCGCGGCGATATCATTACCACCTAAATGAATAGACACGGTCACCAGTTTCCTCCCACATATGCATATGTTTATATTTATTTTTTCATGTCAACGATTAAGTTATTGCATATATAGACGATGTTTTAGTTTAAAATTAACGAAATTGTACATGTTTATTACAATGCACATGTTTATTATAAATGTGTAATGCTCTACTCGTATATATATTCCACCTGAATTTACAATTAATCAATGGGGTTAAGATTGTTGATTGGGTAATCAAGTTCTGGTTTATTTATGTTATCAGTATGGAAGTAACATACTAGTAAACAATATGTAAACTATCTTTTGTAAATCTCACCGATCACCGAAACGAATTTCATACCTTTTATCATTCGGTCTCTAAATCATGAATAACAAGCCAACAGTGAGGCTGATGTCCCCGCCGAAAACCCGAAATAAATAGATGACACATCACTCTCTATCAGATAGAATCAAAGTCAAAGAATTGCTTAGCTCTGCTTAACTTTAGCGGGAAATGTTAATCATTGAACTCACCTAATGAACATCTACATCAGGTTTAAACATTCTACCTCAATTAAAAGTAGAGTTGTTATGTTCCAAAGTCTTGACCAATCAAATTGCTTATCGCTTCTTAGCCTAAGCAGAAAATTCTCGTCAAACTTAGCCAAGGTATGAATCTGTGCGCGGAGTTTCATAGCCCTCAATTAATTATAACAAAAGTTATCGTGCCCAAAAGCATCAACCAATCCAATTGCTTATCTCTGCTTACCCTAATCAGACAATGTTTATCATCGAACTCCATCAAGGCATTCACCATATGAACGCCTACACCAAGTTTGAACACTTCTACCTCAATTAGAAGGGGAGTATTTGTGTTTCAAAGTCTCTGCATACCCTCGGAAGAAAATGTTCATTGTCGAACTTAGTCAAGGTGTTGATGTGATGAAACTATACTAAAGTTATCGTGTCCCAAAGCATCAACCAATCAAATTGCATATCGCTGCTTACCCTTAGCAGAAAATCCTCATCTTCGAACTCCATCAAGGCATTTACCTAATGAACACCTACATCGAGTGTGAATATTGTTGCTCATTTAGGAGAGTTGTTGTGTTCCAAAGTCTCGACCAATCAAATTGCTTACCCTGAGCAGAAAATGTTCATTATCGAACTTAGTCAAGGTATTGATGCAATGAAACTATACACCAAATTTCATCACTCTCACTTATAAGAATTAAAGGTATTGTGTCCCAAAGCATCAAACAATCAAATTACTTATATCTGCTTACCCTAAGCAGACATCGACCTAATAAACACCTACACCAAGTTTGAACATTCTACCTCAATTAGAAGGAGAGTGTGATGCACAGATAGACGGCCGGGCGGACAGTCAGACAGACAGACGGGCGAACCCATTTTAATAAGAGAGAGAGTGTGTGTGGGGGGGGCGTGTGTGGGGGGTGCGTGTGTGGGTGGGTGTGTGTGTGCGTGTGTGTGTGAGAGAGGGGGGGGGGGGGCGTGGGACAGTTGTTCGACTGGGTGAGTGGGGTTTGCGTGCTCTGCTAATTTTCTATTTCAAATCGTGATTAAGGAGCAAACTATTGTTCGTTGGAAAATGGTATTGCTAGTAGAGAACAGTGTATACTAGCCTTTTAAAGGTGTCGGGTACGGTTCCGAAAACGGAACGGTTATTTTTTTTTTTTTTTTATATTTTGTTTACAGTGTAGTACACAGGGAAAACATAAGCGTTCAGTGCCGAGAACCGTTTCAATTTGAACCACCTAGTTAGCTGGTCTCGGGACGGTTCTCAGTAGGACACGGTTAAATTTTCGTAATGTAAACGCTATCCGGTCTGGGAACGGTTCTCGGTACGGATTATTGCGCATGCGTCAAATGAACCTTGGTCTTTTTTCCCACGTAACTAAATCATCCACCATAATTGTTTTCATCCTGGTAATTTGCATAGGGACTGAAATTAACTTTTCTGTAAAGGCTTTAAAATTTAACGCACCTTCAACGGTTCCGGGACCGGTTCTTGTAGACTAATGTAAACGGGTCATTTTCTGGAAATTTATCGCGGCTTGGAACGGTTCTGAGAACTGGACGCTTATCGCGGCCAAGTGTACACGCGACTTTATATTGGCTTAATTATTAATATTTTTTTGTATTTCGTGTAGGAATGTTTTCTATCTAACCCTTAGGAAAGACATACTAGATCCAACTATCACATATATAGTTGGGTGGTGATGGGCGGGGTCGTTGAGTCAAGAGGCGTTGTTTCGATTCCAAGCTTGCACGTGTCAATGCCAACAGTTTTCTCTGGGTCCTCCGGTTCCCTCCCACTTAAAACCCACCACTCAACAATTAACATGTAAACACCATAATATATGGTATACAGATTTTCACAGATCTTTTTAAAGTTGGTGGTCATGAGAGGACGAACTCTGTAGATACGGTTTAATGTTTCGTCTTTTAGAGACCTCCATACGAGTAAGATATATATATGCGACAGTTTTCTTCGAATCTACTTTGATTTCCATCTGGCACGTGTTCTTCGTTATGCGTACGCCAATACAAAGATGGATCTGAAAAAACTAGACACGCTACATTACTCAGCACCTTGGCACCACCCCTGCCTAGTGAAGGTCCGGCTGAGACGGTCGGGCGACGACACCTCATTCTAAAAAGAAAATTGCTTTAATTCATCCGACTTTTGTTGCTGACAATATTAGGCATTCTTAGTGTAATGCAATATGACAATACATACACCCATTATTTTCCTATACTGTTGTAAATCGTGTTATATAATCGTACTTGGGGTATATTTATTGTATTTACCGCCAAACTTCTAAATAGTTCAAATTCTCCACATAATATATTGTTCTCCTTCTTAGAAGTTAGAATGTGTTGTCACTGGACAAACATTAGACATTTAACACAGCGGATGTTAGGAAGAAAGTTTGAGAAAAGAAAAATCACATCACAAAAAAAAACATCGCGAACAAAGGTGTGTCGTATGAAAACATGAAAGGGGCCGAATGAGAACAACCATGTTACTAAAATTAAAGCATATGTTATAACCCCGCCATTACTGTATATTTCAACCCATCAAGGTTACAGGTTTGAGCACTTGGCACGAAATGTGATCGCAATTGAGATAGAATAGAAGCTATGAGGAGATTCCGCGCGCCAAAATTACTGAGAGGGGGCGAATACATTAGCCCACATTAACGAGTGGGAAGAGAGAGTATAAGCTAGTATCAGTGTGGTTACAGTACATGTGTGTGTATACTATATATATTATAAAAAGCCAACAATTTAGTATTCTCTGTGGACGTTCTATTTCGTCGACCCAGCGGTTTTGGTGTTTATAACTGTAAATCAGGATTACCATTTACATCTTTCAGGTTAGATGATGTCATTTTATCTATACTGTCTTATATGACTATGTTTTATCTATTTTTGCTACAAAAAAGTTTTGATGAGTAAATCTTTCGTTAACCGGTGTGAAGCCAGTGATAACGTAAGTAAATCAGGGTGTCTTTTTTAATTAGGATGCATATTTAAATATTACTTAGCTGTATATTGTAATTCTGATATACCAATTAAAATTCAATATTCAGTGTATTAAAACCAAAAGGTATAGTAGACTGTATACTATTAGAAAGTGAACATCGACCTTGACCTGGGTAGAAAATGATTTTTATGTGCCACCGTAGTATTTTACTTCTTCATCTTTTTAAATATTTTAAAAACTATAAATTTCAATTAGGTTTTAGATTTTGCTCAAAATTGAAGGATGTTTGAAATAAGAAAAAAATGTTAAGTCAAACGAGGGTTTGTGATTCAAGGCAGCTTCCCACATTTCAGTGAATTATTTGGTTGGAGCAAGTTTGTCTCGTACTTAAAAGACACCTTTTATATAGTTAAAATATCAAGACGATTAATTTAGGACGAAAGCCACTGACAAAATTTCCCCGTCTTATTACACGCAGAGAATGTTATTCTTACCGAAATATTTTGTTGACGAAACGTCCAACTCCGTTCCTTTCATTTATTTTAGGAAATGATGAATAGTGTTGGGTTTGTATAGGTAAAAATAGTGTGTACATGTATAATATGCGAGGTGTATCTATAATAAACTGACATGAGTAATGATAGTATCATGTGGAATGGTGTTTACATGTATAATTATGTAACGATGATGGTGAGCTGCAAATGGAAACCGGTTGATGACTTTTTATATATGTTTCATTTATTTAGTAATATATGCTGTCTTAAAGGAGCTAAATCTCTATTCATAGGTACCTAGAAATGGGCACGCATGGGTGCATATAAACTGATTTACATTCAATCGTTTCCGTTTTTACTCTAATTTCAAATCAGTTATGTTCGGCGAAATACGCGAACGAAGAGTCCAAATTAAATGGTAGTCTTTGGAGTCTGGTTATTCACGTCTACACAGGTAGTATTCTCTTCTGTAGGATATGTTTAGCCTCGTTCATCAAGTCGATTCATTACAAATAGGGACTAAGTTATTTTTATTGCTGTTGTCCCTCGTGCTGTGCTGAGGAGACGACTATTTTAAAGGGGCAATTGAGGTTCCACCTATTATTTATTGAATTTCATCTGTCATATATTCTTTAACCTTGTCTCCGATGTGCATATTGATTAATCTCTGTTTTTCGTACGTTTAAGCCAACACATTTGTCAGTAAAGCTGGTGCTGTCTCTGACAAGTGGATACCGGGTTCTACTCTGACCACACCAGGGCGTTCTAGTAAAGAGTCTTTATAAACGTTCAAGAACCCCTTCGTCTATCTTTAAGTTTTATGGTTAGTTTCGATTTCTCAAAAATCAGTTTTAAATGCACGAGAGAGAGAGAGACAGAGAAATGGGGTTTAACGTCCACTCGACACAAACTAGTCATTTCGGGACTAACATAATATGGTTTAATTTTATTTCAATAATTCGCTTGCGCGTAGGGGTCTTTAGCAGTGGGAGGAAACTGGAGGGTCCAGAGAAAACCCACGAGGTTGGACAGGCGACCCTACTGGAAATCACGCCAGTTGACTCAATGACACGCCTCATGATACAGCTCGTACTGGCTAACCATTCGGCCATCCAACCCTCCATTAAATGCACGAAGTGTATTAACATACCTTCAAAAAATATTTGGAAAAACTAATATCTAAGAAGCTAATATGAACCAGTTTTGAATTTTTATTTATAAAATATAATTTATTCATATTATTTCTGTCGCGCTGTGTGTTCTGTGGTTATAAATGTCAGCTTGTACAATAGACTCACATTGTTAATGGTCTTTCATTTTGATACATTCTTGTATCTACATTGAAACCTATTGTACATCTACCTTTGATGTAAGGTACATGTGAAAAGTATGAAGTTCTTATTAGTCTCACTCCGCTTCATTATAGTCACTCTGTAAATAACCTACACAAAATTGACTACCAGAATCAACACTGCCATAACCACGTCACGATCGATTCATTTCGTCAGGTCAGAAAAGGTCACCGGACGTGGCCCAATTGTATTTACAGTCCAAACCTCGTCCACTAGTCCTCTATTGATTTCCATAATAAAGCTAAGTTTTACATCGATTTTGACAAAGTGGTGTTGCCGCAAAACACCTGCAGATTCAAATGTAATGACTGTATACGACTGTTTGCCTAATAGATGAATAGAGTTTGATGAATAGGTGTATCGTTGAATAAAATAAAATCAATAAAAATGGAGGAGGGCGCCTTTACGCGTTCTTGGCACGCGTTGTTGTCATTTTCAACGCTACATGCGTGTGTTTCAAACTTCAATAAAACCGTATTAAAGTGTACAAGCTTTAATTTAACGGTTTCACTCCAATGTAATAGCGTATTATAGTTTGGATAGAGTAGGTTTGTGCATTTTTGAGGGATTTACAGAGTTTTAAACTAACTCTTTTACAATCAACTTTAACTAAGGGATTTAACGAAGTCGTTATAGTTGGTGTATGTCAAACCTCTAGCAGCCGGCAGGTAAAACGTCTTATTTGTTAAATTTAGAGTGTTCAGCTAATCGGCTTTGTTTATAAACCAAGTATAAGTGTGTTTGAATGACTTTGAAAGGCCATCACTTTTTATGGTCACATTATGCAGATATATTGAAAAGAAAACTTTATTTTTCTTTAACAAAATATGATCCTTACGACAGATATAAGAGAAAGAAGAAGAACCTATATTATATGAAAACCTTTCAAGGTTACAAATAATTATGTATACATGTATTTAGAAATAGGTGGCCGCATAAACATGTGTTGTTAATGGGTAATTGTAAAAGACAGTGTTTCCTCAATAAGTAATACTGTTGACAGTACCTAACGTATTTAGCTACCTACTTTTCTTTGTGTAGAACTGACATAAAAATGCGAGAAATGCTTTGGTTACTTTTGTAGTGCGATAACCTACTTAGTCAAACATATTTAAGTGAAAGCTGTCAGGTCTGTTGAGTTGGGTGGGGATGGGAAAAGTCACTCGTTTTATTGAGTTGAACAAATAATCATCATGATGTGACAATTATCAAACAAATAAATGTTCAAATAGCATATTATGAAACTCTTTTTTCGAATTAACAATCAATTTGGAGTGGCTTTCTTCTTTACTAAAAAAAACCCAAAAAAGGCCAGAACGTAGAAACAAATATGACTGGGTTGATGAAAAACATAAGGAACTATCTAAAAGATAGGTTAGAACCTCGGGATGTTTGAATCCCGGTTCCCACTTGTCAGGGTGGCGCATGTTGGGCTAACGAGTAAAGTGTTGCCTGTCGTTCAGGTGGGACGAAAACCTACCCGTGTACACATTAGCGTGAACACACCGAAACAACCCATGACAGTTAGAATTCGATGGATATCACGGCCATAGAAAGAAAGACAACCGAATGTTAGTCTCGAAATGTATGGACGGGTATCGCTGCCAATATTAAATGCTCTGCTACAATGTCTTTTCCACTGATTATATGTAAAAAGTACAATGTACAAAGTCCTAATACCGGTAATGATAAAGTCAAAATACCTCTTGGTAAGAGTTAAATGTAAAACGTCAAATGTTAAGTGTTAAATGACAAATGTTTTGTTGGAAAATGCTTTTTTTGACGTGTCTACATGTTACATTTCTCTCATTACATTTTACATTTTCGCTCTGCCACATCCCATTTGTCATTCACGCTTTCTACATAACAACTTTCGCACAGCATCATCTTTCATATGCAAATGTAGGATATCGCGTGACTTATCAACATATACGGAAACCTGGCACACTATAATCCAGAACAAGGATAATCACGACACCATTACAGGAAATCAGCCTAGCACACAATACAAATTTAATTAACTTGACACTTTGGATAGTACTTTACCATGATTACGGGGGGTGGGGTGGGGGTTGTGCAATGTTCAAATACGAAATTCCAGGTATCATGTTACATATTACTGAAAAGCACGTTCATTTCTGTTTGTAAATATATAAATATTTTTCTGGTACAATCGTATTTTCATAATTCAAATCCAATAAATATCACACTATTAAAGGGGTATTCAAATAAAAATACTGGTCTAAATACGAAATTCCAGATACCATGTTACGTACCACCGATTGCTCTTTTCAAATATGCAAATAATTTTCTGGCACATTCATATTTGCTTAACTTTACAAAATAAGATTAAAGTTGAAGTGACAGAAGGGTGGGTGGGGGACTAAACTAAACTAAAACAAAGATATGGGGCTTAATCAAACATTCTGTATGTCCATACTAAAAAATATATAGCCATTCCTCTCTTTATTAAACATATCATTTATTTGTTGGACACAATGCTTATATATTGTTTTTTTTTTTTAATGGATCAAAGTTAATTAGACTGTACTCAACTCTGTTCATAGAGAGACAGGAAAGAGTGGGGGTGTTTAAAATATCAAAATACGGGTATTAATACGAAATTCTAGTTATTGTGTTATAAAGTACTGGAAAATATGTTTTTTGGCTGTTTGAATCTATCAATTATTTCCTGGCACATTCATGATTACGCATGGTCGTTTAGAAAGTTTCTTACGGTGTCCCAGCTTGATTTACTGTTTTCGTGCGGTGAATATACTTATAGTGTGCCGCGTTTCCGTATATGTTAATAAGTCACGTGATATCCTACATTTGCATATGAAAGTTGATGATTTGCGAAATTTGCTATGTAGAAAGCGTGAATGACAAATGGGATGTGGCAAAGCGCAAATGTGAAATGTAATGAAAGAAATGTAAAATGTAGACACGTCAAAAAAAGCATTTTCCCACAAAACATATGTCATTTAACACTTAACATTTGACGTTTTACATTTAACTCTTGCCTTTTGACTTTATCAATATCGGTATTAGGACTTTGTACATTGTACTATTTACATATAATCAATGGAAACGACATTGTCGCGGAGCATTTAATATTGGCAGCGATACCCTTCCATAGAAATGACCCAAGTATTTCATTCAATCACTTATATAAAAAGAAGAAGCAACTTGATGGCATAAAAAGTCATACAAGTTTGTACGCAGAGCAATTATCCGTAACGATAATAATAAAGGTAGGGCATGCAGATATTCACACATACCTCTCGTCATTTAAAGTAAAATACAACACTTAATGTCTAATGCAACACTTAATGTAAAATGCACCACACGGTGTAATGTACAATAATGTAAAATACAACACTTACAAAAGAGAAAATTGTAAAAAAACTAAACTGCACACGTCATAATGTGTATAGTCTAGTATCCATAAACACTGTTACAAGGACATAAAGATAGTTAAAGGGACATAAAGATAAAACTTAGAAATGATGAACATGAGAAAGCCCTTACACATTTCATAGTTCTACATAGTTTAAAGTTGGTTCTTTAAATAAGATTCGTCTAAAAAGTTATTTTCTTCTTTCTGCGTTGTTTTTGTGGGTTGTTAGAAAATGAATTTCACCCTAAGGCATGATACTAATAAATGGAATCAAATGAACGTAAACAATTGCTCGTCAATAGTGACATCGTACAAAATTAATTCTCCATTAATAAGAAATGAGAACGTTCATTGTAATAAAATACATTGCCTGGTACAAAGTACAATATCTGTTATATATAGCGTAACAGAATGATTATCGAATTTTTGAAATGAATAGTATAATGACAGTTTTTACGGTTATTTGAAGAATAGATGGTTTGGTAATGTGATCAATTTTATTTAAAAAGCCAAACACGTGCAGCTTTTTTTAGCAAGCAGCCATGGACAATGATTACTCCCTGTGGACCAGCCAGCGAACGAAATATGAGTCTGGTACAGTGCGCGTGTTACGGTTCAGGGGTTACTGTTTTTATCTAATGCCATCAAATATATAATCCAATTCTCTTGTTTATTGGGAATGTTGGCTGGTTTGGGCTATGTTGATGTTTGTTCTATGGCCATTTGATACTATCTTGGCTAGATGGGGTCTTGTATAGAACCTGCCAAACAAGATATATACAGAAATACAACCTAGTCAACACAATCCACGGTTATTTCA
Source organism: Patella vulgata (assembly GCF_932274485.2). Taxonomy (NCBI): domain Eukaryota; kingdom Metazoa; phylum Mollusca; class Gastropoda; family Patellidae; genus Patella; species Patella vulgata. The sequence goes on from NC_065880.2 coordinate 40,997,783, forward strand.
GTAATGGAGGACCTACTAGAGTGTATTTACCTCGCTGCATGCCGATCATACCCAACTTTCATCTATGTACGAGTAGTTTGGACAAACTAGATATTATTTAGCAGTGAATATACCACGTACTATAGTAAATAATACCCATAGTAGTTAAATACATGCGACCACTTCTTGTTGGTACTGTCGATGACAGTGATAATGTTTTAAAAGGGGAATTTGATTTATTAGAAAGCTGGCCATTTAAGCGAAACATTTTCTGTGAAATTCATTGACATAAAACAGTTTAAATGGGTATATGTTTTTTGTTTTGGACTTTAGAATTATACTAAACATTAGTTTTGAAAACGGGTTTGGAGGAGGAGGGCGACCTAAAGATTTTTCTAAAATTATTATGAAGAGCGCTACTCTGGTTACCATTGTTGCAACACCGTTCACTTTCGGATGCGTAACAGTACCTGCATTGACTGTGCACCAAGACTTAAAAGTATCTGAATTTAGAAATATGACTAAATTATTGTACAGGCAAAACAATAAATGAATGAAATGGAGTTTAACGACCTTCTTTTTTGCACCAATGGGGATAATAAAGACGTGCATACATCATGCAGTATGCTAAGAAGGACATATTGCCAGGACAGTAATTGAATTCCAACTGTCAAGGGTTCATTTACGTGCTCGCCAACATGTATATGGGACCTCGGTTTTTCGTCCCATGCGAGCGAGTGGGCACAGTTTTACTTGCCAGACTATCACATGGACCACACCGGGACCACCTGGTTAGTGAGCCAGCGCCTACTCACTGAGCCACCATGGGTTCAGATATAGTATATACGACCATATAAAATATTGAATTGTTGGTTTGTCCCTTTTATAAATAAATAAGATATAGATACTATTATGTCCCTTTGAATATATGACTGGATCAACCATTTACTTGCGATATTTAGTACCATTCCACTACATGATGCACAAGAATTGCAACTTTGTGACCTTTTCAAAAGCCTGATTTTGGTAATGGTCTATGACGATGTGCTATATAATAATGCCGACTTTAGTCGCAAAGATGTAGGAAAGCAATCTGGTTACGTTTACAGCAGCAGATATGTGTCTAAAATTCAACTTGAGTAACTTTTTCGACGTGCTAGTAGGGTTGTATTTAAATACTCTAATGTCCATGTATCTCATTAGGGTACATTGAGATTTTACATATAGTGCTTAAGGTATTAAGTTTGTTTAGACTTATTATCCAGACAATATCTAAGGAAAACGCAGGAGCATGCACTTGTTGGGTTGTTATGCTATCTATTCGGTTACTATTTTCAACTTTAGATTGGTGGGGAATTGATGTTTTGGGTACTGGTGGTAACTTAGTATAACAAATCAAGTTTAATAAAATAGACTAGTGATCGCATCTCAGTTAATTGCACTCTATCAATGAATGCACCAGACCACATGTACCTTCAGCCCATTAAGGGTTGTCGACATTTACTTATTATCCGAATAATTTAATTTCTCGCGTAGCTAATGCGTGTATATTAAGCTACCAACCAACTTGGAATTGGATTCTTTGATGTAATTAAAATTATATTATATTTTCACTTCGTTTATCATTTAAAGTAGAGCAAAGAGTAACTGACATCTGTTTTTAATTGATTGGCTTTTTCTCCATTTTCCTACCGAACACCTTTGATTATTCTGGAGATATATTATGAACATATCAAGCTGTGTGATGTTCTAATCACATGGATATTATAGTATTATCAATAATTAATATGATTGGTCCAAATTGACTTCTTCCGACTTCCACCCAATTATAACCTGACTCATTTATTTTACAGATTTTTACCGCAGTAAATAATTTTGATTGATCCCCGAGGTTACGACCTTATTCATACAATACTGCTTCACGGTAAGTATCTTTTTATACAGATTCTGATGGAGTTAGCCCGATATAGTTGAACCCTATCGTTTTACATATAAGATCGTTGTTCGGTCCATGATCCGATCGTAAAGCACGTATTCCGAGAATCGTTGCCAAACTATATTTTAACTTAATGTACTTGATGTTTTTATATCCTTTTATAAATTAATCGATGAGAATGACAATGGTGTACTATCACTGGGGTTCTTCAGTTGCTATTTTTATAATTTAAAATTTTGACATCTCTTTAAATACTGGATTGGGAAGTCTTGTGTTTTGTTCCACGGCGTAGCGACTATATCAATTGACATCCAATCATAGGACATCGATGATGTTATCATAAATTCATACTAAATACCAATCACTCGGTTGAGGCTTAAACGATCATAAATTCGTGTATTTGTCTTCGTGTTGTTGCTAAGGCAACCCCTTATATCAGATGAATATGGCGGGAAAAATAGGTTATGGTTTCGTGAATTGGGGAAGTGCTTGAGCCCTTAACTCTCCTTGATTAACTGCTGTCGTTTTCTTTCCTAAGAAATACTGTCATTAATTCAAAGAGATCAAGACTCTTTCAGTGTTTATCATCGTTAGTTAATTCTTCACTGAGTCGTGTTGATTAAAGCCGATATTTAATCACATGTTCACTGCATATTGGCATGTTATGGTGCATTAACTTTGATTGTGTAGTGCACTTTAACTCATTTCATAGTCTTGTGGTTTTCGGTAGCACTGTGTATTTTAAATTCTGATAATCTTTACAAGTTATGACTATGTCTAGTTGATGCTAAAGTATTTAGATTAGCGAAGTGGCTACAACATATACCACTTTAATAATATCATGGTCCATTTATAATAGGCAATCGTCGTATTTATACAGCTTAAATCTATAATCAATCTGAGGCAAATTGCTATTTAATGTAGAACCTGTATTCATAAAAAAGCCATACCGGGAGTCCATCCGAAATAGAGGAGATATGCATATAGTTGCATTGTAGTAGTATGTATTTCCAATTATTAAATCGAAGTGTGATAAATTATTGCTAGTCTGGAAGTGAAATGCATTGGAAATAAATATGAACAGTTAATAAACTATAATTCTTGTAAACGCTCTATAGGTCCGAGTTCTTTTAGATTTATGTTCATCAAACTTGTTATGATTCTCCAAGATGTCTCAGTTCTCTCTCAAAACTTTTAGGGGCACTGAATTTGGAAAGAGAGAAAATCAATAAATAAGTAGTAACAATGATTGAAAAAATACCACCTCCACCTCAGACAATATCCCAATGTTGTAACATTCTAAATAGTTTTTTTTCAACAAAGAACTTGCTACGTAACATTCTGGGTGCGCAATACTTGCCTTGCTCTGGGTGTTGGTATCCCACGCTACGCCCATTACTGTCCTACTGCAAATGTAAGAGTCCCAATCATTTAATTTTTTAAAAACTTGTTTCAATAAGCTTTGTATCTAAATCCCGGATTACCAAACGATTGTGTTCCTAATTATTGCCTCTAACCCCAAATTTTGGGGAGTCACAGATATTCGTTTGTTGTTACCTGGCAATGCATGGGTTAATTAGAAGGTAGATAATTTATATGTATATTATGTATAGTTACTTATCTTTTGATATACACGTGCCGGTTACCGATATTCTCAGCAGGTAATATATACGCCATTGATAAAGAACGACCTAGAATAAAAGTCCAATACTAGTACAAGGTCTATAGACTACACTCTTACCAACTAAAACCCAAGTATAAACTCTTTGGTTAGGTTACCAATTTATCTTTCAATGTAAAATGTCTACAATTTTGTGATATTCTTGGTGCTTATTTGAATAAGTACCAGTATCTCAAAACTAGCAATCCTCAAAAATATCTCCCAACTTGGTATTGCCACAATGGAACTGAGCATGAGCAAATTCATTGCTAAGTATATCTTTTCAATGTGCGCCCTCACATTATGTATCAAAATTATTGACGTTTATAAGTTTAATAGTATAATGATGTAATCAATGATATAAAATGACCATCTATCTCTAAATATGGCGGCTATAGATAGTACATCCTAAACACTTCACGTCAGTCATTATTTATATTTGACTATGAAGGTTATACTGGATGAATCAATATTGATATTACACGATATTTACATTATAACTGTCATCAACGGCCACCGACAAGTCTAGAATTAACTGTTTAATTTGTCATGAATCTGAAATATTCTGTCGAACAGATAAAATAAATGATTTACGGATGTGATCATTTTTTGAAATTAATACTTCACTCGTGAAGGCCCAGGACTGCACAACTCCCCCGATACATTCACACTTGTTTTGATTTACCTTTGTTGTTTATTGTTTGAAATGTCTGTGTATATTGTGTATCTTGCACTTTTTTAAAAAGTTACTTAACATCAGTCACAACTTTATATTTGAATGTACATGTTGTTAAACCCAAATAATTTGCGATCATAATATACTGTTAACAGACTAACTATTCAACATATTCTTCAGGTCAATATCTATTTATTTTGTCTTATTTTTCAGATGGTGCCTGTGAGATATATGATTCTCGTATCTGGTATGGTAATGGCGTATGTATCGGCGGACGATATGTGTATTCCTGAATGCAAGTGTTCCGATGATATAGATGGAAATTTTCATATTAATTGTGGCAAACTTAAAAGCGTGGAAATTCCTAGAGATCTTTCGAAATTTGCAGGTTTTGAGAAATCAATCCGTTTGTCGCTCAGTGATAATGCTTTCAAACGAGTATCAAAAGGAGATTTCCCGCCTAATCTGCCGATCGTTGCTTTGGATCTTTCACGTAACCGTGGTTTGACCATTACTGATGATGCTTTTGCGAACATCAAAAATCTCCGTTCTTTAAATTTGGATGACCTCCGTTTACCTTTTACTTCGAATCTTAATTTCTTGAAAGGGATGTCTAAGCTACAAAGCTTATCTTTGAACAAAAATTATCAGTTTGGTGATGGTCTTATTCCTGCTTCAATGATATCAGGTCTTGGTTTGAACAACTTAAACGATTTGCAGTTCCAGGAATGTTATATAAAAGGAATTGAAGACGGTGCCTTTTCTGGGATAAATATTAACGGGCATCTTGATCTAAGTGCCAACCAATTAGATCACATACCAGATGAATTGAAAACACTTAATAATGTTACTAGTTTAGATATATCTCAGAATAGTCTCCGAAAACTCCCAAGTAATAGTTTTTCGGGAATGGGGGAGTTGCGAAAGCTTTCCATCAGCAACAACTACATCAGTGAGAAAGATATTCTTGTCGATTCTTTTAATGGATTACAGTTGCAAGAGCTAAGTCTGGAGCAGTCTGTACTGAACACCATACCCACTCCCGCCCTAAAAGGTCTCTCAAAACTGAAGGTACTCCGATTAAAGAATAATCCCATCAAGTCTATTCCAGAAGGGGCTTTCAATGGATCCTATTGCCTGGAGGAATTGGATATAAGCAATGCATTGGTCGAAATTGGCATGGTACATTTAGAAGACCAAATGGATTGTATTCAGAAGTTATATCTGAATAACATGCAAATCAGAGAAGTTCCAAAGTTTATCAAAAACTTCAAGATTTTGGACTTTCTGTCGCTCGACGGAAATTCAATCATTACAATCAAAAAAGGAGATTTTGTGGATACGACCGTTTCCAAAGTGTCATTAGCGATGAATCCATTGACTGAAATCCAAGCAGGGGCATTTGCAGAATTTCCCCAATCCGTAACCCTTGTTTTATCAAAAACTCAAATTACAAACTTAAATTTTGTCCGTGATTATCCTTATGGCACCATTCGAGAAATCGAACTTAAAGAAATAACGCCGATTTGTGATTGTGATTTGGCCTTTGCTGAATACAGAACTTACGTTATTCATGGTAATTGCAATTTAAATGGAACCCGAGTAGTAGTCATCAGTTCCGAGGATTTTATGAAAGTAACATCCGATTGCTGGCCAGGGGGACGGAGCCCAATGAAGAAAGATGTATGGGCAGTAAAAGGTAACAACAGTGCAAATTCCGTAGAGTCTTCAAACATAGGGAAGTTGGTCCTGATTAGTTTAGCTTTAATCCTGGGAGGACGTTTTAAAAACTTAGTGTAAAATCATCGAACTACATCATGTTACTCATATCACGAGTTGAATATCACATAAAAGATAGACACACAAATCTGCTGGAAGTGTCTTCTAATAATAGTGCCAGAAGAAGAGGTATCAGGCCCGTGTTCATGAAGCATTCTCAGATTTAAGTTAAAAGTTTACTCAAAATTGTTCGCCTTATAACTAAAATATAGCACTTTATAAAACTTTTGTTGTTTCAATGTATCAAATAGATCAATAAGAACCTATGTGGGAAGTTTTGTGTTTCAAAGATATTTCTCATAAACCGTGATTGAAAGTTAAGTAAATTCTTAGCTTAAAGTCTGAGAATTCGTCGTGAACTCAGGGCCTGGTGTTTATTTGTTGATATTAGCAGGCACTGTGCATTTATTACTTTAAATCGAACATTTTTAAGGCTAGATCTTTTAGGCCTGGCCCAGTGGATCTACACTCCTCGACCATTTCATTTGGTTTGCATTCGGGGTACTAACCATAACCGTATGTTATCTTCATAATGTAGGCCTGTAGTAAAGTTATCCAATTTTGCGGATACGCCCTCGGTTTGAATTGTTGTGTAGACAAGTGGACAAATATGCCCAGGTATGGTATTGCTATATTCAATAACGAAGATTAACAACTGCCTTAGTTAGTCCCAGCCATTTTTCTTTTTACCTTTTTTTTTTTGAAGTAGGGGTATCTGAAAATTATGGTAAATGGAAATGTGTAATATTTGCTCTGCTAAGACGTAAATTGCGTCTTTATGGCAATTATATGGTGCGGTTAAATTTGTGACGTTTATTTTATAAATGGTTTCATGTTATTTTTCTTCCTAATCGCTTTAGTGCTAATTATATTTTATATTTTATCATGTTCAAATTAAATCACCAGTGGGCCTATGTAGTCATTCTTTAAAGTACGTCTATGTGGTGGCAATCTTAAATACTCTTCTTGTGGGGATTTCTCAGAAATGACTTTTTATATTAAAACCTAACGGGAGTGCTTCATGTGCGGATTTTACACTAGGCTGTAATCACCGATAATTATTGTAATTATTGACGTGGTGCTAAATTGACACTATGTCCATAGAGTGTGTCCAAAATTAACATTATTGACTATAGTTGGCAAGTACTAGAGCTGAATTATGTTGTTACTTTGCTAACATCATGTTTTAAATTGTTCTGATCTGTCTTTAGCCATATTTGAGCAATCAACCTTAACATTTAATACAGTTAATTGAAGGAATTATTGACATTTGTTCATTCATTCATTCATTCATACATAGGCTCAATACAAACATGTTGCTTTTAGAGAGGCTATTTATACACATAATGGTTCCTGTTTATGCTCAACGTAACCTTAAGTTGATAACAACTGATTTTTTAAATATTACATTTTAATCGCGACATGACCTAATATTATGTGTGGAGTAGACGTTACTCATTCTTTGAGTAATGATATTCCTTGGCACGGCTTTCTAGTTTAGATAATTTTGGAGGGTAAATAATTTTAAAGAAGCACCCACGCAAAATCTGTTGTCTACAAACATTATGTATATGTGTAAATATTATATATAAATATATCAATCTGTTACGTTTAACCTTTCAGCTGTGCATTTAAGAATGACAGTGATTACATTTACTTTACATATTCTCAGGAATTTTATACTTATTATCGTTTTAGGGTAAAAGAAGGGCATTTCAGAGCAACGTTATTAAGGTTATATGGCAACTCCGTCGGGTTCCGAGCAAATGTCATAATGGAATTAAAGGTTCTCGGCACCTTGTGTTTGATCCTTTTATTTATTATGAGATTTGTTTAGTAAATGCCCCAGAGTCGGGGAAGGGCAGCTATTTGGCTTATTATCTGAAATTCAATTTGGTAGAAGTCGGTAATGATCTGTTGCATGAACAAGCATAATAAGTTACTGTTGTGATTTCATTCTAACATCAACATCTCGTTTATGGATTCCAAATCGATGGCGAGTAAATAACTTAATTTCATTCATGGCCTCATCATATCTCATGTGTTCTTGCTAGAAGAACATGCTTTATTTACTGGCCTTCTCTTGAAATATGGCCTTTAATACTTTCAGCGTTCACATTTTATACAATAGTTTTATCTCGAAGTTTGCTATTTTTATGGAAATATTATCACCATTTAAAATATTTAAATATATTAATATATTTAAATCACAAAATGTTTTATTACATTTGTTGCCTGATAGATAGTTTACCTGTTTACATTATAATTAAGGATTGTGCACTTTAATTATGAATATTTAAATTAGGTTTGGGGTTGGGTTTTTTACCTCGCGCAATTATGAGTTTAAAATCGATTTTTCCCTTGGCATGGTGTTAATAGTAATGTAGTGAAACGGATTGAAGTATTAAGGATTGTTTATATATGTACAGAGTATATAATAGAACGTTTGTTAAAAAAAAGAAGGTGATGTTGAAAGATATACCGTAACTTTAATATAGATTGTAACTTGTACCTATATATTTTATACCTTAGATGTAAATAAATGTTACTGCCCTCGACCTTTGTTTTTATTCCCTTCTTCTTCCATTTACTATACCTCTTTAGTGTGGCCGCGTGGTTATGATAAAAATGCCCTTTGGCTGTGACACACAGGTGTCGATCTCTGATCCGGTTGTTTATTGAGCCAGCATCATTGAACCAAGTTTACTTATTCTACATGCCTTTGTTTATTTATAACCTGTAACACGACAAAATCAGTTACTTTTATTGTTACTGTGATCGTATGGTATTGTTATCCACCCTGTCCATCCGTCCACACGAAAACTCTACATACATCGACAATTTTTCAGACATAATAGTCAGTAGACCTATATTTGGTGGGGAATGGAGGGTAAAATATTACCGAGGAAATGCAGACACATCCGATCTTTTAATATGTTTGTATTGTAATAAGCAAGCTATCTAGAACAGAATTATGTCTACTTTTCTATTTACTGTTTGCTATTACCGAGAAATACATTTTAAAACCTTGCTTCTTCGTTCAGTGCGTTTATGAAGACGGATATATAAGTAAACACGATGGTATCTGTTATGTTGTTATTATTTTTTTTATATAGCCTTCATGTTTATATATAGATATGTACTATGGGAATAATAACACGTCGCTTCTTTTAAAATCCGTTATTCAGCAAATCTAAATATAAACACCGTGCTCCTGGATCGCTTTAGAACGTGTGCAGTGGCACTTATAGCTCAGTATTTATAACTTCTATATGGCCAACCGAACTACACATTTCCGTATGGTCTGCCAAGTAGACCCTAATGAATTGATGATTTTATATGATATACATAAATATAGAATTTTATAACCGTTATTGCGTTTATTGGTTCGTTTAGTACTCCATAATGAATAATTACAATATTTACACTAATAGACATATCATATGTTTAAATCATTCTCTGCACATACAATAATTTACAAACCTGTTAGCACCAAACAAACTTCTTATAGATATCGTTTAAATAGATACATTATCCTACATTTTTTCAATACTCAAATTTCATATAAAAAAGTTATCAAATTCTCTATATATCAACTTGTAATTATCAGATTAAACAAACAAGAATCAATAGTGTCTAAACTTATGTCGAACCCAAACATTTCAGTTGGTGTAGAACTAGACCGGGAGCCCAGGGGGGTCAACCTAGCTGAAAAGTGTACCAATTTTCTCCTAAATGGTATCAATGTATGTATATCTGGTATCATCAGAATATAAGTCTGTCGGGTTAATGGTGGTGGGTGTGGTATTCCACGACCTAAATGCCATGACCCCCAACTAGGCTAGATTAGCTCAAAAGTGTACCAAATGAAAATCGTACAGCAGTGTACCGTACATCTTCAGGTATTACAAAAACATTCTGACAGACATTTCTAGTGGTGAGGTACACCTGACAGAGCTATGTAATTGCCAGACATTTGTGGTGTTGGAGTATACCTGACAAGAGTTATCTAATATTTAGACCAAAGCTAGGCTAGATTAGCTCAAATCTGTACCACCTAAAACAGCTTTGGTCTGGAAATTAGATAACTCTTGTCAGGGATACTCCATCACTACAAATGTCTGGCAATTACATAGCTCTGTCATGGGTACCCCACCACTAGAAATGTCTGTCAGAGTGTTTTTGTAATACCTGAAGATGTACGGTACATTGCTGTGCGATTTTCATGTGGTACACTTTTGAGCTAATCTAGACTAGTTGGGGGCATGGCATTTTGGGCGGGGAATCCCACACCCACCACCAAAAACCCGGCAGACTTACATTCTGATGATGCCAGATATACATAGATTGATACCATATAGGAAAAAATTGGTACACTTTTCAGCTAGGTTAAACCCCTGGGCTCCCGCTCTAAACACTCATCATAGCTTCTTTAATGCTGGTAGAAATACACATGCCACCGATACATTAGAAATGAATGACAAGCATAATACTCAATCCATAGAAACTATACGATATCAAGGATAATTTGGATTTGACGGCTTTTTAGTTTACTCTCAAAAGAAAATATAAATAATAAAACATTGGAAAACCGACACTATTACAAACATACTTTCTAAAGCGTACCACATTCTCTTATTCACAACGTCATTTTTATAGGCCCCGTCTTCATTAGCTCAGTATAGGAGCAGAACAGTAGGACGTTAAACCCAATTTCATTTATTTATTTCATTTTTATAGGTTGGCAATCAAAAAATACAGGAACGATTGACCGTTCCATGAGAACAGCCCATGCTCCATAACTGTGAATTTTGCTTCCAGGAACGTAAAAGAAACACTGTTTAAAAAGTAGCTAAAAGAATAAATTATGCCTCCCGAAGCATTGGTGACATAACACCTATTATTAATGATAAGTTTTAAAATACAAACATTTAAATACAACGTTTAAATACAAAAATTACGACTGGAAAATGTGCTCCTGTATCCATGTATATTAGATGCCATTTTTATTGTTAAAATGCATCATATTTATAATTGTCCCCCGCCTTTCGAAGAAAGCAGGGGACTATTAAAATGGGTTCGTCTGTCTGTCTGTCTGTCTGTCTGTCTGTCCGTCCGTCCGTCCGGACGTCCGTCTGTCTGTCCGTCACACTTTTTGGGACACAATAACTCTCTTCCTAATTGAGCTAGAATGTTCAAACTTGGTGTATGTGTTTATTAGGTCAATGCCTTGATGGAGTTCGAAGATGAGCATTTTCCGCTTAGGGTAAGCAGAGATAAACAATTTGATTGGTTGATGCTTTGGGACACGATAACTCTCTTCCTAATTGGGCTAGAATGTTCAAACTTGGTGTATGTGTTGATTAGGTCAATGCCTTGATGGAGTTCGAAGATGAGCATTTTCCGCTTAGGGTAAGCAGAGATAAGCAATTTGATTGGTTGATGCTTTGGGACACGATAACTTTTAATTGAGCTAGAATGTTCAAACTTGGTGTATGTGTTTATTAGGTCAATGCCTTGATGGAGTTCGAAGATGAGCATTTTCCGCTTAGGGTAAGCAGAGATAAGCAATTTGATTGGTTGATGCTTTGGGACACGATAACTTTAGTTCTAATTAAGTGAGATTGATGAAACTTGGTGTATAGTTTCATTACAGTAATACCTTGACTAAGTTTGATAATGAGCATTTTCTGCTCAGGGTAAGCAGAGCGATGCGCAATTTGATTGGTCGAGACTTTGGAAGTAAAGATATACTGTTTGATTGTTCAATACTTTGTAAAAGATAATTTGTGATAAATTTATATGTGTCCTCTAATTATTTTCCTATTTCGGCGGGGGACATCAGCCTCACTGTTGGCTTGTTTTCTTGATAAAGAGAAGATAATGCTAGTCGAAACATCACGCAGTATAATAAATAATAAATTGTATTCCATAGAATTGGTGTTGGGGATTTCCAATTCAATTACTAAAAGAGACTCAAATTATTCATCGGATATCAGTATACAGATCGGCCTGACAAAAAACATAATTTGTTTGATGAGGCTAGAGAATCGTTATAAATGGTAGTGGTCCTGTGCATTTCCAATTCAATTAATAAATGTCATTGAAACAATTTCTGTTCAGATATTGACAATGGGTAATATTCTATGATATTGGATTGTAATATTTGAATAATTTCTGGAAATCATTCTGAAAGTTAGGTTTGGTATCTGTATAAATGGATATGATCGATACCATTACAAATTTCTATCTATATATAATAGATAATGAGACATGTAATATTCTTGGAACATGCTCTTCTGACGTATAAATAGGATGCAACATAAACTCAACCAAACACTACGCTTTATTTTATGAAAAAATGGACTATATATCACATAGAACCGTCAAATCATTGATTGGTGATCTTTTAATCAGACGCATCTAGATTTAAAAAAGAACTTGTTAATCTTTGAATTGAGAAACGCACGACTTTAAATCATCGAAAAGATATTATCGGATCCATCTGTTACTATTTCGTGTCTGGAATGAGTAGGAATATCTTCAAATCTAAGTGTTCATGTGGTGTGCATCGTGGTAATGTTAGTAATGTTGTTTATAAGTGCTTAAAATATACACATCGTTTAAATTGCATTGCCATTTATACTTATTGGAATGTGCTCTTCTCACTTGAATGCCACAGTACATGTGAAAGATCGATATATTCAAGTGGGCTATAGAGTAGTGTTTCTGTCATGGTCATCCCTGGCAAGCATTTACCGCATTACAAACGTTAACCACGGAAAAATCTTTAAAACAAACTGATACTAGACCTTACACAGCTCGAGCTTCTCTCCATGACCAGAATCTGTCTACTACTCACTTACATTACAGGGTTAAAGTTTCGGCCTATAAATTCTTTGGGAAATTAAAAATTGTCCAAACCCATAAGTACTTTATTAGTAAAAGGTTAACACGGTTTTGGTGAAGACTAATAAAATTGAATGTTACTTCAAAAAATCGCATCCGTCTTCATTAGCCCTGCCGGTGCAGATAAGTGGGAAGTTAAACCACATTTCATTTCATTTCAAAATCGCCTATGGAACACCCATGAGTTTTTGTATTACACCTTTTCTCTCATTTTGTAGACATTTCAAACAAATTACGATGTCGGGGTGTTTCGATGAATCACGAAACAGACCTTTTGCTGTGTACGCCCAAAATATATAGTAAATATAAGAGTAATAGGTTTAATACCTATATACAGCACATGACATTTTATAACCATTGTTCTTATAATATTCAATTACACAGAATCGTGTAGACCTCATGGCAACATAACATTCTTTATTAAGTCAAGTAAAATCCGAAACAAACAAAAGAAATTCATATAGGGGTATATACATTTGGGTCAATACAAAGGCGTGAAAAAAAAACATTCAGTTGGAGGTCAATTTGTAGTCCTTCCTTTTTGAAACAACTTTTGGGACTTTTTAAAATCATTCTATACAAACTCTACGAGTTCTTAGTTTGGTATACATATACTATTCAAAAAAAGTAGGGGATATTTGATTTTTAAGTGTTATTAAAGTCACCTAATGAAACTGACGAAGAAACAAATGACAAAATGAAATGAAGTTCACATTCATCGATTTATTCCAAATGATCGTTAGACTAAGTAAGGCACAGACTGACCATTATGAGGGTAAAATGATACCCGGGGTCAAACAGCAAAGTTACCACAGCATCACAACCAAGTCAGTAACGGGTAAATCCTCCTCTGTTTGCCAAACAAGCATTGATCCGACGTGGCATACTCCTAATGAGACGTCTAAGGTCATTTTGGTCCAGATTGTCCCATTCCTGTTGCAACGCAGCAGCAAGTTCTTGTACATTGGCAGGACGTTGTTGACGTTGACGTAACCTCTGTCCAAGCATGTCCCAGACATGCTCGATGGGGGAGAGTATACAGATCGGCCTGACAAAAAACATAATTTGTTTGATGAGGCTAGAGAATCGTTATAAATGGTAGTGGTCCTGTGCATTTCCAATTCAATTAATAAATGTCATTGAAACAATTTCTGTTCAGATATTGACAATGGGTAATATTCTATGATATTGGATTGTAATATTTGAATAATTTCTGGAAATCATTCTGAAAGTTAGGTTTGGTATCTGTATAAATGGATATGATCGATACCATTACAAATTTCTATCTATATATAATAGATAATGAGACATGTAATATTCTTGGAACATGCTCTTCTGACGTATAAATAGGATGCAACATAAACTCAACCAAACACTACGCTTTATTTTATGAAAAAATGGACTATATATCACATAGAACCGTCAAATCATTGATTGGTGATCTTTTAATCAGATTGTACATTGGTCGGGACTCAGTGCTGGCCAAGGTAATGTGGTGATGTTCTGTTGTTGGAGGTAACCTGTAACGATCCTGGCCCTGTGACATCTTGCGTTGTCATCCTGGAAGATGAAACGGCGGCCATGACGTCGTGCGAACGGCACAACATGGACTGCCAAGATGTTGTCCCGGTAGTACTGGCCTGTAACACGCCCTGCAACAACATGTAAAGCCGTTCTTCCAGCAACAGTGATGCCTCCCCACACCATAACAGAACCACCCCCAAATCGATCATGTCTGATGACGTTAACGTCTTGGAAGCGCTCGTTTCGACGACGCCACACCCTCCTACGTCTGTCCAAAAAATCAACAGTGAACCTTGACTCATCTGAAAACATCACATTGCTCCAGCGTCGATTATCCCAGTGTTGACGATCCCTACACCAACGACGTCGGGCGCGAAGGTGACCCCTATGCAGTCGATTCCGAATCGTCTGGCCACTCACTCTCACACCAGTGTCTGTTTGAAGACGAGCGCTGATCTGATTTGCTGTGATGACACGATTTCTCAAGGCCAAGGTACGGATAAATCGATCCTGGGCTTGAGTTGTCGCCCTTGGTCGACCTGAGCGTGGTCTGTCCTGTACAGATTGTGTATCACGGTATCTGGACCATAGCCTGCTTATGACAGACTGAGAAACATTCATCGTCCGCGCCACAACCGCCTGTGTTGTGCCGATCTGTAGCATGCCAAGGGCACGTAACCTTTCATTTTGGGTAAGCCGACGCATATCAAAATTTGTTTTCTGGTCACTAAAACAATTAAACTGATGTTTCCACCCTGGAATTCAATGCCACAATGACTGTAACATTCAAAGTCAGAGTCGTGCAAATCTTGGGTTGGACCCCCATGATGATCCCAAGCATCACCTGCATTCCATGCGGTAGCTATTGGTGCGTTTGGGCGTCACATGTAACTGGAAATGTTTCTTCTGTTAGGTTCTATAGTGACTTTTTTCGTAGTCATTTGCATATTTTAGTATTATGCCCCCAAAATCAAATATCCCCTACTTTTTTTGAATAGTATATATGTAATAGGACCTTACAACTACTTAAAAACTATTGAAATGTGTATCATGAAAATATGATATATTTGTCATTGATATTAGTGCAGATTACCTATATATTGGTATCAAATACATGAATATAGATACATTTTACACACGCGTTGCACATTTAATCTGGTAATAGGTATGCAAATCAAATGACAAAACGTGGAGAAATAGTCCAATTGCTATTCTAAAATAGTTCGGAGGAATTAACAAGATTTATTCACCACGGTATATGATATGGTCCCCTAATTAAACAGAAAAACACATCTAGTCCACTTAGCGTATATATCCCATCGGTGAAGGGATCCTGTATAACCCAGAATCGGTGACTAATGTAGTTCTTAATCGGTCATATGGAGATGTGGACGTATATTGTCGTCGCCTCCGTCCGTCCATTCGCCGTCCAAAATCTTATCATCCGATTGTTTTAAATTGATATATGTTGTTTACATTAGTGAGATGAAGAAAACTATTTAATTTCAATAATTTCCGTTAATTACGTCTACATTAATGGCCCTCGTTTCACTTTGTGGCATCTTGTGAACGCTCTAACATCAAAAGTTATCTGCCAATCTGTATGAAATTTATAAGCGCCATTTGAATTAGTAAAAAAGAAGAATCCTTTATAATTTCAACAATTTCCGTTAATTACATCTAGAGTTATGGCCCTTGTTTCACTTTGTTGAACGTTGTGAATGCTCTGTCAAAAGTTATCATCCGATCATTGTGAAATTTGTAAGCATTATCTAAATTAGTGAACTGAAGAAGCCTATAGAATTTCAGCAATTTCCGTTAATTACTTTGTGAACCTTGTGAATGTTCGAATGACTAAAGTTATCATCCAATCTGTATGAAATTTATATGCATTATTCAAATTAGTAAAACGAAAAAGCCTGTCAAACCCTCAAACGACGAAAATTATAATCTGATCTGTATGAAATTATCTTGTAAATGCCCCCAATTACCTGCAAAAGAATAAACCCTTGTCGACCGTCCGGACGATTTAGCTGTGGTGGACGTTTGTTTCGTTACCTGACAACCTGTTTAATTGGGCATTTGATATTCCTGAGTGTCTAAAGTATAACTTATGATTCATCATCAAATTATTCATTAAGCATAGTGATGAAGATGCCGACGTAAATATTTTTGATCAAAATTTACTTTGATTAAAAGGATACAAGATTATTCGGAAAAGCTGATCTGTACCGTAAAACTAGAGTCCAAATCTATGGTATTTTTAACTTAGCTTCGTATACAATCTGATTAAAACACAGATCCTATTTCGTGTCGTTTTTTATAGTTCAAAATTTTGTTTTACATGTCTTTACTACGATCTGGAAGGGCTGAATGGGCTAAATCTATTTGTTAAGGCCAGTTTAATTTTCGTCAAGGTCACTGTGATGTAAATGGAGGCTATCGAATGTATAAAAACACGAAACGAAATAAAGATCTGTATTTTAATCAGATTGCTTCGTATAGGAATGAAAATAGATACTTAGACGTAACTAACAGACATGAAATGTGAAAGAACATAGCTTGTTGACATATCCATCTGCAAAAACAGTTTCTTGTGTTTACCATTAACATATGTAAATTATAATACACAAATCTGGTGCGAGATGATCAGTTCACAAATCTGGTGCGAGATGATCAGTTCAAACATGAACTTTATTGACCCACTGGACTGTTATATCACTGTTATGTTATTCATTCATAGATTAGTCTATATTACACGTGGCCCAATAACTATACAATAATATGGCAACAGATTTGGTATATATTTAACGGTTACGTAAACAGTGGAAGCGCCATATGTTTAAAGGTTCTGTTTTTTATAGATTGCAAAACTCGTCTACCTGTATAATTTGCAATCTGATTAAAATACAGATCCTATAACACATAATATTAGTAAGGTGTCCTGTCGAAGCAGTTTTGAATGTGTAACA
Source organism: Patella vulgata (assembly GCF_932274485.2). Taxonomy (NCBI): domain Eukaryota; kingdom Metazoa; phylum Mollusca; class Gastropoda; family Patellidae; genus Patella; species Patella vulgata. The sequence goes on from NC_065880.2 coordinate 41,015,218, forward strand.
AGATATTCACATGTTAATAAGCAGGGCATATTTAGTATAGTAAGTTGTGGAGCAAATATAGAAAGATTTTGTGGTACACAGTACAACATAACACAAAATTATCGTTTTCTACTCACAGCATCGACCGTAATAGTGAAATTGAAAGTTGCGCTAATCTTCATTTCCGGACCGGTATTTGAATTCTTTAAAGTAAGTTGCTGTTTATACTCATTAAATGGCATTTAATAACTGAACATATTAAAATACTGTATTTTTAATTGGAGCTACATTGTACATAATATTTCGTTCTTTCCGACTGTATCAGTGTTGTACTTGAAAAAGACCAAGAGAATTATTGTAGAAACGTAGCTCCGAATTAAAATACAGTAATTGTTTATCCATACAACTGTTGTGTTTAATTATGTTAAAGATACATTATGGGAGATTAAATGAAGAGATGGCAGTTCTCACTATAATAGTTAAAAACTAGATAATGTAAAGGGGATTTGCTGAAAATTTCAGTCAAATTGATTGACTCTGAACCAATAATTTAGCTATTGAATTTTCGCAATAGCCTCGATCGTCATTACTAAAGTCGGTACGATAAACTACATAGTCTCGATTATTCAGTTCTTGATTTAATCATGCATGGGCGGGGAGCAGCAGATCGGATCATGATCCAGTAAATATCGCAGGCTAGTGATGACATCGAGAGTTGATTATGGTCTGGATAAGTTAATTAATGTCGAATTAATAATTACGATAAAATTTCAGGTCTAAAGAAAGACCTGTATTAGGTAGATTTAGCTCTAGTTCAGCTCTGAACGTAGGTCTCATTACACTCGGCCTGTACGTTCAGGGACTGTCCTATTGAATCCTTGGCGAAACTGAAATCGCTTTCCCAGTCAATTTTACTGGGCAACTTTTTACTGCTAAACGGTCGCGTGTCAGCCCCTGTGAACGCCTGAACAATATAAATGAACATCTTAGTGAGAAAATAAGACCTTGCTTACCTCGCTAGAACCAGTATGAGCGACACAACACGCTGTTAAAAATACGTCTCCGTCTTCTAACCGATTTGGCGGACTTCATTGAAAGTGTAACGCACAAATTTACGAAATGAAATGAAATGAAATGGGGTTTAACGTCCTACTGTTTTGCTCCTAAACTGGGCTAATGAAGACGGGCATACGCCATACAGTGCGCTATGAGAGAAATTTTGCCCGGACAGCGGCGCTACGGCCTACTCTTATGTTCTTTAATTCGCACTGATATCGGACGTGACGTTTCTCCAATGTATGCGTCATTACACTCACATTTTATTTTATATATAACACCATCTGGGTCGTCTCGGGGTTGTTTTATTCTGCCATTTCGTTTAACATGTTAAAGAACATAACACCACAGTTGGGAAGCAGGAATATAATAAATCTGCAATTGCAGAACATATTTTCAAAAATCCGCAGCATGAAATCAAATGGGAAAAGACGGAAATTCTACCCAGGAACTTGACAGTATGGAAAAACATAATTCTCAGAGAAGCCCTAGAAATCCAGAAACATAAGCCTAATTTAAACAGAGACTCAGGACATTTTCTCCCAAATCTATTACTCAATCCCTAATTACTGTGTGGTTAATGCCCCCCCCCCCAAATTGCTGTTCTCTTTTTTCTTTTTTCTTTTTCTTTTACCTGCTAAAATGGTTTCCACTTGTTATCTATATATTTGTACTGGTTATTTAATTGTGGTCATTGGTTTATGTTATAAATGGTTTCAAATTGTGATCTTTGATCTGGTTAATTAATTGTTGTTGTTGTGTTTGTTATCTGCTAAATGGTTTCTACCTGTTGTCTATATATTAGATCTTTCATCTTGTTAATCAATTTGTTGTTATTGTTTTATCTGCTAAATGGCTTCCAAGGTGGTTATCTATATATTGCACTACGTTTTTGTTAATTAATCATTATTTGCTTGATAACGATACCTGTATGAGTATTGAAACGTAGCATGTTAATAAAATTCAGAAGTAGTATATCCATATTAGTGTGTTATTTTTAATATATTTCTTGTTGTTATGAAATAAGTTGGTGCTATTCGTAGGCCTATCACCCCACGACGTGTGACAGGGTAGCCTATCTTGTAATTAAAAGATAATCAGATTTTTTTTTCATTTGATTGATTCTAATGGGCTTCCGTAGTACGGAAGACGTTGATTGACCCTAATGGTCTTCCGTAGCGCGCTATTTAAGTTGTGTGATAATCTCGACTATGTTTATCCGGAAAAACTTTTCAGTGGTGGAGGTAGTTTCAGTCGGAAGTTTACAAAAATGGCCTCGCAACGTGACACGTCCACTATCTGCCTTTTCGATGTAGATGGCACCCTTACAGCCGCTCGACAGGTAAAATAATTAAACATGTATAACTAGAATAATAGTTTCAACAGTTTTTCAGTCATGCATCATCATGCCATAGAGAAAAAATTCATAATCTTTTAAATTTGCTGATGTAAAATTGTTATAAAATTTCATCATAAATTCATAATCATCATCGATAGCTGACCATTGAATATGAAACTTTTAACTACTGTCTGATTCTGAACCTTCCTATTTTTTAAACGGATTTCTTCGATTATGAACAAACTATGTAACTTTGGATATTATAAACTTACCTGTGTGTTTGAAATCAACTCCGGCTAAATAAAACCCATTGCACAACTAAATAGGTCTATCCCAACGAATAAAAAAGTTCTCTTTTGAAAAATTTGACATCTGACATGTTTCAAGGAGCTAATATTTGGGACCTAGAAATTGACACAAATGGGTCGCAACGCATATAATAATGTAATGTGAATGTATAAATTGATTTACATTCAACCGTTTCTGTTTTTACTGTAATTTCTAATCATGGTCATTTCTATGGAATGGTCATCTTTAGCGTCTGGTTATTCCAGTCTACACCGATTATATTTATTGCGTATGCTCTCCAGATAAGAACATAGCGTCACCATTTGATATGAGTTGTGGAATATGTCTAGCGGCGTTCTTTGAGTCCCTTCTTCCAAATGGCGCTGAAACGCATTATGGTACACGATTCGTGTACCAATGGTAAAATGTCTATTTTGTCTTGAATATTGGATATCAGAAGCCCATCTTTTCCCTATAAGATCACAAGACCAATGTTGATTTGAATTGGCAAATACTTTGTGTTTTCAATGTCAAAGATTTTTGATGATATTGAGTTCGAGACTTAGCTACTTTACTTATATTTTTGACTGAGTACAAGACAGCACTGCTTTCGTCAGTGTTGGGTGAAACCAATGAGTTTGTTGCAGAGAGTTTGACAACCACTAGAAATGGTTCCACTACTGATGTCTTCCGCCTTACTCCAGCCACAGTAGTGGCTCGTCCTACAGAGTTCCTTTGGGCAAGTTTTTTAGTCAAATGACTACAAAAAGGTAACTAGCCTATAGCTCCCTTAATTCACACATAAACTGACCCAAAACAGTACTGCACATATCTTAACATATAATAAATCAATTCCCATTGAAATATAGGTGAAACCTTGCCGCATAATTATATGATTTGATGAAACCGAACTGCTACGCGAAATTTCAACTGGCCGCTGTCATGGCGGCTTGCGTAATACGTCATTACAAGAAACATCGCTATGCAAATGTAGAACGCATAACCCCAAAGAAAAACTGTTCGGTAAATATTTTAGTGGTCCAGCCTTCACTATTTGTCATAGAATTACTTATTCCAATACAAGCTATAATGATATGTGTTGACAATTGTGCATCTGAACCTAATTGAACTGCGTAAGGAGTCTTAGACCGTATCAATTGTAACGTTAAACACACAGTTTAACGTTACAAGTAAAATAACTGGACAATCATGTGTTGCAATGAAAACAAACCGCAATCGTTTCGATTGATTGAGTTTGGGCGAAGAAAATTATCAACTGAAGGCAATTACATAGACGATTTATATAGAAACCATTGATGGCCAGTCTACCAAATTTTATTCACAATGAAAATTTCGGGAGAGTTGGATGGCTGAATGGTTAGCACGCGCGCGCTGTATCATACGATCTGTCATTGAGCCAACTGGCAGGGTTTCGATTCCCCGGTTGTACGTGACAAGGAGTAGGGTCCAACCTCGTGGGTTTTCTCCGGGTCCTCCGGTTTCCTCCCACTGCTAAAGACCCCTACGCGCAAGCAAATTATTGAAATAAGATTAAAGCATATGTTAGTCCCGAAATGACCTAGTTTGTGTCGAGTGGACGTTGAACCCCATTTCTCTCTCTCTCTACAATGAAAATATCAATGATTGCACGAATACTCGTATAAATACATGTAAAGTCATATATAAACTAAATCTTTCCTATCTTCTTTATTATTATAAATGATTTAACAACAACATTTTTGTGCGCATTTGTGTTCAAAAGAAAATACTCCCGTCCGACTTATTAAATAATTAAAACAAAAATTTCAAAAGGAAATCTATAAACAGGGATTTTACTAGAATGTAAAAAGATGGTAACAAAATAAAGGGATACGGACAGTTATGTGTGAACGCCCAAACCTTATACCCAGCCGGGGGGTTGGATGGCTGAATGGTTAGCGGGCGCGCGCTGTATCATAAAGTCTGTCATTGAGTCGACTGGCGTGGTTTCGAATCCCCGGTTGTACCTGACAAGGAGTAGGGTCGCCTGTCCAACCTCGTGAGTTTTCTCCGGGTCCTCCGGTTTCCTCCCCCTGCTAAAGACCCCTACGCGCAAGCGAATTATTGAAATAAAAATTAAACCATATGTTAGTCCCGAAATGACCTAGTTTGTGTCGAGTGGACGTTAAACCCCATTTCTCTCTCTCTCTCAATACCCAGCCGAGACTGATAGCTTATGCCTTCAATTGCAAATGTACCGCAAACCGTTTCGATGTGGCACGCTGTCACCCTTTTATACAAAATGATCTCTCCCGAAGAGTGACGTAATCAGGCGCCATTTTGGTATTACCCGATGTCAAAAGTTTGTGGGAGTTCAATTTTTCAAGAGAGAACTTTTTTATTCGTTGGGATATTTAATTGTGCAGTGGGTTTTATTTAACCGAAGTTGATTTCAAGCAAACAGGTAAGTTTATTGTAACCAAAGTTAAATAGTTTGTTCATAATCGAAGAAATCCGTTTAAAAAATAGGGAGGTTCAGACAGTAGGCCTAATAATTTATGTTTTATTGAAACTGATAATTTCTGTTTTATTCAGTTTTAAGTTTTTCGTAATAAAATAAAATGTTATAGATGACGTTTTTATTGTTTTACCCATTGCCATTGCGTACATTAATAATTTAGACAATTACTATGTGTACCAGTATTCTTAAAAATTTCATTTTAATTTTATTGTTTTTTTATGGGTGCTTCTTGTCAAATGATATTTTATGATGGTAATTTCATTACAACTTCTTCAGAAATTGTGTACCAGAAATCGTGTGTGTGGGTTTTTAAAAATAACAAAAAAATAAAAAAAGTAGCATAGTCTATCTTATTGTCCATAATTCTCACTCTGTCCTGTCTCACATTACCTACATGCATATTGTGCATACAGTTCACTAGGGTCAGAGTTAAAGATGGTCAAATTGGACGTGACATGGCACCAGATTTTTTCTAACAATTTTTTGACATTTATCTAGATTTTAGTGCATTGAAAAAAGAAATAAACATGCAGGTCAGTTAATCTGATTTTTGTTATGTCACTAAGTGGTCTTTTTCGTCAGTACGTTCATACTTTACCATTACTAACAGTTTGGCCTATCTGAAGGCAGATTTATGTAAATGAAGTAAAACAATAACATCCCTTAGTGAAATTAAAAATAGAATTGGACATGACTATTTTCCATGATAAATGACCTCCCATGTGTTTGAGATCTGTGAGTCTCATAGAAAAAACAGGTTATCTGACAGGTCTGGTTTAACTGGACGCTAAACTGAATACAAGTTTATTCACTAGCAGTACAGATATGCTGTCTCAACCTACAGACATAAGTCCTTGTTTCTATATCTTAATCAGATTGAATAATTCAATACACTAACCATACAATGTTTGTTAATACTAGGTTATCAAGCCGGAAATGGAAGATTTTTTAGATAAGTTAAAAACTCGAGTAGCTGTAGGTCTTGTTGGTGGATCAGATTTAGTTAAAATTGTGGAACAAATGGGTGGAAATAAAGATGGTGAGTAAATATGGTATCTTAAATGAATTCTTGTTAATTGTGACCCCTTGAGAATTCGTTATTTGTAGTTGTCTCCCCTGTAACTACATTCATAATTCATACATTTTTCATGTATTTAAAACTCTACATTATAATATGAAGTAAATAGAAACATTTGATTTCATTGCTTGGCTTCAAAACATTTCTTCAACCATAAAAAAACAGCTAATCTACAAAAGTGCAGAAGACACATACTATAAATTCCAGTGTAGTTGAAATGATTCTGGTACCAGCCATCATGCTAGCAAAAATCACTAAACACTCTGCAATATTTACAGTCTTTAGATTAAACTTGTCTTTGCTTGAATTATTGAAGGAAAATGACGCCAATTGCTCACATGTTAATCTCTAGGCTAATTCCTTTTTACAAAACGGTAATCATGTCAATTTACATATAGAGGTAGTGAATTAGGCTTTATAGTTATTTGAATATTGTATAGATTGATACTGTGTGTCTGATATATTGCTATTTTATTTCTGTTTCAGTTATTATTAAAAAGTTTGATTATGTGTTTGCTGAAAATGGTTTAGTAGCCTATAAAGAAGGTGAACAAATAGGCCAACAGGTAGGATAATAAATTTATCAAGTATATGTGGTATAAATTTAAATATGTGGTATACTTTTCTTATGTTGTTGGTTTTTTTTACTACCACAATGCATCAGATTCAGAAGGTGAATAAACATTTTTCATATTTATATTTAACAAAATAACAGCTGAAAAATATTCTATAGATAACAATTTAGACTATTAAAAAAGCAATATAAGTTTACATGTAGTCTTGACCTTGATGTTCATGGATAGAAATATGTTATCCTTCAGGCATGATCTAACAGGTATGGTGGTGTGAAATCAGTGGCCATAATTTACATTAGGATATTATTTTAATATTCTTTCTTTTTTGTTTTTATCAATATTGTTTTGATACGACTATTTGTATGTTCTTATGTCTGTATTTACTGTTTATTCTTTATGACAGGGCTTTCACATATTAAAAAGAAATTGTTTCAATGTATGTTTTCAGAATATATTAAAACAATGTGGAGAAGAACTATTACAGAAGATTATAAACTTTGCACTACAGTACATGTCTCAGTTACAATTACCATGTAAAAGGTAACATTATACATTGAAATCTGAATTGATACCATTTAACTGGTCATGGAAATATTTAATATGCAAGAATAGGTAATGAGGGGGATGTAAAACAATAAAATTCACTATAAGATGCATTTTTATAATATGTAATAAAATGTAATTAAGTATATCAAATCAACATTTTGTATATTTGATTATATTTAGCTATAATTATATTTTTACTTCAGAGGTACATTTGTTGAGTTTCGCAGTAGTATGCTAAATATATGTCCTGTTGGTAGAAGCTGTTCACAAGCTGAAAGAAATCAATTTATAGAATTTGATTCAGTAAGTAGATTTTACGGTATTTAGACTTGGAATATTATAAATGAAATGAAATGAGGTTTTGCGTCCTTCTGTTCTGCTCCAAGTGGGCTAATGAAGACATTGTAGCCAAATGGTGAGGGAAATGTTGCCCAGACAGGTCGTTTTGTTTTTTTTTACATGCACAAGACCTTGTTTTTTCGTCCCGGGTATTGGTATTCAGTTACAATATTTTTCATTACAGAAAAACAAAATAAGAGAAAAGTTTGTAGCAGAATTGTATAAAACATTCCCTGATGCTGGTTTACAGTTTGCTATAGGTGGACAGATTAGTATAGATGTCTTTCCTATTGGATGGGATAAAACATACTGTTTGCAGTATGTGGAAAAAGGAGGATATAAAAGTATTCATTTCTTTGGTGATAAAACTCAAAAGGTATTTGTATGTTTTGTTGCCAAATATAGACAATACTGGAATGTTCAGTATAATTCTCTTGGACTTCACTATCGAATGACTCGCTAGCATGCATGTTACTATACTACAGATGGGTTACAACAATTCCACATATCTTGTTTATGATAAGGGTCTGTCTGTAATATGCATGTAGTTGGTGGTTCCTGGCATCAGGAATATTGTGATGCCAGTATCTGTTTCTGGAAAGTTTTGATAAGACTGTCTTAATTACAATTTGGTTGCCCAAATATGTGCAGAATAAAATAAATGTATTTCGAAGTATCGGGATTAAATTCCATTGCAACATCAAAAACTAAAGTTTGTCAACACACCAGATCATAATGCATGTACACCTATAAATTATACCCCCTTATCTCTAGCGAGGACGCCCATTATTGGTCCTAGTACTGAAACAAACCAGAATCAGTTGTCACAACTGGTTGTTGGTAGTTGTCCAGCCTACATTCATACTAATCTATTTGAAGAGTCCAGGGGAAGAACGATCTAAGTCACATTTTTGTCTTTTCGCATAAAAGGCAAAACAGATTTTTGGACGAGAATGCTTGACACAAACAGAAAAAACGAGTGGGTTTTATTACAAATTCAAAATGATGGTTAATATGAATCCTAATTACCAGTACAACAACTGACTTCCACTTTTAAGCCAAATTAAGATCAAATGAAGGGTACGATGGAGGTATTTGTCTGGTAGGCCATATCAGATGGGCCTTGGTTCGATGTGACTCCGATCGTTTTTACCTGAAATTGAGTGTGGTTCACAGAAAGCTTATACAATTTGCTACCAGATGGCGCCATTAACTGGGGTTCGTTGAACAAGTGACTTAGATTGTTCTTCCCCATGGCTCTTCATTTATATGTAGATAATATTTTTGTTTTAGATTTTGGTCAAGATAGACAAACTGTGTTAAAACGTTTTAATGTATTTCAATTGAAAACAAGTCTATGCTTAATATAATATGATTTGTTCTCATTATATTACAGGGAGGTAATGATCATGAAATCTATGAAGATAATAGAACAATAGGTCATACAGTAACTAGTCCAGAAGATACTAGAAAACAATTAACTGATATATATTTTACAGATTAACATATATTAGGGATTTATATTATTGTTATGTTATTGTGGGTCTGTTAAGAGTGCTATGTACATGTATGATTATTGTGTAAAGCACATTTACATAACAGATAAAAAAAAAAATTCAGATTTAATGTGCTCCTATTGAACCAAGGAATTCCAATTTGTTTAGATATTTTTCATTTGTTTACTGTATTTACCACCATCAATTAGTAAGCTAAAACTTCAATATGCTTCAAGGAATTTTAATATTTTAATATTTTTATTTTGTTCACTGTTGCTTTGTTATTTGTGATCATTTATCATCATCATTTAGTAAAGTATACTAAAACTTCATGTTCAATAAAGTCAGCTACCTTGGCTAGAATTATATCTCAATGTGCAATATTTCACACAAATGAATAAGTTGTCATCAGATACAATAATCTACTTATATACAGAGAAAATCATATTTTTATCATTATGTTTTATTGGGGTTGTAATAAATAAATATATTTATAATACTTTGACTTGTTTAGTAGCAGTATTGTCTACCCCTCAAGCCTTGGGCCAAAATCTCTTAAAATAAGAGGCAGCAAATGTCCAATGAAGAATACAGATTGTTCCTTTTTGACATTTTAAAGGGTGTAGTTTTTCTCAATATCATCAATAAAGCTGAAAAAAAACACTGGTAGGATCATTCATATAAATTTATTAAGTAAGATCATATGAGCAGCATAAGAATTTTGATAAATAACTTCTAATACGATATCCCAAACTCTTCTTATGTTGAATCTTTTCTTTTACTTCACCATCTGTGCTTGCTTCTTTGAGGTCACCTGAAAATGAACAGTTTCCGTTACTTAGACTTGCATGCGTAACTTAGGAATTATGGCCCCTGATTGTACGAAAAATCGCGTTTTTAGCTTGTGGTCCCTCTAGGGGTAACCATTATTATCCGATTTACAAAACCGTTCAAATATATCACCATTACACCGAAATGTCGGTTGAGTTCGAATTTTGTGAAATTTGGACCAAAACTGCCGGAGAAAATGGCCGTCTCTTGTACGCAAATAGTGTAAAAAAAAATATGATATATGAAGGTTGTGGACCCCTAGAGGTCACAATTTTGATCCGAATTTGATGGAACTTGAAATACATGGTTAGGCCTATATCCCAAAGATCTTGATTGCTTTCGATATTCGCGCATATCAAGACTAACGTCCCGAATATAGCCCGTGATTGTACCATAAATCGTGGTTTTTAGCTTGCGGAAAATCGAAATGAACCGCCCGACAAAAAGGGCACCTCGACAATCATGTCGTTATATATGAGGCGCCCCCAAAATGATGAGGCGCCTCATAATGACTCAAACGATTAACACCACCACTTGATTGATGGGGCGCCCAAAACGGCTTGACCTGTGTGATGCCTTATCTCGTAGGGGCGCCCGTAATGACATGATTGTTGGGGCGCCATTAATGACAAGATCTGATTGTCGGGCCACGCATAATGCCGAGTAAGATTGGTTGGGCGCCCACGACTTGATCAATGGGCGGAGATCATGGGCGCCAATAATATAAATATAATTGGCGGGGTGCCCATAATGCCAAGCGAGATTTGTTAGGTGCCCAAAACAGCATGATAATCAACAAAATTCAAACAAGTCGCACTTCAACCCGATTCCGAACTTTTCGTTTTTGTCATAAATTATTATAGGTACGTTTAAGTCGTATTCATTCCTTCAAATTTTTATAATGTTCATATGAAAATTCCGGTTTCCTCCCACTGCTAAAGACCCCTACGCGCAAGCGAATTATTGAAATAAAATTAAACTATGTGTTAGTCCCGAAATGACCTAGTTTGTGTCGAGTGGACGTTAAACCCCATTTCTCTCTCTCTCTCTCATATGAAAATATTATAATACGCCAATACCGCAAATTCAACTTCATAATCAAATTCAACTTCATAATCAAATTCAACTTCATAATCAATTTCAACTTCATAATCAATTTCAGGTGCAAACCCTATTTTCCAAAATTTTCTGGGGGGAGAACACACTAGTATATCGGCGTCCCCAGAAGCCTATACACCCCCCCCCCCCCCCTTCAACAATTTTGGACTAGCTACGAACATGTTTGTACGCAAAGTGTGTAGAAGTATGTAATACGAAGGTTGTGAACCCTCAGGTGCAAACCCTATTTTCCAAAATTTTCTGGGGGGAGAACACACTAGTGTATCGGCGTACCCAGAAGCCTATACCCCCCCCCCCCCCTTCAACAATTTTGGACTAGCTACGAACATGTTTGTACGCAAATTGTGTAGAAGTATGTAATACGAAGGTTGTGAACCCTCTAGAGGTCACAATTTTATCCAAATTTTGATGAAATTTAAAATATATCTTTATATCCCAAAGATCTCAGACTCCTACGATATTTGCACATTTCAGACGATAACTTTCTGGATTATCGCCCCTGATTGTGCGAAAAATCGCTTTTGTTTTTTAGCTTGTTCTCTATCCATCTCTTGCAAAATGTTGACGTTTCTTGCCTGGCAATCGCTGGCTCCATTCTATGTGAATTTAGAAATATTTTAATTTAAGTAAAGATTACAATATTTCGGTATGATATATGATTTGCACTTTCTTTAGATGGGCGTGTTAATTGTCTTCTTTGCAAATTTATATATATACAGCCGTGGATATTGCGCTAATTATTCCGATCCGGTTTTAAAATATAGCACGTAATTTTTAACAAAAGTAATCTGAATAATATTCAAGGGTTATCTTATCAGGGAAAAAAAATTCCTGTTAAAAAGAAAATGTCCTACCTCTGTCAGTATCCAAACAAATATCAGTAAAACGCTCATCTACACTAACCACAGGAATATCAATAGATGGGATGATATTTTTAACAGTCTGTGTATGTCGACGACGAGGTTTATTTTGATATTTTGGAACATAATCTGTCTCGTTAGCCATCTGTCCTTCTACAATTATTTCTTCCATTTTAGCACTAAGCTTTATTTTAGCTTTTTTAGGTCTTCTCTTTATTTCTGCCTCTTTATCCAATTGTTGAACTGTATTTGTTAATGTTTTAAAGAGTTCCAATCTCTTTTCAAGATCTGTAATAATTTTAAGACAAATCAAAAACATTTCAAAGACATGTTCGATAGAGAAATGAAATGGGGTTTAACGTCCTACTTTTCTGCTCCAGCAACGCTACAGCCTAATCTTATTTCGAATTCCTATGTGCCCCATCCGAAAATCCAGAAGATCTTTCTCGGCCACCACCTAGGCAGAACCCTGGACCTCTCTAGCTTAGCGAGTCAGCGCCTTACTCACCGAGCCACCGTCAACACAGTACTTTCGATATTCGTTAAGGAACTTCAGTTTATAAATTAAGTTATTCCGTATGTACTGTTTTTCTATAATTGTTTTCGTTTATAAGCATTTACTTACCGTATGGCTTTGGAATTACTAATCCATTCATTTTTGCAAAGCCCTTTTCCATCTAAAAAATTTTTAAAAAAAGATAAAAAAAAATCAAATTAGTATTGCACAACCGATTATGGGTAGATCTATTTGTCATCGACTTTCGGGATATTTAAATGCCTTTTGATAAATCTTACCTAGATTCCTATACTATTTTCATTAAATTATGGTACTCTAATTTAAAAACAATGAACACATGTCTATCATAGATTGGAAGAAATTTGTAATTCGTCGAAACAGCCCTGATTGAAAATGTGATAATCTCCGTAATGGATCGCTGTCTAACACTTAATTCAACATGAAAAAAATGAATAAAAACGAAATGCGTACCCACCTTTGAAATATATTAGCAGTTATTAATCTGGAACTAATTTTTCTGTTTTTCTGTTATTATTAATCTATTATTTGTGAAAATCGTAAGTGAAGTCACCGAAATGCTCAGCCCTTAATTGTGACGTCATAATAAAATCAGTATTATGACACGTTTTATTTATGTCGCAAAGCTTTAAAGAGAGAGAGAGAGAGAGAGATGGGATTTAATGTCCACTCGACACAAACTAGGTCATTTCGGGACTAACATATGGTTTCATTTTTTTATTTCAATAATTCGCTTGCGCGTAGGGGTCTTTAGCAGTGGGAGGACCTGGAGAAAATCTACGAGGTTGGCTTTAAACATAGAATTATATAAATATTTATATTTCTATGTGACTTTAAGTGTCTCGGGTAGATAGTTGGACGTAAAGTTTTATTCTGCTACAATTTGAATAATCTAGTTTTGTTCTTATATATTATCTATTGTATGGCCAACAGTGAAAGTTTTGTATAGAAACCAAGATAATGGGGCTCATATAGAACTAAAGTTGTATAAGTTATATTATTCATATGTGATGAGTTATTACATTACATACATGTACACAAAAATGTGATACATTATTAAAAACCAAAATAGCACTACACTGGAGGCTTTTGAACATTTTCTTTAGCAATAAAATAATTGACTTAACTACAAAAAATATAATACTATATTGGGCGCTTTAAACAGGCATTATTGCAGGTCTTTCTTTTGGGCTTTATAAGTTATATAAATTATCAACGGATGGCTCCGATTCTAAGTAGATTACAACGGCTAAGACTCGAATGACCAGTACTATGGTTACGATCAATGCACACATCTTGTCAAAACTACAACTATTGATAACTTTGCTCAAAATAAAGTAAACTGAATGAAATTTTCAATATATTCATTTTACGTTATCTATTTTTGAAATATTATAGAGAAAACGGCCAGCTATTTATGTAATTCGTACATAATGCTCTTTAATATATCCTATAATACTTCTTAGACCAAACTGGTGAACAAAGTGTCATTGCCTATTCAAACCCCCATCGTATTTATGTAAATACTATCTCGATATCGTAGTAAAATATGAATTTTAGAGAAGAGAATAGTTTGATATTTGCAGAAATAGCTGATTTATACAGGGTTTCTATTGGCAATGAAGGCATGCAAAATGGAGTTGTCTCGCGTGGATCGTTTGACTTATTGTAAATCCTGTCTTCATTGCTGCAGGACGTTCTATCCCATTTCATTTCTTATTGTAAATTGATCTCTTCTGCTTTGGGTTGGTTTTTTGTTTTCTTTTGGTTTTGTTTGTTTTCTATGGGTTGGGTGGGAGGAGTTAGACGGTTTCCTTAAAAAAAAAAAAAACGTGCAATTTTTTGGTGGTTGGGTATTTTCAGTCATCAGCCTGGAGAGTATAGCCTTTTAGATCATGCTTTTCCAATCAAATCTAATCAAGTATTTTAGAAATGGTTATTGTTTCAAATTAGAAAGTTTACATTACTAACGATTTCGTTTTCGAAAATGTATTCGATAATTGAGAATATCTCAATGCGACATAGGGTAACCCCTCCGAGTTACTGTATAAGCACTATGCCATCGTAAAAACAATCTTAGATTTTAATAACGGAAATCAAAATTAATTTTACTTTTTGCAATATAATTCAAATTTCCTTTTCAGTTTAAATGTCATAAATCCAGACAAACATCCGATCAGATATATGTATAGGTGGAATGATGACTGTTCCGGTCTTTGACTGTCGAATCTAGATATCTCTTCGTTTTTGAGTTTTGGGTTTTTTTTGATAGTTTTTTTATTGGGGGGGGGGGGGGGTACCGAATTATGGGGACAAACTTTTGAGAAAATAAAAAGCGGCTTTCACCATGACATTTTGTATGTATAGAAATTGCAGTCATACAGGCAGGTCATAGAACCCGATAAGGCATAAGGCATAATAAACCACTGGGAGGTTGACAGGAGAAGTTGCACAAAGACACTAAAGTAAGCCATAGTAAAACAATTCTCGACTGTTATAGAATAAACTTCATGTGAAAACCAGTCTGTGCTTATATTAAATATGATATTATTCAAAATTAATATTTATTATTTTCTAGGGAGTGATAATACATCTTTAACGCCAGGAATAAAAGCAATCTTCTCTCTATGGTATTTTTGAACAAGGAACTGGTACGCTACTTATCTTATCTCTGTGGTAGTTTTGATGATGATAAACGAGAAGAACAGTTTCAGATTTTCCCGCGGTGGATCAGTGTACAAATTGGCGCGCACGTAGAAGAGCAATTGGCAGTTAGGATTCTAAGAGTAGGTCGTAGCACTGCTACCCAGGGCAAAAGTCCCTAGTATGCCTGTCTTCATTAGGTTTTCCTTTTTTACTTTATATTATGAGGTCTGCTTAGGTCCACAACTATCCAGTCCTGAGACCATCTAGAAAAAAGAGCTAAATTTTGGATGTTTGGGTTTGGCCCGGTTCACTGATTTTTAATTGCCTGGAATGCTAATCTAAACAATATGTCCAACTTGAGTGGCATTATTGCTGATATAAATAGTCCAGTTAGATAAGTGTTGATAGCTATAAACCTGCCATTGTGAGTATCAAATGACAACATTTTAATTTCTAAAATAAAAAGCTCTTTTTTATATAAATCATATTTATTATCGATGATGAGGTTGATAGATAACAGCTTAACACTATTATATACAAATTACTCAATATAATACTTGAAGAATAGCCTAAAAGTATGTAATACAAGGTTGTGGTCTCTTTAGAGGTAAATTTAATATCTGATTGACTTTAAATTAATATCCGTGTTTACAAAGAATCCTATTGATTTTCACCAAATTCCGATAATTACTGCCAGAGTTACATATATCGCCCTTTATCACTTTGAAAAATCTGGTGGACGCTCTAGGGGCTAAAGTTAATATCCGATTGACTTTAAATATATACACAGTCTTTAAGGTCATCAGACGAAGAAGCCTGTTGATTTTCAACGATTTCTGATAATGGCTACTGATTGATTTTATATTCATACACCGTGTTTACGCCTATATATAATAGTTTCGATTGACTTTAGATTGATACACAGAGTTTAAGGTCTTGAGACGAACAAGTATATTGATTTTCAATGATTTTTGATAACTTGAACAGCTAAATACATGACATTAAGTGTTTTGTATATACGTTAGCATGGGCCAAACAAATTCCAATGATTTTCTGATAATTACATAACGAGTTATTACTCTTAATCAGATTTTAGTGTATTGTAAATATTTCATTACCGACAAATATCTCTGTTCCTTTTGATATTCACGCAAATCAGACCTAATTTCCCGTCTTATGACCCCCAATTTTACGCGAAATCACGTTTTTATCTTGTCCGATTATATGTTTATATCCAAAGTTCTGGGTTCCAGTCGATACTTCGGACCGTGTCAGCCTGGATTATGATACCTGATTGTACGAAAAACTTGTTTTTAAAGCTTGTTCTCTGTCCATCTCTTGCAAAATGTTGGCGTCTCTTGCATGGCAACGCCTGTTTCCAAATATATTTCATATTCAAGCTGTATATTAAATAACAAATAGATTGTTTTGGGGTAACCTCTCCCTGTATTTAAAAAATCCGTAAATGTTCATATTTTTGAACGAACATAAGATATTTTTGGATCAAATTTTCTTTAATAATAATTGATAAGTTTGTAAATAGTATTGTACCTTGTAGTCACATATAATACATGTACGATGGCTCAATAGGCCCTTTTCTATGGAAATAAATATGCATAGATGAATGTAAAATGCCACTGGCAAGAGTTATACAAAGATAATGTGCTCAACAACGCTTATTTTACTTATGAATATTAATCTCCCCAGGAAAAAGGTCCAAAATCATTTAATTGGATAACATCAAATTGGTCAATGTCAAAGTATATGAGTAAAATAGTGTAAGATATTTTATAGCCTGGCTTAGAGAAGTTGCTGTAGATATTACATCTCATTAAATAAGCATATTATTACCGGTACTTTATGTAATATTTGAATCCATTTTTATACGCTGACATTTTCATGTGGATGTATATTGTCGTCGGCTCTGTCCATCCGTCCGGACGTCCACAATTGTTTGTGAACACTCTTCAGGTCACAATTTTTATCCAATTTCAATGAAACTTGAAATATAGGTTAATCCCCCTAAGATCTCGGTTCCTTTCGATATTGGCATGTACCGGACTGTAACTTCATGGATTATGGCCCCCGATTGTACGAAATATTACGTTTTGAGCTCGTGAACAGTGTAGAGGTCACAATTTTTAGCCGATTTGGTTTAAAATTTGAAATTTATGTTTGTATACCCTGGCTAAAACAAGATGCTACATCTAATTAAATAAGCTAATTATTACTTTATGTAATATTTGAATCAATTTTATTTTCATGATATAATTATTATATTAAATTGTTATTAAATTTGTTTATTTCTACATTCAATTTGATTATTTTCTTTTATTCTCTTATTCATTTTTAATTTTAATTTCAATTGAAAATCCCACAGAACCTGATTTCCAAATCATCTAGCTTTTATATTCTAAATATAGAGCAGTGTAATATGACACTTATACACTGCACCATCTAAATAGATAATAATTGGGTGACAATTTATTATCTTTGAGAAGTTGATGACAAGATTCTCTTCAACAAACTTCCATTATCTTTGAGGTCAAATTCCTAAACATGAAGAAATCAGGCTGATTTCTAGTTGGTCTTAAGAGTGTATCTTATTGTATGTACGCTTACCACTTTACTGGCAAATATGTCAAGGCTAGTGTTGCTTTTTTGTAAGTATATAACAAGCAAACACGTTTATTGGGAGTTCGCACGATGAAGACCCCCATAGTACCTATTCAGTCGACCGGTGTTGGCCGAGAAGATCCGGTGTGGTTTCGCCTTAGTAGTCTTGCAGGATTGGTGGCCTGGCCAGAAAAAATGTCTAGTCATTCGTTGGGAACGTAAAACGAGGTCCATGTACACAGTTGAAATTCGAAATAAAAGAATATGTAGTCCGTAGCGCCGCTGTCCGGGGAAAACTTCCCTCATAGCACACAGTATGGCATATGCAGAAAAGTAGGACGTTAAACCCCATTTCATTTTTAAGATGTCGATTGTTGATTTATCAAACACCTCCGCAATATTCAACTGAGTGCAAACTAGGTTTGATCCTAGTTAAAAATGTCACACTTCCATCCCACACGAATGTTATAAGTGTATCCTAGTTGATGTAAACTTATATCATATATATGTCCATATACACATCTGCGAACGAACTGACCCACAGGCATGTCGCTATTTTCCGCCCATAAGGACCACAACTTCCGGCTTCTTGATTTCCGACATGATCATGAAATCTGCACTATGTTAGGGAACTTTAGCCACACAATGCATTAATAATATATATAAGAAAAAGAGTCGCATTTAAGTAACGGGTCACACTCTTCATTGATAGAAAAAAAAATATAAACAATGTTTTGACATCTCTCGTACAGATTAATTCTCTACGGCTTCAAAAAGTGCAAAGGATCAAAATACAACCAAGTCCAGTTTTCCTAGTTTCTATTAAATCTGTCACGAAACAAACTGAATTTAAAAATAAATGATTGTTGAGTTCTAATACAGAAACACGTTCTACACAGATGGTATATCTCCATTTAAAATATAGGGAGCCGCTGTGGCTCAGTGAGTAAGACGTTGGCTCGCTATCCTTGAGGTTCCGTGTTCGTGATTTTCCGGCGTGGTTCACCCTTGTTAGTCGTTCGGGTGGGACGAAAAACCGAAGTCCCGTGTACATATTGGCGTGCACATAAAATAATCTTTGACAGTTGGAATTCGAAATAGGAGTAGTGCCGCTGTCCGGGCAAAATTTCATTTCTATTTGAAATAGCCTGTACAGCTAATATGAATAATGCAATGAAACACATCAAAATAAAATTGAAAATCCTTTACAGACTTCGAAAATTCTAGACGTGATTGTCACTATGCCCTATTAAACGACGTGTTTAGCATCCAAATATCCAAATATATGAACTCCAAAAATTACAAAAATCTTACTGTAAGATTGGTAATGTGATGGCCATGAACTAATCATTTTTAAAATATATTATGTAAGCGCTATATCTGACTATTGTAGGTCTTGGCTTCAAATGTTATATAAACTATTATTTAGACATTTATGCACATGACAAGCCTATAACCAATTATCTAGACTATCGGATGGCCGTGATTTACAAGGATTTGAACACTTGCGGGATTTAAAAATTTAACGATAAAATGGATAATCGAGACTAAGTCAAACAGTCATAACTTCTGTCAGAATAAAGTAATTTGAATCAAATTTTCAGGATATCCATTTCTCATTGTCTACGTTTGAAGCATTATAGCAGGAACGGTCAGCTCTTTTTCTAAATCTACATCGTTAATTGACAAAAAAGAAGCTTTTAAAAAGCATCTCAACAGAATATTCTGATCTGCATTGGATGTATTAGTAGACGTGCTATTAGTTCGGGTATGGTGATTAACATAGTTGGCAGTTCTTTCGATTTGGGATTATCTTTCACTTTTAATTAAATCGAACTACATGTACATCTACTTTTAAAATTTATTTTATTCACCCCTCCTCCCCTTCACGTTCTTGTCTTTTCTCGGTGGCCCTGTAGATAGTAGCCTAAATGCGTTTGGATGGGGATAAATTTCATTGTATATATTTTAAAAATCCAATCAATACACCAGTCAAAATGAAATTAACGACTTTTGCATGGATTTTTCTATTCTATTTCTCAGACAATAATACAAATAAATATGGAGACGTTTGATGGAAATTAATGTAAAGAAAAATAAGGTAAGGGTTAGAATTTCAACAAAAAATACTAATTGAACGTTGGTCGAGTAGAGACGAGACATTGCGTTGATCGACAACTTTTTTCATTATGAGGCCAAGTAAAAGCGACAATCAGATACCTTGTATATCCCGAAACAATGATGGCACTGAAAGTTGCTTGGGACTGGAATAAAGCTTGCTTAGTCGTAGAGACGTTAATTCTATTAACTAAGCAACTAACTATAAACCTGGGACGACTCCATCAACATTATTTGATATTAATAGCGCAATATATAACCTTATATGCACAACATAAATGTGATACGTAAAAGTAAAATAAACGTGCTGTATATATCTATAAATATGTTTGTGGTTTTAAGATGTGTGGGTGTTTAAGTAAACGTTTATTTCCATGTATAGGATGATACAAGAGACTCTGTAAAGGGGACCACCAACTTGTATTATCAATCTAGGAGGTCAAGCTGAATATATTGTAAGTTTGTGGTGAAGATGAGATCACAGTGAGATGTTTCCCTTGTAAAGATTAGCATTCTAACACTTGCTTCTACCGCCCTCCATCCATCTTATCACCTCGTAGCCTTATTCTTCCCATCTGTCTCCCGCTCTCTCATCGCTCCCTGTAAGATACATGAGTTTTCATTCCGTAATACAGCACTGGAATAAGTCATGGGTCACACTAAAAAGATATCCCACTGCCTTTTGCCCTCGGGGGTGAGGGTCGTGATGACGTCACGGCACGAGACATTGATTCCCGGCGCCTAGAGGGGTGGGATCATTCGCCATCTTGAGATCTGAGTATTTTGTTAAATATCAGAAAATATCTAAAGAAAACTATTTTATACGTAAAAAAGAGGTAATGTTTGAAAATACGTCAAGTGAATGGCGCCGTGTTGCAGTATGGAAAGTCTACCGTCTTATCGTGATGACTGCTTGACATGCGTTCAAGACTTGCAATAGAAAAAAAACGTTTCTAAAATAAACACTGAAGATGAAAAATTTCCTTTTAATACAGTTATATTATTGTGTGAAGTGGTGCACTTGTATTTCTCAGCAGTGGTTGGCGGGAGAGAACCTTCTATCAACAAATAACTACATTGATAGACTTTAAATGATTTTAAAAGGCACATGTCTATGTCAATGTTATATTATCAAATAAAACTAAAACATGTCACTTACCATTTCTAGACTCATCGTATAAAATAGTCAAAATTATACCATCGGCCAAAGTTGGAATAAAATGAAAGTAAATAAGAGAGAGAGAGAGAGAGAGAGAGAGAGAGAGAGAGAGAGGGAGGGTTGTTAACGGCCACTCGACACAAACTAGGTCATTTCGGGACAATTTTATGTCAATAATTCGCTTGCGCGTATGGATCTTTAGCCGTGGGAGGAAATCGAAGGACCAGGCGACCCTACTCCTTGTCACGTACAACCGGGGATTCGAAACCCCACCAGTTGACTCAATGACAGACCTTATGATACAGCTCGCACGCGCTAACCATTCGGCCATCCATCCCCACAAAAGGAAATGAAATTGGGTTTATCGTCCTACTGTTCTGCTCCTAGTCTGGGCTAATTGAGGGAAATTTTGCCCACACAGCGGTTTGTTTAGTGTCTATAGTCTGTTCAAGATCCACCTATTGTTATTACAATTGAAGACATGGGACTGCGCGAAATAGATGTAGACCGGGATTTAAGTGTCTTGGACGTTCCAATTTCAAGATGACTTGCGGGTTCGAATGTGACATCACTTCGGTAAATTGAAGTGTTAGAGATTTAAGATTTGTTTCGTTAATCTTTTGTTGGTGTATGGGTGGTGGGAGTAAATTAGAAATAAGCCTTCAAAACTTCGAACAAGTGTTATGTAAATGTGTAAATAATATCATTATGTGTTACATATGGGAATATCCACACCAAGTAAGATGATAGCATGTAATATTTTTAATCTAGATTGATGTGGATTTAAGCTTGAACTTTATTTTATTTCTTTTACCTTCAGGCAATTCTTAGTTTATTTACACACGTATGTATTATGTATGCTCTTGTTAACCCCTCATATAAAATTTTATATTGTTTGTATATATTTAAAATATATAATATACTTATAATGGCAAATATGGTCACGTGGATTTCCAATTACTATTTTTTAGGAAAGTGGATCACACTTTTCGTTCTTTCGAGTCACAGAGGTCGGTTCCAATTTCAATATGAAGAAGATTTCTAATAAAAAAAATTATGACACACGCTGTCATTTGATATGTCCTTAAATTGTAAAGCAGTATATAGATTATTTGTAAGGTGGTGTTTGTATAAATAATAATCAACAATCTGGCTTACGTTGCGATATGTTCATCTTAAACAAACTGTTTAACAATTAGTACCACATTTTAGAATTCATTTGGAAAGAAGGGACACATTCTATCTCCTGTAGCAGCCCACATTTGACGATGTACATTTACTTGATAATCATTTTCTACATATTAAAATTTATCTTAAAGTCCATTATAAAGATGAGTAACATAGAATTCGTCTCTAAAAATCCCTTATTTCAAGGTCATATGGGTCGACCTGCGCATAAGTAACCTACTCGAAGCAGGTGTCACAGTCTTTGAATTTGTTTTTTTTTTTAAATGATAAAGGTCATTGAATATTGAAAAAAAAGACGAACATCAATTATTATCTGCTCATCTTAATTCAACAAAATATTTAAAACAATTTATCCGACACAAAGCTGAGAAAATATTTGAACATTTCTAGTCAGTAATCTGATCAGAAACGAGGCTATTATGTCCAACATGGCGTCCTAATTAGGCGCCAGTAAACGTGATTTCATGTTAGTTTAAAGCGAACGATATACTTGTTAGATCATTGTTAATATATCAAGTTAATGGTCTTTATATTTTCTATTTATTTCGTTTTGATTTAGCTTACATACCTCAACATACAGTTTAAAAACGTGTAACTTGACTGGTCTGATCAAGTCACGCCGGAACGTGGGTCTACAATAGACCTACTACTCATATTGTTCACTGTGCTTAATCATTGCCGATTTATGTATCTTAAACAAAATAATTATACACCCTCTTATTTCTAATATATAAGTAAAATAACGTTAAGTATGTTTGTCATCATAAAAATATAATAATGTTATTTTAATACCTAAAAGGGCGTGATTTAACGCTTTTTTATTCGTGAAATTCTGATAACATATTTTGATGTCAGTTTTAATATTGGTTTAAACTGGCTAACTTCGCGTAATCTGCTAAATCGTCATAAGAAATGGAATATGTGAATGATTCTACTTAAAACGGCATAATTATATGCAAGCCAGACTAATTTGCTCTGATTAATCAGTTTAAGTTCCGATACTTGTCTATATCGCTCTCTATAATGTTACTTATCTTGGTAGCCAACCGATTCAAAGGTTGTATTTGAGAAATATGGAGGTTTGTAAGCTTCGACTAATTTGTAGATGACCATATAGAATATTTTATTTGTTAATCATCTTCGAAATTGTGTTCCATATTATGTGTTTTGTGTTTATTCTATATGAAGACTGGGCGTGTTTGCTTTTATAAATAAATAATAATGTCGCTTCTTTAACAATGACAGATAACACGAGTGTAGCATACGGTAAAACCCATAACATGGTTCCAACTCTGACTAGTCATGCACAAAAAAGTAGGTATAAATCTGTTGATCATAAGAACAACATTTTAGAAAATTAAATTTTCAAATTTCATTAGAATACATAATAATACATTATATGATAGACAGTTAGGCTTACAGTTAAATCAACTTTTCGTTGATGGTTCTCTCAACGTTATCAAGCAAATGATGATTTTACAAAAAGGTTTGAAATTATATACAAAAAAAACAATTAACCAATAATCAATAGGGTAACCATATAAACATGTTCACTAAAATTACAGAACGAAGTAGTAGTAGTTAGTTGTATTTTACGTCCGCTTCCACCGAGGTGATATCGCAGACAATACAGAACAAAAGAAAATACATGTATTTCTTTTAAAAACATATATACAGAATACATAATATTTGTAGGCTTTGACACTGCTACGATTAGTCGCTAGATAATAGTCGTAATAACGATATGCATAACGATAGTATGTCTATCGTGATATCTTTGTCAAAAGAGGTGGCATACTAATCAAATTAGAAAATGGTAGATATAAATAATTTCGCTTGAAAGTTTAATTACAATAAATGCAAATCCTTGATTAATGTATTTTCTCGACTAATTATGACACTTGGCACATGACAACACCAAAGCTTCGAATTTTCCCCCTCCCCTCACAGATTTTTGAAATGACTGAATTATGACGGTGTGTAATTGACAAACTGATGGACATTGATGAAGTTGTCTAGGTAAATTGAGGATTACGAAATGGGCCAAGAGGAAAAGGTACATTATGACATTTAATTGCTATAGTGTTCCCCAGGGCAAAACACCATCTTAATTTACTACTTAATTCCCCCATGACAAGAGATTAAGTATAGAAAGGCTATTTAGTGGCTAATGATATTGTAAGACTATTCGATTGTTTGTAAGTGGATACAAATCAAAATTTAATTCAATAACAAGTTTAATGATTTAATTAGAAACAAGGAAAGCCATTAAACAAAACACGATTTTCTAAGAAATAGTTGACAGATTGTATTGGATCATTCTCAGACCCCAATAGCCTGCTGTGAGTCCTTAATGTCTTTGAGGGGATCACGGTGTCTAAGTGGGTAAGACGCTGGCTCGCTAGCCTGAAGGTCGGGTGTTCGATCCCTGCATTGGCCGAGAAAGTTCATCCAGATTTTCCGGCGTGGTCCCCCCTTATCAGTGATGCAGGACGGAGGGCCTGACAAGGACAGCTGTCTAATCATTCGGATGAGACGGAAAACCGAGGTCCCGTGTACACGTTGGCGTATACGTAAAAGATCCCTTGACAGTTGGAATTCGATATAAGAGTAGGCCGTAGCGCCGCTGCCAAGGCAAAATTTCCATCATAGCACACTGCATTGCGTATGTTCTGTTTAATTCTTCCGGTTAGTGCAGAACAGTAGGACGTTAAACCCCGTTTCTTTCATTTAATTTCTTTTGTTTACGTCAATAAGTCGAATGAGAAATCGAACCGAAGGGAAGATAGCTATGCAAGTTATCATGAATCCTAACTAATTTTTGTTATACAAGAGTCCCTAATTAACAGGTGTAAAAGGTGTCACTTCTAGTGTGAAAGCGTGTCTAGTTCTAACTCCTACCTATGAATACACAAACCCAACCAACAGTGGCATTACATCTACTTAATGGAGTAACTATAAATGACTAATAAACATAACGCATTTAACATGATACCTTCGATCTGACTTAGAGGTATTTTCATTTGTATGAGAAATCAGTTGTGCATAGCGAACAATATCAAATTTACAGTATACAAAGTGGATTAAAATAAGCTGATATTGCTCAAAGAGATTTATTTCTCTTTGCAGTTCCCGCATACTCCTTAAACGTAAGCATCAGGATCGAATACTACTCGGATGTTTCTCCCACCCTCTAATTGGATTTGAACCCGGAATGTATGATAATATATAAGTACACGTATAGCAAATAGACAACTTAGCACAATCAGCATATTTGGTCGTATGTGGATATCATGTTCGTAAGTTTGCCGTCATCAATAACAACTGTGCTACTTCTGACCAATGGCAATAACACCGGAATGTTGTCTTTTCCCTATAACGTCATCAGTTGTGGCGTTCTCATGAGAGGGCAGGATGTCAAATAAAGTCGAGTGGATCTACTTATCTGTAACATCATCAATATCATCTATAGTATGCTTACTAATTATAGCATACAATGTATTATAAACATCTTATTGTGGTTAATACAGAAGCTAGCCTTGACACCTTGTGAAAAGGGAGGATTATTTTGTTTACTGCCATTTCACAGTCATCATTATTACTAATACAATTTCCCTGTCTTTGTAGTGATGGAATCTGGGGTCTGGGAGTAGCTATTAATTTACTGTGTAAGCCAAAGATTGAAAAGTTCTAGAAATGTATTCAAACTTCATCCACTTGAAAAGGAGGGGTGGGGGTATTGGTTTTTTAATTGGTTAGGTGCATTTTTTTTATTTTTGTAATGACATATTATAATAATAAAGTTAACATGTTTTATAATAAAATAAAATAATAGGGTTTAATATAAAATAAGATGTTTTTAAAAATAAAAGAACATGCTTTAAAATAAAATGTTTTGAAATAAAGTAACATGTTTTGAAATGAATTAACATTGAAATTATTCAAATTAAATAGCTTGTTTTATAATATCAATTACTTGTAATCATAGTTTTAAAAAAAATGTATTTTCTAATTTTGTCAAATTCTGACAAGTGAATGGCATGATTCCTACGTGATTTATCATATTATATCTTTATATGATTTACATGTAAATATAATAATATTAATTTGTATGAATATCAACTATCTGCAGACCGTTTAGTTCTCACGCTTTTCGTCATTATATTTCTCCCCAAAACACTTTTAGACGATTATTTTATATATCATAATGCTGAGATCGTGGTTGATAGTCCAAATTTAATAAAGCATAAATATCCAAAGTGGGCGTCAGAAATCGCGTTACCAATGTACAGTGTTTATTGAAGCAAACTTAATCTGGATTTAATTTTATATATATATATTCATATTAACTTGTTTTTTCTACGTGTGAGATAAGTGACCGGAGACACCAATAATAGATTTTCAGTCGGCCAACAGCAGCACTATCATGGAGACAATTTTGACAGCGACGTTTTTATGGAAGTTTTGAATCGGTGGTATATATTATGCTGGATTTCCAAAAGGGGCACCAAGTTTTTTCACTTAATTAAATTGATGTTAAAGGGCAAAATTGTCAAAAGTAATATTTAAAGCTAAATACCAACAAAATAGAATTAATTTGGATTTAAGCCCGTTATTGAGGGTCATTTTACTCATCTTTTTTTTCTGTAGTGTCATGATGATATCAATCAAAATGTGAAACCCGTGGGCATAAAAACTGCCACCACTTCCATATACGATGTTCAAATATAATGTACAACAATCTGAAATCTATGTACAAGCCCCAATGCACAAATATTTTTGATAAATTTCGTGGATTTTGCATGTCATATAAGATTAAAGGTAAAGCAAATTTACTTATTTTCCAGTTAATCTTAAACTGGATGCGGATTTTGCTTCAACGGTGGTGCATAAGGCAATAAAGAGAAGATCACTTAGATTGAAATCTATGTGTCTATCTAATTACAGGTGATGATATATCTATTACAAATATCATTTCCATAGATTCAGTAATGAGATCAATTTTTTAGCCGTCGACAGTTAATTAGTAGTAGTGATCGATTACGCTCTTATCTGAATCGGAAACTTTTTCGGGTGCTATGCAATTCTGGTGCTACCTTTTTCGGAGCGAGCTGGTGTCTAGATTTCTCTACGATCATTGTATTCATACCCTTAAAGTAGCTGATCTTCATTTGCATTTTTCGGATAATACCTCATTTTTCACGGCCTAAAATGTACACAAATTGATAATTTAACATTTAACCAAGAAAACGGTAGATACTATTCCGGCTTTTATTCAATCGGAGGTCCTTCAAAAGATTTTAGCGAATATTATAGGTCTCCTGGCTTGTTTTGAATCCAATTTTTTTCGTCAGCAAAGGATGCATGAATGTTGGTTCATCGTATCTTTGTATATACTGAACGGAATTAAACCACATTCTGACTGATATTCCCGTTAGAGATTAAAAGGATTAAAATCTCTAAAATGACGATCAGGGACTTAGACTTTAAGCTTATAATTTAGAAAATGATTTTATTGAAATTCATTCAAGTTTAGTAGTTAGATCAGAATTAATATTATGCCTAAATAAGTAGAGTTATTTTTTTTATGAAACAATCATTCATAAGGTGACAGTAATTTGTCAAACGATATTTTCCAGGAAGAGTTAAGCGAAATAGATTATTATCATGATGAATGTTTTGATTAGATATAATTTATGATCGTTGATATTTCGTAATTTAATACGTCATTAGTTTCTTTTCTTTAAAAACAAGCGAAAAAGAATGGTTTAGAGATTTTGTTTAGGGGTCAGTCAAGCACATTTATTTCATTATTGTAGTTGGAATTGCATTTATTTGTGTTTTCGATAATGTAGACTTCGGACCTATATAGTTATATTGTCTCACTCAAGACAAGACCGGCGGTAACGGGATTAGCGTGGCCACGAAAACTCCTCAATTTGGTAACCTAGTGACATTGCTGCTTGACGGGGTACGGTGTTTAGCCGTTCTGTTGGGTGGAAAAACACATAAAAAAAACCTGGTAGTTGGAATTCAAAGAAGATTAGTCCATAACGCAGACAAGTAGGACATTAAACCCCATTTCATCCCATTTTCATTTCATCTAAATACTAGTATCGAATAATTTTCAAAGTGGTCACTTACTCTTTTATATTTGGATCAGATCAGAAGATCTGTCATTGAATCAAGTGACGTGGTTTCGATTTCCCGCTTGTATGTGACAATGAGTAGGGTCACCTGCCCAACCTTGTGGGTTTTCTTTGGGTCCTCCGGTGGTTTCTTGCCAGTGTTAAAGACCCCTACGTGAAAGCGAATTATTGAAATAAAATTGAACATTATGTTAGTCCCGAAATTCCATAGTTTGTGTCGAGTGGACGTTAATCTCTCTCTCTCTCTCTCTCTCTCTCCTCTCTCTCTCTCTCTCTCTCTCTCTTTTATATACAAAAATTAGCCCGGATGGAGTAGAGAAGTAGGAAGTCAAACACTCATTTCTTTACATTTCTTTTCTTTTATACAAGATTTGTATCCTATATGTAATATATGTCACAATCTGAACAAAAAATAATAAAGAAGAATATATAAATAAATACATGACACATGTGCTTTAAGAAATTACAGTTTTATCTTTGAGATTAAACAGTTTGAAACACTAGCGGCACGATATGGTCATGAAAATATCTGACATTTAAAAATGTATTTTATTTAGATTATTACATATATTTGAAATAAGAATTGTTCCACGGTATGCAAATTATTGCTTAGTGTCATTTCCATACCGTGCTGTGAGACGCAAATTACATGGTGGATGTATTTCGCCAATTCTATAAAAACCATATGTCTTCCATCTTCTTGTACCAGGGTGTCGATTATATACTTGTTGATTTGTTGGGTATTTAATTGTGAACCCGTTGTGTACTCATACTGATTAAGACTTATTAAACAAGGGTATATAATCTAGAACTATTCATTTGTTAGCAGACATACGTCATTATTAAATGATGAGATCTGCCGTATATCTATCACTGTCTATGTTGTTACACCCTGCAGCGGATGGCATGACACACTCTCCTAACAATATCATCACGTTCTTTCACACCTTGCGCGACACCCATATCTTTAGAGTGTCCGTTCTTGGAATAATTGTTCTTCTCTGATCTGACATAAATAAAACTCCACAGAAAAGAGGGTTCCCATAATTTATCGTTACGCTTAAAATAAATGTTTCAAAATCTGAACTAAACAAAAGCCCGTGGGTGTTCTCGGCATCAAAAAGCCACCAAGGGCATCGTGTGACGTGGTTTAACGTTGCAGATTAATCTGTTCCAGTTAGATTAGATAATTTTGTTCAGACTACTTCAGAGAATGTACAGCTAGGTACAATCTGGACGGTTTTTTTTAATATACGAGATTTCTGAAAAACATATGCCGCAGTCAGATAATAAAAGAAAACTTGTCTGAAATAAATGATTACTGGTCAGCATTTTGTACTCGGAATCAAATACCGGACTTTTCAATAGTCATCTTGATATTTTAAAGAAAACAGACTATTTTCTCAATCCAATTTATTTAGGACATCCTCGAAAAATCATAGTGTATGATTGCATAAAAAATCAAATTTGATTACCGGAAAACTATTTTACCGCAAAACGTTCACAGGGCCTTTATTATATCCATACGTTTTATGTTAACAGTATTCCATCAATCATCATGGGCGAGGGGCTAAATCACCCCCAAAAGTATCCAAAGAGATGCTTTAGAAGGCAAAACAATCCGTTTTCTGACCAAATTGAGCTAAAACAGGTCGTTCTCTGGCCAAAATATGGCAAAACAACCGTTTTCTGACAAAATATGCTAAAACAATCGTTTTCTGACAAAAACTGAACTATCAGATATTTATCACGCGATATCTATGTAATATTCATGAAGAAATTCGGGTAGAAATATTACAGATCTCTCAAACACAGCTGATAGCTGACTCAGCCACGAGACATGAACATATTTAAATCGTATTTATTCGCGGAATTGCATAAAGGAAAATATAGAAACATTATATAGCCCTAGACAAAAATAAAACTGTAAACCCACTTGATGTTAAAGCAAGCAGACGAAAAACCGACAAATAAACATGTGGTCGACACTTACAATTCAAAGAAATATACGGTAATAAATAGAGAGAGATTTAAAAACTACTTGATGTTGGAATAAATGGTGTCTTTGTGGGAGAAGATGGCTTGGTCATTAAGTCAAGATGAATGAGTGGTTAAACGTCTAATGAGAAGATCTCCGCTGACCACTCGTTAACACCATCTAATTAAAACGTCTTGTTAATGAGCTTTAGCTATCTTAATACGTGCCCATCTTTCAGTACCTACCAACTCTTGTATTCCATTTGGTGATATATTGACAGGGTTTTCGCTCTTTTATTATTGCCCTTGCTGCTGTGTCTGCAATATGTCATACTTTGAGACGACAGTTACACTAGATGGCAGTTATGACATGATGACCATTGTGTGGATTCTAACTGTGTTTTATCGTTTTAAGTAGCTTTCAACAAGTTTTAATCCATAGCATCGTATTAAAAGTTATTCCGCCATTTCTGTAACTTCAAGTTGAATACAATAAAAAGCGACCGGAGCAATGATGTTGGGTGAGGATGTGAGTGGGTGATTGGAATCAGTCAGTGTACAATAAAATATCTGAAATAAGAATTTCAGCAAAAGAATTCTAGAATGTCATTATCTTAAAAAGAATAACAATAAAAAAAACATATTGAATGTGGCAGATTCCAACTTGTCTGTCTGTAAAGTTAATGCGTATCTGGATGACTTTGCCATTTCGAACTTCGGAGATGGTTATGATCTAAATGACAATAATTTTTATGTTAAACGCTGGATGGAGATCAGACTTCCTTCTTTTGTATTGTAATTAAATACCGATATTGTGATGGCGTACGATTAGGTTTCAAAGTACTTTGATTGGTTAATTAATTGATTACAGATACAAGTACAGTACATAAAAATAAAACACGATGAGTACTTCAGCAGAACTCAATAAGATCATTCATACCATCTCTTTTTTAAAATCTTTTCTTTTATTCCTTACCCCTTTCACAGATAAATGAAACAAACATATGGATATTTTTATCATTCTGCCATCTTTTTTTCCAAATAAAAATGGTTAGCCTCTACCTAAAATCTTATTTGGATATACGTAGTGTTTTGGAAACAAATTGCAAAAGAAATGGCGAAAAAAGAAAAGAACTGTTCAGATTAATTTTATTTCGTGAGCCAAATTTTTATAAACAATTTAAAATACTGATGATGAATAAAAATGTAGAAATTTTAAAAAGTTTAGGAGCCTATGTATACAATTCGTTCATGTCTTTGTAAAGTTGTGTATCTTTGTATAATTATGTACATGTATGTATCCTTTGTTTGTTTCATGTATATTTCTATTTGTATATGCACATAATCTGTAAGTTTTTTTTATGCAATAAAGTTTCTTCTTCTTCTTCTTCTATAGTAAAAGTTCCTTAGGTTACCTTATTTAACGCACCATGAAAAGTTCCCAATCCCATCTTACTATGACTTGACCGACGAATATCCCATCAGTTTTATTTTTCTGAATCTATCTCCAACCTCGTGGGTTTTCTCCGGGTCCTCCGGTTTCCTCCCACTGCTAAACCATATGTTAGTCCCGAAATGACCTAGTTTGTGTCGAGTGGACGTTAAACCCCATGTCTCTCTCTCTCTCTCTCTCTCTCTCTCTCTCTCGCCTCCTGAATCTATAACGTATCTTTATTGTATCGTCGTTGTGTTGGGTTGGGTTGTCTAGTGGTTTAACGCATGCGTGTGAAATCATCAGTTCTGTCATTGAGTCAAGTGGCGTCGTTTTCTCCGCGTGTCCCCCGGTTTCCTTCCAACGTTAAAGACCCCTACGCGCAATCGGGTAATTGAAATAAAACTTACAATAAATTAATCCTTAAATGACCTTGTTAGTGTTGAGTGGATATTAAAATCTCTCTCTCTCTCTCTCTCCCTCCCCCCCCCCCCGTTGTGTCTCCCGTTGTGTTTTCCTTAGTACGTATGGCCATGGTTATAGTTATAAAATATATTTATGAATAGAAAAAGTATATAATATATCACTTCATCAAATGAGTTTTATAGTATCGTGGTTACTTGAAGTATACACAGGTAGAGATATGACCCATTTTTTAGTTTTAATAATAGAGGCATTGAACTTAATTGTTTGATTAATAAACCCTTTGACATTAATACACAATTGTATTTTATTGCTTTAAAATGAAATAAAAAATATTGTGTATATCATTAGTTAATCTGAAACAATATAACTTGTCTCCTGTAATATACATAATGAATTGCAATCTGATTAAAATACAGATCTATATTTCGTTTCATTTTTTATACTTTTGATGACCTACACTACATGAAGATCTGTCCTGTTGTAGTGGAAGGGCGCGTCAGGTGTCATACGAGCGGCTTTTGACTTTATGACGTCAAACTTGACTTATCAATCTGCGTTGACGTTTCTAGTAGTTCACGTGCACCTCACGCCAAAAACTCTCCGTAACAGACCGTTTCATTGGCTAATCCCTCACATCATCTAGAACGCGGGTTAGATAGTGTAGTAAATGAAATGAAATGAAATGGGGTTTAACGTCCTACTGTTCTGCTCCTATGCTGGGCTAATGAAGACGGGCATACGCCATACAGTGTGCTATGAGGGAAATTTTGCCCGGACAGCGGCACTATCGCCTACACTTATATCGAATTCCATCTGCCAAGGGATCTTTTACGTGCATTCCAATGTATACACGGGACCTCGGTTTTTCGTCTCATTCGAAGGACTAGACAACTGTCCTTGTCAGGCCCTCCGTCCTGCATCACTGACAAGGGGGAACCAGGCCGGAAAATCTGGATGAACTTTCTCGGCCAATGCAGGGATCGAACACCCGACCTCCAGGCTAGCGAGCCAGCGTCTTACCCACTTAGCCACGTGATCCCCTATATAGTGTAGTAAAGACAAGTAAAACGAAATTTAAACTATAAAAAACGAAACGAAATAGATCTGTGTTTTAATCAGATTGAATGAA
The DNA here is from genome assembly GCF_932274485.2 of Patella vulgata. Classification (NCBI taxonomy): domain Eukaryota; kingdom Metazoa; phylum Mollusca; class Gastropoda; family Patellidae; genus Patella; species Patella vulgata. The sequence goes on from NC_065880.2 coordinate 41,048,599, forward strand.
TTGGGTCAAGGAACAAAATCTTATCGGCGAGGCGAGTTCGAAGAATAAAAGTTATAGTAAATAAACCGTCCTTTGAAATGTGGTACTTGATGTGTTGTTATGAGAAAAGAATATCATGCCCCAAGTACGACACTCGTCACTACTATTTAAATTCCAATTTTAAACGAATCATATTAAAACCGAAACATTAAATTAAAGAAAAACTTAGATGATGGTGATTTCAGATGTATCACAAGTATATCAATATCCCTTTTAAAGGGGGAGTATATCATGTCCCGTTAACGACCCTAGTCACAACGATTTACATTCCAATTTCATACAAACTCTTCGTGGTGTATCGAACAGATCGACGAACATATAATTAGAAAATAGGAAATATATCTCCAACAATACCATGGAATCCAAATTTACCCTAGTTTTTGTTGATTAATGATATATGGCAACTATACTAAAGAAAGCGGGTTTCCCAATGGTGGTCGCATCTGGAATTCTTTTTGAAAAAAGAGAGACCTGTTGAGCAAAAGAATAAATTTGTGTTTAATATATTTTGGTAAATTTTATATTGGTAATACATGTACATGTCTGTTAACTGGGAATGTTTCAAATGAAATAAAGCTGTTTCTTGCCATAGAATTGACACGTTTTAATGGTATATATTAGCATATAATTAGCCATTAACTTGAGACACATTTAGATTTTGTTTAAATGGTTTAAAATATCATAATTAGGCGATCGTTGGTTTAGAGAGTTACGTGTAAGTAAAATGTGGCTGTGTACAAATTGATGTAATATTGGCCCAGTGAGTGTTAGAATTTGATTAAAACCTTTTGTAAGGATAACGCCCACTAATCTGTAGTACTGAGAGTGATGTAATGATAATGTCAGACATATGTTGTAAAGTCTAAAAGATTTTTCAAGTGCATGATTTAAATAGAACATTGATAGATATAAAATATTTTATCTGAAAGAAAGGAATTACCAAGTATTAGACTTTGTACATATTCGTGTGTATTGGAAATAAGTTTAATGGCAATCGCTACATTTCCATTTTGATCATTTTCATTAATTTAAAGAGTAAAGGGTCAAAATTCCTGAACAAATAGACATAATAAAAAGTTGCTTTAACAAAAACGTATTTGTCTAAACATTGGACCAATTCTAAGCAATTGCCACCTGAAGTTTACATGAATCTGTATTGATTGCATGCCCCCATTTGCATGCAAATTTGTCCGAGGATTTTTATAATATATATATAATGTGTATTAGTTGTTGGGTTCAAATACGGAACCTATTGCCTTGGCAAGAAATGAATGCTTCTGTTTTAGGAGGAATCTGTGTAAATTCTCAAAGATGTCCAAATCATCGGAGGTGTGATAATCTAAAGACAAAAGCGAGGCATCAACCATTTCAATAGCCACAAAACAGGCTACGAAAGTGTCGAAATTTAGGCATATTGTAAATGACTTCGCGGAAGCGGACGTGTGAATCGGATAGTATAATATACGCCCATAACGAGACATATCAGTCCAGTATATTAGATGTCTATGTACTAAAATGATGTATCGGTTGCTATCGCCTTTATTTTTTATGATATACCAAACATGAAAAATAACTGCTTTGAAAGAATTATTGCATTCGTTTCTTTTCACGTCTGCGATATATCCAGATTTTAACAAAGATGTCATGGCTGGTTTTAAAGAGACAAATTGGTGGAGACCCAATTTACCGTTTGTGTCTGTAAGTCAGACCAACCCTATCATTGTATCACCTGTTCTATTTCGAGGTACAACAACGTTCATTTTTATTGAGAGACATGAAACGTTGCAGATATTAACTCAAAGTATTGGGAAAATATTGTACATATATAGGGCCAGTGAGGTTGCTTAAATTTACGATGATTTTTCATGGTTTTCATTCTGACGCCCCCCCCCCCTCCTCCTTGATCCTTTAAGGCAAGGCTTTATGGTCTTCAAACTTTTATTTTTAAAACTTATATTTTGTCATGTTGGAATTTTAATGAAGAGTTGTGATATGGTAAAATAGCTTCGAGAATCACAAACTTTAATTTTAGCTATAGATTCCTTTCATAATGCAGATATAAAATTTTAAATGCCATCAAATGTTTAAACAAAACAGTATACCGCTTGGTCTTTTCTTCTCTAATATAATGAATGGTTTTCAATGTATTGTGTCACGGTATATAGAGAATGGCATTCATGATAACTTTTGGTGGCGACATGAATAACTTGTTCATTCTGAACCGCTTCGGCAAGATGCGAGGGCGTTTCAAACTATTATATAATGGTGGGAAAACGTACGAACATTTTCTCGTCAATTTGATTCATTTTTCTTTGCAAATGATGCCGATTAGCCTTTCAAAAATGGCGTCGTGGTTCAGCTCTTATCGTAAGTTCTTACAAGTCAAAAACTGCTATCAATCTATCAGTTAACTCGTTGGCCACCATGGCTACAAATATACTCTTTCTTTTTCTAAAATAATTTGTTCGTGATTCTATTTTTAATGAGAAAAGAGAGAAGATTGTTGTGGTTCGTGTTCTCTTTAAGTAGCAGTAGACGACAGACTAAACAGTGCACGTCTGCTAGCCGACGTAACGGTAAAATAAGCCACCCCCTAAATTACAAATAAATAAAGATAATCACTGCATGATGTGTTAATCTTGACAATATTTTATACAAGTGTCACACTTATCACTGAACAGTTGGAGAAGATAGCACCAACTAATTTCACAACAAAACATATTTTATTATATCGCCATATCTTCCATTTACACAATATTTTAAAACCGTCGTCAAAACTATCAGATATTGTCGGTTCCGTTAAATGCCCTACAATTATCAGACAGTCTATGAAAGATAAAATTTATTATTCAAAATAATATTTGTTTTAGTTTCGTATTTTTTCATATTTTTTTATTTAAATGTTGGTGGGAAAACATGCTACTGAATATTTATGGTAGTATATTTTACATAGGTGTGGTCTTCAATAATTTAAATCTATTTAACTTCTGAAAGTCAACTTGTTAAATAAATTATGATGTTTTTTTTACAAACAAACATGCTTTTAATGTTATTAAATGTCTACAAAGGGAAAGATGTATAATGAATTTTCTTTTGAAGAAAGCGCAAAAACTGACAGAATTGCAGGGTGTTAGTGCATTTTTGTGGCACTGCTTTTAAAATATTGCTTTAGAATTCAGATAATAATATCCAGCAGGATAATTGAGAAATAAGTACCGAATGATACGTTATTTTTGGCACCGTAACAGAAATTAGAGCAATTCTTGATGGAAGCATAACACTAAACGATTTCAACAATTAGAATATAATTAGAGTAGATGAGGTAGAATGGATGGAGACGTGGATATTATTTTATAATTCTTACTAGTCACACAGTGGTTTATGTTTGAAACACTACAAAAGAAAAACAACAAAATTTTGTATATACAATACTGATATATTTGGCATTTGCTAATATTTTATATACAAATACTGATATATTTTAATTTATTTAATCAGGCTTTTAACTGACTCTGTATACAATTGTTAACATGCCCATAATCTTGTTGTTTATGTGTGATTTACATTGTCACTTTGTAAAGTGCCCCTGAACATGTTATATGAAAGGGTGCACTATAAATATGCTGTAATAATAATAATAATAATATATTTGGTATTATATATACAAATACTGATATATTTGGTATTTTATATACAGATACTGATATGTTTGGTATTTTATAAACAAATACTGATATATTTGGTATTTTGTATGGAAATTAATAAAACGCAAATCTGAATCATACAATCAAGTTATGAACTCCTGTCTATATTTTAGAATTGTGTGTTTGGTTGATCTTAAAAGAAAATGCTATATCTGTTATAAAAAAATACCACACAACACAACTTAAACACACCCGTTTTAACATCTATATTTTAACAAATATAATATGCATTTATTTCCATGTCAAATCAGCCTTCCAGCGAAACCTCATTTGATGATATTAAACATTTTCTCGAAGTGAATGATATAATCAAAACAAACGACCTGGTGAAGATTTCCAATAGACAGCGCCTTTAAACTACACAACTTTAGTGAACACAGTTAATTATGCTAGGTTCCCACTATCATGATTCGTGCTGCGATTGAAATCGTGGTTTTAATCGTGGAGTAATCGTGGTGATCCTATCAGGTCTTATCATATATTAAACCGTATGTCAATACAAAATTGTCATGTGAATCTGCAACTGATCACCTCTCTCATAGATAATATTCCAGTGTTGATAATCGGAGTCTCTTCTCCCTTCATTTTCTGGTCATAACCTTATTGATGAAAGACGAGGATCTATGGGGTCATACTTTACTAGGAAATTTTTTCGAATGTAATCATTTAATATTAATAAGTGGTGATTCGTCTGGGGGCGAGTAACTTTTGCTATTTGTAGGGTTATCTGATTTCCACCATTGCCAGAAATGGTCAGAAACCAGAGTACTATAAAAGAGAAGATTTATCGAAGAACATGAAATTCATGTGCCATATGTTTACAAGAGAATTAGTTATCATTTTGCTATCTATATAAATATTTCTAGTTTAAAACGTGTAATATTTGTATCTGTCGACACTTACTCCACCTAGAGATTACAATCAGTTTGTGTTTATCATCAGGTGGATGCTTTTTATGGTGATTTTAATGAACTTCTTCTAAACTAGCAAACGTTTTGTAATAGTAGTATTATTGGCATAATATTTATTTCTTTTTTGTTTTGTGTCCCAATCCCATACATATTGTAATTACATTATCTTTTAGTAATCTGTTATAAACACTGGCTAAATGCTGCCTGACGGATGTACAAAACATAGAATAAACAGCTAGAATAAACACTATACTTCAGTATGAATATAACATAGACAATCCAAAAAGTTCAAGTGGTCCATGGTGGTCCATGCTTTTACATGTAGATGAATCCCCTAGAGGAAAAGACGCCGTTCTCACAGATAGCCCAGCGACAAGTGTTATCTGAAAACCAAAAAAAAATATGTTTATTAACCATGAGTAGTTTTAGATCGCAAATAAGAATTCGATCTAAGCAATAGTTAAATCCAATAACGAACCTTACCGGGTTATTTCCATAAAGAAATAGGATTCAAACTTGATCCATTAAAATCTGAGATCCATTAAAACCTAATTCAAAACCACTAAAAGGATATTACCCAGATTGAATGGAGATCATTTTTGTTTATAATATTTAAATTATCCCCTAAAAGCGTCTAATACTGGGATTCTTACTGTCTTCATGGATTAAGCAGGCTTCACTCACATTATTTATGTTTTAGGTGACAATTGCTTGACCATTTGTATATTTGGTTACATTTCATCAGTAAAACTAATGATATAATATGTTGTAGCACGTGATGTACAAAATCTATGTAGGTCAAGAGGTGAGCTATCGTTTCGTTACTGTTATCTTCTGAAATGATGCCATAAAAATACTTTATTATATGTTGTCAAATTCAACATCTCCGACTACAATGTCCTGGCTTCGAATTCTAACATGGGCCTAAAGGAATTTCGGGGTTTGTCAGGGGTAGAGCCTTCTGGAGTTGATAAGTAAAGTGTCTAGTCGTTCGGGTATTACAAAAAAAGGAATCCACCAGCGTACACATCGGGGTACACGTGACAGAATTCAAAACAGGTACTTGGAATTGGAGTAGGCGAAACGCAGCTATTCTGGCACATTCCTTTTTTGAATTTTACACTTAACCATACAAAAATATAACCGTATGTTAGTGTCAATATGTGCATTGTATTGACGAGACGGTAAACTTAATTTCGGGAGTGAATGAATGAGACGTTGCCTCACGAAGGTGGAGGTCCCGTGTTCGATCAATGCGCGGTGTTGGCCGAGAAAGTTCATCGGCTTTTCGTCCTTGTCAGTGGTGCAACGCGAGGGCATTCCAAGGGACAACGTATAGTCGTTGGTATGGAACAAAAAATCGAGGGCCCGTGTGCACATTGCTGTGCACGCAAAAGAACCCTTGACATTTGCAATTAGATAAGAGTAAGTCGTAGTGCCGCTGTCCGGTCAAAATTTCCCCAATAGCAACCTGTAAGGCGTATGCCCATCTACCAGTAAAAATTAAATTCTTTATAATTACCGTAATAATAATATTATAATTTCACTCAAAAACGTCATTTTGCCTACTGGATTTCCATTGGATATAACGCATTCTAATCAATTGCATTTAAAGAGTTCCAGAAACTGTTACATAACCATATTATTAATGACATGATAGTATATAGTAAAGGCTGCGAGTAAAAGACTATATTAATTATTATTTAATCTGTGAATAGATAATGAGGAGACGGTTGTCTATATGATTATTTGTATTAAAAGATACAGTTAAACGGAAGGGTACAGATATATAAACTATTTATCTAATGATAACATCTCGGCTAATAAACATGATGAAATCATAGGCAAAATATCACGTAATAATTTTTATAATGTAGATTTGTGTATGGGAAAGGTGTTAGCTTTGCTTTCAAGAGATAGCACACGGATCAGATTTTTATTTCAAAAATGACAAGTTGAGGCAGTACGTCATGACGGTGAAAGGGGGTTGCTTATTGCACATGATCTAAGATCTAGGCGAACCGTAAAATGAAGTTAACTACCCAACAGATCTTCACTATGTTATACGATTGAAAATACCAGTATGCATTGATAATGAAATGATAATTAAATAAATGTGCTATGGGATTCAAATGCAAGTTGAAAGCCGTGGAATTTTGGAAATTGTGGAAGGATATGACGCTAATGCTAATGCTACCACCCAATATTATTTGTTGAAATACGTGCGGAGTGAAATGGGTGAAACTTAAATTGTTAATGAAGCCTTCAATTTCGACCAACAAGACGCATTTTTGGTATTTGGCCGTTTTGGCAAGTTGGCAAAACGAATCCACCGATACTGACGCATGCCAGATAACCATTCTCACTAAGAAAAAAATGTAACCGTACCGTTCCCAGAACGGTTTCGAGACCCTCTACCTTATTGGTCCAGTTATGAACGTTTGACCCGTTTACCCTACTCATATTAACGGTCCCAGAACCGTTCATGATATGATAATGTAAACGTGGTTCGTAGTAGGACTGAGGTTATGCGCAGACAAGCTGGCACTAACCATATTCTCACTACGAAAAAAGTGTAACCGTACCGTATCCAGAACGATTTCGAGATCCTCTACCTTACTGGCCCAGATGTGAACGGTTGACCCATTTACCCTACTCATATTAACGGTCCCAGAACCGTTCATGATATGATAATGTAAACGTGGTTCGTAGTAGGACTGAGGTTATGCGCAGACAAGCTGGCACTAACCATATTCTCACTACGAAAAAAGTGTAACCGTACCGTATCCAGAACGATTTCGAGATCCTCTACCTTACTGGCCCAGATGTGAACGGTTGACCCATTTACCCTACTCATATTAACCATCCCGGAACCGTTCCTGGCATGATAGGCCTAATGTAAACGTGGTTCGTCGTGGGACTGAGGTTATGCGCAGACAAGCTGGCACTAACCATATTTATTTCAAGACTTTTTTAAAACACAGCAAGAATTACACTTTCAACTCACGACAATTATGGTATCTAAATGAGAAAAGTAAACGCAATCGGCAGTCCAGGTTGTCTAATAAAGGCCTACACCATTTAATTGTAAAAAGAAAACGTTTATAATATCTTTATCTTCAAAAGGCCTACACATGATTTAATCCGACATATTTACAAAATATTGAAATTAAAGTGAAATGAATGAAATATTAAATTAAAGCGTGGGTTATACGATTTAACCCATAGATTTATGTTCGGATAACAAACATAAAATACACGCCACAGTTGTAACAGCTTTTGATCTAAGGTTGAAATACTCTCAGATTTCGGATCTTATCATTTTCACAATAAATTAGTTATGTTAATCGTCTCATTCGACGAGAAGTTTTGATCTGATTTTCAATAGCGGGCTATAAACTTTTACTTTAAAACTTAAAGTCCCGATGCGCCATTTGCATTTTTCGCTAAAATATCAAAATTCTCACCACTTAATCCGCGCTAATATTGATCATTAACATTTAATCCAGGAAGCTAGATCAAAATACCTGCGCTAGATAATGCCCCGACTTAAATTCAGTAGGGTTCAAAAAAAGGGCCTGTAAATAAATTCTCACGGGATAAAAAAAAATTGGCGGCGGGCCTATTGCATAGCGAACAGAAAAAGTCGATGAAATTTCAATTCCACATATTTTTGAAGATACAAATTTTCGCGGAAAACAAAATGGCGGTGGGCTTATTGCATAGCGAGCAGCATAGATCGATGTAATTTTAATTCAACATAGTCAACGGAACCATTTTTGAACTGGTATTCCTATTAGAGATCCACCTCTCAGTAATATTGTAGATTGCAAGTGTTTCCATGGCGTTAAAATGATGCAAAGGGACTTTAACTTTGCGCACAATTTATTCATTTTTTTATAAGTAATAATTCAAATGAGATAAGGAAATTTCTCGACGAAAACGACTAAATGAATACGGCTGCTTTCAATGGAACTATTATGCTACAGGTCATACGCCCAAAACGTAAAAACATGGAAGTTAAATTAACCGTTTTTATGTTTTTCCTGAAAACATCATTTTGACAAATTAGAGATTTCATCTGATTCATCGCCATTGAAATCGAATTGGCCAACTTGTTATTTGAGGCACGTTTCTACAAAAATCATAAACAAATGTTAAAGAGATATTTTCTTTAAGAACTTCATTGATAATACCAAAACGTTTCAAAGATACTTTCCCACAAATGTATTTATCGGGTAGTTATTTGCAATAAAAGTATGGCAATTTTGGTATATATGGAAAGTGGAGACACCCAATCTTTCTAGAAAAATAGCCCTTTAAGTCATTTAGTCCCTGATCGTGGTGAGTATCAAACCAATCATACAACTATAGAACGAAATTCTTTAAAGATACAGTATGTATGAGCTAAATCTTTATGGCTAAGTGGGTAAGACGCTGGCTCGCTGGCCTTGAGGTCGCGTGTTCGATCCCTTCATTGGCCGAGAAAGTCCATCCAAATTTTCCGGCGTGGTTTCCCCTTGCCAGTGGTGCAGGACGGAGGTCCTGACAAGGACAGCTGTCTAGTCATTCTGATGGTACTAAAAACCAAGCACCCGTGTATACATTGGCGTGCACGTAAAAGATCCCTTGGCAGTTGAATTCGATATTAGAGTAGGCCATAGTGCCGCTTCCCGGGCAAATTTTCCCTCATAGAACACTGTATATGGCGTATGCCCGTCTTCATTAGCCCAGTCGGAGTAGAACAGTAGGGCGTTAAACTCCGTTTCATTTCATTTCTTTATTTTGGCTTCAAAAGTATTAAAAAGAAAAATACATAATCAGCTCTCTAGACCATCGGATGCCTCAGATTTAAATGTATTAGAACTCCCGCGGGATATAAAAAGTTAGCGATAAAATGGATAATCGATACTTTGTCCTGTACCGTTGCTACGATAATAATAAATTTAGGCTGCTTTTTCCATAACACCCATAACATGGCTCAGAATAAAGTAATTTGAATGAAATTTCAAAATATTCATGTTTCATTATCCATTTTTGAACTATTATAGCAAGAACGTTCAGCTCTTTATCTAAATCTAACATAAAGAATTACATAACCCAGGTAAGTAAATCTGGAAATGAAATTAGAACGGCTTAATATTTTGATTTGAAATATTCAGACAAGCTATATTCTCACATTTTGCGTTCGATATACATGTACTTAAACCCATTCTAATTTGTGTCCTCCCCCGTTTTTGAAATTCTGCACTGTTTTCACGATCTTTAAATTTTATTTTACCCACTTGACCTCGTCCATGCACAATGTACAGATACAACGTAGCGAGTTCATCTTATCATGATTATCAGAAATCAGTCTCGTTTTATTAATCACTAAAGCTCCCTTGTCTGTTAGCGTTCTTAGATGATCGGAGACGAAGAACTCAATATACTACATGTATATGTAATAGAGATATTAGCTTAATAGGTCATTGGTTACAAATGGTCATCTTAAATAAACAGACTAGACATGTACAAAGACTCTTTAAGATAAAACAATATGATAAAACTATTTTATCTCTGACAATACAACATAGATAATTATATCAATCTACAATCGTGATTTCATGCTACATGATCCACCCTGTCACTACAATTCGTAAATAGTAAGAGGGAGAGGGCTTAATATATAACGTCTATGGGTCATTTCGGAATCAACAGAAGTTCGTCGGAGGTTGGAGAACACATTCAAGATCAAGATGTTTGGCGTTGTAGAACACATTCAAGATGTTTAGCATTGAAGAACACATTCATGATGTTTGGCGTTGGAGAACGCATTCAAGATATTTGGTGTTGGAGAACACATTCAAGCGGTTTGACAGGTGGCCCCGCACAATCGTAGGATCAAACCCATGACTTGCGGGCTAGATACGAGAATGTGATCACCACTTTGAAACAAGGGTTAGGGTTAGTAACGGTTAGCTTTGGTGATCAGATTCTGAAACTACTTCCAATATGGAGAAGTATACTGTTGCCTTTCCCTCATGTGGCCAGTGGGAACCGATCAAAAGGACAGCTGTCTAGTCGTTCGGATGGGGCGAAAAACCGAGGTCCCGTCTACACATTGGCGTGCACGTAAAAGATCCATTGACAGTTGGAATTCGATATAAGAGTAGGCCGTAGTGCCGCTGTCCAGGCAAAATTTCCCCCATAGCACACTGTATGGCGTATGTCCGTCTTCATTATCCCAGTTCGGAGCAGACAGTAGGGCGTTAAAGCCCACTTCATTTCATTTCATTTTTCAAGCATTATTCACGCATCACGCCCACGTCGGTATTTGAAACCGGAAAATCGCATGATGAGTCTAGTTCCCCTATGACACGGTTACAGCCTTCGGTAAAATGGATGCCGTACGAGTGGTTCGGGGACCATCGGGGATTCGATAACAACCCTTCTTATACCGTGGAAGTACAATAGCCTGTATAGCTAATTTAATACGGGTAGACTCCCTTTAGGTCCAAAAAGATCCTGGGTATTTTTTTAACTAACGTGGTTCATATACATTCAATATTTACAGCAATATAAATGCTATATTTTGACATATCAAAATCAACTCAAAATACATGCTCGGGGCATTGTACTGGGGACAATTAGTATGAGAGGGGTGTGTTCGCCCGTTATGCCACTAAATATGAAATTAACAAATATGGATTGCAAGAAAGTACTGGGCGTACTATTTAGGTCAACTGATGTTAAAGTGAATCCAGTGCTGTTAGTTACATGTAACAATTATACGAAATTTCTACACCCACATAGATAAACGAAGTGTGAACATTCTAGTACACATCTGTTTTATTTACATGTTCATCTTCTGGTTTACGAAATAAGTATTCAGCGGTAGTTGATCCAAGTTATTATATCGTAAATAGTAGCCAATCAGTCGGACTATAGTAAAAAAGAGAGGAAATTGAGGTTTAACGTCAATTCAACACAAACTAGGTCCTTAATTCGCTTGCGTATAGGGGTCTATAGCAGTGGGGGGAGAGTCGGAATATCCGCAAAACAAAACACGCGGTAACCCTACTGCTGGTCACTTGGCACAATAACAGACCTTATGATCTACACACGGGTAAAACCATTCGGCCACCCACCCATCCCTCCCTATAATCAATAACAATGTTCATGTATAAAAAAAACTATTCCGGTGGAAGTGGACGTGAAACTCCAGGAACGAACGAACGATGTATAAGATCCGTATTACTTCTTTTTATGATACTATATTTCATATTGCTAATATTTTAAGCAATATGTAAGAAATATGTGTAATAATGCAAAGGATGGATACGAATAGGGTGTTTAGAAAAGTATACCCTGCCTCGCGCATGGCAGACGTCAAAGCATACGTGGGCAGTAGATTACCACATAATGTAACAAACTTTGTATTTATTATGCTTATGTTTGGTGTATACATAATAGCGAAGGTAACTCAAAATATATGTCATATTTTGTAGAAAAACTAAAAGCTCTACAAATAGTATTGTTATTCAATTCTATTCTCATAATAACCATTTTTTTAAAATCCTGTTTGATATAAGGGTGGAGACTAATTGATATGTACTCAATACTATATTATCATGTCAAATTTCGTATCATGTGTGTAAATCAATCACTTGTCATTTAATAAGATATAGGTAACAATCCAAGTACAACTCATAAACTTTGATCGATGACGTGAATGATGGTAGATGTATATTACAAATTTATGACTTATTTATAACAATTAATTATAATGTACATATTTCTCTAGGGCGTGATCTGGTATATATAGTTAGTGTATATTATATATTTGAAAGTATTTTCCATTTATATACACATTATGTTTATACTTATATTATAAACAATATCTTATAAAGGTTTTTTCCTTCAATGCGCCTACATTTAGATTTCATGCAGCACATGGGCAACCATGACTCACACTATGATACAACTTTTAGGAAATATTCATCTTTTTCTTTTTTCTTGAGTTGTTTCCTTTATTGTTAGTTTGTTTTTATTCTGTGTGAAGTCTGTATCACTATGTATTTCACTTGACCTGATATGTTCGTTTGATGTTTGTGGTGTCCGTATATTGTGTCCTGTCCGCAGGTTTGTTTTGTGTAATTGTTTGTGTGTGGTGCGGTCACCCTACACTTACTATTATATAAATACAAATGTTACAGTCACAAATTTAAATGATACTAAATGGTTCTCACTGCTGCTAAGCGCGGGGGGGGGGGGGTAACACGTGCGCGCTGTATCATAAAGTCTGTCATTGAGTCAACTGGCGAGGTGTCGATTCCCGGTTGTACGGGACAAAGAATATGATCGCCTGTCCAAACTCGTGTGTTTTCTCCGGTGTCCTCGTGCCCCTCCCCCCACCCCACACACCACACTGCTAAAGATCCCAACACGCAAGCGAATTATTGAAATAAAATTGAACCATATGTCAGTCCCGAAATTACCTAGTTTGTGTCGAGTGGGCGTTAAATCTATGATTGTGCCTATGTAAAAAGCCTTCATTTCCAGTTGGCGATCTGAAACATGTTCAATACATGTATGTGTATACTTCAGAGACTCCTCGCAGTGAAACTACATTTAATGCTAGGTTCCCACTATCACGATTCGTGCTACAATTGAAATCGTGGTTTTAGCCGTGGAGCAATCGTGGTGATCGTATCCGTGGAATCAATAGGGCCGATCGTATTCTTTGGACCCTTAGTATAAAAGCATATATTATTAATGTAACATGAATGTATATAAAGTGATCTAAATTCTACTTTTTTTTAGAAAAGTTATTGCAATTTCTAATCAATTATGTTCTGTGAAACGGTTCATATTCCAAAATGAACGACAGTCGTTATTCTTAGTCCACTTTACACGTTTTTTAAATTATTATTTTGTTGTTTGTGATAAAGCCATGACTAATTACTTCCGCATTGTCTTTTATGATATACGTGTACTTTTCTTTCTTCATTGCAAATGGCATAGAGTACACGACTCGTGTACTGATTTTAAAATGTTCATTGTGTCTCAAATATTGGATTTCAATGCTAATTTAAATCGACTGAATCGTGTTTTTAATTTCGAATATTATAGAAAATACTGAGTTAGAGGTTTAGCTCCTTTAAGGTTTATTATCTATCTCTCGTCCGGTGATCAGGTACAAAATGTCACAAAAATGTCTATTGAACCCAAAATAATAATGATATAATGATAGAGTATCTTTGTAAAATGAAAATACATTGTAAACTGAACCTCCAACACTGAAATATTCAATAAACTTGTTGAAGAACAGTTCAGTCTCTTTAGAAGTCAAGACACTCGCGGGGAAATATGTAATGGGCTATAACGCACGAATGATTAATTCAAGGAGCACCTGGCCACAAATTGTGATCGGACGAACACTGCAAAGCAAGTGCGGCTTAACACCACAAGGTATTCGTTATTCCATGCATAAAATTGTTTTATTTTCCAAAAACAATCTCAAACATCAAAAGCATAAAGGAATTGTAGATTTGATAGAACAGTCTGTGCAACTAAAGTTACACGCTGCAATGTAGCTATCGATCCAGTCTGTAGATGTCTAAGCATCTGATAATCTCAGGGCTGTAATTCCTGTGATCTGGTGAATTCGGAATATACGCTGCTTAAAATTTCCATATAATACCCGGCCCCGCAGTGTTTTGGTTGATTAGACCTATCTCGGGCAACTGCTTCGCGAAAATGTAGGATTTCTGTTATCAGTATATTTGGAAAAGTACCACACTTTACGAAAAAGATCTATGCTCCTATCCCCCGGAAGTTTTATACTTGTAACAGACAGTGCAGCACCCCCAGCCCCCACCCCTCGCACTATCACCCATCAGTGTTTTATGGGTTTGTTTGGGGTTTTTTAAAATCACCTTTTATCTAAGTTTGGCCGTAGATTAATTTAAGGTCGTTCCTCTTGTTTATTTGTCAGATTAATTTGAGGTTCCGAGTCGCTGGACGGACGAAGTTCTATATGACGGTCCATGTTCGTTCCTGTTAATAAGTAACATGAAAATAATGAAAATAACGCTCTACCCCACCTCTGTTCTTCAGCTATTTAGGAGGCCTTGCTTTCTATTTTTCAACGTAAATCATCTTTGTTCGCCGAAACTAATCATTTCTCGCCACATCTGACATAAAATAATAATAATTCAACACTATTTCCAAGTGGACTTCAGCGATTTCGTTCCAAGACCATTCCGAAAGGAACTAGGTTTAGAGTAGCCTCAAATTATTATTATCCGATGTCGAGTTTGGACCGGGTACTCAGTGGCGCAGTTTGACGAGGGTTTGGCTGGGTACCTTCCTTTTTTTAGGTATGAAATGAGATTCCTTACACTTTTACAACGTAAAAAGTTGGAATTTAGTTACTGTCCGGACAAAATTTCCCAAATAGCAAACGGTATGGCGTATCCCGGTTGGTGCAGAAATTTAGGACATTAAACACATTTCTTTCAATCATTTTAAAGGCTTCCAGTTGATATCCATTTAATGTTGACTTTGTTGTATTTTATGGGCTTTTTATATTGATCATTCATTCATCATTTAATATTTACTTGGATATATAAATGTTCTGTAATTAAGTTTTATTTATTGTTCAGAACGTTTTTCAGTCTATCGTATACTATAGTACCTGCATTATATATATTATATAGATTTTAGTATTTGATGTACATGTCAATGAAATGTCTAACTTTCGGCAATTAATAAAATCGTGATTTAAACAAAAGTCTTTTGTTTTGTTATTGTGATTGGTATTTTCCATAAAATACAAACCACATCTTTAAAATTTCTGTTATTAATCCCTTTGTTCTATTGTTATCAAAAAGTTCATTCATAAAAATAAAATATAAATAAGGTGATAAAATATATTGACTTCGCGTAAATTCACAGTAGACTTTTTATGATAAATAAGTAGATTTTAATAAACTGATTAATTTTACTGAATAAACTTAGAAGCTTAACGGGTACTTCTGACAATTTTGTAGGGGATAGTGGAGTGATCTTATAATCGAATGCTCTAACACGTGCGCTTTAGATCACAAGGTCTAAGTGACAATAAGTCGAATCGCCTGCCTAACCTCATGGGTTTTCCTCCGCGGATCCCCCAGCTTTCCTCCCAACGTTAAAGACCCCTACACGCCTTTGAATAATTGAAATAAAACTTCTAATATATATAATGTATTAATCCCTAAATGACCTTGATTGTGTTGAGTGGACATTCAACTCTCTCTCTCTCTCTCTCTCTCTCTCTCTCATGGCATCATGTCTGTTATGGCCCTTCATATCTGTTAAAACATTGAAGTAATTATAACGTGGTGTTAGTTAGTCGTGTGGTGTTAAATTGTTTACTTGTTTGATCTTGGCCGCCTTATGTGGTTAACAGGTTGGTGGATTAGTTTTTACAATTTGGGTGTTAATTAATTACTGCTGTTTACACGGCTTATCGATATTAATAATAGTTCATAATATTGCTATTTACTGCAGTCACTGTGGTCTGATATTCCCATCTTATTTATTAAAGTCACTGTGGTGTGATATTTATAATAGTCCATACTGTTATATATTAAAATCATTGTCTTGTGATATCAATATATTGTTATTGATTAAAGTCTCTACCTAGATTCAATCTGATTAAATAAGGCTCATCAAACATTTAGCGAAGGTGGTGCTGAGAATGCCGAATGGCGACAAATTTTCAGTATTGAACGGAATTGGATCATTTTTGGACTGATAGTCCTTTTAGATAATCAATAATCGCTATTCAGCGTAACGTTTTTTAACAAAGGGTGTTAATAAAATGCAACATGGTGTAAGTTGGTGTTTGAGTGCTAAATTATGTGATCTGAACCGATATAAGTTAAAACAGGTTGTTAGCCAGGTTTTTACAGTGTTAATTACTATCCTTCTATTTAACTATATTTATTTCCGCCATAACACCTCTTATTCTCATAAAACATAATAAATTTTAAGATGCAACATTTTTAAACAGATATCTTATCACATTTCATTCTTGTAGAATATGCAATGATTGTTATACTCTATAAATCCAATGGATAGTAGTTCAGACAAGGACTTATTTCAACAGAGATAAACTATAACTCGCCTACTATAAAATATTAGATTTAAGGGCTGAAAATTGATATAAAGCAAAGTGTTGAATCTGGGTTTTGTCACTAAAATCTATCAACAGAATAAAGAATCATATTCTAAGATTCAATGCATGCCACAGTTTATAAATATGAATACGAACTGAAAAGGGGTTTAACAGCCTACTTTTCTGCACCGAACAGGCTAATGAAGACGGAAAATATGAATACATATTAATTTTAATTATATGGACGAATTATAAAATGTGTCAATATAATCTAGCTGGTGTTCAGTTAGAGTTTTGGTGTTAAATTGTTAGAACTTTACCGCAATGTATGATTAACTGGTTGATTTTACAACCTAAGTGGTAATTAATTACTACTGTTTTACATAAATTACTGTAATAAAACATAAATTATTGCAACTTTTATATTTTAAACTTGAGTAATCAGAAAGTAGATTTTACTTACATGTGTGCATTGTATTTTACATATTTTAAGCATATTTTCTATATAATTTTTATTTATTTACAAGTTTTTTACCAATTTAAAGATGAATTGGCGAGGTCTTTATCGGTTGTTAAAAATTGAATTTCAATTTGATTTCTCATTTGACCAAGTACAGTTTAAATTGGGGACATTGAGATTTGATGCGCTGCGTGTATAGGCAACCAAAAGCCTTTGGGTATAGGCTACTGTGGAACAATTAATTAAACAAAACTGCGAACCAGATTGCAGGGATCAAGCTTGACAGTCTTTGTAGAATTATAGAAGGAGACACCAGTCTTATAAATAAACACGACTGCTTCATGAGCGTGTTATTTATTTCAACTATAACCCCTCAGTCTAAATTTCTCTGTTTTTATTTGTGTTTGAACGTAACTATTACCCGTGTTGTTGTGTAAATCTATTGACCGTTGTACGTCGCCATTACGATAATCGTGATTCGATACAAATACTAGAATTTATATCACGACACGAAACATAATAGGTCGTAAGGTCAATATTAAATATTAGAGAATCATCTATTTGGCATTGGATAACTAACTTTGCTTTTCTTATTTGTATTCTAACTAGTTGCACTCAATAGTGTATCGTTTTGTTCGCAGATGTTCAAAAAACGAGTTAGGGAGCTTTACAATTGCATTCTTAATGGCAACTGTTTACTTGTATAAACAAATATAAACAATTACAAACAAATACTAGGGACGGACATACTGGTTACTCCACTTAACCAAAGATTACACTACCCTCTCCTTTCTGACGTATCTAACATTCTTATCTCTTGTGAAAAATACTTTAAACCAAGATCAGTCGGAATGGTGTCAAATTTAGAAAAAAATGAGAATTATGCCTGTGATTTAGTGGAGATTGAATAATGTTTCTTCGGGGATAAAACAATAACAATGACCGCATTACTGAACGGAAAATAACACAAACGGATTTGTCTTAACTATTTTACGATATATACTAATTTCAATTTACAATCGCTTAAAAAGTATGAGTTATCATCAATAACAACCCTTCATAGAAAGCGCCGATATTCATTCGCCATTTTGAAAATAAAAAATTAATTTACATTTTTCAATAAATGGCCATATTTTTCAATAAGGGACGAAATACTTTGTATAAAAATATGAAAAGTCCAAATAAGCTAGCTTTGCAAAACAAATTAATGCCTATCATATTCACTATTATGCATAATGATCTTCACTTTAAGATTTATTCAATAAAATATTAGTTCCCTTATAACGAAGGCTATGTCATTACATAGATAAATGAAAATATGACCAATCTCGTCATATAATACAATATTAGTCTTTTGTGGGGATAGTCTTCAATACGTCTGCATTGAAACGTAACGGGACACAACGAACAATGCGGAAAAATATAATAATAATTTTTTACATTTGCATAATTTTAATATTAAAAAATTCATTCTTGCTGTATATGCGTTTCAATACCTTCCTCCATGTTTCTTTTCATTTCGTTTCGGTTTATCTACGGGTTTTACAGCCATCTTCCCAATTAACTACTAATTAATTACACTGCTTATTGCTACACTAAATAGAACAAAATGTCCTAATACTCAATGTGAAATCTGGATCGACCAAGATCAATGTCATAAACTCGGTTATACAAGGCTGTAAATTGAGAGCTAATTCGGAACAGGCAGACGATAATTTTCGGATCACTTGTCTGTTTGACGGAAGGCAACGTATGGAAACATTGACATGAAAGTTAAAATTCAACTCATCTTTGAGTGTTTTACAGATTTGAGTGGGTTTCACTATCACACTAAAGTGCACACTTGATATATCACTCATAGGATTCAGATCACATCAAAGGGTTACTCAATTTACCTATCGCGTTAAAAGTGGAAGAAAAGGCATGTAGATATATACATAAGAAACTACCGTTTCTCACATAAACTACTTATATAGAAATAGTAAATCAACTTAACATATAGTAATAAATATAGTGGTCTGCCCTTAAGTAGATTATCCATCAGCAAAGAAGAAAAACCAACGCCTTAACATGTAGACGAACGTAAAACATTCATTCATTCATAAATCACTTATATGACTTATGTCATATTTAAGCCATATTTCAATTTACACGTCCATTAAAATTTGTAATAGAATACGCATAATGATTTGAATCTCTATATATAATTCATGTATTATAAATTATATCCTGGTGGATTTCCATTAATTCCATTATAGTAGTTCGATGAATTATGTATCTCAAACCAATAACCATTCATTATCATCACGTTGTTTCGCCGGTTTCATAATAAGCCGATGTCAGAAATATTCATATTTGCCATATCAAATATAAATAAATCTCAATGATACCCACGGTTCAATTTATTATTTTACTTTTCCCAAGGTCAGCGACTTAAGATATATCCTCAAATTTAGCTTTCTTGACTCTTTAGTTATCATATTTCATATTGCACGACAGAAAAAATGATTTTGAATAACCGAGTTTTTATATTATTTATAATTTTAAATTAATTTCTGATTTGATGTTTAAATAACTCAATTAATTCAAAGACATTATTCCATCTTTAATGTTCGCGAATTATATATACATAAGGCAGTGTCTCCAACTGAAGTGCGATCAAAGGACATGTTATTGCAAAATTAAAAGCATATTCCCCAAGGCTTCAATTCAATTACATTTTTTTATCACTTGTTTCGATCAATTTGACGAGATCGGGAAAACCCTTTTAGATTAAAATTAAAAAGATAAAATCTTTGATGTTTGCATATTCTGGTATTCATTAACTAAGATTCACGAATTCTAGGAGTTTCCCTTTTTTTAAATTAAAGGGATTAAGACAACAGTTCTGCATATCGAGCTTTTCATAGTAAAAATCCTGTCTCTGATGTTACTCGTTCAGTATGTCTGATCTCCAGGTGAATGAAAACAATGGGCGGGGCTTTAGTCATGAGATCACGTGCTTAATTTATCCGGCTTTAGGAGAAATTCTAAACCATTTTTTTCCATCAAATTTTGTCTTACAATTGTGTACTATTATTTCTCTAAACAGTTAATGTGGGTTTTCTATAAGTTGAAAGAGACGGCTTTTTTTTATTATTTTTAGGATTTAGGAGTAGGGCGAGTAACGTCACAAAAACTAGAAAATATAACAAAACTCAAAAATTGGTTTATTTTCTGTAAGACCCATTTGTTCCTACCTACTTATGCAACGCAAGCAAAATGTATTTTGAGATGCATATGTAATTTTTAAACCATTATGTTAAGACCCAATATAATGAAAATACATGAAGCGGGCAAAACGCAATATGATATTATTTGGATTTCTACGTAAATGTAGTAATACATTTGGTATATTCAGCACAACTCTCACTTTATGACATCTATATGTAAATTTCTTAATATTTACACTAAAATTTTGTATAGGAACGAGTATAAAAGTTGACAGTGGTTCACTCGGTACACCAGGATTTTAAATACACCATGTAAACTATTCTCGTATATACATATATACAAGTTCCTTATAGTTTCCAGTTCTAATATTACGTCGCATACAGATGTAGAAAATTCCAACTAGAATATTTTTTCCCGGGGGTGATCGTACTCAGTTTGAAGACTTCAAAGACAGTACCTGATACCCCCAACTATAGTTAAACGGCAAAAGTAAATCGGGTCGGCTTTAGGCTTATTCCTATATTTTGTTTATTTTTCTGCTATTATCTTTAAATTGTTAGCGGCCACACCGCAATTAGCTCCAGGAGTCATCTATTAGTGTTATTCCCACTCTTTCCGCCTTGTCGTTTACAGTAATTCACGTCTTCACGACATTGCCCAGCACACATACAACGTTGGAGATAACGCGTCTCGCCTGATTGCGCGGCAGCTCGCGCTGGAGGCGTGGCCATCATAAATCTGTCTCATTTGCATACTTGTCAATAAGCACTAGCTGGGAGGGTATCAAAGCCATACTCAGTCCTAAGTAATTCATTACAACAGCTAGCTCTCTAGATGTTCACATTCATTCAATCGAGCATTTATAAACTTGGAATCTACTTTTACGGAATTGAATTGGAAGTTGTTTGAGAAGTTGTGAGGACTTTATGTGTACATTAATTGTTATCTTTGTTTAGTCAATACTCACTATAGTTGATATATTTACTAAAGACAATCATGAGTGATGACGAGAGCAGATCCCCTTCCCCTGTTGTGAAAGAGGAGGATATGAAGGGTGCAACGAAGAAAAGTACCTTGCCCACAGATGATGTCAAATTTGCATCTCAGATTCAGGATGCTGTGTGTCATGTCTTGAAAGGTTACGACTGGTCTTTGGTAACAACCCCTGCCAGGGCCGGGGGAGACAAACGTAAACCACATATCAAGAGACCCATGAATGCTTTCATGGTTTGGGCCCAAGCCGCTAGAAGAAAATTAGCCGACCAATACCCACATCTTCATAATGCTGAACTTAGCAAAACTCTTGGAAAATTATGGAGGTAAGTGCTGAAGCTAGATTTTATTTTAACGTTTCGTTAACACCCCCCAAAAAAACATTAATGTTGATGAAAACTGATGCTAAACACGTGGTTATGTTATGCGACAAGGAGTTGCCTTCATTCCTTCTCGTTTTATGATAGCTGTCAATACAAAGCGTTGACCTTATTATATAAAAAGTTTATAACTACTGCCCTATTAGCCCTTTCTAAATTCAATTCTATGGTTTGTTTTCATTTTGAGGAAGTTGTAGTTATCGCTGACCTGCTACGGATAACTGTCACATAATCTGCTAAAACCCGCAGACTATTTCGAAACACATTAGCACATGTAGAAGTGTACTCGAAAACATGTAATAAATTTATACACAGAAGAATTGCCATAGTATACACAGCCCCAGACCCAAGTCATAGACTTTACAGTATTCAAATTAAGTTTAATATTTTGGTTGTCCCCGGCGCTTAATTTTATTTTCAAATACTAATTTATTTCAAAATCCGCTGTTTCTGATGCAATGTTTACACCAACCTTCAATTTATATTAAGTGGTATAATAAATCTACACTTCTCTATTCACCAAATTATAAATAATATACCACTCGAAATTTTCTTGACCCGAATGAAGCTCTTCAAATTTCCGAGTATTTGCAATTTGCCCAAGTGAGCTATATATCAAACCCTGCAGATTTATTGTCCCTAAGAAACTAAAAAGAGTCATTTATTTACACCTCCCTAGTACGGAAACATTTAAGATGATATATTATTACCACACACGAAATATTAATAATTCATTTGAAGTGACATTGATGATAATTTGACAGTAAAGCAAACAAATTTATAAACAAATGATTGCATAATTGAAATTTTCGTAGTTGCGTCTATTAAAATTCAGTTATTTCATCATTAAATTTTACGGATTTCTATCAAGATTATTGTCATTATAATATTGCGAACAGGGCGCTTGTTACACTAAATGATTTCATCCCTCCGTAAGATATTTTTTATAGTTAAATTATTCTTAAAAATGTCTTCATTCGTTTCTTCTGAAAACTATGACGTCAATATAGTCACATATACATTAGGTCAAAAAACCTTTTTATAACGCTCTGTAACATTTTTATAGACATTTTGACATATGTAACTCTGATGATAATAAACTGCACACACGTGTAGGACATTTTGATCTTAGTTGGTGGGATTAATTGTCGTAAACACGAATGGAAACTTAAATATATATTCCATTACACAATCAAAATTTGTTTCGTTAATTGATAGGTAAATATGTAATAATCAGAGACCTTATCTTATGTATCATGTTAAGACGTAAAGATATTCATTATATATTTAAGTTGAACTGTACGACTTTCTCCCATGATGTTTAACGTCCTACTTTTCTACACCAACCGGACTATTCTAAAATATTGAATGGATATTTTGAATATAATCGGACGAAAGCATTAATTTGTGATGACCACAGAATAGCAAAATGAAGTAAATTAAAAGCGAGCTGACCCTTAAGCCAATAATCACGCGTGACAGTGTCCTCGTATTTCGCTGTCCTGCATAAATATTTCACTGTCTGCCTTTCACTTTTGAATTTTATTGAAAATATAGATGTAAAAGTTAATGATGTATGGATAATCTGTGGCCCCCAGGGCAGAATATTACTACATTTAGCGATGCTTGTCAATTCTGTCCTGACACTTGCCCACGGCACGTACATTACTCATTCGTCTGCTCTTTTAATTTGTGTGATTTGGATTAAGATATTATCTTATACAACTTTCCTTTCATTCAATTTAACCCTCTTTAGCTAATCAGCAACATCTTACCCCGACAATATCATTGATACATCACATAGATATACAACGTCTCAGACGCTCGCCTTGCTCATCCCCGCGTTTAGATGCCTTTCAATAATTCTATTTATTTGTTATTAAAACATTACGTTCGCTACGCATTGCTAATTATTGTTCGTGAATATGTCCATAAATTATAATGTTTTGAAGAAGAAAACGTCATATACGAAATCCGAAATTTTGTAGTATGTTGACCCAGTGAACTTGTATAAAGTTAACTCTATACTATCAAGATTTATGGATCTATGTAGCAGAAAGTCGACTTTTATTTTATGTGGTTATTGTCGGTACATAAGTGAGTTACGGTTGAGTGCTGAAGTTTGGATGTTACACTTGTTATACACGCGCCACGGGGGTTAGGATAGGAATCACGGACGAATGCTTGGGTCGATGGTCTGATGCGTATAGAAATGGCGGGGAGAAAGTGTCATCTCTATCAATATAGAAGATAAATGACCTTATATATCATATATAAAGTGATATATACCTGCTGAAATATCATTTAATATTTAAATACTATAATCTAACGCACACCGGGCTCCAAGATCTTCTTGTATACATTTATAAGGGTAGAGCAATTACGAGATTAATAGTACCGTCTAAAGTAATATAATTTAAATAAACATTTCATGTCTCGTAAACAAAATTTATAATCAAATTACGGTTTCGAAAAAATGGAAATCGTTAAAGAACTAAATTTGGTGAATGTGTAGTTAATTTAGTTGATTGCGTAAATTAGTATTGTTCTTATCTGTTCATCGGTAAGCATTGATTAGATACAGATGATAACAAGTTGTTTATATGCTAGTTATCTCTGTATGGTGTGATATTAAATACAGATACTGCCCTAAACTACAACCGAGGACCCATAAAAATTAACCATTCGTTTTGTCAGTTTACCACTTTACGACGTCAAACTTCCCATTACACTAACCCAGTGACATGTTCGTGTTAAACAAAGCGTAAATCTTTACATAAAGTTACAACACTTGAAGTCGTTTGGAGTTACTTGATCTTTAATATTAATAACATCCAGACATAATCTATAAAAACTTCTAATTACTTATTCATATGTTTTAAAAGAAAAAGCTCCCAACTTGATGTAGACAAATTTGGTAAAGTGTGAAACCTGTGAATACACTTGGAATGAATAAGAAACACTTGTTGAAAATTAACGCACTTGGTATAGGAATTCCATGCGATTTGTTTTTTTAAATTCTAAACTTAACAAGATATCTGTGAATGCCATAGACTCGATTCCTGAAAAAAAAATCTAGTTAAAGTTTGGCATTAGATTTGTCTTATCTTTTATTAATAATCTTGTCAAGGCGACGAAATTCCAACAGAGATAATGTAAGTTTAATTCAGTCTCATGTAGTTTCATGTAGAAATGTCAGGGAGATCGTGTTAAAAGTGGAATATTTCTCAGCAAGAATAAAACTGGGATTTATTAATATACAGACGCTATAGCATTTGTCAACCTTATTTTTGCGTTTAAGTAATAAATGGCATGTGTGATATCTGTATTGAAATCAGTGTCGCCCCCATTACATTTATTATGATATTGCCGAGTTATTGGTAGCGATTCGGCTGGTATACTTTGTGGTACGTGGTTTAAAGCATTGCAGGAATATTTCTCCGACAGTATAGTTAAGAGAGTTTTTCCTCCCAGATATCTGATAATAGTCAAATGTTGAGATGGTCGTGGCTTCTAGACTGATAACCAGTGTTTAAAGCCAGACAAGGTCCGACCCTGGTTTAATATCTTACAAACCTGTAGTTGATAAACTTATTTTTTTAAAAAAGAAAAAACTCAGCGTGGGAATTTGCATAAACTTTATATATTTTATTGTGATTTATTAATACACTTCTCAAAATTAGAAACTTTCTTTCAAAGAATACTTTGAAACTACACTGAACTACATTAGCGGAGCGAAAGTGATAGATAGATTATTTTGACTGACAGGATGGTTATTTCTTTTCTAAACTGCATAGTTAGGTCTTTAAGCTTAAAGATAAATCTTGAGTGGGTTTGAAACGATGAACAAATAATAAATTCTAATGTCGAAATACAATGCGTATTTTGAAGTACTGAGATTCAATTCTTGCATTAATTACTTGTTCAATTCAAGTGATATAAGACTTTTTTGTACTCTCAAATCACGACTTGCGGTAAATAAAAATCTTTAGGTTATCTCGCCTTTGAAGACAGTCGAATTTGAACATATTCAATATTCAACAACATGCGTGGTATTGTCAAAGGGATACCAACGTCAGATTTCAAAATGCTATATTTAATAAAATGGTTTAAGTGGCTTTATGAAGATCGTGGTTTCTCTAAGTTGGGTGTTATTATTGAGTATTTGTCTGAACTGGGCAAGACGTAATCCCCCCGCCTTAATTCGTATAATAAAGCGATGATACAACGTGACCAATCACCTCCTTGTATCAAACCGTAAAACGTGTCACTCAATTAAGATAAAATATCAACATTTCTTTTTAGTAGGAAGATTAATCCCAAGTCAAGTTGTCTAATCAAGGTGGCAATAGCACACGAAAGAAAATTTAGCGTCTGTAGCGTAACACAATTTAACAATTTCTCTTTAAGTGATGAACAAACTCCTGTCCCGTGACAAGAAGTGTATTAAGAGGACACCGAGAGCGGATGTTAGGCTTGATAGCGTATTTGTAACACATTGCCAGACCTAACATCATGGTGCCAGACTAGTTAGGGCACTGGCCACGACCCCCTTAGCTGCCCAATTCCTTTCGCACCCCCTCGACATCATTTTAGTCAAAGGATCGCGGTTTTCAGGTAAAGTTCAGAACACGATATAGCACCGAAAGTTAGCGTCCCCAGGAAGGTCGAGGATATCAAATATTTGGTGTTAGGTTTTGCAGTGGAGACCTAACACAAGATCTATAAGACAATTACAATACGTTAGGTCAGGATCAGGCAGGTATCACATTTCAAATCCATGGATGCTGGAAATTGCAAATGTAATATCTTTTAGGGATGGCATTTAATTGTGTATCTAGAGCACACGTTTTAGCACTGAGTTCCTCGAATTTAAAGTTCGCTTTGACCTTCGATGGGAATAGATATGAACGTATAAATGTTTGCTGAACTAATATTGGTGATGATTGGTCGCAAAGTTTTTAGATAAATATGAGTATTTGGATGTAGAAAATATATATCGAGATGCAACATTACATGAACCTAATGAACTGTTGACAAGATACCTTAGGAATTCAGACGGAATGGGTACGTTCGGACATACGTGATGTTATAAGCTCTTCAGTTTGAAGATGCAGGAATTGCCTTTTACGTTAACAGGACGTACGACAGTAATATGGCGTATGTTAGTGATCATTGCCCTTGGTTTCCGAATGTCTTTCCTGTTAACTGAAAATAGTCTAGTCATCTGACTTTGAATTTTCGGTGGGAGAAAAGACTTTGGCTTTGCTATCCTTTAAGTATGTATATCCTGTATAATAGAGATTTTTGATAGTTAAGGAAATAATAATAATCTATATTTACAGGGAAGGTCATTCCGGTGTAGAAAATCATTAATGTATTTCCACATATACCATTTATATTTTAATCGTTTGGTCTAATAGTCATGCACGGAAATAATGATTTTAATTGAACGTGGCAAACGGCTAGGTCTATTTTTGTTAAGGCCAACTTAATTTTCGTCAAGGTCGCCGAGATGTAAATAAGGTTAGGATACGTCATTGTTGGCGAGATTGTATGTTAGGGATAGGGTAAGCGTTATGGCTAGCTCAAGGGTTAGGGTTGGGACTTATCAAATAGATCTAATCATGAGACACCAATGAACTAGTACTTGACATTTTGAATAGTGTGACGGACATGTATAATATCAATAAGAACACACACAAACAAAAAAACCACAAAAAACAACAACTATGTGTCGGACAAAACCACAGGCACCAAACTGCTTCTACTGAGTATTTATTAGTTAGTTCAAACGGATTGGTGATCATTAAACACCGTATATAAATCTCTTAAATTCCTTACTGTCTGTATCACTGTATCATTAAAATAAAGTGTTCTGAAGAATTTGACGGGGTTTTTTTTCTGATGAAAATATGTACACGCTGTCCCCTACTTACCCCCAAAAGCATACACACCCACACGCAAGCGAGACAAAGACGCGAGGCAAAATTTGTTGATGGGATATTAATTGTGAATTTGTCACGTTTTGTCATTAAGCAAATGAAGTCAGAACAAGACTGCTAGTTTGTCGACACTTTTCTTTACAGCATCGCTCGTGCCAACTCGTTATTCTGCGGTTAAATCATGTTCCCAAAACTTTACTTTTCACTGAAAGGGCCAGTTGTGGGTCAACTGAGAAACTGTGTCCGGTAAACATAAATTTCTTTGAATTTTGCCGCTTTCAGAAAAATGTTACAATAACCGCGGGCCATCAGCAACGACAGGACAGCCAGGTTGTTGTTGTTACGTAAGAAGCTAGCGGGGGATTAATAGTCACTGGGTGTTTGTAGTGACAGGCTTACTATGTTTATAATGAAGGTGAGCTCCAGTTCATCTTCCGGTCAACATTTTCTCGCTTCCAAGTTTGGGTATCAAAAGTATCGTTGGTTTTAAGACCGTACCTTTAGGTTTAAATGTCACTATTCAGTCAAATATAACTTTCTATCGAATTCGTTAGATTCTATTTCCTGTCCTTATTGGGTGTGGGTGTGTATGAGTGGTGGTGGTGGTGATGGTGGCGAGGCGCTACCCCATCCTTTATAAATATATCAAGCTACATGGGTATCATCATTATTCCGAAAATATTAGACTAAGGCCAATTAAGTAGCAGGTGATTTATCATAAACATAATGTTATTGTCAATCTGTACAAAATATTAAATGTTATTATGTATAAAGTAAGAAAACATAAACACCATGGGGCAATCCTTTTCTACCAATATTTTCCCATAAAATCCTAAACTAAATACATAAACATGTATATCAAGCTACGTGCTATTTCATATATTCAATAATAAAAGATTTCGCCTTGTTAATTCAAATCCATATTAATAACATGTTGATTTTTCTCGTTGGGCTTAACTATGAAACACCTCACGAAACCGCTCAAAAGAGAAATAAATTTAGAGCTGTATTTTGGCATGAAAAAACGATAGAAAAGACGTTGTTTAAATAGGTAAAAGGTATGGGAAAAGTCAGAGTTAAGTACAAAATTAATTTATAAATGCCGTTTTCTCACGGCCGTGCCTAATAAATGCTTTGGTGTAAGTCTTACCTTCGCCGATTAATTTTAAGTTGGATTTAGCCAGATGATAGATAAAGAGTAAATAGGACCCCATGATTTATGGATGTTTGGGTAGAATTCAATATTAATATCTTTTGTTAGACGATATGTGGCTTACGGTTGTTTAGAGGTAGAAGTTTAGCTTTAATACCTTTCAGCCATTGTTAAGAGGGAAGTTGGGAATTAATCACCCACCGCCTCCTCAAACAAAGCCCACCACAATCATTAGTTTTAGAGAAAATGTAAAAAGGCATGTGAAATTACTTCCTTCTAATTATAGACCCCCTTTCAAAAAACATATGTATTTATTATTGGGCATTCTTCACAATTAGACAACAATAGTCTGAAAATAACTTAGAAAATATCCCGGTAACTTTCCAGATTTTCATATTAGCATTAATGAAAAAAGGCTTCCTCGCTAAAAGGGAATACGTGACAGAACCCGACATTTGAAAAATGAAAAAAATGAGCAACAAAATAATGATGATAGACTGTTGAAATTAGTAATTGTATTTCGTCTCTGGTCTGTCGCCTTCAACCATTGTTATCTTAAGAACAGGTTTGAATAAATCTTGCAAGCGTCCTAGCTTAGACGACCGAATGTTCTATTTTATTATAATATATTGGATGAAATTACTTTAAGATGTATTCATAAAATGAACACAATGCGAAGTAGTTTATTTTATCATACGATTCGAGTTTTATATCTCTTTGCTCACTAGTTATGTTAGCTAACCCCAAACACGACCCCCTTTGCAACAGCTTTTGTAAATTTTTGTCGTTAGGATCACTTTCCTTGCCAGATAAAAGAATTGGCGTCCTTTACAGAGTCGGACAGGAAACGTGTTTCCAGTTCAAAATGTGACTTAGAATGCAATACTATCCTTTTAAATGCCGAATAATAGTTTTATGTGGATAAATATGAATTTATTTGGTTTGATATGGATATTTTTTTTCTTAATGTTTTTGAAGAATTAAGAATTTTCTCAAACACTTACCACCGGCTGAGTTTCAGTATCAAATTTGTTGTTAAAACAAGGAACAAAAGTGACAGAATATCTTCTAAGAGATTTCATTGTTTTTATTTGGATAACGCCAAATTTGTTTTTTGAGGTAATAGCATAGGGATTAAAATATCTGTCCATCTTCAGGTAGACATTGGATGCCACTAATATTTTGTTGATGGTTTACGTGTAAATCGGCGCGTTCAAAAGCTGTGTTACATGTCGGTCGGACACCTTACACCGTCCTATCAGATTCTCAGTTCACCCTATAATAAAAACAAATCAGACTTTTATTCATAAGATTCTGAAAGTTAAAGTGAAATGATCTCAGGTGGCGGTGTTCTAGTTGCATTTATAAAAAAGTATGGGTGTGTGGTCGTTTTCTCACCACGAGCTCTTTGTAACACGACCGCTATAGTAATAATGGCTTACAATTCAACAGAAAAAAATTACCTTTTGAAATAAAAAATATATAATATAACATACTATGTAACTTTTTGTTGGAATCATCTTACACAACTGTCTCTACCGAATACTATTTGAGAAATAAATTATAACGAGAGACTAAACGTGTTTATAATTTTCAGGAAAGAAAAAAAAAGAGGGCAACATTCCTTCACCCTTAGGCTTGACTCACAAATTTAACAAAATTCAAATTCTCCAAACGTCCACATCAAAACGCGAACATGCAAACTACTCGTTTCTTTTCCAATAAAATATCTAAATTATTTCTTCCACATGCACGCTGGTGGATTTCTTGCGGTCAAAAATACTTTCTAGTTGAACTGAAGGTCAAACTTATATTTGGATTAGCAGACAAGACCATCAAGCGGAAGTTCTTAAGGCAAAAACTTTGCGGCTGTTAAAAAACATAATGACAGTTTTGGTGTGTGTCGAATGTTATTCTTATTTTTTCCGGAATTGAAAACGCTAAAAGTCTTGAAGACAACGCCTGGATACCAACATTCCAGAAATATGTATATACGTGTAGAACTAGTTAAGAAAATTGTTATATTTAGGAATTTGCGAAGTTTGCCTCATCTGAAATCTGGTTATGTTTGCAGTAAGATTTAACAACACTGTTTACAAAATGACATGCATGTGTCGAATTTGAACAGTTGAGGCGTAGGATGATGAACGCTAAGAAGAGTTGTTCCTCGCTAATCTGTGTTCAGCTACTTGTTTCTGACAGTTAATCCTGGATTAGAAGAAGGTTAATCTGTAAACCAAGATGTATTTCCCCTCCGTTGTAAAGGATGAGAAACAAGAGCAATACACTTTCCCATTCCTCCCACGGGGTTTTATGAAGCTTTAGCCACTGAAGGTGCAGTGAGATTTAAACCCAGAGCTTCAATCTGCTGTACTTATTTTGCTAGTTAATTTAGTTGACCAACAACCGGCATTATCAAATATCAAATCTTTAAAACATATTTTAACTAAATCAAAATTTCTTATTTCAGACTTTTAAATGAAGACGAGAAGAAGCCGTTTGTCGAGGAAGCTGAACGACTACGAGTACAGCACAAAAAAGATTACCCGGATTACAAATACCAACCACGTCGCCGTAAGCCGCTAAAAGGACAACAACAAGGCAATGATAATAATAGTCCTTTACCACATGGGACCATGTACAAACCCCTTGGAGAATGTTCCTCGCCTAGTGATGATTGCTCCAGTGAATGTTCGAGTCAACCCGGAGGATCAAACGGCCCTCCAACACCACCAGCCACACCTAACCAACACGAAGCCTTAAACCTAAAATGTATATATGATAGAAAGGCTCGTATGATGGCAGGTAAGACCAGTCATATTATTCTTCTATCTAGCTTCGTATTGTAAAAATATAACATTCTATAATGGCGATATTGATTTTAGAAGACGCATACTTTATGTCGTGTCCTAGACGGCAAATGACCAATAATTAATAAATCCTTTCTTCGTTTTTTTCAGCTCATGGTCACTCTGGTACACCAGGAATCGATTTCAGCCATGTGGATTTACGAGATTTAAGTTCAGAAGTAGTAGATCCTTTTGATGATCTTGATCAGTATCTACCACCATCTGTCCATCCTATCACATCTCAAAGTTCATCGGCACATTACAGCCAGTACGCCAACCAACATAACGTACCATCCACAGCAGCAACTAGTTGGACAGCATCTTACCGTGTAACAACAGCCAGTGGATGTAATCAGCCACCCTATATACCAAACGGATCGACCAACAATACCGTCTCCTCCAGCTCATATGACTCCAACCACTCCTCCCCTTCCCAGACACACCACGGCTCATCTCCACCTACAGCTCTAAATGCATCACCCTACAGCAGCCCACCAGAATGTAAATACAGAGATGAAGAACACAATTCTCTAATTAAATTGGAACAGTTAGCTCCTGCTCATCAACCACAAGGGTATCGATGTGATCCAAAATTCGATACTTATGATTCGCCACCAAGTAGATATAACATGGACAATCCTTTACCTTACGGAACCATGCCAAATCCGTACATGGCATCATCTGTGCAACAGATGTCCTCGACACCAGGTTACCAGTACACCATGGGACTTCACCGGCAAATGTTCAACCCTATACCCGCTGCTGTACCCGGTGAACAAAACTGGGAAAGATTTACGTGAAGTGTGTAAAGCCGCTACAGGTGGTTAGAGAGTGAACTGATCTCAGTCCCTAGCACTGCAGCATAATACCGGTGAGAGGTAGATATAGCCAGTTGTGGTGGTATCCAATTCCCTCAGCGACCAGCATAGTATTATTATATACATGAACTTAAAGTCGCAACGTCTGCAAAGTGCTGAACCCGAGTTAATACTACGTTGTGAGAACGTGTTACCTACTCATATGTGTAAAGTGTTGGATCCGAACAATTTATACTATCTATATGGAGAATTAAGTATTACAGACTATTTAAAAGTCGTTTATAGTTTTCTTCTTAGTGTCTCTTGTATAAAATTTATCAACTTTCTGTGCCTTTAAAAGTATATTATATTTTTGTGTATATATTATCATATATGAACATCTTCCATCCAGTATATTTTGTAAAAGAAATACGTATTTTTCTATGTTTTCTTGTTATTCCACGAGTTCATATGATATTAACACCATGTTATAATGGATCCAGAAATGACGCCGAAGTCGTCTCAAAAATTAACGTGCATCTAACGTGTAATAATACCCCGTTTAGTTACATCAAAAAGTATAAAAACTCATATCTGTTTTTAGAGTGACATTAAGATTACTCAAGTGATTTTACACGAAGTTAGTGTCCTTTGCGAGACGTGAAAAAATAACCCAAATAGTTGTGTGCCGTGGCCAATGACTCACGCTTGATTCTCGGCCACTGAATCATAATAGTTATGTCTTCATGAAATGCAAAGCATGCATTCAAACTGAACAAGTTTAAGGGCAAATTCCATGGCTATCATTGGGTTTATTACAACGACTCCTCTGATCTCAACACTATTGCCTTAATTAATAAGTAAACTTACTGTATTAATTATGATTTTTATATTAGAATATTAACATTTAATTACTGCTTCCTGATAGACTAAAGTTTTTTAAATAGATATTTTTTGTAGCTGTTTTTAGATAATTACTTACAAAATATTGCTATGCAAAGTAGAAGCTTCAAACAAGTATTTTAAGATCTCGAATTATTATTATTATTATTATTATATTTTATGTAATTATATTACTTATTAATATTATTAATTATTATTACTTATAATACATGTACGATAAAGACATATAAATATCATTACAGTAAAATTGTAAGAAATTCTAAAGGTTGTAACCAAATTGGAATTTCCTGTAAATAGTTTAGATTGTTGCTATCAAAATTAAAATAAACGATTTATACCTTTTATTTGCTTTATTTTAATTAAATCTGAATTGGATGCATGCGAAATGATGTGAAATGAAATGGTGCTTAACATCCTACTGTTACGCACCAATAGCAGTGTGTTATGAGGGTAATTTTGACCGAATTTTAACTGTCAAGGGTTCTTTTATCTGCAGGCCAATGTGTACACTGGACCCCAGTTTCTCCGAACGCCTCGACAGCTGTCCTTGACAGGGCCTGCGTCCTACACACCTGATAAAGGACAATCCACGCGGGAAAATCCCAAAGAACTTTGTCAGCCAACACTGGGAGCGACATCTATACCTCCAGGCCAGCGAGACAGCGGCTTACTTGCTGAGTCACCGCAGCTCCTTTTTTAGAGAAAACGGCTAAATCTATTTGTTAAGGCCAGCTCAATTTTCGTCAAGGTCGCTGAGATGTAAATAAGGTTAGGGCATGTGATTGTTGGCGAGATTGTAGGTTAGTGTAAGGGTAAGCATTAGGGCTAGTTCAAGGGTTAGGGTTGGGGATTAGCGCTAGTCCTGTTTACATCTCGTGACCTTTGACCAAACTTGAAGTTGGCCTTATCAAATAGACCTACCCAGAGGGAACAGCTGTTGATTTCAGCTCCATGTGACAGTATTTACCTACTGGGGAATGGATCCGGGTTTGGAAAATCGTGTTTATTTAATGTGACACCCGTTGCCCACAATACCGCAATCCTATACTATTCTGATTTAGTTATCTGTCCATCTTGTCTTGAGCGCATATAATTGTTTGTTCACTCAGTTAGTGAACTATTATATTTAATTATTGATACCCCAAGAAAATCAAACTAGTAGCGGTCTATATTAATTTGTTTGTACATCAGTACCATTTCGATTGAACGAAAAATATCTCATATATAATTTTTGTACCTGTGGTTTATACTTTGTATATTGTATGCTGTTCTCAAAAGACGTTTCAATGCAATAAAATTATATTCTATATATTGGCAATGGAGCAAAAGCTCATTTGGCAGTTTGAAAATGGATAGACGGAAACGTTGCTATTTGGGCGAAATTCTCCCTCTCTAGGACTAATAAAACTTAGGATTTATTAGTTTCAAAATTATCGAATTCTTTTGTTGACTAGTCTTCAAACTCCATTTTCTTTCCTTCATGCTCAAAGCGAACTTCCCCAAATTACCAGAGTAAAAGGAATGTAATGAAAGCCAAGCGCCCCTTGTCAGCTTAGTTCGATATTGTTCAACTCATTGCAAATTTGATCAATCCTAGTGAATCCCTATCTAAGAAGGATTAACCTAATTCAGATCTCATAGACATTCGGTTTAAAAGTTACAGTGTTAAAACAGGCATCATGCAAGAGTTAAATCTGCCTATTGCAGGTCTTTCTTTAGACCCGAAATGTTATATAAATCATTAT
Source organism: Patella vulgata (assembly GCF_932274485.2). Classification (NCBI taxonomy): domain Eukaryota; kingdom Metazoa; phylum Mollusca; class Gastropoda; family Patellidae; genus Patella; species Patella vulgata. Next base: position 41,083,836 of record NC_065880.2, read on the forward strand.
TTAGACATTAATTAACTTACCAACATCATAATTAACTCTCGATGCCATCGGATGGCTGCGATATGAGTAGATTTAAATACTTTGTTTTGTGTACGATGCGGTTACCGTAAAAGTGGATAATCCAGACTTTGTTTATTATCTTAACAACGGTAGTAGTGACAATCGAGGCTACACTAAAATTGTATCGCAGATGTCTAGACTCAGAGTGAAGTAATTTGACTGAAATTTTCAGCATATTTTCATTTCATTATCCATTTTTTAACTATTATAGCGAGAACTGTCAGCTCTTTATCTAATCTTACCTAATGCTGATTTAAAGCAACATGTCCCGTATATACAAGATAACCCGCAAACTGTACCAGCGTAAGTGCAGGACCAAAGCTGTGGGTATTAGAAATTGTAACACACAAAGAAATGTGCGGGTGGAGAGATATCACTTAAACATAGATTATGCAAGCGCTAAATCTGCCTATTGCAGGTCTTTCTTTAGGCCTGAAATATTACTTAAATTATTAATTAGACATTAATTAACTTATCCAGACCATAATCAACTCTCGATGTCATCGCTAGCCTGTGATGTTCATTGGATTAGGTTCCGATTTGCTGTTCCGATTTAATCATGAAATGGATAATTGAGACTATGTTTTTATCGTACCGATTTTAGTAATGATGATCGAGGCTAGGCCGAAAATTCAATCGCTAAAATCTCGGTTCAGAGTGTATCAATTTGACTGAATTTTTCAGCAAATTCCCGTTACATTATCTAGTTTTTAACTATTATAGCGAGAACTGCCAGCTCTTTATCTAATCTCCAATAATGCATCTTTAATATTGACGGCTAGATTGTTGTTATGTAATTCAGTAAAGCAGACATAGGCTAGATATGGTGTGTAAGAAATAACATCTACATGTTTGTTGATTTGTTGAAGCGTGGGCTGTGGTCAGAGGACGTCTGGTGAGAATCTAGAAGAAATAAAGTCGCACTTTGTTCGTGTTGATGACATGATATATGAAAACATTAATATCACATGTAAACGAGCTTAGTTTCCTCCCTTCCTTCCGTTTTACATTTCTAACAAATACTGACCTATTAGGGTCAATTCTAACTCACTTCTCCGTCTCTCAGAAAGATGATATAACAATATTTTACACTTTCCCTTTTATTTATAGAATCAGTTGTTAAAAACCGTAAAGTCATAATATTATGATTCACATATTTCGAATGTAGATATATAAATATAGTTTATAACATACATACGTATATAATTAATCCTGCTACTTAGCCATTTCCGATTATCGTCGTCATGTTGAAGGCGTCATACAATTTGACATGACTTATGACCCCCCCCCCCCCCAAACTTATACTATAGTCATAACAGTTTATAGATTACATTCAGATTACTATTTATTACATTGGTACTTCGTTTGTTCCAAATACTGCCTGAATTTATCAATCCGCGTGGTTCACAATGGTGTACCAACGATGTCATCTTTCGTGAATGTTACCTTAAATTTTTTTTTTTTTAAAAAAACCGTTTTTCAAAGTCTGGACTCTGTCTTGGCGGACTTCTCTTTGAAAATATAACATATTAAAGTCAGATTATGTTTCTGAACGATTGAAGGAAATGGTAGGTTACAGCCTGTATGTTTTTATTGATAATTTCCTCGGTTTTTTAAAAAGGTAACGACGGTATTGGATTTCTTCAATTGTTCAACATAGAACTGTCCAGGAAAAATCATACACAATATTCCACAATATGCATAACCCCGTAACCTCGTATTTATATCCGGAGTACTAGACGAACTCTTCTATTCTTTATTGAATCTCAAGATTGCTTTCCGGACTTCCTTATTATTGAGGGTTTATCAAGAATATTGTACACGGATTCTTTGAATTAATAATCAGAGATTTGAACTAGGCTTCTACCTCTGCTAATTGCGGATGTAACGTAAACTAACTATATGTATGTGTACGTACATATACGTCTATGACTATTGAATAAAGGCTGTGGATAAATAAAACGTTCGAAATAATTTCGAATTATGAGCGACCGGTATTTCAGCCCAAACTGGTGATGCCAAAAACACAACCTAAATATAACCATACCAAGTCGATAAACAAACGTAAGGACCAGGAGACTTCCCAGGTATACAACTGAAAGAACAGTCACCCCGACCCTAAATATAATTTCTCCGACAAAGATATATACTATGCATACAACTTTTCACAATATTTTGAAATGGGCACATTTCGACAGAGAAATTCTAATAGTTTAAGCTCCGGTGATTGCAACTTTCTGGATTCATGCCTATTTTTATACGCCCACATTTTCATGTGGACGTATTATGCCGTCGCCCCTGTCCGTCCGGACGTCCGTCCTTCCGTCCACAATTGTTTGTGGACTCCCTACAGGTCACAATTCTTATCCGATTTCGACGAAACTTTAAATATAGGTTTATCGGATCGAAACTTCATGGATTATGGCCCCTGTTTGTACGAAAAATCAGGTTTTTAGCTTGTGGACCCTATAGAGGTCACAATTTTTATCCGATTTTGTTGAAACTTGAAATGTAAGTTTATAACCCAAAGATCTCAGTTCCTTTCGATATTTGCGCATATCGGACAGTAACTTCCTGAATTATGGCCCCTGATTGTACGAAAAATCACGTTTTTAGCTTGTGGACCCTGTAGAAGTCATAATTTTTATCCGATTTAAAAAACCGTTGCATTATATCACCGTTACACCCTAAGGATGACTGAGTTCGAATTTCCTGAAAATCGGCCCAAAATTGACAGACAAAATGGCCGCCGTTCGTTCCCAAATAGCGTAAGAATATGGTATATCAAGGTTGTGGACCCTATAGGGGTCACAATTTTTATCCGATTTTGTTGAAACTTGAAATGTAAGTTTATAACCCAAAGATCTCGGTTCTTTCGACATTCGTGCATATCGGACCGTAACTTCCTGAATTATGGCCCCTGATTGTACGAAAAATCACGTTTTTAGCTTGTGGACCCTATAGAAGTCATAATTTTTATCCGATTTAAAAAATCGTTCTATTATATCACCGTTACACCCTAAGGGTGACTGGGTTCGAATTTCGTGAAAATCGGCCCAAAATTGACAGACAAAATGGCCGCCATTCGTTCCCAAATAGCGTAAGAATATGGTATATCAAGGTTGTGGACCCTATAGGGGTCACAATTTTTATCCGATTTTGTTGAAACTTGAAATGTAAGTTTATAACCCAAAGATCTCGGTTCCTTTCGATATTCGTGCATATCGGACAGTAACTTCCTGAATTATGACCCCTGATTGTACGAAAAATCACGTTTTTAGCTTGTGGACCCTATAGAAGTCATAATTTTTACCCGATTTAAAAAAAACGTATTACTATATCACCGTTACACCCTAGGGACGACTGAATTCGAATTTCGTGAAAATCGGCCCAAAATTGACAGACAAAATGGCCGCCGTTCGTTCTCAAATAGCTTAGGAAAATGGTATATCAAGGTTGTGGACCCTATAGAGGTCACAATTTTTATCCGATTTTGTTGAAACTTGAAATCCAAATCTATAACCCAAAGATCTCGGTTCCTTTCGATATTCGCGCATATCGGACAGTAATTTCCTGAATTATGGCCCCTGATTGTACGAAAAATCGCGTTTTTAGCTTGTGGACCCTATAGAGGTCATAATTTTTATCCGATTTAAAAAAACGTATTATTATATCACCGTTACACCCTAAGGACGACTGAGTTTGAATTTCATGAAAATCGGCCCAAAATTGATAGACAAAATGGCCGCCGTTATTTCTCAAATAGTGTAAAAATATGGTATATCAAGGTTGTGGACCCTATAGAGGTCACAATTTTTATCCGATTTTGTTGAAACTTGAAATATAAGTTTATAACCCAAAGATCTCGGTTCCTGTCTATATTTGCCCATATCGGACCGTAACTTCCTGAATTATGGCCCCTGATTGTACGAAAAATCATGTTTTTAGCTTGTGGACCCATTAGAGGTCATAATTTTTATCCGTATTATTATATTACCGTTCCACCCTAAGGACAGTTGAGTATGAATTTTGTGAAAATCGCCCCAAAATTGACAGACAAAATGGCCGCCGTTCGTTCTCAAATAGCGTAAAAATATGGTATATCAAGGTTGTGGACCCTATAGAGGTCACAATTTTTATCCGATTTTGTTGAAACTTGAAATGTAAGTTTATTACACAAAGATCTCAGTTCCTTTCGATATATGCGCATATCGAATTGTAATTTCCTGAATTATGGCCCTTGATTGTAGGAAAAATCACTTTTTTGTTAGCTTGTTCTCTATCCATCTCTCGAAAATGTGGGCGTATCCTGCCTGGCAGCCGCTGGTTTATCTCTCTATAATGCAATCTGATTAAAACACAGAACCTAATTCTTTTAGTTTTTTATACTTGTCTTTACTACACTAGGATATGCAATATTTTTATTCAGATTTGTATCTGAATAGGGACACGGGAACAGGCATAGCCTATATTAATCTCCTCTCCCTGTCAGATATAGATACATGTATTTACATTTTAGAAATAAATAATCAATGTGCACGTGAAATTATGATTACAGTGATTGTGTTATAGTAGGCTCTGGAATGAATTTACATTTTAGAAATAAGCAAGCAATGTACAAGTGAAAATATAGTTACAATGAATGCGGTTTAGTTGTCCCGTGAACCGTCTGGTGATTTCGAAAAACGAGTGAACAATTTTAAAAATATTGAGTGAGTTTTCTATGTCGTCAATTCCGTGCAATAAGACAGTAGTGTTTCGATGAATAGTCGGTAAATTATTTATTGTATTATTTTGGGCATCTGAATATAAGGAGCAATTCAATAAGAAATGTTCAGTATTTTCAACGGATTGTCAGACATGTGACGTAAATATTTATGCCCGTTTAGATTGCTGCAAGACAGACGCAGTTTACAATGAATGATTTGAGTTGTGCGGGTTTTCCTGATCACTCTCGTGATACATTCGGGGTTTTCCCATTAAAATATCACACACAATAATTCTGTAGGGTGAGTCATATAATATTGCTCATTTAATAGTACATCAGCCATCACGATACAAATTTACAACAAAAATCGTTTGCAAATAAATATCCTGTTTTGTAGAAAGAGGTAACGAACCCGTAAATTGTTTATAACTACATGTTGCGAGCGATATTTTTGACATGGATATTAGACATCAACTTTATCAACTTTTTGATAGAAGTTGACTTCATTGCAATAGGTACAAAGTTGCACTTAATCAAGGCTAGATATGTTTGTTAAGGCCAACTCAATTTTCGTCAAGGTCGCGAGATTGTAGGTTAGGGTTAGGGTAAGCGTTAGGGCTAGGTCCAGAGTTAGGGTTAGGGTTGGGATTAGCGCTAGTCCTGTTAACATCTCGTGACCTTTGACGAAACTTGAACGTGGCATTTCAAGGACAAGGTATTGATAAAGCTGTCAGTGACATTGTTGAAAAGTTTCCAGAAAAGAGTTGATTATGGAAATACTGATAAAGATAGACACTATTTAACATAGTGTATCGTATTCCATAAAAGAAAACTAAAGGTGTATGAATGAACAATATATTTAGTGTGTTACATAATGTGCATATGGACTGTAAAATAGCTTACAAATTCACCATGGATTAAATTTATATATACTGCAAGAGTCTTCATGTCTGCAACTGCAATGTTAAGTGAATATTTATAATGATTAAAATAAAAACTGTTAAAAAATAAAAATGAAAATTAAGTAAAGTAATTATATTACGAAGATGTCGTTATCTCTGTTAAATGATGTTAATTCTGATTTAATTGTTTGTTGACTTAAAACCTTTCTAGAGTTATTGCTCCTGGCTGTTATGTTGATCAAAGGGCACCCTACTTATACTCACTCCATAGAGTTAATTTCAAAACCAACTTGGATCGTGATATTAACCCCCTAAACCCCAACTTAAAAATAAAAGGTCATGAGATAAGACTTTTATCGCTTGTTTGTAACCACCATCCAACTTGTTGCCGAAACAAGTCCTCTGGATGTTGTTAAAGTCACTGAGTGCTTGGAGAATTTTCGTCGCTCTGAAATGTATGGTGGTTCTTTCAAAGGTGTCCAAAGTAGGAAGCTATTAAACAATACTGGGAGCAGATGGCTTTGTTGACGTTGAAGGCCAGAAAATTCTCCAAGCAGAGACTTTAAAGAAGGAGATGCGGTTCCATCACCGGGATGAAGTCGATTGCCAGCGTCTTGCCCCAAAGGTGATCATCTTCATTCCAGTGATGGAACTGCATCTCCTTCTCGGCGTAGCCAGCCGTCGGTATGATCACCTAGATGCAGTATTTTCTTGATCACCACAGGGGACACTGCGCGCCAAAGACAGTGTTGATGCATTGAGCCTTCATGGCGGGTCTTTCAATGATGTCCAAAGTAGGAAGCTATTAAACAATACTGAAGCACTCGAGGGACTAATGGAAGTAGGTGGCTTTGTTAACGTTCTCCAAGCACTCTGTGACCTTAACAACGTCCAGATGACTGGTTACGGCAACACGTTGGATAGTGGTAACCAACAAACGATAAAGTCTTTCAAAAGTTCATATAATGAGCTAGGGATTACGGTAACGAGCAAAAGTTCATGCTATATTAGACGAACGCCTGAACCGAATCACGAAACCGGACTTACCCAGAGCAGAACAACAGCCCGGGGATTTGGCCACTGGAGTGAACAGGTCTCAGAGTCTGTTCACAGGGATTTAAGGCACCCTGGCAGACGGGGGGCTACAAACGTGACATGAAGCACCCAGATTACACAGCGAAACTACTTACATGCACAATTGTTTATTGCTTTCGTCATATTTGATATTAAAAATGTTTACGAAATTGAACGAATGACGTCAGAATTGTTAAAAGAAATGATCGTATAAATGACTTAATATAACTACAGTTGAAAAAAAAATGATGATTGAACATGTTTTGCTCTGAACATCTCATGTTTTCCGATTGCGACAAACATATCGAGCATGTTTCATGTGCTAGCCTTGTAAAAATTAAAAAGAAATAGTTATTGGCTCACCATGGAAAAGCCCTCTATAGGCGATTTTCATTTTTTGATATTGTTGATGCCTAATGGGTGAACTTTCCTTAGATAATGTTCAATACCTGTGTACTTTTTTTATACGCTGCCCGCAACTCACCAGGGATGCGTGGCGTATGTCCACCTGTCCGGTTGGCGCAGATATAACAGATAAAAAAGGAAAAACAAATGGTCACATCAATCGAACGCAAATCTGTTTTTGTCTAATTCGGCCATATGACTACAGATTAGGACCGAGTCTATGTGCCTGTGTGTGTGTGTGTGTGTGTATATATATATGTGTGTGTAGGGCAACAGCTACGTCATATTTTGTGACAATCTAGCAAGTTGATTGCCGGGGGCTACAGCACCTTGTTACCGCATAATACCAACTCATCAAAGTTATTGTGTATATAAAATTATTTTAATATATAAATCATAAAAATTATACCATGTAAAACGTATCTATAGTTAGAGTTTTATTAGACTAAAGAATAGGTCGAGTCGTACAAAACATGTCAGTAAACACAGATGTAGATGAGAATCGTGCACTTTTTAATTGTGGATATAGTTTTTAAGACAAACCCTCTTTCATCCTAAGTTGTTGATGTTCACGTAAAGCGAGTAAAGGTGATTTGGTGCTACGGGAAGGGTGGAAGCTGGCAGTGTACGTCACTGTACTTTCCACCCATGAGCACATGTCCACAATTTCATTTAATTGTACAGCTTCTTTAAAAGTAATTGTACCAGCATCAAGGATCGTTTTGAGAGGGGAAATTCACAAAAAAAAAGCAGCGAAGTAGTGGAGAACAACATAATTAATATAATATATAGCAGTGTTTCCAAATCTTTTTGCACTTGCCGATCCCTTGCGGCAATTTATGTAAATCTCCTTGGACCCCTGTTTGAGAATTACCGACCGATATAGTATGGTAAATGCACGTGACGTCACAGTATTCTGTTATTACGAATACCATTGGTATGCGTTTTAGCGCCATTTGTAACAAGGGACTCGAAGAACGAGGCTAGACATATTCCACAAGTCATGTCAAACGGTGACCACATATTCTGACGCTAGAGATGGCCATTCGATTGAGACTTTTGGCGTATTTCGCCGAACTTAATTGATTTGAAATTGGAGTAAAAACAGAAACGATTGAATGTAAATCAGATTATATACACTCATATTACATTATTATATGCATTGTGACCCATTTGCGTCAATTTCTAGGTCCCGAATATTAGCGATTTAGCTCCTTTAAACCCAAAATACCAATAATATCGCTTAAATTACCTATTTCTACAAATCTAAGTGGTGGACAAATTATTTTTTAATTAGGAATGCTCAGTCACAGCAGACTACGTTCTTGCAGATTGAAGTATAGTTCGTTAGTATTACCAACTTTAAACAGCACTAACAAAACAATTTTGTACCTTCCTCATCCCGTTGCTTTTCGCATAAACCTACTATTTGTACAACGAACGTGTAGGTTTGATTTTCAAAATTGTTTCTAATTTTCGCGTTAGATGCACGATACATATATTCAGTGCTACTAGATTTACATACAGGTTTTTCAGGGTGAGACCTCGGGCCTCAAAATTTACGGGGACAAGAACTTGGTGTAGGCCTGCTCTATAACAGTTTTGTCGCTGTCATTTTCCTTTCTTTAATGCGCTTTCATCCTCGTCTTTACTTAATTTTGTATAAAACTCTCTTCCATCTTCCTTTAGTCATGAGGGTGGAGCCTAACAAGTAGATTAGGCTACGGCCTCTCTTCGACTAAATCTGGCACTATATATATTAACAAATGAATTAATACACTCAGATAAACTGGGTCTCCAAAAGAATCTGTCCCAGTTACAGAATACTTGAGCCAAATTAATAATAAAAGTTTCAAAGAGTAAGTCATAGTGCCATAGCGATAGAGGGTGGACCTAAGTAAACATATTCGTGTTGCGCTTGTGCACGATTTGTCAGATATGCTTTACTGATATTGCTATCAAATTTCAAACAATCGTTTGGAATTTTCTTTCAGCCCTAAGGAACGAAACTAGTCCTTGCCACTTTTCTATTTACAGCCAATGGGCCAACACGTTTATCAAATTATGTTGATTGTTTTGAGTAATACACGAGTCTCCAAGATTATTTGTTTTTATATTCTCAAAACATTTCAAGATATTCCTGCAATAAACAGGGTTCCTTTACATTTATATAACCATTATGGAATCAATCATGCAAAAGTGCTTTACTTGTCATTCTTTGCTTCCATTTTCGTGACAGATCACGTCCATGCGCTTGATGACGGGGGAAGAGACAATGGCCTAACCCTCTAACCCTAACAAATATTATGACATATTCCGAATATACAAGCTATATATTTCGTTGTACTCGTAGTCTACTGTTTTACATGCTCTATACCCAACCGATTATAGAATCGTGCCAGGTTTGGGAACTGTTTGGCATGCTCCAATGAAACCGAACAAGTTACGTGCCGGTTTTAAGCCTGAACAAATTATTAATTTATAACAGCAGATAATTCAATATTTTAACCCAAACATTCTGCTGCAGAGCTTTTCAGTATATCCGAACTGTTTTATTATTAGTATAAATCTTTATTAGGTGTTGAATTTCTTATTTATTGATTTGATGTTGCATTTCTTGTTAATAGATGTATTTTTTCTTTTTAACTTATTGTTATTGGGTCTGTTTATAGTATGTCTATCATTATACTTTTAAAAATGTGATAGATAAGGTCGGGTTATTTCTTGCATTTAAAACTAAATATGGTGCCGAGAAAAACCTGGCACTGAATCAAACCACGGCATTGACACAGCTACGTCCTCACGTCGGTCAAAATACTCCAATCACTTGTTAACTCCAACCAGCACCAAATGTTTACTTAAATAATAAATTACGTTTTGGACTTTTCTTAAATATTCAGTTTGTCCCTAGAAATATCGTGTACGGACTCGGGGGAGGAGGGATGACAATATGCGTTTCTTATTCAAGGGGTCACATTGACGGACGCAGGATATTTGGTGGTGGTGGTGGTGGCGGCGTTCAGGAGATCACTCCCGAAATGTTTTTGAAAAATGGGAGTGTCAATGGTGATTTGTGGCGCTTATCTGGACAAGAATATAACATTTTATAACATCATCTGCAATATACTTTAGTATAGTGAATTAAATTGTCATTGTTTCATTGAAACAAAATAACAATGGATTCCCATCTTTTATTCTGTTATTTAGGGGGGGGTGGGGGCATGGGATCCTAGGGCCCCACATGGATCCGCATTGCAAATGGAACAAATGCCAGCTTAGCTGAGAACTTAAGCACAAAGATTATATGTACTTATTATCTACAGTCACTAAATTTAAAAGATGCCCGATTAAAAAGAGAACATTTTTTGATTTTCTCAGTATACTGGCTTATCAGAGGTCGAAGTTGTTCCAGAAGAAACCAAGTTTCAAGCGGTTTTGATGCTGGAAGACTGACCTAAGTTTGACTTATTGTTATGTACATAGACCTTTTGTTAACCCATTAATAATTTTTAATCAACACATCCATCATATTTTGACAGTTCAGCACCCTTCCTAGATTTGGTTATCATCCTTCCTAGATTTGGTTATCAAGGGAATTGCGACTATGATGTAAATGTTTGCCCAATTTTCGATCGTTTATTTCAAACATAGCCCAGTCACCATCTTCTGGAGCAATTCTCCTGGGATAAAACGGACCAACACGCTCATTTTATGAGGATGATTGTGCACGTACATGGAAGTATATTTTTACCATTTAATGATATTGGCGTCAACAAAGATGTTTCTTATCTGATATACGGAATGGCACAGAGTGTTTATCCTTATTACATGTTTAGTGTGTGATACATTATAAACATATACGTTCAATGACAATGCACGTATTCCTGTTCGTCGACGCTCTAGTTGAGCATGTCTGCGTTTTCTTATTTTGACAATAATTGTCCTCCTACATCCATAGATTCCATTTCGTGCTTCTTGTATAAATAATATAAAATATACACAAAAAATATTTGCTGACGCGACATCGAACTCGATTTATGTCATTTTAATTGAAAAAAACCCATCAAATTTGTTTTTTAATTAATTTAATTTACATAATATATACATGTTTCTATCTGATTAGCGAGGTTTGCTTTATCACAAGGGTTTGTATCCAATCTTGCTAAGTGATATGGTTTCCAATCTGCATGGTCTCCTGATGATTAAAGTCAACAAAATCAGTTTTCACAATGATCTCAGACTTTTTGAAACTATGAAACCACTATGAAAACCAGTTTCGTCTTTAAATTCCTCGCCTATAACCTTCTGTCTAGTCTTGTTGGAGCTAAAGATACAGCTAAATACAGATATTGCTAATTTAATCAAAGGAATATAAATATACAACCTGGTCTTTTTCTATTAGCATGAAGCGATATATATACTAGTATTAATGAATTAGTAATACCTAAAATTGGTTACATTTTAACACTACAGACTGTTCTATTCATAGGTTCAAAATACATTGCACATTTGAGCAGTAAAACTATAAACATCTAATAAAGACCCCTTTTTAAATTCAAATATCTTTGAATACACTTCACAGACCAAATGGTTCCAAATATAATAAATTGACATAATTAAATTTTTCTTTTAGCTCTGTCATTTTAAGATCTAAATTAAAACATCATCATCCCCATAATCTAGTCCCATAATATTTATCAGAAATAATGTTCTTTACCAGATAAATACTTTATCTAGATCTAATTTTGAAAGATAAGAATAATCATATAAACAATTTAAAATTCCAACATTTTTTTTTATCTTGTTTTTTTGAATCATCAAAATAAATTATTAGAATATTTTGCTTAACTATATGTCACTGATGCGGAATAGCAGAAATATTCTTTTTAAGTTATCAATCAGCGCCATGTCTGTAAAATATGCTGAATTAGTGGAATAAGTGGAAATTCCTTAAGAAAGAGTTAAGAGATGTGCTGAAGATGGTCATAATCTAAAACTAAACATGGCAACCGAGTGTCTGTTTATAAATGAAAGTATTAGCGGGTCAATGCTGTTTCTTTTTCTCATGACCTATTTGTCATTTTACTGCCTGTTTAATTTCAAAGTCAATATTTTGGATTTGGTTTGTTGAACTTATGTTTAACACATACTGACCTAATGTTAACACTTAGATTTGTGGTCAGTTTCAAATACTATATACATGTATATATATTTATATATACTTGTAAGTATGTAATTAGTAGATTGCTGTGCAACATACACTTTATGCATGTAACTAAATAAATTAAAAGTAATTCTTGTGAAACATATAATATATAAACTTGAAATTTATTTAAACTTAACATTCATACAATCAATTTTTTCTAAAGATACCATGTTTAATGTCTTAATGGCAAGATTTTTCTACATCCCACATAAATCTCATTACACAGCTAATAAAATCACCTTGTCATAATTGTCAACTAAAGATTACCTTATCTTCCGGTAATTGTTATATATTTGAGATTGACAGCAATTAAAAAAACTTTTACTCGGATCAGCAACTGATGACTCCTCAATATTTTAACTTTTTTATTCTAAAATCTAAGTGGACCTCTAATTTTGGTAGTATTCACAAGATAATCTACGCCCTTAACAATATTGTGACTTTTTTTATTATAGATGTTCAATCTAAGTAGGCAGGCTTCAAGTAATATTCACAGGTAAATCTTAATCTGTTCAAATTATGTTTAAACTTATAATACAATATACAAGTAAAGAGAGTGTACTTTGATTTCTTTGACCTAAGTAGGTTTATTTATAAAATTCAAATACTACTATTTGAGAGATAGAGTACTAGAACAAAATATTATAACACACCTTTATTTACCTCACAAATCAATAGTAACTCATTTTTCAAACTTTGATTGATATAGTTCAAGGCCAATCAAACAAAAAATAACAAAAGAAATTTGTTAATCTACCAACTCCCCCTCAAAAGTTTTACCCAACACCTCCCACACCACATGGGTGTGAACATTTGAACATTTCTCACATCTGCTGTGTTACATATAATGTTGACAAGTGTACTTGTCACTGACATGACAGTATGACATTGACATGTCATCTGTTATAAATCTTGGTTTATCATAATATAACATAAATCTTATAAACTGTGTAGGAGGTTTTTCTTTCTGCCGTTGTAATATCAAGCATACATCTGGAAGTTGATTGGTTATTTAGAATGACAATTGTGTCACATCTTTTCATCTGATGTACAAATCAACACTTTATTTCCTGCAAATTCATCATGATCAAGTAACCTGAAAAAATACAAAATACAACTTTGTCTAAATGTTGTGTCAAATGATGATGAAATAACATATTATTAAAGTAACTGTGCATGATTTGTATATGGAAAATATTAAATCAGATTTCTTACAGCTTAATCCACACTAACATGTACTAAGATTATTTAACATTTAATTAAGAAAAGAAAATTAAAATCTCAACGCTAGATAATGTCCTGGCTTGTTTTCAATCAGATTGAAACAAGTCTATCAATAAGAATTCACAAAACATAAAGATGGCGGTGTATAATTTTTACATAAGAAGCAGCATAGATCTATGGAATTTCAGTTCATCGTATATTTGTAATTACTGAAGAGAATTTAACTATTCTGGACTGATATTCCTATGAGAGATTCAACTTTTACAATATTGTAGTTTGCAAGAGATTCCTATATCACCTAAATAACTCTCAGAGACTTTAAGGTAGTTTTTAGTTTTAACATTTTGAAGTAGGTAATAATTCTATTCTAACAAGTTCTACAGTTGATAGACCTGATTGTTAACGATTGTCACCTTCATGAAATATAATAAATATTAATATTCATAAATATATATATATTTTTAAAATAATGTGTTTTGAAAACACTGAATAGTTGTACACCAATAGAAAGTGGTGGCCCCAGGTGGGACCCCAAAAAACCAGTATAAAACAATTCACTTAATGTTATGTTTCTATGAAACATACACAAAACCCCATCGATACCCCAATTTTTCAAAATAATCTCAGAAGAGGACTACTGATCTCAGCCAAATATCCTCTGCCAACAGAACATCATTTGATTTGTCACCTGGTCAGATGGATTAACGTATAATCATTATTAACATGTTTTAATACACTGTACTTATTATTAATAATTATTTTACAAGATGGCTGGTCATTAGTCTTGACTGATTTAACATGGCCCATGGCAACAATAAGAGGAAATATCAACTTGTTTTCCCAGCTGTCATAATCAACACGTCAACCAACATGATAGCTTATTCAGTTCACACCAAAAGTGGTGTAGACCAACACGAAAGATACAAGACATTATGATAAATGATATTACACGTCAGTTACCTGTGGTCAGTGGTTATCTGAGCTGACCAGGTGAGACAATCTGACACTATTTTGGACTGTTCACACTGACCCAAGCATCATTGGCTCTTTGAAGTGACAGTAAGATTAAAGTAATAACACGCTATACACCATCTTATAGATATTAATTGATATATAATTCAACTGGGTCATATGATTAGATTAATAGGTATAGCTTGAGTAATAATAGGTATAAGAATTAAATGATTACAACTTCACCCGTGTCATCTTGAAAACAGATTGGAGAAACATTCAAAAGATTTCAATGTGCTATATTTTTTTATGAATAATCAAAAACTGTTAGCCATATCATCTGCTTCCCAAAATTATTGTTCTAAAAAAGTCAGTATACCTAATATTTTTCACAAAAGTCATTACTCATTGTAACATTAGTAACAAGTAATATTTGACTGTCAGTTTAAATTTATAAGACAAATTCGCAATCTAAACAGCAAATAGAATACAAATATATAATGTACTGATTTAATAGTAAGTGCAGCAGGACTGCACCACACACAAACATAACCCATAAGACAAACTTGTAGCAAATCAGGCTACTAGTATTCTTTTATTATTCCAAAAGACTTCTACATGTGATGTCCAAGACCATCTCTTGTCAATAGCTATGATAGTCTAATATACTATTCAGATGCTCAAGTTTAGATGGTCTGAAAGCCCTAGTTAGCTTAACTTTGCCTACTGAATGTAAAAATGGAGCAAATTGGCCACTACCTGTTTTTGAGAAAGGTTTATTTCCTAAACTGACTTTTACTAGCCATATGATTGATTTGGCTTAAAATTGGTTGGCTTCAGCCAGAATGAGCCATGCACATTTCATCACCTTTTGAGGAAATTTGCAGTTTTAAGTAAGAGGTATGCATGCATAATTAACTATAACATGTGAGAATAGTTAATCTGGTTTTGTATATAATCCATGTGAACACATATACTTTCCTGGTTAAATAGCAAAAGCATTCTGGGCAAGACAGTGAAAACAATGTTAACCAATTAGGGCTACCTAAAATACTTTGAAGTAACTTATGCATATGCATATCAATTCTTTTTGAAAAAGACACATGGAGCATATTACTGAACTGTAGTTGAGGACATTCTTGAAACAGAAAGAATTTTTCAAAGTACAGCTTAAGTAATAATAGAACAGACAAGAAGAAAAGTTTGAAAGAAAGTTGAGAGATCTGTATTTTACCTGGGTTTACGTATCTTCGTTATTTCCAGAATGATGGAAACTGGTTGTTATTTCTCACCTTTAAAACATCAACTGTATCTCCGGCGATTGTGTAAGGTCGAGAATTTCATAGTGGAATGTTAGAATGTGGAATACAAACCAATCTATATTGATTTAAACAAGGTGTTTTTTTTTTACTAAACTCATTCAGTGTGAGAAGCAGACAATCAAACCTTAGCACACATTTCTTCATTTTTCCAAAAACAACCTCCATTTTTTTCTATATATTTTTAGAAGCATAAACGAGCCAAGTATGTAATCATTAGTTGTTGTTCCTAAAGCATAGGTTTGATCATACAATATTTGTCTTACACTTGTTTAAGTTAATCTAAACGAAACTGGTAATTTATTATGTCAATCTACTAACAGAATTGTTTGGAAACATTCAAATAAACTGAACGAGCAATTCAACAGTTTCTATTGAATTTCTTTAACAAGCAACTTCAAAAAAAAAAAAAAATCCTGCATATCAAATTCAATGGCAAGAAAAAACCTAGGTATGTCAAAAGAGACATGCTTTATTTTCTTAGTCAATAGAGATATAGGCCAGGACACAATGTTAATTTTTCAAAAGGTTTGCTTGCCAAGGTGTATATAACAAAAGATAGGTTTAGTCAAATTTATAATTATTTATTCACTGCTGCACTTTTGATGTATATTTCGTCCTCCTCACGTTTAAATTACAACCCAAAGAAAAGAAGCACATCCTTTACGTAAGAGTGGAAACATCGCATTGAATAACTGATCCTTTTCAAAACTAAATAAACTTTGATAACCTACTAGGGTCTTCACTGCAGTACAGATTTCAGGTTTTGCCTTTCGATAACTAAATCTGCAGATAAAAATATGGTTGTCAAGTCTGTGCAAAAAGATTGACACAGCTTTTATTTTAGTAAGCTTTTGTTCAGGCGAACAATATGACCATATCAAATAAACCAAAACTCTGGTTAAAACCCCGGGATGTCAATCATTCTGTCTCAAAGACCGGGTCAATTACATAGAAATACTATCTAACATTACCTTGTGCGTTTTATTGAAGGCGATGTACATGATATTTTGTTTGTCGTCTGCTAACCTCCCTAAAATAGGAGTTAACAGTACATGAATATTAGCCTCTAACTTTCAAGATTTACTGATATTATATTTCAACAATCTTGTTAACTTCAAGCACAAAAACAGCTACAAGTCCACACTGACTAATGTCCTTTATATTCTTCCCTTGAAGGTACATGAACATGAAACAGTAATTGTAGACTTGTGGAAAAAAAAATCAAGTCTGTTTGTTTATTAATATACAAGTGTGGCCAACAGTCAAACACTTTGAAGATTTCACATTTCTTCTATTGCCTGCATAATCCTGATAAATCAGATTAAAGCCATTCAATCAAATCTTGACTTTGTTTTTTTTTTGCAATATTTCAAAATCTGACACAAATATTGATGTAATATTGTAAAGAAATATAAATTTGAAGGTAGTTTACAACTTAGTTTTCAAGAAAATTCTTCAAATTGAAAGAAGCTATTAAATTAGAACATTAGCTTTAAAAATTTCATCCAGACAGCAGCTTTCTGCCTAATCTTTTATTTCCAACTGTCAAGGGGTCTTTTATCTGCATGTCAATGTGATAAAGACGGGAGAACCCTCATCGTAAAGGCAGTAGAAATAAATCCTTCAAGTAACTTATAGCCCGTTCAGACGCTTAAGTTGAACTGGTTTAAAAACCCCGGGGATCGTTAAACCAGTTTAAAAAACCCTGCTCGCGACCTTTCTTCGAGAAGGCTTTTTATTTTAAACTGGTTCATCTTAGTCGTCTGAACGGGTTGGCTTAAAAACCCCAGCTCCAGCTTGCTTCGAGCATGCGCAGTACGCAGTTAGTTACATTCCTGTGAAAATATTGGGGTTAGACAGTGCCAATGTTATCGAAAGCGTGCGAGAACCGAATAAAGAATGTGAAGCTACCCATGCGCAGTTAACTCTAACCTCCGACCGAAGAGGTCAGAATAGTTAAACTGGTTTGGCTTATAGTACGTGTGAATGCAACACGATGCTGTCTTAAAAACCCCAGCGATTATGAACTGGTTTAAAAATAAGTGTCATGTGTTATTCTCATCCAGTTACTAAATGCCACTTAAACAATTTACAATCCTGAACCTTAGTTTATCATCCCTTTTGAATGACTAGGCAAACATTCCTTTAATCATACTTTCTTTGACTTTGTTCATTTTTGATAAAGTGACCTCCCTGAACAAAAAATATTTAAAACTGACTTGGATATCTTAAACATTAGTATCCAGATGGTATTGGAATATTAGGAATTAATGATTTTTTTTTTATCAGTTTTTCAACTCATGCGTCATATCTTAGTACAGAATACAAATTAGGTGACATAATAAAATACTAATATAATAGTGAGTAGTCTTTAGATATTTTTTTTTTCTTATCAATGAATAGAGTTTCACCACCATTCATAAAACTTTACTACAGACAGGGTACAACGTGGAGTATATATAAAACTCATTCATGTTCTCATCTGCTTCACTTATTCACTAATTCTTTTTATGTGTGGCTACTCAAATCTCATTGATGTCAAGTTGAAATTGTGTTATTCTGGTTTCCTATACAAAACACAGCCGTCTGTTATTGAAAATTACATAGAGAAATCACTTCAAGGGTGGTCCATTTGCATAAAGATATGCATGATCTCGGATTGAAATAGGACACTGACTTCTCCTAAAACTCCAAAGTTTTTTCTGTAAATTCTAAGTTAATAAAATCATAGTCGAAACATGTTTAGAGCATAAAAACTTATGTCAGTCTTTTATGTAATTTTTATGTTGGATTAAGATGTTTCTTGACAATTATTTGAAAAGAGGATTGTCAGTCAGAAGGCAGTAAAATCCCATAAAAGAACCTAAGAAAATTAGTTCTTCAAGCAAACTCTTCACTACAACAAATGTCAGCCACTCACCAATGACTTCTGAATATCACATCAAATGTTAAATTTAATTCAAATACACCTAAAAATACATTGAACTTAAACATAGAGTGTCATGTTCTGTCAGTAATATTAGTGAAACATTTATATAAATATTTGAAAACACGATTGTAAAACCATTTGGATGTCAAGAAATAAAAATGAATCTCAACATTTACACATTTATTGGAAAAACAATCTGACACGGCCTGATATATTGTAGTCATAATTTGAACCAATTTATAGTTTCGATGGCGATGGCTTCACATGTAATAAAAATCATTTTGCATCATAACTTCAATATGGTTTCCAAACAGGTGCAAATTTGCATATTGCTTTCGGCAATCTTGCACTTTTAAAAGTTAAATTAAATTTTAAAAGATAGGTTGTTAGGCAATGAAATATACGCCCACAGCAGCCAAGTCGTCTGAGCAATCAAAAAGGGCTGTCACATATTTTTCTTTTGTCAGTAATGAAAACCCGAAAACCTGATTAGTCATTAGAATTAGTGTCGATTGTTTGTCTCATGAAATTAACCACCTCTAGCGCGTCATCAAGATTTCTCAAGTGATCAAGGGCTGTAATTATCGGAAATCGTTGAAAAGCAACATGCATCTCATAACCTTAAACACTGTGTATTAATTTTTGATCAATCGGATACTAACTTTTGCCTCTAAAGTGTCCACAAAATATTTCAAAGTTATGAAGGGCCATAACTCTGGAAGTAATTATCGGAATTTGTTGGAAATCAATAGGCATCCTCGCCTCATGACCGTAAACACTGTATAAATTTAAAGTCAATTGAATATTAACTTTAACCTCTAGAGCGTCCACAAGTGATCAAGTGCCATAACTCTGGCAGTAATTATCAGAAATTGTTGAAAATCAATCTGATTCCTCGTCGCATGATCTTAAAATCTGTGTATCAATTTGAAGTCAATCGGATATTAACTTTAGCCTCTAGAGTGTCCACAAGCAATTGTTGAAGCCGGACCAACCTACGGACGGACTGTGGCCGTATAAAAACAAAATACAGATATTCTAATGAATAATCATGAACTAACCTAATTCAAAACTCTATTTTTGGTTTCCATTAATTCTGTCATTCTGAAACAATTCAAATAATCAAACATTATCTTCCATCTTTCAAAAACCATTGCTACTCACTGTCCATTATTTCTGATACTTTAATGACTGATCATGAACTTTCCTAATCCAAAAATCCATTTCAGGTTTTACTAAATTCAATCATTCTGAAACAATTAACCCTCAGAGTTCCGAATTTGAATATATCATCCATCTATTAAAGATCTTTGCAACTGTCCACCATTTCTATTTAGCAAAGCTAAAATCTTGTTCTAATTTAAAACCTATAACAACCTATACTAAATCTCCACCACTGTGAGATACCAAAATCTCACGACCTTCCAGATAACCTTGGATTCTCTATGCCCCATACAAAACATTATATGATAAAACAATACAAGTTAAGATAAGAGGATGACAATAAGATGGAAATGGGCTCACAAGTTCTGATAAAGGCAGCAATTAGTACCAGTAGAAAAGCATTTATTTCAATAAGAAAGTTCATTAATTATCTTGAATATCTGGTATAGAAGCTGAAACAGTAACAGTTTGTACAATATCAAAATAATAGACAGTGACAGAATACATGAATGTTTTCTATTTCTTATGGATTAATTAGATTATGTTATATTTCACCAATTAAATTCTTATATAATCTAGTCAAATGGTGATGACATACAGATGGGAATAAAATGGAATTTTTGTTACAAAAATACAAATTATTGAGTAATGATAACTGATTGTGTTGTATTGTGCTACATAATGTCCAAGAGTCATAAGTCCATAGTTCTAGCACAGACATTTGGTAAGAAGAAGAGTTTTCAAATGTTTTAATTTCCTGAATGTGTCTTGGAAGATCATTACAGATGTTCGCACCATGAACTGTATGCTTCCCATACAGACTATCTTATTTTTGAACACACAGTAATGTAGAATCTGTAGATGATCTAAGGTTAGGTCCAGATTGTTTATAGACACAAAAGAGTTCTTCCAGGTACACAAGCACTAAGTTCAAAAATGGGTAAAGTTGATTTTTTAAAATTAAGTAAAAATTATAAGGCCACCATGCACTGCCTAAAAATATCAGTGTGTTTTATGAAACATAGATTTTCAGGAACTGTGCAATGGCTAAAAGTACTTTTTTCTATAAAGTACAACTTATTGAAAGACTGTCCACTAAATAATCAATAATTCTTAATCAAAAACAAACTTTATCATTTTATATTATAACAGTCAAGAGCTTTTATTAAAGTATTTCTATAACCTAGGGGATAATGCTAAACAGAAAACTTCTAAAGAATTTTAATTAAGTTAACCATCAAGTTGTACAAAAATATAAATGTATCAAAATGTCTTTCATTTGTAATAAATGGTACTGTCTCGCCTTCCAGCCAATAAACCCCATAAGACAAATCCCTCATCATTCTAAATTTAACCTAGTATTTACCTAGCGATTATTAGGATGGTCCTACAATATTTTTGACAAGACACGGTTTTTGACAGACATGGGTCATGTCTCATGGCCTGAGGAAAACGAAAAAAAAACCACATCAAAATATGACAAAAAGATCATGTAGTTTTTGTTTAATGTTTAACATTACATAGAGAAATGGTAATTGGGTTATTTTTAGACAAGAAAATGTTACAATTGGGGTTGAATTTTTTTTGGGAAGAAAACACCTGTGTCGACATAGCCATGGATGTCATTCCAAGGCTGGTTTTGAAGAATTTCTGAATTGTGCTCATGAATATTATAACCAGTTATTGCCTATGATCCCATTAAAATATTCTGCACTAAAGCATGTATATATCTTATACCTAATCCAGAAGCAAATTAGATTCATTATGGTTGCCAAACATATAAAAGATTTTAGTATATAAACATATTTTCTGCAATTGAGAGAGCCAATCTGCATTCCAATTGGTGCCATAGACACAAGATATACAATTCTAAACATGGAACATGCAGTGATATTTAAAATCTATATCACGGTCTAAGTCATCTCCTAGTTTTTGATGTTTTCAGAATCAGGTGTTCAAAATCTAACATCAATGGCCTAATATATGTTTTACCTACTATTATTCAGGGGCTGAACCAAGGTGAAGGTGAACATGTATATTTTTGTGGTTTTACATAAAAAGACCTTGTGAACATTGATATAACACTCATTGTCTATTGCGGATCTCAAATTTTCTAGGATATGGTTGACCTGTTTGAGCTACCAAGTCAGTGCAACATCAAGTTACAGCGAACATGAATCATAATTATTGTAATAAGGATTATTATATGCACACTGTATGTCGGATTATTATCTACCTTTCATACAATACTAATAACAACAGACTTCTGCATGTGTACAATTCATTCAGCAAGAAGATGACGCATATTAAAAACACAACATTTACACTGTATTTCACAGTATTTACGCTTTACTTACAAGAACATCATGAATATACCCTTGCAACATCGTAATTCAAAATGCAATAAATAACTTCCGGCAGCTTATTCATGTAATATGTAATGCTGGCTTCTACTTTTATTTTCTAATCAATATCCGTTACACATAATACATGTATACGCATAAAACAAGCGTCCAGGTTTAAATTTTTTTTAAAACAATTCAGAATCCTTGAGAGAGTAGACAGGGGTGACACAAGATATGTGATTTTAAATTATAAACATAAAAGCATTAATAATAATTTATTCTGTGAGAGTATTTTCTTTTCCTTTTATTGCTAATAAACTAATCAAATCCAGTCATTAAAGCGGAAATTATTAAGTATTTCAGCGCTCTTTCTCTCTGGGGTTTTATAAGGCTTTCACCTTAATAGCTGTTCTCCTCTTATCAGAAAATAATTATTTGCCATTTGGCTTAGTTTCTAGTTATTTAGTTTACTTTAATCAAGCAGTGTTATCTATCACTGGCTACCTTAACACTTGAAAAACACTTCTCATGTTATTACACTTTAACATGCATTTGATCATTGGGTCAGTTTCACCCGTCATAGAGTTATCTCCCATATTAAAACCAGCTTGATGATACTATGGGTCATACATTGGCTTACTTTATTGTACATGATAACAGAATCCTTTTTTTTTATCATGTTTTATCCAATGATAATGTGTTTTGAAAATGGGCTGAGGTTTAGGGGTTATCGAAGATGATAACCTTTGTTACCACTTATTTTTGATGTTTTCAGTTTGCAGATTCTTGCTTTCCATCTGCATGCAAATGGAATTTTAAGGTATCTTCCCAGTTATATAATATTCTTAATTAACTGAAATTCAAGTAATTTTATTTTTTTCATAACTGAAAAATTTTTGATAAAAGTCAAGAAAAGGTGGATCCTGTGCCATATAGTTGTCGAATGCTATAGTTGCTCTTGCACTAATTCCTCTGCGCCTACTAAATAACCAAACCCTAATCTGTGTCCATGCCTTTTTCCTACACGTCTCACTTAATAAACCTTATTTAAATACGGTTATCATTTCATCTCCTCAATGGCTCCAGCAATCAGCGCCAGACACCTATCTTTGTCAATGTGTTCCCCATGCAAGTGCACTGAAATCAGTTAGATTTAAGTGTAAGGTTATCATCAAGAAGGACCTACAACATTTCATTTTGCTCACACCATATCCATTACTGACAACAATAGTTAACTACTTATCACACTTTATCTTTTGTTTAAATTGCATATCTAGCTTCTGTTTACATACGTCTAGTATACCCATCACAAAATTGTACATTTCTATTTTAAAGAGACAAAGGTAGTCTATCAACTTTAAACAAATTTTTTTTTAGGGTATATTTTTTCGCAAGAAAAGAAATGTAATCCATTCAGGAACAATATAATTAATAACCTTATACTCCTCGGGTTACCAAAAAGATCTGAGTAAGATATCCTTCATTAGTTTTCATTAAGCACCTTGACAACAACTACAAAATATACATTGGAGTCGTGTATGTCCGTCTTCATTAGCCCAGTCAGAGCAGAACAGTAGGACGTTAAACCCCATTTCATTTCAAAATATCAACGACTCATAAATCGATAAGCTAATATGTCTATCCCTGAGCAAAGTACTGACAGATTTATTTCTAATTTGAAAACATCAGATGTAAATGAATAGTCAAATCAAAATTAATGTTTTACAAACATCAAAGATCTCAAAAGCACTAATGTCCATTTAACTTGTTTATAAATAAAAGTAAACTGCAATAGAGTACTGTGACATCATACGAAGAAGGTCTTTATGTAACTTAATGTTTTAATTTTGTTAAAACAATCAATTCTTAAAAAATAATAAAGTACTTCCTTAAAAAAAAAATGTCAGTTTTAATCCTAAATTTAATGGTACTGTCTGGCCTGACTAAACCATTTCCGCTTATCAACATACATAAAAATGCATAAAATTTAACAAGCCCTTGGATGGTATGACCCATTAGTAGTGTTAGTGATATATGTTTTTTGGGGGTTTTTTTTGGGTGGGGGGGGGGGGGGTAATCTATAACTATATTATTACATTGTTAATCCTTTAGCACTTGGTACATGTAAATATTAACTACTCCTTTTCCCTGAAAAAATCTGAATTAAGGTGATGCATTTTACATTGGGATTTGTAGATCATTTTTGAAATAAATTGAAACTACTGCTCCCTAGAATGCCTCAAATCACAGAAGTTATAGAAATAGTATATATACTGTCCTTAACCAGTTCACGGCTATTCATAATAAAACAAATTAGAAAGCCAAAAATATTGCTTACAAATAAACAATAATTGTATTCTATGGAATTTTGCCTGTCTGTATCCAGTTCTATTACTAAATACCAATGAAACAGATCAACTGAAAGATTGGAGACAAATCTGCAAATCCATTCCTGATGATGCAGACTACTTTTAGTTTCCAATTCTCCAATGGTCTTGATCCATCCAGTCTATATTGACTTGAGCAGTATAAATATTAGTCTGGACAAAATAGCAGCTATTGTGTATATATGGTATATAATTATAACTAACAGTCTAGCTGTTCAATTTTACAGTTCCAGAAATGACTTATTCAAAATAGTGTCAAATACAACAATTTGCGATTTCAAATACAACACAAGAGGTCATTTTTCCTCTTAACAAATCCTAAGACGTAAGAAAATTTCCACACGAGCTTGAACACTGTATACAAACTTAGTACTATATTGCCAAAAATATATTTGCTATAGGTGAAACATAGACACTATAGGCTGGAATGATCAAAACTATATGACTATGCCATAGCCACCATTTATTGGTCCATGAATAATTTTCATGATCTAAGCTGTTTTATCAGATATTGAGAGTGTAAATATTTGCAAATCTTAACTATCCTTGTTTTTCTAAAATCAGAACTTTCAATTTCTCTCAGTATTTGAAGGCATGTGTTAGAATAAGTGTCTAAAGCCTTACATTACCAATATATCAACAACTTGTATATATAAACATGTAAATAGAGAAGACACAGAGTGTAATAGTATCCCTACCACCCACCAGGACACAGTTTCAACCATTCCCCATATAGCATTATCTACATCCAACAGGTTCTAATGTACATCGCTTAAATTACAGAAATAATCTCAGAGATATTCACACCATTTTCATTTCATTCCAACCCATCAGACTTAAACAAACTATGAAATTGAATTCCAGTTGCAGGAGAAAATCTGAATTGAGGACCTTCAAGGGCAAAATCATCGCTTCTCCTCAGGTCGTCATTTTGTTTTTATAGACACACAAGCTGCCTTAATTAACATAATCTTTTAGAAATTCGCATAATGATATGAAATCTTGTATTTTTCAATTCCATTATTTTGAAAAATTGTGAGTTTGCCGGACAATGAATATCAATGGATAAATGAATAATATAAAGAGGGGGACACCTACAGAGCTGTGCACTTTTCACAAGATAATTCTCCATGTAGGCAATAACTTATTAACCGCAAAAGCTGTAATTCCAAATATATGTTGTTTTAGCATGAGGTCAAACACATCATGTCAAGTAATCTCCATAGGCACCTTGTAAGATTGCATTTATCTCAATGTATTAATATCAAGAACTTCTTGCTTTATTATTTTTGTTATTAACTTCAGAACTTTTAAATTCCTTTTCCTGGCAGGAAGATAAAAGTAACTATTTCAAATAAATTCCATGTTTGTATATATTTCAAATATTTGATTTAATGTAGCTAAGTCTCCAACTGAATATCATCCAAAATCTTTGACCTTGAAAACATGAATTATTTGTCAATTTAAATCAACATTATTATAGTGATTTTACTGGGAAAAGATGGGCCTCTAATCCAATATTTAAGACAAATCAAACATTTTACAATTGGTACACGAATCGTGTACCATAATGCGTTTCAGCACGATTTGTAACAAGGGACTTGAAGAATGAGGCTAGACATATTTCACAAGTCATGTCTAACGGTGACGTTGTATTCTTATATGGAGAGCATGTGCAATAAATACTATCGGTGTAGACTGGAATAACCAGACGCCAGAGACTGATATTCGATTGAGACTTCTGGTGTATTTCGCTGAACATAACTGATTTGAAATTAGGGTAAAAACGGAAACGATTGAATGCAAATCAGTTTATATACATTCATATTACATTATTATATGCAATGCGACCCATTTGTGTCAATTTCTTGGTCCCAAATATGAGCAATTTAGCGCCTTTAAGGGAATGTTTACAATGACTGATATTCAGATAAAATTCTAATCTGATGAAGATATCAATTCTTACGCAAAAAACTTGGGCAAACTGAAGAAGGTATAAAAATCATGATATATCAATATATATGATCTCTCTCTGCACATTATAGTTTGAACTGGAGAGTAAAGTTAGCTGATTACATCATGTCAAATACTTGCCTCTATTTCACCCAATTCTTTCGACAAAAGCAAAACAAACAAAATCTAGAAACAACAAACATACAAGTCGAAATATCATCTGTTGTATTTACATGTAAATCTAACGGAATGCGATTCGATCACGATCAACGGTATAAGAGGTCTGTGTAATCAGTTCTTAATATCTAGAATAAAAAGTTGACGATCTCTAATCTTGGTGGTCATACCAATATGGCCATCCGCCAACTGATATCATATCATATCTTAATATCAGTAAGTTAATCAGGGACTTGCCTTCAGAGGGAAACTTATCAGACGACACTGGTGAAGAGAGTTTTGCTTATTGATAACGATAATTCTCATAGTGAGTGTGATCTCTTTAAACAAACACAAAATTATAAACAAAATTTATAAACAATCATATAACTTAAAGGGGCAGTTAGCGTTATACTGTTTAGGATAGAGGATTCACCGCATCAGGGTGCTCTCAGTCAAAATTGTCACCAACTCGAGATAAGCTCAAAATTAATTAAAATTAATAGAGTACAAGTCAACTAAAACTAAAAGTTCATATTTCAGTATAAAATCCCAAATGTCAACAATTTCTATATTTATGTTTTATAGTAAATGTATAGTATGAATTTACAACTGCTATGTATGGGTTATATTATATTTCTTAATAATTTCAAGAAGGTTTGACTGAAGTACAATGGTAAAACTAGAATTGGGCGGAGATATTTGTAAGATCATAACATGATTTCCTGATACACAACAAGGTATATTTACTAGGAAGCACATTCTCCAGTCTTAAAGAAGTAATATGTAATATTTATGAGATATTTAAGCCATAGGTCAGTTTGTGGTCTCACATCTCGATTATCATTTAAATAGACCTTCTGTCGAGATAAAAACAAGTTCTGTGGTAAGAAGTATATCTGATCTGTACCAGATGATGATCATCATTATTGAGCTAACAAACAAACACGGAAAATATGTATTGCATTCCATTTTTATGTACCTTAGATATCATATTAAATACATGCAGGTGATTTATGATAACTATCCTCCTATTTCTATTCTCTCTCAATCTCAGACTGATTATTTCACTATGAAATTCAAGACAAATTAACTCCACCCTTCTTTTTCAAACCCACATATACTTTAGTTGACAAATGGGGGGAATGGACATTTAATAGGAATAGATATGCAAAGAATCAACCATAAAAACAAACAAGAGTTTGGGAATTTTTACCCACTGCCTCTGAATTTCATAAATGCTTTAGTATATTTTAGTTTGTTTCACTTTTCAAAGTTAGTAACCTTTATTATAATCTGTCTATTATAACTAAACCTATTTGATTTGGGCAAAATAAAAATTGAATTAAGTTGATCAAATGTGTTATTTGACTTGTGATAGGGCAAGATATTTGGTAATATTACACATTGGTTTAAAACGATCAAGATGTACACAACATCAGTAAGATCTTAACTCTGGCTTTATCGATAAAGAAAGACAGATTGTCATCCCACAAAGGAAATCAACATATAAAATCTATTGAAATTATTTTGTTGACTCAAAGAGATCTAGTCATTATAAGTTTGTTGTAGAATTATTGTAATAATTATATTTTTTAGTAAAGTAATAAATAATGAAATACCAGATCAGTGTAAAAAAAAAAACACTGCTAAACTTAGAAAATGAAATGAGGTTTAATATCCTTTTTTTCTGCACTCAATGGGCTAATGAGGAAAGATAATAGATATAAGTTTAAAAAAACTTACCAATTCTACAACAAATCAGTGGAACCTTAAAGATAATTTCTGTTATCAGTGTCTGAAAGAAACCAGTACATCATGTATAAGCATTAATATTGACAATCTGGATTATGTACAAGCCTGGAAAAACGACACTGGTCATTGACACTGACTGTCAGGTATGTATTTTTTCTGTGTTTTTATTGATTTAAATATATGTCTGGCACAAATTTCAAAATGTCAGACACTAGTTCCATACATCTTGTCAGGTACAACTAAATCCCTTATTTCCAGAACTGATTATGTACATGGATTGTGAAATTTTAAATTACTTCCTTTTGAATATTATCTGATTTTTCTAGATGTGTTTGCATATTATCTCCAACCAATTATAAGAAATACAGAGTTTAAATTGTGTAGGCGGATGCAAGAATTTCCAGGAGAGACATCAACTGGATTGGCAGCAAATGTGTCTAGTTATTTATCAGGATAAGGAAAGTCAATTTTTTCTATAAATTTGAAGTTTAAATTTCATCAAAGATAGATTGAGAATTTATGAAGGAGAGGATAGAAACCCCTTTACCCTGGCAAAATGTTATCAACATAGTTAGGATTTTAGCACCAAAAAACAAATTCATTTCACTTGACAAAACCTTGTTGCTCTAGCCATATTTTATAACCTGTATAGTCATAGTTAGGCTTTTAGCACTAAAATACAATGTTATTTCACATTTGTCGATGCCTAGACTTACTTTTTATAACAGTAATGTCATTTAAAATCTTAAAGAGAAATAGTACTTTCTATAAGTACTAAATTCTGGAATACAGACAGAATTTCATGCTTTATAATCTTTCATTCCTTCTGTTACATGTCAAGGTGTCAGACAGGTAGGGTGACTCACAAATTTTTTTGGCTTGAATAAGGAAATTTATCAAATGTTTTTTTTACATCCTTTACAGGTGTCACAAAACACAGGTAAAGTCAACAGTAGATATTATATATTATTACTAGTGTACATATATACTGAACGCTTATATGCTTACATCGGAAATGATTCACTGAAAAACAAACTATTTGGGTCAGACCTACCCATGTATTTTTATGTAATATGTCAACAGTTTTTATTCATGATACTTAATTGTGTAATTAATTGTGAAAACTGACTTATTAAAAGGGAAAGCAGACACATCACTTGGACTTGATTACATTTCTAGCTCTGACATTCAAAAATATAAAGTTTATTTTGATTTTTTATAACTCTTACTGTATTCATTCCATATCAGTTATCAAATAATTGTTTGAATATTCATTTAATTACATTAATAGATATTTAAAGAAATTTGAGTCATTACAATATATATATATATATTGAGAAAAAGAGAAACAGGGTTTAATGTCCACTCAACATAAACTAGGTTATTTCGGGACTAACACATGGTTCAATTTTATTTCAATAATTCGCTTGCACGTAGGCTTCTTTAGCAGTGGGAGGAAACCGGAGGGCCCAGAGAAAAACCACGAGGTTGGACAGGCTACCCTACTCCTTGTCACATACAATCACACCAGTTAACTCAATGACAGACCTTATGATACAGCGTGCATGTGCTAACCATTCGCCCCCCCCCCTTTCATTACAATATAAGTAAGTTGAAGTCAAAACATATCAATCAATTCTCCATCAAAAGGACTTAGGTATAGTGAAGTGTATTTTAACAGAAAGTTAAACTGGATTGATTGTTTGAGACATAACCAGTCAGTTTAACTGAGACTAACAAATCATTTTCTAAGCTAACTTTGTTCAACACAATCATATACTATTACTTTCATAAATATCTGTAAGCTATGCAACTGGAAAATCAGGCCAGTCTCTAGCAGTGATCTATATTCCAAATAGCACTTCTTAGTGATTAATGCAATGATGTAGGCTACACTTGTGTTTTAATATAATATTTCAACAAACTTTCAATTCTTTTTTCATTTCAGCACCACATATATATCAGCTTAGTGCCATGACTACAGACCACCTTAGTGAAAATTATTATGTAATGGTAACAATAAAATTTTACTCTCTATTTTTCCTGAATCAACTTCAAAGACTTTAAAGGGCATTGGAAAAATAAACTTTTTAACCTTTTTTTTAAAAAATGAAATGAATCCTTAAACATTAAAATATCATTTGCATGTCTTGTTAAATCTTAATCAACATACAACAAAACAAAATCTTAAACTGATATAGATACATAGCAAACTGATTAGCTAAGTTCAAGAATTTATGTAATTTCCAACAAGGCGAATGATACAAATAGTATAGCTACAATGTGCGAACAAGTTTACAGAAAACCCATCTCAACCAATAAGAAAATATTTAGCATGAGGAGGTAAACGAAGCCATGTTGTAAAAGGTATTTACAAACACGAGATCTATGTAGACTGTTCATATTAAGATTGAAGGCAGGAAAACACTGGCTGACACCATGCACTTAATTATTTACCAAACACCCTAAAATACAATGGAGGTCTTTATGATGGCATCATGTGGGTAAACAGGCTTGTATCGCTATTGTTGCTGTGTCGATACGCCAGGCGAATCACAGATCAATACATAAACAAACACAGACCAATGCAAAGGATTTAGATGTTTATTTCTATGTCTGTGAGGGACAAAAACTTTGAGCCTTTCAATTCTTCTACTTCTGCAAGCTTTGACCATTTTAGCCAATAAAATTTCAGCTATTCTTTATCTCCTAATTCTTTCTCAAAACATTTCTTTAGATTTTGCTTGCTGAAACAATTTAACTGATTTTGTTAGATTTGTCTCCATTTCTCTTTTTTTACAACACATTTTTAACTAAACCACAGAGTTTGAAAAGGATGTGATCTCTTGACAGTTATGAGCCAGTATCTTTTGATATCTTCAGAAAACTTAAGTATTTAATTTGTCAAAATCACCCCACTGTTCATTCACTGTATAATGAAAAGCAAATAATTATTTTAATCTTTTCTACTCCAGTGAAGAAAGCTGAAAAGTTAGGGACACAAATACATCTTATTAGAATAGCCAGTTAGCTATCATTTAGAAGCGAAAGTCTTTTTCTTTCTAACACAATTAGAAAAAATTATCAAATAAAATTACTTAGACCATTATAGAGTTTTGCTATAGTCATTTTTCCTTATTGACTAATGATACACATCAAAATTGTATGGAATTATGGAGTCACAGGGCTCAAGTGTAATGGCACTAGTTCACTAACCACGATGTTGACTGAAAAAGCTTTCCAAGATTTTCCAATCTGGTTTCCCTTGTCATTTGTGTAGCAAGCATGGATGGCCTGAGAGGGAAAATAGACATTCATTTCGGTAGGGTCCTATGTATACCACTGGCAACACATTCAAGAACTCCTGATAGCTGGCAATTGAAACAAGAGCCTGAACAGTATTTCCCTCATAGCACACTTCCATCTTCATTATCCCAGTTGGTTTAGGAAAGTAAGATGTTAAACTCATTTCATTTTATTTCAAAATACTACAAATTCATCTGATTTAATCATCATTTTTTTTTATCCGAAATGACTATCTAGCCTGGATGACAAAGAATTCCAAAGACTGGAAGAATTATTTGTTTCAATCTAACAAACAGCAGACGTGAAATGTCCGCAACACATTGTACCTATACACACAGTAGTGTAGTATTTTTACAAACATACAACTGCAAATCAAAGGATCCATTGTTATAATCCGAAACATTATATTTGTAATTTAAAGAAGGTCAAATGACAGCAGCAAAGAGGTCAAGCACATCAATACGAACTTGGTTATGTCATGGACCTTGCGCTCGACCTGGAAGTTATAATATTTACAAACCTAAGATAAAAACAATTGTATTCCATCATTTATTTACCCATTTTATAAGATATTTGGACAATTTATTTATCGAACTAACAATCCACTTAAAAACCTGTTTCAAATTTCTATAAGATTTTTTTTTTCTTCTGAGAATTTAACCATTTCCAGACGGAGAAAATAACCCATGTCCCCATACTTATCTGAACCATCCATTTTATATTATCATCATATGTAAAAATGTCACAGAGGAGTTGAATACAAACTTATTGACATTGTTATTGAATATCTTTTAGTTAGAGCATTAAAGGGTACATGGCTCTATTCTTTGGAACCTTAAAATAGATGAAAATGGGTTTAAAAGCACATATTAATGTAATATGAATGTATATAAAGTGATTTATATCTTTTTTATTGTAATTTCTAATCAATTATGTTCCGCGAAATATGTGAACAGTCCAAATTGAGCAGCAGACGTTTACGCCTGCTTAGTCCAATCTATGCATTTTTTAAATTATTATTATTTTGACGTATGTGAATCAGCCATTACTAATTACTTCTGCATTGTCTTGTAGGATATGTTTTTGTTGTTTATTACAAATGACGCCCAAAACCATAGAAATACATGACTCGTATACTGATTTTAAAATATTCATTATGTTTCAAATATTGGATATTAGCAC
Organism: Patella vulgata; assembly: GCF_932274485.2. Classification (NCBI taxonomy): domain Eukaryota; kingdom Metazoa; phylum Mollusca; class Gastropoda; family Patellidae; genus Patella; species Patella vulgata. Next base: position 41,116,865 of record NC_065880.2, read on the forward strand.
CATATATTTTCACAACACGATAACTATATCAATATTGATTGAAATGGAAAAATATTGAATTTTAGGTTTATAATTTCAAATTTTATGGAAAATATTGAGTAAGAGGTGTGCATGATTTGTATATGGAAAATATCAAAGTTCTCACCTCTTAATCCAGACTTGTATGTACTCAGATCGATTATTTAACATTTTAATTAAGAAAAGAAAATCTAAATATCAACTCTATCAATTAGATTTAGCAAAATGTAAAGATGACGGTGTACCATTTACATAGAAGCAGCGTAGATCGATGGAATTGCAGTTCATCATATATTTGTAAATACTTACTGGAATTTCACCATTTTTGATTGATATTCCTATTAGAGATTCAATTTTACAATATTTTAGCTTGCAAGGGATTCCTATATCACTCAAATCCCACTCAGAGAATTTAGAAACATTTTCCTAATATAGCCTTTTTTTAGATGGAAATATAATAAGACATTTATGCTTATGAAATTTTTCTAAATGGCACCAGCAATTCTCATGTTTGTCTGTTATAAAATACTTCAACTCAATATTAATTAATGGCTGTATTTTTTTCTATCTATATTCGTCAGTATGGCTGGACTAGAAATTCATGTGACATCATCTCCACAATGATCTCACATTTTCAATTTAAAATTGTATATCAAATTGATTAAAATTGGATCCTGTAATAAATTGGTAAGGACTTTCGCCTTAATTTTCATTACTTCCTTGCCTCCCTCCCATATTTGATAACCCCCATCTTTTTTATTACCACACAGGATGTTAAGTTAAATGTAAATTGTTACTAAAGTGAACAATAATTGCTTGAGCAGAACCATGGTTCACTAAATTTAATCTATCATAAAATAGTTATTTAATTAACCAAATATAATAGTATTCTTCCTCTTAATGCATCATTGACTCAATGACAATGGCAATTTTTTTTTATATATTTATAATATTTTTAGAGTTGTATTAGAAAATAAATTGCTGTTATAGTCTAACATATTAAAAACAAGATAATTTTATCTTCAAAATAGATTTTTAAAAATTATGGTGCGGGTCATGTATAATTTTAAACATATTACATAAAACTTAAAATAGGGGGGTAAAAATTGTTGCGTGTTTACTGGGAGGATTTAATATTCATCAATAACATGGTATCAATTTATTCTCTCCTTACTTGTGTCACAAATGTTGTTTTGTAAGAATGAAGAAAAAAGAATCTTGAATTGTTTGATATAGATATGAAAGTCTATTAAAATTCTAAAAGAAATACTGAATTCGAACTGTCACTTCTTTTTTACAGTCTCACAAATGTAACATATAACTGCTCTTTTTTACATTATCAAAATAGAAAAAAATCTACAAAAAAATGCCAGAACTTCAAATATTTAGACAAATTTCAATGCAGTATATAGATGTAAATGTATATATTCAGTATTGAAGAATGTCAAGAAGAAAACTATGGCTATTTTCTAGGGTTTCAAAACAAGTGTATATATGTTTGATCTGAGTTGGGTGACAATACCGTTAGACTAGAAGGCGACACCTGATAACATCATCTTTATCAGTTTATAAGATGAGTCCTGTTTCATTCATGAAGACAAGTTTCAAGAGTTGACCTGAATTGTTCGGTTCAAAACACTTTAACAGTAATGTTAAATAACCTCCCCTTTCAAACCTTACCATTCATCCCATACACGGTTGTAATGAGCCCATTGTAAAACCTTTTCTTTAGTAATGGGACCACGAAGAGTCGAACATCTGGAAGACAATGCTGTAATTCTATGTTTATTATCCCTATTAGCCTGTTCAATTTAACTCTTATTTTCAGATATTCAATTTTCAATAATTAGCCAATTGTTCAATTTATTACTGCTATTTTGATGATATTTGCCATAACGCTTGGTGTCATGACATCACATACTCATACAGAAAATAATCTTCATGAGAAAAGTTTGACACTATTTGTCCTCTACAATTATTAACATAACCAGCGAGATTATTGTGTTTTTCTATTATTCATAATTTTTGGCAACTCTTTAAATTACCATAATTTTATTCTAACAACAAAAATATTAAACTTGGCATTCCCTGGGTGCTTTTTACAGAACACAGCCTATTTTATCATCTTAATATTTTTTTAAAACTATATTATACAAGTATGGAGACATGCAATTATCTAATAAATCAACTCTTCAATTTATACCAATTTTTTTTCCTGTGTATTTTTAACTTTCTGGGTGGTTTTTAATTCTGTTTTTTGTATTTCATGTGAATTCTAGGTCCATTTTCTTACAAAATTTCTTAATGTATAAATTTGTACTGGTCTTTTTATGAATTCCGCTTCTTTTCAAACAGTAATAAACAAGTACATTAGTACAAAATAAAGGAACCTCAAATTGCATTCTTTCTTACATACAAATTCAATCTACATACAATTATATACAGATTTGACTAAATTACTTACACGATAAAATTTTCTATAATAATTCATTATAATTTTGTTTTTTAAAAAATTCTGAATTTTGATGCAGGTGCACAGAAAAGAGTGTGTAATTCAAGCGATCCAAAAGACGCCCTTTAATTCTTTATGTGAAAATAATAGTAGTAATACATTATAGTCAAGGCAACAGAACTAATTCAGTGAATTTAATTTTAATCCATTATGTTGCCGTGAAAAGGTCGTAAATGAGATTTTCTTATAAATATATTTATTCGGTCAGTCTTTCTTGTATTATTATATTTTCTATAACAAAACCCCTGCATAGCCCAATATATATATAAAGTAATATGACATCAGTGTACAACAATGGACCAGTGGTGGGTCCAAATGTACAAAAAAGTATCAAAGAAAATTATTCAAACCAAGTCTAAAAAATTATATTAAGTCAAGAAAAAAAGATGAATTTGTATAATATGACTCGTTTTATAACTAAAGTATAACATCTCTATTTCATACAGAATTATGCACACTGGTAACAGTAACTCTGATCAGATAGCATTCAAGTAATCATACATTAAATCAATATAGTTCTATAAGAAAAAATCCATTTTAACTTTATAGGACGAATCATATTTTCAATATTTCAAAAATAATACTGCATGAAACCTAATTTGATAAATCAAAGGTAATTTTACATCACCTCGAGAATGTTTTTTTTTTTTGCTGTTTGTGTCAAGTGTTATTTTAATTTAACAGGCTCTTTTTTCCCAATATATGGTTTGGATAAACTAATGAATCCCCCCTCCCCCCCAAAAAATAGGTTAACTAATAATATCATATTATATAATTGATATAGAGATAATAGAGATAAAGTTGGCTAGATAGAAACATTTATTAAAAATATCTGACCTGCTAGGTCAAATAATGATAGCGGGTCAAAGATGAAAAATTTTATATCTACAAAATCAAAAAAAATTTTTTTTTTTTTTATTAAAAGCCATATTGCTCCATATAAAGTTTGGTTAAAAGCTTGTCAAAATAAATTAAAATCTTTGAATGAAAACTTATATGACGCAAAGCAACATTAGTTTACTATGTGTCCTATGTAGCGTTAAATTTTCATAGTGCGATTGTAGGTGTCTGGATAGATATTTGGGAGCGATGAATGGAAATTTCAGGTCAGGTAGATATATAGTAAGTAAACATACACCTGTGTATTACTCATATTCTGATTCATACATTAAACAAATTTAATTGCTCGTTCAGCAAATAATACGAACATCACAATTTTTTCCCTTCTAATTTAAAGTCCAATAATTTGGTATTTAAGTAAAATTTTAAATACAGGTTAGGTTTCTTTTGTTAAATTTTGAATGAAGACAAAATTCCTAATGTTTGATTTATCGGTCTTGACTTGACTACGTTAGTTTATATTTTTCGTTTCAGGTATCGTCTTAACTTAAATGCCACACTTAAAGATTTTTTTATACCCTCTTGTTAACTTGCTATAGCAAAAAAAAAATATATATATATTTAACACTGATTTTTATTTACTTCTGTTAATAAATCATTTTTTTTTCTTTCTATTTACATAGAGAAAACCTGTAGGAAAAAAGCATTAGACAAAATGCAGGAAATAGCCATGTCATGAAATTTGTGGACTGTAAATGAAATAAATAGGATTGGGTTTAATTCTACAGATCTACCTGTATATAACTATACACTTTCCCAGACTATTTTCTAGTTGAAATAACAATAGTAAATTTTAGCTAACAATAATGTGAATAAATTGTGGTAGATTACACCTTTTCACTAAACAATATCCTGCAAACAATCCATACCATCATAATTCATACACAATCCCTGACACCCCAGACAGTTGACAATAATTTTCCCCTATTCTATTGTTGTCCCCAGCAGGAAATGCAACAATGCCTGTCTTGCAAAAAAGAAAACCCCTCAGCTTTACAATAATACCCCTATGACTTTTCGTCCAAAAACATTTAAGCATGCACCCTTTGTGTGTCATAGCCAATTCTATGTAATTTTCATATTCACATTTAATACTTGTGCATATCAACAAAATAATATAAGAAAATAAAACGTTCATTGGGCTTTGTCCAAATAACAATGCTAGCCTGCTGTTTTCGACTCCATGGATTGGCTTATGTGTAGGCATCTATTGATAATAAGAGATAATTACCTCAATTCTCCATTTCATTCTATATTTAATAACTTATAACTCAGTAACGATGGGCAATAATATCTCTATTGATCATTTTTATCTTCAATCATTAAATATATTGATTTCTATTATTATTGTCATTGGCAGTATTTGGATTTTATCTACTAAAATAAAGCTGGCTCTTTCACGTGTCATAATTTGACAGAACTCTAACATAACAGTAATTGCATGGGAATTTGTTTACAATCCAATTAAAAAAATATTTGTTCACACAATTGGGCAATTTGTTTCATGGGCTAACAAAACCCAATAGAATGTATAAGAACTGGAGGTTATTTCTTTCCAGCTTAACAGTCATATCCATATTACTGCAATTATTTTTTCATTAACCTTTTCAACTCAGAGCTCCTGAATGCTTCATGTAATGTTCCTTGTACCCTGGGGAAAGTAGGAATGCACCCTTAATTATTTTGTAGAAAATTTCAAATTACCTGAAACAAATGAAAAGGGTTAATTTCAATGAAACTTACCAAGTCGTTGTTCAAATATTACATCTTTTATTTCTCCGTTACTCCATTTAATCCTGAAACAAAAACACAAATTGTTTTAATATGTCTGTTCTATATTCAAAAGTACATTTTAATCTGAGCAGTGATTCAATTTGCTGCTTAAGGTCAGTAATAAGAAAATATCGGGGTTTTTTGGGTTTTTTTTTTTTTAGAAAAATCAAACCTATGAACATCATAAGTGGATCCCAAGAGGAAGTGGACGGGATATTGTAGTGCAGGTAACTAGGATCATCCCATCTTTTCAAAATTCATTTACCGACACAGGAAACAGTTCTATTATCTATGGAAAACAATCACTGTTTATCAACTAAAGCAGCTGAATATTCTTCCAGCTATAAAGGATCTTTAATATAGTTTACTAGTGGTACCACTAATGGCCTACTACAAAAGTTTTAAGGTTCTTTTACGAAAACTAGACAATGATTGACAACCCAAATATTTTCATTTTATAAGTAAATACACTTTAAACAATTTTTTTTCAAAACCAGGAACTCTCTCTCTTATCAAAAGATATAAAGAAAAACAATTAGCAATATATCTTTGATTCTATTTAAAAAGATGTAATCTATTTAACATGAATACTAAAATAAACAAACAACATCGTGGTCGGCATGTGCAGAGTTTTTGCAGGCGTCAATTTAAAACAGTACAACAAACCCTATCTTATATCTTTAATACAAAACTTTCATTGACTTATTGAAACCAAGCATATCATTTCCTAATTACTGAAAGAAAAGTTGTGCAAAGAAGATCACTCTTAACTTTATCAAAGATTTGGGTGTAATTCCAAAAGCATAAATTACATAATGTTTACAAATTTAAAACACTCCGACACATGCTGGCTACATTTTCTCAGTTCATATCTCATGTAATGATAATAAAAGTAAACAATATAAGCGCCATTCAGATCTTACACCAACATCCGTCTGCCCACTGCAGACATATTGTCAAACCAGCGATAACATTTTAATGAAAATATCACGCAGCTTCACACCTTTCTTGCACCAACTACCAATTTTTTACTCTTAAACGCTCAAAACGCAGTTAATTTCCCATGGTATAGATTAAGAAAATTCAAGTTAGAACTTCCCAAATTGTTTGAAATATTTGCTTCTTTCAATTGGCAAATAAAAAATGGATGTTGGTATTGTTGAAAAGAGCAATTATTGATTATTCATCTTTGCCCCAATACCAACATTTATCAAGTATGAAATCTGAATGAATGTCATTTTAGCACAATGATGACTACAAACTTGTCAAATCATTCCATGACAAGTTTATTTGGAAATTTTTGATAAATATAAAATTTCTGTGTCCTCTGTAATCAGAGATCTATTTCAACAACACTGATGATTCTGTGTTTAGTATGGGTTACTATAATAGTGGTGGATGTCATGCACAAGGCAGAGTAAGCTATTTGTTTCAAAACTACTTTGCATTGGGAAACACATTCCCATGCAGTTAAGTCCATGTACTACACAAATTTTGTCCTTTTTTTTGGACAATAAATTTAATTGCCCTCTAGGATCAAATATACAATATCTATTTTATGATTATGTAGGTTGCGAGGCAATGAAACACATTCCCACATATACCGTAGTCATCTGAGCAGTCTATAACAGTGGTCTCATTGTGGATCTTTGGTCAATTAAATGCAGAACCATAATTATACTATCATTATCAGAGCACTGACATCATAACTGAATACTAATTCTTAAAGTTTATTATTGGAAATAGTTGTAAATTTATTACAATAATCAAAATTCAGTACATTCAACCCGTCTTCATTAGCCCAGTCAGAACAGTAGGATGTTAATACCCATTTCATTTCATTTCTAAAGATCAAATCTGTTGCTGGAGTGTTCACATGATTCTACAAAGTGAAATATCTCTAGAAGTTAAGAACGGAAATCTTTTAAGATATTTTTTTTACCACAACAATATATATAAATTTCAAGATTCTACAAAGTGAGCCAGGGTAAAAACCCTTGAAATAATTAACAGGAATCGTAAAATTCTATAAAATTATTCACTGTTTTAAATCTGAAGTAAACACATAAATATCAGAAGAAAACTTCTGTCACTATAGCAGCATTCATAATATTTTATCAGGTTTAAAAGGACAATAATTCAGGCAGTAATTGACGAAACTGATAAAATTCAACAAATATTTTAATTTCATTAATCTGTCTACATTGTACAAATTATCAACAGATCTCATGACAAATTTTGATGTTAGAGCAAGTAAACACGGGTAATTATCATAAATTGTTGATATTCAACAGGATAAATTTACATAAATGTTCAGAAGCTCTTACATCTAAATGAATGCTAGAATATTCACAAAATTTCAAAAGATAGGTTGCCAGGCAACAAAACATACGCCCACAGCAGCTAAATCGTCCGGGCAGTCAACAAGAGTTGTCGCATATTTTTACTTTTTTCAGTAATGAAACATTTATAATACACTAAAATCTGATTAAGAGCAACAACTCAGAAAACCATTAGAATTTGTTAGGTATTTATAAAGTTCTGCCCCATGCTAACTTTTTGTATACAAAACTTTTAATACTGTATCATGAATTTAGCTGTTCCAAGTCATAAAAATTCATTGAAAATCAATATACTTGTTCGTCTCAAGATCATAAACTCTGTGTATCAATCTGAAGTCAATCGGATATTAACTTTGGCCTCTAGAGCGTCCACAAGATTTTTCAAAGTGATCAAGGGCCATAACTTTGGCAGTAATTATAAGAAATCTTTGAAAATCAATAGGATTCTTCGCCTCATGACCTCAAACACTGTTTATAAATTTAAAGTCAATCAGATATTAACTTTAGCCTTTAGAGCATCCACAAGGTTTTTTGAAGTGATCAAGGGCCATAACTCTGGCAGTAATTATCAGAAATCGCTGAAAATCAATAGGCTTCTTCGTCTCATGACCTTAAACACTGTGTATAAATTTAAAGTCAATCGGATATTAACTTTCGCCTCTAGAGCGTGCAAAAGATTTTTTGAAGTGATCAAGGGCCATAACTCTGGCAGTAATTATCAGAAATCGCTGAAAATCAATAGACTTCTTCGTCTCATGACCTTAAACACTGTGTATAAATTTAAAGTCAATCGGATATTAACTTTAGACTCTAGAGCGTCCACAAGATTTTTCAAAGTGATCAAGGGCCATAACTCTGGCAGTAATTATCGTAAATTGCTGAAAATCAATAGGATTCTTCGTCTCATGACCTTAAGCACTGTGTATAAATTTAAAGTCAATAGGATATTAACTTTGGCCTCTAGAGCGTCCACAAGATTTTTTTGAAGTGATCAAGAGCCATAACTCTGGCAGTAATTATCAGAAATCGCTGAAAATCAATAGGCTTCTTCGTCTCATGACCTTAAACACTGTGTATATTAATTTAAAGTCAATCGGATATTAACTTTGGCCTCTAGAGCGTCCACAAGATTTTTTGAAGTGATCAAGGGCCATAACTCTGGCAGTAATTATCGAAAATCGCTGAAAATCAATAGGCTTCTTCATCTCATGGCCTTAAACACTGTATGTAAATTTAAAGTCAATCGGATATTAACTTTAGCCTCTACAGCGTCCAAAAGCAATTGTGGACGCCGGACGGACGGACGGGGGCGACGACAATATACGACCACATTTCAATGTGGGCGTATAAAAATCGATTAGGCTTTTTTATTTCACTGATGTCAACAGATAAATTTATATAAATAAAGTTCTACAAACTGAAACAAGGGTCTTAACTCTGGAAGTAATTTACAAAAATTGTTAAAATTTGATATGATCTTTCGTCTCACTAATTCACATGTTTCAACCAGGTGAAACAAGGCCGACAAGGGTCATAACTCCAGACACAATTAACAGACATATCCAAAATTCAAAAGGCTTCTTCGTTTCACTAATTTAAATGATGCATATAAATTTCATACAGATCAGAGGATAAGGTTCAACAATGTGAAAGAAGGGCCATAACTCTATAACTAATTAATGGAAATTGCTTAAAGGATGCATATATCTTTCATACAGAACAGATGATAACTTTTGTTGTAAGAGCATTCACAGTGTTCGACAAAGTCAAACAAGGGGCATAACTCTAGCTATAATTAACGGAAATTGCTAAAATTTAGTAGCCTTCTTCGTTTCACTAATTTAAAGGATGCACATAAATTTCATACAGATCGCATTAAATATTTTGTCATTATAGAGGATTCACAAGGGGCAAAAATGTGAAACAAGGGCCATAACTCCAGTTGAAATTAACAGAAATTATTGAAATTAAATAGACTTCTTCATCTCAGTAATGTTAACAACATATATCAATTTCAAAACAATCTAATGATAAATAAAGTCAGTAGAGTGTTCACAAGAAAGTGTGGACGACAGATGGACGGATGGACGGAGGCAACAGCAATAAACGACCCCATTTCCATGTGGGCTTATAAAATTGCTAACAAAATGATTGACAAGGATGAAACAATCACATTTCAAAATGGATGGATAAATATGAAACTGAATATGTATAGGAGGGTGGGGCTCAATAGCATTCCCATCTTCTTTCCCTACTCTCAAAGTTTGACTTCACATAGACATTTGTAGCTGTAAATTCCTTACGTTATTATAACATGACAAATTGTAAATTGTGTGCAATAAATAACATTTTAATTTTAATAATACAATAAAACCCATTTACAAAATTATGTGTCGTGAAATTTATACCAACAGACAAATATTTTAAGGCTTTCACACAAAAAAACCCAAATCATCAAATTCTTCAGGTATCTCTTAAAACATTGTGCTCTAGTTTCATTAAAACACCGAATTCCCCCCTTGACTTGACAGATGCATGACTGCTGCAAATAGCTGACTCTCTTATATGCCATTTTAAAAATGTCATGATTTTAAAGTTACAATTTCATATTTTCTAAGAAAGTCAAAACATTATTATTTCTATGTCTTTTGCTCAATAGGTTGTCAACTCACTATACGATCATAGTTTATCTTTCTCACACTTAAAAGTCTTCACACCGGAAATAATAACACAATTACCTCCCTTGTTTTCCTATTCCCTACCATGGAATGGCTATCTTCAAACGTTTGAATTTGAAGATGAAAATGATATTTTTGCCAATTTCTCAACTGGCAACTTAAACGCCTGAACAGGCTATAAGAGATTATATTAAACCAGTTTAACAAATAAGTCCTCTTGAGGACATATGGCGAAACAGAGATTTTAAACAGGTTTTGTTACCTCAGCTTTAAGTTCAGATGACGCAAGTTCAGCTAGCTTAACCATTGCCAAGATTTCTAAATCAATCTAATCTAACCTATGTAAGAGCTAAATCTGCCTACTGCACTTTTATATTCTAGCTTCAAACATTATATAAATTATCATTCAGACATTTATTACCATGACAAGACCATAATCAACTCTCTAGGGCATTGAATGACTTGGATATTAAATGGATTAGATAATCAAGACTTGTGTTTAATGGCAATGGTACTTGACAATCAAGACTCTTGTGAAAACTTCAAAAACTCATAACTTCACTCAGATTAAAGTAATTTGAAATTTTCAATATATTTATTTCTCATCTACAAAAACTCATGCTCGTCGGAAACTGGCCTTTAATTTCAAATATATGTCAGGGAAAGACAAAGAATTGTTGACAAAATATATTGCAGATACTGACATTTATCAGTTTGTTTGCTATTTTTGTAGTTAACTTGTTTTATAATATATGCCATACAAATTGTAACGGCACCATCAAGAAGAATATTAATCTTGGGACTTTTCTAAATGCATTCTTTCAAATCAGTTTCTGACAAAATATGAATATATAAATGGAATGCTGTTTCACAACACAGGGCATATATACCATATGTTGGTTTTTTTCCTCAGATCATAAGGTGGGAATAATTTTGCCAAGACAGCTCAGTTTTCATCAATTAGTATCCTTTTGTTCACACAGCTAATTTGCCTGTCCCTCTCAAATAAATGGACACACCAGGCTTTAATCTGGTAAGAGAGCTTTTTAGGAAAATTGCATAGGTTCTTTCCTGCCCTTGTTATAATTCAAATCTGGAAATTCTAGTCACAAATTGTGTTCCCTAACATACCTTCTGGACTTATATATCCATTATGAACATTTTATTATAAATTTTGACCTCCTTTGAGGACTAACTGAAACAGGGGTCAATTACAAATGACCTTAAAGATATCCCAAGGGGTTCTTATATGTCAAAATACTAATATTATATTTTAGAGCACCAATATAATGTTACCATGCCTCTTGGCAAAACCGCTTAAGCTGGTTATCTCTTTCAGACCTACATGAAAGTTTATTAGTTCCAATCTAATATCATGCAAATTCTTTTTTATGTCATAAATTTCTAGCAGAGTTGGTTTTTAATACTATAGAGTTTTGAGAAAATGTCAAAAGTGGACAAAGACATTGACATTGCTTTTTCTAGCCAAGTAACACCGATTCAGGAACATTGCCATAAAACCTTTGGGCAACCAAAAAAACAATTTGGAATTTCCATAAATGGAGAGAAAAAAAGATACCATTTCTATTTTATGGCATTTATGGCACTTAAAATAAACAAACAAAACCAAAAACATCAGATTTAGCCTTTTGTTGAACTGTACTTAAAAAGAGGAAAAATATGTTACACACAAGCTGCTGGATTTGTGGAATGATGTTCAAGGTGAGTATTGGACAAAGCTGGAGAAACTAGCCTTACCACAAACCAATCAAATAACTATGAAGCCCTCAGTCGAAGCCTGTGATATTGACGACTCATTGTAGAATGTCTTAAACAAAGGGAAGACAAATACAAGTTTAATTGTTCAAGCAAACTCTCTAACAGTTTATACAAGCACTGTCAAAACTTAAATAGAAAACACGAACACATAGTGTTTATTTAGAAGGTGGGAAATCAATCAGGCTTAAATATTTCAAATGATAAATGCGGTGAGCGGAGCACTTCATTCAAACAAGACTTCGACCATGTCAACCTTTTTGATGCAGATGCCCTATTTGCAAAATCTTTATGTAATCTTTATATAAACCCCAAGTTTCAAAACCAAGTAAGAGATCTGTTGTCATTTGAGATTATAATTCAAAAGTTTATCTTATTATACAGACTACAGATGGATTATCGTAATCTAATATTTTAACACTTTCTTTTCAAAATCCTGGGGTGTTTTCTTGACAATTTTAACATTTTTTATTCATTCATAAAATCTCAACATCAAGCAGCCCTTTTAAAAAGTGTGAAAATTCAATTGCAGAAATTTAATCCAATATTTTTACTAGTTTTTGACAAGTTACATTAGATATCTTTTATGCATCTGATTCATTCAAGTTTCGTCAACATTGAAAACATTGTTTTGTAGCCTTAGTGGGGAAAACCAGCCTTTTGTAACGACATGGGTAGCCAACAAAACAATACCTGAGTTAGGTAACCCGATCTGTATTTCCGTTGGTACCGGCCCAAACCTGAATGAATCTCGAGCACAATGTATTTCTGTCAATAGCTTAGATACAGTTACCTACTTACAAGCTAATTTTCAAAACATACATGTATATAACATGTCAAGTGTATTGAAGCAAATAAGGTCATACATTAAATTTCCTTGTGGAAAGTTTTTAAAGAGAAGAAGTTTACAAAAATAATATGATGACTTCAGGTTATAAAAAGTTAGAAAACTTTAGAAAACACGCATTACCCAATATTCTTTATGATTTTAATGCCCAAACATGCCAACTAATGGTCTACATGTATATAAGTTTAAGACTATGCAAAATAAAAATAACTTTTTAACAAAAAAATATTTTGGTATAAAAATTATTCAAATTGATCAATGGGTGTATAGTAAATATTATGTTATTTTTTCATACAAGCCAGTTTATTCTTCATAAAGTTTCATTTATTCATGGATGTGCTCAATTACAAAATATCAACAATTTTCACATAAAAATACATGTATACCATATTTTTGACTTTAAAGATATATGTTGTGCCTTTAATTGCAGTTTTTTGTTTGTAAAAAAACATTCTTTCTGAGTATGAATGAAAATGTACAACAGGTGACAAGAAGACGAAATTTAAAACTTATCTCAATTTCAATCTGTAACTTCCTAGATGAACAGAATGATTAAAGAATGAAATACCATACAGAATTATTCTGGATGTTTTGGGGGTTTTGTGAGATTTAACAGGATATTGAAGAGGATGGAATTTAATAACACTAAATGATTTTATATAAAGATTAAACACACTTTTTATTAACCTAACATGCACTTGAATTTTAGACAATTGATGATATAGATATATTATGATATCAAGTTTAGCAAGGAGAGAAGAGAGACCTTATTTTATCAAAGCAAATAAAGATGGTTTCAGATTAAGAAAAAATAACAAACTACAGTAGCATAGAGAAAGACAACTTCATAAAGCTTTCCATATCACCATTCTTAACAGCAGATGAAAACATTTCACATGTCAAGTATTAAATTTTCTCTACTCCTCCCAGAACGTACCAAGTGTAAAAGAATGGTAAAACATTAAATAGAATGTTTATATAGTATTATGATTAAGGCTATCATTACATAACATATACATTCACTATCTTCTATATAGCATCAAATTCTAGTGTTTGCCATCCTAGAGACTCCCTTTCACTCACCAACTCCTTCCTTTGGTGCCATCTAATCACCAACTTCAAATTACCATTCCACCATTTCTGATCGGTCTGCTTTTGACTTATCTTTAATCTTTATACAAATTAATTTATCTTATTACAACATAATCTTTATTTAATGTTTTACCTAAACATGTCTAGCTAATAATAACTTTATAATTATAATTTCATCTTCTTTACTCAATTTCTTTATTATTATCTTTAAAAGTTAATCTTTACATAGTTCAGTTCTCCAAACAATTTTTTTGAAAGTTTTTTTATATATTTTTTCTTGAAGCTACAATGAAATTTAGACATATAATTGACAAATACCACACCTGAAGTATTTAGATTTCATTTTTTCTCCTGTTTTATCAACATGACGAAGTCAAGGTAATCTTAGAAGAAATGCATTCTTCTGGCATAACTAAAGAAAGATGATTTAATTACTTTTGCATTAACCATAATTTTGTTTCCACCAAATCTGTATTTATAATTCCATATAAATGTTTTGAGAAAGCTTTCTTTTTCTAGCTATTAAGACTAGAGACTGATAGAGGATGCTACAGGGTTCCCTTATTCATCGGGGATTATTTCACTGGTAGTGCTGATGAATTTCAAGACTTTTCACTATCTTAAGAATAATAAGCTAAAAGACAGGCTAAGCCTTCTCTGAAAATTCTATAGCACAAATAATTTTATTGTAAAATAATGACTTTGGTAAGATAAAAACTGGCATTGACAAGATATACTTTCAGTTTTTTTCTTATCAACATGGAAGACTAAACAACAGCACTTCAACCACCAAATGGTAACACTAACAGCAAGAAATTAACCACTTTTAAAATGCCTTCCATAGGTGATTACATGAACACAAACCAACTTACATGAACACATTTACCTATGGTTGTGTCATAGGTCAATAAAACATCATGTTTGTTATTAATGTTGTGAAAAATACTCTCTTTGAAATAATTCATCAAATGTTGCATAATATCAGCAACTAGAAATAAGAACCAAGGTTGAGTAAATATTAAATCAATATGTTCATATCTCTTTTCCAACACAAAAGATAGGTTGCCAGGCAATGAAACATAATAATGTCCACAGCAACTAAAACATACGGGCAGTCAACAAGAGTTGTCGCATATTTTTACTTTTGTCGATAATGAAACGTTTATAATACACTAAAATCTGATTAAGATTAACAACTTATTAAGTAATTATCAGAAAATCATTTGTTTGACCCATAGTAACGTTTAGTATAAAAAACATTTAATATCATGGATTTAGCTGTTCAAGTTATCAAAAATCATTGAAAATCAACTTGTTCGTTTCAAGACCTTATAACTCTGTGTATCAATCAAAACAATTATATATAGGCATAAACATGGTAATAAAATCAATCAGATGATAACTATGGTCTCTGTAGCATCCACAAGTGATCAAGGGTCATAACTCTGGCAGTAATTATCAGAAATCGTTGAAAATCAATAGGATTTTTCGTCTCATGACCTTAAACACTGTGAATAAATTTTAACGTCAATCGGATATTAACTTTAGCCTTTAGAGCGTCCACAAGATTTTTCAAAGGGATCAAGGGCCATAACTCTGGCAGTAATTATCTGAAATCTTTGAAAATTTGAGAGGATTTTTCGTCTCATGACCTTAAACACTATGTATAAATCTAAAGTCAATCGGATATAAACTTTAGCTGCTAGAGTGTCCACATAATTTTTCAAAGTTATCAAGGGCCATAACTCAATAGGCTTCTTCGTCTCATGATCTTAAACAATGTGTATAAATTTAAAGTTAATCAGATATTAACTTACGCCTTGAGAGCGTCCATAAGATATTTCAAAGTGATCTAGGGCCATAACTCCGGCAGTAATTATCGGAAATTAGTGAAAATCAATATGCTTCTTCGTCAATCAGATATTAATTTTAGCCTCTAGAGCGTCCACAATACCGACAGACGGGGGCAACGACTATATACGACCACATTTCAATGTAGGCGTATAAAAATGATTTAGATTATACAAATAGATATTAAGAAGGAAATGTCTCAAATAAAGATGAATAATCTCACAAATAAAAAG
This sequence comes from Patella vulgata, assembly GCF_932274485.2. Lineage (NCBI taxonomy): Eukaryota > Metazoa > Mollusca > Gastropoda > Patellidae > Patella > Patella vulgata. The sequence continues at coordinate 41,132,887 of NC_065880.2, forward strand.
AAATTGAAATTTGTCCATTTCATCCTTGTAAGAATGTTAAGAGAATTCTGTAAAACCTGCAGGACTTCAAAGAAATAATGGCACCAAAAAACTTTTTAGATAACTCCAATTACTGACATCGCATGTTATTATACTTGCCGTTAACAGATATGTTTATTTGAACTAAAATTCATATAGGGGATGGCATTACTTTCAAAATATTTATCAAAATAAAGTCCATGTTTTTATATCAGACTTTTGTCTGGACTGGCAGACACCAGCATTCCATTTAAAGATATTTTAAGATTTAGTTTTGCTTTTTCAGTCTTGCATCATTACAGATATCACCATTTTGTCAAATCAACTTGAGTCAGGCTAATCACATCCAGCCAACAAAGATGTTTAGTTTTTTAAAGGGTGTCTGAACTTGATATACATTTGACCCTATAACTCCAAATATGTTAAATATACAAGATTTTTAACATTTACTCAGTGGTTGTTGTAATAATTTCATAGAAACTTGAGATTTCAATGATTATATGGAATCTTTTTTTTTTATACTGTTGTCTAGTACTATTATTGATACCTTTCACCTTACTCAAGCTCAGTAACAATATCTAACATACCGTTCATAGTTTTATCAATGGCAGAATTCAGATGAAAATCTTGTCTGCTGAAATATACTATATTATTACTGGTGACCCTGATATTAATTAAGAAAATGTTTAATAGGTCTTTATACCTTAGTTCTTAAAGATTTTAAGACATTAAGGTTTGATCATATATATATATATATATATATATATATATATATATATATATATATATATATATATATATATATATATATAGGTGTCTAACCATAAATGAGTTAATAGTTTATGTTACATATATTGTTACCAACATCAATTTCCTAAAACTGACACTGAGTGACTCATTTTATAAATTATTGCATGAACCACAGCATATCATTTCAGTGGACTATATTGTTTCCCTAGAAGAATAATACTTCTAAAAAAAAAAAAGCTTCATCTTTTTCAACAAATATATTTTTTTCTAACTGATAGCAAACACATTTAAAAGCTGAACTAGAAAGACATTAGTGGAGTGAAATGAACCCTTAAAAAACACAATCTGATATGAACCCTGGATACCTTGGTTGCGCACGGATGATTTTCATGAAATGATTTCGTAGCCTACATTTAATATTACATAGGGTGAGCATAGAAAAAACGGGCTAAATATGCTGTACGAGATACATAACTCACAAACTTCATTCAAGAAATGTCTTTTTCTTCTCTTGTATAGTAATAAGAATATGAATACATTGCTATACTATCTGACAACTTTTAATATACTACTGGGCTATTGCGTACTATGGTCCTTTTATAAAATTTCTTTTATACAAATGCCATAAAAAATATCTTTAACTGATAAACATGCATCAAATACATTTTTCATTGAGGGAAAAAATTATTAATGATGGACTGCTGAATTCCCAATTTTTATCTTCTATCAACCTGGTCTCAAGAAGTTAATCAAACTCGGTTATATTCCTAAAATTATTTGTGGAATGTGTTGTTACAAAGGACAGTATTTACATTTTGAATTACACTTGCAAAATAATACTGAAATTTGTATCCCAGAAATTTTCTAACAAAAAAACTAAAGCACTGACTGGACAGAACCCCCGTGAAAGACATATATACATGTATGAAAGCAACAGGTAGTTAAATGATATACTAAATGAATAATAGGTGTGGTGTCGGCTATAAATTTACTTTTCCCCTTCTTTTTGTACATAAACAATTACACCATTTATAATTGATGCGAATTAGATGGTACTTATTTATAATAAATCAGTTATTAGTACAACCCGACCTAATGACACTTGCCTCATCAGAAAAAAATATTTTCACATTTGTAAATTCAATCTATCATAAATTAAGACCATTTTTATATTAATAATGTAGATATGTGTCTTTATAGCTTATACAATTTTATTAAATAGCGACAATAAATACATTTTAAAATGAATTTGAAAGTAATAGTAATAGGTACTTTTTTTTAAGATGGAAGACTATTATGTATAATGTAGATCTATCGGTATTGTCTTTATAGCCTATATTTTATAAAATTGCATTGAATAGCGACAATAAATATTTTTTTAAAATGGATTTGGAAGTAATAGGTATTTTTTTTTTAAAGATGGAAGAGATACTATTAAAATTGCATTATGAATGAAAAGAAAGGGTTATAAAATTTTCACCCTCGAAAATGTTTGCTGTGAATGTTTACCTTTTGATTCAAAATCAATAAAATTCATGTTTGATTGTTTTTCTGACAACATAACACTTAAAAGAAAGCAATTACATCCATTCATTATACTGATATCATAAAAAGTTGATAATATGTTTGTTATTTAAAGATGCACAATGTAAGATTTAGATAAAGAGATGGTCATTCTTGCTATAGTAGTTTAAAAGATAGGTTGCCAGGATGGATGGACGAACCAACGGCTTTATTCGTCCACATTTCCATGTGGGCGTATAAAAATAGATATTGAAAGATAAATATATTGAAAATTTCTGTCAAATTACTGCATTCTGAGCTATTATGGCTGTTTTGAGAATAGCAGAGTCATTGCTACTGTTGTTACGATAGTAAACAAAGTCTTGATTATCCATTTCTTAATTAAATTATCAAACAACGATCTTGTTTCAATCCATTGAAAATCGCATTTGATGTGAAAAGAAAGACCTGCAATAGGAAGATTTAGCTCTTACATAAAGCGCCTTAAGTGGGCATCACAAAAATGTTGATATGTTGATTGTTGTAACTTTGCATTTCAAAAATGTACATTGTTTTAATTGTGCATTTGATAAAGTTCTATCTGAATAATGAATGGATATAAAAATGAACCCAAAGTGCTATTTAGATTCACAATATACAACGATATACAGTCTATTTTAATAAATGTTTAATCATTTTTTAAAAAATATTATAGCTATTACAGCTCAGTGACCAGTATTGAATAGCGATATTAATAAATCATTAATATTCATTAGATCAGTGCTGGGACATATAGCTTAAAGAACATTTTAGTTTTCATTCATGAACACGATGGGTGAACTTTGCGATCATACTGTGAGAAAAAATACACAATTTACTCCAATCTCCACGGTCCACTCCACGACTTAATACTTATATTATCATTGAATAAAAACGCTTGATTATCACGCGTATTTATGTGTTTTTTCATAGAAACAGACATAACTATTTCAATTATTCAAAATACATGTACTTATCACCTTAGGAAATAAGAAATATTTCGATCTAACGACCACCTTGACGCCATCGAAAGAATGCGAATTCAAATGATAATTTATATTGTTATGTGGCCCTTGTAGTTTTTTTTTCCTTTCAAATACCTCGGATGTTCGAAGATATGCATAACAAGGCAGATTTCGACTTATAACAAAAGTCAGTGACAACAATAGTGTGCTTATCTGAAAATCTTGTTGTTGGTGTCTGATATGAAATATGTGATAAGAATGATATTATCAAAATAACAAGTTAGAGCCTGTAACTCATTGCCTGAAGTTTACTAAACATCACACATAAAACCGGCAGTGGTATTAAGACACAAGTTTTTTTCCAGTTATTATTTTGACAACCATAAATGACAAAACTACAACCATTTTTTTTTTTGCAATTATAATATTGAATCACATCTCAATTATTTTATTTTTTCTTCAAATTTTACATATAAAAACTGTCTAAAATCACAGATAATGGGTGTCTCTGTAAACATTTCAACACAAAACTTTTTCATGACTGAAGCGTCATGTATGGATTATCTTTAAATCAATCTACCAAATGTATAAAAAAAGATTTTAAATTGATATTATCTTTGCAGCAGGCATCTTCTTTTTTTGTGTTTCAAAAAATAAGCAAATTAAAAATTGATGTAAAAGGGCTTTTCCAAAATTTAATTTTAAAAGGCTGAGTTAATTGGTACTTTCACTGAAATTATGTGTAGAGTGTATAATGTTCCAAAGTACCATTGAGATTTAATCAGTAATAATTTGTCTTAAACTCTACCATTTATGTTCTTGGTGAACCCTTTCTGCTTGTTGTTCTTTAATGTCAAAAGCCTTTCATTTTAGTGAAGACTTCTTTTTTCCTTTACCATAAATACAAATATAGGCACATTTTATTAATTTTTAGCTGCTCTCTTTTTATGAAAATTAAATTTTGTAATGTTTATAGTGATAAACTTGAGTTAGCTTATGCAAAATGTCCCTTTACTACTAGATAGAGTGCAGAGACAGGAGACAGTGATTGAAACTCATTTACCTTCGTGGTTTAATGTCTACTCCACAAAAGTGATATCGCAAACTTTTAATGAAATTGTTCATCTAAAACTTGGTCCCCAAATAATGAACAAAAAATAATACCAATATATTAAAAATCTATTTTATTTGTTTAAATTTAACATTTACCTCAAACTAAAGCAATTTAACCATCAATAAATGTCATCAGAACTATTAAAGATATCTTCGTCATTTTTTTGTAAATAGACCATGATGGGTTAAGAAAAACCCTGACCCCCAATGAATTACTTAGTTTAAGTAAATTTTATTATTGTCGATTGTACTAATGTTTCTAAATGCCATGTCATCATACATGTAACTTAAATCACATCAAAACTGAACATTAAGAGTAATTGTTTCATAATGTCAATACTACAAGTTTATATCCGAGCATAGATTCATCTCCTTCATCGTGAGTTTTATGATCTTACATGACATTTATACCACAACTTGGTCACGTCTTCCAACCTTGTAACATCAGTAATCATAAATATCTTAATTTTACCCATAAAGATCACACAAACCTAGGGCCTGTGCAGGGGGGGGGGGGGAGGACAGCTAGTACACTTGTCCAGCAGCCCAGAGCCTAGAGGTATGCCAAGTAATGTTTTTTAAAACATTTTGGGTTTAATTTAATAAAAAGAATACACTGTTATTTGATAGTAAAGTAGAAGAAAATCTGTGACTTGTTCCACTTGAAGCTCAAGTCACCGTCAGTGTACCTAGACCCCCTTCCGTTTGAATCCAGTTCATCATGATTTTGGGTATTGAAAAAAATAAACACATAGTTTATGTAATAAAATTATTTCTTTTTGATATTTTGGTGTCTGATGGTCACGTTTTTTGTTTTTTCATTTGTTTGTTTGTTTAAAATTTCCCGTCTAAATCGCGTACATCTCATTATTATTACTTCAGTAAAACTAAATCTTAGTAGTTTCTGTGTTTTAACAAAGTGTCCTCCAATTAACCCATTATATACGCCAAATGATGCTAGAGACCATGTATCTGTCAAAATATTTGAGCCAGGAGGGCCCTTTTGCGGGCCCTGTACATGCCCACCTCTATCAAAACTACTGGTTGGTCTTAGAAAATCATTTAATATAAAACAATAAAATTACCATGAAGATAGCTACATTAAAAATATACATTTAAAATGTTTTGGCATTTTAGCAATTATTACAAAATAAATCATAGGAATTATTGAGTAGGAGCTAATTAGACATAAATAAGATTTTTTAAATTATTTTTGTTGAATTATCTACATGAAAACAAAACAATTATGAAAGTCACACATTCATGTTTCACTGAAAAAATAAAAAATATGTGATGTAGATTTACAAACCTAAAGGTAAAATGACAACTTCAGGTTGTTCACCTCTTGAGGATTTTTTTTAATAAAAGCTATAAACATGATATTTTGTTTTTCATTTAAAGTCACTATTCAATAGTCTTAATAAAACGTTTAAATGGCATTTATTATATGGAATACAACTTAGATGTTTATTTCTGTCAATGACAAGGGTTGTTCACTTGTCCTTCTGAAGCAAACAATTGTGTCATGTTTTAGTATGAATATTTTTCCACGTCAGAAAATTAAAATGTTATAATTTAATCGCAAGAAGGGATTTAGAATGGGAAGGAGCCAAAATGCTAATCCATCATCATTGTACCTAAACATGTCTATGAAAAATATCTTTAACTTTGTGACCAAGACCTTTAAATGAAGACCACAATAAGATTATATATTGGAATTGGAATTTTAGGGTAGGCTATTTAACTGTAGGCTATGATCTGTGATTGCAAATGCAGGAATAAGAATAAAATTGAAAATGTTTTTTTTAAAAAAAAACAGAACAAATTCAGGGTCCTTGTTTTCTATCCACTTCAGTGTCTGTGACAAATAAAGGAGATAGAGAATAAACCCTTCCATCTGCTTTCACACAACGTATCAACCAATTTGTGTCAAATAGTACAAAATTGAAATGGAGAAATGGAAGACCCACTTTAAATCAGCATTCACAAATTAAATAACTTAATAAACTTATCTCTTGAGGTCCTGCATAAGTCAGGGGCCTATGGGCTACAGCCTTTAAAGTTCATCATGTCTTATTAAATATGTCTAATTAAGAAATTGTTCAAATAAATTAGCTGAACATAGCTAAAGAGAAACCAATATTTTGATTTTTAGTATCACAGACTTCTATGATAACATTTCAAAGATTTTGGGGAGAGCTATAAAACCACTACTTGGATCCATGCCCATCAAAAAGAAAAGATGTGTATAAGAAATACAGTCTAGTAAATTAGAAAATGGAAACCATACATAACAAGGGAAATAACTCTCATTTAAAGCCAACTTAAACTTACTATGTAGCCCACATTTTAATGTTTTGGATAAGAACAAGGATTGTAGATTAGATTGTTGAATTAAAAATTACCTTTAGAGGTAATTCTACACTTTTTTTTTTCCAGAAAGAAAATTTAGCTATGTGTACATTTGCCTTATTAACTTTTTAGGAGTCAAACTCAAGTAATGCAATGCAATGCAAAAATTCTGTAGGCCTAAGATCAATGATCTTTTATAAGTTGTTTTATTTTTATTTTAACTGAGGATACTTTCAACTGTTGAAGATTTTGATATTGCAAAAAGGTAGGTTTTTTTTAAAATCCAACTATAAACCTCTAGACAGAGTCATACATCAGACCTAATGGTAGGCCTACCTACCAGTACCTTTCTCATACTGCAGTTAAAGGGGGATAATTCAGTATTTAACTATTAAAAATTACCAGAATTATTTTTGTCTATATACAAATTTATCTTACAGAAATTAATGTTTTATCTTTATCTAACTAAGATAGACTTTACACAAATGAAAAACACACATGCTGTCAAAGGCTATTATTTAAGAATTCTTTCTACTAGACTATAAACCTCTGTCATTTCTTTTGGAAGTTAATTTATTCTGTATGAGGAATAACCTTCCATATGGGAATTATATTTTCTGATACAATTTATTCTACACTTTAAAATATAATATATGGTTAGGAGGTTATTTTAAACATTGTAATTCTTGGTTGGCTTAAAAGTGTTATTCTAGGCTTTGTCGCCTAATACCCTGTAGGCCTACATTGAAATTAAACGGCATACATTTTTGGGGAAGATGCCCTGGAAATATAAATTTGTGTTTTCTTTTATCTTGTGTTTTGTTGCCTCAAGTTTTTCCTTCCCCAGAATAACCATGGATGGGGACTTTCTCCAACACATCATTGGTAGGAAAAGATAACTGCCGGATAAAAATATTTGCTGTAGGAAAGCACTGTAGCCTAAGGCTAATGGCTCCTTGTATTTATTTTGTCACACGTTTTATCTTTTAGAAACATAACCACATACCGTACTTCAACATGCAGGTCTGCAATTCTTATCCTTACTTGAATCCAAGACCTCCTTTGAAAATGTTACAAATGATGCAAATACTTTCTCAAGCCTGGACACAGATACAGAATACAGTGAGAACCAGAGATGAAATTTGACGTTTTATGTTTCTTCAGAGCGTCAGATAATTGAACTAGGTAATAGGATAAAGGTTTATTATATATAAATTTAAATAAGTCTGTTCTGAAAGACTGAAGCACGATTCACTAACCTATTCACTACATCTAATTAGCAAAAGTTACAGCCAAAATCTTGAAGCACAGAGTTATATATAATAGCTGCATGTACTCAATAAATTGGAGGTATAAAGATAACCAACAAAATCTATCAATAGTAGCTATCAAAGAATAATCTTGACGACGTAAGTGAAAGATACTGTGTAAACTGATTTAAAAAACAACAAGAAATGGAGTTATTCCCATTAGACTTAAATTTCACTGGTCAACACAACACTATAGTTTTACATGATAATCAGAGAATCCTAATCAAAAATGTCACTCACTAATAAACAGTAAAATTGTATTCCATAGAATTGTGTCCTGCGTATTGGCATAAATATAGGGTGAAGCATGAAACAAAATTCAGCTATAATACAGCCAAATCTCAATACATCTTCTGTAGAATTCACAAAAGTTTACACTTTACTATATATTCTCTAATTGCTTTCTTCTGTTTCTGGGCCAGGAGCTACTTCTTATTGATGTTGTTCTTGGGGGTAACGATCTTTAAAAAAAGCCTGAGGCTATGCTTATTCATGAACAATCAACATAAAACTAAGCAAACGTGTTCCTTGTACAATTGCGCATCGATTGGTGGCTGTGATGATGTCATAGACAGTTTCTGTAAGGTTTGACAGACAATTCCTTAATTTTAAGGACATTATTCTTACTTTTCAGCACAATTTATTCTATAGATATATGGTATATGAGATTTCATTGACAACTTACCATCATTTGGGATAAATCCTCACATCGTACATCATTTCTCATAATGAAATATTTCATACATTTTTCCTAAATTTATGCAGCAACAGCACCTATAAAGAAACAAACAAAATCATTGTTATAGTGAAATAAATACCAGTAATAAACCAGTTGATGTTATTTGCCCATCCGGATTTCTGCTTACTCCTAACCCTTCAGTTCATTACAGACTTGATGATCCTATTTCTAACCCTACCCTGGAACTTTACTTGTCCACAGATTAATAAGACATAAGGGTAGTGAAGGGCTGTGAGGATTTGTATACACATCTTTTCCTTTGCTACCTATTCTTAATAAGTAAAATAGAAATGTTTTTAATTCTGCTATTTCATCAGTTGATGGAAATTTCAAGGAAGGTTACACCATAAACTATATTATATCACTTTAATCTTTTCAAATTAAGTACTCTTTAGCCACCCATAGATTACAAACATATTATTTGGCAAAAAAGCAAATATCAAAGGAGTAACTTGGCTTTTCTGGACAAATAAATATACAACTCATACTAAAACTATGATCAGTGATAGATAATAGGCTTAACAGCTTTTCTGGCTGATTAGCAACATCAACAGGTCATAAATGTTTCACCTCCCCTAATATACATCTGAGTAGAGCAGACGGCATGACAACTCCAGACAACCCAAATAATCACCATAAATTACAGCTGCTTAAGCTCAGCAAAGGTTTAATTCTGGCAAGGTGTTGGACTTATTTCATCAGTTAAATAAAACTTTCAAACCATTATTCAACAATTTATTCCAGAACAGTGAATTATTTATCTTAGCCAGGACTTTATAGCTGTATCGTGCTGTTCTAGACCATTTCTAATCCTAAATTTGAAGAAAATTTTGGCAAGTGTACTTGGCCAGACATTGCACAATTTGAAAGTCATGTGGTGCATTTTTAGTTTTAAATTTCATACACAACTAGCTCGCATAGCTTCCTCCAATTACACACCAACAAATGTATGTTTAACATTTTATAGAACTACAACAACACATATTATATCTTGGTTTATTCATTTCATCTTTTATGGCATTTTTTTTCTATACAAGTAATCACATGCTGATGCAGCCCTTTCTGAGTGGTTGGAAAATATATCTGTACATCCTACATCTTAATTAATCAACAATCTTTAAGTTAAAAATATTCTTTAACAAAGCAGTCTATGAATTAATCAACATTATTCAAATAAAAAATCCTTGTTAACAAAGCAATCCAGTAAATAATGATGTCTTCATCAAATAAAACAGCATGACTTACTTAAATTTGCACTTTGTAATTCATTAAAATTTCCTCTTTCATAATTCTTCTTTTTCTATGTTTGACAAATGCTTTAATAAAGCTTTCTAAATTACAGACAGTGGAACAAAAAATTCCTCTTTATGACAAGTGGTTAATTATATGATATTATTTACCTTCCCACAAAAAATCTGGTATTTCTAAGTGTCTGAATTCTAGTTTGTAACATATGGTAGCCATGCAGACCAGGGCTACAACTACAGCGTAACCTGACCGTTCCTCTTGGTATGATGCCAATATACATTACAAAGGGTGGAGCATTATTTCCTTGTAACTTATAGTAAATACTAGATGATATTAACCTACAATATACAACTAGTCAGCAAAATCTCTCCATAATATTTACCTGTATCTTACCATAGACTCTAATCTTTACTATAATTACATACACGATAAAATAAACCATATGATCATTATAACTGACAGGCTATATATTCAACTAATTTTCTCTTATCTGAAGTAATAATAAATGAATGTAATGCCAGAATTCTTTAAGATTTAACCCTTTTCAAAAATAATATTGACATAATTTTATGTAAACTATTAAAGTAGACATGATACCTAGCTGTCCAAGTCAGTGGTTATTACAGAGTTGTCCCCCTTTAGTCTTCAACCAAAAAAAAAAAAAAAAAGTGGATTTTTGGGGAGTTTTATTTGTGAATGGAAATTTTCAATGAGAAATATGCAAATTTGTTATTAAATCTATCTTTAATATTTTTTAAAATCTATCATTAAATTTTTTAAAATCTATCGTTAACTTTCTTTTTAAAATTTTGTTTTCATTTTCTGTTGAATGTTTCAATATTGGGTCTGTTTTCTAATTAATAGTTCAATTACTTTTTTTTTGCACGATGAACTAATCAAAATGCTTTTTCAAAATTGCATCTTATCATCACTGTTTGATTCTTAATCTGAAATCTTAATGCATATATGCATATTGTAACCTACTTTTTTGAAAACTAGAACAGCATTATTTTTTTTTTAAAAAAAAGAATCGACTCGTCCATTTCCTGTGCACAAAAATTCCCAGATCTGTATACTGCCTGCATGTAGGTGAACTTAAAACATTCTATATGACTGATAAGGTATGGTATGTAGAAAGAATGAAGGTCATTCACCCCCAAAAAACAAAAAAAGACAACAGTATTTTCTACAGATAAAATAACAAGCCATTATTTGAACCTTTTACCTTCTTATCTACATGTTAAATAGTTGTTCTCCTCATCCTTTGTTTTCTAGCCACAAGCCAAATTCTTCATGAACTTTTAAAAAATTAACAAGAACAATTTATAAGCCTTGCCAAGAAACCTATCGCAGCTCTCTCCTAGAACAACGAATGTATTTAGACAATTTGTGATTATTTTATAATGCTATGGTTATATCTATATATAACAGGCAATTTATTCTGGAAGTGCTATATTAAATTTGAACTTTACTTTATTTATGAATCATAGGAAACCCATAATCATGAGACAGGCACTCTTTCACAATCACATGTTAATACTGAGATGGGGATTTCCCTGAATGTCACCTCAAACAGGATGAACTGCAGTGTTTTAAGTTGAATTTTCGTAATCATTAGAAGTTCCTGCTAAATGGATGTGAACTTTGCTCAAATTATTTTTAAGTCTCTAAACACTTGCTATATGTACTTAATTTTTGGAAGTTTCTACTTTGGATTATCCAAAATCATTATTTAAACCTGACCACTTCCACACTTGTATTGTACACCAGATCTATTTTCCTTATTATAAATTATTATAATGATGAAATCCTCTATTAAATGGAAGTAAAATTTAAGCTGTTTCACTTCATGATCAATTTGTCATAATTTGCTATAATTTATAAATATGCACTAAGTCTTTACTTTCTAATCAAATACAGATTTGTTCAGAGCAGTATTATTCATAATTGCTTATGCACTGTTAAAAGGCCCAAGGGTCTCCATTGGTTAAACATGATACATATATATAGTGCTAACCGTGCCAGGACCAGGACTTGGACATAGTGAGCTGAAAGGTTGAACTGGCAGTGGGAGCACCAAAGTACCTGAAAGGTTAGGGACCTGGTAATAGTTAATGCAGCCATGGATTTGTTCACATAATTTCCTTTTCTTTCATTCTATATAAATAATTAATCCTGTTCAAAAACTGACACCGAGGAAACTACCTGTGAGACTTATTTGGCTTCATTCCAGACAAAATATTCTATGCAGAGACAATTAATCCAGTATCAAATCATATCATATATGCAATTCTGTATAATGCTAATCAGCCGTCTGGTCATAATTTTTTTTTTTTTTTTCGAACTGACATGATTGATAATTATCATTATACAACCACCAAACAATCAACATCTCAGGTCATCACTGACACGTGTAGGAAGCTTTGCATTATATTTGCATATTTCATAAAACATTGCTGAGGACTGAATCATAATTCATTGCCAGTGAATAATAATATAATAATATTCTATTATCCTATCCTTGAATATGTTATACTAATGTAATAATAATCTGAACCACTTGATACTAATAAAACTTTAAAACAAAGCAAGAAAAACTCTATAACAAATAGTTGTATAGTTACATCAGACACCCTGTTGACATAAACACGCCACAACCACTGCCAAAATAACCAAATATTTACAAATCTAAATTAATGAGATGGTAAAGACTATAATTGGAAAATGCTTAAATGTTGAGTAAAACAATTCATGACACAGATAAATGAGTACTTCTGGACTTACTTCAGAATAACCAAACCAGAAACCTACTTGAGATTTAAATAAGTTGTTCCATCAAAAATATATTATTTGAGTTTATGCAGTCTTTAATTGTGTGGCAGAATTTCCTTTGGCTATCAGTCTGAAATGTCAAGACCTCCAGAGTGGAAATGAGAAAGAATGTTTGTTAAGTTCATAATTTAGCTGGAGCAACCTTCTGGTACCATAAGTGAGATCTTCTTTGGATTTTACTTGAAGTATCTTGAGATTTTACCTAAAATCATCCTACTGGAAGTAAATTGCTCTAGATGACTCCACAGCACACATATATAGCACATACAACCTTCAAATATGACCTATCATCTTACTTAAGAGCTGTCACTATTATTTTTAAATTCATAAATATCGACAGATCTATAAAGCTGAAATTTGTCATGCTGTTCTTTACAAGTTGAAAACTTATCAATGGGTTAGGAATATATATAAATATATATATATATATATATATATGTAACCTGATACAGGGCCGGCGGAAGCAATTCTTGATTGGTGGGGCTTCCATCCTAGGTCCTTATAAGCGTGGGTCCAGGGACCGCAATAACCTGGAGGAAAGAGTACTTGCGGCCAAATTATTGGGGGGGGGGTAGCCCCCCTACTCCGCCGGGCCAGTGATATAAGATTACTAATGATTCTTCCCGTTTAAAGAAACAGTCTCCAAATTTGCGAGACATCATCAATAAAAAGCGGTCTTAAGTCTTAAGATAAATCAAATATTAAAATGTGACCATATAACCTATTTACCTTCTTTAAAAACCTCACAAGATTTTCTCAACAGTGTTGCGTAGCTAATATATCTTTGTAAAGTTGTGTATCTTTGTATAATTATGTACATGTATGTATCCTTTGTTTGTTTCATGTATATTTTTATTTGTATATGCACATAACCTTGTAAGGTTTTTTATGCAAGAAAGTTTCTTCTTCTATAATTATAATGAATCCCCATCTTCATTTGTATGAGTGACTTGATAATCATGATGATTCCTGTACCACTATAACTTCCCCAAATATAGACATGAATATCCAAACACTTACGGAGTGTGAAATTTGGGGTCTTATGGACACAAGAAATCTGATAGTTTGTATTTCTTCAGAAAAGTATCATAGTGATTCACCCCAAATTGACCACAATCACTCCCTAACTCAACCAAATAGGTTTTGATGAAACTTGCATTCTCACTTACAACATTAGAATACAACAATGATGAGTCAATTAGTGGTACTTGAACAGAAATCAAAGAGTACAGCAGGTCACCGCAAGTGGAAGATAGGACACTGAGTTTACATAAAGATCAAAATTGTACCTTCTGAGAATCCTGTAGTATTTGCATTCACATACAATTTGATTGGCACCCTGAGTTAACTTAGGCTACTATAATCTCCAAGTGAATTCAGCAAAAAAAAAAAAAAAAAAAAGTAGCTTTGAAAATTATCAATATTTCTACATTCTTACCACCAAGTGAACCAGAGATAGATTTTACAAATGAATTATTATTGAATAAGGCACAGCTTGTTGGTACATAGACAGTATAGATTTACAAAGTAATCCCCTCCAAGTTAGTAGTAGAGCTATACCATACTAGTATATTGTTAATATAACAATACATTACTATAATACTATAGATCATTGGTTGTAACCTAATACTACTTAATAATGATTTAACATAGGTCATGGTTTAACATCAATCATGCTAAAATACATATAACACCCTATTTAATCAATAGTAATTTAATGAAAAAAAATATATCAGATTTTAATAAACTGAATTCCTACTCCACAATAGTCATGGATGTTCAGTCTTTTAGATTACATTATGACAGCCTATTTACTTGATTGATTTGGCACAAGCATATACAACATATGATACACAATTTTTTTTAGAAGTAATTGTAGCCCAGCTCCACTCCCCTCCCCCTCTTTATTCCGGCCCTGAATCATGGTAACAATCCTAATGCTTTTAAAAGTTCTATCAAGACCAACAGTGGGATATCACTTTTCTTATTTGGAAGTTTCATTATTTTACAAAACTAAACATTTCTAACTAATATCCCCCTAAAAACAAAACATTTTACATACAGTACTCTTGCAATAGGGTGGGGGGGGGGCATGTCTGAATGATACTCGTTTAGTCTAACCTACATATGGTGGGAGATAGTTTTGGAATAAAAGAGTTATATTACTATTATCTTAATCTAAATATCTATATGGCCAGTAAATAAAAACAATAAAGATATACCAACTTACCAGGCCAACCACACACCTCATAGACCTTTTACTGATAAAATCCTACTAGTATTTGCGGTTTTACAAAAGAATGTTCTGATAAATAGGATTAATTTATGAAATATGACTAACATAAACTATACTTAGATCAAATTACTTTAAGACTTCATGTCATATCATGTCGATATACATATCTTAAAATATATAATTCCTTCTTTTATTATACATTTGAATCCCCGATCACATTCTTGCTCTGATTATTTTAACTTATGGCAAAATTTACACTGGCTAAATTCCTAACTAATTCACTGGCATCCATACTTTAAGCCTATATAAAATTCTTCAACACTTCTATCAATTATTCTTCAAATTGCTTTCAGCATCAAATGACACTGATTTTAACATTCTTTACAGTTCTCTCTTTACAAATATGGACAATAGGTACAATAGTGATGTAGTTTATGGATTTTAATGGTGTCATGGTTGTTACCACTCAACTTCATATGTGTCAATTTATTCATTCACATTTAAATACTATGCTACTGCTCTCATTCATCACAGTGTATCATAAAATAATTGAAGCAGGAAGCCGCAACATCAATAACCCATTCATAACTTTTATAAAGTCCAACTTGTGTAAGGGTTTATGTCAACAGATAGTCCCAAAGCGAGCATGAGCTAGGCATAAATATTTCACGCATTAGCCTACGACCTCGGGTATTTGGGTTAATCCAGTTTTAATATACCACCTATGATTGTTAAAGCAGACAGAAAAGCTAGGATAGCTGGTGTAAGTATTGTGGTTTATCTGGTGTATAATCTCTTCTATACAGATAAACTGCTATAGGCTATTATTTGTTGAGGAATTTCTGCCTGTAGAAACCAAGTAATCTATCTATATCAAACCTACATCGATTAACATAACTAAAATATACATCATCGTATGAACATTATACATATGGTGAAGAGGGTAAAAATCTACCTCTATATATACATTGTACATAGTTTACATACTTTACATCAAATATATGTTGCAAGATGGTCATGAAAGACAAGGTGATTGGGATTAAACACATGGTAAAATAACTTAAGTTTCAAAATAGTTTAAGGCGATTGGAATAAAACATCTTTTAACATGGTAAAATAACTTTCAAATAAATCAAGGCAAATGGTATAAGACATCTATCATGGTAAAATAACTTAAGTTATGTTCAAATAGTTTGAGGCTATTATATGCATAAAAGACTATAAAATAGCTGAAGTTATGTTCAAAATAGTTCAATTAAGACATGAGTCGTTTCACTACAATACTGTAACCAAAATAATTTCCAGTTTGTGTTGTATTAACATAAAGATCTAGTATAAAGATTTTGTATCGAAATGCAAACAACCACCCAGTTAGAAAAATACAGCCTCTTTAGTACTGTCCTTATATTATACAGCTAGTTTTCTAGTAGAATAGCTGACAAGTGCATATAACATCTATTGTACATGGCCTCTAATCTTGATGGAAAACAGATTGGTTCATTATTCTTTGATCAAGTGTCCAATTTCTAAACTCGTATTTTTCTAATTTCTGCAAATTTTAGGCCAAACCAGTTAGTAAGAAATAACATTTTAGTGGCTGTTATACCATTCTAAACATCAATTGTATTAGGCAAGATCCTTGAACCAACCACACAACATTTTGAAAATAGATAAATCCTTTAAATGATGCAAACTCTAAAACTTTAAAATAATATACAGATTAACCATTAAAATCTGCAAATATCTGCAGTAATAATTTCCGTGGTTCAACAAATGCTTAATCATACGGAAATGCTAAAATGAAACATTGTAAGTCATTCTTGATTAATAATGCATGAATGTATTTTCAGAGCTAAGTTGTAAATAGAACACTTGATCTGAGTAAAACCAGATTAGAATGTAATCTATATGTCAAGCAAATTTATTTATTACCCGTATTCCTAAAATGTCTTTTCTTTTTGATTCAATAATTTAACAACTGTCATGAGTAGGTGTTTGACAAGTTGATGGTAACACACCATTAAATATCCGATACCATGATCAATAATTAATAATTTAAGCAACGATTCATCAGCTACACAAACTTTACAATACACAAATCTAATTTCTATTGGTAAGAAAAGAACTACCAGTAAGCACACTATAAGCTTTCATAAATTATCTTTTTGGGAGATAATACATATTGACATAAAGCATCATTTAAATTACATAAAACTTGAAAATCAACTAATTTGCAGATTTTACATAATTTTGTTTTACATTCTTTCAATTTTAGATTTAAACATAAAAACAAAATCTGCGGCAGACTAGATGAACTTTACATCTGAGCATATTATTCGCATCTTTTACATAATCATAACCAATTCTATTGTTGAATTGAAATACTCCCATTTGTAATTTGAAGCAAGTAATTTAATTAAATAATTAAATGTGAATAAAAAGAGTCAGGGTCGTTAAAAAAAGAAATGGCATGCACAACGCGTGATCTTAAGAAATGGTAAAAGAACCATGTTGCACTACAACAATCATGCATGTTACTGGTATTTTTAGAAGAACTCTTGACCGATTTATGCATGTATTACTTACTTCACTCACATTTCCTCCCTGTAGAGTATTTCTGATTTATGTATTTTTAACAAGACCTACTTTGTTTACCATGGAGTGACAAATCACTTAAGATATGTGCCTTGACTTTTTTTTAGCCAAGATTTTAACTCCTACATTTCCATAATAAAAATGAAATAAAATGTAAAAGTTTAAGGATGTCATAAGAAAAGTATGTATAAAAGTTTCTGCCCTCATCTGGTTTCTTACATATTTATGTTGCAATAACCTACGTATAAACTAGGTCAGTACTAACTTAACGGTATACCTACACTCACAGGAACAGACATACAGTTATATATAGCCTTTTTTCACATACAGGTTGTTTTAACATCCAGTCATCATTCAACATTCCATCCTATAATATAAACCCTGAGCTACATTTCACTTCTGCTCAACTGAAAACTTCCACCAAAAATAACTCTTCTAGTATGTATACAATGTGAAATTTGTAAAAACGACAAATTACTATCAGACAGACTGTTATTAGGTTTATGTATTAGTTAAGTTTTGCTCTACGCATTTATCTATGCATACATGTACATAACTTGAGTTCTTTACCCACTGTAGTTTGTATAGTTAGTTAATATAATTATTTACATAGAAATCTAAAATAAGTGTGAATAGTATACATCAACATTCCTGTACAAATCATTTGATAAATGTAATTCTATCAAATAACCCATTCCTGAAAATTTTGGAATCGTTTTCAAACAAAACTGTGAACAAGGAATAATGCAAATCAGTTTAAAATAGAAATAAAATCTCTTCAAATTCAACAATCTTTTAACTCCAGGAAAAATATCTGCCAAGAATGGGGGAAAAAACTCAAGGCAGACAGTGCACTGAACTAGTTTTCAGAGTTTGTACAAGGTATGTGGTATATAAAGCAGAAGTTATGTCACGGAGGATGTTTATAGATATATCATCTTCACCATCTACATCTGAACCACAGGAAGTGGTTACCCCACACATATTGAGACAATTAGACAATTCCCACACTATATCACATATTTTATGTTCCACATCAAATAAACAAATAACAAATCACAGAGAAAAAAAAACTTCCTTGAAAATTACTTTAAATGTCTGACTCGCCCATTATAAAGTGTCGTCTGCTTTCATCCCCAACAGCTTTAACCTCATTCATTCTCAATACTTCCTATTTAATTTACAAACTCATAGTTATACTTACTGACTCATCAAATATATCTAGTTTCATTTCAAGATCCTATTAATACCCGTAGTTAACATTGGATAAGTATTATAACTTTATACATTAACATAATTCATCAGATATGGTTTTACTAAACATCAAGAAAATCTCTTTAATGAAAACTAGTTTTTACCTTTGCAATGTTACTAACAAGTTTATATATTAATATTTTTTCACCATCATCATAAACCGCTTTATACCCAGTGTTTTTATTGATTACTGCAGAAAAACAAATTACTTTATAGATTTCCAACCTACACATACATAGCACAACATATTCATTTCTTTTATTGCAAATAAAAAACCCTGTGCTCTATTCATTCTAATCAGAAATAGATATCAAATGTCATAGAACGGATATCTCTAGGTTTTATCACACAACTTTAAACCCACTTCATTCAAATTTTATTCCAACTCGAGCTAAAAATCAATGACGCCCAACACGTGTGAATTGATGATAGTGATAATAGCGTATTTTATTGTTTCATGTATTGAGCAATATGTAACAAATACTTACAACTATAATACAATGTAGATCACAACTCACATGTCGACATACAACATTTCCCTGCTGTGAAAGTCAGTCTGGTACTGTGTGGGCTTTACCATTATTCCATCTGGTGACATCCCACATCATACAAGTCACATACGTACACCTCCACATACATACCCATCCAAATCAAATGCTCTCCAAAAATCTTCACTTGTTCAATTAATGACAGACATTTCTTACTTGTCAAATAAATTATTTACATACTTTTTCCATTTCACGCCAGAAAATGGTGACAAACATCAATTTGTGTGGATGGTGTCTGAACATGTGACTAAATATGGCAGACATTGGGCAGGAAAAATGCCATTAGAGCATCATGCACCAACTGATACTTACGGAAAATCAAGATAAAGGATATCCAGACACAAATATAGACTTCCTTAATCCACTCCCTCAACTATATTCTATTTGTAACTATTTTTATCTTTTTTAGTACTTACTGTAGGAAATTCTTACTCAGAATATAATACCGGCTTCCATTGCTACTTAAAGGATCATATAACAATCTACATATTTATATTAAACACAGACGACCATTTAGAGTAGCATTTAATTAATTACCTAGAACAACTGCTTGTGAAACTGTATTAAGATTATAAATTTATTTCACAATGACTATTTTGTGATTGAATGTTAAACTCCATTTCTCTTCCTCTAGTTCACAATTTGTATACAATATTTTCTCTTTATAGGGATCTATATCCATTTCCCAATATTTCTATTTAAAGTAAATTTTCTTTCAATCCCGAAAGGTCAATATAATAATATCATTTTTCAAATTTCTAAAACGTAACATGATGGTCAATAACAAATGAATGTTTAATCAAAAGTAAGTCTGGATATTATGACTCTCTGAAAGTACCATCTTGTGCATCATTTGGCTTATTTCTTCTGATCTTTACAGTTTATTGTAGGCGTCAAATATTTCACCATTTTTTTAACCATATAATATGTAAAATTAGAGACCTGTTTTTCACTAATGATTGAGCAAAATATGTAAACTACAAGACAGGATATGAATGAGTAATATGGACCCACCCGAGCCTCTAGTCATATCAATCCACAGTCATTGTTTAAATTAAAACAAATAAACTTTCAAACATTTAATACATTTTTAACCCAATTATTTCTATTCAAAAAGATTAAATTCTCCAGGAATGAGCACACAAAGCTGCGAAAGGCACATAATTGTTATGTGTGTATTAATAAAATGGACTGCAAAGCAAAGCACAAAATGATTTACTCTTTCTCTTAATATTTGTCTGATGGAATTAGTTTTAAATTGCCATCATATTCAAATAATTCATCAAATGTTTCAACTTATCCAGGTTTGACAAGCACCAACTTAACCAGGTTTGACAGGCACTAACTTATCCGAGTTTGACTGACAGCCGTTAACTTATCCGAGTTTGACTGACAGCCACTAACTTATCCGAGTTTGACAGGCACTAACTTCAGCATTTTGATTTCTCAATTTACTTTTTATAGACAAGCAAGAAAATATATATGTATAATTTCATTTAACAAAGAAGACCAATATAGACCCAAAACTATAGAAACTTGTTGAATAGCAACACTGAATTTTGTGGCCGGGACTCTAGTAGCTATTTATTTATCAAGAACTAGAAATTAATTGGGTTTGACCTAAAGAAAGAGAGAATAATATATAGCACCATCCGATACCATGAGCAATCAAATTCAGAAGTCCACAATACAAAATGACAAATTAGCGTAATAGTACATGGATCTGTATTTTCATGGGAAAGCAGTAACGGAAAAGATTTATGTTGCATTTAATAACAGATTTCTAAAACTCTCCACATCCTTATACCACTAATAAATCTTGTCTTGAAAGAAATCAGAAATCAATGACAATTTTTTTATCAAGAACCACAACCAATTCACATAAATATAAGGTAACAGACCATCTCAATAAAATAAAAGAGACAAACAACTGCTGTTTATCTTGACACTTTCATGTTGCATGTAACAATTCCTGTTAGAGGAATTTATTTAGCATTATTCTAGAGATTTGTCATATGTATAGAAATTTTTCATATTCTGATTGCCAGTACAAAAGATTTGATAGTGTGGTCACATCTTAGATAATTCTATATTCTATGATTTTTGCATTACAATACATATATTTTAGGTATAAATATTTAGAACAATTTCTATGCAACCTATTCATCTAATTATCATTCATCTAACTCCCATTTAGTAAAAAAAACACCATTAAACAAAATTAGTAGATGTAAAGCACAGAACCTAACAAAATGTTTTGAGAAAATAATACAAGAGACTTTATCAACTTTTCTTTAGAAACCTCCATGCTAAAACAGATTTACTTACATGTAGATAAGAAATAAATCTGTCTGCTCTAATCTCTGCTATTCAGGTGTAATTTACTTATGTATACAAGGTACGGTTGAACACTCCCATTTAATGAACATGTTGCATACCTAGATGTCTAAATGATTGATAATTTGCCTTTCAAATATGTATATATATAATTGGGCACGCGTAGGTACATTGAGTACCTTATACATATATAACACACATACTATTTATACATACATCTACCTTTAGAACCCAGATGGTGCCGACAGAGATGTCTTTAACATGGCTATACTTAAAAGACTTTTTCTTCTAATAATTGTTGTTTAATGTTCGATTAAAATACAATTAAAGGTCAAAAAAGTGTGCCACATCTGGAATTGGAGGTCAGTTTGCAGGGACGTGCCTTGATAAATCAAGTAAATTATTGTTGTGATGAATACTGTTGTCTGCTTGTACATTGTACCTGGAAGAAATTTGTAAAAGGAAGTTTATTAAACACTTACCACAACTGTTTAACTTCACTACCTTTGACCTGAAAAGAATTATAAAGTAGGTTAAAACATGCTCAAAAGTTGTTCACCTTGTATTAAAAGCATAAATGTTGTTCACTTTAAATATAAATGTTGTTCATCTGGTATTGAGAACATAAAAGTTGTTACCTTTATAAATTAAAAGATTGGTCGTGAGGGAACAAAACTTAAACCCAC
The DNA here is from genome assembly GCF_932274485.2 of Patella vulgata. Classification (NCBI taxonomy): domain Eukaryota; kingdom Metazoa; phylum Mollusca; class Gastropoda; family Patellidae; genus Patella; species Patella vulgata. Next base: position 41,155,412 of record NC_065880.2, read on the forward strand.
AGTCATCCAAGCAGATCTCAATGGTTAAAGGGCCACTTATTAGAAATTGTTGAAAATCAAACACTGGGCATAAATTTCAAGTAAATTAGCTAGATGTCAAATTAAGCCTCTTGGGCATCCACATGCAATTATGGATTATGTACGGACAGGGGTGCCGACAATATATAACCTCATTTCAATGCAGGCATATAAAAAATTTCCTACTTCAACTTTATGCAAAAGTCAATGAAATTCTTGACATAACAGGTATCCCAGTTAGAAGATGAATATTGAAGTGTGTGTTATAACACATCTTTTCTCCTACATCTCAAATAGCTCATGAATAATCTCAAAATAATATATAACATTCTATGTGGTCTTTTATCTGAGTTCTTATGCCTGAAGGTGTAAAGGAAGAAACTAACGCAGATCTTCTATATTTGTAACTGCTAGTTATCAAAGCATCAATTGACTTTTATTCTGTATAGAAATATAGGCTACAGATAGGTAATTGCCAGGCTAATGTTTAAATGTACATCATATACAGATAATCATAAATTCTTTAGACAAATTACTATAAATAACCTATATTTGATTGTGTATATAATGATATATAAATACATGTAATATGGATGAAGCTGATTTGCCATCAGCTGCCATCAGCTGTCAATGAGCTACTTTTATAATGTTTAATAATAAGCACATGGTTTTATAAACAATGACATCTTAATATAGTTTGCTGCAATTACATGAATTTCTTTTTCAATTGGATTATCAATGATCGACTTAGCATCAGAAATCACATTTTACCATACATATCCAGAATTAGTATAGATTGGCTTAGCATCAGAGATCATATTTTACCATAAATATCTTTGATTATGAAAGAATAACTGCATCAGAAATCACATTTTACCATAAATATCATGGATTATTAAAGATTGACTTAGCATCATACCATTAATATCCAGGACATCCATTCTTATTTAACAGTCCTTCCAGGATTGTCATATCAAAACACTAGTCTGATAATGGACCATTTTCTACATGGATTTAGGTACTCCTAAATATCTAAAACTGAGGGTCTGGGTGGGCTAAAAATTAAAAGTCTGGATGGGCTAATAAAGTCTGGATGGTCTAAAAATTAACAGATAACTCGTGAAATGATTCCAGGGTTTGTAAATTATTTGAAGGGGGTGAAAATCTGTACAATTGCTCTTTCTCTAGAGACACCTGATGGCATCAGGCAGGTAAATTATTTTTACCTTGGGTTAGATATTTACCCCATTCATGTAAAAAATGATCCCCAATCACATCCTGGTGTAATGAAACAGATGATTTGATAAATGCACCAATCACAAAGATCTCTATTGACCTCATCTTCACATCTGTTGCAGGTTTTGTTATCAGGATAAAAATAACCACAGCCCAAGATATTCAATATGACTTAACTTTTCCCTGCTTTATTGTCTGACTCCCCTCCCCCCTTTAATTTAAACATTATGATGAAAGTAATAAATCAATGCAGATTTTCAAGAATCCTTAAAATAACAAAGTAACATCAAGAAAATGTCTAGATCAGTTACTAAATATGAATATGACAGCTGGTGGTGATACAAAAGGTTTTTTTTTTAACAGCAGTCAATTCTGTACATCTGTACTTAACAGCACCAAACTTAGCATTCCATTTTCAATATTTTGTATGCTTAAATGAATTGACTTTAGGTGTCAAGATAGACAAAGTTCTCAAATAAGTAATTACTTGCAGCAATATGTTGATGTATAAACATTTTTTATCATAAACCCCCCACAAATAACCGACTCTAGACTGATAATATTTTGATCGACCCAAGCAACAAAATCTGGATTAAGCATTGACTATTTGAGCTTTCCTGGAATACTGATTCATATACTTTTGTGTCTCTCCCACCAAACAGAATAATCCATGAAGCAATTGTTGGATGCTCAGATTTTTGTGTGCGTGTGAAATACCTTATTTAACGTCTGATGCCATTGAAGTGATATTGCAGCTTCAGAAGAGGGAATCATAGAGCGGGAGTCTGCCAGGTGGCATATTAATTTTCACAGATTTTTGGTTTGATTGCCCTTTATGATCAACAGAACCCTATTTACCATTATGATTGTTTGTATATCTGAGGTCACCTGGATTGTCCTGTCCTGTGCTATCTCAAATTTGAATAAACATCCAATAATATAACTTGCTTGTGGAATATCTGGGATACTTCAGGTCCATTCAAGTATTGCTAGAAAAAATTTGTGTTTAGATTCTGTAATCAGTCTGTGTGTGTAGTTATTAAATCAGTTTCTACCATGTAATGTGATCCTCTATGACTTTATAACTATATCTCACTTGGTCAATCAAAATCAATTGTCTATGTCAATAGTCAACTAAGACTGGCAGTCAATCGATATGGTTGTGATTTGATATTTGACGATAATTTATCACCCCTGAGATTAATCATTATTAAACAAGTGGATTTTCTCCCAACAGATGAAAAGCTTCTTAAAATAAGCTGATTTGCAGTGCCTAAAACTTGACAAAGTGACAACTAGCTCAGGTTGATATTCCATGGCAAACTTTAACTCTGCAAACTGTTTGTTAAATTTACATCATTGACTTGCTGTGTTCTCACAGCAATAAGTACATAACTTTATAAACATGGCTAACACGTTCAAATATTTTTTTATAAATTCAGAATGATTTTAGCAACTTCGTTTCCTACAAAATCAATAATCAGAGTACATCAAAGGCCATCTTGAATCAATTTTGGAACTGAAAAAGATAATCTCTAGTTAAAGAGTCTGGTGGGTTATAATGAGTAACTGTATAATTTAAATCTTGTAACTCATTTCTAGTGGAAATTTCACTTTACACTCAAAAAATATTCATATCCCCTCAACTCTATTCTCACTGCTTTCTTGTTAAATATCAAATAACTTACCTGAGATTCATGAATATAGATCACAGATTACTGAAATTTTTTCTGCCATCATTTAATATATCCATCAAATTCACTTTCCAAATAACTTGCTGCAATCTATCAATGGGCTTAAATCAACCTGAAAGAAATAAAACACTGTTGAGTTCTTTAGGCATAACCATTCCATTCTGCTATTTATATCCACTGAAGGAATGGCAGACAGGCAACAGGAGTTATTTCTGTATCACAGAGAAAATTTATACAGTATTCCAATCCACAACTATTTTACAATTCTAATATTTCTATATCCGTTCAAGTCAAGTTTCTTGGTCGAACACTAAACCCTCCCTATATTATTTTTATAATCCATTGTTTAAAAGTCCTATGTCATCCCTTACCATTTAAGGAATGTTTTTATTGAGTAGACCTAAGTAGAAGATATGTGACAGAATAAACTAAACCTTTGTAATTTTGCTCTTTTTTTCCCACATTCTTTTCCACGTGAGTGAATCAAACATTAAAGATATGGGCTTATATATCTCAGGACACATCTCATACCGGTTACAATACAGTCTTTGTAGTGTTAGATGAAACAGTTTCTCATATATATATATATATATTCTGTTATATATTCAATATACCCGACCCTAATACTCATCATAGAGATATCACCAGAAAACAATGAACAGGCACCCTAAAAGAACAACTGTCCGATAACCGATTTACTGTCATACTGGAGAGAGAAACAATTGAAGCCCATATTGTTCACTGATAAGATTTTTCTGTTGTCTCCAAACTTACACGAAGTACAAACCCCCATTGTGTTAACGTACACATTCATCTCAAATACACCTCAGTTAACTATAGGTGTGTCAGACGCTCTACTGTATCAGTGAACAGACAGCGTATTATTCCACATTTATTCTACAAGTATTCTCAACAAACAGGGCAATTTTTATTATCAAATATTCCCACTCATTGGCCTTTCTGCAAATATTACGTATTGTTCACAAACTCAGGTAGTCATCGTATACATACACGTAGCACAGCCAATCGACAAATCAAATTTTACCGTAATGAAAACCTAATCCTTACAGGAAATCACAAATAATAAAAATCATCGAACACATTTCAGTTGTTGTCCTTTTCTATATTTATCTGCTGCACATATTAAATTTGAACATGTTGGTGTTTCCTGTTGTTTTCAAGATGGTTGCCAGGTACAGACGTAAACTATGAATGAAATAAAGACTAGAAGCTTTATCACACAATATTGAATGAATACCTATGAATGAATGAACTGTGTAGTAAATCATTAAAGATGTATTCACTGTGTAAATTAAAATATACATAAAAGTTAACAATAACACCATATATATATATATTAGACTATAAAACTGTAGGCTATTAATAACTCAATCAATCATTATCAATATAATAAAATGAATGAAATTTTATATCAAGTAATTGAGCATCTCTCAGTTCCTCTTCATGTTACCACATAGACTAATACCTTGATTAACTCCATTAGCACACTTTGTAACAATAAGTTGAACATATTTTAAAAGTTTTGAGGTAAATCAGAATAAATAGATTGTAGACTTATTGAAGGATCTAATGTATCACTCCACACATTGGTCCTATCGAGACAAACATATGGACACTTTTCTTCCCTTAGTTACGTGATGTAGAGGAATTCTTTCCATACAGTGTGTTTCTGCCTACTCTTTTTCAATTTTCAACTGCCACAGACTTTTTAATTGGATGCTATTTATGTACACAGGTGAACCTCACCATCACCCCTGACCAGTGAAGGCAGGGTTTGAATATTCTTCCTGCGTCGAGGGTTCTGTTTGTTCCACGCCAGGATTTGCACCCAGGTGATTCCAGCGCCGGATTAAGCAAGGTGTTCACAGTGGGACCCAGCCCCCCACTCCACTAGGGGCTCCCAACAAAAAATCTTAGTTGCCCAAAAAGCGATGTGAGCATAGTTGCACAAAGTACTCCATCTGCTAGTAGCAGTGATGGGGCCCTCTGAAGCCCTCCATGAATTTTTAATGTCCTGGACATTCAGACAGACCTTTTCAATCCATGGTAGGCCCATGTTGCGGTTGAATTTGGTGTAATCCGGTGCTGGAATCACCTTGGTTGATTCAGCGCTGGGTGATTCTAATCGAACGACCAGTGCCTCCACAAGCCCCCCCCCCCCCTATAGCCTTAATAGTTGCCTACACATATTAATCAGTCAGTAGCAGTAATACAATTTTCAGACTTTTTTGTTTTGCCAACCGCGAACCAGTTTACCGCCAAAATACTTGAGAATCTCAAAATATAAGTATTCAACAAATACCAAAATATAACTTATTTATTACCCCATCCAGTAAACTACAAACTCTACCTTCTTGACACTTTTCAACTATTACAGCTAACCGGTTGGAAACAATTCTCAGTGTTAATTAATCAATATAAATATCTATAAATTTATGTTCATTTATCATGATTACCAGCTTGTTAATCTTACTAACAACATTCAATTGTCAATATTCAATTTACTTAGCAACCAGGTATCAAGTACCTTCTTAGACCACCATTATGAAAAGACCTTTGATACAAAACAATAATACTATTAAAGACATCCTACATCGAGACTACAATCATCTTTTTGTTGAAGTTACAGCTATGTAATTTTTCAAACAAGAGCAGCTTTGATGATGTTACAGCCATTATCGACAAGCAACCACTTCGCTTTCTAAGAACAGAACCGATTGTATTTTTTTTTTACACCACTTTTAATGAAACAATGGATCTCTTTTTAGTTTCAAATTTGTAGTCAGAAAAATTACAAAACTGTGTTCAGGTGTGTTATTTTGAACATTGAGCTGAATAACTATAGAGTATGTATATTATATATGAGTGTAAGTAAGGTATTTGAATGAAATATATATATAATATACAAAATTATATCTTTAACCTACATCTAATCTTATTTAGAGCTTTTATTTCCACCAATGACAGTGATGTAATATAATCTTCTTTTTACACTAATTGAGGGAGACTCTAATATAGTTAAACCAAATCTAATTGAAAAGTTCTGAACCTCGCATTAACACACATATGAGTGGGGGCCCCTGACAACTATAAACTTAAACCTCAAGGTATTTTTTATCAGATGGGGATGAACAGCCACAAAGTCCCAATAGTCGAGCATGGTACATGTGACCATAGAACAAAAACATGGCGCGGTTGGATAGCCAAATGGTTAGCATGTGTACCTTGTATAAGGTCTGTCAGTGACTCAACCGACATGGTTTTGATTCCCCGGTTGTACATGACAAGGAGTAGGGTCGCCTGTCCAACCTTGTGGGTTTTCTTCGGGTCCTCCGGTTTCCTCCCACTTCTATAGACCCCTACGTGCAAGCGAATTATTGAAATAAAATTGAAATAACCTAGTTTGCGTCAAGTGTAGGTTAAACCCTCTCTCTATCTCACTCTCTTTCTCTCTTGTTGTCCATATTGGTTCTTTTGTAGGTAATGGAAGCATTACAAGACATTAAATACCGACATTAAGTAACAACTCATGAAGTAATTACCAGAAATAATTAAAATTTGATAGGTTTTAGTTCTTTCTGCAGCTAATATTGATTACATTTATTATATAAAAAATGTAAGGGTAACCAAAAGATAACTTTAGCTGTTTTGAATTATCGAAAATCATTGAAAAGCAATAGGCTTCTTATGAACATAAACATTGTCAATCAGATAATAACTTCAGCCTCTAGAAAGCTCACCAGATTGATTAAGGGCCATAACTACACAAGAGTTTTGATCAAGGACAATCACTTGGGTGAGAAATTATCATAAATTGTTGATTGATAACTTCAGCCTGTTGAGCATTAAGAAAAGTATGGCAAAAATGATTCAGATGACCTAAAAAGGTGAACCACCCCTGTGTGTGCGTGGTACTGTATGTGACATTTAACCAATCAAACTATGACTGTGTTCAATATTTATTATCATAATTAATCAACATTAGACTAATTAATACAATAAATATGATTCAACATGAATAATATCCACCTGTTGTGATGTATTTTGTACCCATGTGCAAGTGCATCATCCCCAAGCAGAAATATCTTAAAATGCAGTATTGACAACCTGCTACTAACGATGTTATTTAAGGCCTGTGAATAAAACAGGTTAATAATATGTGAACGGTGCATAGCAACATTTATATTAGATGAATTCAACCACCTGAAGCTCTAAATGATGCTTTTTCGAAGAAATACAAACTTTCAGTTTGCTTCTGTGGAAAGTGATAATCTAGTCACCTAATGAATTTAACAATGAATTTCCTTGTATACCCTGTTAAGCAAATCTAGCAATCATTTCCGAACAGTACATGTATACTCAATACACTTTTTATCAATATATCCTTCTCCTTTAAAATACTCTCTAACATGGATACATTTCTCAGTTCATTGAATTCTAAATATTCCAGCTATAAATTAAATCTAATTTCCCATAGAAGTAGGAGTTAGATGCACCCTCTCTGTACAGTCCACCATGTACATAATCTAGTAGATGCTTAAAGTAGCTAAGTTTCTAACTCAATATCATCCAAAGTCTTCAAGAATGAAAACACGAATTATTTTTCAATTTAAATCAACTTGATGTTGTGATCTTTCTGGGAAACGATGGACTTCCAATATCCAATATTTAAGACAAAATAAACATTCTACCATTGGAAATCGTGTACGATAATGCGTTTCAGCGCTATTTGTAACAAACGGACTCAAAGAACGAGGTTAGACATATTCCACACCGTACGATAGTCCCAAAATGATCTAGTTTGCGTTGAGTGTACGTTAAACCCCATTTCTCTCTCTCATCTCTCTCATCTCTCTACATGTAGCGATAAATATAGTAATTGTAAATGTTTTCCATAGAATTGTGTCCAGTGTATTTCAAGTTCAATTACTACATTCCATTTAAGCAGGATGAGAATTTGATTATGTATGGTATTGGGAATTCAGCATGTCCTGGGTTACCCGCATTGTGAGACTCTTGTATATTTTAAATAGATTGCATAGCAAAATACATGTAGTTGGCAACATGACATATAAGTTACATGTTACATATCACATGAATGACCATAGAACATAACATAATTCTTAATAAACATGACAACCATATAATTATATAACAATATATTCATTCTTTTTTTTTGAAATGAGCACATGCAGGATAGTGTTTGTCAGTAACACCAAAAGCCAAGCAGGTGATTGCAAAGAAAAGGGAGAGAATAAATACTGTGACTGCTAAGGGTCATGGTAAAATTGAGAAATGACAAACAAGGCAAGAATGTAGTTGGTATGTAAATCACCTGAGAACGACCCCAACCATGACAAAATACTACAAAGGCTGTACTTATTTATACTGTTAAACTACATTTGATACACTTATGTTGAATATCTACATAAATCAGATATGACATGAGAAAATATCTACAGGTTTTTACAATAGAATAAATAGGTAAATCTCTTCTTTTACCAACTAATAGGATGTTTTCTTCATTAAAAAAAAGAAACTATAGAATATGGGATTTGACCATTTCAACATGATCAAAATAGCAAATTGGCAAACAAAAAAAAAAGAACTTCAATCTCTCAAAAAAGAAGAGACTGATAAAAGATTAAGAAAATATTCTACCCTCTCAAAATCATTAACAGAGTTCAGTTGGTACACTTTATTGTACTTGATACCAATCTTATATTTTTTGCCTTTTTCTTGACTTATGCTAATAATTTAATTCGTAGTCCCATTATATGCCATGATGATTAATTAAAATCAACATTATATCTCAATTATAACCTGGACTGGTTTTGCAACATGTATCAAAAGTTTTGATTTCAAATATCTTAGAAATGTATCCATTTCATTCAAGAATAAAAGGCAAACCAAATTAACAATCTACGAAAATGTTGTAGGACAAAAGCAAAAGAAACTGAGTTAGAGTCTCCAGCTAGTTTATTATAAACTAGTATCATAGATTAGGTTTTGGTAAGGGTTGCTCAGTATATATACAGTCTATTAAAATCCCAGCAGGCATCCCACTCTCTACAACTTTGTAAAACTATATCAAACTAAAGCATCTAATTCAATCATTTCAAACAATTTGAGCTTACCATTCAGTTCAGATATGAATCTGTAGAGCTACCAATGTATGTGACAGGAAATATTTGATCATCCATCTAATCAACTTATATACACCATGATCTATGACAAGAATCAACTTGAAGCTTCACCAACATATACAACAATAGTTGTTATCCTTGTAGAATAACTTAATAAAGATATCATTTAAATTTCAAATCTATTCTTGCCTCGAAAGATGATTATCGTTCATAGAAATTGAAAGCTAATTAATCTCAATAAAAACATAACAGTCCAGTACCGGTACATTTCACTAATTCTGCAATTTTCAATTCACACATAAATATTCCCATTATCTATATGCCAAATTTAGAATTCCAATTATCACAAAGATAAAACTAACAATTTTAATTAAATAAACTGTTTATTACAAACAGCTTTGTCAGATTGATCTACACAAATATTGATTTTAGTTATAGTGTTTCTAAGGCATTTAGTGATGAGAAAACATTGAAATAATACAAAACACAACCATGTGAATAACAATCACTATTTTAGTTGGTGTCTTCGAGTTCCACTATCACAAATTTGATTTCTCATCTTTTCCTTATAACTAGTGTTTATATTGGAACAAATGGGTTAAGGCAGTCACCCTAAATTTTCTGGATTGGCAATTTGATGAAAGTTGCAGTGTTTGGAAATATATTTGATGGAAAGTAGAGGATACAAAATCAATTCGAAGAGACTGATATTAACTTACTTATTGATTTTAAAGTAAGACTGTATTGGTGTTGCCCTGACAAAATTTTTTCACACCATATTCAAATCCCAGAATCAAGGACAATAACCCCTCCAATTTCATTTACTTATTGTACATTTATTTAATCTTATAACGATGCCAGATTCTGTCAAATATTTTTCAAAAATTGTGTATATTTATATGAGACACAAAGATGAACAAACACACTTTGTCAGAGGATTTACAAAATTGTCACCCCTCAGACTTGATGTCTACTTTATCATCATTTCATAACTACCCATATCTGGTCTTTTAAAGGCCTGGTATGTCAAGTATTTTCTTTAAATAACTTTTTATTATTCTGTTTTAGTTTTATGTCATGAATCTTTATAATAATTTTATCATTAAACTGATAAGATATACCACATATTTACATATCACATGTATATTATACATATATTTCCGAAAGCCAAAATTAATTTTGAAATGTTATAAATTTTGATTAATTTCTTCTGTTCTGCATATACCGTAATTGAGAATATTTCTGAGATATATTTAAACTCAGCCTGACTTCTCTTTCTTCACGATATATATTGATATGTAACTCCCTTTATAGATTAAGACAAATGGTTATTACATTTATACTTTGGAACAAAACACCTGCTAAATATTGAAGAAAGTGAGCAATTATAAAGATAAGTTGCCAGGCAACGAAACATACGCCCACAGCAGCTAAATCATCCGAGCGGTCGACAAGGGTCGTCACATATTTATTCCTTTCTAGGTCATTGGGGGCCTGTACAAGACAGTTCCATACAGATTAGAATATAAATTTTGTCGTTTGAGGGTTCACAAGGTTCTACAAACTGAAACAAGGGTCTCAACTCTGGAAGTAATCTACAGAAATTGTTGACATTTGACAGGCTTTTTCGTTTTAATAATTTAAATAATGCATATAAATTTCATACAGATCAGATGATCACTTTTGTCATTCAAAGGTTCACAAGGTTCACAATCGCCATAACTCTAGAAATTATTGACGGGAATTGCTGAAATTTAATAGACCTCTGTTTCACAAATTTAAATGATGCATATAAACTTCATACATATCAGATGATAACTTCATCAAACAAGCGCCATAACTCTAGAAGTAATTATTGTAAATTGCTGAAATTCAATAGGCTTCGTAGTTTCACTAATTTAAATAATGCATATAAATTACACAAAGATCGGATGACAACGTTCGGCTATAGGGAGTTCACAAGGTTTAATAAAGTGAAACAAGGGCCATACGCCCATAACTCTAGATGTAATAAATGGAAATTGCTGAAATTCAATAGGCTTCTTTGTTTTATTAATTTAAATAATGCATATAAATTTCAGAAAGATCGGATAATAACTTTTGGCGTAATAGTGTTCACAAGGTTCAACAAAGTGAAACAAGGGCCATAACTCTAGCCGTAATGAACATAAATTTTTGAAATTAAATAGGCTTCTTCATATCACTAATGTAAACCACGTAAATCAATTTTAAAACAATCGGATAATAAATTTTGGAGGTACAGCATTCACAAGAAATTGTGGACGACGGACGGACAGATGGACAGGGGCGACGGCAATATACGTCCACAATTCCATGTGGGCGTATAAAAATGCACTGTCATCTGATTGATGAAGATATTAGCAAACTTCATTTGGCAATGCCAAAGCAAAATCCACATCGACAGAATACTTTAGACTACATTAACTGACTTTATGGAAGAATGATGTGAAAAATAGTTTTTAAATATACAAAATATTTAAGTTAATTGGTTAAGTTAACAACCTTGGTAACCCAGGTGCATTGATTTGTAGCATACGCTGTTGATGGTGGATCTAGTGAACTTTACATGTTGTTAAATTGTTTTCAGATACCTCGTTCAGCAGTTGGTTAATCATATAACGTTTTACTCTTCTGCACCAACTGGGTAAGGAAGGTTTCTACCATCAAATACCTTTAACTTAGAGTATATAAACCAGTTCTGGCTAAATTAGATACATGTCGAATGACCTTTATTAGTGAGATTTAATGTTACCTGTTTCCAGAATATTTGTCTTCAAAAGTGACCTTATTTTTGTTTCATCAAAGCTCAAAGGCTAAAACTTAAAATAATTGCACGGAATTTGCTGTATTTGGTTGTTATTAAGCCTTGCTTTTTCCTTAAAATAATTATTATTGTGTATACCATGTTCAAAGTTGAAAATCTAAGCCATTTTCTGCAATAAATGCATATATCACATTCCAATAATAGTCTTTTGATACAGAATTTAAACTGATGCATTGTGGTGTTTTGAGTCTTTAACCCGAATGTCTTATTTAGAAAGAACTGTTTAGTTATTACTACTAAATTCCCACAAAACACTTGTAGATCAAACATCTCCTTCAGATATGGCTTGCAACAAAACTTAAGTCATTAACCCAATTTCTGTCTGCACATTCTATGAGTTCCAGTAAACTAATTTTACCATCCTTATTCTCCTTGGTATATTTAGCATTTTAATATTACCAGGTACTAGCAAGCGTTACTATTAACTACAAGCTACAAGCATTACATAACTTGCTCAGCTGGCATGCTAGATCAGCTTACCAAAAATAACCATCAAATCTGTACAAAAATACTCCTCAGATAAGGCTCACCTGTTTCAATACTCCATCATTGACCATTTAATAGTTTTCAACTCACTATTACAAATTCTTTAGTTGAAATGATAAGATCAACCACTTCATCAACAATTGTTCATTAATCGCACAATTTTTTTTTGCGTCAACACAAATTACTAGTGCATTTGTGTCGAGAATAATTTACCTTAATTGTGTTCGTTTGAACTACAAACTAAAAATCATGTAAGCAATTGTTCAATTACTACCTTGACTACAAAATTCCATCAACCTTTCTCTGCTTGGTATAATATATGTGTTTAAAACAAAACCTGATAATTGTTGTGATGATAAAATAAAACACCAAATGTGGTATTCCTTTATTATACAATTGTTCAATGTCTTTTTTTTCACTCATTAATAGTATTGCACTCTCTTTTTTGTAGACTTATATAAGATGAAATAGTACTTCCACTACAAAATAGGATTTTCTTATTTAGGCTATTATTAACAATGTTCTGTTCACATTATGATATTTAGCCATGTTGAGGTGATCCCTAGAGCAAGACCGCAGATTAGGCATAAATAAATTTTTTTTACAAGAATTGATAAATTTTATAATGAATCAATAAGCTGGATGAACCTCAAATTTTTCAAACAATCTAATATAAACATGCCTAATCAATTATTGCTTTATTTACCAGAGTTAAATACCCAAATACTTTAAAATTTCATAACTTTTGTCATGAATGGATATAATAAATAGCTTCAAAAAATAACTCTTTTCTATCAAATGCTAAATATATGATAATCACCCTGTTCCTTTAACTATATACAAATTTACATACAACTAACTGGCTGACTAGATCAAGATGTTGTTAGTTTAGCCCAGAATTTCAGCTATGTATACTTTCAAAAAATGTCCCTACCTTTTTATATACAATGTACCTACTATACTTACATCAATATACGTGCAGGACTACCACGTTGCTAGCTACATATATCTGACTATATATTCTCTATACATACACAACTCTTCTTTATATAAAGGGTGGAGATATTAAATTTTCTCACCTACCTTTCAATAGCTCTAGGTCAATTTCCCATGAAAAGCAATAAACATAGGTATTTTTGAACCAGGGCAAAGGATTTTTTCTGGTCAAGAGCAAAAACTAATCAAAAGGGCTGTAACGATACACTAAGTGACTGTTTTTAATTTAATGCTACAAGGGTTAACCTATTGACCAAATTAATTTGATATCTCGGTAACAAGACAAATTTAATTGGATATCTCTATTACAAGACTAAAAATATAATTAGGGTTTTCCTTGTTCATATATATACAATGAAGTCCCAAACTTGGATCACTGAAGGCATCCAACTTCTGAAGTTTGGACAGGGTATATTATTGAACCAGAGAGGCATTTTACATAGTCTAGGCCTGTTCCACGATCACATTCAAATATCCTGAATAAAAATATTTTTATAAAAAAAAAGACAGATTTGACTTTGTCTAGAGCAAGCCTTAAACAATATTTTTATTCAATTTGTCTGAATGGGATTATGGGATTGGGGAATAGACTTAGCCCCTCTCCCTGTGTTTTTGAGCTACCTTTATCAAGTTACAGTCATGATTCCATTGATAACAGCCGATTCTGGTCAAACCTACTGCACTAAAGAAGTAGAGAAGATAATGTGTGCATCATGGGGTAAAAAAATTGGATCATGATAGACTAAGATTAGGCAGAAAGTCTACAATCTGAGACTAATTCTGATCATTCTGAATTTAACTACTGCCAATTTTGGAAATATATAAATAATGTTGTGCAAACAATGCAATATGATACAGAGCCAATTTCAACTTTTAAAACACCATTACTTTTAGTATCTAATTTTAATTCCATTTTTCTAACTTAAATAATTAATAAGCTTATTTTATATTTCTACAGAGCAATAATAATAAATCAAATATCATCCACAAAGTGACAATTACAATTAATATTTCATATACTATCATTCATTATAGTTCATTATTTTGTATATAGGTGGGGTGGGGATGCTTGGATCAGGAACTGGGGCCCAAAAACTCCACTCATCTTCCTGTTCTTCTTGTTCCTCTTCTTCTTAGGAGCGGCTCTCTATGATTTAAGTGCCATTATTGTCATGAAACTTGGCATACTTCTTCGTTGGATAAGTGTGAATCGATTGACAAGACTGATTTCAGATGGTTGTGATGACATCATGCATGGTTCCTGGTTCGTATAGTATGCTCATACTTGTTATAAGTCCCCATCTTCATTAGCCCAGTCAGAGCAGAACAGTAGGACGTTACACCCCATTTCATTCTTGTTTGATATAAACAACGTCACATATCTGTTCTACGGGTCAGTTTAATAAACTACCAGACATAAATTGTATATTCTGTTCTGTTAAATCAAACATTCCTTTATTAACATTCCTGGGTTGGAATGAAATTTTCTTTTTCATAAATAACTGTCTTCAAAGTGCAAATAATCAAATTCTAATATTCAGTTCTCTGTATATGTTCTTAATTATAGGAATGAAAATATAATTTTTTACGAGCACTTTCAGGTGCTTCATAAACCTTTAACAAAAACTCTCTTAAACAGAATGTTTAATTCTTCAACAGTGGAACAGTTAGTGGAGTACATGTTTAAAAGAGATTTTTGCTGATATTGTAAGATTTACTGGGTTACTATTACCAGTAAAGCGAACTCTGCTATGACATTTACAGATGAACTAAATACTTAGAGAGGAATGCAAGGTATGTTCTATATACATCGTCATCATTATAATACCTTCTTATACACAATCTTATTGGCTTACTTTCTGAAATAAAACACAGCATTTCTACAATCAAGATAGGTTGCCAGGCAACGAAACATACGCCCACAGCAACTAAATCGTCCGGGCAGTCAACAAGGGTTGTCGCATATTTTTACTTTTTTCGGTAATGAAACCTTTATAATACACTAAAATCTGATTAAGAGCAACAACTCACGAAGTAATTATCAGAAAACTATTAGAATTTGTTTGGTTTTTATAAAGTTCTGCCCCATGCTAACGTTTTGTATGCAAAGCTTTTAATATCATGGATTTAACTGTTCAAGTCATAAAAATTCATTGAAAATCAATATACTTGTTCGTCTCAAGATCTTAAACTCTGTGTATCAATCTGAAGTCAATCGGATGATAACTTAAGGGCCATAACTTTGGCAGTAATTATCGGAAATCATTGAAAATCAATAGGAATCTTCATCTCATGACCTCAAACACTGTGTATAAATTTAAACTCAATCAGATATTAACTTTAGCCTCTAGAGCATCCACAAGATTTTTTGAAGTGATCAAGGGACATAACTCTGGCAGTAATTATCGGAAATCGTTGAAAATCAATAGGCTTCTTCGTCTCATGACCTCAAACACTGTGTATAAATTTAAGGTCAATTGGATATTAACTTTGGCCTCTAGAGCGTCCACAAGATTTTTCAAAGTGATCAAGGGCCATAACTCTGGCAGTAATTATCGGAAATCGCTGAAAATCAATAGGCTTCTTCGTCTCAAGACCTTAAACACTGTGTATAAATTTAAAGTCAATCAGATATTAACTTTAGCCTCTAGAGCGTCCACAAGCAATTGTGGACGCCGGACGGACGGACGGAGGGACGGGGGCGACGACAATGGAAATTGTCATGGAACAGAACAATTATGGAGTGACCTGAAGAGTTGAGTGGAAAGGAATGAATGAATAAAATCAGATTTAGCATCCTACTTTTCAGGAGTGAAATGCATTAGAAATGGAAATGAAATGGAATTGGGTTTTAGAACTTTTGTTCTATTACCTGATTTTTTGATTAAGCTAATGGGAGGTGCGAGAGTTTTCCAAATGCTATAAGCATCAGAAGAGTGTGTGTTTCCCATTTTATGATCTGAGTTAAATTAAACATGAAAATACTGACTTGCGCCATATCTACCACTCCTAGTTGACATAATCTCCTGTTCGAATTCCCATTACCGGTAAAATTCCATGTAATTAAGAAATATTAAATATGACACGCAAGATCTACTATTCAGAGATTCCTTCATCTATTCGAATTCCTAATAACTAATACCTTGGTATGTGAATAATATCCTTCCTAACTGACATCTATAACATCCTTGTTTATATACAAATATTTGTCCTGTTACACTTCATGATTCCTATGTTTCAAAAAATTGCCCTTGTTGATACTAATCAGCAATTAAAATCCAATGGAAGGGTTCAGCAAAGTCAAATAACGACCACAATTGACTAATACTAAGAAATGAAAATCTAACCAGGAAATTGTATACAGAAACCAAAACTACCAACATCATACACATATAACTTCGTATAACATACTTTAATATTGATTACTATTATCGTAAGCTTACTTATTATCAACAGTTCAGTAAACTTGTCTGATGTTCCACCTACTGAAAATATTAACTTAATTAAAACTACACTAATATGTACAAAATGAGGACCTGCGCACCTGTATAATAAAATAGCAGGAAAATAAATTGAAACTAAATTAATAATCAAGTCAAAACAATTCTGAACTAAATATCTTATAAGTAGCATATTATAATTATGAGCTGTGAATTTGTTTTCAATTATTTCAAAGTAATTATACTTAAAGATCTGAATTCATGGCAAGAATATCACTTGTAATCTTTATGCCACTTTTCTGTTGATATCCATTCGCAATTATACACTGGTCCTTCCAGTAATCTAACAAAAAGACAAAGACATTGGCTAAGTAAAAGAGACAATAATAATGCGCTTTGCGTCATGGGTTTAGAGTTTTTGTGCCTCCCTCAAATTTTGCACCCTTCCCAAATGGAAAACATAACATGGTTTTAATTCTTTTCAACTCTATTGACAGATAAGATGCTGATCTTTATTATTTCATAATGATATTGCTTGACTACATGTATGTCAAACAGACACTGTGCCCATGGCTCAGATATTTACAATTCAATTCTAGTATGTCCATCAGCAGCCCCATGCCTCTCCTGGACCACCTAAACCATATAAATATTGGGGTTTTGTGCCCCCATAGGATCTTGTTCATCATGCAAAAACACTGCATTAGGAATTGGCTAATTTGCATGTCTCAATTCTTCACAGAATATTAAATGTTTAAATGTTGTTAATTTGAAACATGTAAAATATTCTGATATCCTGCTGTTTTATGAAGTAATTAATCAACAAACTTTACATAGAAGAATGTTAATTAAGTAGGTGAACCACCTCGAAACACATACCTTACCTATGATTTATAAACAAGTTAAATCTGTTTCTGTAGCTATGATGAGTGTTTCATACTGTTTCATTAATTATCATTCAATCAAATACACTTTAAAAAAAACTTTTGTTTTTGTTTTTAAATGCCACTACACAGTTAAATGCTGAATTTATATTGCTTGCAAAATCTGAGATAAATCCATTGCTGATAAACTTTTTCAGTTGCATTTAGTTAGATACTTTTTTCAGTTGCATTTATAAACTGTGTTGGAAATACACAGCCTTTATCATTTCTTTTATTATAATAAGAAAATCCTAGTCCAGATATGGTGCAGTTATAAACATTAGATGCAATCATAACTGTTAACACATATTGCTGAAACAGGTGTTTTATGTTCAGATTTACTAATCATCCAGACTTCTATCAGTCTTCAAAGAAATCAACAATTAATGTTCAAGAAGAATGGTTAATGCAGAGTTTTTAACAAGCAAGTTATCTTTAATAATAAGATATTATAGGTTATATTTCCAAAGTGTAAGTGATAATGCAGGTTTAATTAAAGGCCATCACTGTTCTATCTCAACCACTACATAAAGTCAACAATAATAATTCTATAGCAGCATTATAATCAAATGGCATCCACATGTCTGGAACATATTGACATTGTAGACTGATAATGAAAGAGCAAGAAAAAGAGGTGTTAATGCATTAAGCTAGCCAGATTTTACAGATATTCCATGGCATACTATATGACTCGTTTCCAGTAGATACCAGATATTTGCAAGTGTCAGCTTTTAGACTAGGATGGTGGCAGGTTTTGGGGGGAATTCCAGGTTTTGTAGCACTATAATAGATAAGACTAAAAGTGTCCTTATGGTCTTGGCTCTCAAATCAAAATTATTAAACAGTCACTGGTCTTGTTGCACATGCATCCAAGGACATGTACATGTATTTTTTGAATAGAAGAAGGTCTGTTATCTCAATACAAAAAACTGGTCATTGTGTGAAACCTGACAAGTGAAATATAGGAAGCAAAAGATCCTACAAATAAAAACAGTTTTAACAGCCTAACCAATGCAGTGTTCAGTGTTCTATAAGGAACATTTTGCCTGGGAAACTGTATTTCCACCTACTCTTCATCAAATTCCAACTGTCAAGGGTTCATTTATATGTGCATGCTAATGATCACAAAGGCAAACCTCATGTTTCCATCCCATCCAAACAACCCGACAGGTCCCCCATTTAGCACCACTGGCAAGGGGAAACAAGTCTCGACCAACACAAGAGATCGAGTACAGAATCTCTTCATCGAGCCATATATATATATATATATATACAAGTCCATATTTAATAATAAAATCAACCATTTTAATATAGCCCAACTATCAATTTTTTAAAAAAAAAATATGTTGTAGATTATTTTGAATATGAAACAAGACCGTTTGGCTACAAAATTGTAGATTAAATTAATAAATCATTTTATTTTAATGCATTTTCTATCAAGCAGTCTATCAACCATCTTTTTGTTGTGCCCTAATAATAATATAGTTGGCTGGGTTCCTGTGGCATATGGTACAGAAGTCTGTAACAAAGAAAATCAATTGACTTTGATAATATCGATGTCATCTTTAAAGATTTTACCTTTCTATAACCACGTCTAAATCTATTACTACAATTTATGTTGGTCGCTGTTAAGAGGATTACCTCAGCCAAGTGGTCTTTACAACAACAGCGCCCTCATCTGTCAATCAACTAATCTCAGTCTAGTGTGACAATTTTGTCGATGGTATAACAGAAGTTTCTTCAAAAGACAATACTAATAACACTAATAAGCTTAATAAGTTGAAAAGCTACATCAACACCCCTATGTTTACCTTTAAAGCTAATCACATCCTCAGTTACAGACAGACATACAGCAGAGAACCTGTTTGGCACAATCTTCGTCTTTTTATTACGTCATAGAATTCGCGTGTCTTTTTCCCGCCTTAATAAGCTTTTACTTTCTATTTCGTGTTGGAATTACGTTGTTGGCATTAAAATCTGATACACAACAGAAGAAATCCAGAATAGGGTTTGTCTGGTTACGGTGAACTTAACAGAAATGCCCTATATATTTATATAGAAATTCCGATAATAGAAAGGCAGACTTACCTTTGCTTACGATAAAGCCGATTTTCAGGAGTAGCCTATTAAAATGTTAGCCATAACAAAGTCATTCAAACATTAAACTGCATTCTGGTCTCTCCCTTTGGTGTTGATTCCACCCAACAAGACCAAATATATCACGTGGCAATAAAGTTGTCACGGGATCCTGACGTGAACTGAACTATTTGAAGAAATGATGCTTACACCACGTACCGGAGACAGACCTAGAGGCCCCGGATGGTTCCTGTAAAACTCCAGGGGTTGATTACAATAAGATAATACTGCTTGTTAAACTAACAAATTAACTCACTATCAACAAACACGAAATCTGAAACCAAAGATACAGATAGGGGCTAAATTCCTCCCATTGTCCAAATACTGACCTTTTACTTAGTAAAAGGTAGGCGAGCTACATTAGATTAGAGCTTAATTTCAGACTTATAAAAAATATATGTTGAGACTGGTACGGGGGTCTCTATTGTACAATATGTTGACCCATGAGTTAGAATATACATACTGATGTAGTGATAATAATATTATAGACTAGTCTATTGTTCTGTCTAGTCCACTAATAACATATTATACTCACACAACAATAAGATATACAACTTATTTTATCTGACTTAACTAAATATGTACAGCTGCGATGTTTGGGACATCGATTTGTCTGTCATGAATATGTATGTCAAGTAAAAGTTGCATATTACATTTATTCTTCGACTGATAAGGCAAAACAATAAAAATGGGTTGCCAGGCAATGAAACATTTATCCACAGCAACTTATTCTTCCAATAGTGTTTTCGTACTAAGAATCTTTAAGTAAATATATCATACTGTATATCAATGTCATGTTGACAAGATTATATGGCATAATCAAGGGCAATAACTCTATAAGTTGTTGTCAGACAATGCTGTAATTGTTATTGATCTCATATATTTAAAGTAGGTCAAATAATAAGTCTGTATTAAAACGCCCACTATTTTGTGTTGCCAGACATCTGGTTCGTGGGTTGAACATTATTATAGCAAATTCCACAGTGACACTATGTATATCCACACGTTACCTATCTATCATAATATATTGGTTATTTATCTTTCTGTAATATATATACGAACCATAAAATATTACTAGAACCATTTACGTGCCTAGGACATAATCAATGGTAACGTTACATGCACTTCCCAAATGGGAAGCAGTACCATGTGTTTAAAAAGTAAGCACCCACCGCCCCACACGCGGCACCCGTCATATCCCTGCGAGATTATCCATCTATCGATTGAGAGTCTCAAGATTTATTTTATTTGCACAGCAAGGGATTTTCATACAATCAAACACACCTAACGGAACCCAATTGCTAGTAAGAATAATTCCCAGGGCTTCGCCAATTAAAACTCAGCACACCATCAACAATGACAGAATTCCACTGATTTATCAACAGTAATTGAACTTCATGGATATGCCACATCGACAGAATTCAATGAAATTGATAAGAAACACCACAACACCTACATTATTAACGACGACGAACTTAATATCGACTGCGACGGAAATGTGTGTTTCTCCAGTGACAAAGACTTACTAAAAGTGAATACGGTACAGAGAATTATGCCATAGTGACTTTACCAACAACATGTCATTCACTTTACTAAAAGTAATAAAACTTCAGTATACTTTACCAATTACTTTTTATTTATCAAAAGTTGTTAAAAGTTCAATGACTTTCATAATGAAGTTTCGATGACTATTATCTTTTTTATATATACATGTACTTCAATAACTTATACCAGAAATGAAACATCATGAATGAATTTTATCGACAGGAATAATTCGTCATTAATATTTTAAATGGGATTTATTGAATTTGGTGACCTATAAATTTCAGGCTGAACAGTACAATGAAAATAATGTATATCTCGCCTTACTCTCTTAATTTGATTTCAAACTTTTACACCTTGTATATTGGTAAAAGATTCAGTTGGTATACACTTGACACTAATTATGCAGCCCAGTTTGAAACTAAATATGATCTGGATATTCGGGGTTATGTGTGTGCCCGTTAGAAAATTATGGCGATTGTGTCTGGAATCCAGAAACCGCCCTTGATGAAGTCTTCGATCGAAATTTGAATTTAAGATAAGTCGCCGGGCAACCAAACATATGCCCACAAAAGCTAAATCGCCTGGGCAGTCGACAAGGGATGTCGCATATTTAGTATTTTGTAGGCAATGGCAGATTTTACAAGACACTGATATCAATTTCATAGAAATCGAACGATAACTTTTGTCGATAGTGCGTTCACAAAGTTCAACAAAGTGAAGCAAGGCCCATTAACTCTAGAAGTAATTAACGAGAATTATTGAAATTTAATAGGCTTCTACGTTTTACTGATCTAGAAAATGCGCAAAATTCTGCATAAATTTACCAATTTAAATAATGCATGTAAATTTAATACAGATCAGACTATAACTTTAGTCGTTAGATAGGTCACAAGGTTCTACAAAGTGAAACAAGGATCATAACTCTAGAAGTAATTAACGGAAATTGTTGAAATTAAATAAGATCCTTTGTTTCACTAATGTAAACAACATATATAAATTTCAAAATGATCAGATGATAAATGTAGTTTGTGTCGTCTGTGGAGTGTTCACAGGGCGACGGCATATAAGGGCGTATTAAAAACCTACGACTACCATAATTTGAAGTTCTATATTTGGGGCACGGAAAGTTAACAATGACAGTTTCTGTCTCCATAGTAAATTGCACCGTTCATCGTAGCTGTAGTAATATATGTGAACATTTCCTTGAAGTGGCGAAACATCATTGACAACGACTATCTTGCTTAATTCCAAATTTTCACAAATTTTCTCATCGCTAATGTAAACAGTCACGTTCAGGTTGATAGCCATCATATAGGTTTATATTAAATGAAGATTGAATTACATGTATACAAATCAAATGACCGTACAGTAGACTGAAGTATCATAATTGTTACCCACACCGTGTGAACATTTGATGGTACGTGTTCTACAGACATTTGATCGTTCATTTTCAGTGTTCTTGACCAATTGTCAAGTATATACCATAATGATCATAATGACATCCCGGATGAAGCTTAACCAATTCATTTAGAGCAATAATGACTGTCATTTATTAATTTTAATCAAAACGTAATTAAATGCCTAAATTTGTGTTGAATTTCAGGAAAGCACGATCATTTTATTCGAATGAGGATGCTATGAAACAGGTTGCAGTTAACAAACACAGACAGCTTATAAGACCGTAAACGTCAGTGTGCGTGATTCATCCGTACTGTGAATGTGATGCCAATTTGGGTTAATATAAAATAATTTACGACGGGAAACGTGGAAAAGGAAATAGATAATTATATCAATTTTATCAAGCACTACTGCCAAAACCACCTACATTGCCTCGCTTGAGTCTATATGTTCTTTTAACTTGTTTGAACAGATATAGCCAAACATATTGAACATGTTCGTACTTGTAAGCTCTAATATAAATAAATAACATTTAGCGCTTGTTAAAGCTGAACGTTGAAGATGATAAGATTACATAGGAATTTCTACATACATATATATATAATACAGAGAAGAATATAACGGTATTTTATCTCTCAGAAAAGATCCTAAACATCGTGTAGTTGTGTCTTTGCATGCTGTGAGTAAAGAAAACGTGATTTAAGAAATCAATGGTATTATTTAAAACGATTAAAATAAAAATCTGTTTTTTTCTGATAATATTTGACCTTTGCTACAGCATTATTAAATCTCCGCGCACTTTCTTTTAAATATGACAAAATGGGGTTCTAAACAAATTTGATTAAATTTGAATGCTGCATTCCAAGTGATGTTGTGGATATAGATGTAATATTTGTTTCAATAATAATATATCTAACCCTATAAATTATATACTTTAACACTTCTTTATTAACCATAGCGTTTAATCCCCTTGGAGAAACAATACATCAATTTTTAGTGTGTTGTTAATTAGAGTAACTAATAGGAGTCCACCAGGGTAGTGACATTCACGCACTATTTTACAACATATCTTTACATGATATGACCATGTACAATATTGGCGCTCATTTGACAGAGTAATGCTCGTCTTATTGTCAAATAATCAGAAATAAGTTGAAATATATTTGAAGAATAGGCTACATCATCAAACAAAATTCGCTGAGGAGTGCAAAAGGAACATTTAAATAATGATACTGATAACATAATAATTTTGAGACCCTACGCTTCCTGGGAAGATGTGATGTGTTGGTGTTGAGGAGCAGACAGGAAAAGTGTCATGTTATGTTGTAATCTTTATTCGATGAATACAAATAATTTAAAGATAGGTTGTCAGACAACAAAACATACGTCCAAAGCTAGTTAGTCGCGTCCTGGTAGCCCATAATGATTGTGGTTCTTTGTCTCATTTGTCTGAATTGGTTTGTCTCACTTATCTTTACATGGTTGTCTCATTTATCTGGACATGTTTGTCTTATTTATCTGAACGTGTCATACACATTCTAGAGCATTCACAAGATTCTATAGGAAACGAGCGAGTGCAATAACTCTGGAAGTTATTGTCAATTTAGAAAAGATGAGATGATATTGGCTCTAAAGTTTTAACAAGAACTTATGGACAAAATATTATGGACGACGGGCCGACCGACCGACAGACTCGGATGACGGTAATGTACGGCAGCATTGCGAACCATGCATTTTCAATGCAATTTCAATAATTATTTCAACAACCGGGTAATACTAGGTTTAATACTAGTATCTGGTTTCAGGAATGACGAATCATGAAATTTTCAGAGATTTAGTGTATTCAGTGAATGTCGTATAGGAAGTTATTAGTTGTTAATCACCATGAAGTAAATTTCCTGATCAACTTATTTTCGAATGCTATTTCGATTACCTTTTAATTCAACTACAGCAAGAATATTTCATAATCAAAATCTATGAAAATCCGAATCCATGAAAAGCATAATGGAACCACAATTTGATTAAAATTTGATGTGTATTTAGTTCCGGTTAAAAAATTTTTGAACCGTTCCAAACACTTGGTAATCTTTTTGTTATTGTTCTTCTTATTGGGCGATACTCTTCATGATCGCAATGAGGAAGCCATGGGGGACAAGTGAGTAAGGTGCTGCCTCGCTAGCCTGGAGGTCGCGAGTTCGATCCTGTTGTTGGCCGAGAAAGTTCATCGGAATTTTCAGGCGTGGTTTTCCCCTGTCAGTGGTGCAGGACGGAGGGCCTGACAAGGACAGCTGCCTAGTCGTTCGGATGGTTAAAAAACCAAGGTCCCGTATACACATTGGCGTGCACGTAAAACATCCCTTGGCTGTTGGAATTCGTTATAAGAATAGGCCTATAGCGCCGCTGTCCGGGCACAATTTCCCTCGTAGCACACTGTGTGGCGTATACCCGTCGTCATTAGCCCAGTCGGGGCAGAACAGTTGGACGTTAAACCCGATTTCATTTCATGATCGCCATGAAACAGGGCATGGCGGACATCCAATTTGTATTTTTATATGACGTCAAAATTCAATTGTGGCAGCGGTGGTCGGTCCCCAGTTTATATTGTACGGTAAATGAATTACAAGTGTAACCAACATAAGAATAGAGAAATGAAGATCTAATTCTAATCAGACTGAAGAAACCAACTAAAACAGTCGCCTTGATCATTGAAATTATTTAGAACCTAAACTAAATTAAGAATTTATTTTAGTTGCACGTCTACTGTAACATTTGAACTTTTTTTATATACATTTTAGGCGTGAAAGGTTTAAGAAATCTCACGCAGCTGTCTGGTTGGATTTAGTATAGTTGTGTCCCCCGCCTCGAAAAGGTTTCAAAGGTTTTAGTTTAATACACCATTGCCCTCATGCTCATTAATTACACCCCACGTTTTAACGTAATTAATGGGTTGAAAATTAATGAGTTTGAAATTTACACCAGCTTCAATTCAGTACACAGTAATTATATCATTTGTCAAGGTATATAAAACGATAAGATAAGAACGCTCTATCAACTTGGAGTGTTTTAAACATGAACATATTAATTGAATCTTTGCATGGGGTAAAGTTAGAGTATTAAATAAACTGCTATTAAAGTCGTAAGGTAATTCTTAGAAATGGGTGGTGTTCGGGTGGTAACCTTAAAAGGAAATTTCTACATTCATTGACATGCTGTTGATATACCTTTGTTTTAAAGACAACCCAATTTCGTTTGTGGGTCACACAATAAGAAAGGGCTGAGTCCGTCATTCGTAAAATGTCCCGAATAAAATATTCCGTGTAATCACCCAGGTGTAAAAAGACCCAAGGGGAGTATATATGGCTCTATTTTTAGAACCTTGAAATAGACAAAGATAGGTTGCCAGGCAACGAAACATACGCCCACAGCAGCTAAATCGTCCGGGCAGTCAACAAGAGTTGTCGCATATTTTTACTTTTTTCAGTAATGAAACTTTTATAATACACTAAAATCTGATTAAGAGTAATGACTCATTAATTAATTATCAGAAAATCATTAGAATCTGTTTGGTTTTTATAAAGTTCTGCTCCATGCTAACGTTTAGTATACGAAACATTTAATATCATGGATTTAGCGGTTCAAGTTATCAAAATTCATTGAAAATCAATATACTTGTTCGTCTCAAGACCTTAAACTCTGTGTATCAATCGGATGATAACATAAGCCTCTACAGCGTCACTTCCCCGGTTGTACGTGACAAGGAGTAGGGTCGCCTGTCCAACCTCGTGGGTTTTCTCCGGGTCCTCCGGTTTCCTCCCACTGCTAAAGACCCCTACGCGCAAGCGAATTATTGAAATAAAATTAAAAACCATATGTTAGTCCCGAAATGACCTAGATTGTGTCGAGTGGACGTTAAACCCCCACCCCCTCTCTCTCTAGATCGTCACAAGATTTTCAAAGTGATCATAGGCCATAAATTTGGCAGTAATTATTGAAAATCGTTGAAAATCAATAGGATTCTTCGTCTTATGACCTCAAACACTGCGTATAAATTTAAAGTCAATCGGGTATTAACTTT
Source organism: Patella vulgata (assembly GCF_932274485.2). Taxonomy (NCBI): domain Eukaryota; kingdom Metazoa; phylum Mollusca; class Gastropoda; family Patellidae; genus Patella; species Patella vulgata. The sequence continues at coordinate 41,182,371 of NC_065880.2, forward strand.
AGCCTCTAGAGCGTCCACAAGATGTTTTTGAAGTGATCAAGGGCCATAACTCTGGCAGTAATAACTGGAAATCGCTGAAAATCAATAGGCTACTTCGTCTCAATACCTTAAATGCTGTGTACAAATTTAAAGTCAATCGGATATTAACTTTAGCCTCTAGAGCGTCCACAAGCTTTTTTGAAGTGATCAAGGGCCATAACTCTGGCAGTAATTACTGGAAATCGCTGAAAATCAATAACATACTTCGTCTCAATACCTTAAATACTGTGTACAAATTTAAAGTCAATCGGATATTAACTTTAGCCTCTAGAGCGTCCACAAGCTTTTTTGAAGTGATCAAGGGTCATAACTCTGGCAGTAATTATCCGAAATCGCTGCAAATCAATAGGCTTCTTCGTCCGGACGGACGGACCGACAGGGGCGACGACAATATACGACCACATTTCAATGTGGGCGTATAAAAATGGTTCTAAAAGCACATATTAATGTAATATGAATGTATGTAAAGTGATTTATATTCAATTATTGAAAAAAAATATTGTAATTTCTAATCAATTATGTTCCATGATATACGTGAACAGTTCAAATTGAACGGTAGTCGTTTACGCTCGCTTAGTGCATTCTACACGTTTTTTAAAATTATTATTTTGTCGTTTGTGAATCAGCCTTTACTAATTACTTACACATTGTGTTGTAGGATATGTTGGGTTTTTTTTTTGGGGGGGGGGGTGTTGTTCATTACAAAATGGCACCCGAAACCATAGGATACACGACTCGTGTACTGATTATAAAATGTTAATGGTGTCTTAAATATTGGATATTAGGATCCTATAGTTTCACGGCATTATAACAACATCAATATTGATTGAATTTGATCAATATTGAATTCCAATTCGTGTTTTCTTTTTAATTTCGAATATAATGGAAAATATTGAGTTAGAGACTTAGCTCCCTTAACACAAAAATTTGTAGACACACGAACTGATCAATGAAATGTTCTCTTAAAGATGGGTTCCCGCGTACAAACTGGGTGATTTAATGGTATATATGGACTAAAAACATATTCAAACTAATTAATTTGTCATAACTTTGCTTCAAATCCTTCTCAAACATTGTAATTTGAAGGAATGCCCTGCTATAAGAATTGGATCAAACCAGGTCATGTTTATGTCACGTGACTTACCTCTCTTGGAAGTCAGAGGAAAATTCATTGCGTACATAAGACGATGTCTTTTATCGCTTACTATTTATTACAAATATCGAATCCTAATTAAATTCTCGGATTATCCACTATCCGCGTCTTTTTCCGTCATTTTTTATCTGAGAAAGTGGTGACGTCTAACTCTTCATAAAGTTTATCAACTTGAACATCCAGCGCTCAATGTTCGCGTGTGACCTTTGACATCACGCGTGCAGAAATTACTAATCGTCGGGCTGTTGATTAGGGGAACCCTTACATTTTTGTCCCGTATACGCTCCATGAGTGTTTTTCGGGGAATCCAGTATTTTTCTAGTAAGATTGGATATTTCTACTTTCTATATATACCAAAATTACCATACTTTTATTGGAAATAATCACCCGATAAATACTTTTCTGGGACCCATCTTTAAACCGTTTCTATGTCGACTGCAGTTTTGTGGAGAGTAGGCTTGTGAACTAAAAGTTAACTCTGGTAAAGACGGCACTGGAAACTGATGAATTATCAAGGGAACTGCACAGGTAATATAAACGAAAGTAATAACCCAGATCAGCTTTTTAAATTGAGCAATCCCACACCCTGTTTGACGTCATTTTTATTATGAATTATTAGTATCACACTGTGTTTCATTTACATTAATTGGTGATATCACATAATGTCAATATCATCATCTCGCACTTTGAATGCCCATGCCATCCCATCATCTAATGATATAGGATAAAGCACACGACCATGGCACTTTTCTCATAAAAGTGTTGTTTTACAATTATTTTTTTTATGTTGCTGAGCGGTGGTGGTGTCGGGGTGGGAGGGGGGGGGGGGGCTCGGGGCTCTGGGCTCTGTTATCTGGGCTCTGGATCCGCCCCTGTTAAATATATCCGTGGATCTTGGACAAATTGTTAGCCAGCTTCAGATTTCCTGTAAACTAAGACATTTATTTATGGACATGGTGTTTCTTTTCTTAATCTGTTAGAGATAACAATGACCATTTTGCACCTATATCTATCTAATTAATAAATTACCACTAGTCGAATGACGTATGCCAACTGACGTGGGTGAAGTCAATAGATTTCTTAATATAACTATTGGTGTTATCCTCGTGTCGACATTTTATAGTAGGTTCGGATGTCTTCCAAAGATAAGACATTTTCATTGCGAAATTCGGGTAAATTATTACTCTTACTCTAGATGATAACGGCCCGATATTCCTTCGTGTGTGTATCTGTTCTACACTCCTTTTTTGTTTTAAATGAGCTGAATGGCACACATAAATTGATGTGGGAAAGTCAACGCAGACGTCAAATTGTGTGTTGTACGGGTATTCTGCGTTTTCTTTGTATAATTTAAACAACTGTTTCGATTCAATTGCACAATTCACAGACTTTGACCTTTATAGCTTGTTTATTCTACTTTTTACATGTTGGGAACTTTACTTCAAAGAATTCTTACACCAATATTTAGGTTTGGGCTCGACTTGGCTACATTCCACAGGATTAAAGCGTGTGTGGGGTCAGTTATAATCTGTCGCCTATATTAATATCCCAAGCACATAAAAACACCTCATATGACAACCTAGAAAAGCATAACACCGGAAGCTGATTATCAATAATAACCCCCTAGACTGTAATCTACATCGGCAAAACCGTCAATCAACTCATTTAGGATATATGACTGGTCTATTAATACGTTTATTTCTTCTTTTTCTTTAAAGTAGAGGTGGGGGGGGGGGGGCATTAGTCATGTTATAATTCATAGTCATTACAGTCATTCATATTTTCACTAATCTTGTTTTATAGATAATTTATACGTTTTATTCAAACTATTCGTGAAAACAATTGTCACAGCATCGTTTTATAAGTCATGTAGCCTGGCATATCATAGTTTTATAAGTCACTTTTCTTGTCATAGCATCGTTTTATAAGTCATGTAGCCTGGCATATCATCGTTTTATAAGTCACTTTTCTTGTCATAGCATCGTTTTATAAGTCATGTAGCCTGGCATATTATCGTTTTATAAGTTACTTTTCTTGTTATATTATCGATTTATAAGTCACTTTCCATGTTATAACATCGTTTTATGTCATGTATCTTGTCATTTGAATATAGCATGGTTTTATCAGTCATTTAATCTTTACAATATAAGTCAAAAGAGTTCTAATAGGTTATGCAAATTCTTGTCATATAAGTCAGTTGTTGTTGAATGTCGCGTGTTACTTATAAGGTAAAGAAAATATTCATAGAAAATACACATGATTATTCCCATCAATAAAACCTATATATTTATTCTCATACATGTCTCCTAGACCTATCTTTATATAGGATACACTATTTCTCAGAACTGTATCAGAACAATTGTTCTCGGAACTGTAGTTTCACAGGGACGTCTTTAAAATCTTAATACGACAAGTGCCTGGTGAAATTATTGATAATCCGGGTAGTACAACCAACACCAGAAAACATTTGTAATTAAATTTGAATAATATCGTAATTCAAACCGAGCTTAGACTCATTAAATTACTGGTAATTCCAAACACCGTTAAACTCCTTGAAAACCACTAAAACATTAGAAATGAAATGGCGTTTAACGTTTTACTTTTGTGAACTAATCGTTTACTTAGCTTAGCAGATGTATCTGAAAGGTTGCATACAATTTCAAAGCATACCTATGTGAACTCTTCGAACGAGAAGTGGTATCAGGTGTTCTACAAATATTAAGTATACCTACCACGTGTACGACACACATTACTACCTATAACTGGTTTAAACCTCGATTTCAGAATTCAGAATCCCAAATTGTAACTATATACTCAAATAGTTTGGGTTTTTTACCAACTGGGGAAGACCTAAAATGCGTTAATACCTTTCTACACCGTGAACAGAAATTCCACTATAGAAAGTGAGGAGAGGTGGGGCTTCCCGTCACAGTATATGTCTCGTATGGAAATGGAGACATATCAATGTTTTCACGTGTCTAGAAATTATATGCATATTCATATGCAAATAATAATAGCCTACCATATTAACTAATTACATTGAAGCACGCATAAATTCATGATGCAAGTGTACAAGTCAATTTATAGGATATGGAAAAATACATGTTAAGAATATATTCAGAAGTAAACTTGTTTACAGTTCATGGATATAAATAAAACATTTACTTACGAAAACAGGTCAAGTAAACAACGTGCTTTTATATTTTATAAAAATATTAGCATTAACAACTATTTGAACTATTTTATACAAAGAAATAAGTGTAACGCAACTCACCAAAGGTATACAATAAGAATCTCTGTGTTTTCTGATGAATAAAGGCGTATTGTGCTGTTTTATTGGCCTCTCCAATATTACACTACCTTCTGAGTTGGGTTCCCACATTGCGGCTGTGAATCTAATTTCATAAGACCGGAAGACCGAAACATAATCGTCACAAGTAACCTAGAAATATCTCCCGGGACTGGCGCTCTATTAAGTTTGCAAGTGTTTAGCCGAGTTTCATTTTGCCAACATACATATTACGAACTAACAACTTGCTTGTGTCTTTGTTTGCAAAGGGAATTTACGAATTGACAGCCCAATAAACATAAGGTCCCGCCCACCGTTAGTCAAACTGGAGGTATAGCACACTGATTGGTCGGCTTATGTCAATATTGACATTATTGACATACCTGGCATACCGCTGGGCTATTAGGCTATAGCAGATGATAGTAGAAAGTGCAGATTTGATACGGCCTATGGTCAAGACCTACATCACATGTGTAAAGTGTAAAATAAGAAGAGCATTGTATATAAATATAATGTTTATTCCATGGACTTAATTAGTTCAACCTGTGGTCAGGTGCATTAAATATTTTTTAAAAGTAAATTTATGATGAGTACAAAGGTATAATCATATGATACTACTTTTATATAAAAACAATACTTTCTTCACTGATAAATAATATTTGATTAAGCGATATAATCACAAGTCTGGCACCTACATGTGTGAACTTCATGATAGTTATTTTGACATGTTTTTAAAAAAAATAGTAACCTATTGTGAACACTAATTGAGTGTTATCCAGAAGCAATAGTCCACGTGGAGTCCGTATTTTACAGTCCGAAAATTTCAATTTAAGCAGTGTCAGATTAAACCTTTAGGGGCCCTAAGCACCGATTTTTTTTTATATTTCAAGGTCTAAAATAAAGGATTAACCCCTGATTATTAATATTCCTGTTGTATGTGAGGTTCTGTTTATTAGACCTGGTTCAGCTGCGCCATTTGCACCATGGTAAATCCGACACTAGAAAAAAACAACATTTTCTTTGGTGCGTATTTTAATTAATATTTAATCCAGGGCTAATTTATTCCTTAGTGTGGGGCGAGGGTCAGTCGTTGAATTATTTTCATGCAAAATTATGATGGAAATAAGTCGAATGGGTCGAAATCTATTTATGGAAACGTTTTCCTTTTCGTAAATAATTAATATCTAAATTTAAAATGAACATTTTGGTTTTATTGAAAGTTTAAAATGTGTAAAATATTTGTATCAAAATTGTCGGTACAATGGTTCACGCGTCTATCAAAATCAAACTCCTCATCGGTCTAGATAATTGCAAAGATGCGATGCAAAGGTCATTTGTCCATGGTCATCTAGGGTCACAGTCAAAGGAACTAACAAAAGGATTGCGGCAACTCCCACCGCCCCTCTGGTTAAAGGGTCACCACTATCGGGTCTGGGCTTTTCGTTATGTCTATCAAAATCTAAACACTTAGCATTCAAGATAAAAGACTCGGATACATGTCAAGTAAGTATAGATTTTATCAATATTTATTTTGTACTCAAATATTGCATCCTTATTATCCTATAGATAATAGTAAATATCATACGCAGATACGTTTTTTGACTTTCAGATTGCATCGACCATCATCTGAGGGACCTGACTTGGAACCAGAAGTTCTTAGTCTCTCATAGTTGGACAAAAGAGAAATGGTCCCAACTTACTGAAAATCGAGATCAGACTGGTGTAAAGTTCTGTATATCACCCTAACCAAACTATAATAAAGATATATATGAACCACTATCAAGACTCAATGTTGTAACTAAAGGACAAAAAATATATAATCAAAAATTGTACAGAATGACAAATAAATTGATACTCAAACTGTTATATTGAAATCTGGTGTTCCCCGTATGGTCCATTCTTATTTTCAGTGTACACACATGATACAGTGAAAACACCACAAGAATCTAAGAATCTACGCGAAAATGCTCATACCTAAATTTAAAGTAGCTAAGTCTCTAACTCAATATCGTCAAAAGTCTTCGACATTGAAAACAAGAATTATTTGTCAATTTAAATCAACATTGATGTTGTGATCTTACCGGGAAAAGATGGACTTCTGATATCCAATATTGAAGACAAAATAAACATTTTACCATTGGTACACGAATCGTGTACCATAATGCGTTTCAGCGCCATTTGTAACAAGTGACTCGAAGAACGAGGCTAGCCATATCCCACAAGTCATGACAAACGGTGACTCAATATTCATACCTGGAGAGCATGCACAATAAATATTATCACTGTAGACTGGAATAACCAGACGCTAGAGATTGTCATTCGATTGAGACGTCTGGCTTATTTCGACGGGCAGAACTGATTTGAAATTAGAGTAAAAACGGAAACGATTGAATGTAAATTAGTTTATATACATTCGAATTACATTACTATATGCGTTGCGAACCATTTGTGTCAATTTCTAGGTCCCAAATATTAGCGATTTAGCTCCTTTAATTATATAGTTAAGTGCTTTTTTTTTAAATAAATATAAATATTAAGCCGTGTTAGTATATTGTGTGGGTATAGTATTGAAAAAACACCAACCAATAGGTCTATTTCATGATGCCTTTTGTAATACGTCATATTAGATGATAAAACCAAAACTTAATTGATTTTTTTTATTATGTTTTTAAAATTGTGCTTAATTTATATTAATTTGAGAGAGTTTATTATATTTAATACAGTTTTGTTTTTTGCTCCATGCATATCAGACATAAAGGAATTAATTGGGATTGCCTAGGGTGTCGCACCGCCTGCACCGACCTCTTATAGTGTGCCTAAAGCCAGGTAATGAAATAGCACCGACCGACTGTGGTTTTAAGTAAAGAAATATTCAGGCAAACCTATGATTAAAGTTGTTTATTATGAATGGACCCACTGTATTTCGTTTTCTTCCCCGAACATGCTATAACAAAGCATCCATTTACAGGTTTTCTTAATACAGCTATGTCATTCATCGTTCTTGGTGATCACACATGCGGTCTGTGGTTTGTTTTCGCATTCCTCGTCGCCGTCTGCCCTGTTTTGCGAAATGATTTAAAACGGGGTAACGATGTTGGTACCGCACGCCCAATCCCGACCTGCTTTTAATATATTGAAAGGGAGGTGTCACGTTTCGTTCATCTTATAAAGTCCCATGAAAACGTATTCTACAATCTTGATGTATATCCACCTGCTCATGTTATGCAAATCGTCTCCATGAACAACAAATATCGTATCAACGCTAGGTTCACGGTGCAATATTTTCTTTCAATCCACGGGCCATTGTACAATACAATATTTCTATGGATAGTTGAGAAAATGCAAATTAACCCCTTTTTTCGTTTAAACTTGAAATTGAAAATACAAAATATTCCTTACCTATTTGTTTAAAGGTAATTTAATTATAGGAAAAGGAATTTTGATCTAAAGACGTCAATATGAAAACGGCGTCTTGTTTATCACCGGCACGTTTTGGCGTGGAATGGAGTTCTTGTATTTCATTCAATAGTATCGAGCTTTTAATCGACAGCAAGAAACGCAACAAAACTAAATGAAAACTATGTACTAAATGCTCTTTTTCGCAACTGGTAATTGTAGTGAAAACCCATGCAGGAAAGGAACATTTCGAAATAACAAACATGGAGAATAATGTCCATCCAGAAGCGACGCCAAGTTACTGTGCTCAATTATTACAGAATTGCAGGAATTTTCTTTATTTTCTCAGAATCAAATAAGTAAGACTTCTGATCAGATTTCAGTGCAGGAATTTCTAAAAAGGATTTACAATACTGGTGAAACTGGTTGTTCAAAGGTTGTTCTACAAAATCTCCACGGTTATTGAATGTTCAGTGTACAGTAAGTTTACTTAGATACCGCAGTTATGGCCGATGATAAAGATACTGGCCTTGAAATTAGGTGTGTGTCGTAAATTTATTTTTAAAAAAGTATTTAGACCACATAGATTTTGAATGACTCATTCATTTAAACATGTACGCAATCTTTCAACGTATATACCAATTCACTTTATCATTTATCTGTCAAGGAAAGGGATTTTAGATATCTGGATATGATAAAATGAAATTTAAATACTTGACAGTTACCCCCTTTTCATGGAATGTCATATGTGAATACGTGGAAGAAAATTTAATAAAGGGCTTTGTCGCTTAAAGATTATTATGTAAGGGCTAAATTTGTCTATTCCATGTCTTTATTTTGGCTTCAAATGTTATATACACTATTATTTAGACATGTATTCACACGAAAAGCCTACAATAATTCTCTAAACAATCGGATGGTCGAGATTTAAATGGAGCACCCGCGAAATTTAAAAAGCTAACGTTAAGACGATAATCGGTATTCGAGACTAAGTCTCGATTGTCAAGTACGTTGCTACGATACACCCGCGAGATTTAAAAGCTTAACGATAAAAAGGATACTCGCTAATCAAGGCTAATTCACGACTGTCAAGTACTGTTGCTACGATAATAAACAATATATGGTATATCTTGTCAAAACTTTAAACTCTTGTAACTTCACTCAGAATAAGGTCATTTCATTGACATTTTCAGTATATTCATTTTTTATTATCTATTATGTAGCAAGAACGGTCAGCTCTTATCTAAATCTCGCATAATGCATCTTTTAAATGACCCACACCTTAGAAAAAGAAGGTGTACTGTTAACAGCTATGATAGACATATATTATCTCCAACAAAAGTTTATCCCATTGAACTCGTTCGCCCTCTCCCTCTCCCAGAACTTTGAAAGGTGATTTACCCACACAAGTCTCATTTAATTGGAACTAGTGATATACTTTCCGACAGGAACATGTAAAGTATCGTCAATGATCTATGAAATACAATAGAAACGACTTCTCGGCGGGGAACGCTTACGGTTAGGAATCGAATCAATGAATAACATTGTACTTGTAGGGGGAAATTACCTGAACAATTTGTTCTGTCCATGAATGGATTAATACCTCAAGATATCGCCCATTCAACCTCGCCGTAAAACAGAAGAAGAACACCGTTTTGAATAAAAGTTTTACAACGTCTTACAGCTTAGTTCTGTGGCTATACATGTTTACCAGTAAGTTGCTAACAGTGGCGGATCTAGAAGCTGTGAATGTGAATGTGAATGAAGGGGGGGGGGCAGTTCCAAATCTAGAAATCTAGGGCACTATCCACAATCCCACGCCATATCGCCCCGGTAGATGGTGTTGCCTATAGTTGTTCGCCGATTGTTATCTCGCCGGAAAGAAGTTGTATTCAAGTTCACATAAAGTTCATGTAATATTATTATTGTTGTTTATTTTATTATATTTTTTGGTAATCTTAGGTGCGCTTATTTGATCTCATGGAGGCGGGAGCCATCAACCACCCCTCCCTCCTTAAATCCGTGCCTGGTTGTCAACTATTCGTTATGCCCATGGAATGGATTGATACCTCAAGATGTATCGCTTCCAGCTTGGTTCTTTGACTCTAGGTTGCTAACGGTCATTATATAATGGCTTTAAATAGATATTAACCGTATCTTCAAATTATTATGTCTTCAGGTATCCGCCCACCATACTTATGTTACCGTTTTAATAATTATCGACATGAAATCAAGTCTTTATCATTGATCGACTGTTGAGCCATTAATAACCACATGCAAAGATAATTTTAGCCATACTTCATCTGACTTTATGTTTAGATCGACTGGAAGTCTGCATTTGTAAACTAGTGGATGGACAATAATCCTTGAGCAGGGTCCGTTAGAGGGGGTGACAGATGGAAAACTTGTCCAGGTGACTGGTGCCTAGAGTGGCCCGGAGTAATGTTTTAAAATTGTTGGTATAGATTAATACAAAATAAATATACTGTTACTTAATCGTGAAGTAGAAGAAAACCGGTGACTTCTCAATGTGTGTACCTAGTGGCGTGGATAGGATTCGAATCGGATTCTGTCAGTCCACTTTTTGGGGAAAATTTATGTATTTAAAACTATTAACTACCTGCCCGGGCCTTACGCCGTGGGGGACCCGGTCCGTCCTCGTTTTGTTTGAGGCTCTCGCCACCGTCAGGCTATCCGGGCCCCGGCAGGTAATCGTTGCCTGGTCTGGGCCAGTAGAATGCTACAATGATCGTGAGCGCGCCAGATTCGCGCTCTGTGGACTGGTATCGGATGATTAAAAACGAAACTGAAAGAGAAGCTTTTACTTTCGTCTTCGTTTCGTTGGGTGCTAAAAATCGCGATGTTTTCCAATATTTTTGCCACATGTGGACCTTTTGCCGACCACTGACATCGTGATTCGTCACTAGTAATATGTCCCGGAGAAGCTTATTATCTGTTCTGTCTGGCAATTTTAAGCAGGTCTTAATGGCTTACCACGTACTGTTTGATGAAGCTATTGATGTGTATACACGGAAACTTCCGTCTGAAACCAGTTCAATATGATTTGGGGAATTGAACAAAAATATAAAAAAATAGTTTATGTGATGAAAACATTTTCTTTTTGATATTATTTGGCATGTTTTCTATGTTTCAATTTGTTTGCCTACTTAAAATTTCCTGTCAAAATCGTGTACATCTGATTATTATTACATCAGTAAAACTTAAACGTAGTACATGACGTTTTTGGTATGTCATATTATGTTGTGTTAAATCTCAGTTTCTGTATTTTAGCAAAGTAACCTCCAGTAACTCCAGATATACGCCAAAAGGACACTAGAGACCTTGTATCTTTAAAAAAAATTCTATCCACCCCACCCCCATCTTGCCGAGTCGTTGTCTATGAGCAGTGTATAGACACAGGGCCCAGATACCAAAGTTTACCCGAGATCTGGAATTGGAGTTTCATGAGTTGGCACAATGAAGCTTGAAAACTGGATAACATATCAGATTTGTTGTCATTGCTATATTTATTATATTGTTAATAATTTATTGATTGTTGCATGATTGTCCTAGATCTGTATACATGTTTACAGCATTGTGTCTACTTTTATATCTCGGTGTAAAAAAGTCCACATGTCTTTGAGATGGTGTTTTTCTTGTGGCAAATGCAAATGCTGTAGTATTTGCATAATAGCAGCTGTGGGTAACAGTTTAACAGCAAAAGTATAATATACTAATTTTTGGGCCATAGGTTAATGTGTCGGGTCAAATGTCAACCCATTGAGTCAAAGGTCATTTGCATAATTACAACGAAGGTTTCAGTGTTCACATAGTAGCACTTATGATTTAATGAATGGATTTAAAGATAACAAAAATAAACATCACAAATATATGATGTTTAAATCATAAGTGCTACTATGTGAATACTGAAACCTTCGTTGCTGTATTTTCTCGCGATGTTTATCATCTTTGATGTCTCATAACTTTTTTGATTTTAATGCCACAATCATGAATATTACACAGATTTGTGGCAACATAGTCGTTTTCTTTGAATCGACGTAAACAAAACCTACCGACTTATAATCCCTATGGCCTGTTTGAGGTCAAATAGAAATGTTAACCTTATTTTTGGGTCAAAGATCAGATAAACTAAGTCAAAGATCAAAGTTCATGCATGTTGGGTCAACGAAATGATCCCCTTCAGAAAGCCAATACCTTTATCAGAAACATATAACATGTTCTATGAATTATTTTTTACCATTTGCTCAGTATCAGATACCAGTGATAAAACGCCAGTTTATGGGGTGAGTTTATAGGTTTAAAAATAGATAATTAAAATAGAATATACTGAAAATTTCAGTCAAATTGCTTCAATCTGAATCGAAATATTAGGGATTCAATTTTAGGCTAGCCTCGGGCGCCATAACTACCTTTTGCACAATAATAAACAAAGTCTCGGTTATCCATTTTTACGTTAAATCATCCATCATAAAAGGTATTCACATCCACTAAATATCGCAGGTTAACGATGGCATTGAGAGTGATAGTTGATTATGGTCTTGATAAGCTAATTAATGTTTATTTAATAATTTAGATAACATTCCAGGCCTAAAGAAAGGCTAGCAATAGGCAGATTTAGCTCTTGCATAATGCATGTTTAAATTCCTGGTCTTTGTACGGTTACGACTGAAAACTGGCAGGAAATAACTATAGTACTTCTTTCACAATAAAAAACCAAAATAGACCCATTTCTGGCATCCACTTCTGGCTATCATGTTGCTCTTTTAATTATATTGGTATACTACAACAATTACTACGTGTAATGCCATCTACCTTCTTAATCTAGAAATTAACCCCTGATATTCTGGGATCTGATTAGCTTCACAGTACAAATATAGACCAAATGTTGGTGAACTGGAATTCTAAACAGCAGACGTTGTTCCACGTCCCATTCACTTCATTCAAATACTTCATACCGGAAGTCGGCTGTTCTGGCAATGAAATGTATACCATTGTGCACTCTGGTATTTCTCAATATCGTTTTCAAGACGAAACTAACTTTCTGTTAGAGCATGAAAAATGTATTTTACTTCAGATATTTGTAATTCACGAAGCTTGTATTTCCTGGTTTTCACTAGTGATTTTTAAAGGTCGATGTTACCTTGAAAATCGTTCGGCACGGGTCAATGATAGCTAAATCAGCTGCTCACACCAGATACATATTTTAATATAATTATTTCAATTTTGTACTTATATTGACGACCTCTCATCTAGCCGGTGAAAAGCTGCTTCATATTGTCTATTCAGCCATATCTCAAACAGAACATAAAACTGATAGACCATCATGCCCTTCAGACCAATATCACAAAACACTTCGAATTCAACAAAATTCATTAGCCCATAGTAGGTGCAGAAAAGAAGGACGTTGAACCCCGATTCATTTCATGTGATTTTAATTTGACTGGTCATATAGCTACGAGTAAACAATTCTGTGCTTCTGTCATAGCTACTATCACCAGTCAAAAACACCACTTTACTTTTTAAGAAAATTATTAAATGTCTTTGCACCTATTTTACACCAATAAGAGAATATATATTGTTTTCCGTTTAAAGTTAGGGTTGTTTTTCTTTGTAAGTGAAATTCAAGAGCTTGTAGAAATGCCAAAAAATTAGCCGGAAGATGCATCTCTATTTAGCCTGCATTCATGAGTGATGCTTCAATTCGATTTTTTAGAGGTGTTTGTGAGACTAAACAAGCTAGGCTTTAAAATGAGTTTTATCAGTTTACACCAGTTTGATCAGTTTGTACCTGTATAAAAGTTCAATAACCCACGTCTTCTCTATATTCTTACGTTTAGTTTTATATAAAACATGACATTAGAAGACTCCACCTTAGACTAAGTTCTTTCTACGTGACTGGCAGACGACAAGATGAAAGCAACCTCCAATTACCCTTTTCTTATAATTACACATATTCTTTATTCACTTCTCACTCTACATTTTAAAGTGACACTACATTCATTTCTGAAATAAATGAGGAGATTTACAATTTTTTGCTCTGAAATCTTCACCGATCTCCGAATATAATTTCACAAAAAAGCGTATTAAATCCGACTCCGCCAATCGTATACACCTCAATACGGTGTATTATTGGATATACAATTTAGTTTTAAATTAAAGTATTAATTACGGAGGTAAATGACTTCCCATGGTGTGACTTTAAATGCAGTAGTTTGTCGGTGGTCTCCATCAATGTGGCAGGTGTACTTGTAAAGTAATTGATCAGAATTAGGTTTAGTATCAGCCGCTTAATTTATGCTTATAAGAAATTGATATGACACAGTGGGCTAAAACTTATTTCTAGTCCTGTTCCATTTTTTTTTATATTAAAGATATTTAGAAAATCCGGACATCGTGATTTAGAAGTGAATTATTAAAGAATCGCCGAGCTGTTCTCTGTATTCGATACCACAGTGTTAAATTATGAAGGTTTTAAATTGTACGAAATGACAGATTTTACCTTCTACTAAGTACATGTAGCTTCGAGATTTCAAATCCAAGCTAAAGCGCTCCATTAGTTCTAGGTTGGCAGGGGCAAGAGTGCAGGGGGTGGTCCAGGGGCTTCTCTAATGCGGGGTTGGGGGGTTCGAGGGTCCTCCCCGAGAAAATATTGAAAATCGGGTGCAGAAACGATGAAATCTGACGTCTTCTGGCAGGCTACCAGTTAAAACCTATCAGATCAAAAAACTACACAGATCGCTAGAATCAATAACCGATTCGGTTCACTTCGGCAACATATCGAACAAAAATTGTTATACAATTACATCGGATATATAAAATATAAAATCTTATCATGACATAGTACGACAACGTATGTACTTAAGCAAGGTATATTTTGCGCTGCTGCGATCTAGCAATGAACTCTATAACTACCTTAGATCTTTTCGTCCATCCGATTTTTATGAATAGATGAATAGAATCAAACTGTGTGCACCCGCACTCAAGACTCCACTCACTAACAGGAGAGTGTGGCAATTCTTTGCGGTGCCCCTGTAGAGCACATGTTAGGTCTATTTAATACAATTATTTACTTTTAATTATTTTGTTTATTTGTTGTTGGTGGTGTTTTTCATATGTCGATTAATAAAAGCATTGGATCACTAAGTTACTTGCCGTATTGGGAGACGCGGTAGCTCGTGTATAAGGTGTTACCTCGCTAACCAATTGGTCTCGGGTTCGCTTTCGGTAAAAATTCTTGCGATAGTCCGGCGTGGTTTGCCATTGTCAGTGGTGTAGGACGAAGGGTCAGACAAAGAACAGCGCCTTGTCGTTCGTATAGCACGAAAAACCGAGGTCCCGTGTACATGTAGGCATGCGCGTAAAATACCCCTCCAGAAGAGAACTCTTGTTAGATGCCGTTTATCGATGCTCATTGGCGTGTCAGTAACTGGTGAAGGTGTAAAATGTGGTGAGACGGGGAAGGTAAACAATGGTGTGTGAACATGTATAATTGTCTGTAGTCAATGTTGACATATTATTAAAGCATCGTGTTTAAGTGTGGAAGGAGATTTGTAAGGTTGATACACTCAATCGCTTTGTTTATTTGGTTAAAGAATGTTAAATATACACGGTGTTAGTTAAATAAATTTCATTCAAGCTAACATACTATCATTCATTATGTCAAACTAGAGTGTGACAACCTTGATACTTTTATTTCTCTCTTCCAGTTTTTTTGTTTCTATAAAACGTTTCTTCAAATTACGAAACAAATACCGCATTATGCTCAATTTAAGTTATGGATATGATGTGTAAAAATATGCATATCTATAACATATCTTTCACTGTCGTTACTTTGGGCGCTATTGACTAAAAACGCTCTTGTGGGTTCTTGTCCGTGATTAGAATAATTTCGAATGACTTCCTAAACAGGAAATTATCAAAATAATAATACCAAAATAGATGATATATTATGACATCTAACAATTATAATTGTCCATGAGGTCGCGGAGCACTGTTCGTGAGGTCGTGGCGGACTACTTTTGAAAAAATGCTACGTTTTCATGAAAAGCATATAAATTTCTTATCTATACACCTTGCCACATTTCCAATCGCCGCTCCTCTTTCATGCCCACAATTTGTTTCGCCAGTTTCTCATTACAACATTTTGATCTGGAAAGTGAAACTAGTTTAAGGCGATTCCCACTCTATCTATAATATCCGATATGTTCTTCGAGGGGTCGCGACACTGGTTTAAATTATATCAATACTGCACTATATACAGAAAGAAAGAACGCAATTACATTGCATAAAAAAACTTACAAGGGCGAGTGAAAACATGAATAATAAAATACACAGGACGTAAACAAACAAATATGTCCATAGGAACATAGAGATATAGTTACAATAACATACATTTTGAAAAAAGGTCCTAAACTTTTTAATAGTCTACTATTTGTGTTCATCAAGAACAGATTAAAGTCCATTAAAAGTACTGATATATATAAAAAAGAAATTATTTTATAAAATTGTTGTTATATATGTATATTATTTTATATGTATATTACATTACAATTAATCACATGTTGAAGAATTTGTTGCGTGGGAAGAAACATATTTAGTTTTTAAACAGGTCAGAGAGAAAATGTTGAAAGGTACTTAAAATGAATGAGTGATAGATAAGTCACTGAAAGTATATATTATTTTGTTTTTAAATCTCTGCTTTATTTTTGGAAACTTGAAATAAACGAAAATGGGTCGAAAAGCACATTAATGTAATAAGAATGTATGCAAACTGATTTACATTCAATTTTTATACGTCCACATTTTCTGGTGGACGTATATTGTCTTGTCTGTATCGGACCATAACTTCATGGATTGTGGCCCCTGATTGTACGAAAAATTTCGTTTTTAGCATGGGGAACACTCTAGAAGTCACAATTTTGATCCGATTTTGATGACACTTGAAATGCATATTTATAACGCAAGGATCATGGTTCCTTTCGATATTCGCGCTTATCGGATCTTAACTTCCTGAATTATGGCTCCTGCTTGTAAGAAAAATCGCGTGTTTAGCTTATGGTCCCTCTAGAGGTCACAATTTTTATCCGATTTAAAAAAACCGTTTTAATATATCACCGTTACACTCTAATGATGGTTGAGTTCGAATTCCGTGAAAATCAGACCAAAACTGCCGGACAAAATGGCCGCCCCTTGTACGCAAGTAGTGTAAAAATATGGTATATCAAGGTTGTGGACCCTCTAGAGGTCACAATTTTCATCCGATTTTGATGAAACTTGGAATGCATGTTTATATCCCAACGATCTTGGTTCCTTTCTATATTCGCGCATATCGAATCGTACTGAATTATGGCCCTTGATTGTACGAAAAATCGGGTTTTGAGCTTGTGGTCCCTATAGAGATCACAAAAAAACAAAAACGTGTGAACATATCACAGTTATACACTAATGATGGTTGAGTTCGAATTTCGTTAAAATTGGACTAAAACTGACGGACATAATGGCCGCCCCTTACACGTAAATAGTGTAAAAATATGGTATATCAAGGTTATCGACCCTCTAGAGGCCACAGTTTTTATCCGATTTGGATGAAACTTTAAATATATGTTTTTATCATAATGATCTAGGTTCCTTTTGATAATCACACATATTCGAACGTAACTGCCTGGATTATGGCCCCTGATTGGTCGAAAAATCGCGTTTTTTAGCTTGTGTTTTCTCCAGAGGTCACAATTTTTTTTACCGATTTTAAAAACCGTTTAGATATATCACCATTCCACCATAATGAAGAATAAATTCGAATTTCGGGAAACTGCTCGACAAAATGGCCGCTCTTTGTACGCAAATTGTGTATAAGTATGTAATTTTTATCCGATTTTGATGAAACTTAGAACATATATCTCAGTCCCTTTTGATATTTGCGCATTTCAGACCATAACTTTCTAGATTATGGACCCTGATTGTACAAAAAATCGTTTTTGTTTTTTTAGTTTGTTCTCTATCCATCTGTGGACGCTGGTTATTGTCATTTCGGTGAAATACGTAAGCAGTCCAGATTGAATGTCAGTTGATTAGGCAAGGTTATTGCAGTCTACACGTTTATCTTGGGTTTTTTTTTCATTTTTGTCGATCAGCTATTTTTAATTAGTTCCGCATTGTGTGTGTTGCTTTGTTCATTATAATTGTCGCTGGAGGCCATAGCTTTAAATTTTCTTTGTCAACTTGGGAAAAGAAACGTTATTTTACAATGAATTCAGTGAATGTAAAGAGAGCGTGTAGTGTTTTATTTTCAATTCTATCCACTGTCATTTATTGTGATTTAAGAACATTGTAAAACTGTGTATGGATATTTAGCCCAAGGCGAGTCTAAAACTATATGAACTATGTAACATATAGTTTATTTATCAGCTGTTTGGCATGTATATTAAAGAAATAAACGCACATCCCTGTTAACGTCTTGTACAGTTTAGTTTCTTCCTTGACCTATGTACGTGGCGTGCACGTAAAAGAGCCATTGGAAGTTGTATTTTAGGGAACAGCAGGCGGAAATGCCGCTGCCAGGGCAAAATTCCTCCCCTCGCATTGCACATGTAATCACAGAAATGATATTTATTATACGTTAATCTAAAAAAGACAGGATTATTTTGTCGACTTTAAATCCCATTCAATACTGAAGAAGTCGGAATTCGTGCCCCTTTTTTCTTGATTACATTGTCTGTGTCTAGTGGACGTTAACCCCATTTATTTGTCTTTCTCTCCTTGACTTTTCGAAAAGTAGAGCAATTATACACCGTTGAAGAAATATATTAATGGACCCATCGGTAAAAAACCCAACTTTTGTTTTGTTTTGGGTCTTTTTGAAAACAAAGAATATGTTCCAATAATATGTTTGGGTAAGTGAAGGGTCTTGGTTACTATTAAGGTTTGTAGTCATGTTCTATTCGTATTAATTTGATAATAATATTAGGTTATATTATTGGGATGGTAGGTCACGAGCGTTTTAGAATCCAAACAAATAGTCAAGTTACCGCCCAGTCAGTATATTTTTCAGTAAACTATACATAATACATAAACTACAACTACAATAGATATGTTCTGGGAATCTATATTTTATAGACTGGTTAATCAAACAACCCTAATAACTCACAAATGAACTTTTGACTCGAGTAGCTCCAAAAAGCATTTTGATGATGTGTGGAGTAATTACAAGGTGATATGGGGTGAAATGAACCGTTACAATACTATTAGCTGTTGACCTCAGTGACCAGTATACCTTACGACAAGAAAACCTCTTGACAAGCTGGGATTTATTAGTCGTTAGGGAGGGGTTCTCAGCGACAGTTTGTTGACAAAATATAACAAAAACAGACTTATAGTAAATTGTTCGAGGGTGGACATTATATTTGGTTAGGTTATAATCAGTCCTATCTTGACCACAATACATTAGCATAAATGTATATTGTATACGCTTATATCATATTGTATATGTGACCCTCCAGTCTGTCTCACAGACAGAAACGACAAAATACACTATGTCGATCAAAATTAATTATCGAAATTAAGGTTTTCTCACTGAACGCTTCAAAAAGAATTAAGTAATAAACGTCCAGAAATTCCAATTTTGCCGTTTAAGAAAAATGGCACTACAAATGACAATTCTCAAGATCTTCAGTCCAGTATAGGCTTACCATTTTGTCTATATTGTAAAACTGTGACTTATTAAATTTTCCCCATGGTGTGGAAATCAGACGGTCTGCGATCAGACGGTCTGCCTTTCCTTTCATGTTTCATTGGATCCAGACCATCATAGACAATCTAGGGCTTCATTCACGATCTGTTTATCAGAGTCCTCCAACCTGATTCCTCCTGCAGGCCATCTCCCATACGAGCCAAGGTAAACAAGAATATCTTGAATAGAATGTATGTGAAGAACCTGCTAAAGAGTTTATCGGAAAGGAAATAAAACAAAGGAATACTGAATATTAAAGATACATTATGGGAGATTAGATACAGAGCTGAGAGTTCTCACTATACTAGTTAAAAACTAGATAATATTTCAGTAAAATTGATCCACTCTGAACCGAGAATTTTGCGATTGAATTTTAGGCCTAGCCGCGATCATCATAACTAAAGTCGGTACGAAAAAAAACATAGGCGCGGTTATCCATTTTTTGATTTAATCATCAATGAGCGTTGAGCAGCAGATCGGATTTCAATCCAGTAAATATCGCAGGCTAGCGATGACATCGATAGTTGATTATGGTCTGGATAAGTTAATTCATGTCTAATAAATAATTTAGATGACATTTTAGGCCTAAAGAAAGACCTGCAATAGGCAGATCTAGCTCTTGCATAATGTTTAAGCTGAAACCAATCGTTTTGAGGTCATATCAAGGGATATCTTATGGAAACAACTACAATGCATTAATTTTCACATTATCATTTTAAACACGAAGTTAAAAGTTTCATTTTACATGAAGATGTGTTCAGTTTTATATCTGTACAATGCTGGAGAGCATTTTGCAAAGGCAACGGTATTTTAACTGAACAAGCAAAGCAAAGATCGGCTTTTCTAACTCTGAAAATTAAAAGGGCCCGCTACTAGCGGCAACTTGATGATAGAGCAACAACGACTAATACGAAAATATCCACAATTTATTCTAGTGGGTTAAACCCTTTATTGAATACAACAAAATATAAGAAATAGAAGGTATAACTAAACCCACCATAGTATATAATATGTTAAAAAGATATTGCTGTAATATTAACAACAATAAATTTCCCACGGGTCTCTAATTCACATAACTACGGGGCTCGGTAAGGGACACAAAATGTAAAAAAATATATCTGGCGCGCTAGTTATTATGAGGTGCGCACCGGAAAACTAAGTAGCGCGCGCCAGATAACAACTTGAGTATTTTTTAAGGCTAGGAGACTGACGTTCACTATTAATTAATTATATGCTATGAAATGTAATCAAGAAACCTACCAACTTGCTAATCTATACATAACAGGGAATAGTTCGAAGAAACTATCAGATGCATTTGGATCACTTAATATTATGTTTTTGAAAATCTATATCTGTTGGTTCTTTAATATGAAAGTGCAAAATAGAAAAAGATTAAACCCCAGTGACACATTTTAAGGGCCATAAAGCTGCTAAATCCGCAGAGGTTGGATGGCTGAGTGGTTAGCACGTGCGCGCTGTATAAGATCTGTCATTGAGTCAACTGGCGTGGTTTCGATTCCTCGGTTGTACGTCAGTCCAACCTCGTGGGTTTTCGCAGTGTCCTCCGGTTTCCTCCCACTGCTAAAGACCCCGACGCGCAAGCGAATTATTGAAATAAAATTGAACCATATGTTAGTCCCGAAATGACCTAGTTTGTGTCGAGTGGACGTTAAACCCCATTTCTCTCTCGCTAAATCCGCCAAACTATATTCAGCTTTCAGTCTGTATCCTATAAGTAGCTTTCAGCAATAACATTGAAGTATTAAAATAAAATAAATTAAGTGTTAAAGTTATTCCCGAGAGTCGAAAACGTTGTTTATTATTTAAATCATATTTTGTTTATGGAAAGCTCAAGAAAAGATTTTGTGTGCGGAGGGGGCGGGGCAGCTTCACAGCTATGAGCAAATCGACTTTTGAAGTAGAGAGAGAGGGGAGAGAGTGATCTTTATTAGTGAGAGGAAACCGGGTGAATCGGAGAAAACCTACAGCACAATTCCCCCCAATTGCACGATTTCCCATTTCGTCTGAAATAGGGACACTCCCTAATACTGTGATGAATGTAATTTATCAGGCTGTTCCAAAAGGGGTAGTGCAGGGTCCGGAAGAGATCGATCAGACTTTCTTCTGTTGGGGCCTGGTAGCTCAAATGGGAGAGAGAGAGAGAGAGAGAGAGAGAGAGAGAGAGCGTCTGCTCCACGCAAACTAGGTCATTTCGGGACTAACATAAGGGTCATTAGCAGTGGGAGGTTTCCGGAAGACCCGGAGAAAACGCGCGAAGTTGTCCAGGCGACCCTACCTTTGTCACGTACAAGACGAGAATCGGAACCACGTCACACGATTCAATGTCGGTCCTTATGAACGAACGCGCACGCGTTAAACGAACGCGCACGCGTTAAACCATTCAGCCAACAAATCATTATTTGAAGTTTTGATAAGAGTAGCGTGGTCTCCTTTGTCTTTGCTACCATTGTTACAATAATAAATAAAATCGCGATTAAAGCAAATAATCAAATAGAGGTCTTGTTTCAATCCATTAAAAATCACAAACAAATGATGGCCTAGAGAGTGGATTATGGATTTGTCATGTGAATAAATGTCTAATTAATAATTTATATAACATTTGAAGCCAAAATAAAGACCCGCATTAGTCTAGTTTAGCTCTTACATATATAATGCACCTTTAATATTCACGAATCGTATAATGCTTATGACAAGGGTGTGGAATATAAAGTCTTATAAGAATATACAGAGTTCAACTCATTGTGTGAGCTGGGCCGGAATGGGTGCAGGGACTAGCGCGTAGGGTAGATGTATTAACGGTGTGTGTGTGTGGGGGAGGGGGTGACTGGAGGACCCGGAAAAACCCACACCTCCTGTCTAGTGTCTAGTCGTTCGGATGGGACGAAAAACGTATACCTTGATGTGCATGAAACAGAACCCCTGGCAGTTGGAATTCGAAATATGAGTAGGACGCAGTGCCACTGTCCTTGCAAAATTCCAACCGTTTATGACGCCATCTCAGGTCGATATATTCGGCTCATATCAACCGCTGGTGACGTAGATGATGGAAATAATACAAAGAACACAGAAATAATTTTTTATTCTTTTGACAATTAAAAATTGTTATGGTACAGTTTATAGCATTCAGGACCGAAATAGACGGCTTGCTTATCGGCATATTTAAATCGGTTATCCATGTCTAAGATATCTTTCAGAATGTTCTTAACGTCCACATTTCCATTATTTCTCTACAGACTCCAAGACTTGAAAGTATTTATCGCCCAAGAGTTTCTTTGTAATGTATTTTTGGGTACAGTCCACTTAAAACAGGCGGCCAAATCCTTCTCTGAACATACCGAAAACCTTCAATCACGGTTCACTGTCATAATTATCGGAAAAGATTGCCTTTTGATCCAAATTTTCTTCAGGCTTTGGATAGATCCTCATCGATATTTGCATTCACATCTATTCCATCGTCAATATGTTGGCTAAAAAGGATTGATTATTCATCTGACTTCGTACTTTTGCTTTCAATTCAATTACTCCAAATTGGCGACGTATAAACAAAAAAACAAGCGTACATTCACGTGATTACTTCGGTAATTTTCGCTATTTGGCGGAAACTATAGAGAGAGAGAGAGAGAGAGAGTGAGAGAGAGAGAGAGAAATGGGGTTTAACGTCCACTCGACACAAACTAGGTCATTTCGGGACTAACATATGGTTTAATCTTTTATTTACATAATTCGCTTGCGCGTAGGGGTCTTTAGCAGTGGGAGGAAACCGGAGGACCCGGAGAAAACCCACGAGGTTGGACAGGCGACCCATACTCCTTGCCACGTACAACCGGGGATTCGAAACCACGCCAGTCGACTCAATGACAGACTGTATGATACAGCGCGCGCACGCTAACCATTCAGCCATCCCCCCCCCCCCCCCCCCCGGAAACTATAGAGCAATTATGCAATCATTGTTGCCTTTTAATAGAAGAGCCCATTAAATTTAAGGGTGAAATAGCGTTGTATATGTAAGATATAAACCCATTCTCTCTCGCGTGTTCTCTATCATATCAACCTCGGGTAGGTTAATATCCTATGCGCACAGCGTTATCTATAATAAACTAATTTATTTATATAGTCCGGTAATCGTGTCGATTTACGTATGGAGATAGTTTATTGTTTTTCGAATATTTCCTCCAACCCCCAGGCCGGCTTCGTTAGCCGGACGTTAGTAGGACGTTAAACCCATTTTATTTCAATTTATTTCCCATGCTCTCTTTGTCGCCAACTACGGCGTTCCACTACCTGACCAGTATCCTCCTCGCTTTACCTGTGTGTGATCCCTTTAATGTTCCCGGAGCTGCACAGCGTAGTGGACGCTTACGACTGGTCCCCGAATCCATTCGCTTATGTTAGTTTTTATATACGCCCACATTGAAATGTGGTCGTATATTGTCGTCGCCCCCGTCTGTCCGGCGTCCACAATTGCTTGTGGATGCTCTAGAAGCTAAAGTCAATATCCGATTGACTTTACATTTATACACAGTGTTTAAGGTCATGAGACGAAAAAGCCCATTGGTTTTCACCGATTGCCGATAGTTACTGCCAGAGTTATGGACGCTCTCGAGTCTAAAGTTAATATGCAATTGACTTTAAATTTATACACAGTGTTTAAGATCATCAGACCAAGAAGTCTATTGGTTTTTAACGATTTCCGATAATTACTGCTCGAGTTATGGACTTTGAAGAATCTTGTGGATACTTTAGAGACGATGGTTATCATCTGATTGATTTCAGGGTTTAAGGTCTTGAGACGAACAAGTATATTGATTTTCAATGATTTCTGATAACTTGAACAGCTAAATCCATGATATTAAATGTTTTGTATACTAAACGTTAGTATGGGCCAAACAAATTCTAATGATTTTCTGATAATTACTTAATGAGTTGTTACTCTTAATCAGATTTTAGTGTATGGTAAATGTTTCATTACCGACAAAAGTAAAAATATGCGCCAATTCTTGTTGAATGCCGGACGATTTAGCTGCTGTGGGCCTATGTTTCGTTGCCTGGCATCCTATCTTTTTATTATTTGAAATGCCTGTGTATATTGTGTGTCTTGTCCGTGAGTTTGTCTTGTTTAATAGTTTATGAGTGGTGTGGTCCTCCTGCACTTACTAATCCAGATAAAATAGCGACCTAAACCATACCTGTAAGTGAAGGTGAATAACCTTTTATTATTACAACATCAATAGTTCAAACCAATAAATAAAACATTATGTATATAATAGTTGCACCTGTTACAATTGTTTTTATATACCAGTTGGATATGACTATTACCACATGGTTCCTTGTCAAAGAATATTACCATCAACTACAGAGTATAACTCTAGTCTGACCTACATGGTACCATAATGACCTTGTCTGTACTAGCCCACTAACATCGTGTTGTAAATAAAGAAGACTGCTTTACACGTGCAATAACCCTGATCTAGCTAATAACTCATTCAAATAACTTCAGTCTAAAACCACGTAGGCCTACAACGATTTCACTGTGTGTACAGGATAGCTGAAAAGATTTGGAACTGGTGTGGGAAAACATCACAAAAATTAAAAAAAACGGTTTGGAGAGCAAAGTCCCCGGCGAAATGTTTTCCTGAGGTTCAATATGGAGTGAAATGAAATGAAATGGGGTTTAACGTCCCACTGTTCTGCTCCGACGGGGCTAATGAAGACGGGGATACGCCATACAGTGTGCTATGGGGGAAATATTGCCTGGACAGCAGGGCTACGACCTACACTTGTACCGAATTCCAACTGCCAAAGGATATTTTACGTGCACGCTAATGTGTAAACGGGACCTCGGTTTTTCGTCCCATCCGAACGACTAGACAACTGCCAATGACGAGGGGGAAACCACACCGGAATATGGAGCGAAGAAAACATGTACTGGAAATGTTGGGCGTCACTCAAAGGTGATGAATTTAGCACAGATTTAAATTTTTTTAAAAATTTCATTACCTTCAAGTAGTTTATGTAGGTTCTGTTTTGTCAAAGATATATTATTACATCGTAATGCATTCAATCATTTATCTTTGTATGCCTAAATATATTTCACTGGGTTGGTAATCGTGATAGACCAAACAATGAAAATGATTGGATGAATTAAATGATAAATAGCTCTAAACAATGAATGTCTGACCTGGTTTTTCGGATAATTTCAGGGTTCTTACAAGCTTGCCAAGAAAATTACTCTTACTCAGTTAGCCTGTCAGAAACATAAATTATATTGGACCAATCAGATCACAAGTACGTGATAATTCCGGCTAATTTATGCAAGGTGTTAAACGGGTATATCCCAAGATGGAAGCGGATGGGAATCCCTACATAGTGCATACCTACAAATCAAATACACGGAAATGATTGACTCCACAGTCCACACACACTATCCTCCGACATAAGGAACTATTTTTATCGTACCGCGTTTAATTATTAACTATTGGTTAATTTAGGAAGGTTTTAGGGTTATTCAGATTGTCTTCAGTTTACGTGAAATACAAAACACAAAATCCACAACCTCTGTTGAACATGTTTCGGAAACATGAAGCCTAACTCACCACATGCACGACACCCGTTTTATGAGTCGGGTCAACTCCAATAATAAGCTATACCAAAATAAACCCAACATATATGGCACCTATTGTGACATAATGTAAGAATTCTATGATCAAAATATTATCTTGTTATCAGAGGGAGTGCTTATGTACGGGTGGGGTTTTCTTGGTTAGCTGAGCCTTGAATAAGATTCAACTTCTAATGAATTGATTTTTGTCAGCTTTTATATATTGAGAAATCATATTTTTCATATCATAAACCCTGCTCTTGCCCCTACAACATTTTAAAACTCAAGATCGCACTGCTGTTATCGCTGACGGAATAGCTCTCCAGGGGTCATTGGTAGTCGCTAAAGGAATCATCGGTAATAATGAAGGAATCAAGCTTAATCATTGACGGGTCATTGGTAATCACTTGCATGAAAACAATGGTTAAACACCGATGGAAGCAATGGTAATCACTGATGGAAGCAATGGTAATCGCTGATGGAATCACCAGTAGACGACCACGACCACTTTAATGTGTGTGTCTTTACTGTGGTTACATATGTGTAATGTAATTTGTAACACCAGAACAACATACCACCCCCGCATCACAAGATTCTTAACTGAAAACCATCTGTTGGATCGACACGGAAGAGATGTTATCTTAGATCTGTTCACATGACACATATATTACGCCATGTACATATAATTAACAGACCAGTTGGTGTGGTCGTATTATACAGCTTCTTGATGCTATTATATGTTTTAAAGAATTTACAAACCATGTTATGGCCGCTGAACAGCTGTCATATATATATATATATATATATATATATCTTCTTAATAAGTTTATCTTTTTACAGTTCTGAACATTATGTTCGCTTTCCTGCACTTGAACTAAGTTATCATTGACATTCTTTACGTTTTATTGTTTTTGCCATGTACCCACATCCTGGGCTATTAAAACAGCATGAATAATCTAACTGAAGGCTATTTTCTGATGTCCACTTGTTCATGCATAAGAGTACAAGGATTTGGAAAAGAGAATGCTCGTTGGCACAATAATTGACTGTAGGAGTGAATTATTTTTTTTAAAGAATAGTCTTGCACACGGTTGGAATAGTACGCAGAAAGGTGAGTGCGACAATCAACCTTCTTAAGTTTTGGATATCAGGTTCAACAGATGAATCTTTGTCAACCATCGGATCATTTCAGGTCTAGGGGAATCTAAAGCCTCTCCACGCACCAAGTACAAAGCATCATGATTGCTCGACTCTATCTGGAGGAACTTCTAGACCAACACGAGTATCGAACCCCCGTCAGTGAGCCAGCATCTTACTTATACATATTATACATGTATACTACGCGACATTCAAATGAAATGCTTAGAGATGAACCAGCGCGTTCGTGTGGAAGTGCCCATAACACGTCGTCGAAAATAAGATCAACCGCCATGAAAAGAGAGACGTTTATGAAGTGTGTGATGTAAAGATCATTGCAGTTTAGAAATTGCACATGTTGCAGTCCCATCCCCCTCCGGCGCGTCACTATCAACGACTGACAAAGTTTTAGTAACTGAGCATTTTAATAAGCACCGCCGGTGGATTTAAAACTATACCTTTTTAGGCTTGGGTTAGGTTCAATGGTTACTAGGTAGACCGGAAAAGGAAGATTCAATGTTTATCGAAGGGAAAGAAAGAACAAAAGTTACAAAATGGTACAAGTGGTACACAAGGCATTTTTAGATAGACACTGCGTGAAATGTGACCCTGCATTAACCAATATTCTACGACCTTAGCCATCCAACCAACATTTTTTCTATCTTAAAGTTCATTTGTAGGTTTCATTATCACGTCTGCATTAAAATTCCATGACGATTATGTTTATTTTATGTACTTGTTAAACCATTTATCTTAAATTCCTCGAAAGGAAATTGGATTCAAATATGATTGCTGGTGGTTGGCAGTTTCGAGCTATGTTACATAAATTATTAAGGGCCAGATTGGCTCGAAGGTATGACGTTGGCTTAAATCCCGTGCCATGTTGTCTGAGAAAGTTCCCTAGATTTTCCAGCATTATTTCTTCTTGTAAGCGTAGTTGGTCAAGGGCTGAGTAAAAGGGGAATAACGGCGCTCTTTTCGCCACATATCAAATGGCTAAATCTGTTTAAGGCCAGCTCAATTTTAGTCAAGGTCGCTGAGATGTAAATAAGGTTAGGGCACGTGATTGTTGGCGAGATTATAGGTTAGGGTTAAGGTAAGCATTAGGGCTTGGTACAGGGTTAGGTTTAAGAATTTTGGGGGAGAGTGTACAAAATATACCGCGACTCTAAAAAAGCTACAAATCGACTCGAGGATGTACTGGGCGGGCGTCTACAACTTGCCTAGTCCTTCGGATAGGACAAAACACCGAGGCCCTGTGTACACCATTGACAGCGCGTTAAAGATCCAACGAAAGTTGAAAATCGAAATAAGAGTTGTAGCACGACTACCAGGGCAAAATATCCCTGGCGTATGCCCGTCTTCATTAGCCCGATTGGTGCAGAAAAATAGGACTTTAAACCCAATTTAATTTCATTGGTTACTAGTTATATATCGCTTATGCGCTATCGCTAACCATGTTTGAGATTTTTTAGACCAATTCATGCGATAAATAATAAAACTAATTGCTAAGAGCCCAGTTGTGTACTGCACAAAAAAATCATAGTTCGTGCTGGCCTGGCCATACTCTTAACCAATTTGGCCGGAACAGTATTTTGTGGTTTTAACAGCAAAGTTATAGTAGACATAATGAGAACACCTAACAATCAGAATAAAGTCATAGCGTTAAATGTTCAACAGCTTTTTTGAAACCTTAGACATGAGACAGGAAATAGTTGACATATTTGGGTCTGATTACATGTTAGCCGAACCAACAGGCAGGATATAGACAGTATTTTAACATAAATATATATATGTAGTGTTACAACAAACTAATAATAATTTTAATCCTTTTCTATTTACACCTATAGGATATTGAAAACGGGAGTAGTGGTTATGTTTTTAGGGTAGCCTTTTCTTCTACTTGACGAAAGATTCTTATATTAATCTTAAAATATTCGTTTATCAATTACCTTTACACTCAATAATTTTCCGATATGACCCTACCACATGGTCTTCCAAATTTGCAATCTAATATAATCATCAATGGAGGTATAATGTTCAACAAATCACAGAATGTAGACCGATGATTCTAATGGGACACTGTACAGGTTCTGCAATTGATAATCTCCTGTTCCTTGGAAACAAAAGTGACAAAAAATTAACCTGCAAAATGTAACATAGAAACATTAACGCCACTAATGTAACACATATTTTACGTGCCCTCCCGAACCTTGGTGGAACGCAGGTGATTCTCGATTCGTGCAAGGGTGGGGAAAGAACGCTACTTAACCTTCTTCGAATTCTATCTTCCAGTATGTACATGGGGCCACTGGGTTTCATTCCATCTGAACAATTAGACGACCACTTATACAGGAAAATAATGTAAATCATTTATTCCAAAATACCATTTCATATATAACAAGAACATTTATCACAAATTCTCCGCATATTCCAATAAAAAATCAATTCGTTAAATCCGTACACACTGACATTTATGTATGCTATTATTCTTCGGAAAATAAAAATATAACTTAGATAAAACAATCGTGATTCTTTATGCATATAATTTCTACAAAATAGCAGTATGTCGCAAATAGAGTATCACTAGGGGTATACGGACCATTCTTATCAACAACTTTAAAATATGAGAGTCAGTTGATGTCAAGGGTGGTGCATACACGATTATTGTAATGTTGGTATGCACACCATTATTGTAATGTTGGGAATGAAAAATACATGACAGTTTCATGTAAGGGTGAAAGCATCAAAATAATACGGTACATGATTCAATAATGCCCATGGTGCAAATACCAGTTGTGTGTTGTGGCAGGATTACAGTAGATAGATGTTTATCTCAAATTTATAATTGGTCTACATTAAAAAACATGAGTATTAAAAGAACTTAAAATTCAAATGCATATAAAAGACCTGCTGAAAGATTTCATTTAAAATAATGTTCATATTATATATTAAACTTTGACAGTGGCAGAAGACAGGTTGTTTTAAGAGAGATCTGATGTTAATATGATTTAAAGTGATTAGGTACACAATTTACCAACAGGTGCAAAACTTGCAGATGGCAGACTGCTAAAACACTCAAGACATTCGAATAATTTCTTGCTTGGATAAGATTGTATAATAATAAATGTGTATTTAGTATGGTTGAATTAATATCAATCCTAATACATAATTTTTTTGGCAAGAAAGGAACAAGGTTGTCAATTTCATTTATAACCAGTTTCAATGATCAGATATGTATTCTCATATTAATCAGACTCTAAATGTTAAACGATTATTGCATATATAGAATATATTTGGAATAAATTACAAATGATATGTATATGATATTCACATGAAAGTGTCCATCTCAGATCAGCATTTTCCACGTAAAATAAATTTCTATCCATCTTATGTATAGGTCAATTTTTTTCATCCCCCCAAACAGTGATAAAATAGATGTTAAAATAAGTTTTACAGGCCCTCATAACTATGGAACTAATTAAGGCTCCAATAATTGTAAATTCCAAAGTTATGAAACTGATTCCATTTCAAATTTCTGGCCTCTTCCTATTAAAATCTAACATACTAGTCAAATATTGGTCATACTAACATTCTGACTGTTTTAGCAATTAAAATATAAATTGACTTTAAGTGACAGTATCTTCAAAAATTTAAACACAAACATATTTACAAGCCTTAATAAAGACCCCCCATGCTGTAAAGCCATTTTTGGTTTCAATAGATGGGAGTCATCATTATGACAGACTGAACTATTTCAAAGTGTTTTAAAATTTATACTGGGTCATCTATTAGGTATGTAAAGGTGTCACAACAAATTAGAACAAAGCAAAAGATGTTAAACTTTAACACATACTTTATGGAAGAATAATTACTCATGTATTTTGGCAACATTTTGAAGAGTATTCACTCACTTGCTTGAAAATTGTTAAGAGAATACTCTTCAAAGCGTGGTCGCCCAAATAAATGAGGAATTGTTCTTCCAAAAGTAGGTGTTATAGTTTATTGCTCAATGCCTCTAACTCTAAAAGATTATCTCACTTTGTTGGTTAACAATACATTATGTAAAAGCTAAATCTGTCTATTGCAGGTCTTGATTTTGGTCTCAAATGTTATATAAATTAGTCTTTAAACATCAAACACGTTCACCATTTTTTACTATCGTACCAATGGTATTTGACAATCAAGACAATATTGTAAACACTTCAAAGTATGATAACTTCACTCAGATATGAGTAATTTGAATGAAATTTTCAATATCTTTCCATTTCATTATCTATTTTTAAACTATTAAAGCAAGAACCGTCGGCTCTTTATCTAATTCTTACATAAGAATTACTTTTTTTTTTTATCATTTTACAAAAAAATGTTTTTTATCATAGATTTAAAGAGGCTGTCACTTCAGGTTAAAACATATACTTGAAATATTAAATGATTTTCTCAAAAAAAGTGTCTATCTCAGATCAGCATTTTCCATGTGCAAGTGATAAAGAATGCATAGATGACAATTAACAAATGAATCTAAAAACAGTAAAACATTTAATTAAAAAGTTTTTTTTAACCTTCAAACATTTAAATCAATTTAAAAATATAACAAATTAAACCCTGTTGGAATCATAAGGGACATACATATATTACAGGGACATTAAGTAAAAAATTCCATATAAAATATATTTATAAAGTCATTAATTTCTAATCCCTCATTTAAACAATTCTTATAATCAACAAAATAATATACTAATATAAAAAAAAAATCAATAACTATGATGACTAAATATATGCTTTTATGAAAGTGGAATTATTAATTGCACTTGGTCCATTTTTCTTCTTCTTCACCTCTTTCGATCTGAAAAAAGAAATCCAATATATATAATTTATTTTCATATTTTTATTTATCTGATTTGAAAATGAGTAAAAATTCAATTAAAATGTACTTTATTTTAAGTACAGTCACACATTAACAAGAAGTATAAATGTTAATTATGTTATTAAACCAATCATGAGATTGTCAGAGAAAAGTAACAAAAGGACAATGGATGAAATATGATATTCCATAATCCATATATATACTCACTGATCACTCAGTTACATATTTTAAAATACAACACCAAACTTTTATGGAATACAATTACTGAATATAATAGGAACAATGTGCTTCATAGGCAAGAGAATCGTTGTTGAAGCCTAAAATATCAGTTATTGTAAAATTTCATCAAAAGTTTTATGTTTTATTTAATTTGATCAATTACTAAAATGTCACTTAAACACCTTTTCCTTCGCTTAAAATAAGCAAAATACTCCAGGATGGCCATAAAAGTGTGTATATAGCCCCCATCAGCAGCTATACTTGACACCAAATTGAAAAATCAATAGGGTCCATCCTCTCACAGCCCTAATGTTTCATGTTAGAAGTGAAAAACATCCATTAAAAACTGGATCATCTATAGCGTTAACAATGTTTTGGAAAAGGGGGTGGGGGGTATCTCCACAATCCTGAATATTGATCGAGTTTGTCCTCTCATGACCTCAATGTTTCATATTAAATTTGAAAAAAATCTGTTATAAAGGTATCATCCGGACAAAAAATTGGTTCAGAGACATATGGACAAACAAAAAATGGACAAACATCAGGCTATAAAGTAGTATAAAGATAGGTTGCCACACCTGCAGCAACTAAATTATACGAGCAGTCAACAAGGGCTGTCGTAAACTTATTCTTTTGAAGATAATGTGCGTATTTACAAAACACTGATATCAATTTAATATAGAACAGATGATATCTTTTGTCAACAGCTGACATGGTTCAACAAGGACGATAACTTTAGAAGTTATATACAGAAATTGTTGAAATTCTATATACAAATGTATGCTTCTTCGTTTTACTAATCTAAATAATGCATACGAATTTAATACAACAAAGTGAAGCAAGGGTCATTACTTTAGAAGTAATTAATAGGAATTGTTAAAATTCCAAAGGATTTTTCGTTTTAATAATCTAAATAATGCATAGAAATTTCATGAAATGAAATGAAATCAGTTTTAACGTCCTACTGTTTTGCTCCTAAACTGGGCTAATGAAGACAAGCATATGCCATACAGTGTGCTATGAGGGAAATTTTGCCCGGGCAGCAGTACTACAGCCTACTCTTATATCGAATTCCAACTGCCAAGTGATCTTTTACGTGCACTCCAATGTGTACACGGGACCTCGGTTTTTCATCCCATCCTTGTCAGACCCTCCGTCCTGCATCACTGACAAGGGGAAACCACGCCGGAAAATCTAGATGAACTTTCTCGGCCAATGCAAGGATTGAACACCCGACCTCCAGGCTAGTGAGCCAGCGTCTTACCCACTTAGCCACCGTGATCCCCTATAAATTTCATACTGTAGTCGTTGGAGTGTTCACATGGTTCAACAAAGTGAAAGGGCCATAACTCTAAGGTAATTAATGAAAATTACTGAAAAAACAACAGAAGTTATCAACCGATCTGTATCAAATTTATATGCTTTATTTAGATTAGTAAAACAAAGAACCCTATTGAATTTCAGCAATTTCTGTTTATAACTTCTACAGTTATGGCCCTTATTCCACCCTTTTGAACCTTGTGAATGCTCTAACGACAAAAGTTATCATTTGATCTGTATGAAATTGATATCTGTGTCTTGTAAATACTAGCATTACTTACTAAAGAATAAAATATGCGACAACCATTTTCGACTGCTCGGATGATTTAGCTGCTGTGGGTGTATGTTTTGTTGCCCGGCAACCTATCTTTATTCTAATGTAGAATATATTCTCCCACACATATATGTTACAAGATAAATTGATTTCTACATATACAGAACTACATTTGTTGCTTTTTTAACATAGCAATAGTACACCACTTTTATTGTCTGGGTTGTGTGGTCAATTTGGGCAAAGGTCATGACCTCACAATCATATTTGGTCAACAGGATAGTGTATTTACTGGTAGTATAAACTAGATTGTATACTGACAGTTGAGTGACATGTTGAATTCAGTGTTTTTAGTTATAACACTGCTACAGTTATTGTAAATTAATTAGAAGTGAAATTGGCCTTTCCTTTGTTTTGATAATATTTCATCTTGACTGACATTTATTAATTGCCTATCAAATAAGCTTTTCATATTTTACCCTGATCAATGATTTATAAAAATTTGAATAAATAATAACATCAGGATTACTAATTTCCTTCAGAGAGAGAGAGAGAGAGAGAGAGAGAGAGTTAAATGTCCACTTTACACAAACTCGGTCATTGCAGAATAACATATGGTTCTAGTTTATTTTAATCATTTGCTTGCATGCAGGGGTCTTTAGCAGTGGGAGGAAACCAGAAGACCCAGAGAAAACCCATGAGGTTGGACAGGTGACCTTACTCCTTGTCAGGTACAAGTGGAGAATAGAAACCATGCCACTTGACTCAATGGCAGACTTTGTGATCTAACACACATGCCAGAGATCATTCGGCCACCAAACCCCCTTTACTGGGTTCAAAACAAATATATCAGTAGCAGTGTACTTGGTCTGTTGTCCTAACCCAGTATTTTTTTTTTGCATATATTTAGCCCATGCAATACTTCTCACTAAAATCTTGTTCTGGCGTTTGGGTGGTTGAGTTGTCTAATGCATGCACTTTAGATCATAAGGTCTGTCATTAAGTTAAGTGGTGTGGTTTTGATCCCAAGCTTGTATGAGACAAAGAGTAGGTTCACCTGCCCAATCTTACAGGTTTTTCTCTGGGTCTCTACGTGCAAGCGAATAATTGAAATATACTTGTACCTTGTTGGTCCCAAAAAACCCTATATATAGTTTGTGTCAAATGAGATAGGGAGAAAGAGAGAGAAAGATGTGGCTTGTCAGACAGTCTTATAGGACCACCAACAGCAAAGTTGTCCTTCCTAGCTCTAAAACATTATCAACAAATCCAAGAAAGCTTCCTAATTTACTAGGAACTCTGTCTGAAGCTTTAAAAATCAAAAAGTAAATGGAAAAATACACAAAAGCCTCGTTTACACTTGGCCCCGATAAAGTTCAAGAAATTGACCAGTTTACATTACTCTAAAGTAACCAGTCTCAGAACCGTGCCAGGCACACCAAATATGGAACTCTTTGCTGAAAAGTTAATTTCAGTCCCTATGCAAATTACCTGGATGAAAACAATTATGCCGGTTGATTTAGTTTGAGCAGCTATTTTGACAGAACTGTCAAAGTTCGCTGGAAAAAAGGTCAAGGTTCATTTGGCACATGCGCAGTAATCCGTACTGACACCATGGTCAGATTGGAAAGCGTTTACACTATGAAAGTTTAACCATGCTGAGACCACCTCACTTCAGTAGGCAAAATTGGCATGGTACTCCGATCAGTACGGCATGCTTATGTTTGACCCATTTACACTACAAAAAAACCAATCGTTCCTTGTCTGGTACGCTTAAAATTTGTAATGTAAATGGGGTTAATGTCTACCTTATATTCTTTCAAGAATTCTGCCCTGTAATGCACTCACATTTTTAATCGCCCACATTTTAGTGTTGATGCATTATGTCCGTCAGTAGGTCAACAATTGGCTTGTTATCAAGATAGAGTCTACAGTTTTTAACAGATTATTTTTCAAACTTGTTTTGAACTATTGGGGTTATGATAGGAAAACCCTAAACAAATTACGCAACCTTCCATTATCCCGTTTTCCAAGGAACGGGGCCACAATTTTTAACAGATCTTTTTCAAATTTTATGTGAAACATTGGGTAACGAGAGGAAGAAAGCTACATCTATCAATATTCAGAATCATATCACTCACTGCACCAAACTATGTACTTGTTTGGGTCAAGCTTATTCAGTACCAATTTCTTAATTTGGCTACAAATTTAATTGTAATATAACCACAGAGTATTGGAGCAATGTAAACAAATAAATATTTTTATTCTTATAATAAGTCACAAATAGAAATACGAACCAATTATTAACCTAATCCTACATCTAATGACATCATGACTATAAATCCCACAACAGCTCCCCATGATGCTAATTTACCATTTCCACTGAAAAATAAAATATGCATCAGATAAATTAAATCATATTAAATGGTCATCAATATATTAACTTGATCACTGATGAAAATTGATACTGAAGATGATAGCAATAGTTATGATTGATGATGATGGTAATCACTTTAAAGTAGGAATTATAATCAGGCAGATAAGGATGATGAGGAAGGAAGATTAAAATAAAAGCACAGGAACAATTATGGTCTGCAAATAATGAACACAAAATGGTGGATTTTCACTCATCCCTGTGTACATGTTGGCATGCATGTAAAAGACCCCTCAACAGTTGGAATTCAATTACTGATTGGGCAAAATTTCCCTCCTGGCACACTGTATGACATATGCCCCTCTTCATTACCCCAGTAGGTACAGAAAAGTATAGAAGTTAAAACTCATTTCATTCATTCATTCATTTATTCATAAAATCTTAAAATTATTTTATAAACTCTATAGGTTCTAGATTTTGTAAAAATAGCATTACAACCCTTAACCATTTTAAAAGAATAAGCTGTTATAAATAAGACCCAACGCATTTTGACCATTTCATTAAGGGCCATTTGTTAGCCCAGGACAGTATTTGAGAATTTATGTGTTAAATCAACAAATCGTGTGTTCTAAGAAATAGGACAGTATAATTTCACTATAAAACTAGTATTATAGTATGTTTAGAGACTGGTGGGCAGATTCATTTTATCTTGAGTAAACAAAGCCTACAATATGTTGACCTGGATAAGGTTGGATATAATAAACCTAGTTTTATCATGGTCTGTACTGGTAATGAGGTCTCTAGTTTATAATTTATTAGACTATTATCAATGAAAATCACCTGTTAACTTAGAAATAGTAGTACTTCTATTCATACTTCAACCTAGCTTACTACTGTCTTATCTCTAGTTGTATTAAATTTATAACTTCACCACTATACTTAACATTCTCATCTTACTAATATTTTCACCTTATAAACTAAATATATATGTCACAGGTAGAATTTAATGATCTCAGAGAACAATAGGTAATACATAAGAAAAACTATTTAAATATTTTCTTTTAAAGTAATAAAATAAAAAGAAATTCAAAATTGAAAAATTCTTCTATGATGAGTAGACTGTGTCTATATTGTACTTGATATTGCATGTCCGAAATGCTTTGAAGTGACAGCTACTGTTAAACATGTATTTGTAATACTGTGGGTGTAGCAGTTGACTATGACAGTGATTGTGATGTTTTATTCATGAAATGGGTGTATTCCTAGCAATATAAATTATGGATAAATTAACTATACAGACTACATAAAATGATAAGAAAATGACATAAAAAGATATTTTAATTTTGGTAAGACATACAAGAGATTGGCAGCAATTGAAAGACTTAAATGAAACATATAACCCCTTTATTACATCCACAATACATATCCATTCAAGATTTGCTTCTTTATTATCATTTAAATTTCAAATAAGGCACAAAGTGTTCTTATTGATCTATAATACAAATCTTACCAGGTTTGTGCTTCAGGTATAATATCATCTACAACTACATATATCATAGCACCTGCAGCAAAAGCCAGAGCATATGGTAATAATGGTTCAGCAATAACAATAGCTGCAGCACCTAATACACCAGCAATAGGTTCTACTAATCCACTTAACTGACCATACCTTCAAATAAAATTTCAGTTCAAATGACAAATAGTAGATATTTCTACGATATAATCTACCATGTATTAATCTTTACAATCAAATATTTTACAAAACCAAACTTAAAAAAAAATAATAATTTCAGCATTAAAATAAGTCATTAATATTTAAAAGGCTATCTGTCCAGGGAGACAACTCCATTTTATCTACACGGAAAAAACTTACCAGAAGCATTTCCATAATGACATGCCTGATCCTCTCAGTGGAAGACTTACTGCTAAACCTTCAGGAAAATTCTGTATACCTATTCCTATTGCTAGATTTCTGTTAAATAATGGAAAAGGCAGAGCAAAAATTACATAATAGTCATAAATGCAGTTTTCCCTCTTTTTTGTTATCATTGATAGTAAGGTATTTGTTTCATAACCAGGAGTACTATCTTATCCCAGCGTTGGATTATAATTGATGCAAAAAAGTAAGACGTTAAAGATACATTCCTGCGTACAAACTGGGTGATTTGGACTAAAAACATATTCAAACTAATTAATTTATCATAATTTTGCTTCAAATCCTTCTCAAAATATTGAATTGCCAAGGAATACCCTTACTATAAAAAAAATTGATCAAAAGAGGTCATGTTTGTGTCACGTGACTTGCCTCTCTCAGTAGGGCGAAGTCGGAGGATAATTCATTGCATACACAAGACGATGTTGTCTTTAATCGCTAACTATTTATTACAAATATCGAAGCCTAATTAAATTCTCGGATTATCCACTGCCCAAGTTTTTTTCAGTGGTTTTTAACTCAGAAACTGTTGTATATCTAACTCTTCATAAAGTTTATCAACATGTACATCAAGCGCTCAATCTCTGCCTGCGACCTTTGACGTCACACGTGCAGACACTTCTAATCATCGGGCTGTCGATTAGGGAAACCCTTACAGTTTTGTCCTGTATGCGCTCCATGAGTGTTTTTCAGCTTATCCAGTATTCTTCTAGTAAGATTGGATATTTCTACTTTCCATATATAACAAAATTGCCATACTTTTATTGGAAATAACCCCCCGATAAATACTTTTCTGGGAACCTATCTTTAAACCTTATTATATTTCATATCCCTGACAAACAATAATATATACAGACCTTGCACTTTCAAAAGTTGCTGTTTTAGTTTTTCCTACAGCACCAAACCCAACTCCTACGGCTAAACCCTCTGAAATTGACAGATACTATAAGATAAGATTAATAATTTATTTGAAATCAAATAAATTCCTAGCCAGTATATGATTTTACACTATACTCTCCTTTTATACCCTTGTGTTAACACATTTCTAAATCATTGCCATCATGTTGGTATGTTTTCGATGGTGTCACACATGTGGCAGGATATGCTTATAAACACCTGATTTCACTTGCCATTTGTGAATTCTCTTGTTGCATGTTTATATCTTTGGATTATTTTTGTCATATAGCAATGACACTTTGTTCATGTTTGTGAAACAAAAATTAGTTGCAAACACTTTGTAAATCTTCTTGTTCATTGGGCAACACTCTTCTAAAAGATATATTGCCAGGCAATGAAACATACGCCCACAGCAGCTAAGTTGTCTGGGCAGTCAAAAGGTCGCATATTTTTTCTTTTGTCAGTAATGAAAACATTTACAACACATGAAAATCTGATTTCGAGTAATAATCCCTGAAGTAATTATCAGAAAACATTAGAATTTGTTTCGATTGTTTGTCTCATGACCTTAAACAATTTATATTAACTTTAGCAACTAGAGTGAATCAATGAATGAAATGGAGGTTTAGCCTTTATAGCACCCACAAGATTTTTCAAAGTGATCAAGGGCTTTAACTCTGGCAGTAATTATCAATAGGATTCTTCTTCTCATGACCTTAAACACTGTGTATAAATTTAAAGTCAATCGGATATTAACTTTAGCCTCTAGAGCATCCACAAGATTTTTCAATGTGATCAAGGGCCATATTTCTGGCAGTAATTATTGAAAATCGCTGTAAATCAATAGGCTTCCTCGTCTCATGACCTTAAAGTCTAAGCCTCGGCCAATTGAAGTATATCGACATGAAACTTGGCATTCTTGTTCCTTGGACAACGGTACATCAATTGCCAGACTTTGATTTTTGAGATGGCTGCGATGAGATCTAGATTAGTTCCTGCTAAATATAAAACAGCTGTACTTGGTTTTTTTATTGACATTGTATTCTTTAGCGTTTAGTTTTGTCAGTTTTTATACAATTTACCTGGATTTTAAACACATTATATTACCTGGTATATTATGTATTGTAACAGCTATTATCAACAATAAAATTCTTTTCCAACTTGTTTCCGTATAACCTGCAGGTTTTTTACTAGAATCATCATTTGTGATACGAGTTGGAATGCTGGAATTCATTGTTCCTGGTCGTCTTAATCGAGTTGTTTCTGATTTACCTCTAGAATTTACTGAAAAAAAATAAAATATTCATTTGGTATTAAGATCAATTTTGTTGACAGCAATTTTAGCTCTGTGTACAGTAACTCCATATATTTAGACACAGGACTGCCAAAAGAAAGGTAAAATGTGTCTTTGTGCAATACTAGGGATATTCAACCAATATCCACAACCAAATTCAGAATTTTTAAATTGTGAGTCCAAACACAAAGGGTCAATAGATTTTTATTTTTAACATACAGTATATATTATCATTCAATACCATAGAGTCATGTCTCTGCACACTTCCAATACAAATAAATATATAATAATTTACCTTCATTTTCATTGATCTGTATATTGAGTAATTCACCATCTTTTTCTAGTTTTGTATTATTGTCTAATGATGAAGTTATATCTTTACCAGTAAATCCCTACAAATATATAATAATAGTTATGTTAGATGTCAAACGTACAATTTATTCTCATATTGCACACAACTGGAAAATGAACAATCAATCTCTGAATGCAATTTGAATCTTTTAAATTCCTAACAAAATCAACATGTACACACAAAATGATAGACATCAAAGCACTGGTTTATAAATTGATCAATTTCAGATTTATTGTAGAATTGACATATAATCCTGTGAGAGAGAGAGAGAGAGAGAGAGAGAGATGGGTTTAACGTCCACTCGACACAAACTAGGTCATTTCGGGACTACCACATGGTTCAATTTTATTTCAATAATTTGTATGCGCGTAGGGGTCTTTAGCAGTGGGAGGAAACCGGAGGACCCGGAGAAAACCCATGAGGTTGGACAGGCGACCCTACTCCTTGTCACGTACAACCGGGGAATCGAAACCCCGCCAGTTGACTCAATGACAGACCGTATGATACAGCGTGGGCGTGCTAACCATTCGGCCATCCAACCCCCCATATAAACCTGTAAAATAATTATAAAGAAATATCGTGTGTATTTCATTCATTGATTACCAAATAAGGCATGAGTACATCTGCTCCATACACAAATACAGCACCCAAAGCAAAACCTATAGCTACAGGTACAAATGCCCACTGCCCTTCTACACCATACAATCCTGACTGTTCAGCAGTTTCTATTGCTGGTGCTAATAATGACCAATATGAAGCTGCTGTCATAACCTGTAAAATAAGATACAACTGTAAGATAAATATCAAAATCATAAAGATTGTCAAGTGCTGTAAGAGATAATTCACTTAGAAGGG
Organism: Patella vulgata; assembly: GCF_932274485.2. Taxonomy (NCBI): domain Eukaryota; kingdom Metazoa; phylum Mollusca; class Gastropoda; family Patellidae; genus Patella; species Patella vulgata. The sequence goes on from NC_065880.2 coordinate 41,224,132, forward strand.
GAAGAATTTTCCCTGGAGAGCAGCGTTTCCATATACCCAAACATTTCTCGATTTCCAACTTAAGAGGTTGCTTTTTTTAACCGGTACACCAGTATTTCCACGGGTGGACCTAGTTTTTTGAGGTCCCATTTGAATGATTAGGCACACATTTTAAAGAATTACACTGGTTGCCTGTTGTGTAATAATTGCAGGGAGTTTATAATATTAATAAACAATAACACATACTTATGGAAGAACAGCTAATAATATATATATTTATTTTAAACGTTAGAAATATGTAAATAAATGACCTTTCTGTGATACAGTGAGTGATACATCAGAAACAATATGTGTAAATTACAGGTAATGTCCATCTAGAACTACCCTTTTGTACCAAGCGATCGTAGTCAAGTTTCGGCCATAAATGAACTGTGCACAATAGATAAAAGAGAGAGAGAGAGAAATGGGGTTTAACGTCCACTCGACACAAACTAGGTCATTTCGGGACTAACATATGGTTTAATTTTATTTCAATAATTCGCTTGCACGTAGGGGTCTTTAGCAGTGGGAAGAAATCGGAGGACCCGGAGAAAACCCACAAAGTTGGACAGGCGACCCTACTCCTTGTAACGTACAACCGGGGATTCGAAACCACGCCAGTTGACTCAATGACAGGTCTTATGATACAGCGCGCACGTGCTAACCATTCGGCCATCCCCCCCCCCCTACCACAATAGATAGATAAAAGACAGGTTGCCAGGCAAAAAAACACACGCCCACAGCAGTTAAGTTGTCGCATATTTGTTTTTTTTGTCAGTAATGAAAACATTTACAACACACTAAAATCTGATTACGAGTACCAACCCATTAAGTAATTATCAGAAATCAATAGAATTTGTTTTGTTTCGATAATTTGTCTCATGACCTTAAACACTGTATATAAATTTATATTAAAGTTAGCCTCTAGTGCATCCACAAGATTTCTCTAGTGATCAAGGGCCATAACTCTGGCAGTAATTATCGGAAATTATTGAAAATCAATAGGCTTCTTCGTCTCATGACCGTAAATACTGTGTTCAAATTTTATAGTCAATCGGATATGAACTTTCCCCTAGAGTTTACACAAGATTTTTCAAAATAATCAAGCGCCATAACTCCGGCAATTCGCTTCTTCGTCTCATGACCTTAAACACTGTGTATTAATTTAAAATTAATAGGATATTAACTTTAGTCTCTTGAGCGTCCACATGCAATTGTGAATTCGGACTGACGGACGGGGCTACAGCAATATACTACCACAATTTAAAATGAGAAACTTCCAATCAATAGAAATGAAATGAGGTTTATCATCCTACTGTTCTGCTCCTAAACTGGGCTAATGAAGACGGACATAAGCCATACAGTGTGCTATGAGGGAAATTTTGGCAGGGCAGCAGCGCTACAGCCTACTCTTATATCAAATTCCAATTCTCAAGGATCTTTTACGTGCACGCCAATATGTACACAGGACCTCGTTTTTTTGTGCCATCCAAACGACTAGACAGCTGTCCTTGTCAGGCCCTCCGTCCTGCATCACTGACAAGGGGAAACCACGGCGGAAAATCTGGATGAACTTTCTCGGCCAATGCAGGGATATGAGCACCCAACCTCCAGGCTAGCGAGCCAGCATCTTACCCACTTAGCCACGTGATCCCCTCCAATCAATAGAAACAGGTAACACAAATCAAATACAGAAGGTTTGATGGGATCAATTTTAACAATGTCAAAATGATACATTTGATATTCAGATATCCTGATATACAATAATTAATAGAATACAATATCAAAAAACCATTGTTGGATAAAACAATGGTTTTTAAATATTGTATTCTATTAATTATTGTATATCACATTTCAATGTGAGCATATAAAAAGGGAAGAGACAAAAGAAAGGAGAAGAGAATGTCCATGGACATTAAATATAGTAGGGTGCTACTGCCAGCACCACCGACTAAAATTATACAGAAGTTGTAAGTTTAAGAGTTAAAAGAGGTAAATGATAAAGATGCTATTATCCTATAAACAAAACAAATCAATGGACTGATTATATGTAAAGTTACTTGTAAGTTGTACTATATGATACAATGATAAGATATTAAATCATGCAATCATCTGTGGGTTGTCTCTGTTTTGATTTACTTTGATAAGATAGCAAAAAGATGTACCACTTAACAGGTGTAAAGTGCATTCTATTCCATTACAATTCTATGAATAGAATATCAAAATCAGCAGAATTCTTTTTTAAAGGCCAGTGTAACTAACTAAATCATTTTGCAGATAATATATATTGAATATCTTTTATTTAAATAAATCATTTTCATGCAGGGTTTTTAGACATAAGAAGCAACCACAGTACTCAGAGAAAACCCAAAATGCTATGCAAGCAACCCTACTCCACGTCCTGTGAATAACTTGTCAGTTATGTTCATAGAAGATTCACAGCATAGAACTTTAGAAGGAAAAAAAACTTACCCCAGCAGCAAACCCTAGACTTCCATCAAGTATTTTTCTCTAAAAAAAAAAGTAGTTCCATAAGCAACTAAGATTAGACTATTGTAAAAAAGTAATTGATATTTAAGATTTTTGTTAATTTCATTATAACAAATCACTTTCATGTTCTCACTTCTTTTGAAGCTGTAGACTGATGTAGGCCTGATTATTGTGTGCCACCAGTAGCTAGACTGGTATTTACAGCTTTACATGATACTCTGAGAGCATTCAATTAGCTACTGTATAATCTTGATACAACAGTCTGGGTAATCCACATTGGAGACTAGAGGTGCAGTTTGCCTGGCATCTTCTGATCAAACCCATTTAGCTAGTACCGGTATTTAGTTTGGGTAATTTATTGTGAATGCAGGTTTATTGCTATTATCCTGTTATAGCTTCTTACAGTTGTAAGTCTACTGGGCCTGATTTTTCTCACTCAAGCAACATTGAATCTACTTCAGCTCTGAACGTACGTCCCATTACACTCGGCCTGTACGTTCAAGAACTCTCCTATTGAATCCTTGTCAAAATTCCAATGGCTTCCCAGTCAATTTTACTGGGCAACTTTTTACTGCTAAACGGTCGCGTGTCAGTCCCTGTGAACGCCTGAACAATATAAATGAACATCTTAGTGAGGCGTTCACATGGATTGACACCCCACTGTTTAGCAGTAAAGGTCGCCCAGTAAGATTGACTGGGGCGGATCTCGGTTTCAACAAGGATTCAATAGGAGAGTTCCTGAACGTACAGGTCGAGTGTAATGAGACCTACTTTCAGAGCTGAACTACATTGAATCATATCATGTTTCGACTAAATTCAATAGTAATTTTATCGTAAATAAAGCATTTGGTTGTTAAACTTTAAAATTCACAAAACTCCACTTTTAAGTAGACCTTCAAAGTTCAGACACAGATTTGAGATTAGTAATAGTAAATCTAGATTTATAGGAGTGAAATATAGTATTCATGTTTTATCAAGAAAAACAGTTAATTATAAGTTAATTACACTTATTAACTTTAAAATTAGGTCAATAGTGACTAGTCGCGACACTTGCTCATCAGTCTTGAGCAGTTGAGTTAAGACTTGGTCAGTTGGTGGGTGTCACACTCACTGACTGACTGTGAACTTGATTTGATAAAATATTTAAGAGATCAGTACGGTAAGATTACGGAATGTTTTATATTTACCTGACCACTCTGAAAGACAAACACTAGTGCAGAGCCAAGCGCCGTCAGGCCCCATGTCAGTAAAGTTCCTAGAAAAGCTTGGTAAACTGGATTTATTCCTTGTATCATCTTTACAAGACCAATTTTCAGAATGACCAAAATTTATACGAGTTACCCCCCTTGAAACACAGGGGTTTACACGACTTTGTTCAGCAAATGATATGGGGCCATGGATTTTATTAATGAATTAAAAATGTACACCTAAAGTAAGACCCACAAGAAATCATGTATTAATGCCCGATAAGAAGATGTCTAAACTACTTATATTCTTGTAATGAAATCACTCTTGATATTTCCGCAGAAGTGGCCATCAAGGTTATAATTATTACGAACCCCCTTGGTCTTTGAACCTTTAGAAGATAGTACATGGGAGGTAACTCCATTTTTTGTGACTATTAGATAACATTGACTACGTGTACAGTTCCAAATAGCCCCCGATTTGAACACCTGATGAAATTTAACCACAATCTCATATGACATGTTGAAGTAAAAACTAAGCCCACGAAAAATTGATTTATTATAGTAAATGGAAGAATAATAATTGTGTGGTTTAATAATATGTCTGCTGTCAATTTACCATTTTAAATATTAATTCAATAGCATGTAAAAAAAAAAAAGCCTCATCCCAGAGTTAAATATACATGACCTGGCTAAAGGCTTCAGAAATAAAATATAAAGAGTACTAACACTGATATGCAGTAAGAGTAGATTTTTATTATTTAACTAATAATAACCAAATACAGAGATGTCACATATCCCACCTTGAATAAAATACAAAATAGTTGTGAAAGTCATAACATTACCAAGCAGCTAAAGTATTAAATTAATAAAGGTGTGCTAAATCAGATGAAATATAAGGTGATTATTCATTGATTTATATTAACGTTGAGGCATATTTTAATAAAAGAGAACAAGTCAACTGTGAGGCTTAATCACAAAATAAATAAATGACAATCATTAATTAGGCTACTTGCACATTTATCTTTTAAAACTAGCAGTCAAATTGTTTATCGCCCTGCTTAACCTAAGCAGAAAATGCTCATTATCGAAACTTAGTCAAGGTATAGATGTAATGAAATATATGCCAGTGCACCAAGTTTCATCACTCTCATTCAATAAGAATCAAGAGTTTTCATGTCGAGTTCCATGTATGAAGTTCCAAAGTCTCAGCCAATCAAATAGATTATTTCTGCTTAGTCTAAGAAGAAAACAATGCTCATTATTGAACTATGTCAAAACATTCATTAAACAGCTACACGTTTGAACATTCTCCCTGGATTAATCAGAAACCTTATAAACAGCTACAAGTTTGAACATTCTCCCTCAATTAAAGTGAAACAGAGTTATTAAAGACTGGGCACACAAATAACAAACAATAATATTTATGATACAACAGTTCACTGCTAATTACACATTATGTCATTATTTAGAATTATTAGATGGTCTAGCAAACATTATCCTAACAAAACAAACAAAATAACAATAACAAAATAACTAACACTAAACAATCTTTTTAAAATTAATTACAATTTCATTTCAGTTTATTTTCCTGACCTTTACACTGCATTGTAATTTAACCCAGATGCTATTAGCCAGATATTCAACCAGGGCGACCTTCGGTGATTTCTCGACTATGGTTGAACTAACTGAATCCGAATTTAATTTAATCGCGAAAAAGAATTATAACCGAAGGTCGCCCTGATGGTGTGCTAAGTGCATTTTATCTATACTTACATTTTATTTAACTAAACTTCAAAGTTTGCTACATTTACCCTCGCCAATAACAACACATCCTGAAATATTACTACAGATCATTTGACTGATTTGAAGGCCAACATAAATGGAAATGTCACGTGACAATGTAATACAATGTCGGACATAAAATGAAATGAAATTGACATCTGATTTTAATTAGCACATTAATCATAAATTAATGTTAAATGATTAATTAGAAGAAGTTATACTAATATTTAAGGTTGTCTTTAGCACAAGGTAGTTTTATACCATAAACAAAATCCTTAGTGTAGAAAATAATGTATCATATATAAACTACCCTGATCATCTATGTTATAACACTATACTTTACAAAGCATTTGAATGTAACATATTAGAAATTTATACAGACATAATTTATTTACTTTTTATAATTACAGAAAATACCAACAAAAGTTTAAAAGATTAATATACATGTATGCATAATTTCAAGTAAAAAAAAAAAATATTATTAACAATAATTGTAATTTCCATTTTAGATCCAAGCTTCCCAGCCCTGCCATACACGGCCAAGAATATTAGGATCGGTAGCTTGATCTATTAGTGCTGCAACCTGTTGCTCACAACTTAATCCTGTTTTCGGGAGTGTTGCTCGTACATTGTCCTTTTTATCACCCAATACAACATCAACAAAACTTTTAAAAGCTGCATTCCTTTGATGTCCTAATGTCAGTTCATCACTGAAATAAAATGGTATGGTTAAAAATTATTATTATAACTACAATAACAGAATTTATTTAAAGACACAATAAGCCTGACATTCACATAGAAGGCAAAAATTAAACAAAGGACTGCCAGGTAATTATACACCCACCAGCAAAATTTTGAATGTTAGCTTTTTAGCTTTTGGTGTCAGGGGCAACTCTAAATTATGATACAATGCTGAAAAGTTTGAAAAGAAAATCAATTTTATGGTTGATCTAGGAGAAATACTATTAGAATTTTACGAATCCCCCCTCCCCCCCAAAAAATGTCCATTATTAGCGCTGAAATAAAATTTTAAAAGGCCATTTTATTTTTCTTCATCACGAATTGTGACTTTTGCGAATGAAAGCACGAGCCCTGCAAGTACGTTAATTTAAGACTAATGACTCCATATTCTTCATATAAATGAAGCATTTGTTTACATTTTAAAATTGGAATGAAAATATCATTTTTATCATATGCTGACCAATTCATATTTACGGTATGTTCTCAGAAGAAGAAAGATGAATATGAACAGCATCTAGGGCATGCTTAAAGAAATGCAGTGAGTTTCCTTTATGCCTCACTTTTCTCATCTATATGCCATACTTTCATTCACTGATGTCAATAAGAAGTGTCATTACAGTCCCATTACTCCCAATGAATTAATCTTTGTTTCAGGATGCTAATTAGTTTCTCTCATTAATTTCTTCTATTTCCATCATCACTCATGCTAATTCTTCAATCACAATTCATGATAAATTAAACTCTACCTACCGTGTTATGTAACAAGGATTGTCGCCTTTCAACTTTCTCTGAGCATACTCTATTTTTTGTTTGGGATACCAAGTGGCATCTATTTCATCATCTACAAGACACACAGATATTTCTTTGAAAATGAGATAAAACAACTAAATTGTATAATGTCTCTTACGATTTTTGTAGACACACAGTTCAGTTTAATTATGTTATCTGAATTGAAAAATTAATCGAGCAACTTTTTTCAATGCAAATGACAACAAAATTTTCACTATATTTACATGTACTGTGTGACTAAGTGCAATCATAAAATGTTAGCGCTTTATGAACAAAAAGAACTTTGTCCTGTATTGCTTTCACAAGATTTCAAAAGGCTGATAAGATCAAGAATTAAAACATTCCATCACAGAAAAAAAATCAGACCACGTTCTGCAGCTGTATAAGTCAAAATATTATCGGAAATATATACTTGATGTAGATTTAACAAATTCCATTCCAAGCTTCCGAAAGTTTGAACTTAAATGAAGATAAATCAATGTTGATAATCCTAACAAAAAGCTCTACACGGGTGATGACAATAATGCCCACATTAAATGTGGGCATATAAAAATTAGAACACAAGGTCAAATAAATAAAAACATTCTCATTCTCGGATACTCCTGCATCACTTTAAAGAGCTGCATGACCCGTTTTTATTTTAAAAAATAAAAACAGTCTTATTGTGAGACTACAGGTAGGGTTACGTTGTGACTATCCTTTGTGATGGCACTTAAAATCATTGATGTGACACTACAGGGAGAGACAGACATGACTATCTAATCAGGAACTTCCAGAAAAAGGTCTGTGACACTAGGGTGACACTTATCTAGTCAGGACTTTCACAGTGTATATAAAACTTCAAGGATTAATTGACTCTGGAACACTTAGTTTTTATAACTATGTTTATATATCAAATACAGGAAACTACAACATCTATGATAGTCCATTAGGAGTTATTATTATAACAAGCTTAGAACTCAGACTTTACAGCTGGAACACTACATATTGCCTTTATTTCCTCTAAGAACTCTGCATGTCAGTATCCCGGCCTCTTAGCCGAGGTGGCTAGTCGTACGGCTAGGAACGCCAAATGATGTCTGAAGGGAAAGTTTAGCCCAGTAGTGATAATTTAACAAAATACAAACACAAAAATAAAAATTTCCCTCCTGCATCATGTTTTTGGTAAGGACTGTCTGAAAACCAGAATATTTTTTTTTTTTTGTATGGCCTAAGTGAAAATGTCTCGAACTCACCATCTGGTCCCATTTTCTCATTCATTTGCTTCTCTGCAAAATTCTGAAAATAAAATTGGAAATATCAGTATAACAAATTTTGATTTGGGAGTCTTCTATTTTTGACTAAATTTTCAAAAACAAATGAATTAATAAGATCTAGATTTAAGGTAAGATAAATCTTTTTGAAATACACTTTATATTTATTTATTTTTGTGGAGAAGAAATCAAAAATACTCACCAACCAATCAAGAGATGGTTCTTTAACAAAAACATCCATAGTATTAACAAGTAGATCATAATCATTACGTAAAGCTCTTAATGTATGTACCATCGTTGACTCTAATAAACCTTTCACTTGTAATGGTAGACATAGATTAACAATTTGTCTAGTTAGTCGGAATGGCATTAACTCAGGAACAGGTAAAAACTGAAAGAGAGAAAGTTACAATTACATAAGGTGCAAGATTGGATGCCAAAGACATCCACAGGTTTATTGCTTTACAGTAGGAAATCTTGAAAATTGCAGAATAAATTTAAGGCAAAAGAAAAGCTTACTTGTGTTGCAGATCCAAAATTATGACCAAAATCAATTCCAACCATTCCTCCTGATTTTAAATTAATCATGAAGTTTGATAAATGTCTGTCACCAATACCCAGAACATATTGACAAATACATATAACAGCGTGGGTGACAATCAATTCACATCGTAATACATGGAAAGCTTCAGGAGATGTGCTCATTTGATGAAAAGCTCTCCTACAAAAATCAAACATTTTTATTAAAATCTACAAATATTAGTCATTACACAGAATCAAAGCACAGCAACAGTGAGGCTGATGTTCTCCGCCAAATTGAAAAAGTAATTAGATGACACACATTTTTTAATTTCATATTTATATTTTTATAAAGCATTGATCATTTTGCTTATCTGAGCAGAAAATTATCATCATCAAACTTAGTCAGGGTATTGTACTGAAACTATACTCCAAGTTTCACCACTTTCAATCAATTAAAACCCAAGTTATCATGACCCAAAACATCGACGCAGGAAATGTTCTTAATGAAACTATAGAAAATGTGCATTATCGAGCTTAGTCAAGGTATTTATGTACGATATATGCCAAGTTTCACCATTCTCACTCAATTAGAATCAAAGTTGTCAACCTCCAAAGTCTCAACCAATCAAATTGCTCATCATGTAACTTAGTCAAGATATTATCGAACTTAGTCAAAAGCACATTAGCCGTTGCAAGGCAACATTTTGCAAGAGATGGATAGAGAACAAGCTTAAAAAAACATTATTTTTCGTACAATCAGGGGCAAATAATCCAGGAAATTATGGTCTTAAATGTGGGAATATCGATTGGGGCTGAAATCTTTGGGATATAAAGATATATTATATGTTTCATCAAAACTGGACAAAAATTGTGACCTCAAGTGTCCAGAGGGTCCACAACCTTCGTATTACATACTTTTACATACGTTGGACACAAGAGTGGCCATTTTGTTTGGCAGTTTCGGTTATGATTTTCAGAAAATTCAAACTCAACCATCATTTAAGTATAATGTTGACATATTCAATATTTTTTTTTTAAATCGAATAAAAATTGTGACCTCTAGGGGGACCACATGCTAAACCGTGATATTTTGTTCAATCAGGGGCAATTATCCGGGAAGTTACGTTCGATATACGTGAATAATGAAAGGAACCAAGATCGCTGGGCTATAAATATATATTTCAAGTTTCATCAAAATCAGATAAAAATTGTGACCTATAAAGTGTCCACAAGCCAAAAATCGTACAATCAGTGGTCATAATCCATGAGGTTACGATCCGATACATTCCAATATTGACAGGAACCAAGATCTTTGGGAGATAAACCTATCTGTAGAGTGTCCACAAACAAATTGTGGACGGACGTCCAGATCCGTCCGGATCCGTCCGGACAGACAGAGGCGACAATATACGATCACATGAAAATTAAAATGTGGGGCGTATAAAAATACACCTGTAAAACCTAGGACCACATACACAGATCTTTATCTAAAATATTGAACTATTATAAGTCTATGAGGAAGAAGTTTAGAAAGGAAATTCATTATATATAATAACTGAATGTCAAATATTTAAAAAAATATCATTATGTACAAAAGAAGACTTAAAATTGAGACTTTCAATACATCTTTTGTCAGATTTCACACTATTTATATTAATAGTATTTCTCTCCACCCTCCCCCATATCATACAGTTAAAAAAGAATCATCACCTAAAAAGATCCCATGGTACTTTATTTTCTTTCAATCTTTGTTCTTTTATACTATCAGCTCTGCTATAATTCGTGTAAATTTTTGAATACATTCCAGCAATACTTTTCTTCTTGTCATCCCAATATCTATATGCCCATTTTTCATGTTGCTTCATAGGACCTTGTCTAAAGAAAAGTAAAATATCCAACTTAAGATAATAAATTGAGGGTCGGCCATGTTTAAAACAAATTTGTATTTTCTGTTTGTATTTTCATCAAATACACATTTGTATTTTCTGTTTGTATTTTCATCAAATACATATCTGAATTTGGCCTCCTTTGTTTACATTTGAGTTCCGTGTTACACATTGGTTTAGATATCTAATAATTTAACTGTGTTTACAAACACCACAAGGGGGTAGAAAAGTGAACATTTCTCCATAACAGAACTAGAGATTTGTTTTTCCAAATTCACAGTAATATGTACAGAATACAACTAAAGCATATGTTCCTATTCATACTTCACCTTTAGATATAAATTTCAAATGTTAAAAACATATAGTGAAAAAAAAAATTAAAGTAGAGTAGAAAATAAGAACAAGACATGAGAAATGTGTTCAGGAATTAAATATATCCTAAATACAAATCTTTGTGATTCCATTAAATGAAATATGTACTTACTCTCCCATGACATATTTACGTTCTTGTTCAGTCAAAGCATTTAGTACAAAATCTTTTAGAGGTATAGTATTATTCATCCATTCAATCAATCCAACCCTGAAATAAAAATTTTACAGAGTCCTGTATTGCATTCACAAAATTTTATATAAAGTCTTAACAAATTCTGCCACAAACTCATAAGCTTTAACAGAAAAAACTTTACCAGAGAGATAATTCAACATGACATGTTCAAAATGTGAAATCCTTATACCCTATTAAATACTTGTGTTCTTGAATGAATAATGTAATATAATGACTCTCAGAATCAGACAAAAGATACTATTAAAATATGACATAGGTTATACGTTACCTTGGTGTCATAGGAATAACTTGATAAGTTTTTAATGTTAACTTTCTATGTCTACAGGCTGGATCTTTACTGAAGACTTTATTCATGATAACAAAAAGTTGTTCTATTCTTGCATCTTGACGTAAATCTTCACCACCTTTAACTAGATAATGGTAATCTTTCTCATCATTTCCTCGTACTGTTATTCTTTTGGGTTTTCGTAAAGAGGACATAACCAATACCTGCACAAATAAAAATAATATTTTTTTATTTATTAAAGTAACAGTTCCAAGTATGTAAACATGAAAATAAACAAGCCAACAGTGAGGCTGATGTCCCCCGCCGAAATAGGAAAATAATTAGAGGACACATATAAATTTATCACAAATTATCTTTTACAAAGTATTGAACAATCAAACAGTATATCTTTACTTATAGTCTAACAATCAAAGTAGGAGAGTTATTGTTTTCCAAAGTCTCGACCAATCAAATTGCGTATCGCTCTGCTTACCCTGAGCAGAAAATGCTTATTATCAAACTTAGTCAAGGTATTACTGTAATGAAACTATACACCAAGTTTCATCAATCTCACTTAATTAGAACTAAAGTTATCGTGTCCCAAAGCATCAACCAATCAAATTGCTTATCTCTGCTTACCCTAAGCGGAAAATGCTCATCTTCGAACTCCATCAAGGCATTGACCTAATCAACACATACACCAAGATTGAACATTCTAGCTCAATTAGGAAGAGAGTTATCGTGCCCCAAAGTATCAACCAATCAAATTGCTTATCTCTGCTTACCCTAAGCTGAAAATGCTCATCTTCGAACTCCATCAAGGCATTGACCTAATAAACACATACACCAAGTTTGAACATTCTAGCTCAATTAAAAGTTATCGTGTCCCAAAGCATCAACCAATCAAATTGCTTATCTCTGCTTACCCTAAGCGGAAAATGCTCATCTTCGAACTCCATCAAGGCATTGACCTAATCAACACATACACCAAGTTTGAACATTCTAGCCCAATTAGGAAGAGAGTTATCGTGTCCCAAAGCATCAACCAATCAAATTGCTTATCTCTGCTTACCCTAAGCGGAAAATGCTCATCTTCGAACTCCATCAAGGCATTGACCTAATAAACACATACACCAAGTTTGAACATTCTAGCTCAATTAGGAAGAGAGTTATTGTGTCCCAAAAAGTTTGACGGACAGACAGACGGACGGACGGACGGACGGACGGACGGACGGACGGACGGACGGACGGACGGACGGACGGACGGACGGACGGACGGACGGACGGACGGACGGACGGACGGACGGACGGACGGACGGACGGACGGACGGACGGACGGACGGACGGACGGACGGACGGACGGACGGACGGACGGACGGACGGACGGACGGACGGACGGACGGACGGACGGACGGACGGACGGACGGACGGACGGACGGACAGACAGACAGACGGACGAACCCATTTTAATAGTCCCCTGCTTTCTTCGAAAGGCGGGGGACAATATAGCACTGGCATCTGTAATGACACATTACTAAAATTATTTTTCCACCAACCTCCAATAAATAGCTGAAGAGATATATATATATTGTACCAAAATTTTCCCAATCAAAAGACAACATTTTACAGTAAACTAGGGCTCAGGTCAATATTTGGACTATGTTAAAGTTTATCAAGACATTTTTTTCAAGATTATGTCAAGAACTACCTCTATGTATGTGTTTTACCAATAAAAATTATAAATATAACCCAAATCAAAACATCCAGGACCACGTACATGTACATCACTATAACAATGGTGTCAAATATTTCACTTGAGGGTATGATCATATTTAATCTAAACTTAATGTTTATTTTTTTTTTCATTTTTTAATAATGAATATATACTGTATGTATCAACCCACCCTTTCATCAAAACCAGCTACTCGGATATGATATTCTGGTAACGGTTTAGCTAATCCATCATATTGACCTAAAAAATAACCATACAATTAAAAGTCAGGCACATTTTACTTGTTTTAAAATCTCAATTATTTCTACTAAACATGTTGCCTTAATTCTATTCAGGCATTAAATATTGCTATGAATAGGTTTCTATACTTGACTATTTACAGAGGAATATAACATCTACTTTTCTGCTCCAACAGGGCTAATGAAGATGGGCATACACCATGTATTATGCTATGAGGGAAATTTTGCCCAGACATCAATTTAATTCCATCTGTCAATATGTACACAGGACCTTAGTTTTTTGTCCCATCCGAACGAAAAGACGCTGTAATGGGAAAACCATGCTAAAAAAACCTCCTGAGGAACTCTTTTGAACACAGTGGCTCCAAAAAAAGAGTAAATCTAACCACATTTCCACATTATGATCAGGTATTTTTAAACATAATGTTTACCTGGTATTTCTAGTTCTCTACTGTCTCTATTAGGATTAAAATCCGCCAACCATTGACAATATTCACGTAAAGATGTTGGCGGTATCAATTTACCTCGAGGTTTCTTATGTTTATCAAATTCACCATTTAAACGTATGAATTGAATCTGAAATTCCTGAAATACATAGACAATTTCCATACAGTAGTACGATGCCACATAGTATAAAAAGATATTGATAATTATGCCACCATATATGAGGTTAATCTTGTCAGTCATGCAGGAACATATATTCATATATGACGAATTTGACCCCAGTTTCTTTCATCACTAAATAAAAGATCATGTTGTATTTAATAAGTTACAAATCCATTCAACAGCGGAATTCACTGAAATCATTAAAACTCTACTAGCTCTCAACACAGCCATTTTCTTTTGGTTTGAACTTAGTCCGGGGACTGTCAAGACTGTTTTATAATAGATATCATAGACAGCTGGTGAAAACATATCTGATTTACAACGTTGAGCTTTCAGTCAACAAAGTTTTAATAACCTTATAAAAGCAAAATAGAAATGTAAGTAGCATGCCAACCTGTTTTTTAAATATCTAAATTCTACTGAACCAAAAGATGGCACTCTGAACGGTATACTTAATAAAATAAACCATACATAATTTTCTAAAGATATTGTCACCTGCCTCGTAAGTAATAGTTGTCTTAACTAACAGCTGTCTAACAAATCAAAAAATATTTATGCAATCATAGAGATTAATCATTACTGATCATTTTGAAGTTATTTATAGACAATTAAAGATACATTATGGGAGATTAGAAAAAGAGCTGGCCGTTCTCACTATAATAGTTAAAAACTAGATAATGTAAAGGCAATTTGCTGAAAATTTCAGTCAAATGGATCCACTCTGAACTGAGATTTTAGCGATTAAATTTTTCGGCCTAGCCTCGATCATCATTACTAAAGTCGGTACGATAAAAAATATAGTCTTGATTATCCATTTCATGATTAAATCATGAATGAAAGTGGAGCAGCAAATCGGATCATAATCCAATAAATACCGCAGGCTAGCGTTGACATCGAGGGTTGATTATGGTCTAGATAAGTTAATTAATGTCTAATTAATAATTTAGATAACATTTCAGGTATAAAGAAAGACCTGCAATATGCAGATTTAGCTCTTGCATAATGCATGTTTAAGTATTAAGAGGAGTATTAGAAAACTGGAAAATATAAAAAAACTAATCTGCTTACCTTTGCTGTCATATTAACTAATTTCTCACCATTCTTTCCAAATGTACTTATAAAATCTTTCTTAAAAATCTAAAAAAAAAATTCACACGAAATTGATTTAAGCTTTTGAAATTAACACTGAATCAACACCAATTTGAATATTGTTAAATACTTTACAAAGTCTTACCTCAGCAAATTTTCTGCGGTAATCTCCCATGCCTACAGTAGTTGATTGAGATATAAAGGACATCTGTGAACTAGATACCTCTGGTACATCTTTATAGTCTATTAGTATATTATATATCTCTTTATATTTCTCCATTATTTTATCTTTAGCTTTAGTTTTACTCATCAACATTTTCTTAATATCATCTGTCCAATCCTAAAATATTCACCAATTATATTAGATTAATTATTAATGAAATAAATGTATTCGAATTCCATGAATAATTCTTCAAGAAGAGATGAAAAAATGCTACAAAAATGAATGGTACATCACTGATGTACAGTATAGAAAACATATTGCATATTCCCCTTATTTAAAAGAAATGCAAGATAAAAAGAATTACACGCTTGGCAGAACCATGTTAATCCCCAAATAAGCCTAATAAAATGTTCCACAGTATCAAAATGAAATGGGGTTTAATGTCCTACTGTTCTGCTCCTATACTGGGCTAATGAAGACGGGCATACACCATACAGTGTGCTATGAGGAAAATTATATCGAATTCCAACTGCCAAGGGGTCTTTTATGTGCAAGCCAATGTATACACAGGACCTCGGTTTTTCTAGACAGCTGTTTTTGTCAGGCTCTCAGTCCTGCACCACTGACAAGGAGAAACCACGTCGGAAAATCCCAATGAACTTTCTCGGCCAATGCAGGGAGCGAACAGGCTAGCGGGCCAGCGTCTTACCCACATAGCCAACGTGGCTCCCTTCACAGTATCATATAATATATTAAAGCAAAGCCTACCTTGAAAAGCATCTCTGGTTGTGCAAACTGATCCAGGGCACTGATAAATTTACTCACTAATGGTACTCTTTCTTCGGTTAGAAGAGATGCCAGCCTATTTAACAGGGAAAATAAGTCATTTACTAAAAGATGGCAATTATCCAAATTGACAAGATGAATCTTGATATTTTGAGAATATAATTTTCTTTGTACAATCTCAAATCACTATTTTTGTCCAGCTAAACAATTACTAATATTAAGGGTCTCCTTTATTACATGAAAACTATATCAGCTTTATTATGCGAAAACTAATGTTATGTGTACCAATTATTACATGAAAACTAATATTGTGTGTATCATTTTTTACACAAAAAACTAATATTATGTGTATCATTTATTATACAAAAACAAATAATGTATGACCCTGAATTTGTCAATATTCCCCCTTGGTCATTACTTACTTCTCAACAGACTGTTTATTTTTCTTGCCTTGAGTAGAATTATCAAATTCAAAACCTTCGCAACTAATTCGGAATGGATAAACAACTGCCTGAAATATTCACATAAAAAGAAAGAGTTTATTAACCAAGTACCTGTTTCACAAAGTATACATACAAGGTTTCATTAACTTTCTGAACTTTATTTTGCATCATTTTCACAAGTTGAAAATTGATAGGGTTTTTCCTTATGTCTAAACAATCCGACCATGTTTTAAAAAATTATATAAAGAACTTTATCCTGTATTTTTTCATAAATCTGAACGTAACTCAGAATTCCGGGCTCGAAAAAGTTTGATAGGGGTTTTTTTTACCACTAAATAAACAATTCATGAGAATCTGAAAAAAGTCTGTGGGTGTATAAAAATGACTTGTTGTCAGATGTGACAATATATGTAAACATTAAATGTGTGCGTATTTAAGATCAAATTTAAATGTGTTTCCTAATAACAAATATCTGTACTAACCTGTGGATAGTCTGTAGCTAATTGTAATAATATAGGTTGTACAGCTGGTGCTTCTACTTTATCCATTAATGCCATCATCTGACTGATCCATAATAAAAACATCCAACTAGGTACCTCACTAGCCTGTGACAGAATAAACAACATTGAATATCATGGGACATCACTGTCAGAATTTATAGAAAAACTGGAATAATCTACTAAAGTTTAATTGATATTCATATATCATAAAGAAGTCATTTACTCTTTTTAATTTTAGTTCTTTAGCATTTCCTGTATAAATATATCCTAATGATAAAGTTATATTTTACCTTGTTAACAAAAGCAGCCATTGTATCTGGATAAAGTTCCACCAATTGTAATAATCGTGGAAATCTTTCAATAGCTTCTTTCGAACCTAATTTCATTGCTTTTAATAAACATACTATTATAGTTTCAGGATAGGATTCTAATATTTTACTGTCAATATGCTCTTCATCTAGAAATACAATAAGATTTCATTAACTAATCACTTGACATTAAATATCGTTGAGTACTTACATTGACACGTTCAGCTTAAGACACAAGGACTAACTACAATAAAAAATATTTCAAATTTTTATATCATCTTTATATAATTTGGGATTAACTACAATAATAATTTTCTTTCTATGTGTATCATCTGTATATATACATTAGAACAAATTATAATAATAAGTTTTATTAATTTTTGGATGATTTTCATACAAGTTAGGACTGACTACAATAAACATTATTATAAGATCTTTTTTAGGAAAACATGAAAAATGCCCAACCTTCTTCCTTAGTTCTTAAGAACCTATCACAGAATTTGCATAAAGCCATTTGAGCATCTGCCTGTGTAAATGATTCTGATCTAGACCTAGTAACAATACCATCAGATACAGCTGCTCGTAATGCTTGATAACCTTTCTCAATCAAACTACTAACAACCTACAAATAACAAGTCTTATGTTCACGGGACAAATTTATTTGTATAATTTAGACAAATGTCTTCACATTAGAATATATTTAGTAAAAACATTGAAATGTTCCCCATAACAACACAGATATATTACCTCTGTCTGGTTGAGTTTTTTTATTTTTGAAAGCTGCAAAAGTTTTTCTTGTGTTTTTCCTGATAAGTTTTCAGAAGGATTTGCAGTCAGACAGGCTTCAGCTAATATTCCATGAGATATTCCAGTTAGTACATGATGTCGTCTGCACAAATCAGGTTTCTGGGAAAGTGCATCACAGTCCTTGTATTTACCTATAAGAGATATAAATATAAATGAATGTACATTTAATTGCCACTTCATATCAGTTCATACATGCAAAACAGAACTCGGAAATATATCATTTCGACAGAATTTATAGACAAAAAATGACATTTCCCCATAAAGGAGGTAACCCTAATGATTTATTTGCTTGCCACGTGACCATATGGTTGTACAAAGATATTTACCCAAGTCACTGAGAAATTTGTCCAGCCGTGGTGACTATTTCTATGTCATTTCACTGAATTTATAAGATTCAAGCAAATCTTGACATCTATGTTAGGTTATGAACCTCCATGTTTGATAGTAATGGCGTGTCTTTAAGGGAAATAGAACTATGTTAATTACCTAACTGATCTATGGTAGTTAAAACACTGTTAATAGTATCTTCTGACCATTCTGAACAAATTGCTTTTTTATGGTGAGTACTAGCATACAACTGACTCCATTCTATATTTAACTGTTCATTACCTATTGTTTTACACATCTAAAATATATAATCATATTCAATATTTTTTACAATATGTCTGGTCTTTCTAATGTAAACTCAATGCAATAGTCATTGTAGGTTTCTGGACCATGAACTGGACAGAAAGAGCAACTCCTCTTGTTTATCTTCTTGGGGCCGTACACACAGACTGTTTCATTGGCTAATCCCTCACATCAACCAGAATACGGGTTATATAACAACTTTTCCAGATCCTAGTGTAGTAAAGACTAGTAAAACAAAATTTTGAACTATAAAAAACGAAACAAAATAGGATTGCTAAAAAGCCTAAGCCTCTGCCAATGAAACTTGGCAAGCTTATTCCTTGGCTAATTACTCATCAATTGACAGACCTCGATTTTAGATATGACATCACAATTTCAAGATGGCGGTGATGACGTCATGCTTGGTTCCTGGTCCATAGTACCATTGTACTTGTTTAGTATATACTCGATTGCATGTCTTCAGTATCTACTATGACATCTAAAGGTTTCTGACGTCATAACAATTTGGTACATTCTGTACATTATAAATATCATGAAGTTTTAAAGAAATCAGACTAAGGAGGAAATTTAGATTAAAAAGTAGAAAACAAAGGAAAGAAATAAAAGACATAGTGACCCTCAATGTCAACGCATTTAACTTACAGTGTTAGTTTTCTTCAGTATTCTTAATGTTAAAGCAAAGTTGTTTTGTTCTTTACAACTTTGTGCCATCGCTAATTTTAAACTGAGTTTAGATTCTTCAAAAAGATCCCCCTCATCATCTTCTTGTGAATCTCTGTTTTTAGTATTGAGTCGATGACAAATATGATCTAAATACACATTTCTGGAAAAAAAAGAAAAGACCTTTGTGCATGTATTTTAATAATCACAAAATATGTTAATTTTGAAAGAGAGAGAGATATGGATAGTAATATACACTCAACAAAACATAGGGCATTATGAGACTAACATATGGTTCAATTTTATTTCATAATTCGCTTGCATATAGAGAGGTCTTTAGAAGTGGGAGAAAACAGGAGAAAACATACGAGTTGAACAAGTGACCCTACTCCTTGACACAGTAAGTTTGGGATCGGAACCACAAATCTTGACTCAATTACAGATCTTATGATGTAAATTGTATACTTTAGCCCACTCAATCATCCAGCATCCCCCATTTATTTTGAAAGGTTAAAATAGTATAATGCTGATATTGACATAAGCAAAAATTAAGAACCAACTTTTAATGATGATACCTGTTTGTAATAACATCATCCCAGATTGTAACAGGATCAAGTAATTGATGTGGTTGTCTTGTTTCCCAGGTTCTTATCAGTTGATTAGCATTAGTATTTGTTATATTACCTAGTGATTTAAATAAAACATAAAACACACATTATTATAACACTTCAATTCATTCATAGTCTGTTTTTCATACAGTTTTATTAACATATTTCTGTAAACCACAAGACTTTTTCTTATTCAAGTGTTGGCACTGATTATACATGCAATTATACAATTCTTTTGAGGTTGCCATCCCATATAAATTTTAGTGAATCAAATAGGTTAATTATGTGTAGAAGACACTAAGGGGATGCTCGTTTCACAGTCCAGAACGTCCAGAATTGACAGAATTGCAATCAAGTGACATGGAATTCAGTCCTGTCATAGTTCTGTCAGTTCCAACTACGGAGGTGGTGTGAGTAGAATCGTGACGTTATTAAACACAACAAATGTTTTTCCGCTGCATGGTTGGTTGAGATATTCACTTATCCAGTCGAAGCATGTAGCCCGAAAAACCCCTTTTCACTCGATTGTCACTAATTTTGGGATTGAGAGAATTCCATTCCGGAAAATTCAATCGAGTACCGCCTAAGAAACCTATATCCCTGTCCTGTCCAAGCAGCTTATTATATCAAGCTCTGTTAACTTTATACAAGAAGTGCAACCCTTCTGTAGTTAACAATAAGGTCTCTAATCCCAAAAGCCTTGATAGCCATATCTATGTAATTGTCAAGTTACAGCAGCAAGTGACCATCTGTCACAATTACCACAATTCTGTTCAGAATAATTAGACATTTTTTCTTAATGGCTCAATATTTTAAGAAAGCTATCTTTACATTCGGTCTATTAATTTGTATACTTAAACCCATTTTGATAAACATATATCCTATCAAATCTGTGACTGCTCTTTCAATATAACATAAAGAAAACACTAATTTCATTATTTCAAATTAAACTTCTAATATTACCAAATAAAACTTACTATCTTTAGCCATAAATTGTAGAAATTCCTGTAATTCAACAAGAGGTTGTAGTTGTTGTAACTGTGATGTTCTACTTGTTATCATTAAACTATCAGTACTACTCCATTCCTACAATATATTAAATCTGTATTGAATGGAACCAAATACTATGTGGTACATTGTGTGGTCAACACACAATATCTTGAAGCAAACATTATATGTGCAATGCAAGAAAAGAGATTTTTGCCCAGAGACTGACATTTATGCACTGTTTTCTTTGATTTACAATGCATGTCAATGTGCACAAGTATATGTCCCATCCATATGACTAGGGACACTTTCACTGACAATCCAGTAGACAAATGACTATGTTATTCCTGGTCCACACTGGGATTTAAAACCAGAACATTCTTGTTGATAGGCCAGTGCCCTGAACAACACTTGACTACCACAGCCCCCATTTACTGTATGTGTCTAACAGCTATTGTAGTCTCTACAAATTATTACAAGTATTAAGTAATGGAAAGGAAAAATTAGTAAAAAGAAAAGACCTTGGAGACTACAACTGGTCATAAACTTTGTTTGGTGTTATCAATTGAGATGAAATTTACCTAGGGTATAAAGAATTTATAAATATTTACTCACCTGTAAAAATTTCTGTGATGCAATACCGGCATAATGTCTGGCTCTATCATAGTCTTCTTGCCATAGATACATCAATGCTAACTCCATGCTATATCGACTCTATTATCAGAAACAAATTTAAATTGAGTCACTAACAATGAAATGCATGGTAATTTTTAATTTGCCATCACAAAACATGTTTAAATTCAGACCAGTCAATTTCTAGATGAGGATATAATATAATATCATGAAATATACCTCTAAGACAGCTCTATGTTCTAGATTTTGCATGGCTTTATCAACAAATGTTAATAATGACTGTTCATCTTGACTCTGTAACATCAGTTTTAACTTACTACGTATTAAATAAGGTAAAAAATGTTCCTGAAACATAAAACAAAGGCAGTAATTAAAGTAAAACAACATTAGCAGTACCATACCCATAATAAATGTACTCAACACAATCAGTAAAAATTTATTTCAATGTTTTGCTTGTATATATATTTATTTACCATTAACAATGGGTTACACAGAGAACCAAACTCCTTGATGAAATATTATCAGGTTGTACAGTTACGTATTGAATCTATTGTAAATATCAATAATAATTTACCTGACAAAATGTATCATCCCAAACTTTATTTAATTCTGGTGGGGTAGAGTTATCTACACCTGCTACTGATACAGCTTCAAGATCTGTCCACTGTGTTAAATGATCCAGACACTAGATAATAATTATAATAACAAATAAAGATAATTTTTCATATAACCCCTTTTACGATAAAAGTATATGTTATAATGCCTCGTAACACATGCAGGTAACGTTTTACATGCAGGTCACGTTTTCAAGTAAAACGTGACCTGCACGAGTTATGAAACGTCGTTATTAAATAACTGAGAAGTAGTTATATCCAGATATACCTTGTGTTGTGTTCTGTTATAATAGTTAACCATACTACTAGATGTCATTTAAAGAATAGAAAAGTAGATGTGTTAACTTCACAACTAACATACCTTTCACTTCTGCCATATTATCAATGAATAGCCTACATAAGCAACCTGGCTCATACCTGCATACAAATCTGTACACACCTCTCGAAAACGACATACACACAAATAGTATCAAATACAATTGACAAACATTAACAACATATTTGATTAGAAATGAAATGGAATTAAACACTTTACCTCCATTCTGCTATCATCCCAAAGATCTACTTCTGCTGGGAGTGGATCTCCATCATCCCAATCTTCCTTTGATAGGGCCTATATACGAAATTCATATTTGTACCACATAAATATGAAATCAACCAGCAGTTGCCAGGCAAGATACGCCTACATTTTGCAAGAGATGGACAGAGAATAAGCTTAAAAAAACGTGATTTTTCGTACAATCAGGGTTCATAATGAAGGAAATTATGGTCTGAAATGCTCGAATATCGAAAGGGATTGAGATCTTCGGGATATAAACATATATTTTAAGTTTAATCAAATCAGACAAAAATTGTGACCTCTAGAGGTTCCACAATCTTTGTATTACATACTTTTCACAATTTGCGTTCAAGCAGCGGCCATTTTGTCAGGTAGTTTCAGGGTGTAATGATGATTTATCAAAAACAATTTTTAAATTTGTTAAAAATTGTGACCTCTAGAGGGACCACAAGCTAAAAACGCAACTGTTCGTACAATCAGGGGCCATATTTCAGGAAGTTACAATCCGATATGCGAGAATATCGAAAGGAACCAATATCGTTGGGTTATAAACATGTATTTCAGGGGCCATAATTCATGAAGTTACAATCCGATATGTACGAATATCAAAAGGAACCAAGATCGCTGGGTTATAAACATTTCGAGTTTCATCAAAATCGGATAATTAGAGTGTCCACAAGCTAAAAATGTGACTTTTCGTACAATCAGGGGCCATAATCCGCGAAGTTAAGATGCAATACATGTCAATATTGAAAGGAACCAAGATCTTTGGGAGATAAACTTATATTTCAAGTTTCGTCAAAAATGGATAAAAATTGTAGCCTGTAGAGTGTCCACAAACAAATTGTGGATGGACAGGGGCGACGACAATATACATCCACATGAAAAAGTCTGTGTATAAAAATGCCCTATTTCATTCCTGAGCAGAATTGATAGTTTACATTTGATATTTTTCTTTCCGGACAGGATAACACTTTTACGTCCCATTTAAACGACTAGATACTGTTCCTAGCCAGGCTCTCCCGTCCTGCACCACAGAAAAGGGGACACCACGCTAAAATGTCCTGAGGATCTTTCTTTACCAACACCGGAATCAAATATTGATATATAGCACGATGTGGAAAACATATTTTTTTAAAGTTGTTACCTACTCAAACATCTCAAAATAATGTCTGTTATAGGTCTAACCTTGAACTACTTTGAAGCTTTGCAAATGAAAAGACAACCTTATTTTTAAATTAAATTTCTCCATACCTCATCATATAATTTATTAGCTGTTTGATAATCTCCTTTAGCTTCAGCTATCATAGCTTCTTGTGTTATAGATTTAGTATCTATTTTACCACTAAATATACCATGTAATACATCATACTGATTCACAGATTTATACAACCTAAAATTATACATCATACCGATTCACAGATTTGTATACTGAGCGCCATGGAAAATGATCCTGTAAACATATCTTATTTATTTTGCTTCTTATTGTGAACAATATTCAAATGGGAACACATCAAGAACAACACATTTGTACACTTATGGATGTTTAATCTGTAATCAAGGTTACAAAGTCAGAGGGGTCAAAACCAAAAGTACGACACAGATGTCAGTAGCGCGTGTGTCCTCCACGGCCATCATCACGGTAGGTGATGAATTGTGAAGCCTCCCCACACCATTACACTTCCCCCACCCCATCGATTCGTTTCGAAGACGCAGCAGTCTGCAAGACGTTCCCCAAGATGTCTCCACACACATTGACGGCCATCAGCGTGATAAAGATGAAAGCGACTCTCATCACCGAAGATCACACTTTGCCAGTCTACATTTCTCCATGTCTGGTGTCCTTGAGCCCATATCAAATGCCGCTGACGGTGATGATCCCTGAGGATAGCTCCAACATAAGGTCGTCGTGCACGGAGTCCTACTTCTCTTAGACGACGTCTTTCGGTGTTGGCACTTACTGGTCCTTGTCTTCCGACGACTGCTGCACCTGTTTGAGTCGCTGGAGGGAATCTGTCACTCAGATGAGTGACCCGGTTGTAGCGGTTATGAGTCTGGGTTGTAACGCGTTGTGGACCAGGACGTTGACGGTCACGTGTTGATCCAGTAACTCGAACACGTTCCACCAACCTTACAATAGTGGACTGATGACAATTGAAGTGTCTGACAATAGCAGATGTAGACATGCCAGCCCTGGACATTCCCATGGCTTCATTCCGTTGATTTTCAGTAAGTCTCGGCATCTCTAGCTCGTTTCCTTCACACGTCCAACAACAAATTACGACAGATTGACGTTTCACAGTTCATGTACTGCACATTAAGTTGAAAACATGCTTTTAATGGGCGCGTGAATATTGGGTTTTTCATGCGCATCTCGTGCAATTTTTTTTTGTGCACACGGGCCGATATTGTTTGCGTTTGGGAGCATTGTGTGAAACAATAGTTCATAGTATTGCATAATATTATACATAGAAAACCACCTAGTAATAAAATATTTGGGAAAAAAAAGTGATGCGTTTTCCATGGCACTCAGTATATAATCTGAAAATATACCATGTAACATACATCATACTGATTGACAGATTTATATAATATCATATATCTTATATATGCAACATAATCTTCCTACCTTGCCATTTCTATCCATTGATTAACATCCAATGATACTTGTGTACCTGCTGTTGTCCGACCACGTTTGGTAGGTCTTGGATCAACATTATCTGTCTGTATTAGTTGTTCTTCTAACACTGTTATACCTATAATTATACCAAATTCATTATTTATTCACAACAAAATATAAATACTATTCTGTGGGTGAAAAATTGACTAAAGCTACAAAAAACAATTTTCTTGCTGAGACGCTCTAGACTTTAATTTAAAACACTGAATTCCCAACCAAAAAAGGGTTGACATGAAAACTAATAACTATGATAGGGTGACCCATGCACCTACAGAAATACAGTCAACTGCTGATAGTTCGAGACTACCACTGAAGCGTGCACATTCGCCGTGTCAAGGCCAACTTTCTGACAGTATGATACTATAAATAGCCATGGCACGTGCAATTCTCTACAAATCTATCAACTCTTACAGCCGTAAAAAATTTATTGTTGACGATTTTGAATAGCAGTAAAATTAAGCTTCTTGGTTATTACAGCAGATTTAGAAATTACGTTTGTTTCATTTTTTAAATCGCTTTATCATTAACTGTACCGTTAAAAGCGGCATCTTTTGGTTTAGTACAAATAATATCTCTGAAACACTCAGGTTAGACAGGAACATGATACTAGCAGTAGTTTCATTTTACTTTTACAAGCTTCTTAAAACAATTGTTGAGCTACCTAACATGCTCATTTCTAAATTCAATTTCTTGTTCTAGCTTTCTGTTATGTTTCGTAAAAAAGTAGTCTTGATTATCCCGACCTGTCAATCAGCCCTAGAATGGTCGATA
Source organism: Patella vulgata (assembly GCF_932274485.2). Classification (NCBI taxonomy): domain Eukaryota; kingdom Metazoa; phylum Mollusca; class Gastropoda; family Patellidae; genus Patella; species Patella vulgata. The sequence continues at coordinate 41,250,445 of NC_065880.2, forward strand.
GACTGGTTAAGCAAGACTAATTTCAAAACAAGGGCACGTAACCTATCTTTTACTCAAAAGTGTCTGGATGTTATGGACGACACATGGAACCAGTTTTCAGTCTATTATTTATAGATGGTTAATGGTCATAGCTTATTAAGTACAACATGATCGTTTATTTAGTGACTATAATTGTGTGAAACTGATTTGAGGCTTGGCATATATATAAATATTGTGGCGAAATTGTCGAGATATATGGAGATATTTATTTATGGTGGGTCACCCTAACAATGAAATAATTGTTGAATCTTACCTAAAGGTTGTAAATTACTAACGATAGCACCAGTACTTAAACTAGATGGATTGACTTGAATACTTGATCTTAGTTCATATAATATATTCTGTAATATTTTAAAATATTTCTGTGATATGATACCAAAATATTCTAGCATAAAAATGTCTCCTCATTTAATAAAATTCTAATTACGTGATCAATGAGTAAAGATATATTTTGAGTAAATATTGAACCATTAAAGTTTTATACATGGCATGTAGTATTCACAAATTTAATTTTTTTTTTGTTGTTGTTTATTTTACATTGATTTATTGTATGTAAAATCTGGTTAAATACATGTAAATTTTAAACCTACCATGATACAACCCAGAAATGGAGGATAATATTGGGTGGTTGTATTAAATATTGTTTCCATACTTTTTTTTATCTGACTTATTGTTTCCTCTATCTCCCTTTCTGTCTTAACTTCATCCATTTTCTTAAAGATGGCTTTAAACACAGAACTAAATAACAACTTGGCAATCGTACTATCTCTCTATAAATATAAAAAATATTGAAAATTAGTGCAAATACAATTATTATAAATTATAAACACCTTAAAAGACATGGCTCTTCAAGTTTTGGGTTTTTTTAGACATGGCTCTTCAAGGTTAATTAGATCACCTAGTGAAACCTGAAAATTTATTTTAAGTATATTTTTTATGATTGAAAACTCACAATAAATAAAACAAGAAAAAAATCCATAGATATCAACGACAAGTCTGGCAGACGACAGTTTGTTCAGGTAAAGGTCAAAACTAATCGTTAGCAATACACTACTATGCACGTAATGGTGATATTGAAACAGAATAGCCTGTAAATTATGTTATTTTCAGCACCAATATAATTATCCCTGTAGTTCGGATATAATTTCTAAATGATGGTTATGGAAGTTGGAGGCCAAATTTCAAAGGAATACATCGTAAATCATGTTATGGTTATATGTATCTTTTCTGCAAAAATCAAATTAAAAAATCCTTTGAGAATTTAGTTGAAGACTTACATGAGCTAAAGCTTGTAATGGTGCTATAAGATAAGAATATTTGATCTGTATATCTGGTAAATCACCACTTCTATATTTTCTATACATTGTAACTTGATTCTCTCGTCTAGATCTCTGTTCTTTGATTAGTTCCTTTAAAGATAAGCACAGTATTATTTAATTAATCTAACATATATCAAAATATTTAAGATAGTTATAGTTATACGAAAACAATATCAATATACAAAGAATTAGCCCCTACCTCTCTTCTTTTGTTTAAGTTCATTTGTCTCTTAGCAAAATAAACACTAGTAGATTGTTGATCTTTTAAAAATCTTCTTTTTAATCTCCATATTTCACTACCCGGACCATTACCTGTTTCTAATAGAAATCCAACAGAGAAAGAAATAGGGTTTAATGTCCACTCAACACAAACTAAGTTATTTCAAGACTAACACACGGTACATCTTGATTCCAAATAACTAGCTGGTGCATAGGCATCTTTAATGGTGGAATAAAGCTGGAGAACCCAGAAATGACGCTATCCCTTGTAATGTACAAGCCTAGGATTGCAACCACGCCACTTGACTCAATGACAAACCTTATGATGTAATGTGCACACATTTGACCCCTTAGACCCTATAAATTATAAAGAAATGAAATGAAATGTAAGCGGGTTTAACATCCTACTGTTCTGCTCCTAACCTGGGCTAATGAAGACGGGCATACGCCACACAGTGTGCTATGAGGCAAATTTTGCCTGGGCAGCGGCGCTACGGCCTACTCTTATATCGAATTCCAACTGCCAAGGGATCATTTACGTGCACACCAATGTGTACATGGAACCTTGTTTTTTTGTCCCATCCGAACGACTAGACAGCTGTCCTTGCCAGGCCCGCCATCCTGCATCACTGACAAGGGGAAACCACGACGGAAAATCTGAATGAATTTTCTCCGCCAATGTAGGGATCGAACACCTGACCACCATGCTAGCGAGTCAGCGTCTTACCCAGTACATTAAGCAATTAGCAGAAGTGATATGTAACATTAATTTTTATGTTCACTTTATTCTGTCACTGTCCCAACATTTGGAAGAAAGTAACCTTTGCAGAAAAAAAAAACATACACACACATTAGAGTTTAAATCATCAATCGTTTTAACATTTCTAATATTCAAATCTATGAAAATAGAAATACCTTCATTTTTAGTTGTTTTTCCTGGTTTTTGAGGTGTAGGTTTTCTTGATAACCCAAAACCTGGTCTACTTCGCCTACTAGCAGACATAGACTGACTATCTGTACTACCAACACTAAATAACAACGATGACGGTGTTTCTTGACCAACTGTACTATAATCACCATATGTATCCAAACTACTCTGTGTTAACCAATTAAATGGTGCTCCAGAACCTGATCAACAGAAAAATTTATCATTGGATGATATTCATCAAGAATGTAAGCTAAATTTGTTTTATGTAACTTCACTTTTTACAATCTGATTAAAATACAGATCTATATTTCGTTCCGTTTTTTCATACTACATGAAAATCTGACCAGTTAAAGCAGGAGGTCGCGTCAGAGGTTATACGAGCAGTTTTTGGCCCTATGACATTAGACATTAGACATGCAACACACGCCAAAAACTCGCTGTAACAGACCGTTTCATTGGCTAATCCCTCTCATCAATAGGAACGTGGGTTATATAACAACTCTTCCAGATCATAGTCTAATAAAGACAAGTAAAACAAAATTTTGAACTATAAAAACGAAATGAAATGATAATTTTTGGGGTATATTATACAATGATTTCTTGATCAAGTGAATTCTGTTATGACAGCACACACATAATTTTTTGACCCATGAGGATCCTTTAGCTAAGTCAATGAGGTTGAAAGCCTAATTATTGTGGGAGTTGAAATTTCCAGTTCCATCAACCCTCAAGTTGATTTGTTCTGAACAAATTAGACATCAAACTGATACCTGAAACCAGATTCTTTTAAACCCACTGACTAATGCCTTCTAGATCATTCTCCATTTTTCTACAAATCATAATTTTGCTGTAGCGGTAAGTGTATTTCTTTTTGATTAACAAATCTAAAAATAAAAGTTATATGATAGGATAAAGAAGCATGTTAAGTTTACCAGCATCCACTGTTGCAGTAAATTGTTGACCATCTTGAGTAGCTCTAACTCCACCATCTAAACTATCCTCTACACCTTCCATGCTCTCAGACTGTGTACTCAGTGATGATGCAAATAATGGAGTCATGGCTGCATGTCTTTGTTTCCACGATGACCGCACTGAAAATTCCTAAAATAAAATAATGTAACCTTTAGTATTAAAATTGGAGAAAAATTACAATAAACTAAAGTATTATTTTTCCGCGTATGATTACGGCACAAAAAATTAACTTTTAGTACAAGTCCTACCTGAAATTTACACTCTGACAAGGGATGCTCAAATATTTCCCTTTGATAATCAGGACTCTTTGATGTCATTTCTAGTAGAAGGCTGGTGGAATAGCTTAGATATTGTTGTTCTGTACTAGGTGAATACATAGCTTTCAACATGGCTATCATTCTATCCAATGTTCCTGTCGGCAGACGGGTTTCACTACTCCAGAAATTCTGAACCAATAACCTAAAAAGAAAACAGAAAAAATGCTGAGAAAATGCAATATCTACCGCACTCGAAATTCAATTAAATTTTATGATTTTAAAGTTCTGACTTCACAATAGACAATATAGGAATACTGCACAAAACAGACAACCAACTATTGTGTACAAATTGCCAACACTAAATAGTTACATACCTACAGAGTATATCATCATCACCAAGACCCTTTAACAATGTTTCTTTAGTTTTCTGCATTATGACATGACTTTCTTCAGATTCATCTTCCCTAAAAAAGGTATAAAAACATCGACCAACTACTTGACATTTTCAATTTTAAACCTTCAGCCACATATGCTATAAAATGTTTTAAAATCTGTACACAGATGAGAATATGAACTAACATGAAGTGGCATTGATAAAGAACAAATCTCAACTCAAAACATTCTTGTTCCAAAACCCTGATCTGAAAATAATTAGTGAATATATAACAACAATCAATTAATACTGTTCTTCAGTATTAACATGCTTTATAAATGCCAATGTTTTTATTATTAAGAGATTATACAGAACAAGAGAGAGTGAAATGGAGTTTAACATCCACTCGACACAAACTAGGTCATTTTGAAACTAACACATGGTTCAATTTTATTTTAATAATTCACTTGCGCGTAGGGGTCTTTAACAGTGGGAGGAAACCGGAGAACCCAGAGAAAACCTTCGAGGTTGGACAGAGGTCAGAGGCGACCCTACTCCTTGTCACGTATAACAGGGGAATCGAAACCATGCCAGCTGACTCAATGACATACCTTATGATACAGTGTGCATGTGTTAACCCACAAGAGATTATACAGAACAAGAGGTTATTCAGAACAGGAGATTATACAGAACAAGAGATTATACAAAAGAAGAGGTTATTCAGAACAAGAGATTAATTCAATAAACACCTTACCTGTAATTATCATATATCCACATCAAAAGTTCGTACATTATTTTGCGACATGGTGTACTAGGATGATGAGTAAATGCAGTAATGGCTTCCATTAGAGAATTCATCTCACTGGCTTTTAGTTTATGACGGATAGATGTTATAATGTTTAATGATTCTAGTTGAGTATCTTCATTCCTATGAAATAAAAAAAATTAAATTCAGAGAATCCAGATGAATACTACTGTTTACTTTTTTCGTAACACTTAGGATCATATTCATCACATTTACTTTGGGAATTTAAACTTTTTCAATCTTAAATTTTATAAATGTTTGTAAATGTTCATAAAAGAATATCTGACAACCAGTCCTTATCTACAAGGTATTTCTTTTCAACTTGCTTATAAAACTGATTCTTATTGACTTTTTATATTTCAATAAAATACAGCAGGGTGTTTAATCAGTCCTGAGAAATCATATCAAATTACAATAAAACCACTGATTTTCTGTAATTCAACAAAAATACAAACAACATCTATTTAATTTAATTACCTGTGTGTCAAGAAAGATATTAATCCTTTTGACTTGAGTTCCATAAAAACATTGTCTATTTGTTCTATACGACTGTTGATGATAACTAAACACTGAGTACGGAAATCTCCACTTAGACTTGGTAACATAAATAATATCTTATTGAGAAACCTGAATTAAAAACAAGTCTACTAATAACACAAATCACCACTATATGAAACACATCAATTATGAAAAGATACAAAAATATCGAAAATCTGCATTTTTATGTATTTTTTTAATGAAAATCACTTACATTCAATAGAAGTTATTACTATTTTGGTAAAATTCTAGTTTAGATAAAGAATGATCTGAATCTATTTCTCCCTAATATAAATCATATAATATATTTATATACCTGTCAGCTATAGCTCCATAATAATGATTAAGTCGATTTACACAAACAATAAAATTATCTGGTTTAGTAAACTGTAGTGACGAAATCTGCTTTACTAAGTAATCATGAAATTCTCCCTCTGTTTCTTTCTCCTTCTCCGCCAGATATTTAAGAATCATACCAACAACTTCACTAGCCGCTGTATAAACAGGTTTAGATTTGGCTCCGATAATATTTCCCACTGTTATGAAAAATCTGTTAAAAAATAAAATGCTTTAATTTGACCTAGATCTACATTAAAAAAATTTAACATTACTTATTTGAAATTTTAGTCACTTCAAATTCCCAAGTAGGTTCAACTTTACAACATCAAGGTATTACAATTATTGTCTGATACCTATTGTGGCAGGTGTTGTGCATGAGGCACTGTAAGGATATTCTTTCCAGAACTATGGTCTTTAACAGTAACACTCCCATATCCTTAATCATACGTCTGTACTCTGTAGTTCAGAAATAGTGACTAATGCAGACAAGGTAAAATTTCTAATATTATTACACTGAAATGTGACATTCTGTGTTTATCTAAATTTTTATCAGACAAAAAACATACTTTTCTCTATCAACAGGAGCATCAGGACCATAGGGTGGAAATTTACAAGTAATTATGACACCTAATAACTGAACACCAACAGAACACTCTTCACTTTTCAGATGATTATATACAATTCTACAATATAAACACATAATAAATGTTTGAGTCATTAGACAGTCTAGATACATGAGAAAAGAGAAAGCAATTAATTGGGTTTATCATACTCTTAACACAGACTAGATAATTTCGGGACATCTGATTTTTTTAAAAATTTCAATAATCCACTTGCGTGTAGGGGGTCTATAGCAGCAGGATGACCAATTAAAAACCAACGAGGTTAGGCAAACGACACCACTTTATGTCACATACAATATAGGATCAAAACCACACAACTTGACCTAAATATGATCTAAAGCGCATGCATTGGACTATTCGGCCACACAGTCCTATTTTTGAGAATCTAATTCATGTTATATGAAGATTAATTATAATAAATTCATTAAACACTGAATTATGAACAATTGACTTACTTGTATGGTATATCAATACGATCTTTCCAACATTCTAACAATGTTTTTAACATCTCTAAATTATTCTTGTAAACACTTCTATTGGTATGATAAATATTAGCCATTAGAAACTGAACTAAGCGAGAAGCCATGGCTCTTTCTTCTAATGTATCCTAGAAAATAGAAAATACAAAAATAAGCTAACAGTGAAAGAAAAATTTCAAATCCTTACTCTTCTTTTTCACTGATAAAGTCGAAACACCTATCTTATGATAAATCTGAGTAATGTTTTGGTGAAGGATATATATGTGATGGAAGAAAAGACATTTGTGATCGATGTCATTCATGAATAAAAGATGGTTTGCCAGGCAATAAAACAGTTGGCAAAACATTTAGATGGTATAATATCGTTGCTGAAATTCAATAGGCTTTTTCATTTCACTAATTTAAATAATGCATATAAATTTCATACAGATAAAATGATAACTTTTGTTGGTAGAGTGTTGATAAGGTTTAACAAAGTAAAACAAGGATCATAACTCTAGAAAAAATTAATTGAAATTGCTGAAATTTAATAGGATTCTTTTTTTTAACAATTTTAAAAATCCATAAATATGTAATACAGATCAGATGATAAATGTTGATTATTTAGCAGTTTATCGAACAAAAAAGTCATCTTTACTTTAGCTGATTATCATACAATAAGGTTATTATTTCTTTAGAAATTTATTGTACAAAAAAAAAATCATCATTTCTTCAGCAGATTATCATACGAAAACGTCTTCATTTCTTTAGCAGGTTATCATACAAAAAAGTTATAATTTCTATAGTAGGTTATCATACAAAAAACTCATCATTACAGCAGGTTATTATAAAAAAACCCTCATTATTACTTTTAGAAGGTTATCATTCCAAAAAACTCATCTGTACTTCAAAGTAATTAAAGTATTTACCTGTGGTATAGATATAGTATGCCAGGACATCATTGTTACTATAATATCTGTTATAAAATAGTTTATACCACCACAACTCATTGGACCAGAAAATATTAACTGACATAAACATGGCAACCAAAACTTGGTGTATGGCTGAAATACCTGAAAATGTGATGTATCAGTTAAAAATCTGAACAATATAACAACCTACAATATAGTACTGTTTCAAATAGTGTTAGTAATTTCCTAGACAATTAATCATAATGCAATAATGAAGTCTTAAACTGTCAGTATAAATTTCTATGATCTAAAAATCATTGAGGATTGTGCTAATAACAAAAATTCCAAATTACTTTGGTTACTGTCACTAAAATGTAGAAATCTATTTTGATAACTATATTCTCACCTCTGAAGTATTGATGATAAGTTTTGCTATAAAAAGTTTTATATTAATGTTTGTTGTAGGATCTTTCATTTTCTTGTGAAAAAACTGCATCCATTTTGGCATCTCTTTGGGTATAGATCCCTGGAAAAATTCAAAATAATAAATTTTAAACATTAAGACAATAGTCTTAACAATGCAGAAACAGTTTGCACCTTGAAGTTATTCAGACTGAAAAGTATTTACTTCAGCTATTTCAGAAACAACATCAGGTTTAACAGACGGTTGGTCAACTCCAGTGTCTAACCAAAATTTCATCTAGGAACTTTCTTATTTCATGAATACATACATTTTTCTATAGATTAAAAAAGCTGAGAAGATAAATACCTTTTCTGGAGGTGTTATCGTTGTATGTAAATGTTTTAATAATGCTATCATTGGTGTCATACATTCATGTTTATTTAATTCATCCATTTCTAGTTCCAGGTAATCTCCAGATAAAGTTGCCGTATCCTCAGGTTCATTAGGATGACTGGATTTTCTCATCAACTCGGATCTACCTTTTAATCTTTCTTTTTCTACAGATCCTGACATCATCTACAAAAACATATCAAATAAATAACACAATATTTCTGTACATAATTTTGAAATAACTGAAATGAAGAGAGAGAGAGAGAAATGGGGTTTAACGTCCACTCGACACAAACTAGGTCATTTCGGGACCAACATATGGTTCAATTTTATTTCAATAATTCGCTTGCGTGTAGGGGTCTTTAGAGGAAACCGGAGGACCCAGCGGAAACTCCTTGTCACGTACAACAACGGAACTGAAACCACGCCAGTTGACTCAATGACAGACCTTATGATACAACGCACACGTTCTAACCATTCGACCAACCAACAACCCGCCTGAAATGAAGTGCACGGTGGGTAGGCCCATTGACTCAAAGAAATAATATAGTGGGATATAAAAACATGCAGATCTAACCTGTACTGTTCCTGCCATAAAATCAAACTGATTGAGATCATCACTAAGACTACTATCATCCATATACTGTGATGTTAGACTAAATGATGAAAACATGGATTCTTCAATATCATCTGTTCTTTTTTCCTTCACTTCACTTCTTATAGATACAAATCTCTTCTTTCTTTCCATTAAACTCTATAATAAAACAACATATATTCAGAATCAAATATCCTCTTCAGCCAGGTTGCCACTATCACGATTCGTGCAACGATTGAAATCATGGTTTTAATCGTAGAGTAATCGTGGTGATCCTATCAGGTCCCATTATATATTGCGGTCAGTCGTATCGAAACATATCCGAACGCATCTGTATGTAGCAGATTGTGGACACAATAGGGACAATCATATCACAATGCATCGCACGACAGTGGGAACCTAGCATTCAGAAACAAACTGATGACATCCCTTCCATGTGGTAGTCCGAGCATTTAAGAATGTCCTATGTTCAAATCCTTGTGTGGGTCGAGAAGATCCTTCAGGACATTTTAAGCCAAGGCCAACAATGTAAGTGTTCTTAGTCATTCATATCTGTAAAAACTTGTAATTGAAGTAGATTAGGCAAATTCCCCCCACCCACCACTCCTCCTCCAAATGCTTGTCCTAAAGTGACTGAGGTATTGTGGTGATGAGACATTCAACCCCATTCCAATCTAGTCCTTCCAAAAGTCATAAACAAAAGAACTAGTCAACACAGACGGATCATAGTAACACCCCTGGATACACCCACCAGCAGGATAATCATCCAATATGGTTCTGCCTTATGCCCAAATAAACAATCACTTTGATCTGTTCACGAAAAATTGCTGATGGGCAATGGAGACAGGCAATATGCATCCACAATAAATGGGAGATGTATAAAAATACAAATATGGAACTATATTGATATATTTCATTAAATAAATAACCAAAAGCTTTTTACCTCTAATTCAGCTGAAAATTCATATTTCTTGTCTTTATCAACAATATTTTCTAATACAAACTGGCCCTTAAATTTAAATTAAAAACATTGAAGGATAATGATTTAAAAATAAACCTTTACATCAGTATAGTACATGTTGGATTACTACAAAAATGATCATCTTTAGAGGCATTTAGTGACTGGATAGAGCAATCAACTATTAACACATACTTTGGAAAACAGCTACCAATATTTTGGCCGACATTTCAAAAAGATGGTATTTATATATCCATCACCTGACCATATCAAACACTCGCTCAGGATTTTATAATTGCCTTCATTGATTACCTTATCTTCTTTATCCGACAGAAGAAATCCTTGATAAAATTTAACGTCTGTTTGGGTACATGATATAATGGATACCATTAGATTATATGCTGAACAATGATATAGACGTCTTAATTCTACCAACATAGTTTCTCCTCTAGTATCTTCACTTCTAGCATCATGTGCACATCTATAGATAGATACAAACAATCAGTATTTAATATTTAAAACAGAACATGAACAAATTATCTTATTCCAGTATATATTCACATGTTTACATTAATTTTAATCAAGTTACATCCCAACAATGTACACTTTTGCCTAGAATTTTCTCTACAGTAATGTATTTGAAATATTTATTATTAATAATTAAGAATCAAGTCATGAAAAATTCTTCTCAAATCACATAGTCCCACTTTTCAAAAAGGTATTTTTTCCATTTAGTAGATCTCATTGTTACTATTTTTCCACTTTATTTTTTTTGACAAATGGCCAGAACTAATTGTACTTCTTTTTATTGTAAAAAGCTTTTTTTTTTATAAAGAAATGAATGTACTTTCTTAAGATTTTATCAGCCAGATTTCATTCACAGAGTATAACATATATTCCCCAGTGTAAGCATGTACAATTTTGTTTCAGAAAAGGACTTACTTTGTTAATTTTTGTGTCATTTCTTTTCCTGTTTCAACATGGCCGCTACAATATTTTTCATTTATTATAGAATTTTTACTATACACTTCATCTTTACTCAATCTTGAATACAGAAGTTCCATTAGTTGAAAACAACCCATTTTAGTAACAAGTTGATTTTCAAGTTGACCAGCTGAAGTCTGCAATATAAGGATCACCATAATAAGGTCACAAACCTGAATCAAGGATCACCGCCTAAATAATTAAAACTTCACTTTAAATAATGTATCTATGCTTGTAGTTTTTACCCTGAAGTTGTCTTCTATTAAACTAAAACTATTACCCCAAACAGCAATACCATCATACCTAGTGATGTCTAGTATATATGTATGCTTACCCTTTCGAGAACACCTGATATTAATTCTCTTTTTAGTGGGAAGTGCATATAATGTAGCTTACAATTTTTTTGTAATTTTCTATCAAAAAAATAAAAATCACTAAATATGAATGTCATATAGTAATGCCACCTTTCATGGAAGAGTTCCCTCCCCTTTGTTCTTTATTGGAGTCTTCGGGAGTTATCTCCCATATGTGGAATCTTTTGTACTTTGAGAGGTTGAAAAAAACATGGCCACATGTGGTTTTTAGATTCAATACATTTCAATCCATGCCATCCATGGTGAACCAGAGAACTACCCCCACAGAGCATGGTGGAGATGCCGGGTACCACGAATATAAAACCATTTAACAGAAGTATGACTTTTGACAGGTAAAATATTAACAAACCTTGGTTAATTTAGCTTCAATCTCAATCATCACATGTTTAATATGATCTTGAAAAAATTCTAAGAGTGCTGATTTCCTAACTAAACGTAACATTGGCAGACAAACTCGGTCCATAGCAGCAGTTCTAATAGCTGGTGGAAAGCTCCCTTCTTTTATAAATATAGCATACGGAACGTCGAGGGCCAACTTCTGCTTATCTTGTGGTAACCTAAAATAAGTACAAAATTTAATTATTACTACTGCTCAAAATAAAATAAGCGTATTGCAAGTATTTCAGATATCATACAAATGATTAAAGGTAGATGCAATAAATTCTATAAAAAAATGAAATGAAATGGGGTTTAGCGTCCTACTTTTCTGCTCCAACTGGGCTAATGAAGATGGGCATATGCCATACAGTATGCTATGCGGGAAATTTGCCCCGGATAGCGGTGCTACGGCCTACTCTTATATCGAATTCCAAGTGCTAAGGGATCTTTTTAGTGCATGCCAATGAGTATGCTGGGCATCGGTTTTTTGTACCATCCGAACGACTAGACAGCTGTCCTGGTTAGGCCCTCCGTTCTGCACCACTGACAAGGGGAAACCTTGCAAGAAAATACCGATGAACTTTCTCTGCCAACACCGGGAGCGAATCCACAACCTCAAGGCAAGCCATCATTTAACTCATTTAGACACCATGGCTCCAAAATTCTATGAAACTGATTTATTCTGTGCGAAGTTATCAGAGATTGGAGTTTTGACAAGATGTAGCATATATTGTTTATTATCGTAGCAACAGTTCTTGATTCACCATTTTTTAATTAAATCATTAAATGGTGATTGTGTTTCAGTTCATTCAAATCTCGGCCATCTGATGGTCTACAGAGTTGATTCTAGGCTTGTCATGTGAATAAATGTCAAAATAATAGTTTATATAACATTTGAGGGCAAAATAAAGACCTGCAATAGTCAGATTTAGCTCTTATAAACATAATGCATCTTTAATTGTTAAACTGATATGTTACAAATTACAAATAAACTTACCTTCTAGTATATCTGGCTATGACAGTTTGTATTTCATCTTCATATGCATGTTTACTTTCACGACAAAATATACTAATCAGTAATTCTAACAACATGGAACTACCAGACAGTTCTAAGGCTACTAATATCTGAAAGTTCGAACAGGTGTTACCTTTTTTACTGACGTCAAGTTAAATATACGATTTATAAAAGTTCAGAATCAATTCTGATCAATCTAATTGGTGATCAAGTTGGAAGGAAACCAATCATAAACTACTGCAAAACAACTAAATATCATATCAGATTCATGATGCAGTGGAAAATAACACTGAACAATTTGAATTAGTTTGATAACACCTTAATTTAATTTTTTTTTTTTTTTACCAATATTTGAAATGATCTCACCTTTTTTAAAGCTGATATATAATCATTATACTTTGGACTACCCTGAGTAAATTCTGAACTTTTTAATGGGAAATTGTCAGCCACCAAACGATCAAGGCTAACTCTAAAAGTAAAATGTACATAGATACATGATTTCAGAATAAACTGGAGAAAAATGCCTGTATAAATCTTACATCTATATCTGGTAAAATCAGTAGAAAATTATTAGCAACAACTTTTATTATCCTAAAACAGTTTTTAACAACAATAAGATGTTTCCTGTTATACTTGAGAAATGCAAATAATTAACTAACTACAGTTTTGGGGTTAAAACGTGTGACAGTAACTGTTTATATCGACATGATAAATGATCATCTCTGGATATGTTACTTATTACATCATTTTCTTTTTTTTCTTTCCGTGTTTTATTTCTTAGTAACACAACATTTTAAAAAATAGGAACAGAAATGAATTGGGGTTTAACATACTACTGTTTTGCACCAAAACCAGGCTGAGGAAGATGGTCATGTGCCATAAATGTGCTGGGGGAGCAGGGCTTTTTTATGTACACGTTACAACTTGACACTATTCCTTGCCAGGCCCTGCATCACTGACTAGACTAAACCACACTGAAAAATCTGAGGTTAGTGAGCCAGTGCCTTACTCACTGAGAGACCGTGGCTCCTATATCAGGAACATAACAAGCCAACAGTGGTGCTGATGTCCCCCGATGAAATCCCAAAATAAATAGACAACACATTAATTAATCGCACATTTATTTTTTTCAAAAGTATCGAGCAATGAAACTGATTATCAACTATACACAAAGTTTCATCACTCTCTATCAGATAGAATCAAAGTTATCTTGTCCCAAAGCTCGAAATGTTAATCATTGAACTCAGTCAAGAGATTCACCTAATGAACATCTACATAAAGTTTAAATGTTCTACCTCAATTAAAAGCAGAGTTGTTGTATTCTAAAGTCTTGACCAATCAAATTGCTTATCGCTATTTAGCCTAAGAATGAAATTATCATCATCAAACTTAGTCAAGGTAATGATATGTTGAATCTATACTCAGAGTTTCGTCGCTCTCACTTAATTATAACCAAAGGTATAGTGCCCCAAAGCATCAACCAATCAGATTGCTTATCTCTGCTTACCATAAGCCAACAATGTTCATCATCGAAATCCATCAAGGTATTTACCTAATGAACGCCTACACCAAGTTTGACCATTCTACCTCAATAGAAGTCTCGACCAATCAAATTGCTTATAGCTCGGCTTATCCTCAGCAGAAAATGTTCATTATCGAACTTAGTCAAGGTATTGATGTGATAAAACTATACACTAAGTGTCATCATTCTCAATTAGAACTAAAGCATCAACCAATCAAATTGCTTATCTCTGCTTACCCTAACCAGAAAATTCTCATCTTCGAACTCCATCAAGGCATTCACCTAATGAACACCTACGCCAAGTGTAAACATTCTAGCTCAATTTGAATGAGAGTTATTGTGTACCAAAGTCTCATCAAAGCAAATTGCTTATCGCTTTGCTTACCCTGAGCAGAAAATGCTCATTATCAAACTTAGTCATGGTATTGATGTAATAAAACTATACACCAAGTTTCATCACTCTCACTTAATTAGAACTAAAGTTATTGTGTCCCAAAGCATCAACCAATCAAATTGCTTATCTCTGCTTACCCTGAGCAAAAATGCTCATCTTTGAACACCATCAAGGCACTGACCTAATAAACACCTACACCAAGTTTGAACATTCTAGCTCAATTACAAGAAGAGTTATTGTGTTCCAAAATCTCGGCCAATCAAATTTCTTATCGCTCTGCTTACCCTCAGCAGAAAATGCGGATTATCGAACTTAGTCAAATTTACACCAAATTTCATCACTCTCACTTAATTAGAACTAAAGTTATCGTGTCCCAAAGCATCAACCACCTACACCAAGTTTGGACATTCTAGCTCAATTAGGAGAGTTATTGTGTCTCAAAAAGTGTGACGGACGGACGGATGGAGACAGACACACAGACACATTTTAATAGTCCCCTGCTTTTTTCGAAAGGCGGGGGACAAATATAAGAGTAACTTACTTTAATTTCTTTATGTAAGTATCTTGTGACATGGCAAAGAATGGCAGTAAGTCTAAAACATGATTCTGAAAAGATAAAACTTAAAATTGTCAGTGATCTGAAAATAATAACGTAGTTTTCATCAAATCTAAAATAAAAATGGGTTAACTGTCAAAATTAGTTGCATTACAACATTTCTGAAAAATCTATCAATGCTAAAAATTCAAATTTAAACATACATTACGTGTAGGATAAAGCACGAGACTGAGGTTATGCTGGGGAAAGAAAGACTGAAGAAAATAACCCGAGAAAAAGGGTTTTTCTGAAGTCTTTCTTCCCCAGCATAACCGAAGTCGAGGACTTTATCTTGCTTATAAACCGTCTGTTTACATGTACACAAGATGAGAATAATATCCCAGAATTCCCGCAAGAAAAACCTTATATCATGTTTTCTTATGGAAAATAAAACCTACCCTGGAAGAATAACCTGTTACAGGTTTATAGAAAAACTTTCAGGAGAATAACCCCAAATTTCCCTGTAGATATCCAAAACCTTCCCCGACTTTCAGACCGCAAGTTATTCTTGGCATAGAATATACCCCAAAGATCATAGAGATTTACCGTTACAGGTTTATAAGCAAGGGCTAAAACTGCCAATTGCAGGTCTTTCTTTAGGCCTATTTATTAGACATTTATTAACAAAACAAGACCATAATCAACTCTAGATGGCATCGGATACTCAAGATTTTAACTAGATTACAACGGTTCGCCATTTAAAAATTCAATTTAAAAATGGGGAAGCGAGGCTAAGTCTCAAATATACCAGTACTACGGTTACGATAATACACACATCTTGTCAAAACTACAAACTGTGGTAACTTGGTCAGAATGAAGTAATTTAAACGAAATTTTCAACATTTTCATTTTCCATTATCTATTTTTGAGCTATTATAGCAAGAATGGTCAGCTCTTTATCTAAATTTTACATAATGTTGCCACCAAAAGATCAATACTCTGTGCTTCAATTACAAAATTTATATGGCAGTTTATTCTCTTTAAATCATCCGTCACAAACAGAGAATTTTCAGATCTGTGTGGTACATTTCAATAATCTCAAATGATTCATGCCTTACCTTAAATGCTAGATTAGTTTTACTATCTGTTAACATTATCTCATACATATTAAATACGATAGAAAAAGATGGATGCAAAGTATGAGATGTTACCTATAACAAAATAAATACACAGCATTATCATATCAGTCTGTTAAATAGCTAATGAATCTTATCGTGAATAGCAACCCCACCCCCTTGATTAAAAATGCATTATGCAAGAGCTAAGTCTGCCTATTGCAGGTCTTTCTTAAGGCCTGAAATGTTTATCTAAATTATTAATCAGACATTAAGTAACTGATCCAGACCATAATCATCTCTTGATGCCATCATTAGCCTGCAATCTTTGGTGGATTTGAATACATTTTGTGATGGATAATTCAGCGTAAAAATGGAAAATCAAGACTTTGTTCATTACAGTACCTACGTTAGTAATGATGATCGAGGCTAGCCAAAAATTAAATTGTTAATATCTTGGTTCAGAGTGAAACAATTTGACTGAAATTTTCAGCATTTTCTGTTTTCATTATCTATTTTGTAACTATTATAGCGAGAACTGTCAGCTCTTTATCTAATCTTAGCTAATGCAACTTTAAAGAACTATCTATAAATGTGTATATACAAGGGCTTCCACTTCAAAATTGTGATTATCGGTCATGTTAATAAACTCTGTATATTAAATTCTTGCTTTCATGGACCTTTCCTTTAAATCGCTACATCATGTGAATATAAAAGAGAAATCAAAAACATCAGTTGAAAACTATTTAAAATAATTTATCTACCTTACTATCAATAAGTAAAACTTTAGTAAGCAAAGCTATAGCCAGACTCTGAAACTCCGCAGAAGCTTTGTTGGTCCACCAAATTGAAAATTTATCCCACTGTGATAAAATAATGGATGCAACTTTAGCACCTTCTCTAAAAACAAAAAGAAAGGACAATGTTTCAGATGTCAACCAAAATTATTCCTGAAAAGTTGAATAACACTGCAGACAATTGGTGGATTTTTTAAGAATTTTTTAAATATAAATTCACATATAAATCTATCAAATTAGTCGAATAACATTGTCGATAAAGAAAATAAATGCAGTATGCCTGAGTTCAGATTTTGTTGGTGATACCATGTGGTTGAAAGGTTTTTAATCGTATGGAGTTCTGTTGGTAATAGATTTTGTATGGTCAGGGTTTGTACCAAGTTGTTTAATAATTTGATAGTCAAGATTTCACCTACTTTTTTCTGAGAGTCCTGTCTCTTGCAATATAATCCACAGTAGCGACAAGAAAACTGCTGATTTTTCTAGCATTGTCAACTGCTCTATCGGCTAGCAGAGGGATAACGGTTTCTGCTTGTTCTGCTATAGAATGACAAATGGTTGACTTATATCTGGTAAAAAACAAGTCTCCATGTTGTAACTGGACATTCATACTTTTATTTTGTATACCATCTTGGTTTAATAACGATTCTATTAATATAGTTGCCTGAAAATTAGAAAAAATACTTTAAAGACTTTCTAATTTCTTTAAAAATATCGAATTAAATAAGAAAACAAAATCAAAATATCAACGGTAGACAATCCCCCGCCTTGGATTCAATCAGATTAGCAAGAGGCCATTCAAAGATTTAGCGAAACTTATAGGTGCTACTGTGTTAACTATATCCTATATATGGTGTGCCATGGATGCCAAATATTAACAGTAACACAGATATATTGACAGGATTATTACATTTTACTTTTTAACAAACATACCGGTAAATCTAACTGAAAAGACAATTCTAATAAAGAACGTCCCAAGCCAAGGGCTGTTGGTGTTAATGACACAACTGTTTTCTTACTGCCTGTCTTCTCAAAAACACTCTAAAACACAGAAAAAGAAAAGCATGTGATCTGGTATCTTATAGCCCAGAGAATCAATAAAATATAAAGTCATTTTGTAACTTTTAAACAAAATGATGCTGAATAAATCAATAAACATATTATTGTGTTATATGGTGACTATATTGGTTCATGTTAAAAAATTATTCTATAAAAGACAGAGAACTGCTAATACCTCACGATCTATGGAATGGACAAATTCAAAATAAACAAATTTTTGAAATAAATATACTATATGTTAGTCCTGAAATGATTGGGTTACAGTCAAGTAGATGTTAAAATATATGGTTTCTCTCTCTGGCACAATTTTTATTTCAATAATTAGCTTGTCTGTACGGGAGTTAACAGAAGGTTCCTGAGAGAACACACAAGGTTTTGGTAGGCGATCTTACTTGTTGTCATGTACAATGACCACTCAATCCCCCCATTTCGTTTGTGGTAAATAGTATATAAAGATGACTTACATTATACACTGTATTAAAGACGAGTAGTTGTGTTTTATTCTGTGTTTGTACTACATGTTGTAATAGATGTGTTTTATTTAACAAACTATAACCAATAACTAGATGATGTAATATATTGTGAGCTATACCAGGATCATTTAATGATATTGGCAACAATCCAAACATATCTCTACAATTAAAAGAAATATAACAAGATCATCAGTACCGCTGAAATATACATCCACATTCCTGGGGGTAGGGGCATGCACCCAAATAAATAATTCCTGTCTTAACGGTATAAGGAATAAATATGTAAAGTTCCAAGATGATCCATTCAGAATTGAAGTCTGTAGACGATATACACAAAAATTGGGTTTGGCTCGGGCCCCCGGGGGTTGGATATGGAACAATACAAATAGGTACAGCCCTATGATGGATCATGCGGAATTGGATGCAAATCAGTTAATAATTGCAACCTGTAGATTATTTACAGACAAAATGTTACCAAAAAAAGGGGCGTTGCACTGCCCAAGTGGGGTGGATCATGCACCAAAATCAATAATTATTGCCGTCCTTAGGGTACACAGAATAAGCATACCAAGTTCCAAGATAATCCGTTCAGAAATGTGGCCTTTTTCGACGCCAAAAACAAAAACTGGGCGTGTCTGTGTCCTAAGAGGTCGCCATGCACCAAAAAAAATAGAGGTCATCCATAGGGTATAAGGAATAAGTATGAAAAGTTTTCAAGATGATCCTTTAAGAATTGTGGCCTGTAGGCAACACACAAAGAGAAAATGGGCATGGCTCTGCCCCTGGAGGTTAGGCATGCACCACAAACAATAGGGATGATCCTTAGGGTATTAGGAATCTGTGTTCAAAGTTTCAAGATGATTCGTTAGGAAATGAGCCTGCAAACGATAAACAAACAAATACAAAAATTGTCCGTGGCTCTGCCCCTGAGGGTCAGGCATGCACCAAAAACAATAGGGATCATTCCTAAGATATAAGGAAAGTTTCAAGACAATCCATTTTAAGAATTTTGGCCTGTAGGCGACCCCCAGACGCACAAGCATAAACACACACACAAAGTGGGGCGACGGCAATTGTTTTTTCATCAAGTCTCTTCATAAATGAAAAATAAAACTTGATTTATTATACGTCCACATTGTAAAATCTGACAAATATGAAATGAATTATAGGGTTTATAGTCTAACTCTTACTTTTGTGCCCCATCCGAACAAATGAAGACAGACATACACCATACAGAGGGAAATTTGGCCATGATAGCAATGACACAGTCTACTTTCAGTGGGGAAAATGAAAACAAACTGGAAAAACACACACAACTCCCTCAGTCAAAACTGGGACCTCCTGGTTAGTGAGCCAGAAACATACTCACTGTATGAACCATTGAATTATCATGGGATGTCTGGTATTTTCATGTTGCAACCAATGCAACTGTGTTTGGTTGTTCGCCAATCGAATGATATTTACTGACGTATATAGTAATCACAACAACAAATGAAATCCCAATAATATAATGCTTTGTTTGAAAGTTTACCTGTCTCCTTGCAGATGTGACCTCAAAGCTATTTTTAAATCTTTAGAATGATTCTCAGGTAGATATCTGTTAAAAATAATCAATACTTGTTCTAACTGAAATCAAAACAATCACTTTATATTTATTACCTGATCAAGCATAAGAAACATTTATTTTAAAATAAATTTCTTGGTAATACAAAGTAAACATTAACATCAAAATCAAGTTCATGTATAATAACCACTGAACAATATTAATACTAGGTTTTTAAATTATTTACCTCTGTTGGTAATTTGTTTATAATTTCTATATCCCCCATATTAAAACCTACAGCTTGAGGTTGTACAACACACTTAATTAATAATTCCCATAAATCTTCACTCCATATATCTTTAGGTATCACCTGAAAAGAAAAATATTATCATGGCAGTATATTTAGTTTATAACCAGAATCATTTAGCATGGTGTGAGTGTATGTGGCTTGAAAATAGGGGCGCCTTCACAACCCTGTGGGTTTACTCTGGTTTCAACTCACAGGAAAGACCCCTGCGTGTTTGCTAAGATAATGAAAATGAAAAATAAGACTTGTGGAAGCGGACGTTAAACACTAAGAACAACAACATAAAAATAATACAAATGTTTTTATTAGTTTGCCATTACAGCTATGTTTGTATTGTAAATGACATCAATTTCATATATATAATTGCAATTCTTGACAGAAGATCAGAGAATTTTACACAGAACATTAATCATGCACAATGTTGTTGTTCTGCAACAATTTAAGAAAGAGACTTCTTTACCTTGAAAGCTTCTTTCGGATATTTTCCAACAATAACAGCAACAAAATTCCATAATCTCACAATAACTGTACATTTATTTCTGAAATAGTAATAAATTTTAAAATTGGAAAATGGAGGCAAAATGTCATTGATTTTTAGTCACTAAACACCTATATTTGTTAACCCTTTACAGCACTTGGTATATGTTAATATTGACTACCCTAGTTCCTTGAAGACAATTTGAGAAATGTTATATATCAATTAAAGTACATCCCTGGACAGCCCGAAACTGCTGTTCCTTAGATCTGCTCAAATAGCCTGAGATATGTGAATAGGCCCACTGGGCCCTAGTCAGGCAAGTTTGGGGGGGTCTAAGTGCTCAAGAGTTGAAGATGATATAAATAATAAATTTACCTGTTGTATTGTTCTATCTCGAGAGGTGTAAAAAGATCTGCGTCTACATTTTTCTTAAATAATTTGGCAGCGTCTCCAATCTCACTTAAAGCAACATACTTTAAAAAATACTTCAAACTCTCAAATACTTTTGAAGTATTAGCTGACTTCTCTGAAAAATAAAACAAACCTTTTTGTGCTCTGTGCAAGCAACTTAACTTTATAAAAATCTAAAATACCTGTATTACAGAAGCATTTAATATTCCTAGACAACTCTCTGTCATCGATCTATTAAATTCTAGCTTATTTGACAATCATACCTGATAATAAATCTGATGGTGTCAACAGGCCTTCACCAAAAACCCAGGTATAACAATCTAATGCAGCTAGTAACATATCAAACCAGTTTAGAGCTGACGTAAGTGAGAAGACTTCTGATACTTTAATCATGGTAGGACATGCTGAAATACCACTTTTACCATGTGTAGCCGTTCCACCACCTTCAAACCTACAAACAAACAAATTAAAAAATAATTGAAAAACAAAAAACATTAATTTTTAGATCACTAACCAAGTACATTTTTTGATCATAAGCATATTTCTTTATTGATCACAAGGAACACATCAGACTCAAAGATAGGTTGACAGGCAACAAAACATACGCCCACAGCAGCTAAATCGTCTGAGCGGTCGACGAGAGTTATCGCATATTTGGGGGCCTTTACAAGACAGTTCCATACAGATCAGATTATAATTTTTGTCGTTTGAGGGTTAACAAGGTTCTACAAACTGAAACAAGGGCCTCAACTCTGGAAGTAGTCTATAGAAATTGTTGAAATTTGACAGGCTTTTTCGTTTTACTAATTTAAATAATGCATATAAATTTCATACAGATCGAATGATCACTTTTGTCATTCAAACGTTCACAAGGTTCACAAAGTAAAACAAGGGCCATAACTTTAGAAATTATTGATGGAAATTGCTGACATTCAATAGACCTCTGTTTCACAAATTTAAATGATGCATTTAAATTTCATACATATTGGATGATAACTTTCATTTAATCGAGCATTTTCAAGGTTGAACAAAGTAAAACAAGGGCCATAACGTTAGAAGTAACTATTGTAAAATGCTGAAATTCAATAGGCTTTATGGTTTCACTAATTTAAATAATGCATATAAACTTCACAAAGATCTGATGATGACTTTTGGCGCTACAGCATTTACAAGGTTCAATAAAGTGAAACAAGGGCCATAACTCTAGACACAATAAATGGAAATTGCTGAAATTCAATAGGCTTCTTCGTTTCACTAATTTAAATAATGCATATAAATTTCAGAAAGATCAGATGATAACTTTTGGCATATAAATTTCAGAAATTAAATAGGATTCTTCATCTCACTAATTTAAACCACATATATCAATTTCAAAACAATCGGATAATAACTTTTGGAGTTAGAGCGTTCACAAGAAATTGTGGATGACAGACGGACGGATGGACATTCCACTATCAACTGATATCTCTTTTGAAACTATAAATGCTGAGAGGGTTGTTGGACTGGGATAATTTTTGGTCCTTATTATAGTGGCGTGACTGATTCTCAGCCAGCCCATCTCTCCTCTAATTGGCCCAGGTCAGAACATATTTATTCCTAGACCTAATAAAGATACCCAAAGGATTAGTTTAATCCCTACCTTGAAATAAAGTGAGGTGCACCACCAGTTTTTAAAAATGTACCAAAATAATCTTTTGTTGCTTTAATTCCTGTTAATAAATATGTTACAAAGTTATTTTGCATGAAATTTAAAAAAGAAAAAATAACATAAAGATAATTTATTAAATGAAAAGGTGAATATCAGAATGTCATGGAAACTTACCTTGCACATGTGTACATAACTGATAAACTAATTTCATACAAGCATGTCTACATTCAGTTTGAGGTCGTCCACATTGTCTTGATAACCATCTAACAGCAATATCTAATGTCTTACTACTCCATTCTCTACAATAATAACCATCCAAATAATTAATCAATACAAACACGATTACTACCCAGGTCTAAGATACAAGTATAGCCAGATTAAGTCCCTTTACCAAGGAGCTATTTAAATCTTAGAAAGTCCCCTAGCTTATGCTGCCCAAACTGTACAACAATTTTTTGTGTGTATTTGCAAAACACCACCCTACCAGTACTCATGTACTACTGGGTGAACAGGAATATATGGCTGAAAACTTGAATCACAATTGAACTTGTTACAGTCAATCTCTAATTGTTGAGCCAAATCCCAAATTTGATGTTTAGTCATAGTTCTTATATTATCATTAGGATTATAACAACTTTAGATTCACAATAATGGTGACTCCAAATAAACAAACAGTATAATTATGAATTCTTTGTTACAATTTATGTATTATAAATGAGGTTCTGTGTGGTTATTTTCTAATTGGACCATTCAATTTCCAAACTTTTCATCCGAGGACACTTCAAGAAGATGCAACATTAATATATCATACACACATACATTGGGCCATCTATGGCCATTAGTTGAGTATATTATAAAACATATTCCCTACCTAGGTTCTGGTCTAAGTTTACTTTGTTTAGACAACAAGTCAGCATGGAAAATGATGATTCTTTGTAAATGGTCTAAAACTGCAACACACTGTTCTTGTGTTCCTGTATTTAACAAATGACACTACTGAAAACTAATTTAATAAATAAACAGCACCAATTCTCTTGTGTCATCTATATTTTATTTACACATAAGCTAATTTTAAAAAAATACAAATAAGTATTACCCAGTGATTTCTCATCTTGGTGAGCTAAGCTGAGACTTTCCACAAAATGTACTAAAATCTGGAAAATGTAGCGATCCACCAAACTCTTTTCTTCTCTTAAATAAGGAAAACAAAAAAAGGGTAATTCTAGAACACTGTCAATCATTAAATAAAGTAATTGGTAGCCAAATAAAATTAGATAACATCTCTGTCCGAAATATACAAATCTCAATGAATTTTTAAAATATCCCATAAAAAAAATCTATGAAATATTATCTTCCCTACCTGAATATCTGGTATATATTGTTGAAGGCAAGAGCTGCTCCTAAACGTTTAAAGGCACTTGGATGTAATGCAAAACTAAATATTCTCTTCAACATCGAACTAGTATTAACAGGACTCTTTTCAGTTGCCTTGAAACAAAAAAATTAAATAAATACAGTTGTTTCATTACAACATATAAAACACACTTAACAATTTTAACTTTCATTACAACATATGAAACACACTTGACCATTTTAACTTTCTTTCTCTAACTATCATTTTGTTTCGCATACATGTAACTAATTAAAAATAATCAGGAAATAGCAATTTCAACATATACATCAAAATATACTGACCTTTACAGAAGATTGTTTTAATGACCATTTGAGAAATTCTCTTAAACACTTAGCGCTGAAATCTCTTAAAGCTGTATCTGATGATTGTATAATACTGTCCTGAAAGAGAGAAAAGGACATGGGGTTTAACATCCACTTAAAAAAACTAAGACATTTTGGGACTAACATAATTATGGTACAATTTTATTTCAATAATTCACTTGCATGTTGGGGTCTTCACCAGTGGGAGGAAACCAGAAGACCCAGAGAAAATCCATAAGGTTTGGCAGGTGACCCTACTCCTAGTCATGTACAAGTGTGGGAATGAAACCACGCTACTTGCATCAATAAAAGACCTTAGGGTCTAAAGCACAAGTTAGACCATTTGGACACCTAACCCAAATCTATAAATATTGTACGTTATTTATGAAACAGAACCCTTATTAAAGTAAATTTAATATAATTTAAAATACTGACAAATATTGTGTCAAGTAGAGCCATAGTTTCCATACTTTCAGCCATTTTGTTGTTAGTAAACCAATGAATGATCTGCATTGTTAATGGTTCAAATAGTTGCTTGGATACCTGAAATTACAGTTTTATATATAATGACTAAATTCTTAGATTTATAGATGAAAATCAACAAATTTCTGTCTAAATCAGTTCCAGTGATAACAATTCTTGGAATTTTTATATATGTGTGTACCTTTGCTACTTTATCATCTGTAGTGTTGTTTTGTGTTTTCATTGAAAAGTTAGTTCTGCACTGTCTATTAGACTAAGTCTTACTCCATTGAAAACTCAAATATCGGTACTAGTTTTAGAAAGAGATTGACAAGAAATACATTATCAATAATATGCTAAAATGTCAATATATCACACAACAGACTCAAAGCATTAAAACATATACCATAATAAAAAATAAACCAACAGGATAACTTTGACCCGATCTCGGCAGAGAATCCCACAATTGCCCAAAACCAAAAGGTACATTCCTGGTGAGGAGAAAGTGACTAATAAGTATATCCATGAGTTAATTAAAGTAAACACACCAATTCTACATCGCATGCTAACTGTAGCATTGCAGGAAATAGTTTCTTGTATATTGCTCCCATAGGATAACGTTTCTGTTGTTCACCAGGCTGCTGTGCACCACGCCCAAGACAATATAAAATCAATGAATGTAATAATTCACAAGCTGCAACTTTCGTCTGTCTGTCACTTGATTTCATTGCTAATTCCACAACATGGGGTAAGAATGGATCTGCATTAGAAATAGTTATATATCAAATATTCCAATAACTGTATTAAAAACGTATTTAGGATGAGATGTGACAGCCATTTTAATCGTTTCACTTGGTAGAGTTTTGATATTCACTCATTTTTCACTAGGTCTACTAAATAAAGTACTTGTAAAAAATGAAAAAATAGCTGATTAATTGTGTCCTAAAGATTACAGCCAAATTACTGATTCAGCTATAGATGTTACATAATTCTTAAAATGTTTGCATGTAATTTTGCGTTAAGAGACCTGATATGACCCAGACTAATTTTAAACTTTGTCAACTGGCCTTAAGTGTAAAGGGCTCTAGGAACCTTTCACATAGAATTTACCAGTTTTAAAAAAATGAAGCGATGATAGGAGATAAATAGCTAGAAACTAAACAGTGAAGCAGGTGAAAGTAATCTGTGTAATTGCTAAGCCAATGAGTGAGGAATCCACAGACTCAAGAAGAACAGAAGCTGTGTGATGAAGAGTTGTTTTTAACAAATTATATTCACAGAAATATACCTGGAATTTCTCTATTAACAAGTTTGAAGAATAAAACATATTTTAGTTGTTATAAATTGCTGACTCTGACATTATAACCTCACAAGACTATTCCAAGAGGAAATTAAGGAGAGTACAAATGGTCTTAAGCACCCAAATGGTGTTATTTTAAATAATAAAAAAAACTGCTTTAAACATTGGGGAAAAAATGAGAAACCCTTTAAAAGCTTATACACTCAAACTTACCAAAGTATATAATAGGTTTCATATCTATAAACGGAATATCAAATCGAAGATGTTTATTAGTATCCCAGGCTATGGCTTGTTTACTTATTTCTTCTTCAGAATTAGCTAACAAGGCATAATTTACACTGCCACCTAGTGATCCAAGATATTGCACAACTCTTTGTTTTACAACTGCTAATTTTGATTCATAGCTCTGAAATTTAAATTTTAAGATTACAATGTCAAAATTGAACCATACCAAATTATTTATTGCATATTTCTTCTTTTTTTTTTTTAGCTCCCTAGCATGGCATTAAATTAGGTATGCTTAATACAAGTGCATCAAAAACAAAATTCTAGAACCACCTTGCTGGTAAGGAGATGATGATACAATGTTATGACAGGGTGGGCACTTGGTAGCATTAAAAATGGTAAAATTACAGGTAAGTTGAGGTGTACTAAGAAATCAAAATTACAGGTTAGTTGAGGTGTACTAAGAAATAAACAACTTCTCCCCAATTTAACTAACTATTTTGAATGATAACATAACATTATAATATGGTATAACATTAACAACAATATTATAATTTAGATATTGGAGAATTATATAGCTATTAATCGATACAGCCAATGATAAATATGGTTACTTTGGCAATTCATAATAAAATAAAATTAATGTTGTTATCCTGAAAGAGTGTATGCGTCATTAAATAAACATACCTTTTCTGATTCAATTTTTTGCTTTCGTATCAAACGGATAGGAAGTTTCTTCTTCCCTTTACCAGTACTAACAGTACTTTCCACTTTAATTTCTTCTGCACCTGAAAATGCAATTTTCATAATATATGTTTTCTTATCTCACTTTTCTTATTCTGTGGAGATGGGAAGCAATATGATTAATAATTCAATTTTCTGTGATTGATACATGTTACTGTTTAGCCACAACTAAGATCATAAAAAAATGGATTTTTTTATGCTTTATAACCATCACTAATAAATAATGTTACCTTTATCAACTGTTTTAATATAATTATCTAAGTATGGTAATATAGCTGAATAATATGGATGTATTATATGATGAGGCAGATTATGACACCAGTACTCTAGAGCATCAATAGCTATGCCAGCTAATGGTAGATAACTTAAACCCAATGACAGTGCAACCTATAACAAAAAAACAAAATATTTTAGAATGTGGTGTGAAATGCCCATGGTTTAAGAATTTTAACAACAATAAGTTTATTCTTTACAGTAGCAATGAGTCTATGTAAGACATAAATGCTGAATATGTTCATTAATTTAGCAATTCTAACAGTTTAAGCTCTGGTACTTGCAATATTCTTAAATAATGCATATTGTTTATATCTCTATAATGTTACTTACTGTAACCAAACATTATTTTGGTAACCAACAAATTTAAGAATTAGACTTTTCATAGTAAGAATCTAAAAGTTTTAGATGGTCATAATACAGATGTTTTAGTTTCATGGTTTGTTCAGCAATACTGCTACTTAAAGGTAAGATTTTGAAGGATATCAGCTCTTTCATAGTACTCGTTTTAGAAATCCAACTTCTGAAGAATCATTTATATGTATTGTTTTCAAATATCAAATACAAAAATACCACGAATAACCGAAACTGTAACTGTCAGATAAAGGGCGAATTTTTAGGACTGAAAATCAAATACTTCTGTAGTATAACAATACAATTTTATTAACCTGTTTAATAGCACCGACACACTTTGAGAAACAAAATCACTCACCCTATTTATTTAATTTTGAAAATATTAACTTTTCAGATTAAGTTAATTATGTTATTAATGACAAAATATACTAGTAAATATTTATATATTTACCTGTACTGCAGGTATAACTTCTATCATTTGTTCTGTTATGATCTCTTTAGGTAATGATAATACAAATGTTAAACATGCTGCTAATAAATCATCTTGATATTGTTTCATACGAACTAAAACCTATAATAATATAACAATGCACTTTATATTCAACCAGAGAACTCGTCCTCCAAAACAACTATGTTTTGTAATCCATGCTGATTAAATCTGATAATACAGAATGAGACAAATGGGGTTTAACGTGCACTCAACACAAACTAAATAATTTCAGGACTAACATACGATACAATTTTATTTCAATAATTCAATTGCGTTTAGGAATCTTTAGCAGGGGGAAGAGACCAGAGAATCCAGACGAAAACTCACAAAGTAAGGCAAGAAGCCCTACTCCTTGTAGCATACAAGGGTGGGATTGAAACCACTCCACTAGACTCGGTGACAGACCTTATGAACTAAAGTGCATGCGTTAGACCATTCGGCCACCAAACTCCCCCATAGACCATACAACTTGTGAATTGAGACAAATTAAATACTATCACAAGTACCAATTTTATTGAATACTTGTTCATACCTCTTTAGAAAATTTCTTTACAAGTAAATAGCAGACAGCTTTTTGTTTTTCATTTTCACTTGAGTCTTCAGTTTCCATAGCAACATGAGATTTTGATGGAGATATTGGTGCAACACTCTGTAAAATTAAATTCTTTTTAGTACCATACTAATACAAACAAACTTTAGAGCCATCTCTTAATTTATAAAACATAAAATATACGATTTCCTTTTAAGTTTATGCTTACCTGGAAATATGAGAGTTTGTTGGATATCTTCATACACATAGCAAGAAATTTATAAAATCCACTAACTAAAGGATTTCTGAAAACAGAAACGAAATAAAAGATGAAGGCGGTGTCAAAGTACAGAAAGAATAATGTGCAAATAACAGTAAATGTAAGATACTGATATTTGCCACTGTTTGTAGGGATCTTTTCTGTTATAAGTTCACATAATCAGCTTAAAATCTTTTGATTATTTTGCAACAACCATTTTAAACACAAGCTACACTCACTTTCTTGGGGAGAGTGGTTTTACATAGGCTAAGCCTCTTCCCCAATCCCATTCAGACATCCTGAATACAAATATTGTTCTAACAAAATAACTTACTTGGTGGATAGTAGAATAATATTATGACTAAATGTAAATATCCATTTTTCAAAAAGTTCTGTACATTTGGTTGGTAATAGATCTCTGTAACGAAGTAAAACAAGTGTAAAATACTCATTTCTGTAACGAAGTAAAACAAGTGTAAAATACTCATTTCTTAAATCAAAGATAATTTTTTCTTGATCATGAATTTAGATAAATTTGTTAAAAGTATTAAACAATGAAACACTGTGAAATGAGCAGTTCTATCGTGGTATGTAAAAGTATATACCAGTAATCATGCATATACCTGCAGAAATCAACTAAATTGATAAAAACTTGAAAATCTTTAGGTTTAGTGGCTTGAACACCAACGGTCGGATCAGCAGACACATCATCAGTTTCCATAGAAACATCAGCACTTGTACTTGCACCATCTACCTGAAAATATTTAAAAAGTGAAACAAATGAATATTTTAATCAGATTTATTTTACACCATAATACAGCACCATTAGTTGCCTATTTCTACACACTAGACCTTATATGGAATAACAATTACTGGTTTATAAAAGTTTTAATTAAAAATGCATTATGTAAATCTGCCTACAGCCAGTGTTTCTTTTA